>NC_064622.1:92705893-94045401 GCF_023898315.1 Schistocerca nitens
TCGCAAGCTGAAGATGAGGAGACAGAGAAGGTATATGAAGATATTGAAAAAAAAGTGGTTCAGATGGCTGTGAGCACTATGGGACTTAACATCTGAGGTCATCACTCCCCTAGAACTTAGAACTACTTAAACCTAACTAACCTAAGGACATCACACACATCCATGCCTGAGGCAGGATTCGAACCTGCGACCGTAGCAGCAGCGCGGTTCCGGACTGAAGCGCCTAGAACCGTACGGCCACATCGGCCGGCAAGATATTGAAAGGATAACACAGTATGTAAAGGGAGATGAAAATCTAATAGTCATGGGGTACCGGAACGCAGTTGTAGGGGAAGGAACAGATTACAGGATAATATAAACTTGGAACAATCAATGAAAGAGGAGAAAGGCTAATTGAGTTCTGTAGTAAGTTACAGCTAGTTATCGCGAATATTCTGTTCGAGCAGCACAAGAGGAGGAGGTATACTTGTAAAAGGCCGGGTCATACCCGAAGATTTCAGATTACATCATGGTCAGGCAGAGATTCCGAAATCAGATACTGGATTGTAAGGCGTACCAAGGAGCGGATATAGCATCAGATAACAATGTAGTAGTGATGAAGAGTAGGCTGAAGTTTAAGGCACCAGTCAGCAAGACTCAATGGGCAAAGAAGTGGGATGCAGAAGTACTAAGAATTGACGTGATACTTTTGAAGTTCTCTAAAGCAATAGACATGGCAATGAGGAATGGTTCATGCAGTAAACTTGAGCAGGAATGGACATCTCTAAAAAGGGCACTCACAGAAGTTGGAAAGGAAAACATAGGTACAAAGAAGGTAACCGCGAAGAAACCATGGGTAGCGGAAGAAATACACTAAAGAGCCAAAGAAACTGGTACACTTGCCTAATATCGTGTAGGGCCCCCGTGAGCACGCAGAAGTGCCGCAACGTGATGTGGCATGGATTCGACTAATGTCTAAAGTTGTGCTGGAGAGAATTCACACCTGAATCCTGCAGGACTGTCAATAAATCCGTAAGAGTACGAAGAGGGTGGAGGTCTCTTCTTAACAGCACTCAGCAAGGCTTCACAGATATGCTCAATAATAATCATATCTGAGGAGTTTAATGGCCAGCGGAAATGTTTAAACTCATAAGTGTGTTCCTGGAGCTACTCTGCAGCAATTCCGGACGTGTACGGTGTCGCATTGTCCTGCTGGAATTGAACAAGTCCGTCGGAATGCACAATGGACATGAATGGGTGCAGATAATCATACAGGTGATTACGTACGTGTTACCTGTCAGAATCGTATCTAGACGTATCAGGGGTTCCATATCACCCCAACTCCACACGCTCCACACCATTACAGAGCCTCCACCAGCTTGAACAGTCCCCTGCAGATATGCAGGTTCCTTTGATTCATGAAATTGTCTCTATACCCGTATATCTCCATCCGATCTATACAATTTGAAAAGAGACTCGTCCGACAGCGCAGCATGTCTCCAGTCATTAACAGTCCAAGGTCGGTGTTGACGGGCCCAGGTGAGGGGTAAAGCTTTGTGTCGTGCAGTCATCAAGGGTACACGCCGGCCGCGGTGGTCTCGCGGTTCTAAGCGCGCAGTCCGGAACCGTGCGACTGCTACGGTCGCAGGTTCGAATCCTGCCTCGGGCATGGATGTGTGTGATGTCCTTAGGTTAGTTAGGTTTAAGTAGTTCTAAGTTCTAGGGGACTGATGACCACAGCTGTTAAGTCCCATAGTGCTCAGAGCCATTTGAACCAAGGGTACACGAGTGGGCCTTCGGCTCCGAAAGCCAATATCGATGATGTTTCGTTGAATGGTTCGCACCCTGACTCCTGTTGATGGCCCAGCACTGAAATCTGCAGCAATTGGCGGAAGGGTTGCACTTCTGTCACGTTGAACGATTCTCTTCAGTCGTCGTTGGTCTCGTTCTTGCAGGATGTATTTTCAGCCGCAGCGACGTCGGAGATTTGATGTTTTAGCCGATTCCTAATATTCACGGTACACTCGTGGAAACAATCGTACGGGATAATCCCTACTTCATCGCGACCTCGGAGATGCTGTGTTCTCTCGTTCGCGCGCCGACTGTAACACCACGCTGAAACTCACTTAAAGCTTGATAACCTGCCGTTGTTGCAGCGGTAACCGATCTAACGACTGCGCCAGACACTTGTTGTCTTACAGACGCGTTGCAGACCGCAGCGCCGTATACTGCCGGTTTCCTGTATTTGAATACGCATGCCTTTACCAGTTTCTTTAACACTTCAGTGTACTCAGTTGATAGACGAAAGAAGGAAGTACAAAAATTTTCAAGGAAATTCACGAATACAGAAATACAAATCACATACGAACGAATTAATAGGAAGTGCAGGGAAGCTAAGGTGAAATAGCTGCATGAAAAATGTGAAGAAATGGAGATAAATTGGAATTCCATTGTTATATGCAGATAGCGGATAGGAGGAGAGAGTACAGTGAGGACCTCTGTGAGGTGGAGAGTTTGTCTGACGACGTGACAGAAGAAGAAACAGGAGTCGATATAGAAAAGATATGGATCAAGCAATAGAATAAGAATTTAGAAGAGCTTTGGAAGATTTAAGATCAAATAAGGTTGAAGCGATTGATAACATTGATCAGAATCCCTAAATTCATTGGCGGAAGTGGCTTTAAAATGACCATTCATGTTGTTATGAAGAATGTATGAATGTGGCGACATACCATTAGACTGCCGGCCGCGGTGGTCTCGCGGTTCTAGGCGCGCAGTCCGGAACCGTGCGACTGCTACGGTCGCAGGTTCGAATCCTGCCTCGGGCATGGATGTGTGTGATGTCCTTAGGTTAGTTAGGTTTAAGTAGTTCTAAGTTCTAGGGGACTGATGACCACAGCTGTTAAGTCGCATAGTGCTCAGAGCCATTTGAACCAAGGGTACACGAGTGGGCCTTCGGCTCCGAAAGCCAATATCGATGATGTTTCGTTGAATGGTTCGCACCCTGACTCCTGTTGATGGCCCAGCACTGAAATCTGCAGCAATTGGCGGAAGGGTTGCACTTCTGTCACGTTGAACGATTCTCTTCAGTCGTCGTTGGTCTCGTTCTTGCAGGATGTATTTTCAGCCGCAGCGATGTCGGAGATTTGATGTTTTAGCGGATTCCTAATATTCACGGTACACTCGTGGAAACAATCGTACGGGGTAATCCCTACTTCATCGCGACCTCGGAGATGCTGTGTTCTCTCGTTCGTGCGCCGACTGTAACACCACGCTGAAACTCACTTAAAGCTTGATAACCTGCCGTTGTTGCAGCGGTAACCGATCTAACGACTGCGCCAGACACTTGTTGTCTTACATACGCGTTGCAGAC
This sequence comes from Schistocerca nitens, assembly GCF_023898315.1. Lineage (NCBI taxonomy): Eukaryota > Metazoa > Arthropoda > Insecta > Orthoptera > Acrididae > Schistocerca > Schistocerca nitens. The sequence goes on from NC_064622.1 coordinate 92,709,246, forward strand.
CGCAGCGCCGTATACTGCCGGTTTACTGTATTTGAAAACGCATGCCTTTACCAGTTTCTTTAACACTTCAGTGTACTCAGTTGATAGACGAAAGAAGGAAGTACAAAAATTTTCAAGGAAATTCACGAATACAGAAATACAAATCACATACGAACGAATTAATAGGAAGTGCAGGGAAGCTAAGGTGAAATAGCTGCATGAAAAATGTGAAGAAATGGAGATAGATTGGAATTCCATTGTTATATGCAGATAGCGGATAGGAGGAGAGAGTACAGTGAGGACCTCTGTGAGGTGGAGAGTTTGTCTGACGACGTGACAGAAGAAGAAACAGGAGTCGATATAGAAAAGACATGGATCAAGCAATAGAATAAGAATTTAGAAGAGCTTTGGAAGATTTAAGATCAAATAAGGTTGAAGCGATTGATAACATTGTACCAGAATCCCTAAAATCATTGGCGGAAATGGCTTTAAAATGACCATTCACGTTGTTATGTAGAATGTATGAATGTGGCGACATACAATCGGACTTTCGGAAAAAAATCGTCTACATAATCCCGAAGACTGCAACAGCTGATAAATTCGAAAATTATCGCACATTCATCTTAACAGGACATGCATCCAAGTTGTTTACAATAATAATATGCAGAAGAATGAAAAAGAAAATTCAGAGTGTGTTAAATTACAATCAGGTTGGCTTCAGGAAAGGTAAAGGCACAAGAGGAGCAATTTTGAATGGCTCAAGTGGTTCAAATGGCTCTGAGTACTATGGGACTTAACTTCTGAGGTCATCAGTCCCCTAGAACTTAGAACTACTTAAACCTAACTAACCTAAGGACATCACACCCATCAATGCCGGAGGCAGGATTCGAACCTGCGACCGTAGCGGTCGCCCGGTTCCAAACTGTAGCGCTTAGAACCGCTCGGCCACCCCGGCCGGCTAGCAAGTCTGACATTGCGGTTGATAATGGAAATACCACTAAAGAAAAATGAAGACACGTTCATACAGTCTGTCGACGTGGAAAAAGCGTCTGACAATCTAAAATTGTGCAAGATGTTCGAAATTCTGAGAAAAATAGTGGTAGGCTATAGGCACTCCGTCTTCAGCCTGCAAGTGGCCCTTCGGTACCATCCGACCGCCATGTTATCCTCAGCTGAGGATGCGGATAGGAGGGGCGAGCGGTCAACACACCGCTCTCCCAGTCGTTATGTTGGTTTTCTTTGACCGGAGCCGCTACCAGTCGGTCGAATGTCTCCGCAATCGGCATCACGAGGATGAGTGCCCCCCGAAAAATGGCAACAGTGCACGGCGGCCCGGATGGTCACCCTTCTAAGTGCCGACCACGCCCGGCAACGCTTCACTTCGGTGATCTGACGGGAAACGGTGTACCCACTGCGGCAAGGCAGTTGGTAACCTATAGCGAGAGAGTTTTTATACAAACTGCACAAGAGCCAAGATGGCCAAGAGCGGACGACCAAGAACGACGTGATCGGATTAAAAAGTGTGTAAGACAGGTATGTAGTCTTTCGCCCCTACTGTTTAATCTGTACTTCGAAGAAGCGATGGTGGAAATAAAAGAAAGGTTTAGGCGTGGAATCAAAACCCAAGGCAAAAAGATACTGGTAGTCGCGAGCTCTATCTCCTTATCTCGTGTTTTCTATGGAAAATCTAGTGCTTGTACTCTTGTTAACTTTACTATTACAGAGATCGTCTAACTTTTATTTTTTTTTTTTTTTTATTGGTCCTGTGCACAACAAATAACTTACTTGGTCTTTCTACTGCCACTGCTTGACCTGCTGCATTCCATTATTTAACAAAAACATAGAAAAACATAATTCTGCATGGCGACTCCTGCTGTTAAGCGGCGGTTGCTGCTGCTTACTACAACTACATATAATTCAAGAGAAAGGGTTTGGTCAAATATAAACTCGATAAATGATAACCCAAACACGTAATTCTTTTTTTAAAAAATAACTATATTCTGAAAGCGATTCTTTCTCATTCAATTAACAAAACGCTAGAAGCTCTTTGAACAATCGCTTGGTATGTAAATCTGCCTCCAGTGGCATTAAAGCAATATTACAAATTAATCAAACTCTTGAGACAGACTGAAATACTTCTCAATTAAATACATAGTGAAACTATTCCTGACAATTACAAAAGAAATCAGTGACAAAAATCAATACTTAATCTTTTCGCCTGAGAATGGTTTCCCTTAAGAATTCAACTCGTATCATTATAAAATTACCGTCTGCTGCTACGCACATACACAAACCCTTTTCTTTAAATTAATAAGCGCGCTGCAAATTATAAAAAATTTCGGCTCAATACCAAATCCTGTGTCGCTGCTGGCGGACACGGCAGTACAACAGCTCGGCGACCACCCCTCGCCCAACACACGTGCGCACCATAGCAGGCAGGCCCCTACACTGGCCTCATTACTGCCGCTAGTTAATCCGTGCGCTGCGAAGCGCGACAACAATATCTTAGATTCAAGAGCTTGTGTATGCGCGCTGTAGCCAACCTTTAAATCCTAAGAGAGTATTGCTAACTCTCATAAACACCAACCTCATTTTTGAAAATTTTTCGGGGTTATTCTTGCCTGACATATTGGCAAGGAACAAACAGTAAATTTTTTTACAAAACGACGAAAAAATTAGGCAAAGAGAAAAAATGTTACAATTTATCCAATGACTTTTGCTTAGCATCTAAGTAAAATTTTGTTTAAACGACGAAAATTTTCTTGCATGGCATATAGGCAAGAGAAAAATGTTAAAATTTTATACAAAATGGCAGAAATGTTGCTTGCCTAATTGATTGGAAAGGAGAAAACACAGCTCCTTTTACAAAAACAATAGTAAAATGTTGCTAGCCTAGTATGTATGTAATAAGAAAACATCAAAGTAAATATAACAAGTTTCTTACATAAGTAGATAAAAAAGATCATATAAGTTTTAACAGATGTGTAACAATAACTACTTAAGCATTGAATAGTCTTCAATAAGCTAACATAACCCAATAACCAGTAAAAATAATATTTTATTTTGTGCGTTTGGGCACTTACATTTCCTTGACATTAGTCAGTAATGGCCTGACTACATGATATTTTATGTTTTTATGCTCGCAGTTCCCTCTGGTCAAAAGAAACCAGGTCTACATGTTTGAAGTGCAGCAGATTCAGGGACTTCATATCCACTGACAACCACACTGATATTCCAACATCAATTAATTTATGGTGTAAGCAGACTCAGCGACTTCGTATCCACTGACAACCACACCTGTTTTACATCATCAGTTAATTTAAGGTGTAGGCAGACTCAGGGACTTCATATCGACTGACAAACACACCTGAAGTCAAATTTTCCTGTGGTGAGACAGTTTGACAACGTAAGCAGACTCAGGGACCTTGTGTCCACTGACAACCATACGTAACGTCCATTCTCCCAGGATGACACAGTTTGACAGTGTTGGTAGAGTCAGGGACCTCATGTCCACTGACAACCACACGTCACTGCATTATTGCATAAGTACCTCCTCAAACTTATGTAGTACAAGTCTCGGTCGAGTATTTCTCTATACTGGAAACGTCATATTTTATAGAAAATAGATTCTCCCTTTAAAATACGATATCTCTAACCTAATTACAGAAATTAAGCAAGGAATAATATTATATCACATAAACAGGCATGCGAGTTCTGAGCTCATTTAAATGTTTTCTTTAACTCTATTGCCACAGCAATTACAGATATCTGGCATATATCTCAAGTCATGAGTAATGTGAGGCTCACCACACGGTGGCAAAGTCAATTTTCTTTAAATTTCTCGCCACAGCAATCACAGATTTGTGGCATGTATTTTTCAATTCAGCCATAATAAGAGGCTCACCACACGGTGGCAAGTTAATTTGCTTACGATTAGTTTGCCCAATAACAGTGGCAAAGTTTTGATTCTGACCACGAATCATTACAAATGTGACACCACACAAAAAATATTATTTTAATTTCAAGGCATAAATCCTGTGCCGTTGAACCCTAATTACCTACTATTTTTACATTACTAGTGATGATCAAAAATAATGTTACAATATTCGTTACAATAATTGTTGTATACATTTTGGTTATAAAATATTTAAATAATCCTACAAATAGAATAGTAATTCCATAGTGATGCTATTATATATAATAAAAGTTACAGAATCATTTAGAAAAAGTCTAGCCAACAGCTTGCCAAATCAATTCATGAATATGTACAAAATTTAGTGAATAATAACGTGACTTTGCGGCAGAATTTTTACACTCTCATTACTAATTTATACCAAATTTATAATTATTAGTCTGTAATGACTGTCAATATTTCTGATGTCAAACGTCAATGCCTGTGGTATAGCGTCTCAATCGTTTTTATATGGAGTCCTCATTGCCTCTGTTTGGAGGCCTCCCTAGTCTTTGTATGAATCTGTGTGGCCATACCTTGGATGGTCACAAAAAAACAAGAAAAAGAAACAACCTACAAACCTCATAATAAAAAAAAATAGATTATTCACAAAATACAACACACAAAACCCCTCCATCTGTCCAGTAGAAACTGAAAGAAATGGTTTATTCATCACGGTGACAAGAAATAAATTTATGACATGACAAGAGAAAAATCATCACTTTCCAATTAACCTCGTACTGGAATCGGCACAGCATCACTAAATGACAATCATGAAATAGAAAAATACTAGATCAATATTAAATTGACTTATTTTACACTACTATTTACACATTCTTAAAATATGGCAGATACTCTCGCCTCTTGGCGTAAGAGTCATTTCACTCTGGAAAGAGAAAATATATCGTTTAATGCACGCCATAATTATCTAGGTCATAACTCAGTGTCTTTTTTTTTTTTTGTCACGGTCGACTGTTTCTGGAACGTCCTTCTTCTCGCGACCCTTAACGGTAAGTGTGCTAAGCTCCCATCTGAAAATATCGTCTACTACACAAAATTACGTCACGTTAAGTGCTTTCGTTTCTGCAATGGAGAAAACTTCCGTTGCGGTCATGTTTCCTGTAAGAAATGCAATAAAGTCAACCTTAACAACAATAAGGAGAGAAACGAAACTATCATTCTTACCATTACACAATTTCACAGAGCAAAAAATATTCTTGGCACTCATTCATCACATAATTTAACACTTTGCTGTGTATTTGTATCAGAACTCCTTTCGTGACTAATAGCTATGTCTTAAATTTACTGTGACTTAGATTTTAAGTAAGTATGTACTCTACCTTAACATTACCGTGACTTAAATTTTACACAAATTTGTGTAAGCTATATCTTCCTTCATAGAATACCGTTGTGGGTTTCTTCGTTTAGAAGTGTATCTTTCTTACCTTATCTTGTTCTATAAATGTCGGCAAAGTGCTTCCTCATTGTGTCACACTATTCATGAGTGGTCCATAAATCCTAATACGCCTTATCTAGCAAACTAATAAGCACGAAAAATCCACATAAATCATCACTCTTCAAACTACCTCATAAATCAGAATAAGTGTGAGTTCGAAGGTTTCCTAATTATACTATTGCCCATCAAATATACCTTCTCAATTCAGAGCCACTTATACACTATATTTTACCTGAAGATAATGTCAACAGTTTCTGTTATTTCATGTTATTTCTCCCTAAAAAACGTACATAGTTATTTCTTGCGTTTTCCTTCAAATAAGTCACGAAAATTTCATTGTTTCAGTGAACAGTCGCAAGATGTCAACAGCTGGTATAATCCTCTCGTCAGAAATGTCCCTTTGCAAAGTTCTCATTCTCTCCAACAATACAAATCATTCATAATCATTCATTCTTGGTCTTTCATACAGGATAGATTGATAGTAAAAGATTAATAGATAAACAGGTTAGTCAAAGATTATGAGACAGTACTGAAAACTAAAATCGGAAGAATATATTGTAACGGCTGGGGCACCTATGCTCGCCAAACATATATTTACTAAAGATCAGTAAACTCCATAGGCCCTTATTCCTTGATTTATGTGTTCGTATTGTCTCAAGTTCCACAGCGGTTGTGTGTGCAATGCGTCGTATACGGAAGGGTCCTTCATACACCAAGAAAAGTTTCCTACTCAAATATTTTCCCTTATGAGAGAGTCGATGTGATCGAAGCAATACCTTTTGACCTACCTGTAAATTCTTGACGTTGACTCGTGGATTATACAGTTTCTTTCTTCTGTCTGCAGCTTTCTTCATGTGCTGTAATGCTATACTTACTACTTCATGGTGTTTTTGCAATAGTTCATCTAGAGTCTGTGGTCTATCGGTTTCAGGTAGGATTATCCCTTTCCTTTACCACGTGTAATGGGCTGTTATATGAACTCACAGCAGGTTCGATGATTCCCTGCTCTAACATGGATTGTATTTCCTGTTTGACTTTGTCTCTGTGTGTCAATGGGATGACGTATGGTGGTACAAAAAATTTATTATGTTCCTTGACCTTGAATTCATAAAGAAAGTTACATATTGTTCCTGTCTTGTGAGAAAAAACTTCACAATTTGTTTGTAATATTTTAAATACACTCCTGGAAATTGAAATAAGAACACCGTGAATTCATTGTCCCAGGTAGGGGAAACTTTATTGACACATTCCTGGGGTCAGATACATCACATGATCACACTGACAGAACCCCAGGCACATAGACACGGGCAACAGAGCATGCACAATGTCGGCACTAGTACAGTGTATATCCACCTTTCGCAGCAATGCAGGCTGCTATTCTCCCATGGAGACGATCGTAGAGATGCTGGATGTAGTCCTGTGGAACGGCTTGCCATGCCATTTCCACCTGGCGCCTCAGTTGGACCAGCGTTCGTACTGGACGTGCAGACCGCGTGAGACGACGCTTCATCCAGTCCCAAACATGCTCAATGGGGGACAGATCCGGAGATCTTGCTGGCCAGGGTAGTTAACTTACACCTTCTAGAGCACGTTGGGTGGCACGGGATACATGCGGACGTGCATTGTCCTGTTGGAACAGCAAGTTCCCTTGCCGGTCTAGGAATGGTAAAACGATGGGTTCGATGACGGTTTGGATGTACCGTGCACTATTCAGTGTCCCCTCGACGATCACCAGTGGTGTACGGCCAGTGTAGGAGATCGCTCCCCACACCATGATGCCGGGTGTTGGCCCTGTGTGCCTCGGTCGTATGCAGTCCTGATTGTGGCGCTCACCTGCACGGCGCCAAACACGCATATGACCATCGTTGGCACCAAGGCAGAAGCGACTCTCATCGCTGAAGACGACACGTCTCCATTCGTCCCTCCATTCACGCCTGTCGCGACACCACTGGAGGCGGGCTGCACGATGTTGGGGCGTGAGCGGAAGACGGCCTAACGGTGTGCGGGACCGTAGCCCAGCTTCATGGAGACGGTTGCGAATGGTCCTCGCCGATACCCCAGCAGCAACAGTGTCCCTAATTTGCTGGGAAGTGGCCGTGCGGTCCCCTACGGCACTGCGTAGGATCCTACGGTCTTGGCGTGCATCCGTGCGTCGCTACGGTCCGGTCCCAGGTCGACGGGCACGTGCACCTTCCGCCGACCACTGGCGACAACATCGATGTACTGTGGAGACCTCACGCCCCACGTGTTGAGCAATTCGGCGGTACGTCCACCCGGCCTCCCGCATGCCCACTATACGCCCTCGCTCAAAGTCCGTCAACTGCACATACGGTTCACGTCCACGCTGTCGCGGCATGCTACCAGTGTTAAAGACTGCGATGGAGCTTCGTATGCCACGGCAAACTGGCTGACACTGACGGCGGCGGTGCACAAATGCTGCGCAGCTAGCGCCATTCGACGGCCAACACCGCGGTTCCTGGTGTGTCCGCTGTGCCGTGCGTGTGATCATTGCTTGTACAGCCCTCTCGCAGTGTCCGGAGCAAGTATGGTGGGTCTGACACACCGGTGTCAATGTGTTCTTTTTTCCATTTCCAGGAGTGTAACTCATCAGTGCCTGCATTAGGATCTACTTCGTCTCGGTAAACTTTCCTTTTAATTAATTGTTCTGTACTAATGGGTTGTTCTGTTTCACAGTAAAACGTAGTGATGTTATCCGTGCAACTATTTGACAAATTCAGTGATTGTTGTGCCTCAAGCGGAAAGAGAAAACGCAGATAATTCACTTCCTCATCCTCCTTTGTTAGCCATCCTTGCAATTTAAGCGTGAATAAGCATTTGATTTACTCGTAACATGACTTCAGCATTACAAAAGTTTAACATTGCTTTATATTCACGTAGGAATTCCACACCCAAGAAATTTGCAGAAAACTCGTGTCCTTGACACCTGAAAACTAAAGAAGTCTGATTGCGTACGTCTACACTCTTTCCTTGAATGACTCCCTTTAATTTGGTCTTTAATAATGGCAAGGTTGGACAAACAGATGCCTGTTGACACTTCTTAAACATTGTCTCGCTAATTACATTCACAGGGTTGTCATAATCAAGTACAGCTGAAAGTAGAATATTTCCTACCGAGATTTTTATAATTGGATGATTATACATAATTTCGCTGTTGTCATTTTGTTGTAATAATATGTCCTCCAGTCCAACAAAGTTAACATAATTTGCGTGTCGGCTTTCCGCCGCTACAAACGGTTCCTTTGTAGTCCTTGTTGCTAGTAATTGTTGTGCCAGCTCGTGTTGCCGCGAATTATTGCTTTGTTTGGGTGATCTGATTTCCACATTGTTGTCACGCTCTAAATTGGAATTTCTGTGATCCTGCCAATTTGGATTTGTCCCCTCATCATAACTGTTTTAGTTCTTATTATTGTTATAACCTTAATTGTCACGTGGGCTCGATGCTCTGTATTCTGCATGAGCGCCGCGTTCCGAATTGTAACTTGCGTGTCCACGCCAATTTCGGTTGTCTCTACCGCGACCATTCCTTCTAAAATAATTTTCATTTCCATAACGCCTTTGCTCTTGCGGTCCGCGATCTCTATTACTGTACTGAGAGTTCCTATGACCATAAAAATCATTTCTCTGGCGTCTATGATCTGTGTTATACGGTTGATGCCCCATATCGCGCCTATCTTCTTCCGCCATGTACTCGTGAGGTTCGTCCGAGTTCCATACGCGTTTACGGTCACGCCGCGGATTATTATTTTTCCAATACTGATTACTATTATCTCTTTGCGTGTTTTCATAGTTCTCAAATTCTAATTCTTGCAAAAGAGCTTGGAATGCCTCCAAGTCATCTTTGCACCTACCTGCCAAAATTATGTGGCGTAATCTGATCGGCAGTTTTGTCAAACAGATACGAATTAATTCCGACTGACTGTACGGATTCGTCAAATATCTGTTCATGCACATCATGTTTTCAAAATATTGCATTGGAGTTGAAAATTTCGACTGCTCATAACTTGGCATCATAATGATGTAATGTTTTACACGATCATGTGTAGTCTCTGACCAGTAAGCAGATAAGAATGCGTGATAAAAATCACCATATGTGTGACATTCACGTACTATTGAGCGCATTCTTGTTGCTGGCTCTCCTTCAAGATAACTGCAAATGAATTCCAGTTTGTGGCCATTTGGCCATGTTGGTGGTAAAGAATAGTCAAATTGTTGTAACCACTCTCAGGGGTGGATTTCGTGACTAGCATTCCGAAAAATTTTAAATTTTCTAACTGTGAGAAAATGCTTATAGTCAAACTCGTCATTTTTCTTAGCGCATGAGTTTTCTTTTACAGCATGACTCACGTTTCCTTCATTACGTCCCGCAAACATGTCATATCCGCGAGAAAAGTGGTCAGCATTAACATAATTATCACGCTCATTGTCGTTACCAATTTGGTAATTATAAGATCTACCAGTGTCATTGCTGCGATCGATCTTTTCTTCGAAGCTGGCAAGGTGTTCCTGTATATTTTTTACGTAACTTTTGTTTTGCTGATTGTCATCTGCCCTTGTTTAACGGGTTACAGAGTCTGAAATTCTTCGGTATCCGCTATCGGTACTGGGTGAGTGTCATCTGACCTCGTATCTAACCCGCTACTCAGTTCTGTCACTTTCATGGATAATTCATATACCTGTTTAGTTACTGTCATTAATTGAGTTTCTATCTTTGAAACTTCATTAGTGGTCTGTAACTGCAGTACTCAACATTTTTCGCTAATTCCTCTACTTGCAGTTCTTGTTGTGACGTCTGTCGTTTCACTTCAACAATATCAACATTTTGTACGTGATCAAGTCGGGATACAAGATTATTAATATCTGATTTGAATTCTTCACGAACTTGACTTTTCAACTGACTGGTCATTTCTTCAAATTTACTAATTAAATTGTCATTCGCCTCACCCTGAAACAATGTGAGATTCTCGTTAATTTCGTTCTGAAGCGATTTGAAATTCTTTGCGTTATTGTTGTTAAATTCAGTGAGTTTACTTTCCTGTCTGTCATTAAATTCAATGAGTTTACTCTCCTGTCTGTCATTAAATTCAGTGAGTTTACTCTCCTGTCAGTCATTAAATTCAGTGAGTTTACTCAGTAATAACTGTAAAACATCATTACTGGGGGCAGGGAGTGCAACGTTACTCTTCTCTGTTAAAGCAGAAGCAGTACCTGCATTTCCACTAACAGAAGGAAAGGCAAAATTACTCCGCACTGTCGGAGTGGCAACCAGACCTGAATTTCCACCGAAAGTGGGGAAAACAAAATTACTCTGTACTTTTGAGGCGCAAGCAACGCCGGAATTTCCCATAATGAGTTCGGTTTGCGTCACTGTATTGTCATGTCCTTAAGTTGCGTGTAGCACACAGTTGTTCATCACGCATTGTTGGCAAATGATCGCCTACATTCCGATTCTCCGCAGTATTGTTCGAAAATTCTGGATCTCAGTATTCTCAAAAGAATTTTCTACTCTCTGTTCCGAATTTTCGTAAACTGCGTTTGAAACCGCTCCTAGATTCATGTTCGCAACCGTATCTACGTTCGCGTTTGCAGTAGCATCTGCATTATTTTCCATTTTCTTTTGTGCTCGCGTCCTCATTGTCGCAATGCGAATGAAAACATGTCACTAAAATACACCGCTATCCTAAAAATTCCACTGTTCAATTAACTATTACACAATGCACCAACAAATTCAAAGCCAAAACTGCTGAAATAAAATTTTTTGTTAATACAAAGCAGTGCGCAAGCGATCAAAATGCTGTGCCTCCACTAATGATTACTGTTGCGTAAGCTTGCAGTTGGCAGTAGAAAGACGAAGCATATCTAACTACGACTCGTCCAAAAAAAAAAAACGTATCCTGGCAGGCATGTCAACAGGTGAAAGTCGCGAGCTCTATCTTCTTATCTCGTGTTTTCTACGGAAAATCTCGTGCTTGTACTCTTGTTAACTTTACTATTACAGAGATCGTCTAACAATTTTTTTCTTTTATTTCCTGTGCACAACAAATAACTTACTTGGTCTTTCTGCTGCCACTGCTTGATCTGCTGCATTCCATTATTTAACAAAAACATAAAAAAACCAATTATTCATGCTGAGTGCAATGCATGTTCTGTATGGCGGCTCCTGCTGTTGCTGTGGCTGCTGCTCCTTACTGCAAATCAAGAGAAAGGGTTTGGTCAAATCTAAACTCGATAAATGATAACCCAAACACGTAATTCTTTTTTTTAAAAAAACTATATTCTGAAAGCGATTCTTTCTCATTCAATTAACAAAACGCTAGAAGCTCTTTGAACAATCGCTTTGTATGTAAATCTGCATCCAGTGGCATTAAAGCAATATTACAAATTAATCAAACTCTTGAGACAGACTGAAATACTTCTCAATTAAATATATAGTGAAACAATTCCCGACAATTAAAAAAGAAATCAATGAAAAAAATCAATACTTAATCTATTTGCCTATCAATGGTTTCCCTTGAGAATTCAAGTCGTATCATTATCAAAATTACCGTCTGCTGCTACGCACATACACAAACCCTTTTCTTTAAATTAATAAGCGTGCTGCAAATTATAACAAATGTCAACTAAATACCAAATCCTGTGTCGCTGCTGGCGGACACGGCAGTACAGCAGCTCGGCGACGACCCCTCGCCCAACACACATGCGCACAACAGCAGGCGGGCCCCTACACTGGCCTCATTACTGCCACTAGTTAATCCGTGCGCTGCGAAGCGCGACAACAATATCTTAGATTCCAGAGCTTGTGTATGCGCGCTGTAGCCAACCTTTAAATCCTAAGAGACTATTGCCAACTCTCAATACGAATGATACGATTCGCTAATGACATTGCTATCCTGAGTGAAAGTGAAGAAGAGTTACATGATCTGCTGAATGGAATGAACAGTCTAATGAGTACAGAATATGGATTGGGAGTAAATCGAAGAAAGACGTAAGTAATGAGAAGTAGCAGAAATCAGCACAGCGAGAAACTTAACATCAGTATTGGTGGTCACCGAAGTAGATGAAGTTATGGAATTCTTCTACCTAGGAAGTAAAGTATCCAATGACGGACGGGGCAAGGAGAACATCAAAAGCAGACTAGCCCCGGCAAAAAGCACATTCCTGGCTAAGACAAGTCTACTAGTATCAAACATAGGCGTTGACATGAAGAAGAAATTTCTAACAATTGTATGAATGCGAAACATGGACTGTTGGAAAACTAGAACAGAAGAGAATCGAAGCATTTGAGATGTGATGCTACAGACGAATGTTTGAAATTATGAGGACTAATAAGATAAAGAACGAGGAGGTTCTCTGCAGATACGGAGAGGAAAAGAATACGTAGAAAACACTGACAAGGTGAAGAGACAGGTTAATAGAACACCTATTAAGACATCAGGGAATAATTTCCATGGTGCTAGAGGGAGCTGTAGAGGGCAAAAACAGTAGAGGGAGACAGAGATTGGAATGCATCCAGAAAGTAATTGAGGACGTAGGTTGCAAGTGCTACTCTGTGATGAAGAGGTTGGCACAGAAGAATAATTCGTGTCGGGTCGCATCAAACCAGTCAGAAGACTGATGACCCAAAAAAATGGATACCTTAAGGCCACGTCCTCATTCAAAATGGTCGAAAATTCGATATTTTATTGCATTTTTGAAAGATATATGTGTCTAGAATGTTAGTACGCGGCGGTTTTTTAATCCGTGTCTTACAAATGTTTCTACAGCCAATTGTTCGAAGCAGTGTAATGGCCGGCGGGGGAACGCTCTCAGCCTGAGACGTCCGTCTCAGGTAGAAAACTTGTCGTGCCATGACGCACATTCACAAAATAATTTATGTAGCTCAGCCGGATCGGCTTTTTCCGCCAAAAAGAACGACAAAATTGCACTCCAGCAACAATTCGAGTTAGATGAGGGGTTGATATATGATCCTGGGATTACAGACTAAACATAACTAACGTGGGTCAAATTTTGGTCAAAACTCGTCAAGAAGTAAGTTTTGGACTAACCGTTTTGAATTTTCAAATTCTAACTTCAGATCTGTGTTCAGCGACATCAGAAATACATAGTAACGTTTAGTTTTTATGCAAATTGAACTAATAATACATATGAAAGTTTTTCCTAAATTTCATATGCGTTTTTTCTCGAGAAGCCATTTAACAAAACTGCCCGCAGCATGTTAACTTTTCTTGGGAATTTACACCTATAATATATAAAACTTGTTAATACGAGGGTTGGAACTTTAATAGTGGCAACTATTTATTTACAGCTCGTACAAAATAGATACGTGTTTCAAACATTTACTGACCTTCAAAGTGGTCATCAGTATTGTGTATAACCCGTTGCCAGCGATGTGGAAGTCGTAGGATGCTCTTAGCACTACCAGTTGTGTTGACAGTTCGAGCGGCGCGGTCTGTTGCCCGTCGAATCTGTAGCAGTTCTGAAGCGAATGTCTTGAAGTATTTCCTTCAGTTTAGAAATCGAGTTGAACTCACGAGGTCTTACGTCAGGGGAGTGCAGTAGGTGGTATAGCACTTAGCAACCACATCAGTCAAACAAATCAGTAGCATCTTGCACTCTACATGCCTGACCATTGTCCTGCAGAAAGTGTCATCAATTCTGTCTCTATCATCATCATCATCAGCTCCGTCTTTAGGCCACAAGTGGCCCTTCCGGGACCGTCCGGCCGCCGTGTCATCTTCCGAGGAGGATGCGGATAAGGAGGGGCGTGTGGTCAGCACACCGCACTCCCGACCGTTAGGACGGTATTCTTTGACCGAAGCCGCTACTAATCGGTCGAGTAGCTCCTCAATTGGCATCACGAGGCTGAGTGCACCCCGAAAAAAGGCAACAGCACATGGCGGCGGGATGGTGACCCATCCAAGCGCCGGCCACGCCCGACAGCGCTTAACTTCGGTGATCTCACGGGAACCGGTGTAGCCACTGCGGCAAGGCCGTTGCCCATCAATTCTGTCTCTATGCTATTCATTTTTGGAACACAACCTACGACCAACCTAGAGACAGAAGAGACGACACTTTCTGCAGGACCTGACCAGCATTTTGCAGGACAGTGCTCAAGCACGTACAGTGCAAGCTGCTACTGATTTGTTTGACTTATGGGGCTGCTAAGTGTTATACCACCTACTGCACTCCCCTGACTTAAGCCCTCGTGAGTTCAACTCGATTTCTATACTGGAGGAAACATTTCATGGCATTCGCTTCAGAACTGATACAAATTCGACGGGCAATAACCCCGCCGCTCGAACTGTCAACACAACTGGCACTGCTAAAAGTATCTCTTTGAAGATCAGTAAAACTTTGAAACACGTATCTATTTTGTACGAGCTGTAAATAAATAGTTGCCACTATTAAAATTCCAACCCTCGTATTAATTTCTCTTTGTAAAGCCATAAAGAGCGAAAAAAAAAACGAACTGAAAGTTCGAGTTAGCACCACATCATTAAATTTAAGGATGTTTCATTGTGGTTAGGTATAAGCTCCCATAAATTTAATGTAGTACTGACCGATGTTATCCATTTTTTATTTCAAATAACTCCTGAGAGGCTAAACTGCACGCAGTTTGCGTACTTCAAACTCGCAGGCCCTCGATCATACCATAATCAAAGACGCAGTTCTCTTTTTTTTATTGAAAATATAAAAATTTCATTTTCTCAAAAAAATTCCTATCTTTGCTTTTTTTTGCCCATTTGAATGTGAACCTGGTCTTACGGGATATGAGCAGTTGTTCATTCCGCTACTGTGAAACACTACTCTTCTACCACAAGTTCTTTGCTGTTATAAACGACCTACAGAATGCAGTAAACAGACAGGACTCATTCTTATTTTCCGTGGATACAGAATGTATTGCTATTGTAAACCGTATTCACGATTCTGCTTAAGTCCTGGGCTGCGGTGTTTCAGACCAACAGAATAATATGTTGTCATTTGTTTACTGATTTTCTTGCTGCATTCTACTGGTCGCTCGTAACACAAAATAGCTTACAATATAAGAGACGTTTTTCACACTAATGACGATTAACATGTTCTCGTAGCTCTGAATGTGCGCTTTTTAGAACACACATTTGTTAGTTGTTTTGGTCCATACTACCACCTCTCGAAATATAGTATATTTGAAACACACTGTATAATAGGTTCTGTGGCATTATCACTGACTGAACAAGTTGTGAACGAGCTAAACAAAGGACACAGCAGTAATGGAAACTGTTTTGTCTTCCAGAAGTGTCCTGCACCCCCGGGGCTACGTACAAGGAGGGGTGTAACACCTGTCGCTGCCGGTCAGATGGAAAGTCCGGAGCCTGCACAAAAAAGGCCTGCCAAGTGGACTCCAACTGAGGACACCCCTCAACATTCAACATTTTGTAATAACAGTTTGAAGAAACATGTATAACATTTCATTTATAACCTCTTCACTCCTGAGATAAAAAAAAAAGTTGCACCAAATTTTTCTTTTCATATTTTCCAGCAAACCAATAAATAAGTGTGACACAAATGTAAATGAAATAATTTTATGATGATTCACTAAGGCATAAATGGAGGTCCACGTGTGTGGCCTCCGGTCTTACTTACCGTGAAAACGTACTAGACTTTGCTTTGTATTTTCTTTCACCTTTATTTAACAAGAACATTTTATTCAGCATTATACATATTTTATTTGAAGCAGTAAACTGTATTTGTTAATGCACACAGAAAATAGGATTCTTAATGTTAACATTTTTAACTATATGATTTCCAACACAAGTTTCTGTTCAAGTTCTAAAGCAGATTCATATATACAAGAAAATAATAATTATACAACAATTTTGGCAAGTAGTAATTTGCCACTGCCGATACATAAATCTTTACTGGTTTATGATAAGCTTAGAGACAGTTATGCGACAAATGTGGACTGTATTTATGCAGTGTGAAAACACTGTATAAATACATTCCACGTTTGACGTACATGTCTCTCATCTTGGAATTGCAGCCATATTTCGTTCACTTTGAGGCATTTCTTTCTCCATCAAATTTTGATTTTCGGTCAGCTTTGTAAACCAAGCTTCTGAAACTAACTGTTGCAGACCTATTCTTGGCTTTTTATTAACAAATTCTTCATCATCTACATCTTCGCTATCAGAAGAAATCACTGTACGCGAACGTCTTCTTCCCCAAACGACTGGCAAGACATATTAACTGTATTATTATTTACCAGTCAGTTTCATCAAGCTCAGCAGGACAACCTTCAGCCAAAAACGAGAACTCATCATATTCCCTTTCAGATAATTCCACAGGGACAAATTGCCTATTGACTTCTGTCTCGGGTTCTTCGGCCGCCGTTTATCTAATGATTTTACTGAGGTTTCGCAAGCACGAGTGGCTGGCATTGTCAAAGCTTCACCCTCCATTGCCGGTGGTGAACTGAAGCCGAGATTTTTTTTTAAAAAAAATAGAGATGGGGCCCCTCGACGACCGCGCCAACGTAGTGACCAAACCAAAAGTTCTACTGTCACCTCCGTCAACATGTTAGTTATCTAGTAAATGGATCACAGGATGCTGGGCTGTAATGTTATGCGTGCGTCTGGGTAAGACTACGCATTAACACGGTCCATCAGGTGATAGATAGTGGACGAAACGCGAGTGAGTATAGCAATTTGAAGAGCAGAGGGAAAAAAGTGCCAAGGCTCGTGCCGTGGTAAAAATCATCTGCGACAGTGGGATGGGTAGTAAAAGCAGAATTGGCTGACTAGCTGCGATAGTTCATGCAAGGTTAGATTTGTTAGTATGGGTATCATGCATCATTACCGTGGCAAGCGATGGCGATGTATCCCAGTTGCTGCAGCAGCTACATTCCTGGAGCAATCAAGACCGTTATACAGTAGTGGAGGATCGCCCATAGATCATCTCACTGTGTGGGGGATGTGTGGAGCTTGTCTGCATGCAGTGAACGGTACGGCTTCCCTGCGTGGTGCCAGTTTTTCGGCAGTGTATTCCAGCTGGATATCCAGTAATGGCGTCTGATTAACAGGGGCTCATCTGTACCGTTGTGTTTGCGTGCTCTAGGCCATAGATGTTAGGTCCTTACAAGTATGTCTTTTGGTCTCTTATGTTTCCATCTATGGTTGTGGTCGTAGTTCCCCAGATTCAGAATAAACGGGTTCTGCGAATGTCTGGAGTTTCTGTATAGTCTTGTGGTGAGTTTGTGGATTACCTCCTTGAGAGTCTCAAGTCGGTATTCCCGGTGAAGGTCCGCGATGCGTGTGTATCGTGGAGCATTGCTTATGATTTTGAGTACTTTGTTTTGTATGAGCTGCAGACCCGACATTGCAAGTGGGTCCGTTTTCTCCTTTACCGATCTAAGGCACTCTTTGATCTTCCTTGTCGGTTTGAAAATCGTCTTTACGCAGTGTTTGTGCAATATACGGCCGATTCTGTCCGTCATTCTGGGAATGCATGGCAGAAAGGCCGTACCCGACATTTCTTTTTCTGATTCCTTACTTCGCCGAGTGTATGGCTCTAATACAATCCTAATATAACTAGTGGAGTACCCATTGCTCCTCAGAACACTTTCCAGGTGTTGCATTTCACGTCCGAGGTGCTGCGGCTCACATATTCTTCCTGCTCGCTTTACGAGCGTATTAATTATGCCTCTTTTCTGGCTCGGGTGGTGGTTTGTTAGTTTGTGCAGTTATCGGTCCGTGTGTATCGGTTTTCGATACACGCTTTGTCCCAGGTTTTCACCATCCCTTGTGACCAGCACTTCTAGAAATGGCAGTTTTTGTCCTTTACTACTTTCATGGTAAATTTTATGTTGGCATGGAGGCTGTTCAGGTGTCTTAAGAAGTCACCGAGCTGTTCTTCACCATGGCTCCACACAACGTAAGTATCATCGACATACCTGTACCACACCTTAGGTTTGCAAGTCGCCAAGTCCAGTGCCTGTGCTTCGAATTGTTCCATGAAGAAATTGGCCACCACTGGACTAAGAGGACTACCCATGGCGACGCCTTCCAGCTGTTCGTAGAAATCGCCATTCCACGTGAAATAGCTCGTGGTGAGACATGCACGGAGGACCTTTGTGATGTCTTGCGGGAAAATGGAACCAATGTGCTCCAGAGCGTCACTGAGAAGCTGTAGAAATACAAAAACGCGCGAACAGTTTCAACAAGAAAGAGGAAAGCCTTAAGGTAAACGGATCCTGGCTTCCCGTACTGCAGCGAACGACCGTCGCAGGTGGCAAGAGAAGAACCGCACCGGAAATGACCGAGGAGAAGCCCTCGGACGTTGGCGCGCCAGGTACTTACAGTCTGCGGCCGCGAGCTTGGCTCCAGATCGAATGCCGGGCATTTGCCACGCCGGACATTTGCCACGCCGGACATTTGCCACATTTGCCCCTTCGCCAGGTAGCTTGAGTAGCGATCCATCAGGTAAGGGACGCCCTTCCCCGCACTACCTCTGTCCGCTTTCAAACCGCCGTCTCCACATCTTACTCGATACAACCAGTACGTAAGGGACATTCTTCTTCAACATCTTGGCCAAATACAGAGCTTCTTTTCCGAAATCGAAATATTTATAACTTTTGGGAAACGAAAGCAATACCGACGATTATGTCAGTATGTAATTAGTTCTGCCAAGTATAAATATAGATTCCTCTGAATATGCGGTAACTTGCTTTAACGCTTACTGATTGCGATAGAAACAGTCCATCGGCATGGGAGCAACAAAAAAGGAACGATGAAACGAGAATGCGAATGTACGCTAATCATTTCTTTTTGATCACTGCATTTGTGCCTACGTTAATTACTACAACTGCATACCCAAAAGACCATAGGGAAAGAATAAATGGGTGTGTGAATGTTTGAAAAGAAGAACGACATACTCCATATTAATTTACTCTCTAAAAACATTATTTAATAAAGTGTAGTGGGACAATGTTCAATACGTAACTGAAAATACGTTCACTAAATAGAGATAAGAGCATCTATGATTGACATGTCATCTAAAGTCGACTTACAATTTTAAAATGTTAGAAATAAGGAAATGAAGTAATACAGAATGCTACGCTTGTAACGTACAATGTTGTCCTACATTGTTTAGCTCTGGTATTTACAGGGTCACAGAGAAAGCATCTGAGGTTCTGGACGGAAAAGCCGTAATTGTAATCATCTGCACTACAACAGAAACAAGAAGGGCAACTTAAGGAAAAATAATGTAAGCTCATAATCGACTATGAAGCAGATAGTTCCTGTGACTTAGTATGGGCAGAGGCTATATTCGAAAACCGGAATAAATTAATAACTGGCTCTTTTTTCCGAGCCCCTGTCTCAGATGAAACAGTTGCTGAACAGTTCAAAGAAAAGAAAACTCGATTCTCACCACAAATAGGTACCCTACTCATACAATTCTAGTTGGCAGTTAATTCAATCTACCTTCCGCGTGTTGACAAAAATACATTTTCATACCCTGTTGTAAATAGAAAACAACTTCTGTAATTGTTCTAAACGCTTTTTTTAAATTATTTTTAATAATTAGTTGACGAGGCCATTCAAATTGTAAATGGTTACGAAAACACACTTGACCTCTTAGCCACAAATAATCCTGAGCATCACGATGGATACAGGGATTAGTGAACATGCAGTCGTAGCGAGGCTCACTTCTGTAACAAAGAAATTCACCAAACCTAAACGCGAAATATATCTTTTTATAAAAGCAGCTAAACATTCGGGTGACGTCTTTCTAAGAGATAGTCTACAATCCTTCCAAACTATGTAAATGAAGACCATATGTGGCTTCAGTTCAAAGAAATAGTATCAACAGCGCTCGAGATGTTCATACCAAATAAGTTAATAAGAGACGGAACTGATCCCCCATGGTACACAAAACACGAAAGTTGTTGCAGGAGCACGACAAACGGCACGTATAATTTAGACGAACGTAAAATCTCCAAGATTGGTGAAGTTTTACTGAGGCTCGAATTTTGGTGCGGATTTCAATGCGAGATGCATTTAATAGTTTCCGCAACGACACTCGCTCTAGAAATGTGGCGGAAAAAAGAGATACTGGTCCCATGTTAAGTAAACCAGCGGAAAGGCTCAGTAAGTACCTTTACTGCGCGTCAGCGACGGTAATGTTACTGATGACAGTGCCACTAAAGTGGAGTTAGTAATTGTATGTAGGATCTAATTTGATTTTGTAGTTTTGTCCTCTAGCACCTATCCATCCTTTTTCATTCCTTTTAATCAGATCATCTAATCATGACTTCCCAAGTAATCGAAACTAGTTGTGATACCAGCTGTGTTACCTGCAGTTGAAAAATAAAGTAGAAGAATTTACTACGGTATATTGATAATTTTCACTTATGGACCGTCTGACAGCAACTGAATAAAACACAATTTTAGTGCCATACGCGTTTCGCCTTTATTTTCTGCAAGGCATCATCAGTGGCCTGGAATATGTACATATGTTAGCTATTTTATTTACATTTTTGTCACTGTGCCTATAGGTTATAAACAGTTCTGGTGGTTGGTATTTCCTATTAAGTAGTAATATTTTGAACTGTACTTACAGGTTGCGTAGACAGTTTCTTACATATTACGCTCCTGTTGCATTTTTGGTGTTGTTCTTCTTCCTATGAGCGCCAATTTGCTGTTTTTTCCCGCATTCCACAGCACTATGCACTGAGCGCTTGTTTTAATGCAATGTTTTGGTTTCTGTTGCCGACTGTCAAATGTTTTTGCCAAAGATCGAATATTACTGCCAAACTTATGAGTGTAACTATTGAAGTATCTGTGGTCTGTTCGTGTATGCATTTGTGTGTGGGTCTGTGTGTGTGTGTGTGTGTGTGTGTGTGTGTGTATGAGTGTGAGTGAGTGTGTGAGTGGTTTTTGGTGTCGTATTAATTTAATTTAATTTTAATTGTATTTATTTATTTATTTTTGTTTTTGTCCTGTGTATGTGTGTGTGTGTGTTTTGGTGTAATATATATTTTTTTGTGCTGTGTGTGTGTGTGTGTGTGTATGTCTGTATTTTGGTGTTATGAAATTTTTTTTTGGGTGGGAGGGGGGCTGTGTTTTTTTTTGGGGGTGGGAGGGGGGCTGTGTGTGTGTGTGTGTGTGTGTGTGTGTGTGTGTGTGTGTGTGTGTGTGTGTGTGTGTCTGTATTTTGGTATTATATATATATGTATATATTTTGTTTATGTTAGCATTTCCTTTATTAAGTGTAGTAGGGAGCCTGTGTTGATGTGTGTTTGTTCATTTATCACATGTTTGTTTTCTGCTATGGCTTTCTGGATGTGGAAGTTTTCTTGCATTTGTATAAGATGTTGGTCATGGTTGCTTATTCTCATTATTTTCATTTCTTGTTCCATGTTTGTAGGATGATGGTTGTAGTGTTTTAAATGCTCTGCAAATGTGGAATGGTTTGTTTCATACTTCCAACATCTGATATGTTCTTTGTATCTTGTTTCAAAATTCCTGCATGTCATGCCTATGTATACTGCATCACAACTTTGACATTCAAGTTTATATATTCCTGATTGTTGGAATTTGTCCCTCTTGGTAGCTGGCTGGCTTAGGTGTGATTGAAGGGTTTTCCCAGGCTTATATGCTATTTTGAAGCCCTGTCTCTTTAGGATGTTTGCAACTCTGTGTGTTAGTTTATGTGTGTAGGTCATGGTGTACCATCTGGTTCTTTTCTGTGTGGTGTTGCCATTGTGTGTGTTTGTTGAGTGTGTTTGTAAGTTTTCAGCTTGTGAGTTCTTTTTTATTGTGGAAATGTTGTGTTTGTTTTTTATTTGTGTTTTTATTTTTTGATTGAGCCTGTGTACCACATGTGTGTCATACCCGTTGTTCCTAGCTATTTGTATGATCGTGTTCATTTCTTGTTCATAGTTTCTCTTACTGAGTGGGATTCTGTTTAATCTATGTAACATGTGTCTTAGTGCTGCAAGTTTCTGGCTTTGGGGGTGGTTGGATGTGGAATGTATTATTGTGTCCGTGGCTGTTGGTTTTCTAAAGATGTTAAATGTATGTTTTCCATTTTCTTTTTTAATTGTAACGTCAAGAAAATTTATTTGATTTTCTTTTTCTTTTTCAAGTGTGAATTTTATGTTCTTATGAGCTTTGTTTATTTCTGAATGGAGTTCATCTATTTTTTCGCTTGGCTCGTCTACCAGACAAATAATGTCATCCACGTATCTGTACCAATACATGATTTTGAAACTTTCATTTGTGGTTATCTTATCAAATATCTGATTTTCAAGGTGACTGATGAAAATGTTTGCTAGTGTTCCTGATATTGGGGATCCCATGGGCAGTCCATCAGTTTGTAGATAATATTCTTCCTCAAACTGAAAGTAGTTTTGTTCAGTTGTCAGTCTGAGCATATCTGTTATTTCTTTTATTGCGTCTGTGGTGAGGTTGCTGTGGGATGAGAGATTTTGTTCTATGATTTCTATTGTTTCTGTGATAGGGATGGAGGTATACATATTTTCTATATCGAATGAAATCAGTGATGCTGTGTGTGGTACCTGTATGTTCTGTATGTTTTCTATTAGGTTTCCTGTGTTTATCACTGTTCTGTTGTTTTCTACTTTATAGTGTTTTGTAACTAACGTTTGGAGGTGTTTGGCTATGCGGTATGTTGGGGCTTTCTTGAAGTTGATAACTGGTCTCATTGGCATTCCGTCTTTATGTACTTTCGGTTGACTGCGGAGTGTTGGTGCTTGTGGGTTTTTCTGTGTTAAGTAGTATTTCTGTTTGTCTGTGAGTGTGTGTTCAATGTTTTCCAGTGTTCGTTTCACATTTGCCTGGAATCGTGTAGTTGGATCTGACTTCAGTTTTTGTATTGCGTTGGTGTTTATGTATTCCTTGGTTTTTGTGATGTATTGCTCTTTATCCATGAGTACTGTTACATTTCCCTTGTCTGCTCTTGTTATTAATACGTTGTTGTTTGTTAACTTTTGTTTTAACCTTTTCATAGTAGCTGCTTCTTTTTGGTTGTTCTTATTGTGTGTCTGCTGTGTTTGTTTTATTATGCCTTTTATTTCTTCTTTTACTAGTTCTCTTGTCAATCCTATGTTTATTTCACAATTATTTTGTTGTTCTTCACGTGTAAGGATGTGTTCGGTTTCTACTATGAGATTTTCTATGTATTGATTGTTCACTTTGCTATTGGTGCAGTGTTTCAAACCTTTTTCCAAGAGCATTTTTTCGTTTTCGTGTAGTTCTGTCTCTGTTAGGTTAACTAAGCGTGGATGGAATGTGTGTTGGTGTTCATGTGGTTTCACATTTAAAATGTAAATGTATTTTTGCGTCTTTTTTACTGTTAGTTTCATTATCTTGTGTTTATGTTTGTTTTGTAAATGTTTCATTGCTATGTATGTGTTGTGCTCAGTTTTTTCTACTAGTGCCATGAAAACTGCGGCGTTTCCTACGTTTTTTGCCAATTCTAGATGAGTCTCATAGAGCATCATGTTTAGGTGCTGTTTCGAAAAAACACCTCTGGCCGTAATAACGGCCTAGATACGCCTGGGCATTGAGTCAAACAGAGCTTGGATGGGGTGTACAGGTACAGCTGCCCATGCAGCTTCAACACGGTACCACAGTTCACCAAGAGTAGTGACTGGCGTATTGTGACGAACCAGTTGCTCGGCCACCACTGACCAGACGTTTTCAATTGGTGAGAGATCTGGAGAATGTGCTGGCCAGGGCAGCAGTCTGAAATGTAACGTCCACTGTTCAAAGTGCCGTCATTGCAAACAAGAGGTGACCGAGACGTGTAACCAATGGCACCCCACACCATCACGCCGGGTGATATGCCAGTATGGCGATGACGAATACACGCTTCCAATGTGCATTCACCGCGATGTCGCCAAACACGGATGCGACCTTCATGATGCTGTAAACAGAATCTGGATTCATCCGAAAAAATGACGTTCTGCCATTCGTGCACCCAGATTCGTCGGTGAGTACACCATCGCACGCGCTCCTGTCTGTGATGCAGCGTCAAGGGTAACCTTTTCGATTTGTGGAGGTAACCATTACCTATTGCGACCAGCTATGTAGTAACGCACAAATCGTTCCTTGTAAGGTGCTGAGCTGATAGTCCATGCTGCTGTAAACGTCGTCGAACTGTTCGTGTAGATGGTTGTTGTCTTGCAAACGCCCCCATCTGTTGACTCAGGGATCGAGACGTGGCTGCACGATCCGTTACAGCCGTGCAGATAAGATGCCTGTCATCTCGACTGCTAGTGATACGAGACCGTTGGGATCCAGCACGTCGTTCCGTACTACATTCTGAACGCACCGATTCCATATTCTGCCAACAGTCATTGGATCTCGACCAAAGCGAGCAGCAATGTCGAGATGCGATAAACCGCAATCGCGATATGCTACAATCCCACCTTTATCAAAGTCGGAAAAGTGATGGTACGCATTTCTCCTCCGTACACGAGGCATCACAACAACGTTTCATCAGGCAACGCCGGTCAACTGCTGTTTGTGTATGAGAAATCGGTTGGAAACTTTCCTCATATCAGCATGTTGTAGGTGTCGTCACCGGCGCCAACCTTGTGTGAATGTTCTGAAAAGCTAATCATTTGCATATCACAGAATCGTCTTCCTGTCGGTTAAATTTGGCGTCTGTAGCACGTCATCTTCGCGGTGTAGCAATTTTAATGGCCAGTAGTGTATTTTAACTGCATTTTTTGTGTTACACAATACATTTTGGGAATTATGAGGGTTCCATTCGTTCAAGGGCACACAAAATTGTATGAAAAAATCTTTTGAATATAATTTCCAGTAATTGGCGTAATCTCATCTACATTGCCTTTGTTCTAAAATGCTTAAGTTAGACATTCAAGACTTTCAGTAAAGCGTTAAGCTCTATTTCAATAACTCATAATAAATAAAATTTTGTTGCCAAATATGTAATCACAGTGGAATTAGTCCGACTGTGATATACAATTTTCATCAGTTTTCCTCTGGTAAATGCATTTTGCGTTACAGCTAGATTATCTCGTATGAAGACAAAGTAAATAGTCGAGAACTAAAATCAAGAACAAACGTGAGTAACATAGAAGTAGATATCCACGGTGTAGGGAAGCAGCTTAAAACTCTTACTAAAGGCAAGTCCTCCAGTCCAGTTGTTTACCACTCTGGTTGTTTTCAGACTAAGCTGATACAATAGCTCCAAACTTAGCAGTCATACACAACCAGTAATACGCTGCAAACGTCGTTTTTCAGTAGTGTTTTGGAACATATACTGTGTTAAAACATTATGAGTCATCTTGCAGAAAACAAGTTGAAACGTCCCCTTAGAAAAATTAATGAAATGACTGTGCTGATAAACCTCTATGTTATATGCTTTTCAAACAGTTGAGCAAAACTGAACGTACTCAGACATTTCTCTCTTTACTTATTCTGATCAACACTAAACTTACACACAATAGTTTTAGCGCAACGCAATCTGACTTTCAATAATCCCTACAAAAGAATGGCCCTGACTAACCTATACCTTTCACGAATCACTTACCTCACAAAAATCTTCGTTACTCGAACTACTGTAATACAGCGAGCGCCCCTACTGCCAGCTAAATAAAAGATTCTAACTACTGAAGGCACTAACTACTGATAGGCATACTTAGCAAATTAAAGATTTTGATAGAGAACAAACAATGTATTTACCTTAATAGTGTTCAAAAGTCATTATATATATATATATATATATATATATATATATATATATATATATATCAGTTCATGATATCCAGTATTAAAAATTCACTCTTTCTGGTGGACGGACGTCCAGATCGTGCGCTCTCATAACTCCGCCATCTCACTCCCCACATCCACCACTGCTGGCGGCTCACCTCCAACTGCGCAACGCTACGCGCTGTTAACAGCCAACTGACCAACACTACAATAGCGACTATTGCAACAATGCCAACCCCCCACAGACTTCACACAGCACAGTCAGTGATTTTCATACAGAGCGCTACGTGGCGTTACCAACACAAAAACCTAAACAGCCTACTTACAAAGTTGTTGACAAACAGCCAAAACCGATTTAGAAAATGTCGTTCTTGTGAAATACAACTAGCTCTTTATTCTCATGAGATAAAGAGTACTACTGACAGGGGATGTCAAACTGATTCCATATTTTTAGATTTCCAGAAGGTTTTTGACATTGCTACTCATTACCGACTTCTAATCAAACGGCGAACCTATGGAGTATCGTCTCAGTTGTGCAACTGGATTCGTGATTTCCTCTTAGAAAGGTCACAGTTTTTAGTAATTGACGGAAAGTTATCGAGTCAAACAGAAGTTCCCCAAGGAAGTTGTAAGGGGTTCATTACGTATGAGGTATACTGTTCACTACCCTACTGGAGCAAATGTAATTTCGATGTATCACTCACGCACTGCCTGCGATATAAAACATCTCTGCTGCAGTAGAATCGCAGGACAGAGCAGTGTCGGCAGCAATAATAATCGCTCGCTCCTACAGAGCAGTCGCAATAGTTCGTTGTTATGGAGCAGTCGCAATACTCCGCTGTTACGGAGAAGTCGTAGTAGCTCACCGCTACAGTACGGTTGCTAGCCATGTAAGAGGTATAGCAGTCTCCGCTTGTGCAGCGCAGTTCATTGTCATGTAGTGTAAGGTAAACTTTTTTATTCTTCATCGCCATGCGCGTACTTAGATTTGTTCTCTGAGATGTTAGTAGGAATTTGTTTCAGTCTTTTGCGATTTGTCAGCACTAATTAAGTCAGACTTGTAATGTTCAATTTTTTATGTAATGCGTTGCAGAAATGTTTTCAATAATAAGTTCTTTTTCAGAATATAATTTTTACCAGCCATTTACTTGAATTTAAATATTTTACAAAGTTTTCCAGATCATAGTCATGTATTGTTTAATAATCAGAGGACCAGCTATGCAGCTGTGTCAACAAGTAAAGTCAGGTTTTTTCTAATAATGCAAATCTCAGACAAATGTTGTTCAGTAGTAGTAAAATGGTTCAAATGGCTCTGAGCACTATGGGACTCAACTGCTGAGGTCATTAGTCCCCTAGAACTTAGAACTAGTTAAACCTAACTAACCTAAAGACATCACAAACATCCATGCCCGAGGCAGGATTCGAACCTGCGACCGTAGCGGTCTCGCGGTTCCAGGCTGCAGCGCCTTTAACCGCACGGCCACTTCGGCCGGCTCAGTAGTAGTAGATAGGACGCATTGTACTAAGCTGTGCAATTTTGGAGCAGATCTATAAACAGCGCTCTCAGGCGACACCATTATGAGGTAAGAATTTTTCAGTTCATTCAGGTTGATTTCACAGGGCCATTACGTAGCGCTGCTTACGTCCAAAATTTATCAGTTTCAATTCTCAGTCAATTTTGTACCGGAAATTTGTATATACGGGAAGGTTGCAAAGTGTCACTCTGCTTAGAAGACAATCTGAGCAGCCCAATTAGACTGTTTACAGATGATGCTGTCAGTTTCCGTCATGTAAAGTCATCACATGATCAAAACCAATTGCAAAATGATTTAGACGAGATACCTGTATGGTGCGAAAAGTGGCAGTTCCCTAAAGAATGAAAACTGTGAAGTCATCCACATGAGTACTACGAGGAATCTGCAAAACTTCGGTTACAGGACAAAATACACAAATTTAAAGGCTGTAAATTCAACCAAATAGTTAGGGATTACAGTTACGAATAATTTGAAATGGAACGATCCCATAGGTAATGTTGTGGGAAAAGCGAACCAAAAAATGCAATGTACTGGCAGAAGACTTTGCAAACGGAACAGGTATACTAAAGAGACTGCTTTCACTACGCTTGTTTGCAGTCTCCTGGAGTATTGCTGTGCGGTGCGGGATCCGCAACAGATAGAAGTGACGGGAGGCATCGAAAAAGTTCAAAGAAGGGCAGCTCGTTTTGTATTATTGTGAAATAGATGACAGAGTGCCTCGGATATTATACATGAATTGGGATGGCACCCTTTTATTATGTCTGAATAAAAGTGTCATTTCCGCTCGTGTAAATTTACATTTCTCTCCATGTCCTTCTTTGGTCTACCATACTGTAGTAGTTCTTTCTACGTAGAAATGACGTTCCATCGACCTATGTTAGTAGTGCCACATCTTGCGTGAGTCACTTCCGTTGTTAAATTTTGTACACCAGCGTTTTTTACAAACTCGCTAACCTAAGTTTATGATCAAATAAAAGTTTAATGTCCTGTTTTAAATCCGAAACGTGCCTGCTAAATTTCCAGAAGGTCCTGAACCACCTAAGGTTACAAAATTTTAAACGAAGTTGCGTGTAGAGAACGAACCCGTGGAAACGTTTCTTGGTGGGGCAGGACTGGTGGAAAGGGCACACAGAAGCGGGCAAAGGGATGCCTGTGATGGAAGCTCTACAGTGTGTGTATTAAACCAAGTGCGAAATTAGTGACTTAACTGAAGAACTATTTATCAACCGCCATTAACTGTGTAGCGATGGTCCAGGACTGATTTTGTATGTTAGCTGGGTATAGGACTCTCGGATGAAACTTATTGAATCATTTCTTTGTCAGCCGCTGAAGCCTTGAAAGCTACTCACTCTGCTCATTATAAGAATTTCTGCAAAATAGTACACAAGATAACTGAAAGAAGTACACAAGGAGACGAACAGAAATGAGACTTTATTACGAAGACAAGAATTACACTGAAGTCATGTGGAATTGTGATGGTTCTTCGTACATTGCAAAAGGCGGAACAGGATTCCTTGTAGGATGTGTGATCAAAGCGGACGGCAGTGCTTTCTGTAACGTGCTCCCACGCTGGCCGCAACATTGGTAAGGAGTTCATGTGGTAGGGTGTTCCGATCTTCCACCAGCGCAGTTGGCAATGGCTGGGTTGTCACTGGTGCACGTGGGCGTGCTGGGAGACGTCCCCACAACGCATCCTACACGTGACCGACGCGAGTTCAGTCGGGGTAACAGGCAGGCGAGTCCGTTTGACCAATATCCTCTGATTCCAAGAACTCCTCCACTTGGCCTGTTCGATGAATTCAGGGTCGAACGCTCGTGGGCAAGGAGTACAGTATCACAGTAATGTTGACCAGTGTTGGTACAGTAGAGTCTCGATAGTTCGAGGTGAACGGGACCGGAACCACCTCGAACTATCGAAAACTCAGACTATTGAAATTTAAATGGTAAAAAGAAATACTATGATATTGTAAGTAAAATATGAACTTTATTAAAATAAATTTACACGTGCATTTGCATTGGCAGAATAACAATAATTATTTATTTAAACAAGTAATAGTGAAGTGTCTTTTGTTTGGCGAAGCTGCAACGTTTCCTCGCGCGGCAATGTCACGCCACCGTCTCTGGAGCAGTAGGTCAGTTGGTGTCGCCTCAGGCTGTTGTTCCACGTAGCATATGCCGGCCTCGAGAGCAGCGTAGCCATCGGTGTGACTCATCATCGGTGCAGCCTCTGCCTCGTCATCCTCGTCACTCTCACACTGCGATGGAATGTTAACCATGTCAATTATAGAAGAGTCTGTCTTTCACTTCCAACTGTTCGTCCGAATTTAACCACCCGCCTACTACCACCTCTTCTGTCTCTTCACACCCTGGCAATCTTCTGATTAAATTACACAATGGTTGATCGTCCTCATCTGCTAAATCTTCAGTTTCTGTGTCTGGAATACTTTCCTGTAGAATTTTCCTCCATGACTTAGAAATTGTGTCTGACTATATTTCGCTCCGATATTCGCTAATCCAGTACACGATGTCCTTCAAAGTCACTTTTTTCAAAGCTCCTACAATGCTTTCGTTGTCTTCGGAATGCAGGATTGACTGTAGAAATCGCCGTCGATGCCATTTTTTAGACATTCCAGAACGCTCTGATCCTTGGGCTGAATGAGACAGGTAACGTCTGGTGGGAAAAACAAGGCGCTGTTACTATCGCACTGCGGTTCTCCTGCACTTGGATGTGAAGACGCATTATCCATGAACAAAATTGCTCTCCATGGCAATCCCCTTTCTTTTAAAAAATTCTTGCAGTCAGGTACAAATGAGTTAAAAAACCAGTTCTTGAAGATTTCCTGATTCATCCAGGCATTATTCTGATGTGTATAGACAACCGGAAGAGCTGAGATGGATACATTCTTGAATGCTCTTGTCTTGGCAGACTTTCCAATCACAACTAGTTTTAGTTTGTGGTTTCCAGTTGCATTTGAAGCAGCCACAATTGAGAGCCTCTCTTTACTTTTTTTTGTGCCCAGGAGCACTTTTTTCTTCACAAGAAGCAAGTGTTCTCGCTGGTAACATTTTAAAATTTAGCCCAGTTTCGTCACAATTAGATATTTGTTCTTTACACCAATTTTCGTCAGTTAAGATTTTTTTAAACTCGACGATAAATTTTGAAACGGCCTGAGCGTCACCAGAGAGTTTTTCTCCACATACGTCTAGTTGACGCACTCCATACCTCTTCTTCCACTTGTCGAGCCAGCCCACACTAGCGGCGAAATTTTCATCTACTTCCTGCATTTGGCTGCTCAAAAGAAAGCTTTTTCTTGAAAGATTGGGCCAGAAATCGGAGCACCTTTCTGTCTCTGTTGGGTAAACAACATGAACAGCGCCTCACTTGTTTTTTCGAAGTCTGATTTCTTTATACTTCTTCGACTGAGAGATTCGTGTGAGCATTTCTGTGAAGAAAACTGTTCCAATTTGAGTCGGTTTCCTCTCCAGTCACCAACAGTAACTTCACCGACACCATATTCGAGAGCAAGTTTTTTTATTGTTTCTCCTTTGTCAGGTCGTCTTAGTGCTCCTAATTTTAGATGCAAAGGTAAAAATTTCCTCTTTTTTGTTACAGCACTCATCTTTGTAAGGTGTACAACGGAACACACAGACAACTAACAAAACGACACACAACACTGTACAGTACGCGTACTGGGAACTACAGCAGCGTATGAACTCCCCAGTTTTGATCCGTAGCAGCCGGCAGCAGTCGGGGTATTTCTTGCCGCACTGACAACAGATGTTCGTGCAACAGGGCAGCGAGCTAATCGTCGAGGTTGATTGCATTGTTGTCTGCTTTGTCACTGAGCTGTACTCTCCCTATCTATCTTTTGCAATGACGTTTTCATTATTTATCATGTCAGTAAAAAAAAGTAGTTCGTTGCAACTAATTTTTAAAAAAAATGGGGGCTCGGATTGTTGGAAACTCGAACTATCGAGACTCTACTGTACCGTGTTCAATGGTTTGTTGCCCATGCAACAATATGCCTTGAATGACCATAATAGCCGGACCATCAAAACGATCATTTTCTACGTTTCCCGTTCATTACATGTTCCCGTTTCTCGTGATACGACTGCACGTCAAGCGCTGTCGAATATCATCGTTTTGTTACTCGAAGTGTTACTGTGTGGGAACAATAATGTTGGATGTGCATACTGACCTCCAAATCTTTGAACACGATACACTCACGGTCAGCGCTATTGTGAGGCTGTACTCCTCCCCCATAGGCATGGCATATCTTTAGAGATGTATTCGGCCGTGACTTAATTCTTATGGATGACAATTCGTCAGCACTTTGAACGCGTTGGTAGAGGATCTCTTTGGAGAGAAAGGATATTCGGCGAATAGATTGTCCCACCCTTTCCCTCGACTTAAGTGGTGTCGAGCAGTTGTGGGATGCGTTAGGAAGAAGTATTGCAACAAGTCCACATGCAGTAACGCCCATCCAACAATAAATAACCGCTCTGGTCGAGAAAGGGACGCCCTGCCGCAACAATTCCTTACCAACTTTGTGGCCAGTATGGGAACACATTCCAGAGCGTGCATTGTCGTCTGTGGTGGTCCACTTCTTTTGGGTCATCAGTCTTCTGACTGGTTTGATACCGCCTCCCCAATAATTCCCCTGCCGTGCCAACTGCTTGATCTCGTAGTAGCAATTGGTGGTCCCTAAGAAACCGAAAAATTATGTTCCGTCTTTTGTAATGTCCAGTACACCATCTCGAATCACGGCTTCTGTATAATCATTACCTTTGAATGAAAGTGTCATTTCTGTTTGTGTAATTGCCTATTTCTTTCCGTTACCTTCTATACTATACAGCAGCAATTTTTTGTATACGTGGTGATTCACCTGCCCCTACCACTTGGATTTGTGAAACCAGCAACGCCTTCAAAAACCATGCACGGCGGTTTTCATATTCTCTCGCTCACTACATGCAACCTATTTAGTCCTACAAAAAATGGAAGAGGACCTTTATATA
Organism: Schistocerca nitens; assembly: GCF_023898315.1. Classification (NCBI taxonomy): domain Eukaryota; kingdom Metazoa; phylum Arthropoda; class Insecta; order Orthoptera; family Acrididae; genus Schistocerca; species Schistocerca nitens. The sequence goes on from NC_064622.1 coordinate 92,741,943, forward strand.
CAAAATTTTTCTTAGTTAATCTGATTGATCTGGGGTATGTTTTTCGCTGGAGGCCACAGTATACGAGTTATTCCAGTTATTCCTCTTGAATCATTCGAAAACTACAGCTTCTAGCGGACACGTATCCCACTGCAAAATTTAGCTACATTGAATTTACACTACTGGCCATTAAAATTGCTACACCAAGAAGAAATGCAAGTGATTAACGGGTATTTATTGGACAAATATATTATACTAGAACTGACAAGTAATTACATTTTCACGCAATTTCGGTGCACAGATCCCGAGAAATCAGTACCCAGAACGACCACCTCTGGCCGTAATAACGGTCTTGATCCGCCTGGGCATTGAGTCAAACAGAGCTTGGATGGCGTGTACAGGTACATCTGCTCATGCAGCTTCAACACGATACCACAATTCATCAAGAGGAGTGACTGGCGTATTGTGACGAGCCAGTTGCTCGGCCACCATTGACCAGACGTTTTCAGTTGGTGGGAGATCTGGACAATGTGTTGGCCAGGGCAGCAGTCGAACATTTTCTGTATCCAAAAAGGCCCGTACAGGACCTACAACATGCGGTCGTGCATTATCCTGCTGAAATGTAGGGTTTCACAAGGATCGAATGAAGGGTAGGGCCACGGGTCGTAGCACATCTGAAATGTAACGTCCACTGTTCAAAGTGACATCAATGCGGTGACCGAGACGTGTAACCAATGCCACCTCAGACCATTACGCCGGTTGATTCGCCAGTATGATGATGACGAATACACGCTTCCAATGTGCGTCACCGAGATGTCACCAAACAAGGATGCGACCATCATGATGCTGTAAACAGAATCTCGATTCATCCGAAAAAATGACGTTTTGCCATTCGTGCACCCAGGTTCGTCGTTGAGTATACCATTGCAGGCGCTCCTGTCTGTGGTGCACCGTCGAGGGTAACCGCAACCATGGTCTCCGACCTGATAGTCCATGCTGCTGCAAACGTCGTCGAACTGTTCGTGCAGATGGTTGTTGTCTTGCAGACGTCCCTATCTGTTGACTCAGGGATCGAGACGTGGCTGCACAATCCGCTACAGCCATGCGGATACGATGCCTGTCATCTCGACTGCTAGTGATACGAGGTCGTTGGGATACAGCACGGCGTTCCGTATTACCCTCCTGAACCCACCGATTCCACATACTGCTAACAGTCATTGGATCTCGACCAACGCGAGCAGCAATGTAAAGATACGATAAACCGCAATCGCGATAGGCTACAATCCGACCTTTATCAAAGTCGGAAACGCGATGTTACGCATTTCTCCTCCTTACAGTAGGCATCACAACAACGTTTCACCAGGCAACGCCGGTCAACCACTGTTTGTGTATGAGAAATCCGTTACAGCCATGCGGATAAGATGCCTGTCATCTCGACTGCTAGTGATACGAGGCCGTTGGTATCCAGCACGGCGTTCCGTATTACCCTCCTGAACCCACCGATTCCACATTCTGCTAACCGTCATCGGATCTCGACCAACTCGAGCAGCAATGTCGCGATACGATAAACCGCAATCAAGATAGGCTACAATCCGACCTTTATCAAAGTCGGAAACCTGATGGTACGCATTTCTCCTCCTTACACGAGGCATCACAACATCGTTTCACGAGGCAACGCCGGTCAACTGCTGTTTGTGTAAGAGAAATCGGTTGGAAACTTTCCTCATGTCAGCACGTTGTAGGTTTTGCCACCGGCGCAAACCTTGTGTGAATGCTCTGAAAAGCTAATCATTTGCGTATTACAGCATCTTCTTCCTGTCAGTTAAATTTCACGTCTGTAACACGTCATCTTTGTGGTGTAGCATATTTAATGGCCAGTAGTGTATTTTTCTGAAGGACTAATAGTTCGCTCATAGTGAGCGAGAGAATATGAAAATCTTCCGCGTGGTATTTTGAAGACGTTGCGGTCTTCACAAAACGCGGTGATATGAGCAGCTGAATCGCCCTTTGCATCTTCCAAGTGTCATCCAACTATCTTGCTTGGCAGCGAGACACCATGCAGAAATTTCTTTCGCACATATGTTTTAGTAATCACTGGATAATCAAGATCCGCTTAATCAGTCTCGTCACTCTTGTAGCTTCATTCCGGAGCCATGAAATACGAAGTTTATTAGCAGCACGCCGTTCGTCACTAACGTTACTAGTAACTTTTATTATTTACGTTTTTCGTTCTTGTATTTGATGTGTCGGCTTCTTCCATGAAGCAGCTTTCAGCCTTTTTGCCCCATAATTGTGTTCAAAGCTCATGTCAGTGTGAAGTAGTGGTTTTAACAAAATAATTTTCACCTCATGGGAGACTTTGCGATCGAGTCTGTAGCCGAGAGATGGAGAGTCGTCTACAGCAAATGGAAGTGGCCAAAGTAAAGGGCGGCTGGTTGCTGAGGGCTGGTTGTACGGCTCACACACGCGGTGGGGACAGCGAGCCGCCTACCTGTTCTTTAATGCGTCGTGTTCTGCCGGCGAAATTTGTTATTCAGGACATGCAGATATTAGGATAAAGGAGCTCAGCAATGCTCGTAAACGAAGTCCAATAGCCACAAACCGTAGCACGCTATCGAAAAATAGAGGGCAGTTTTGTGACAACAAGAGCTTGACGCATTATGGAACGTTAAATAAAATCTGTAGATAATACTGAAGCGTTCATTGCGCTCACTGACACTACTCAACGATTACCTGTTTACATTGCTTAACACAGCTGCGGTATGTTGTTTGTTAGGTTTAGCGATTTTAAGTTCAGTTTACAATAGCTGATGTATTATTTCGTAGGAGGAAGTGGCTATACTATCCTCGTGGACTATTAGTAGAGGTATTTTTATACCGAGCACAAATTTTTCTCAGAATCTGTTGGTAATTGGTAATCATTTCCCCATTCGACAACATCCTTTCCAGGTGAATTGTGCGCTGTGTTATATCCACTTGTAAATCCAGCGTGCTTCTTCCTTTACTTGGTCGAAATCAGAAGCGTTTGCAGTTAGTGATAGATGAACGTCTATTACATTGCATGCAGAAATCTGCTTGGCATGTAGCTTATGTCTTTCTTCTCACGTGACGGTAAAAAAGTGTAATATTTTCCCAGTTTACCATCATTATCTTTCTCCGCAGATATTCGAAAGAAATGTAGTTACGCAATTTTTCTCAAACTTATTTCACATCTAGAATTAATCGTTTCTCTTGAACCCCCATTATCCGCTAGTTCCTTACCTATCACATACCTGAATGCCTTTAAACATATCATGTGGCCTTATTTTCGAAATTTAGCTATTCACTATGTATGTATCTGAATCATTTACTCAACTCTGTTCTCCCAAGGTCATTCCATCAGACTCCTTTATTAATGTTGGTTCATCAAAAAAACTACAACTTCTGTAATAACGTGAATTATTACGTTTATTTTCAGTTCGATAGTAACACCTTTGACACTAAACTTTTCAGCCAATCTATGACCGGGTTGTCCATGGCCAACTTCTACCAAGGAATATTCATCACTTTATTTTCCCTCAAATTTTATTTCCAAAAGCAGATTTTCTTCCTCTATAGTTTACGCAGAGGAGCACAACAGTTCAATAAAATTCTTGAACATCTAAGAGCGAAATGGAATTAACGAGAAACAGAAAACCAATGGAACAAAATTTGGTTTCCGTTTTCAGTAGGGCTCTTTCACTTACATTGCTGTCTGCAAGGGTGAACAGAGTAATCAACGGGTCCTGGTAATGAAGAATGAAAGGCAAGATATAAAAGTACATTCCCGTACACAATTCCAAGCGTTTCCTGTAGAAAATAATGAAAGCAACTGCTGGGTGACACAAGATCGGAGGGAAGCAAAAGTGACAAGTAGGAAGCTGCAGGTCTGATGGGATGCGAGAGAGGAATTTGTGAAACAGATCAAAATGAATTCTTTTTATTTCTGTTACTTGCACTCTAAATGACGAAGGCTTAAGAAAGACCTTTCAGTTTAGAATTCTTCGTTTTAAAATCAGCTCAGACCTACACTTCTTTTCACGTATTTTTACGTTGTGTAACTGTAGAGCTTTAGTGCCTCCTGTTGGGTGCTGACACTCATTGCCTCATCACATGCGCTCAGTGTCTTATCTAGAAGACTCATCACGGCAGTGCTCACTGGAGCTGGCCATCGCGACAGGAAAGCGATGAGGCATCCAAGGTCCCCCACGTCCGTCGGGTCGGGAAATGGCGTTTCGTTGTACCACTGTGCAGTCCGACCGCCTACCTGCCTCTCGTACACTAAGAGTTTCCAGTCTTAGCTCGACGTGACTCTTGGCAAGCTACTGCAACTCTGCAGAATACACAGCTATCTACGCCTCCAATATACAACGACCAGCTGTAAGACACTTTTTATTATATATTGTTCTGCTCTCCTGTCTGTACAGTGGTTTGATCCAGCTCTCCGTTCTCGCCTATCAAACGCGAGGCTGTTGATCCCTGCATAACTGCGGCAGCCTAGATCCTTTTGAAAGTAAAATTCCAAGTACCGACTTGACAGAAAATCCTAGGAAGTTCTGGTCTTACGTTAAATCAGTAAGTGGATCGAAACAGCATATCCAGACACTCTGGGATGATAATGGTATTGAAACAGAGGATGACACGTGTAAAGCTGAAATACTAAACATCTTTTTCCAAAGCTGTTTCACAGAGGAAGACCGCACTGCAGTTCCTTCTCTAAATCCTCGCACAAACGAAAAAACGGCTGACATCGAAATAGGTGTCCAAGGAATAGAAAACCAACTGAAATCACTCAACAGAAGAAAGTCCACTGGACCTGACGGGATACCAATTCGAATCTACACAGAGTACACGAAAGAACTTGCCCACCTTCTAACAGCCGTGTACCGCAAGTCTCTAGAGGAACGGAAGGTTCCAAATGATTGGAAAAGAGCACAGGGAGTTCCAGTTTTCAAGAAGGGTCGTCGAGTAGGTGTGCAAAACTATAGGCCTATATCTCTGACATCGATCTGTTGTAGAATTTTAGAACATGTTTTTTGCTCGCGTATCATGTAATTTCTGTAAACCTAGAATCTACTCTGTAGGAATCAACATGGATTCCGGAAACAGCGATCGTGTGAGACCCAACTTGCTATATTTGTTCATGAGACCCAGAAAATATTAGATACAGGCTCCCAGGTCGATGCCATTTTCGTTGATTTCCGGAAGGCTTTCGATACAGTTCCGCACTGTCGCCTGATAAACAAAGTAAGAGCCTACGGAATATCAGACCAGCTGTGTGGCTGGATTGAAGAGTTTTTAGCAAACAGAGCACAGCACGTTGTTCTCAATGGAGAGACGTCTACAGTTGTGTGGCGTGCCACAGGGGAGTGTTATGGGACCATTGCTTTTCACAATATATATAAATGACTTAGTAGATAGTGTCGGACGTTCCATGCGGCTATTCGCGGATGATGCTGTAGTATACAGAGAAGTTGCAGCATTAGAAAATTGCACCGAAATTCAGGAAGATCTGCAGCGGATAGGCTCTTGGTACAGGGAGCGGCAACTGACCCTTAACATAGAGAAATGTAATGTATTGCGAATACATAGAAAGAAGGATCCTTTATTGTTTGATGATGTGATAACGGAACAAACACTGGTAGCAGTTACTTCTGTAAAATATCTGGGAGTATGCGTACAGAACGATTTGAAGTGGAATGATCATATAAAATTAATTGTTGGTAAGGCGGGTGCCAGGTAGAGATTCATTGGGAGAGTCCTTAGAAAATTTAGTCCATCAACAAAGGAGGTGGCTTACAAAACACTCCTTCGGCCTATACTTGAGTATTGCTCATCAGTGTGGGATCCGTAACAGGTCGTGTTGACAGAGGAGATAGAGAAGATCCAAAGAAGAGCGGCGCGTTTCGTCACAGGGTTATTTGGTAAGCGTGATAGTGTTATGGAGATGTTTAACAAACTCAAGTGGCAGACTCTGCGAGAGAGGTGGTCTTCATCGCGGTGTAGCTTGCTGTCCAGGTTTCTAGAGGGTGCGTTTCTGGATGAGGTAGCGAATATATTGCTTCCCCCTACTTATACCTCCTGATGAGATCACGAATGTAAAATTAGAGGGATTCGAGCGCGCACGGAGGCTTTCCGGCAGTCGTTCTTCCCGCGAACCATACGCGACTGGAACAGGAAAGGAAGGTAATGACAGTGGCACATAAAGTACCCCCTCTGCCACACACCGTTGGGTGGCTTGCGGAGTATAAATGTAGATGTAGATGTAGAACCTGCTTACTGTATTCATCCCTTGGTCCATCTCTACAACTTTTTACTCCGCATACTTCCATTCATTACCAATTTGGCAGCCGGCCGAAGTGGCCGTGCGGTTAAAGGCGCTGCTGTCTGGAACCGCAAGACCGCTACGGTCACAGGTTCGAATCCTGCCTCGGGCATGGATGTTTGTGATGTCCTTAGGTTAGTTAGGTTTAACTAGTTCTAAGTTCTAGGGGACTAATGACCTCAGCAGTTGAGTCCCATAGTGCTCAGAGCCATTTGAACCATTTGAACCAATTTGGCGGCTCCTTGGTGGCTGATTGTGTGTCCTGTCAAAACTTAACCTCTGACCCAAAAGGCCACGAAGGCCCAACGGTACCTACTGGTCACCGTGTCATCCTTAGTCCACAGGCGTCACTGGATACGGTTATTGGGGGCCGCATGACAGTTTACGAGATCAGAGCCGCTACATCTCAGTCAAATAGCTCCTCAGTTTGCCTCATAACGGCCGAGTGCAGCCCGCTTGCCAACAGCGCTCGCAGGCTGGATGGTCACCCATCCAAGTACTAGCACAGCCAGACAGCGCTCTACTTCGCTAATCTGACGGGAACCGGTGTCACCACTGCAGCAAGGCCGTTGACCTCTTTTCACTTAAGGTGAACCATAACTAAATTTTCTCTCCGTTTGGTTTAACAACTTCTTTATTATTTGCTCAGCTTATCTATATAATTCCAGCAGACTATTTAGCACCATATTTCAAAAGCATCTAACGACTTCTTTCATGAACTATTTATCGTTCGCGTTACACTTCAATACAACGCTTGTCCCTAGATGAAATGGCTTTAAGAATGTACTTCTGACATTTAAAATTATGTTGATTGTTAATAAATTTCTTCTCTTCTGAAATGTTTTTCGCGCTACTCGCTGTCTGCATTGTATATCCTTCCTACTTCAGCTCTCATCAGTTATTTTACTGACCAAATAGCAAAACCGATCTAGCACTTTTAATGCCTCGTTTTCTAATCTAATTCCCTTAGCTCCACCAGATTTAATTCGAGTTCATTTCATTAACCTTATTTTTTGCGCAGAAAGCTTTAGATATGAAGTAAACCTTGTAACCCTAAGGTACAGTATAGTTACACCGACTATACCTTCGCTGTGTGGAGCCATGGTGAAAAACATCTCGGTGACTTCGTAAGACACTTGAAAAGCTTCCATGATAACATAAAATTTACTGTGGAAGTAGAAATGGACAAAAAAACTACCATTTATAGATGTACTGATCACAATGAATCGTGAAAACCGGGGACACAGGGTGTACCGAAAACTGACAAACACGGAGCGATGCCTGCACCAACTGTCAAATCACCACCCGAGCTAGAAAAGCATGATTAATACACTCATAGTCCGCCAGCTTATCTGGGTGGTTACGTGCTTGACTTCCACGCAGCGGGCCCGGGTTCGATTCCCGGCCGGGTTGGGTACTTTCTCCGCTCGTGGACTGGGTGTTGTATTGTCATCATCATTTCATCCTCATCGCCGGCACGCAAGTCGCCCAGTGTGGCGTCGACTGCAATAAGACTTGCACACGGCGACCGAACGTCCCCGGATGGGGCCTCCCTGCCAAAAATGTCAAACCCTCATTTCCATTTCCAATACTCTCGTAAGGCGAGTAAGACGAATATGTGAGCTGCAGCATCTCAGACGCGAATAAATAAATGTCGTGTTGTAACCTCCCCCTCACTTATCGACCTTAATGACAGTGAAAAATTAAACCGCGTGTACCTAATGGAAATTTGGGAAAAGCAATCGTCACCGAAGTTAATCTGTCGGTAAAGAGGGAGGAAAGGGTTACATCTAAATGAAAGAAAATGCAAATGAAATTGGTGGAAATTAATTTTGAGAAAAGGGTAAAATTAATGAAGAAAATAAATGAGCGGTCGTCACGTTAACAATTAATTGGCGTTAATTAGATATTTGAGTTTTGGGGAAAATTACGGTCGCCAATCCTATGGACAACTACTATAATAACTGAAAAAGAAAGGTTATTGCACATATAATTAGCACTAAAAGCGTGGCAACTGAAGGTTGACACGTGTTGTGTGAAAACTGAAAGTTTGTCAGAAGTAATAAATTTCGCTACACTCTGACTTAATTTAGCAAAAGAATTAATAAAACCCGAAAATTTAAAGTTAATTTAGTGACTGAAATTAATAGTGAACTTTGTTTCTGAAGCACTACGAAATTCAATAAAATAAGGTTAGTCTTGGGCTACCTCAACAATAATTTCAAAAGCTACTTGAATCTACGCAATTTAGAAATAAGAGATTTAACTTTGAACTTGAATTAAATGATTGTGGACAATTGACAGTAGTAACATTTAGCACGTACCAAGCTGAACTGCAGTCACAGGTAAGCTAAAATACGGTAACAAAACTCGCACTCTTAATTTGTGCTTGTGTAATCTAAATATTGTAGCCAGCTATGAATACCTTAACTGAACTTTGAAATTAAAGCAGTGAAATGGAATGATATTACTTTAATGCTGGCGTCTGAATTTCAACGACACTCGGGTTCATTTCTGGAAAGGAAGGGACCCTGCTTGGTAATGCAATTGGGACAATGAGCAACAAAGGTTCATGCTAAGTTGCTGTAATTTTGTGATGCAACAATTTTAAAAGCTGAGGTCTGCCATACAGTTCTAAAACTTTACGTGCTTCCAGTCTTCCTTGTTGGTTGATTGAAGGTTTGAAGCCGTCGATCGAGGAGGTGGCGACAGTCACTCATTGTCGGCCGTCGCTGTTGCAGAAGCTGGATGTTGGCGCGCCTTCTTCTCGACACGGTCACCAGGCGAAACGGGCTCTTGATGTGCGCCAGCTAATGCTTCCCGTCCGCGACACCGTGTCAGAAACTATCATAGCAAGTCGAGGGCAATTACATGCTGTCAAACCCCGAAAGCGCGGAAACTCGCGGGAGCGTCACACAACACACCTGCTCCGTCGCCCTACCCCAGCCAGACTCAGCTCTGCCCGCGCTCCACGCGTCAGAGTTAACACTACCAAAGATCCTAAACACTTTGGTTTTCCACACGACCTATCGATGTAATCGTTCGATAGCATAGTTTTCCCTAGGCAAGACCCAGCATAAAATTACAAATAATATTTACAAAACAAACCAATTATACATCGACATAAACGCATAAATATATATACACAAATAGTAAAACAATTACAATATATAAAGACACAGAAATGTTATATCTTCAGGTAACAAAATAAGGAAAAAAAACTTATAGTACAATAGATGGAAATAGGAGGATATGCATTTCCGGCGTTACAGTGTGACTAGCGCCTCCCGTCGGGTAGACCGTTCGCCGGGTGCAAGTCTTTCGATTTGACGCCACTTCGGCGACTTGCGCATCGATGGGGATGAAATGAGGATGATTAGGACAACACAAACACCCAGTCCCTGAGCAGAGAAAATCTCCGAGCCAGCCGGGAATCGAACCCGGGCCCTTAGGATTGACAGTGTGTCGTACTGACCACTCAGCTACCGGGGGCGGACAGACGCAAAATGCAACACCCGGAGAGTGTTCTGTGGAGCAATGGGTACTCCAGAAGTTATATTAGAAGTTTAACGGAGCCAGACCCTCGGCGAAGTGGCGAAACAAAAAAGGGTACGGCCTTCCTGCCATACATCCCAGAGTGACAGACGGAAACATCCGTATACTGCGCAAAAATGACGTAAAGACTATTTACAAACCGACAAAGACGACCAAAGAGTGTCTCAGATACGCAAAGGAGAAAAGGAACCCACATGGAATGTCGAGAAAATACTGCATACCATGCACATGCGGAAATGTTTATGTTGGAATGACTGGACGATCAATCAACACCAGGATCACAGAACATAAGTGACATTGCAGGTGGAGAAATCGGCCGTGACAGAGCATGCGCTGTGTGAGACCGACCACGTAGTAAAATTCGCTGACATGGAATTTCTAGCTGTAGAGCAGAATTATCACACTTTCTTGTTCACAAACACGAGAACAGCTTCAATACGAAAGGAAAGAGCCTCAGAATAAACGGCCCCTGGCTTCCCATGCTGTAGCGAACGACCGTCTCAGATAGCGAGAGAACGGCACCGAAACTGACTGTGGAGCAGACCTTGGACATTGGCGTGCCAGGTACATATAGTTTGCGGCCGAGAGCTCGGCTCCAGTCCACCACCTGCAATGGAGGGTGAAGGTTGGACAATGCCAGCCACTTGTGTTGGCGAAACGTCAGAAAATCATCAGACAAACGCCGTCCAAAGACCCCGAGACAGAAGCCAACAAGCATTTTGTCAAAAAGTGGCCACGAAAGTCTTAACAATTCTGTATTTTCAAACTGTTTGCAAGACAACCTTATTCCCTTCAAAATATTCTCCATTACGACTAATACATTTGTCCCACCGGTGTTTCCACTGTTCAAAACATTTTTTGTAGTCATCTTTAGAAATGGCTGACAGCTCCTTCCTCGTTTTTTTCTTGACTTTTTCATCGTTGTCAAATCTGTGTCCTTTTATGCACCTTTTCATGCTCGGAAATGAGAAAAAGTTGCACAGAGCCAGGTCAGGCGAGTAAGGTGCGTGGGGTAACGGAACTGTGCCATATTTAGCCAAACTGCCTAACAAAGATGGCTGTGTGTGGAGGTACGTTGTCGTGGTGGAAGATCCAGTCTAATGTCTGTCACAAATTCGCTGAACCGGGCTCCAAGATAACCCACTAATCTCTGGCAGTTGATCAATTATATGTCGACGGCCTGTGAGCAAAAGCTCTCGAAATTTTTAATATTTTCGTCGATTCGAGGCAGATGACCAGAACGAAGTTTGTGATCACTTGACAGTTCGCCATTTTTAAATCGCGCAAACCATTTGTACACTTGATTTTTTGTCACTTTGTAAGCTGTTTTCAACATAACGGTTTCAGCAGCATTTTTATCGAGTAGAAAAAAATTTTCACAGCTGCACCTTGTTCACTATACACTCCTAGCGGCAGAAATGCGTACTACGTAAGCTCCGCCCACGGTACTGTTACTCCGTTTTTTTTTTGCGGGGGGAGGGCGTGGCGGGGGGGGGGGGGGGGGGGTACCCTCTCGTATGTCCTCAGGGCAACACAGAGTTATAGACAAGTGTGACAAATCAGGAAGTGCCGCTTGTGCCTGAGTCAATTGCACACTACATATTGCCCAAATATGGCAAGCATCGACACATCTTAACAGTATTGCCGTCGGTCGCCATTTTTCAGTCTGCATTTCTGTCGACCTACCTGCTTACTTAGTTAGAGGTACATTCTCAATCAGCGCTCTGCTCGATATGGTTGCATTACATCGTAATGCTCAGGAGAATTTAAGACTACCAGCAAGATCAGAACCAAATATGGTATAGGACCGTTTATTGCGGAGACCCAGCAGGCACCTTATCGTAAAGAGACAATACATAAAACCGTAAAATCAAAACACGCTTTTCCTATATATTTTGTCGCCAGTTATGGAAAATACCCATGCTAGTGAACAGGGGTAGACACGTGGTTCGTCAACTTACACCACTTATTGCCCGAACTACCCGTTTCTTAGCCAAAAATTACCTTCTAGTATGGGAAGAGTTACCCCAAAATATATAAGTGAATGAAACTAAGGAAAGTAGAGTAATTTTCGTGTCTGAGTGGGGTACTGTCAAATGGGGGGGGGGGGAGTTTCCCCAGGGACCAGTGTTGCTTACTGATGACACTAGCTTGGTAGTAAAGGATGTTGTGTGTAACATTGGCTCGGTTTCAAATATTGCAGTTCATGACAGAAGTTCATGGCTTGTAGACAATAAAATAACGCTAAATCACAGTAAGACTCAGTTTTTACAGTTTCTGACACAATTCAACAAAACCTAACGTTTTAATTTAACAGAATGGGCGTATGATTGGTGAAACTGAACAGTTCAAATCTCTAGATGTTAGCCTAGATAGTAAATTGTCGTGGTAAGCCCACGTTCAGGATCTCGTTCAATGACTTAATGCTGCCATTTTTACTGTTCGAACGGTGTCTGAAGTAAGTGATCGTTCGACACAAACATTAGTCTACTTTGCTTATTTTCATTCTCTTATGTCGTATGGTATTATATTCTGGGGTAACTCTTCCAATTCTAAAATGACATTTTTGTCTCAGAAACGGGAGGTTCGGTTAATAAGTGGTGTACTTTCGCGAAGCCCTAGTCGACCCCTGTTCACTAGTCTAGGTATTTTGACAATGGCCTCTCAATATATATATTCTTTACTGTCGTTTCTTGTTAACAATAGCACTTAATTCCCAAAAATAAGCAACTTTCACTCAGTTAATACTCGGCATAAATCCGACCTGCATTTGGCTTGGTCTTCCTTGACTCTTACGCAGAGAGGTGTGCAGTGTACCGCTGCATCCACTTTCAATAAGTTACCACAAGCAGTAATGTACGCGCTTTAAAATCGAAACATAAGAGTTTCCTCATGGGTCACTTCTTCTATTCTGTTGAGGATTTCCTTGAAGAAATAAGCTCATTCTTATGTTATATTGTTAATTGCGTTTAGCCGGCCGAAGTGGCCGTGCGGTTAAAGGCGCTGCAGTCTGGAACCGCAAGACCGCTACGGTCGCAGGTTCGAATCCTGCCTCGGGCATGGATGTTTGTGACGTCCTTAGGTTAGTTAGGTTTAACTAGTTCTAAGTTCTAGAGGACTAATGACCTCAGCAGTTGAGTCCCATAGTGCTCAGAGCCATTTGAACCATTTAATTGCGTTTACTTAAACTTAAGGCTAGACTTTTTCTGGGTTCATAAACATTTTATTTTTATCTCATATTATTTTCATGTTGTGATTTCATGTACTGACGCGTTCCAGGACCTTGGATATTTGCTCCTCAATTTCTTCCTACGGAACTTGACGAATAAATAAATAAATAATAGTTCGGCTGCAGCAAGGGGCTCGATTGGCCCTGAAAAAAATTAATTCAATTCGTTGAGAGCTCTTGACCTGAAAAACAGTTTTTGATTTTACTTTTCCGATGCCCACACAATGTAGATACTTCCAGAGAAACGCGATTTTAGAACTGCTGCACACAAATACGCGGGCGTGACTGATTGTGTCATTGCTAATTCATTGCTTTATGCTGTGTCGTAGCTTTCTGTATTCTTCATAGGTTCTGGTTCCGGATTTGCTTTGAAACATTTGTGAACAGTATCTCTGTTGTTCATCATTTGACGTAAGTCAGTTATCAGCCAAGAAGCAAGAGTTTTTTCTCAATCCCCAATCTTTATCATGTGACGTAAGCCAGTTGTCACCCAAGAAGCTAGAGTTTTTCTCAGCAGAATTGTACGTAAGGCTGATTGTTTGTCGTAGAGAGCTGTGAGTTTATCACTGAGTTCACAATTTTTTTTATCAATTGTCGCCGCTCTAATTGTTTGATGCCCTTGTGTTTCCGGGAAGTCACCCTGTTAGGGCGTCACGATTTACATAATTAAAGTGATTCTTGAGTTTCTCCCGGCGTATTTGATAATCAAAATATCCACGGGTGTACTGCCGGTCTACAGTGTCCAACGGCCACAATATTTCGGCGATCATACATGTCGCCATCATCAGGTGAACTGACGGACTGAGCTCCTGTGAACGTACCGGTACGGAGATCCGAACGCTATGGCTGCTCAGGGGGAACTGGGTTCGGTCCCGGCGGCAGCCGATTTAAATACGCTCCGCCCGCGGCGCACTCCCTCCGCCGTCCGCGCCCCGCGCCGCGGTCGCGCGGTGGAACAGATTGTGACGGCGTCACAGATGACGTCGGTGTGATGGCTCTGTCCGCCGTGGTTGTCACAACTATACGTTTGCTCGATTTACTCTTGATTAACCCAATCGCTGGTTCCCAAGCCTTGCTAAGATTATAGCCACAGTCACGGTTTATGAGGTCGTCATTGGTGCGAATTTCGATGGCCTCTCTAACAACGCTGTCCCAATATCTCGACGTCTGTACCAGAATCCTCGTGCCTTCATACTCCATAGCGTGATTTTCCGACAAACAACGTTCAGCGACCGCCGACTTGCTCGGATACATCAGCCGAGTGTGCCTCTGGTGTTGACGGCATCGATCCTCGACGGTACGCATCGTCTGACCAATATACGACCTGCCACATTGACACGGAATCTGGTACACGCCGGCCTTCCTCAAACCAAGGTCATCTTTGGCGCTCGCCACCAGTGCACGAGTTTTATTCGGAGGACAAAACACAGTTCCGGCCGGCGTGTGGTAATGGTAACAGATAGCATTGTTCCATGTTTTAACTTTGTTCACAACTTGCTTATTACGTATTACTCACAAACACCATGAGGGAGTACAAGTGGTGAGACAGCATAACTGAACAGCGCCCGTCTTGTATTATTCAAACTGGCTCGGTATATCATTCTCGTAGCGCCTTTGTGGACTGAGAATATGTCTTGGTAACGCACGGAGTTGCAACACAGTGGCATAGGTACTCCGCAAGTGTCGTGCAAGCCACCGAATATACTATTTGTATACACGATACTTTGTCTCTTTTGACTGAGACTTATCGTCCTATAGTTAAATTACAAAATAGTTCCCATCTTCCAGCTCTGCTCAAGCTTTTACGGAGATTTTCTTTTCGGCTGTAAGGCTAGTGCCGGGACCAGAAATTCTCTTCCAATATTAATATTTGGGACATTTTGACACCGGTAATACGAGTACACCGGTCTAATACTGGTTACACAACGACTTGTCCATGAAACGGACGTGAATGTAGCAGCACTGAAGGGTATACGCACTTTACTAAAATTCCCTTTTCACTTAGCTGATTGTCTTGAAGTCGACTTCGTTTTATTCTTGTGGCGAGTGAGAATGCTGCAAGCTGCCTTGTACGAAGAACATTCACAGGTCCTAGGATGCTGAAAGTCTGCTGAATCTCTATCTACGAAACAAAATAAATATCTGCACAATGAATATCTGTGAAATGGGTGTGAAATCTTATGGGACTTAACTGCTGAGGTCATCAGTCCCTAAGCTTACACACTACTTAACCTAAATTATCCTAAGGACAAACACATACATCCAAGCCCGAGGGAGGACTCGAACCTCCCCCGGGACCAATTGAATATCTGCATTTAAACTCTTCAAACATCGGAATAACAAAATGTAACATTCCTTCGCTTCCATGGGCTATTCCACATATAATGTCTGCCATCTACCAAGTCACGAAAAACGATTTCTCTCCATTACCACACAGCTTCCCAACAAGTGTACAAGGATGAAACACAAAGACAACATTTGAAAAGAAGACGTTTACATCCTTGTCGAAGACATAAACTGATAAACATTTAGCAACGCTGAGTGGATTTAATTTTATACATTTTTACGTTAATTCTTCGAAATTGATTGTAAACAACTAAGCTACAAATAGTTATGTATGAAATAATGAATTTCAGTGGGTGTAGTTTTATACGAACAGATAAATTTATATCGATGAATTTTGAATATTTTGAAATAGATTAAATGGCATCCAGTACCGGTTCATCTGTATTTGGCTGAAGAGCCCCTGACTCTACAAGTGGCCATTACTTTAACAAGTTTCTCTACCCAAAGTATAAGAAGAAAATGTTAGAATGAAATACTTTACATCTGATAAGAAGATTAATCAGAGGAAACAAGTTTTACGATTCTGTTGTGTCATTTAGTTCTACACTGGCGGAAAAATCAGTGGGTCTGATCCTCAAAAACACGTCAAGAAATGCTTCTCATCTGTTGTGAGTTATATTAATTTAGCATGTAAGACTTCATTCGTTATGTGAACATTATATAATAATAAATTGTATGTTCTGAAATATTTCTGTGAATGAAACTGGACACATGCGTTTCTGGTTGCCTTTAAACGACATCTTTACCCAGGAATTATGTTAAACTCTTCTCTATTAGCAACATCAACTATATAGTTCGTCTTTTACAGTGATCGATTTATCAAGTACAAGTAGAATAGTTTTGTAGTTTAGTGCAATTTTATCCTAGAGAAGGTCTTAAGAGAAAGAAATTGCGGAGTGTTAGGGCCTTCGCATAGAAGTTGGCAGGTTTAAGGTGTTGGCTAACGCAGACGACATAGCGTTAGTGAGCAAGAGCGAACAAGATCTTAGGGAAATGAGCAACAGGGTCGCCATAGCAGCCAGTAAAGAAGGATTACTCATAAAGCAACAAAAACAGGACATATGCAGGTAGTCAGAACTAAATATTCAGAAGAGCACTTCACAGTTAACGAAGAGCAGTTTGTCTTCTGATCACTTCGAGTACTTGGGAAATCGGTACAATTACTGCAATCAAGTACCACACAAATGTAAATGAAAGTATTTATGATAGCTCCAGATATCTATATGCCCTCAAAGATGCGTTTAAGTCTAAAGCCATATCACAATATGTGAAAAAAAAACTACAAAACCTTTATGCGCCTGATTGTCCTCTACCGTTCAGGAAGCTGGACATTAACTGTAACTGAGATGCAAAACCTGCTAATATTTTAACTAAATACAATGAGGAGGAACTGTGGCACATTGAGTCGCGGAAATATTTGCATAACAAGAAAGATTAATGAAGCCTATAAGATCAAGAACCAGCGACAGGTTTTAGAACATCAAAAAGCAGATGACTTCAATGGGTAGGTCACGCAATTCGTATCTCAGGGACCCGATTTCCTGAAGAAGCACTCGTTGCCCATACTACAACTAAAAGGCCTCTGGTAGGCTAATAAAAGAATGGGAAGACGACGTAAAGTAAGATGCGGAAGTTCTGTAGTTAGTTGTGAGCGAGCAGTGCGGACTCGTATCGATTCTACTGCCGATAGCCGGCGCACTCTTTGGCTTCCGGCCAGAAGGCAATGAAAACCACTGTACTTTTTTTTTTTTGTCTTAACACTCTTGTGACTGAATTTATGCTGCCCGCCACTAATTCCTCTTCCGTGTCAATCTCTTCATCTCAGAGTAGCACTTGCAACCTCAATTATTTGCTGGATATATTCCAATCTCTGTGTTCCTCCTGAGTTTTTGCCCTCTACAGTTCCCTCTGTTACCATGTAAGTCATTCCCTCATGTCTTAACAGATATCCTATCATCTTGTCCCTTCTTACCAGTGTTTCCCACATATTCCTTTCCTCCAGATTCTGCGCAGAACCTCCTCATTACTTACCTTATCAGTTGCTCTAATTTTCAACATTCGTCTGTAGCACCACATCTCAAATGCTTCGATTCGCTTCTGTTCCGGTTTTCCCACAGCCCATGTTTCACTACCATTCAATGCTGTACTCCAGACGTACGTTCTCAGAAATTTTTTCCTCAAATTAAGGCCTATGTTTGATACTAGTAGACTTCTCTTGACCAGGAATGCCCTTTTTGCCATTGATACTTTGCTTTTGATATCCTCCTTGCTCCGCCCTACATTGGTTATTTTACAACCTAGGTAGCTGAATTTCTTAACTTCATCTACTTCGTGGCCATCAATCCTAATGTTAAGTTTCTCTCTGTTCCCACTTCTGCTCCTTCTCATTACTTTCGTCTTTCTTCGATTTACTCTCAGCCCATATTCTCTACTCCTCTTCATTCCGTTCAGCAGATCACGTAACCCTTCTTCACTTTCACTCAAGGTAGCAACGTAATCAGCGAATCATATCATTAATATCCATTCAGCTTGAATTTTCATTCCACTCCTGAACCTTTCTTTTATTTCCATCGTTGCTCCTTCAATGTACAGGTTGAACACTAGAGGAGAAATACTATACCACTGTCTTATACGCATTTAATCCGAGCAATTCGTTCTTGGTCGGCCACTCTTATTATTCCCTCTTGGCTCTTGTACATATTGTGTATTACCCATCTCTCCCTACAGCTTACTCCTGTTTTTCTGAGAATTTCGAACACCTTGCATTTTACTTTCTCGAACGTTTTTTCCAGGTCGACTAATCCTATGAACGTGTTTGATTTTTCTTTAGTCTTGCTTCCATTATCAACCGCAACATCAGAATTGCCTCTTTGATGCCTTTACCTTTAATAAAGCCAAATTAATCGTCATGTAACACATCCACAATTTTCTTTTCCTTTCTGTTGTTTGTATTTTTGTTGTCCGTATCATGGATGCATGAGCTATTAAACTGACAGTGCGATAATTCTCGCGCTAGTCGGCTGTTGCTATATTCGGAATCCTATGGATGATGCTTTTCCGAAAGTCAGGTGGTATTTCGCCAGACTCATACATTCTACACACCAACGTTAATAGTCTCTTTGTTGCCACTTCCTCCAATGATTTTAGAAATCCTGATGGGATGTTATCTATCCCTTCTGCCTTATTTGGCCTTAAGTCCTCCAGAGCTTTTTTAAAGTCTGTTTCTAATACTGGATCCCCCATCTCTTCTAAATCGACACCAGTTTCCTCTTCTATCACATCAAACAAATCTTCCCCCTCATAGAGGCTTTCAATGTATTCTTTCCAGCTATCCGCTTTCTCCTCTGCATTTGTCCTTGCGACAATCATTTATTTTTCGATTTCTTCACATTTTTTCCTGGAGCCATTTCGCCTTAGCTTCCCTGTACTCCCTATTTATTTCATTCCACAGCGACTTGTATTTCTGTATTCCTGAGTTTCGCAGAGAAGTATGGTACTTCCTCCATTCCTCGAGAAAATGAAGTATTTCTTCTGTTACCCATGGTTTCTTCGCCGTTACCTTCTACTTTTGTTTTTCTTTCCAACTTCTGTGATGGCCCTCTTTAGAAATGTCCATTCCTCTTCCACTGTACTGTGTACTGAGCTATTCCTGCATTAAAGACTCATAATGTGTATTCAAAGGACACGTGGTCTGTAATTGAAAAGTGTCATGATGATATCTCCATTGCCAAAAGATACCACGATATTTCCCCTCTCGGATCTCCGGGACGGGACTGCCAAGGGGGTTGAATAACCAACGGAAAGATACAGTTCCACGAATTGCGGCGTGAAATGTGAGAAGCTTGGATGTGGTAGGGAACTAGAAAATCCGAAAACGGAAATGCTAAGACTCAGTCTAGATATAATGGGAGTCAGTGAACTGAAATGGAATGGATGGATTTATGGCCAAATGAGTACTGGGTAATATCAACAGCAGCAGAAAATGGTATAACCGGAGTAGGATTCGTTATGAATAGGAAGGTAGGGCAGAGAGTGTGTTACTGTGAACAGTTCAGTGATAGGGCTATTCTCATCAGAATCGACAGCACACCAAGACCGACAACGATAGGTCAGGCATACATGCCGTCGAAAGCCGAAGATGAAGAGATAAAGTATGTGAGGATACTGAACGGGCAATTCAGTACGCAAAGGGAGATAAAAATCCCAAACGCAGAGGCGGACTGGGATGCGGTTGTAAGGAAAGACTAGAAGAAAGGGTTACGGGAGAATATGGGCTTGGCACTAGGAATGAGGGAGGGGGAAGATTAACTGTGTTCTGCAATAAATTTCAGCTAGTAATAGCTAATACTCTGTCCGTGAATCACGAGAGTGGGAGGTATACTTGGAAAACGTCGGGAGATACGAGAAGATTTCAGTTAGATTACATCATGGTCAGGCAGAGATTCCGAAATCGGATGCTGGATTGCAAAGCATGCCCAGGAGCAGATATAGACTCAGATCACACTATAGTAGTGATGAAGAGTAGGCTGAGGTTTAAGAGACTAGTCACGAAGAAGCAATGCTCGGAAGTACTAAGGAATGAAGAGATACGCTTGAAGTTCTCTGAGGCTGTAGATACTTCGATAAGGAATATCTCAGTAGATACTTCAGTTGAAGAGGAATGGGCAACTGTAAAAGGGAAAATCTCAGAAGTTGCAAAGAAAAACATAGGTATAAAGAAGGTAACTATGAAGAACAGTGAGTAACAGAAAAAATACTTCAGTTGATCGATGAAAGAAGGAAGTGCGCAAATTTTCAAGTAAATTCAGGACTAAAGAAATGCAAGTCACTTCAGGATGAAATAAGTAGAAAATACACCGAAGCAAAGACGAAATTGGTGCATGAAAATTGAGAAGGAATCGAAAACGAAATGATTATCGCAACGAGTGACTCAGCACACAGGAGAGTCAAAACAACCTTCGGTAAAATGAAACGGAAGGGTGGTAATATTAAGAGTGCACTGGGAATTCCCCTGCTAAATGCAGAAGAGAGAGCAGGTAGGTGGAAATAATACATTAAGGGGGCTAGGACGTCAAACGGGCAGACTTGGAGCAGGAGAGGCACCACAGGACATTTTAATTTCCACTGTCTATACTTTTACAAATAAATTCATGAAACTTCGTCAGCATGACCAGGAATGATTCATAATTCACACTCATCGCAGTGGAAGTTCGAAAACATAACGAAATGATTTTTGTTACGTGTGAAATTTCATCATTTTTTTCACTTACTACTCAGTATTTGTTGCTATAGGTACACTTTTCATCATAAGTAAGAGAGATTCTTCGATGAATTTTGCACAGCATACAAACCATACTTAAAGGGGTATGAAACTCTAGAATTTTCAAAATCTATGAAAAACTGTGGTAAAAATTGAGGTAATTAACTACAAAATTAGTCATCAATAAACACTTCCGGGCTAAGTTGCCGTGGTCGATCTGTAAAACTTCTTCTCCCTAACGTTTCGTTCTCAACTACGGAGAACATCTTCGGAGTTGAGAACGAAACGTTAGGGAGAAGAAGTTTTACAGATCGACCACGGCAACTTAGCCCGGAAGTGTTTATTGATGAAGACGCCGGCCATGAAAGCCTACATGGAATGATACAAAATTAGTGTTTTTTCTAAACATGAAGTTTAAAATACAACAGCTCATTCGTTTTTTCGTAAATTAAATAAATTCTAGAGTTTCATACACCTGTAAGTATGGTATGTATGCTGTGCAAAATGCATCGCAGAATCTCTCTAACTTATGAACAAAAGTGTACCTATACCAACAAATGCAGCCATTAGTAAGTGAAAAAAGATGAAATTTCGCACGTAAAAAGTTTATTTTATTATGTTTTCGAACTCCCATTGCAATGAGTGTGAATCCTGAATCCTTCCTGGTGATGCTGACAAAGTTTTATGAACTTATATGTGAAAGTATAGACACTGGAAATAAAAATGTCGTGTGATGCCTCTCCTGCTCCAAGTCGCCTCTTTTGACGTCCTACCCCCCTTAAAGTCCTTTATGAGAGGGCTGACTTGTCTCATGACGTGATAGAGAAGATACATGAGTCGAGAAAGAAGAGACAGTGGAACCAGTATTAGAATCAGAATTTAAAGAGGTTTAGAAGACTTAAATTAAATAATGCAAAATGGATAGATAACATTCCATCAGAATTTCTGAAATCATTGAGGGAAATGGCTACAAAACGAATATTCACATTGGTGTGTAGACTGCATGTGTCTAGCAATACACCATCTGACTTTCGAAAGGATATGATCCACACAATTGCGAAGATTACAAGAGCCAACAACTGGGAGAATTATTGCACAGTCAGCTTAATAGCTCTTGCAGACAAGTTGCAGACATCAATAAGATACAGATGAATGGGAAAGAGAATTGACGATATGTTAGATGACGATCAATTTGGCTTAACAGCTCTCGCAATCAAATGGCAGCCAGAAATAACATATACAATAATGGGGACGAGAATTAGGGATGTATTATTTGACAATCAACTTGGCTTTACGAACGGTAGAGGTATCAGAGAAGCAGTTCGGATGTCGCCACTTGTAACGCCGGAAATTCATATCCTCCTACTTCCATTTATTGTACTATAAATTTGTTTTCCTTATTTTTGTTACCTGAATATATAACATTTCTGTGTCTTCGTATATTGTAATTGTTTTACTATTTGTATATATATATATATATATATATATATATATATATATATATATATATGCATTTATGTCGATGTATAATTGGTTTGTTTCGTAAATATTATTTGTATTTTTACGCTGGGTCTTGCCTAGGGAAAACTGCTATCGAACGATTACATCGATAGGTCGTGTGAAGAATCAAAGTGTGTAGGATCTTTGGTAGTGTTAACTCTGCCGCGTGGAGCGCGGGCAGAGCAGTTGGAGTCTGGCTGGAGTAGCGAGTGGAGCAGGTGTGTTGTGTGAAGCTCCCGCGAGTTGCCGCGCTTTCGGGGTTTGGCAGCATGTAATTGCGCTCGACTTGCGATGATGGTTTCTGACACGATGTCGCGGACGGGAAGCATTAGCTGGCGCACATCAAGAGCCCGTTTCGTCTGGTGACCGTGTCGAGAAGAAGGCGCGCCAACATCCAGCTTCTGCAACAGCGACGGCCGACAATGAGTGACTGTCGCCACCTCCTCGATCGACGGCTTCAAACCTTCAATCAACCAACAAGGAAGACTGGAAGCACGTAAAGTTTTAGAACTGTATGGCAGACCTCAGCTTTTCAAATTGTCCTTAGGACTGGCGACCGTAATTTCCCCCAAATCTCAAATATCTAATTACCGCTAGTTGATTGTTAACGTAACGGCCGCACATTTACTTTCTTTATTAACTTTACCCCTATTTCAAAATTAATTTCCACCAGTTTCATTTGCATTTTTCCTTTCATTTAGATGTAACCCTTTCCTCCCTCTTTACCGACAGGTTAACTTCGGTGACGATTGCTTTTCCAAAATTCCCATTAGGTACACGCGGTTTCATTTTTCACTGTCATTAAGGTCGATAACTGAGGGGGAGGTTACACGTGGCGACCTGGTGACAGGACAATCTTCAGATTTGAGGTTGTTCTGGCCACGAATTTTGCATTGTGCAAATCTCGTAACAAAGTACTGGTTACCAAACGGTCGATACGTCAGCGAGAATATTAGTGTGAGGGATCCTAATTAGATTTGAGATTTGGCATGTATATTGAAAATTATTAAAATGAGTGAAGGCAACAATTACCAAAATTTGGTAGGCTTGGATGAGGAACAATCGGTCGAACAGTGGGAAACGCGCACCGCGGTACCCATTGTTCAGGGACAGGCGGCTAGCATGAAAGACGCGACCGCCGAAACGCAACAAAGAGCAGAAATGGAATTCCACGCTTTAGAAAATGTTTTGGAGTCAGAATTGAAAATCAAATGTGAATCCCTTGATGACGAATACGGGGGGACAGTTAAAGAGGAAGCCGCTACGGAAGTAAAACCGGTAGTTTCCGGGAATTTAACTAATTTATTGAATGTTTTGATTAACGAAATCAAGAGTCAATCGGCCAAGCAAGAAGCTCAGTCTGAAAAAATTGAACGAAAGCTAGACAGTCACAACAAAGCTATTAATGTTGTTAACAACAATGTTGGAGTTGTTAACACAAAAGTTGATAAAATCAAAGAAGATATTGTTGTGATTAATACCGAAATCGGTAATCTTAAACAGGAAATGATAGGCATTCAGGCGGAAATTGCGAGCATAAATGTTTTTATTCCGAAATTAGCAGAATCGAGAAAAGTGTAGGAGAATCAGTTGCTCCGATCATCGAGAATAAGGTGATGGAACAAATTCAATTAGTGAAAAAAGAGGATCAAAAGAAGGTGGAAACTTTAAAGGCTTTAGTATCCGAAGTAGATACCAAAGTGACGAAGCAGGCTAATACCTGCGAAGGAAAAAAAAAAGGGAAGTAGAAACGCTTGCGACAGCCACTTGCCAAGTAATTACGAGAGTGTCGGAATTAGAAAAGAAACTTGACGAAAAACAGAGCTATGTGCCAATCTATGCACATAGTTCGGAATTGTTGACGAAAGAGGAGCGGTTCGACCCCTTGAAAAAAGGCGGTATACACGCGACAGATTTCATTAAGAATTGTGAAAGAGTTTTGCCCAGATCATGGACTAATGAAAGAAAAATTAATGCGATTATTGATGTGTTGGCTGGTGATGCCAAGAGTTGGGGCTTAAACCTCAACATTACGAACCTGACTTTTGACGAATTTAAAAATTTGTTTCTGGCTGAATACTGGTCAGAGCAAAAACAGCAAAGTGTCTGGCGCGAATTTGTCATATCGAGGCCTTTCGATGCGAATTCTCGCGGTTCGATGAAGGAGTTTTGTGAGGGCTGGATCCGCAAGTTGGAATATTTGCGTGATCGCCGCACGGAATCCGAAATAGTCTGGGAACTCTACAAAAAGCTTCCAGATGATACAAAACGCTACGTAGGAAGCAATTACAGGACAATAAATGATTTCCTGGAAAGAGTGGAGGACGAGGACAATTGGCGCAATAATCGCGACAGTGGTAGAGGCCGTGGTAACAACAACGGGTACCACAGTAACCACAACAACGATAACCATGGGAATAATGCATACCGCAACCATGGCAGCAATAACAATAATGGTTCGGACCGTAATAACAATCGGTACAATGCAAATAATAACAGGAATGACGGAAACCAGTATCGTACTAACGTGATACGGGCTTCACAGAATAGTAATAACGCCAGAGGGTGTGATCAGCCGCCTCAGCAGCATCCGGGGACCGTATCTGCTGGGACGAGACAGGGAAAGCATTAGCCGCGCCGGTGAGGGGCCGACAGGGCGTGGAGAAATTTTGGCGGCCCAATAACAGGAGAAAACCCAGGTGTCGTCGTTATGAAAATTCCGTGTGGAATAATCAACGGCGGGAGAGTGTGCCAGTGTTAGGAGAAATGAGTGCGCCCACAAGTAGTAGATCAGCTGTATACACGGCAGTAGGAAGTACATTCACTGTCAGTGAGAACAATTTAAGTAGTGTTCCGGAAATCGATTATAAAGTGGCAGCTGTAATACCCACAGCGGAACTGGAGGTTGAGTTTAAGAATGATTCGCAAGTGTTGAGAGAAGATCAGATGTCGGATAAAACGTCCGTCATCGAGCGAGGGGATGCAGAGAGGGATGAGGTCTGGTTAAGGCAGTTCGGTCGCTTATACGACGAACTAAGAGATTATAGGGGCC
The DNA here is from genome assembly GCF_023898315.1 of Schistocerca nitens. Taxonomy (NCBI): domain Eukaryota; kingdom Metazoa; phylum Arthropoda; class Insecta; order Orthoptera; family Acrididae; genus Schistocerca; species Schistocerca nitens. The sequence goes on from NC_064622.1 coordinate 92,767,207, forward strand.
TGTACGGGAGAAGTGTTTATGGGGAGCGCGGGCAGGATTTGCCGCGTCTCGTCCCACAGGAAGATAGTATTTGTGAAGTGATAGAAAGTTCTGGCCCTAACCGGCAGACTTTACTAGAAATAGTTGATGTTAATGGGGAGCACGGGCAAGATGCGTCGTGTTTCGTCCCGCAGGAGTTGGATGTTGAAGTAATAACGGAAAGTTCTGGCCCTAACCGGCAGACTTTACCGAAAGTTATAGTGGGAGAAGTAGCCGACCCATCCGACGCAAACCTCCAGTTTAAACATTGCGAGAGTATTAAGGAGAAAGATTGCAAAAATTTTAGTGATAGCCGGACACGATTGGTAGAAAAGCACGTAGATTACAGTGTGTATGAGGTTAGAGCTGACGTTATACGGTCAGACGATAACAGTGTGGGTTGCGCAGATCTAGAGGAAGTAATTGCAGATACTACTGGGCACATTTCTCCAGGTAGATTGGCAGATGAGATCAATCTGGCTAAAGAGGAATCAACGAAGGTGACAATTAGTGAATTGATAGCAAAGCAACACTCACTAGTTGACGAGTTACAGGAAAAGGTTTCGGTATTGGAGGCGAAGCTACAGACTAAGCCTCAGGACAAACGTGTTGAAATTAAAACTGTATGTGAACAGAGGCTGAAAAAGCCGCCAGATAAGCCGGATTTGGGATCAAAGCCGGATGGTTTTTTCTGGAATGACCTGGATATAGACGAGGATTTACTGTGGGAAAATAAAGAAACAGTCGAGGACAAGTGTAGACAGATAGTAGTGTCTGTTAATATGCACGACCTACAACTAAACGTGTTGATTGACACCGGTGCAGAATTGGGTGTTGTATCTGGGAAAATATCTGAGTTACTGAAATATAGACCTGGCATCGTAGTTATGCCAGTAACAGGAGTGAAAATTATCGGTGCTACTGGGAAGGCCAGTAAACCGGTCACAAAACAGATTTTTGTCCACTTCGAGATATGTGGGGCACGATTTGAACAAGAGTTTGTCGTCGTGCCAGACTTAACTACGGAAGTAATTATCGGGTTAGATTGGCTATTAAAGTACCGTGCAGTGATTAATTGCGAAAGCAAAACTTTGACATGTACGTCACAAGATAAAACAATATTAGTTAGTTCTGACGAGGCAGGGGACGGTGTGCATAGGCAATACCAGCCTATACACATTGTTAACTGGCCGGATGACATTGACGTAGGAATGAGTTTGAACTGCCGTAACGTGAGGAATTTCGGCATTGACAAAAGTGTAGAAAGTGAATTGGAAGAGCTAATCAAATTCACTCCACGGATTGACATTAGTATTGGTGTGAAAAAAGATCGTTTGCGAGAAGTAATGAAGCTAAAAGCTGATGCTCGCATATGTCGTCATGACGCTAAAGCGCGTTTTGCTAAGTTTGCAATCGGAGACTTAGTACTTGTAAAAGCTCATGAGAAATCGAGCGAAATAGACAATGAAATCTCTAAATTTAAGTTTGTTTATAATGGACCATATAAAGTCGTTGGTATACCTCACACAAATGCTTATTGCTTAGAGTATCCAAGCTCTGGAAAACGATTAGGTATACGGAATATTGTAGACTTGAAATTGTACCAACCTAGGGTTGATTAATACCACAGAATGGGTAATTTGTACAGTATGTAAAATAGAGTGTAAGATTTAACGATTTGCTAGATTGCCATGCTTTTGACTGACCAAGGTCATTAAAGAAGTTGTAATTAATAAGTAATTAATTTTGATTAATCAATTTAATTTTAATCAATTTAATCATGATCTAATCAACTGAAAAATCCAAGCTGCTAGTTTAAGTTTTCAGCTGAGTCACAGTAGATTAAGGAATGTAAATATGATTTTGTAACTAGCTGTAAGATTCCATAAATATGTGATTTACTAGTCATTGCCGATGTACTTAGACACTGTTTTAAGTTTCAGGCTAGTACATGCGTATGATGATGGACAGTGTTGAGTTATCCACTGTGATAGTGTTTATGGACTCCTTGAGATTACTCGGGAGTGAGTTTTACCGAAAGAATTCAGTGAAACGGACGTTCTGGAAATGCCGTTACAATGGCGAGAGAGATCAAGCGTGCCGCACAGGCTGCCGCAACAATACTGGCGGGGCGGAACCGCTGTCGGCTCTTGTGCCGCTGTCGGCTCTGGTGCCGCTGTTGGCATTCTTTGTACTTGTGAGTACGGAAGGCGGAGTTGTTTTTCTTCCCGGACAGCTGATATGAAAGAATTCTGTTGTCAATATTTATGTTTTTGTCGATCTGCTGTGTATTATTTTCTTGTTTAGCGTTAAGTGCACACTCATGACGAGAATATTAATTATGAAAAGTTTATATAAAATACAGATTCTATGTAATTAATTATTAATTTGCGTATTTTGATATACCTGTTTTCTATGACCATGTAATCTGATTAATTTTGTAAATAGTACTCCATTTCTTGATACTGCTAGGAATTTAGATTTTTAGAATAGCTAAACCATTTTCTATGTTTTCTATGAATTTGAATATGTTGTCAACCTGTTTTATTTTGATCAAGATGACAGAGTGGAATAAGATTAGGAGTGTCTCCACTCAGTTATTATCGTCTAAAAATTGGTTTATGGTTAATTAGGCGAATGCTAAATTTTGTTGATGTTTTGAGCATATGCATTTCCGCTGTTTCTTTTTTGGGACATTTTCTGAGTCTGTTTAGGTTACACGAACATCCTCAGACAATGTGGGGCACGTGTAACGCCGGAAATGCATATATATATATATATATATATATATATATATATATATATATATATATATATATATATATATGCATTTATGTCGATGTATAATTGGTTTGTTTCGTAAATATTATTTGTATTTTTACGCTGGGTCTTGCCTAGGGAAAACTGCTATCGAACGATTACATCGATAGGTCGTGTGAAGAATCAAAGTGTGTAGGATCTTTGGTAGTGTTAACTCTGCCGCGTGGAGCGCGGGCAGAGCAGTTGGAGTCTGGCTGGAGTAGCGAGTGCAGCAGGTGTGTTGTGTGAAGCTCCCGCGAGTTGCCGCGCTTTCGGGGTTTGGCAGCATGTAATTGCGCTCGACTTGCGATGGTAGTTTCTGACACGATGTCGCGGACGGGAAGCATTAGCTGGCGCACATCAAGAGCCCGTTTCGTCTGGTGACCGTGTCGAGAAGAAGGCGCGCCAACATCCAGCTTCTGCAACAGCGACGGCCGACAATGAGTGACTGTCGCCACCTCCTCGATCGACGGCTTCAAACCTTCAATCAACCAACAAGGAAGACTGGAAGCACGTAAAGTTTTAGAACTGTATGGCAGACCTCAGCTTTTCAAATTGTTCCATTTGCCTCGCAAAATTACAGCAACTTAGCATGAACCTTTGTTGCTCATTGTCCCAATTGCATTGCCAAGCAAGGTCCCTTCCTTTTCCGAAATGAACCCGAGTGTCGTTGAAATTCAAACGCCAGCATAATTCCATTTCACTGCTTTAATTTCAAAGTTCACTTTAAGAATTCATAGCTGGCTACAATAGTTAGATTATACAAGCACAAATTAAGAGTGCGAGTTTTGTTACCGTATTTTGGCTTACCTGTGACTGCAGCTCAGCTTGGTACGTACTAAATTTTACTATTGTTAATTGTTCAGAATCGTTTAATTCAAGTTCAAAGTTAAATCTCTTCTTTCTAAATGGCGTAGATTCAAGTAGCTTTAAAAATGATTGTTGAGGTAGTCCAAGACTAACTGTATTTTACCGAATTTCGGTGTGCTTCAGAAAGAAAGCTCACTATTAACTTCAGTCACTAAATTAACTTTCGATTTTCCGGTTTTATTAATTCTTTTGCTAAATTCAGTCAGAGTGTAGCGAAATTTGTTACTTCTGACAAACTTTCAGTTTTCACACCGCACGTGTCAACCTTCAGTTGCCACGCTTCTAGTGCTAATTATATGTGTAATAATCTTTCTTTTTCAGTTACTATAGTAATTGTCCTTAGGACTGGCGACCGTAATTTCCCCCAAATCTCAAATATCTAATTACCGCTAGTTGATTGTTAACGTAACGGCCGCACATTTACTTTCTTTATTAACTTTACCCCTATTTCAAAATTAATTTCCACCAGTTTCATTTGCATTTTTCCTTTCATTTAGATGTAACCCTTTCCTCCCTCTTTACCGACAGGTTAACTTCGGTGACGATTGCTTTTCCAAAATTCCCATTAGGTACACGCGGTTTCATTTTTCACTGTCATTAAGGTCGATAACTGAGGGGGAGGTTACACACTGATAGTGTAAGCAAGGCTACGGTAAAATCAAGTCACGTTCAATGGATTGGTCTATCTGGAACAAGCGTTCGGCAGTGTAAAATGGTGCAAGATGTCCACCACTATGAGAAAAATACGGGTAAGCTACAGGGAAAGACTGGTAATGTGCAATACGTACAAGAACCAAGAGGGAATGATAAGAGTGGAATACCAAGTAAGAAGTGCTCCGATTAAGAAGGGTGTAGGATGTAGTCTTCCGTCACTACGGTTCAATCTATACATCGAAGAGGCAATGACGGAAAAAAGGAAGGGTCAAGAGTGGAATTAAAATTCAAGGTGAAAGAATGTCAGCGTTAAGATTCGCTCATGACATTGCTATCCTCAGCATCTGCTGAGTGTAATAAACTGTCTAATGACGGCAGAATATGGCTTGAGAGTAAATCGAAGAAAGACGAAAGTAACGAAAAGTAGCAGAAATTAGAACAGCGAGAGACTTAATATCAGGTTTGATGGTCACCAAATACGTGCAGATAAGGAATTCTGCTGTCTAGGCAACAAAATAACCCATGGCAGATGGAGCAAGAAGGACATCAAAAGAGGACTAGCACTGACAAAAAGGGCATTCATGGACAAGAGTGGTCTACCAGTACCAAAATAGAGCTTACTTTTGGGAAGACATTTCTGAGAATGTACGTTAGGAGCACATGGACTGTAGGAAAGCCGTAACAGAAGAGAAAAGAAGCATTTGAGATGTGGTGCTGCAGAAAAATGTTGAAAATTGGGTGGAGGGGTAAGGTAAGGAATGACGAGGTTCTGCACAGAATCTATGAAGAAAGGAATATGTGGAAAACACTGACAAGACTATGAGACAGGATGGTAGAACGTCAGTTAAAACATCAGAGGATAACTTCCATGGTAATAGGTGGAGATGTAGAGGCTAAGAATTGTAGAGGATGACAGAGATTGGAATACATCCAGCAAATAATTTAGGACGTAGGTTGCAAGAGGTACTCCGAGGTGAAGAGGTTGGTGCAGGGGAGGAATTCGTGGCGGGCCGCATCAAACTAGTCAGAAGACTGATGACTCATAAATAAATGTGTCATTAGTAGATGACTCAAGATGCAGTCCTTACTTACGCCAGCCCCAATCGATACATTTTCTCATTATTCAGCCAAAGAAGCTACTAATAAAATTTTTCCAAGCCTAGGGAGTAAATCTTGAAGCTGCTTTGTTTCCATTATTTGTAGCTGGCTTTAATTTCTTGAAGCCTGCCCCTTCTACTCTCTATTTCGTATCGAATCTGGTACCGAATAATTATTACGCCTTATCTAGTAGTTTTTTGTCTGTCCTTTATGTGCGACTGGGCATACATTTGTTATTTAGAGGCTTGATAAAGGTTATACTGTTGCTGTGTTTACACCTATTTCGCTACTGTATTTTGTTTTTAAATAAGAGCCAGCGTTCAGTATTACCACCTCTTTTATACCAGCATCTCGACCTTTGGGCACAGGAACCAAATGTGCGATAAGGGTCAGCCACCATTTCAGGCAGCTTGGGCTGCGAGAATATTGAAAATCTTTTGGCTCCCTTGTTGCCAATAGCAAAAATAAGGTAAGTTCTTCTGTAATTTTAAAACTTTTGTAATTTTGACTTTTTCTTTGGTTTTTCAGTTGTTTGACTCGTAAAAGCTGCTTTTCTCTATATCTTAGTCATTTTTATTATTTAAAACTGTTTATCTATTTTACTGCTTCTTTACATTAGGTGCAGTTATTGTTTTACGTAATTTAGAGTTGTTATAAATTTTAGGCCGTCCATTGTTCACTTGAACAAGTAAAAGGTTGCTCATGTAATTTCAAGCTGCTAAAATTTGAGTTCTCACTGTTTCTTGTACAGTAAAGCAAAAATAAAATTTTTAAAGTGTCTTTGCAGTCTGGAATCTTTATTGTCAATCCTTTTAAATTATGAGTGTGAAATAAATGTGTTGATCCTTTTTTTTTTAGAGTCTGGTGTTTTAAATTACACGAGGTCCAGTGCTTCCACTCAACAGCAAATGCTGGCACCGACTTAGGCGCAGTTACCAGGCTCAGTGAGGAAAAACCAGCAGGTAGTTGATACGTTCCGAGAAGAGCTTTGATCCAGGAACAGAACCGCGCACGTCATCTTTCTCATCTAATTAGAAGTCAATGGTGTAATCATTCTTCGCTCGTCTCCCTTCGTAGAATAAACTCTTCTTTACTTCAATGTATGCAGCTAAGGAATAATATAAAGCTTTCTGAGAAGTTCTTCAAGCTCATGAAAAGACATTCTAGTCGGTGGCGGTAGCCACACCCCACTCAAAGAATCAGCACTGATACAGGAAAATCCACTCATGTGACACAGAGGTCGCTTTATTTCCACATGACATCTTTGAAAGTAATGAACGAAAGTAAAAAGGCAGATTCCAACACTTCCTAGATTCCGGAAAGTAAACAGTTAATGACCAACATACGGTCATAAGTAACAACTTTTCAGATATGCCATTAATTAGGTGAATGTTTGACAAGTAGAACTGTGTACGTTATATTGGACGGAGAAAGTTCAGTCAAAAGAAAAGTAAGATAGGGCGTGCACCAAGGAAGCGTAGTAGTACCTTAACTGTTCTCATTTTGTTTCGGCGAAATATCAGATGGTCCACAGTATCATCAGGCTGTTTATCGACGACGGGTAATCTGCAGGAGAGAATATTTCCATGATTATTATGATCAAATACAGGAAGTATTAGACGTACATCCATTTGGTCCACTGAGTGATAGCTCTCCATAATATTAACAGCTGCAGAACAACACCAATATGCAAGTGAAATAAACGAAATGATATCAGATTACAGTAGTTGAGAGAAACATTTGCAAATTACTACAATGTTTCAGTATGTAAGGGTGAAATGAAAAGAACACGTCAAGCCACTGGGGACACGCAATGAGAGACTTAAATTTGTTAATAAAGTGATAGATTTATATTTGCTGGGGGAATACTGGGAAAATACAGCGAATCCTTCCGTTAACAACAAACAAGACATCAATGATACCAAGTCCAAGTACAGCTTTCGTGCTTGTAATCCTTGTACACATCACACCGGACACCGAACGAATTCATAGACGCGCTGCTAGCATCAGAGCAGGTGGACATAGTTCAACGAAAGCGTAACAGAGATGTTCAGCGAATGTAAATGGGAATCTTTGGAAGCCGGCCGTTGTGGCCGAGCGGTTCTAGGTGCTTCAGTCCGGAACCGCGCTGCTGCTACGGTCGCAGGTTCGAATCCTGCCTCGGGCATGGATGTGTGTGATGTCCTTAGGTTAGTAAGATTTAATTAGCTCTAAGTCTAGGGGGCTGATGACCTCAGACATTTAGTCCCATAGTGCTTAGAGCCGTTTGAACCATTTGAACCAATCTTTTGAAAAAAAGGAGGCACATATCTCTCGGTCCCCTGTTCGATAAATTTAGAGAACTGCTATTAGAGTAATGTCGTATGTCTCGACAGTTCTCTTGCCGCCGTCGTATATCTCAAGTAGGGATGATTGCAATGAGGTAAAGGGAGCTGACGGTGAGTACTGAAGCTTTTATAGGAAGTATCGTAATTATTAACGAAAAAGACCCAAGTGAAAGTACATGATAACAGAACCAGAAACTTTCCAATAAACTTACGTCCACACACTGACCGTTTGCGAAATGGTAGAGAATGTGTGGCTACCAGTCGCCACTGATTCAGTAAGAAACATTGTTCCAGTTAGTACAAATTTAGTTGAAATGCGAACTTTACAGTAAGTCGAAATTTAATTGGGCTTAAATTTCGCCAGTGTTCTACTTTAACGAGGAATAAAGTACTAGTTGTTAAGCCGGCCGTAGTGGCCGAGCGGTTCTAGGCGCTAGAGTCTGGAACCGCGCAACCGCTACGATCGCAGGTTCGAATCCTGCCTCGGGTATGGATGTGTGTGATGTCCTTAGGTTAGTTAGGTTTAAGTAGTTCTACGTTCTAGGGGACTGATGACCTCAGAAGTTAAGTCCATAGTGCTAGGAGCCATTTAACTAGTTGTTAAGTCAGCAAGACTCATTTCATCAGGAGCACCTCTGAAGATGTCCAGAGCAGCTCTAGACAAAACGTCAGGAACCGAAAAGCCGCTTCGACTGCAGCCATACATCCAAGAAGACTCATCAGCGACTATGACATCCGGTCGTGAAAGCCTTCATTGTAAAATGCAATACTCCTTCAGCATATTACTTGTTACAATTTACCATATACTCTCACCTGTTAAAGTAGGTTTGCCATGTGCCGTTCTAAACTTTGTAGACTACACTTCACTCATCTGTGCAGTGTGTTACGAATTAATTCAAACACTCCTGGATCATTTCCTCGCTCTTGACAACGCAGAACAACTCATTGTTCGATGTCTTCAACTGAATTAAAGGGAGTGCTGTGCACTTAGGAGATGAATACAGACGTCTTGGCAATGACGTCGTCATAGATTAGAAGCAAAATGATCCGGTGCCACTTAGTGTCCATAGCATATTTTCATGCCATGGGCCATGCTTGAAATTCAAGCTCAGTCGGAAAATTTACAATACAGTTATGAAATAGGGATAGTTACGGCCTCTTAATATAGCCAGAAAGGAAAACCGGGAAGGGCTGAACCAGTGGGAATTTTACGCACTTCTTCATTCACTGGTAGAACACAAATTAATTTTACACAGTTTCAGTCACATAGCAGCCAATTAAGCTTAATTAATTTTTTTAATTAGTTAAAAGGCCAAGCAACGATAAATTAATTTAAATTCAATGCCAATTTAAATATTTTACAGGAAATTTAAAGTTAACTTGAACCCAAAACCACTTGATATTCTTTAAAGCAAGGCATGCTTTATATAAGGCACATAATAAAATACGTCTAAAGTCGTAATAAAGGCAGACGCAAATCTAAACAACAGTACCAGAACAGATCAGAACGGCCTTAATTACATGATTTCTAACTGACTGATCAAAAATAACCTAAAACCATACGTAAAACAATGAGAAACAATTCAACACCAATATCTAGGCAAGATAATTTTAAACAAATCAATTGAAGTTTTAACACGTTTTCCAGTAACACCATAATATTGAATTACAATAGATTAAGGTATATGTTGAGATTCCAACGCACATCAAAATTTGCTTAAGGTGAAGACCACAAGCTTACGGACACAAATTCATAATTATTCTGAGTACAAACTTTGCTTGAGCAGGAACACTGAGTCGGACGGGAGCGGTTGCAGGAAACAACGCGAAAGACAGGCAGTGACGAGAGCTGCCGAACTCATGCACTCCAAAAGAAGTAAAGAAGTAAACAGCCGGCTAAGCAAGCCGACGAGGCGTGTGTTAGTGGGGTCCCATCCTGGGTAACACTAACCAGCAATGGAGTACAAGACATTTTTAACGACAGTTTCCTGCAGCTCAAATAGTTTTAGTTAGACAACACGCAGCTGTGGTTCAAATGGTTCAAATGGCTCTGAGCACTATGGGACTTAACATCTATGGTCATCAGTCCCCTAGAACTTAGAACTACTTAAACCTAACTAACCTAAGGACATCACACAACACCCAGCCATCACGAGGCAGAGAAAATCCCTGACCCCGCCGGGAATCGAACCCGGGAACCCGGGCGTGGGAAACGAGAACGTTACCACACGACCACGAGATGCGGGCCACGCAGCTGTGTATCAAACAAATAACTCTTAAGGTAGAATTAACTAATGTGAGCTCTTACCAAAAACCATGATAACTTTTACTGCTTTTTAGAAAAGCTAACCAAAGGATTTAAGAAACCAGTTACAAATATTTTTAAAAAAATAATTTCAGTAATAACATAGGAATATCAGAGAAATTTTCCTTTCTAGCAAACCATTAAAGCGGTCACAAGGACACTCGCATGACATTTAAGCCTCGTCGGTACACACATTAGTCCATAGCAGTTCGGAGAGAACAAATGCCTCCTGGAACAGACTAAAATTTATCTGAGCCTCTTACACAAAACAGGCGCACTGCATAATTTCTTAGACAGTATAGGCCTTCAGCGTTAGTTCAAAGAAATCATAACAACAAAAGCAAATTGTAAATACACCAATAAAATAGCAAAACATACATTCTGACATGAATAATTAATCATGTGTGGTAAGTGGTACTACTAAACGTTTCACTGTGCCACCAACAGAAAATTACATGACCAATCACTTGCTTTAAAAATCAGAAGAATTTATGGGAGGCGGACAAGAACAGGAAATGTATACACTAATGCACTCTTCCAACCTTCCATATAAGCTTTCTTGCGGAACACTGAACAGGTAATACATACACTAACGCACTCTTCCAACCTTCCAAATAAGCTTTCTTGCGGAACACTGGCTAAAGGTTCACAAGCACCAAGGGTACATAAGATTAATATTTAAAACAAATTATAATGAAATGTCGGCCAATAACTCAGTCTAAAATGTTTGCCAGAGCTTGCAATCATCTTGCCCTTCGAATACCATCGAGACATGGGTATCCGTACCCAACTAACAGAAGGAAGACAGACAAGAATGACAGTGACCACTGTCCTGAGAACCATTCTAATACAAGGCGACACACGGGAGACGGACGGTTTTTAATGAAATAATACTCAGCCAACTTTAAATTTAATGCATGTTTATTTATACAAAATCAAAGCTTATTATTTGCCATTTTAGTTAACAAAGTTATTTGTGAAAAATAATGTCGTCAAGATGATGTCCATCATTTCGAATGCAGGACTCAAGCCTCTTCTCAAAATCCTCCATCACACGGACTAAAATCTCTGCAGGGATGGTAGCAATTTCTTGAATGATTGCATTCTTCATCTCGTCCAAATTTCGTGGGTTGTGGTTATAGACACATTTCTTAAGGTACCCCCACAGAAAAAAAGTCACATACTGACAAGTCGGGAGACCTGGGAGGCCAAGGAACATTGCCAAAACGTGAGATAATTCGGCCAGGTAACATGCGTCTAAGAACTGTCATTGAAGTGTTTGCGATGTGCGATGTTGCCCCATCCTGCTGGAACCAAACGCGTTTTAGATTCGTCGTCTTCTTAGTTCTGGTTGCAAGAATGTTTCAAGCATACGAATGTAACGAACTGAATTAACAGTAACTGTGGCCCCGTTCTCTTCGAAAAAATAAGGAGCTTTATCGCTCATCAATAAAATTTCATTTTAATTCGATCGCAAAATCACTTGCATTCTGTAAGCGATGTCTTCTCGTACAGCAAAATCAGTTTCCTTAAGTTGTTGGACACTGAGCATTTTGTAGGCATGGAATTTTAATTATTTATGCAAAATTCGTCTAACCGATTCACGATTGATTCGTAACTCTCTAGCATGACGCCTAGCTGACCGTCCTGGGCTTCTGACTCAAGCTTGCCTTACCCTTTCAATATTTTCTGGTGTCGTTACTCTGCGTCTCGGGCCTGGATGGTTCTTATCCAGTATGTTTCCAGTTGATCTGAAGTTTCCCACCCATCTCAGGATTGTGTTACGGCTCGGAACAGCCCCATGTCAACCGACATTAAACAGCGCACGAAACAATCGCTTGTTGTTGTTGTGGTCTTCAGTCCTGAGACTGGTTTAATGCAGCTCTCCATGCTACTCTATCCTGTGCAAGCCTCCTCATCTCCCAGTACCTACTGCAGCCTACATCCTTCTGAATCTGCTTAGTGTATTCATCTCTTGGTCTCACTCTACGATTTTTACCCTCCACACTGCCCTCCAGTACTAAATTGGAGATCCTTTGATACCTCGGAACATGTCCTACCAACCGATCCCTTCTTCTAGTCAAGTTGTACCACAAATTTCTCTTCTCCCCAATTCTAACCAATACCTTCTCATTAGTTATGTGATCTACCCATCTAATCTCCAGCATTCTTCTGTAGCGCCACATTTCTAAAGCTTCTATTCTCTTCTTGTCTAAACTATTTGTCGTCCATGTTTCACTTCCATACATGGCTACACTCCATACGAATACTTTCAGAAACGACTTCCTGACACTTAAATCTATACTCGATGATAACAAATTTCTCTTCTTCAGAAACGCTTTCCTTGCCATTGCCAGTCTACATTTTATATCCTCTCTACTTCGACCATCATCAGTTATTTTGCTCCCCAAAAAGCAAAACTCCTTTACTACTTTAATTGTCTCATTTCCTAATCTAATTCCCGCAGCATCACCCGACTTAATTCGACTACATTCCATTATCCTCGTTTTGCTTTTGTTGATGTTCATGTTATACCCTCCTTTCAAGACACTGTCCATTCCGTTCAACTGCTCTTCCAAGTCCTTTGCTGTCTCTGACAGAATTTCAATGTCATCGGCGAACCTCAAAGTTTTTATTTCTTCTCGACGGATTTTAATACATACTCCGAACTTTTCTTTTGTTTCCTTTGCTGCTTGCTCACTATACAGATTGAATAGCAACGGGGAGAGGCTACAACACTGTCTCACTCCCTTCCCAACCACCGCTTCCCTTTCATGTCTCTCGACTCTTATAACTGCCATCTACTTTCTGTACAAATTGTAAATAGCCTTTCGCTCCCTGTATTTTACCCCTGCCACCTTTAGAATTTGAAAGAGAGTATTCCAGTCAACATTGTCAAAAGCTTTCTCTAAGTCTACAAATGCTAGAAACGTAGGTTTGCCTTTCCTTAATCTTTCTTCTAAGGTAAGTCGTAGGGTCAGTATTGCCTCACGTGTTCCAACATTTCTACAGAATCCAAACCGATCTTCCCTGAGGTCGGGGAAGCGTAGCAATAAGAGACTCACTACTTTTCACGAAACTGGCATAGACAAACACTCGACGTTGCAATTCCCACTGCTCCATAGTGGCTGAGTAAATGAAATGGCGTCTTGTGTGGATCAGAACTATCCCCACCACGACCACCTCCCACCACCGCGCCCTCAGTACTACGCAGTTCAAAACCGTCCGTCTCCCGTGTGACACCCTGTAAATCACATTACAAGCTACGTCGATACTCCTCCATAACTTACACGGGGTGACATGACCCCAATACTGATCGCCCGCCAGCAGTTAACGCTCCGGCGAAGAGGCTCCAAGGAGACCTCGTTGCACCTTTATTCTTCAGCTCAGACTGCCCACCAAACCGGCCACCACGCCCGGATCCGCCGCACCAGAGAGTGTTGCGCTCCAACGGTAACATTTTACTCAAAGATCGTACGAATAATGATGTCGGTTAACTGCGAGAAAACTGTCACTGCTGAGTTAGCACTCGTTTCTATCGCCTTCAGTCTGCAGACCGGTTTGATGCAGCTCTCCACACAAAACGTCCTGCGCAAGCCCCTTCTTAAATTCACGGCTACTGCAGCCTGCATTCATGTCAACGTGCTTACTGTCCTCGCATCTTATTCTCCCTGTACAATTTGTATCCTCTACACTTCCTTCCATTAAAATTGACGACTCCGTGGCGGCCTGTGAACGTGTGCTTTCAAGCCAGCCCTTCTTCTGGTCGGGTCACGCCGCAATTGCATTTTTCCGCACTTCCAGTCCGTACTCTGTAAGGGGCCAACCGCTGCTTACATATTGAGAACACTATATCTTTGCCTCATGCAAGTCGCAGTCAGTGTTGAGACTCCGAGCAAGTAAGTTGTTGGCTGCTAAACGAACAGGGCGGATTTCAGCAGGGTGGCCGACCGCGTTTAAATTTGTTAACGGCTGTGTGTGTTACCCAAACCCGTGGGCCTGTTCTCTAGCAAATACGTAAATGGCGTTAACTGAGTGATTTGTTTCTTTAAGTGTCCACGCGCGCTCCGTGATTACGCGACAACCGCGTCAGATACCCACGATTTGGACTGCAGTGAGGATTGTGTATTCAGTATCACATGAGGAATATTGGCGTGTGACGACATTAGAAGGCTATCTGTAGAGTTAACCATCAATATTTTGTCAGATGAAGGGAGTAACTGGCTCATTCATGCTGCTTAGACAAAAGACATGGAACATTAACAACATAGTAAGTACCGATTATTGCTACCTGACATCCTAATTAGCTTTGTTGGTTTTGATACGAAAAAACTCCCGTGCAAATATTAACCGATCAGCCTTTATCAGTTGCACTCGGTCAAACTATTTTAAACTGTTACGCTATTATCCATTATTCAATAACGGTGGATTTAATAGGAAGTGTTTCAACCTTCCCATTAGTTATTCGATCTACGTATCTAAACTTCAGTATTCTTCTCTAGCGCTACATTTAAAAATCTGTTCTCACCGGGACAGCATTTTCAGTTATCTCGCAATCAGTTTGCGAACTTCTGTTTGCTGGAAGCTTTATGCTTGTGTGAGGGTTGTTCAAAAGAATGGGTATGAAACAGCTCTGTGAGTATAAGTGAAGTAGTTATTAAAAAGCAATCACCAGAGACCTGTGCACAATTATCCCATTGTTACAGGAGTCGAAGGGTTCCCTGTTCGCAGAATTCCCATGAAGTACTTAGAGCTGGCCCTGCGAAAAGCAACTGACAAACTGATACTAATGTCCACTCCCTAAATACGCAGCGCCTGGCATTGAGCTTTGTTTACGGTTGTGCCAAACATCCGCACGCCAAAAACTGTACACTTTTAAAGTGAAGCGGTAAACTGTTAGGAATAAGTGGGATTCGTGGCATAAAAATTCGCTCGTCTGCTACGTTGAAGAAAAGTAACTTCAAATCTCTGCGAGTTTTTTTATTCGTAAACAAAACGAAATCAGAATGATAGTAGAAAGCACCCAAGTCATAAAGCAAACTTAATAAATGGTTTTTTTCTTTATTGTTATTTCATCCCTCCCCCAACCTATACGGGCTATCAGTGGATACAATTTGCCAATCCTCAATCACATGAGAGGAAATGTTTAAAAAACATAATATAAAAGTTGGACACTGTGTTTGACAAAAATAAACGTTTTGCACAGTAAAAAGACAGATCGTCAGTTCCATAACTTAAAATATAAAAGATTGACATATACTCAGGTGAATCGAAATTGAGTGATGCACAGGATGACAAAAAAAAAACCGAAAACGGAAAGACCGATGTGTGACTTGCTAAAAGAGATATATGGATTGGTGAAGAGATGAGAGGAAATATACTGACAGGGAGAAGGTTATCATCGGAATGCAGTGAATAGCAGAGGGGTTAGTCAATGGATGTTTGAAGAACGGGTGGGGGAGGAATGGAGAGGGATACAGTTCCGAACAAGGACTTAGGAAGTGAGTGGAGAAGACTGGAGGGGAAGGGTGTGTGTGTTGTCTTTAGCGTAAGCTAGTTTAAGTGAGATTAAGTAGTGCGTAAGCTTAGGGACCGATTACCTCAGCAGGTTGATCCCAAACTTACCACAAATTTCCAAATTTAAAGTTTCGTTGGGAGAGGATGTGGAGGGTATGGAGGCATAGTGTTTGGAAATGTGGTGGTAGAGGCGCAACAGAATACCAGCAGTGGGGAAAGTAGCGGGTAAAAAAAAAAATAGAGATGGGGCCCCTCCACGCCCGCACCAACGTGGTGACCAAACCAAAAGTTCTACTGTCACCTCCGTAAACATGTTAGGTATCTAGTAAGTGGATCACAGGATGCTGGGCTGTGATGTTGTCCGTGCGTCTGGGTAAGGCTACGCATTAACACGGTCCATCAGGTGATAGATAGTGGACGAAACGCGAGTGAGGGTAGCGATTTGAAGAGCAGAGGGAAAAAAGTGCCAAGGCTCGTGCCGTGGTAAAAATCATCTGCGACAGTGGGATGGGTAGTAAGAGCAGTAGTGGCTTACTAGCTGCGATAGCTCATGCAAGGTTGGATTTGTTAGTATAGGTATCATGCATCATTACCGTGACAAGCGATGGCGATGTGTCCCAGTTGCTGCAGCTGCTACATTCCTGGAACAATCAAGATCGTTATACAGTAGTGGGAGATCGGCCATAGATCATCTCACTGTGTGGGGGATGTGTGGAGCTTGTTTGCATGCAGTGTACGGTACGGCTTCCCTGTGTGGTGCCAGTTATTCGGCAGTGTATTTCAGCTGGATATCCAGTAAATGAGTCTGATTAACAGGGGCTCGCCCGTGCCGTTATGTTTGCGTATGCTTGGCCATAGATGTTATGTCCTTACAAGTATGTCTTTTGGTCTTGTATGTTTCCATCTATGGTTGTGGTCGTAGTTCCCCAGATTCAGAATAAACGGGTTCTGCGAATGTCTGGAGTTTCTGTATAGTCTTGAAGTAGCGGGGCCGGCCGCGGTGGTCTCGCGGTTCTAGGCGCGCAGTCCGGAACCGCGCGACTGCTACGGTCGCAGGTTCGAATCCTGCCTCGGGCATGGATGTGTGTGATGTCCTTAGGTTAGTTAGGTTTAAGTAGTTCTAAGTTCTAGGGGACTGATAACCACAGCAGTTGAGTCACATAGTGCTCAGGGCCATTTTTGAAGTAGCGGGTGGGTAGCATCGAGTTAACGGGTAACATACACTATGTGATCCAAAGAATCCGGACACCCACAAAAACATACTTTCTTCATATTATGTGCATTTTGCTGCCACCTACTGCCAGGTTTCTCCTATCAGCGACCTCAGTTGTCATTAGACATCGTGAGAGAGCAGAATGGGGCGCACCGCGGAACTCATGGACTTCGAACGTAGTCAGGTGATGGCATGTCACTTGTGTCATAACTCTGTACTCTAGATTCCCACATTCCTACACCTTCCTAGGTCCACTGTTTCCGATGTGATAGTGAAGTGAAAGCGTGAAGGGACACGTACAGCACAAAAGCGTGCAGGCCGACCTCGTCTGCTGACTGACAGAGACCGCCGACAGTTGACGAGGGTTGTAATGTGTAATAGGCAGACATCTATCCGACCATCACATAGGAATTCAGGATCCACTTCAAGTACTATGACAATTAGGCGGGATGTGAGAAAACTCGTTATTTCATGGTCGAGCGGCTGCTCATAAGCCACACATCACGCCGGTAAATGCCAGACGACGCCTCGCTTGGTGTAAGGAGCGTAAACATTGGACAATTGAACAGTGTAAAAACGTTGTGTGGAGTGACAAATCACGGTACACAATGTGGCGATCCGATGGCAGGGTGTGGGTACGGCGAATGACCGGTGAACGTCATCTGTCAACAGAAATTTTGGAGGCGGTGGTGTTAAGGTATGTTAATGTTCTTCATGGAGGGGGCTTGCAGACCTTCTTGTTTTGCGTGGCACTGTCACAGCACAGACCTACATTGATGTTTTAAGCACCTTCTTGCTTCCCACTGTTGAAGAGTAATTTAGGGATGGCGATTGCAACTTTCAACACGATCGAGCACCTGTTCATAAAGCACGGCCTGTGACGGAGTGGTTACATGACAATAACATCCCTGTAATGGACTGGCCTGCACAGAGTCCAGACCTGAATCCTATAGAATACCTTTGGAATGTTTTGGAACGCCGACTTTGTGCCAGGCCTCACCGAGCGAAATCGATACCTCAGTGCGGCGCTATGTGAAGAATGGGCCGCCATTCCCCAAGAAAACTTCCAGCACCTGACTGAACGTATGCCTGCTAGAGTGGAAGCTCTCATCAAGGCTAAGGGTGGGCTAACACCATACTGATTTTCAGCATTACCGATGGAGGGCGCCACGTCATTTTCAGCCAAGTGTCCGGATACTTTTGATAACTTTGTGCAGAATACTCGGAGGTGGTCAAGATGGAAGAGTAGGCTAGGGAATCTGATAAGTTGGTAGAGGATGCAGGTGTGGGTGCATAAGTGGTTCCAAAAGCCGATGCCTGTGGTGCCTGGAGTTTGAGGATCTGTTGCACGTGATAAAGGAGGAAGGAGCGGCAGTCCACGCCACATTGGCATAGCAGAGGGTTAGGCATAGCAGAATACTAGGGCGTATGGGTGTCGAGAATTGTCGATGGGTGCTTCCCCAAGTTCGGCATTTTAGTCTATTGTGAACTTTCTGTTAGTTGATGAGGCTTCGATGTTAGTCGGCGATCGAGTGTCAGTCCGAGGTATTTTAATGTGTTAGTTAACTAGGTAGGGCAGTCGTAAATGGTAAGATAAAAGTCATGGGGGTGGAAGCTGTGGGTGGGTCAAGCTGTAATTATTGCCTGCCTTTTGGTAGGGTTGCTTTTTAAGATCCACTGGTTGCACCAGGAGGTAAACTGATTGCGATGGAGCTGGAAGGATCATTGGGATTTCAGGAGGGCGAACAAGGCCGCGTCATCGGCATACTGGAGGAGATGAACAGGAGGAGGCGGCTTGGACATATCAGCAGAGGACATACAGGAGAGGTGAGAAGCGCACCTGAAGTACGATGGAAGATGCGGGAGTTTGTGTTGTTCATGGTGACATAAGTCGATCGGTTAGTGAGAAAGGAGGCAATGAGGCGGACGTAATATATGGAAAGTGCATAGGTCTGAATTCGGTTTTCCTTGCCAACAATATGAATGAAACCAGTGCAACGAAGGAAAGCAATGTCGTTAAGTTTTAACACACAAAGTGAAACCAGTAAATCGTATTTGCTATATAAGTACATCCGATGTCAGTTTGTATTCGTAAACATAAGACTGCGGCGCTTAATTCTCTTACTGACGTAATGTTCCGAAAATACATCTGTCAGCGAATTAAAAAAGAACTAACAGTGCCAACTATTGGTTCCTTGGTGTACTACTCCGTGACGGTTTACACATTCGAACTATAAAGCTGAGCGGACGATTTTAAATAAAACTTTAAATTACGATATTTTCCAATATGATTTTGATGAAATGAAGTCTATCTGCTGCCCTAAACTATGCTCAATTTCCTGTGAGAACCCCATGTAAATTCTACTATAAGTTTTGGACATTACTGTGTAAAAACTGACAAACACACACAGAACGGTTTACAGAAAACTTTAATTCACGATATCTTTTTCTCGTGTTCTGTACGTCGTCAAGTTTGCTGTGAAAACCCCATGAAAATTCGCCTAGTAGTTTTCGAAACTAGCTTGTTCAACCAGATTAATACGCAGACACGAAGGTTTTATAGTTTATTATTAGTATAGATGAGAGGCAGTCTTCTTTCCTGTCTCAGTACAAGAACCTAACAGATCAGAAAACTGTAATCACGTTTCTCAGTACCTTGAAGTGGAATACAGTGTTTATATGCACATGTAGTTGTACGCATTAGCTATTATCCAGTGAGTTCTTCGAAGTGACGGCGCTGTTACGTAATCCAGCTGCATGACATTAGCTTCAGAAGCAATGGGTTGCTCTCCTTGGCCTGAAGCCAGTATGTTGAGTTAAGTAGCTGGATGCGGAAATGCCTGTCCTGCAGCAAACAACAACGGAAGAACTTCTCGGTTCTACACGCACTTGACCTTCACGGCTGCGACTTGGGAGGAGAAGCAAGGTCGTGCCGGACGAGGAACAGCTGGCTTTTAAAACGCCGCCTCCGCGCCTCCTGAGACAACAGACGACGCACAGTATCCGACGCAGCCACCATGGTGTCGAGAACCGCCGCGTTCGCCGTGCTCATCGTGGCGCTGGTGTTGCTAGCCTGCTGCAACGCAGGTAGGTCTTAACGCTACACGTTAATCTCAGTCGGGTCTCGTGGTAAAGCGCACTCCTCGACACCCAAAGGACACGGGATAGAAAAACCTCTCGGCCCACGTAATATTTCGATTTGACTTTAACCTAGCGGTTACCTCTCTGTGACCTGGACATTCGCCAGTAAAGACTCGTTCAGTTTCCACGTTAAACCCCAGTGCGATTACGGGGTATGTTAGGGGCGTCCAGTTGAAAGACACGCCAAGTCATTGAGCCGTGAGGAATTAATATTAAAAATACTATACAGCGTAGCATATACGACACACGCTAATTTCCGAGGGATGGAGGATGTTTCGTACATTCTTCGTACTATCCTTGCTCTTTTTCGTCTTCTTCTTCACTTCATGAAGTGCTTTTATATCCTGTTCTGTCTTAACTGAAACCATGCGTTCGTCAGTCGTCCTACATTTCTGTTCCTTTAACTAATCTGACTTCCCCATTCTGGTGCTACGTTGTTTCCGTTCCACACATCCTTGCTTAGTTTCTTCACACTGTATATTAAGTTTTTCTCAGTAATTTTGTTTTGTTTTGTTTTGTACTTGAGCTCTGAAGATACAGTCTTCAACGTTCCTTAAATATTTTATTATATCCGACTGTATTCTTCCCTTTCCTTTCGTAGTTTATGAAATTCGCTTTGATATATTGGAATAGTGGTAGCCATTACTGTGTAATATTTTAGCTTTGTAGCATTCGTTGTCTTTTCATCAACTCTTCTGTGTAGTGTTGTCTTGTCGCCAACTCTTCTGTGTGTTGAGCCATCATCTGAAACTTATTTCAAATGGTTCAAATGGCTCTGAGCACTATGGGCCTTAACTTCTAAGGTCATCAGCCCCTAGAACTTAGAACTACTTAAACCTAACTAACCTAAGGACATGACACACATCGATGCCTGAGGCAGGATTCGAACCTGCGACCGTAGCAGTCGAGCGTTTCCGGACTGAACTGCCTAGAACTGCTCGACCACCGCGGCCGGCGAAACTTATTTAATTTATTAATGGCTGAAAACGTGACACCTGTTCCTTGGATTGTTAATAAGTGCTATTTTGAAGCACAGCGGAAATTTTACTTTGAAGGCCATTTCTTCAACATTTTTTTAAACAAAGGTTCTTAAATACTTCATTACTTTCATAATTTAACCAGATCTGATCATTGCCGTCAGAGCTTCTCTTACAGGGTTTCATATATGCTGTACCTTACATTATAGTTCCCTAAGGAAATCACTATGAGAACTAGTATTAAAATGATCTGAAATGATCTTAAGTGGCAGTATGAGTTAATTATGCCGACTATGAATTAATAGAGTTAATACATGCATTACTTATACTACTGCAACTGAGGCCACTAAGAGTGACAATAATAATAATAATAATAATAACTTGTAAGAACCCTGCTGGATCGTGCGATGCAGTTAGTCTTTTTTCCATCTTCCATATGGCTCCCTTTCTCTCTGTGGGCTATTTTTCTTTTTTCAGTCCACTTGGTTCTCTTTCTTTTGGAACATCATTCTCTGCGTGTACTACCAAACAATTCCTCCTCTGACTGAACAGATTCCACTGCTTCGATCTGAGGTTTCCTAGTCCCTCGTCCAACGTATGTCATAATCTTGTGTGTAAATCTCATTATTGGAAGTCTTTGAACACGTCTATGAATTTTAAATATTCGTTTGCTGGCAGGCACTTTTCAGTTTCTTTGCACGATTCCAGTCGCATCTGCAAAGGGTAGACCTCACAATCCTTTCTCACATCACGATGTTGTGCGGATCGCCTTTGCTGTGAGAATTAAAACTTCGTTTGCGTAGAGAGACTCATGTTTGATAACCGTGCTGTAGTGTCTAGCCTTTCTATGTGTAGAGATGCACTTTTTGTTACACACACACACTGATCAGTCAGACGACCGACCTGTTATCGATAAAAAACCCGTTCAGGCGATAGCAGCGTCACCTGGCGAGAAATGACTACTAGTCAGACACACGCATGGTGCATGTAGTATCAGTGAGCGTGTTCCCGACCGCTGCACATTTCATGAACATAGTCGAAAACAAGACAGAAATAACAATCGTCATTAAGGACCAAAAAAGTCTAGCAATTTAACTGGTACATCGAAAATTTTGAACAGCCGTTTCTTGTCGCCTCTGCCCGCATCTCGTGGTCGTGCGGTAGCGTTCTCGCTTCCCACGCCCGGGTTCCCGGGTTCGATTCCCGGCGGGGTCAGGGATTTTCTCTGCCTCGTGATGGCTGGGTGTTGTGTGCTGTCCTTAGGTTCGTTAGGTTTAAGTAGTTCTAAGTTCTAGGGGACTTATGACCACAGCAGTTGAGTCCCATAGTGCTCAGAGCCATTTGAACCAATCTTGTCGCCTCTAATCGATGTTTTTAGAATCTACATCTCTCATCTACACCAGTAATAAAACTGTAAAGCCTTAGTATCTGTCTGTTTGTCTGATCACACTGTTCTCCCAACCCACTGGACGAATTTAAATGGGATTTTCACAGGTAACTTGACCGTAGCTTCGAGCAACATACTGGTTTTATATAATTGGAATCTGATAACGGAAAGAAGATATCGCTATTTAAAGTTTTATCTAAACGCGTCATGTCTGCCTCTTTGTCTGTTTAAACACACTAATCTGCAAAAGTACTAGACAAATTTTCATGGGAGTTTCACAGGTAACTGGAAGATAGTTTGGGTTGTTTCTGTTGCTGTTGTGGGTGTACTGGCCTTCAACGGCGAGGTTATCAGCACCACAAAGCTTGCAGCAACATATAGGTTTCATTTAATCCAAAACTAATCAAGGAAAAAATATAACAATTTATTTGCCTACAGTTCAGTAACTTGGATGTTAATCTTCACAGTCTAGTACACCAAAGAATCAATAGAATACTGTGTTACCTTTTTAAACTCAGTGAGGAACGTATTTTCGGAAGTTTACGTCAAAGACAGCATCATAACAGAAGCAGAAACTTTGATTGGAAGTGTCGTAGGCCAGAGAGTTTTTATACCCTGACTCCCGCTTATTCATAACAATTTACCATTTCGCGTTAAACGTGTGCAGTTCCCCGTGAGCTTATGTTATGCCATGGCCACAAACAAAGCAGCAGACCACAGGATGCGTGTTACGGACGTGGATCTTAGTATAAGTTGTATTTCGCACAGTTTCCTCATGTGGCTCTCTACCGTGTTAGTAAATTAAGCAAGCTCTTCGCACAAGTATGTACTGGAGAATCATACTGCTTCAAACGATGAATAAAAGAAACTTTATAAGTCAACAATGAATTCCATGTGTATTAAGTCTCGGGCACAGCTTTAAAGACCGGATGACAATTATTGAACTATATGAACAACAACGTACACTACTGGTCATTAAAACTGCTACACCAAAAAGAAATGCAGATGATAAACGGGTACTCATTGAACAAATATATTATACTAGAACTGACATGTTATTGTATTTTCACGCAGTTTGGGTGCATAGATCCTAAGAAATCAGTACCCAGAACAACCACCTCTGGCCGTAATAACGGCCTTGATGCGCCTGGGCATTGAGTCAAACAAAGCTTGGATGGCGTGTACAGGTACAGCTGCCCATGCAGCTTCAACACGATACCACAGTTCATCAAGAGTAGTGACTGGCGTATTGTGACGCGCCTGTTGCTGGGCCACCATTGACCAGACGTTTTCAGTTGGTGAAAGATCTAGAGAACGTGCTGGCCAGGGCAGCAGTCCAACATTTTCTGTATCCAGAAACGCCCGTACAGGACCTGCAACATGCGGTTGTGCATTATCCTGCTGAAATGTAGGGTTTCGCAGGGATCGAATGAAGGGTACAACCACGGGTCGTAAAACATCTGAAATGTAGCGTCAACTGTTCAAAGTACCGTCAATGCGAACAGGAGGTGACCGAGACGTGTAACCAATGGTACCCCATACCATGACGCCGGGTGATATGTCAGTATGGTGATGACGAATACACGCTTCCAATTGGCGTTCACCGCGATGTCGTCAAACACGGATGCGACCATCATGATGCTGTAAACAGAACATGGGTTCGTCCGAAAAAACGACGTTTTGCCATTCGTGCACCCAGGTTCGTCGTTGAGTACACCATCGCAGGCGCTCCTGTCTGTGATGCAGCGTCAAGGGTAACCCCAGCCATGGTCTCCGAGCTGATAGTCCATGCTGTTGCAAAAGTCGTCCAACTGTTCGTACAGATGGTTATTGTCTTGCAAACGTCCCCATCTGTTGACTCAGGGATCGAGACGTGGCTGCACGATCTGCGGATAAGATGCCTGTCATCTCGACTGCTAGTGATACGTGGCCGTTGGGATCCAGCACGGTGTTCCGTATTACCCACCTGAACCCACCGATTCCATATTGCGCTAACAGTCATTGGATCTCGACCAATGCGAGCAGCAATGTCGCGATACGATAAACCGCAAGCGCGATAGGCTACATTCCGACCCTTACCAAAGTCGGAAACGTGATGGTACGCATTTCTCCTCCTTACACGAGGCATCACAACAACGTTTCATCAGGCAACGCCGGTCAACTGTTGTTTGTATGTGAGAAATCGGTTGGAAACTTTCCTTATGTCAGCACGTTGTAGGTGTCGCCACCAGCGCCAACCTTGTGTGAATGCTCTGAAAAGCTAATCATTTGCATATCACAGCATCTTCGTCCTGCCGGTTAAATTTTGCATCTGTAGCACGTCATCTTCGTGGTGTAGCAATTTTAATGGCCAGTAGTGTAAATTAGTTACAACTAAGGCGTGCGTACACATTATTCAACATGTAAACGTCGCTACTGATATTCGGATTTAGGTTATGACATGTTCGATATGCCTGCCATCATTGGCGGTGATGTGGCGCAGACGAATAGCGTAATTCTGCATGACCCGCTGATGTGTCGGAACGTCGATGCAGTCGATGACATCCTGAATGGCTGCTTTCAACTCAGCAATGGTTCTGGAGTTATTGCTGTACACCGTTTCTTTAATATCGCCCCACAAAAAGGAGTCCCATGTGTTCAAATTCGGAGAATATGGCAGCCAATCGACACCCATGCCAGTGGCCTCTGGGTATCTCAAAGTCAGAATGCGGTCCCCAAAGTACTCCTCCAGACATCACTCTCGTGCTTCGATGGGGTCGAGTTCCGTCTTGCATGAACACAGCCGCCCGCTATGGCTTAGTGGTTCTAGGCGCTTCAGTCTGGAACCACGCGACCGCTACGGTCGCAGGTTCGAATCCTGCCTCGTGCATGGATGTTTGTGATGTCCTTAGGTTAGTTAGGTTTAAGTAGTTCTAAGTTCTAGGGGACTGATGACCTTAGATGTTAAGTCCCATAGTGCTCAGAGCCATTTGATCCATTTTTGCATGAACCCATCTTGTCGAAATCAGCGACATTTTGGATAATAGGGATGAAATCATCTTCCAAAGTCTTCATGTACGTTTGGTAGTCACCCCGCCGTCAAGGAATATCTTACCGATTATTCAGTGACTGGACATTGCACACCACACAGTCACCCGTGGAAGCTAAAGAGACTTCTCGATCGCCGGCTTCCGTGACCGAGCGGTTCTAGGCACTTCAGTCTAGAATCGCGCGACCGCTACGGTCGCAGGTTCAAATCCTGCCTCGGGCATGGATGTATGTGATGTCCTTAGGTTAGGTAGGTTTAAGTAGTTCTAAGTCTAGGGGACTGATTACCTCAGATGTTAAGTCCCATAGTGCTCAGTGCCATTTTAACCATTTTTGACAAACCCATCCAAATGAAAGTGGGCTTCGTCGCTAAACCAAACCGTACCTGCGCATACGAATTCCCATCATGCCCTGCGGCCGGCCAGTCGTGCAGCAAACCGTTCAGAAGTCATGACGACTTTATTTCATATACTTCAATAATTGTCATCCTGCAAATACTCGAGCAACGCCTGGCTTGCCCGCTACTGCTCTATAAATCTGTGTTGCAGTTCGTCGATGGTTGTTCTCCAAATCTGCTGTTGACAGATAATGGTTCCCAAGCAAAGAAATTGCAATAAATTTATCGTGCCTGAAACACGTCTCGCCACATGTATGTTTTCCATAACTGTCGTTTTCGTAGACCCTGCAGCTCCTGAAACGAAAGTTCGCGTGAGGCGCGCTGAGAAAAGGTGCACGCCAAACACGACGTTCAAGAAGGACTGCAACACGTGCTCCTGCAACAAGTACGGGACAGCCGCTGTGTGCACTCTGAAAGGCTGTCTGTCGCGCTCTACCAGGGGTGAGTCACCTGCCTTCCTCCTCACTCACAGCTAGACTGCCAGCCAGTTACAACCCAACGTCAGTCGCCACATCGAGATCTTGGGCGTCTTATAACTATGCATTGTTGAGGTCGGTATTGCAGAACTTATTTGACCACTCTGGACCGATCCATTTGTTTCATGTGTTATTCCCAGTTAAGTTTACAATTTTCTGTCCTATCCTCTAAATTAAAGTTACCTGACTGTTGCCAATACGTACAGGAAGAGAACAGAATCTTTTTTAAATATTATACTATAGAAAAATACCGATGATTAGATGGCTATATCGCATAACTGTATGGAGAGGCAGTATCAAATCAGACGAGAAAGAATTCGTAGCACAACTTGTCCAAAAGAAGAGATAGTTTCATAGATCACTTCCTGAGACTTCGACAAGTAGTTAATTTGTTAACTGGGGATAGTGTGTAAGATAAGAGCTATAAACGGAGGACATGGCTTGAATATAGTCAGTTCGTTCCAAAGGGTATTGTTTGCAGTAGTTTCGTGTAGATGAACAGGTTTACAGAGGACAGATTACTGAAGAGAGTTGTGTGAAACTGGGGATAGTGTGTAAGATAAGAGCTTTAAACGGAGCACATGGCTTGAATATAGTCAGTTCGTTCAAAAGGGTCTTGGTTGCAGTAGTTACGTATAGATGAACAGGTTTACAGAGGACAGATTACTGAAGAGAGTTGTGTGAAACCAGTCTTCAGACTGAAAACCAGAACAACTACTGTTGCCTAATATGTATTTTACAGATATGATCTCACAAGCAATATCTTATGCCTGGCTTTAAACTTAAAATGTTAACAGCTTTCCTTTTCCTTGTC
This sequence comes from Schistocerca nitens, assembly GCF_023898315.1. Taxonomy (NCBI): domain Eukaryota; kingdom Metazoa; phylum Arthropoda; class Insecta; order Orthoptera; family Acrididae; genus Schistocerca; species Schistocerca nitens. The sequence continues at coordinate 92,794,227 of NC_064622.1, forward strand.
TTTTCCTTTGTCACTTCCGTCCAGTCACTTCCATATATAACAATAGTTCCTACTAATACTAATCTTAACGCAGTTTCCTTTTTCCTCGAGAATTCACACATACCTGTGAAAACTTGGCTAACACGTTTCGCGTTCAGTCTTCTACGTTACTGACAGATACTATACACTACTTTTGAGAAATGTCTTGCAAAAGCTAATTCTTTGTCGGTTTTGTAGCTTTTGATTAGTAGCGATATTGATTCCATTCTTCTAATGCATATTACTTGCAAGCGAGAAGGTAGTCTTTTAGATAATAACCGAGCTGTGACTATAGGCCCGTTTATATCGCCGTTAGCAAAATATTCTTTTCTTGTGTTATTTTAAAACGTTCATTACATCGATCAAGTTTTGTTTATTTGTTTTCTCGCAATGTATCAACTTGTTGCCCTCACTAAAAAGCAGGAACGCAATGAACAAGACATTAGTCCTCCTTAGCTACAACAATACACAATTCTCTTGTCATACTTCAAACATATTGCACCCCCACCCCCTTTTGCCTCATGGCCACCTGTGACAAGTTGCAAATGTGTTCCACTGGCGTTTCTAAGAGACAAGTTCACAAAAACATTGGTTTAAATGGTGAAACCATAACTGATAGTGTAGAGTGGATAGTGGAACATGTTTTATGCTCAAGAATTATGGCTTTTTGGAGAACGAAAATCTCCACTATAAAAACCAACATTCGTTTCCCAAACAGAGATCTTGCAAAACTTAGTTCCCTCTGTTTCTCAAAGAGATCCAAATTCCTGCAGACAACGGAGCTCACTTTGATGCCGTGTTCCTTCACTTCAGAAAGGCCTTTGACACCGTCCACCGCTGCCGTCTAGTGCGGAAAAATATGAGCTTACCGAGTATCGGACCAGATTTGCGACCGAACGCAAGGCTTTCTTGCAGAACTCCACTTGTCGCTCTTAGCTGAAAAAGATTGTCAGGTGTGGCGCTAATTTCGGTCGTACCCCAAGGAAGTATGACAGGAGCTTTATTGTTTAATTTGTGTGTAAATGATTTATCAGAAAGCGCCGGAAGCTGTTTAACATTGCTTGCAGATGATGTGGTTGTGTGTAAGAAAGTAGCAACGCCAGATGATAATATCGATTTGCAGATACGTACAGATGTATGTACTGTGCACTCCGTGCAGAGATGTATGGTGTCTGATGACTGATGAAGGCTGCAGGCACTGGCAGATGACCCTAAACCCAAATAAAAATGATTCAAATGGCTCTAAGCACTGTGGGATGTAACATCTGAGGTCATCAGTTCTCTTGACTTAGAACTACTTAAACCTAACTAACCTAAGGACATCACACACATCCATGCCCGAGGCCGCAAATAAAAGTAACGTATTGAACGTACGTACGAGAAGAGGCCCACTACTGTGTAACTACACTAATGATGAGAAATTGCGCGAAACAGTATCTACAGTAAAACACCTAGGAGCAACTATCTAGAATGACCTTACGTGGAATGGCCACATAAAACAAATTGTGTAAAAAGGAGATGCCAGACTAAAGACTCACAGGATGAATCTCAATGAAATGTAACTCATCCACGAAAGAAGAAGCTTACAAGGTGCTTCTTCGGTAGATTCTTGAGTACTGTTCATCAATCTGGGAGCCTTACCAGGTAAGACTGAGAGAAGACGTACATAAGATCCAACGAAGAGCAGTGCGTTTCGTGACGGGGTCGTTTGGTCGGTGCGAGAGCGCTACAGAGATCCTCAAAAAACTCAAATGGCAGACGCTACAAGAGAGGCGTTGTGCATCACGGAGAGGTTTACTGTTGAAATTTCGAGACGGTAGTTTCCGGAAGAGTCGGACAAGATATTACTTCCTCCCGAGTACATTTCGCAATACAACCACCCAGTAGACGACGAGCTGCATCAACGATCTGCTTCCGCCGCCTTCTATCTCTCGCAGTCTCTCTCTACCCTGCGGAAATTCCTAATGCTGCGATGTCCTTCTCTGTGTCAGCTCTTCACCTTGTACGAGGTCGGCCCAATGGTCTTCTTGCCTGGACAGTACCTTCAAATGCTTTCTTCGTGATTCTGTTGTTTTCCATTCTAGCCACATGTCCAGCCTATTATAGTCTCCTACTTTTTAATTGACGGATGATAGTGGGTTGCTTCATTAACTGATAAATTTCATTGTTCTTTCGAATTCTCCATACGCCATTCTCCAGCACAGGTCCCCAGATTTTTCTCATTACTTTTCTTTCGAAAACATTCAGTTTCTCTCTTTCATTCTTTGTAAACGTCCAGCTTTCTGAACCGGACAGTACTATGTGGCAAATGATAATGTTGTACATCTCTGTGGTGACTTACAAAATTTTACTTTTGATTGGGTTGCTTAATGAATACAGACATCTTGACCCTGACGGTATTCTTTGTTTATATCCATTGCTATGATATTTGTACTGGTGAAACGTGATCCAAGGTATTTAAACTGAAGAACTTTTCTGGATTTAGAATGTTGGTCAATTTCAAAGTAAGGATTTAGGTTTATGACCCGACCTATCTCCATATATGCAGTTTTCTCTTGGTTAATCAAAAGCCCCATTTTGCTGGCACTGTGCCTGAGAGATCTGTACATGCCTTTCAGTTCTTCTTCAGCTTCACTCAACAACACTATATCATCTGCAGAAGCCAGGAGTTTTACTTCACTGTGTTCGAACCTGACACCATTGTGTAGATGTAAAGTACTCTCCCGAAGCACTTTCGCTAATGCAAGGTTGAAGAGGACACATGAAGGAGCGTCTCCTTGTTGTAAGCCTATTTTAATTGGAAAGCTGGGGAATATTCATCCTCTGAACTTCTATGCTGCCTGGGGGCCGTCCATGCACAGTTGTTTCATCTTAATTATTTTACTGGGTATACTAAATTCTCGTAATCGCATAGGTTTCTTTAACAGACAGTTCCTTCAGTCGTTCTATATCTCAATTAGGTTTTGGTGTGGCTTTTGGTTGTTGGTTCCAAATCATTTTGATTTCCGTCTTTCCTAGCACTAGGAAATGATCTGAGCCAATTTCAGCTCCTCTGTACGTTCTGACGTTTCTTACAAATGTAGTGCAACGTTTATCTGTCATAACATGGTCAATCTGATTTACTGTTTTGCCATCTGGAGAGCACCATGTACTTCTGCGTATTTCTTTGTGAGGGAACATCGTCGAGAAAATTCTCATATTCTTTGACAGTGCAAAATTGATCATTTTTAATCCATTTTCGTTGGTGGTCGAGTGCTTGCTATGTTTTCCTACTGTAGGGATGAACATATCCTCTTTACCTATTTTTCACTGAAGTCCCCTAGGATAGTTCTCAGATTTCTTGTTGGAATACTTTCGACTACTCTAATTCTTCATAGTGCTCATCTTTCCAACCCTCAGCCCATCTTCGGTCGGTGCATGGGACATTTATAAATGTTATGTGGTACCACTGCTGTTTGATTGTTACGCAAGACATTCTTTTGTTAATGGGATGGAAGTCTTAACCGGATTAACAATCCTTTTCTTAACAGCAAAACCAGTACCAGATTCATGGTGTTTTTCATCTCCCCCATAAAATTCTCAAGAATCCGTCTGGCTGTAAATATGGCATCTATAGCTGATCTTCCTGGTCGAAATCCTTGTTGTTCTTCGCTTGATTGTGATTCTACCTTAGTCCTGATTTTCTCTAAAATTATCTATCCGTACATATTCATGCAGTTGTACAGTAGTTCTATTCCTCTGTAATTCTCACAGGGCGCCTTGTAATCTATCTTGAAGACAGGTACAGTAATTGTCCTTGTTCAATAATCACGAATCTTTCTGTATATCCATACTATCCTCATTACTCTATACGGCTACTTTTAATACGGCGACTAATTTCAATGAGTATGTTATGGAACTCATGGGAAAGGAGCAAGTAAGGGACCCTTCTGCTTTGAAGTAGCATCTGTGAAGACGCTCCTGTACTGGTTTCCAGTTGACGTCGCTCCTACTGACCCTCGCCGTTCTCTTGGTTCCAGCCGTGGCGTGTACTCCGGGGACGACGTACAAGGAGCAGTGCAACGTCTGCCGCTGCGGGTCAGACGGCAAGTCCGGCGCCTGCACCAGGAAGGCCTGTCCTCCGGGAAGCTACTGAGTGGTGGCCGTGCACGCGGGGGAAACCGCTAATCGACGGGGCTCTCTTACCTGAAGCTAGAACTATACAGCAATATGAACCAAGCAATGTGTGATGCGTTCGTCTGGTAGGACTATAACATCATATACGACGCATCCAGGTGCTAACGAGACGAAGTGACACGCTGATATAAGAAAGGTGTTCCTTTATTTTATTCTACCAACGAAATATTAAGTGCATACGACTGTTGAATGTTGATTCTCTCTGTTATTGACTGAAATAAGAAATCTTAAAAAACACAGAAAACTGTAAAAATTATGAAAAATTAAATTACAGTTCTTTTTAATTTGGAAATAGTTATTTTTTATGAAAATCTAGGAAACCCTACAATTCCTGGCAACTGCTAAATATGTCCAGGGATCAGACATACGTCCTAATCTCCGCCTGCTCCCTCTCTCTATCCTTCTCTTCCTTCCCCCTCCTTTCGTCCATCTCCTCCTCCTCTTCCTCCTCCTCCTCCTCCTCCTCCTACTACTACTACACGTCCTCCTCCTCTTCCCAACTCTGTCCATCACTTCCCCCCCCCCCCCCTCCCATCCCCTCTACTTCTCTTGTCCCACACTATATCCATCTCCTCCCTCATCTCCCTATCATATCCTCCTTCCACTTTTCTGTTTCCATTTATTCCCCCTTTCTTTGTCCAACTTTTCCTACCCCACTCTCTCTGACCTTATTCATTATTATTGCAAACGGAATCTTGATTGCAAATAGAAATGAAAATGAATGCATAAATCGGTACTAGAGATACAAATCCAGCTGCTGGAGGTATGAGGATAGTAGCTTTAATCACAATATTTCGCATGATCTTAATCTACCAACAGGTAGGATTATAAAGTTAGCCAATAACGCAACTTTCCTGTTTTCTGTTAAAAATGACTGCGAAAAGGAAAACAAAAACTTAGATTTTAACAGCACAGCATAGCATGTTCATTCTCGCAGTCGATTTAACAGAATCTGTTCGTTGTACAGTGTGTAACAGAAAGAAATTTACGACACAAGTTGCAGGACGCATGTCTCACTCGTGGACGAAGAAATTGTACTATATGAACATGGGCCTGGAAACGCTTTGTTTCCATGTTGCAACTGATTTTCTTCATCTCATTAATCATGGGAAACCCACACGAACAGAACGCTGTATCATACCACATGCAACTCTTGCACAGATGTTCACTATGCCCTGCGTTGGTGATGATACATGCATCAACCCGCCTTTAAAGTGAATCTCGGATGTGTTGATGTATCCCTGAAGTATTGCGTTTGGTTTTGCAGCCTTCCATAATATAGGGACGGAGACTGAATATCTTGTACTGGGGTTCCTTACACAAAGGCTTTCAGATGCACCGTAAACGTTAGTCTAATGTGTTTGGGTCCGGAGAGCGTGGAGGTCAGGCTGCTACATTCGTGGGCGGATTGTTGAATAGATATGAACTAATCGCTAACTCTCCACGCTCTCCCGATTTAAATCATCTGGCATCGTCCGTGCGTAGCATTTCAAAAGCCTTGTACATGAAACCCCACTACACAACATTCTTAATGTCCAGACAAGAGAGGGCAGTGATACCACAATCAGAAATCAAGTAAACAAAAGCGCACAGGAATTCATAAACTATAAGCATAGGAATTCGCTTGCGAGAATGTGTCACAAAATCTGACTGCGGGAAAGTAATTTTCAAAGTGCCCATCTGGTTCCCCGTCTGTTTAAACACTCGTAATGGCAAGAATACTTTCTGAATTCAACATTGTGAATCATTACACTTTTAAACTGATAAACTGGCCCTGGAAAATCTCAATGTTCCTTCTTTTATTATTTGATTTTGGCTCACCTATTGCACAACGGAAACACAGACACACTACTCTTGTCTTGAAAGTGCGTCGCATTTGCTGAGCTAGAGCTAATTACAGAGATGCGCCTGGGGTAACGCATTTTTTTTTAAGGCAAAGTATGCTTAGTTCATCACAAATCTGAATCAGTAAATCAATACCTCATAGTTTGGAATGGACATTGGATGTCGACAATGGCTTGACATGAATTGAATCAGCAGTTGGAACAGGGAAATAACTCCATAAACCCGTTTGTTGGGAAATTAAAAAAAAACGGTATAACTTATGCATCATTCATTGATCCAGAAATTATTTTTAATTGCACATCCAGAACAACAGTTCCATCCGTTTGCACTGTTCAGACAATTTCCAGGTATTGTACTTTGACTCGTAAAATTAAAAAAAGTTGATAGATCTGTTTCCTTCTTCCAACTGAGTAAAAATGTGTCTAAAAATAAAGAAATAAGTCAATAATGCCTTTCAAATTTTATTCAAACTTGTAAAAACATAACACTATAGGCTATTGGAAAATGTATATTATTGAAAAGTTTAAAATGGCATCAATTATTTCACTCTAAGAATGTGCAGAAAGTTTTAGAGAAAAAAAATTGTACACAAAAATCACTCATCATCATGATTAGCTGGATCCGAGATAGTAGGCCAGGTCATTAAGTCCTGGTAGAAGTGTTTCTTTTCTGTAGGTATGTAGGTGATTATCTTCTCTACGTGTTGCATTTTTTTCTCATTTAAGGGTATTTTTCCTGTGTATGCAGTCTCTGTAGGAACCGTTATTTCATACAATAACTTTGGATTTTGAAGGACAAATCTTGTCTGAACGATGCCATCAATGAATTCGGCTGTTACAGAACCCTTCAAATCAGTTGAATATTGAAGGTGTCGGTATTTATACAAAACTTTGAATGTTTGTGAGTACTTTTTATTGATTTCTCGAAGAACTTTGGCCACCAATACTTATAGTTCATGATCTGTTCTGAAGTCACCTTTCTCGCAGAATATCCTGATTCTCTCACTGTTTGTATCAACTCACAGTACTGTCCGGAGTGTATATTCTGTCCATTTTCCTAATCTTATGCTTGGCTGTACCAAAGATCCTATCATACTGCAGGAAGGAATGTCCACGAATAGGAAAATATTGGTGAATTGTAGTAAAACATCCAAGTAATACCAAGGCAAGTAGAAAACTGAGGACAATATTATTTCGGTTTTGTCCACCGCAAGCGTCGCTAAAAATGTGAAGTTCTTTAACAGTTGGACTCACGTCCTGAATCTTCAACCAAAGTAGGCTACATACCTCATCAGGGCCTCATTTAGCCACACCTTCTGGATATGTGTAGAATTTTGCTGAACCTGTTTTCACATCATGGAAACAGAAAATGTACAACCAAAGCTTTCTTAGACAGAACATCTCTTGCACTGGAATTTTCGGCAGTGGAAGATTTTGCATGTAGTCAAAGACGAGGCATCCTACTTCTTCTCTTTCATTGCACATTTGCAACACTTCTTTTTGTTTGGAGTAAAATTTCTTGGCTCGACGTAAATGGACCATCTTTTCAGCGACTGCGACACGTTTTGCGGTGTCGTTGACAACTGGTGATTTGATCTTCGTTTCCAATTCCTCACATGTGCTACCGACGTCAATTTGGAGCCTCCCAAATCTATATCCTTGGTTCTCATTATAATATTTCCGATAAAAATCGTATTTGACACTAAATGCGTAATGAGGATATTTCTCACAAAACATGGTGCAAAGTTTTTATGTCCAGCTCATCACTTAGATATTTAACTTCCTTACTTCAGTAATGAGAATGGTGTATTGAGAACTCATGTATATGATCATCAATGGCACCTACTGTTTGTGGAGGTAACACATTACCCCGGTTCATGTGTTTACCGCACATATCAATTGCAGATTTTCCAAAAGCAATTAAAGTAGTCAAACGGAAAAGCGCTTTATTTTTGATGGCATATAGAACGGAAAATGCACTTCTACAAACTTGAATTCTTTTGTTCGCATTGTTCAGAACAAAGAAATCGAAAACGTTGTCACGTTTCTTAGGGTTTTCGTTCTTTGAACTGCGGCGTATTGGATCATGTATTGGATCATGTATTATCAGATCGATTAGGAATGTATCTTGTTCATTTTTGTTCGTCCGTCATATAAATTGTCTAGAAAATATTTCTTCTCTCCAGGAGGGAAGTTGTCTTTACATTTCAGCTTGCAAGAACACGAAATGTTGGTGTTTGATTTTGCAGGAATAGTTGACTTTGACTCTTGTACACAAGCGAACAGGTCACGCACTCAGAATAACGTATGTGCTACTTAATAGTACACAAATGAAAACAAGGAAAATGAGCAGCGGTCATTCGGTCAGTCATCTTCAGGTGAAGTAAAGTAAACTTAGATTTGGTTTAACGTCCTGTCGACATCGAAGCCATTAGAGACTGTAACAACCCTACCACAACAAAGCTCAGAATTTAATAATTGTGGTGTTGCTCACGCTGCTAAATACTGTATTTTCGGGCAACAACAGTCATATTATGCGCAGGTGTCATTAGAGCACAGTTAATAAAGTCATATGACGTAATAATCAAAAAACTAGGCACTCATCTTTTTGTGTTTCCCACGCTGGTCTCGTCGTAAAATCATGGCTCACTCGTTGAAAATCTAGGTGGTTATGATTCCAAGCTCGGATGCAAAGAGGCCTAAGTTTTATTCTGCTATATTCAAAAGTTTTGTAGATGCGCTTCACAAATCATTCTTGAAGATTACACTTTTGCTGGACAATGGTGATGTAAAAAAATAATCAGCACTCCGAAATTAAGTTACACTTCCTTTTAATTGCTTTTATTGCAATATCACGTAAACACAAAACATACTTGAAACATCTTCCTCACAGTCACTGTTAAAGTTCACATTTTATAAGCGGACTACAATACGCGTCTTTCCTACATGACGTCCAAGACTTGACTTTTCCAAGGTCCGACTCTCTAACAACTCAACAACTAACTAATAATCGCTTACGCGCCCAAAAATCAGAGTTACAAGTACGTCAAAGATCATAGTGACAAAAGAAAGAATACACATAAGAATAATACCATTGCAATATAAACATATCGATGTATCACAAATGTAATCAAATCTGAATGTTGTCTCAGAAATATGTCAACTACTTTACAGAAACACAGTAGAATATTACTGGTATCGAGAGGTTCAGGTGAGGTGCCGTAATGGTTACGTAATTCAAGTACCATTACAAGACGGAACTCAAGCTCGCATTGTGTTAAGGATGGGGAAGAAAGTGGGCCCTGTCCTTTCAGAGGAACCATTCCGGCATTTACCTGGAGCGATTTACGGAAATCACTGAAAACCTGAATCTGGAAGGCCGGACGTGGGTTTGAACAGTCCACTGTGCTAACTATTGCGCTACCTTACGCGGATTCAATTGAAGAATTCTGTGAGTATAATGTACCTCAACGAACAGAAGGTAGAAATGATAATATATGGAGGATGTACGTTAGCAGAACAGTAATTGCACTACTCCTTTCTTATTTACAATACACGTACATGTAGTAATTTTCGACTACACAGGGTATACATAAAGTCGGAGAAGACTTTCAGTTATTTATTGCAGAAGAACCAAACGTTATACAAATATCATACATATGTCATTTTCAAGAGTAACCTTGAAAGTTTTTTTTTTCATGTATACCATGAAACGTCCCCTTTGAACAATTTTACACGACTGTGCTTAACCTGACACACAATATTTATAGCGCAACGCAATCTGACTTTCAAAATTCCCTACAAAAGAATGGCCCTGACTAACATTAAACTATACCTTTCACAAATCACTTACCTCACAAAAATCTTCGCTGCTCAAGCTACTGCAATACAGCGAGCGCCACTACTGCCAGCTAAATAAAAGATTCAAACTATGGAAGGCACTAACTACTGATGGGGATAGTTAGCAAATGAAAGATATTAATAGAGAACAAAGAATGTATTTACCTTGATATCATCATACATATAGCAGTTCATGACAAATTACAAAACTCCGCCATCTCTCTCCCCACATCCACCACTGCTGGCGGCTCACCTCCAACTGCCCAACGCTACGCGCTGTTCACAGCCAGCTGCCTAACACTACAATGGTTGAGTATTACAACAATGCAAAGCAGCCACAGACTGCACAAGGCACAGCCAGTGATTTTTATACAGAGGTGGAGTTACCAATAAAAAAACCTAAACAGCCTACTTACAACCATCACAACGTAGTTTCGTAATTTGCCGATAGTCAGCGTTAGTCGCAAACATTGTGAGTTCAGGTGTGGCGAGCTGTTTCATGAAATGGCCTCCCCGATCACCAGATCTCATTCCTTGTGACTTCTTTCTGTGAGGCATATTAAAGATCTGGTATGTGTACCGCCTCTACCACGTGATGTAGCAGAGCTCCGGAAGAGAATATGGGAAGCGAATGCCACGGTCGACGATGCCATGCTGGGACGGGTATGGCAAGAATTTGATTACCATATTGACACCTGCCGGGCCACTCATCGTTTGCATATCGAATGATTGTAAAAAGAAAAAAAAATTCTCTTCAAAATGCAATATGTATGACATCTGTAGAATGTTTAGTTCTTGGGCAATAAATAATTGAATGTGTTCCCAGACTTTATGTACACCCTGTATGTTGTGCACAGGGTGCAGAAGAGTACTGTTTCTGCCTTGGCGCACACTGTCCTCGTAACCCTTCAACTGAAGACGGTTGACTGAATGACCGCTGTTATTTTGCAGAGTGTGCGCTGCAGAGTGCCATTTCATTCTGGAAACATCCCCGAGGCTGAGGCTAAGCCTTATCTCCACAGTATTCTTTCTCCCAGGAATGCCAGTTCTGCAAGGTTCCCAGGAGAGCCTCTGTGATGTTTGGAAGGTAGGAGACGAGATACTAACCAAAGTAGAACTTTGAGGAGGCGGTTGCGATTCGTACTTCGGTAGCTCAGGTTGTAGAACACATGTTCGCGGCAGGCAAGGGGCGTGACTTCGAGTCTCGGTTCGGCACACGGTTCTAATCTGTCACGAAACAGCTGTTGGTCTTGCTGCCTGATATGTTGACGGCATTAAATGGAGTGCTAGTGACGCACAACCAATGGCCGGCCGCTGTGGCCGAGTTGTTCTAGGCGCTTCAGTCAGGTTCGAATCTTGCCTCTGGCATGGATGTCTGTGATGTCCTTAGGTTAGTTAGGTTTAAGTAGTTCTGTTCTAGGGGACTGATGACCTCAGATGTTAAGTCCCATAGTGCTCAGAGCCATTTGAACAATATTTTTTGCACAACCAATAGTCGTGAAGCCGTGTTCAATGCATACCAAGTAGTGCGTAAGTTTGTACCTGACGTTCAGAAGAGGGCCGAAATATTTTCCCTAATTTCTTTTCTATTTTATTATTTTGTTTGTTGTTTAAGAGGTTGTCTAATCAAATCTTAAGAGCCACTGTCTCATATGTTAAGTCTGCTTAATGCTCATTTGTGCCGCGTAGAATTAATGGTTTATTGATAACTGGTTGGGTTAATATCCTGTGTATCTGTCGAGTCAGAATGTTGTCTGCCGCTGATGTGCTTATGTTTCAGATAATTGGCGGTGGTCGACGCGAGCAAGCTCCGATCGGGGTATCACGGTGGATGAGTGAAGATTGAGGACCTGGATTGGTGTCTGTGGTTATGTTGTTAACGTGCGGCAATTCCATCTTGCCGGTGGAGCGTTGTGGTTTTCTGCAAGCTTACTTGTAGATCAAAGTTGAGTATATTTTTATTTCACCTTCTGGTCCGTGCATCTCCTGTATCTGTTAGATCGTTTCGGTTTGCTCACGTCAATCACCAATTTACCGTGAAGTTGAGGCTGTCCCATGTTAAGACAATTTCATACGTTATTATATCGAATGTATTTATTATACTGGATGTATTATAATTCTGTTAAATTGTCAGAAATTTTAAGACCAATTTTGGAAAGATCTGAGCTAATTGGACTTAAGTGGATTAATGTTCTTAGCCGGGTCCTGAGTTACATGAAAATTTGTTCCTATGTTAGTTGAATCATGTTTGAGATTTGATTAATTGTGGTTTTATGAATATTGTTTTAACTAATGAAAGTTTGCTAAGCAAATTTTGAAAGATCTATATTTGTTGGACTTAATGCATCCACTTAGTTGTGGAAGTAGTTTTAGAGTTTTGATGTGAATTATATGAAAAACAGTATCCATGTAAGTTATGAAGCTTGTGAACTTTAATTATGGCAGTTATATTTTATTAATACTGGTTTTATGAATATTGTTTTATTTAATGAAAGTTCGTTAAGCAAATTGAGTTTGTTGGACTTTATGCTTCTTTAGCTGTTGGAAGCAGTCAGAGTTTTGATGTGAGTCATGTGAAAAACTGTTCCATCTAAGTCATGAAGTTTGTGTGATTTAGTTCTCTCAGTCATATTTGATTAATGATGCTTTAATGAACATTGTTTTAATTAATGAAATATGTGTTGCTACTGTTAATTTGATAAAAGCAATATGTTTGTAATAAAGAAGTGTGTGGCAACTACAAACTGGTTATGTGTTTAATTTCGATGTCTCGAAAGAATCCATACATCAAAGTAGTTTATTTTTCTTCAGTATATTCACTAAACACTTAAAATCCAGTCTGAGGTTCTCTTACGTAAGGTCGGCCGTTAATAACTGATGCTACAACACTTCACCATAAAGTTCGTATGTAGCGATCAAGGCACTCGACAGTCTTTTCACAATTCGCAAAATATGCTGTAGTCTGCTGTCCTAAACCACTATATTCCACTCCACTTGATAGCTTTCGAGCGTCGCAACATACATACTTGTCCCCGGACGTGGCTACCAACCCCACTACTACCCCCATGTGCGCGGCACGTCTGGCTCTTAGCATCGGTCAAAACCAACTCCCTCTCGTCAAAGATGGCCGCGCTATGCACCCTCGAAACGACTGCCTAACTCAAAACAATGTTTGACAAAAAAATTACGAATATTCTAAAGCTAAACACAAAAACACATGCGAATCATTGAAAATATGGATATTTTCCATGCCGTAACAATCTTAAGTCCATTTCTTTGTTTCTTCCACCGTTTTTTCACAAATAATGTTCTTGCTTTTCCCGGATTTTTGATACTAAACATAAATAAACAAATAAAAATACGTACTTAGTTACTCATCTACATTTTTAAACTTTAGAATGCTGTCACTAGTTTCCTATCTTTAAATTTATTTATTAACAAAATCACAGTTTCTCTCAGTCGAATCCCATATTTCGACCTCCCATTCAAAAATGGTACAGATTTTGCTAAATCGGCTAGGACTGCTCGATGCAGCTCTACTAGCCGCATCCGTGGACACTTTCTTTATATTAATCGGCCAAAGCATTGCCGAGATATTACCTTCTGAACTTTCATAAATTTACAATTTTTAAGACAATAATTTTTAAACTTACACATTTTTGTGGCGCGTGTAGATAATTTAGCTTAACATATTTTTCTGTCCATGAGTGCCAACTCGCACCCCCATGTCACTCATAGTTCCGTTTTTATCAATTTTATAAATTTCTCGAAGCGCGCAAACACGGCCGTACGCACCCCTGCCAAGCTTCCTGCTCGGGTTTTTCCACGGCCGCGTAATAGCTATCCGTTCACCACGGCCCCTTAGTAACCGCCAACCACGTGCTCTGTGGCGAAAAACTGCCACTCTAATCTCCGGCCACAGCTTGTACGCTCACAGTTACCCGCACTTGCTACTACATAAACGCAGTGCATGGTATCGCAAGTAGCACCAAACTAAATCTGCCCCCTCAGAAACGAAATAATACACAAAAATGAACTCTACAATTGATAACAGAAGAATCGAAATGAGCAAGTCCCTATATTGTCTTATGCGTCAGCGCTGCCTATCGTAACTTAACCAAACTTACTCTAGATACATTTATTCATCAGCAGTTCCATGATGCTGATATGACTGGCCAAAGGCTGTAAGTAACAAAACATAAACGAACCGAAGGTTGACCAGCAACTTTTATTGCACTAAATATTGTCCTTTTTTCTCAGTCTTTTAATTTTGATGCACTACATATCTTAGTAGAAATTACGCAGCACATACAGTAAGCAGTAGACCTTTTGTTGTCTTCTGTGGTGTGCCTCCGACCTGCATCAGTGCTGCAGCTCAGACCTCAGGCGCCATTTCTCAAGTTCTCGTGCCAGTCAGCTAACCCAATTCTATCAGGAACAAACAAAATTCACTCAATCAGTTTCCTGTCAGCAAAGGTGTCTGGGTACCAAGTACCGATTGGATGTAAACCCACCCCCTCTGTTATCCAGACCTGACACAGCTAAAGCCAAGTTTCAGGACGAAACCTAATACAAACATATAGATGGTAATGTTACCAAGAAATACATTCTGGCTAAATACTTTTCTTTGATCGCAACAATTTGTTCCATTCAAGAACAAAAACGGCCCAAATCGCTGCAACTGTACAACATTGAGACAAGGTTTCTCTAATCAAAGTGAAACTAAGAAAATATGTGACCAGAATAGTATTCAAAAATTTATTATGTGATGAGTTCCATGGCAGGTTACAGCAACAACCCTGTCTCTAGTTTTAACCCAAACTGCTGCTCAATGACCAATGAAAATTACATCACTGCAAACTGAATAAAATCAAATATATAAAATACTCTGTGGCACAACATAATCCTCAAATCAGCCCATCATCCCCTGAAACTGAGTAATTCTACACATATAAACAAAAATAAAAACAAAATATATATCCCCACAAATCTAAACATGTCTTCAATGAATAGGAGAACATATTATATGTATGCCATTCGGTTCCATATTCTCATCAGTCAATCCCATGCTGATCTATCTCCACCCCACGCACCATTAAAAGTTTGTGTGTGACCAAATCACAATCACCACTCATGAAAAACTGAACCAGTATTCGTATCATCATAAACAATAAGAAAAATCCCACTCAATGTCCCTCTATCACATTCACCTCCTATCGTGTACATGTAAGTGTTGTACAGTGTGTGACGTCTCCTGGGCAAGTCATTTGCCAAATCGGTGTAATATATGTGAAAAAAGAAACATGTATCTGTATTATTATTATTATTATTTCGTTTCTGTATGAACGGTTGTCAATTATGCAGAGTCTGTAAAAAAGGAAATAATCGTTTTTCATTTTTGCGTTTCTGCAATATTTATGTATCTGTATTTTGCAAATAAAGTCTGTCGTCGGCAAGTGTGGAAATCGAAGCAGACAATGATAATGGAAAAAATTAACAAAGATATTTATTAGCGTACTAAACTGATTATAAATAGTGGAGGCTTAAATGTTACTCTCTCTGTCTTCTTGCAGCCGTTAAAGTTGTAAGAGCCTGTGACACTAGCTTGAATGCTTGGTTAGTTATCTATTTTTGTTCTTTGTTCGGGAAAGACGCCATTGGAGACTAATGTATAAGAAAGATGTGTACTTTGAATTTATGTTGATTTTTGAACATATGAATTGTCAAAAATACTTGTAATAATTTATTACTAGCTTGCCCAGTATTTCATTCCACATTTTTAGCTATTTTCACCATGTTTAGAATTTTCCATGAAGCAGAGCTGCGTCGTGATCGCGGGAGCCGCTGCCCCAACAAATTCAAATTATAATTGAATGAAAGCAGTTTTCCCGCATTTAACGGTACATTAAAATTATTTCTTTCAGCTTCCCGGAGACATCAGCGGAGAATTGTGGATTTTATTATGTCATTTTCAGGTGGACATGGGCATCTGCTATTACAATCTCAGTGACGTAAATAATTTACGTAAATCAGAGTGCTGAAACTTTACTTGTGTGATATCAGAGACTGATGTGCGGAAACGTGTTCTGGCTAATAATAATATTAAAATCAAGTTTCATTTTTGGTTTCATGCTCTCGTGTTAGTCGTGGTAATCAATAGTGTTCACATATTAAAAAATCCACTGCAGCTTTTATGTTTAGCGAACATAGCATACTGTAACTTCTGTACGTGTAAATAAGAGTAATTTTCAGTGCATTTCAGAGATGAAAGTAGAGAAGGACATGTTCAGTTTCATAATTAGTTACAGTAATTAAACCGTGTGCCATTTCTAACAGGTCAGATCAGGGATATGTGAAAATAGTTTGCAAATTAAAGATCACATGTTCACAGCAGGAAATCTTTTAGTGTTGTGCGTATCCCCACATAATAGGTCGCGGTGCACAAAGTTAAAGTTTTACAACTATAGAAACTAATAATGAGAATTGCATGTTATATTTTGTGCCCACAGCAACTAAAATGATATGCGACATAAACTACATATAAAATCAAAAAGTGCGCGGTGGGGATACGCGACAAGTGACTACAACTGTTGTAGCCTGTATCACTAGTCATTACGAGAGAATTAGCTGTGTCAGCCAACTGTTTCACAACCTCAGGTACCACTATACTTTTTCCAAGATAAACATGAAAACCACTAGGCCACCCAGAAAATTCTTAAAACTAAACACATATGTAAATATGTGAATCTTCAGGTTTTGGCGGCGCAAAGACTGTTCCATTAAGTTTCGGGTGTGCAGCCGCAAGAAATTTCCTTCTTCTTCTAATATTTCGGCTGTAAAACGTTCAGCCATCTTCAGAGTGAGCCGCAAGACTGCCGCTCAAGTGCTTCCTTCGTCCCTTTATACTGCTGTACCGCGCGACTGCGCATGCGGCCACAGATGCAAATGCGCCAGAGACGTTGGTCGGTGGCAGAGACGTGCATAATGCGCGAGTTGTATCTATGACTCCGCAGTTGATCTTTGTTGGCATATCGATATAGCATTGTGAGCTGCACTGTGACGACGTCTTTGCGAGTTTATTACAGCAAGTGCCGGATTCCAGGATTTATCAAGATTGAAACCACTATCTCTATTAATTAAGTTCGTCGTCAAGCGAATTTCAATTGCCTCCTTTACAATAGAGTCCCAAAATGACGATGTAGTTGCAAAAATTTCGACTTTCTCATACAACATACTGTGGCCATTATCAATACAGTGCTCTGCCACGGCCGACTTGTTAGGTTGTAAAAGTCGTGTGTACCTCTGGTGTTCTGTACACCTTTCTTGGACAGTACGAGTTGTTTGTCCGATGTAAGAGAGGCCACGTGTTCTGACCTCCACATATTTCTTATTTAACAACGAATTTTTTGAACAGGCGGACGGAGTTGCCATGGGTAGTCCCTTACCCGCTCTGGTGGCCAATTTATTTATGGAGGACTTCGAGGAGAAGGCGCTTGAATCTGCTGACTTGAAACCCACGGTATTCTGGAGGTATGTTGATGACACCTTTGTAGTTTGGCCCCATGGTGAAGAAAACTTGCAAGTCTTCTTAAGACATCTGAATTCCCTCCACGATCAAATTAAGTTCACAATGGAAATTGAAAAGGAGGGATGCCTTCCATTCTTGGATGTTTTGGTTCGGCGCAGAGAGGATGGCACTTTGGGACATGAAGTATATAGGAAGCCGACACACACCGATCTGTATTTACGTGCAAATAGCTCCCACCATCCTGCCCACACAATGAGTGTTGTCCGAACTTTGACTCACAGAGCGCATATTATTTCTGACGAAAGCAGTCTGCAAGATGAACTTTCCCACTTACAAAGAGTGTTTGAAGACAACGGGTACTCTCCACAACAAATACAGAGGGCACTGAAAATGAAACCGAAAGAGGCCACAAAGAAAGCAGAAGAAGATGAAAAAACATTTCAATCCATGGCCTTTCTGCCATATGTGGGTAGCCTCTCATCAAAAATAGGACGCATTCTCGGCAGACACAAAATAAAAGTGATTTTTCGTCCTCCACCTGAGACAGCTGCACTCGTGGTCTCTGTCAAAGATGATTTGCTGCTCCGAAAATCTGGAGTTTGCAAAATTCCATGTGAATGTGACCTCTCTTACATCGGACAAACAACTCGTACTGTCCAAGAAAGATGTACAGAACACCAGAGGTACACACGACTTTTACAACCTAACAAGTCGGCCGTGGCAGAGCACTGTATTGATAATGGTCACAGTATGTTGTATGACAACGTCTAAATTTTGACAACTACATCGTCATTTTGGGACTCGATAGTAAAGGAGGCAATTGAAATTCGCTTGACGACGAACTTAATTAATAGAGACAGTGGTTTCAATCTTGATAAATCCTGGAATCCGGCACTTGCTGTAATAAACTCGCAAAGACGTCGTCACAGTGCAGCTCACAATGCTATATCGATATGCCAACAAAGATCAACTGCGGAGTCATAGATACAACTCGCACATTATGCACGTCTCTGCCGCCGACCAACGTCTCTGGCGCATTTGCATCTGTGGCCGCATGCGCAGTCGCGCGGTACAGCAGTATAAAGGGACGAAGGAAGCACTGGAGCGGCCATCTAGAGGATTGGATCCCCTCCTTCGAAAGCGTCAGATTGCAAAGCCTGGGCTACTGTCAGGGTGGAATCTCCGTCTTCGAAGATTGTGTTTGTCTGTCTGTCTGTCTGCCCGCCCGCTGCTTGCTGCTATCACTGTTCGTTCGTCCAGCCGCCTGCCTGCTCGCTGTCCATCGCCGTCGTCGTAACCACTGCCGCCGCCGCCGCCGCCGCTGCTGCTGCTGCCGCCTGCTCTTCGTCCGTCTGTTCGCCGCCGACCATCGCCGACGCTAACGCCGACGCCGACGCCGCCGCCTGCTGCACGTCCGTCTATCCATCGCCGTTCGTCTGCAATGAGTACTCCCACCTCCACCGTCATCTACACCTCCCCCTCCCCCTCTCTCACAGTCACTTCCTGGAGTGCCGCCCCTGGCCTCCCTCCTTTCACCTCCCCTTCCCTTCCCCCACTTACCCATCCCCCTATCTCCTCCCCTGCTGTATACCCACACCTCTACACCCTTCCTCCAGCCTCTACACCCTCCACAGCTTCCACTACTACCCCCGCCCTCACGTACGCCTCTGTTGCCGCCTCTGCTGCCGCCCCTCAGGTGGTTGGCTTCCCCTCTCTCACCGACTCCGTCGCTTCGTCTTCTGCATCTCCCGCACGCATCACGTCGCTCTGAGCCACCATCGCCACCGCTGAACCAGCTGCTTCTCCCGGTGCCTCCACTACGCCACAGGGATCTGCCACCCGCCACCTCCCTCTCCTCCCCATCCCTCTCCCCTCTTCCCAGCCTCCAGTCTCCAAAAAAACCCAAAAGCGCGTCCTTACCTACTCTGCTTCCGCCGCTTCCCACAAAAAATCAACACCACCTCCCCCTCCCCCTGCCGTCACCATTGACACCACCCCTCCTCCTGTCACCCATCCCTTGGCCCCCACCCTCCACACCTTTGTCCTGTCAACTCCCGATCCTAAGTTCCTCGACGCTCGTACCCTCACCAGGGAAATACGAAAGTACTTACCTGGTGCTCCCATCTCCCAACTCATTCCCCGCAGAGACTCAGTCCTTATCAAGTCCCCATCCCCATCCTTTCACACAGACCTCCTTCGAAAACTCCCACGAGTTATGTTTGGCCCCCACGCCTCTCTGACGCCCTTCCTTTCCGCTTCCACTCCTCGTCAGCCCCAGCCTCCCCGTCGCCCCCCCCACCTACACCACTGTGATCACCAAGCTCAGCCCGGTGATCACAGAGGATGAAGTGTTGGTGGAACTGAACTCCCACCCGGACTTGGAAATCCGCTCTGCCCGCCGTATCCACAATGCCTCTGGTCCCACCTACCTCATGCGGGTATTCTCTGAGTCCGCCCCATCCATAGACCATCTCCTCAACCAGGGTGCCCTGATATACAACCGTCGCCACCCTGTTGAATCCTCCAAATCCCCTCCACAATCCTACCGTTGCCAGCGGTGCCTGATGTACAATGACCACCTGACTCCCAACTACAAAAACCCCCCTGCCTGTCCCCATTGCAAGGCCTCCCACTTTCTTAAGAACTGCCCCAACCTCGATGCTCCTCCTTCCTGTAATACCTGCAATGGCCCCCATCCCACATACTCCCACAAGTGTAAAGCTAAACCCCCTCCAGCCACCCCTGAACTTACAGTCCCAGTTCGTCCCGTCGATCTCCCTGTCCATCCCAACAATTCCCTCCGTCCACCCCCCACCGCCGAGGACGTCATCCGGTTCATTACCATTGTACTCCAAAACATTCACCCTTTACAGCGCCCCCACACCTTCCAACAAATATCCCTTGCTGCTCGCTCTGTTTTCCACCTGAACACCTTCGCCACTTACTCCAACAACCAAGCCCACTTCACCTTCACCCGCCTCGACACCCTAGTTTAAGTCTCTTCCCTTCCCTCTCTTCCCCCCCTCCTTCCCGTCATGGCGCGGCACGAGTCTCCCATCCCCTACCAGAACATTCGCTCTTTCCGCTCCAACAAATACCTCCTCATGCACACCCTCTCCCACCACCGGGTCGACACCTTACTCTTGAACGAAACCTTTCTCCAGCCTCACCATTCTATCCGCACCTCCCCCTATATCCTCCACCGCACTGACGCTCCTGGTCCTCGTGCGCAGGGTGGAGTCGCGATTGGCCACCTTAAGCATATCCCCGTCCGGCCACAACCTCTCCTCAATGACCCCACTGAGCACCTTATCCTTAGCGTCTTCTTCCCCTCCCTCACCATTACCTGTGCCACCATCTATGTCTGCTCCACTGCTCCTCTCCCTTATGACTTCATCTCACACATTGACCACACCTTCTCCACCTATGTGATTGCTGCCGACCTCAACATCCATAGCCGCACTCCTGCTGCCATTCGGCAGTGGCATCAGTTCCTCTCCACAATCCAAGGTGACCTTGTTCGCCTTCCCCAGCACACCCGACCCGAAAGTAACACCACCCCCGATGTTGTCATTGCCTCCGCCAACCTCCTTGGGCGTATCACTGTCGCCGTCCTTGACCCCACAGGTAGCGATCACCTCCCTGTCCTTCTCACCATAATGTCTGCTCACTGCCCCCCTCCGGCTCCGCACCCTGCACCCCCTCCCAAGGTCGTCCATGACTATCGCCGTGCCAACTGGGATGCCTACCGGGATTCCATCTCCACCCAGGTCGAAAGCCACCCTCATACCTATCGCCATCCTGACGACATCATCCACGCCTCGTCCTTCCTTCAGCAGGTAATTACTGACGCCGTGGAGGCCCATGTTCATACTAAAACCATCCAACCGCATCGTCCCACTCTCCCTCCATGGTCTGTCCTCCTCCGTGAATCCCGCCGACTCTATCGCTCCTTCCTGTGCACTCGTGACAGGGATACCCTCCAACGCCACCGGCAAATACAGTGACACGTACGGAACCTTATTACAGCAACGAAACGCCGAGACTGGCGCCAGACCTGCACACGACTCAACGCCACTCTCCCTATCAACTCCTCCAAGTACTGGTCCGCCTTCCATCGTCTTACTGGTTCCCTTTCTTCTCCCCACTACCCCCTTCTCCATAACGATCGCCCCCTTCCTGACAACCTCATTAGGGCCAACCACTTCGCTTCCCACCTTTCCGAGGTCTTCTCCACCCCCGATGATCCCCACTTTGATTATTCTCTTTTCCCCACGGTCATGGAACATGCCGATACCTCAGTCGCTCCACTTGCTCCTAGTCTCCAGTACTTGGGGCAGTTGCCCCCCTCCAACGTAAACACTCCCATCACAGCACAACACATTAAACTTATCCTCCGGTCCAAACGCAACACGGCCCCTGGTCACGACTGTGTCACCTACCGTCACCTTTGCGAAAGCCCCTATTCCTTCCTGACTGTCCTCGCCCATCTCTATAATGTCATCCTCTCTACTGGCTTCTACCCTGACCTGTGGAAGACCTCCTGCATCCTCTTATTCCTCAAACCCAACAAACCCCCTTCTGCCGCCTCTTCCTATCATCCCATCTGCCTCACCTCCGTCTTCAGTAAGGTCTTTGAATCCATCCTCTCCCACCGTATCCATCAGCACCTTGCTCAACACCACCTCCTCCCCCTTACCCAGTGTGGCTTCCGACCCTCCTTCTCTGCTGACGACCAACTCCTCAACCTTGTTCACCTTCTGTCCCCCCAGCTCAACTCCCGTCGCTCCGCCATTTTTGTTTCCCTTGACCTCCAAAATGCCTATGACCGTGTATGGCATCCCGGTCTCCTCTTTAAACTCCAAACCTACGCCCTGCCTATCAATTTTGTCCGTCTGGTCGCTTCATCCTCTCGCACCGTCCTTCCTATGTCACCCTCCACAACGCCAACTCCCGTATCTTTTATCCCACGGCTGGCGTCCCCCAGGGTTCTGTCCTCTCCCCTCTCCTTTATCTCTTGTATAAAGCTGATATGCCCAAGCCACCCCCACGAGTCCACCTTCTCCAGTATGCTGATGACACCGCCTTGCTGGCTCTCTATCCTACCCTTCAACGGTCTCAACGTACCCTCCAAACCCACCTTACCCAGTTCACCACTTGGTGTAACCAGGGGTTCCTCCGTCTCAACCCCTCCAAAACCCAGGCAATCATCATAGGCCGCACCACTCGCTCCTTTCGCCTCCATGATTTCTACCTCACCCTTTATGGTCGTCCTATCCAACTCACCCCCACCCTGAAATACCTTGGCCTCACCCTTGACCGACACCTCACCTGGACCCCTCATCTCCTGACCATCCAGCAGAAAGCCCATTCCCGCCTCTGCCTTCTGAAACTCCTGTCTGGCCACACATGGGGATTGCATCCTTCTACCATCCTCCACACCTACAAATCCCTCATCAGTCCTATCCTCTGTTATGCCAGCGTTGCCTGGATCTCCGCCCCCACCCGCTTTTACAAGGCCCTCCAAATCCTTGAACGCCATGCGCTCCGCCTTGCCTTCCGTATCCGCCTCCCTTCCCCCACACGGCTCCTGTATGAACTGATCCCCTTCTCCCACCTCCTCCTGTTCCTCCAACATCTCCACAGCCTTTACATTGTTCGCAGGCTTGATCCCCCCACCCTCTGGTTTCCTCCTTCCTCTCCACCCCCCGCCCGTTGCCTTGTCTCTATCGCTGTATCCCTCCCTCTCTCCACCTCCACACCCTCCATCTCCTTCATCAGGGCAATTTCCAACGCCTCCCCCTCCCAGATGACGAACTTTGCCGTGACATCTACCCTTCCTTCCAACTATAACCTGGCCTTGTCCCCCCCCCCTCCCCAGGGCCCCCTTTTCCTCTTTCCTCCTTCTCCCAGAGCGGATTTTCCTCCGTCCCCCCTCCCCTGAGACCCTGCACCCCATACTTGCCTCTCTCCTTCCCACATCCCTCCCTACATGGCCCTCTTCCGCACGCCCCCCGCTCACCTCCCCCATCTCTTCCCCTCCCTCCCTTCTTCAGGTCTCCCTCCTCTCCTAGCACCTGGCAGATCCTCTGTATTGATCATCATCAGTGTGCCACATCAGTGTTGTGTTTAGTGCTGTTTCTTGTGTGCATCAAGAGGTGTGATTTTAATTGTGTCCTGCCTTGAGGTTCGCCGTCAGTGTTACGTTATGTGCTATGCCATCCGTCGCTACCTTTATGCTCCAGTCATACTGTGCCTTGTGATCTTTTAACCGTCGCAGTGTGTGGCTTTTTGTGTGTGCTACTTTTAAACAGTTTTTTATCTCCATTTTACAGTCACCCCAATTTTTTTTTGTCTATTGCCTTCCATGGTGTTCCCCCTTCTTTATATCTCTGTTCACCTTATTCTCTCCTTTGCTGTTTTTAAATATCTTCTATTGTTTTGTTCTATGTCTTTCGGCTGAAGAGCAGCGCCTATGCTGCTGCCAGCCCGCCCCGATGGGGAATTGAAATACAATAAAGGAAAAAAAAAACTGGAGCGGCAGTCTTGCGGCTCATTCTGAAGATGGCTGAACGTTTTACAGCCGAAATATTAGAAGAAGAAGGAGATTTCTTGCGGCTGCACACCCGAAACTTAATGGAACACATATGTAAATAGTACACAGCAAGGAGTCCCCTGAAAAAAAGAAAAAAGGTAGCTAACATACACATTATAAATTTTACTCAATAAATAAGCACCACTAAGTAAACACCTATTACTAATACAAAAAAAAAAGGATTCAACCACATTACAGTGGCTGTTCGTACAATCGCAGCTCAGTTACATTCCTGAGTCCCAAAGGTTTATGTGACTTAGGATACTCCAACCTGTAAGCATTTGGGTGAGGGCAGCTTACGACAATAAACGGGCCATGGTACAATTCAAATATATTTTTGATCTCACCATCTAAATCCTTTGACCATTACTTTGTCTTTATTAATACTGGGTCACCCACATTGTACTTTGTAGGCTTGTATCTTAAATCATGCCTATGTTTCCTCTGTAAGACCCCTGTTGCCAGTTGTCCAGTAATTCAGTCTCTCCAGTTCAGAAATAGGTGTGCCTGGTGGATAGCTCACTGCCTCAGCTATCAAATTGGCTGGCTTTTTATTCCACGTTACTTCATGAGGTGTGACCCCAAAGGCACTGATTTTCGCACTGTTCGTGATATCCACAAACTTGGCCACATATTCTGCCCATATTGAATGTCTATCGCTGCAGTATGTCCTGCACAATCATCCAAACTCGCGCATGTACCTCTCAGCTGGATTCCCTGCCAAGTGGTAAACTGAGGTCCTTACATTTCCCATGCCTCTCTGCTCCATGAAGTTCTCCCATGCCTTGGAGGTGAATTGGGACCCATTGTCAGAAAGTACTGCTTGTGGCTTACCAGTTTTATTGTAGTAGGACTCCAGTTTTTTACCATAGTCCCACTAGTAGCCTTTTTCATCCCTCAACGGTATTCAGTTCCGCATTTCTGGTCCTTTCAATCTACGTAGGCCTCATATTTACTCAGGAAATCAAACCCCAACACCATATTCATACTTAAATTTAGGACTACCAAAAATGAGTGACTATATACTTCACCGCCAATGTTTGCATCTGGAACTACCTCCTTTCTCACTGGTTTACTGAAAGTTCCTGTAGCATTTTTAATTCTCACCCCTGTGTCTGGAAATTACACTGTTTCCCTGTTCTTAATATTATCATAAAAGTTCTCTGCCATCCCAGACACAGAAGAACTTCCAGTACCCACCAAAACAGTTTCACACAGACTCCTTCCACACCAACAGTTATTATTGGCTGCACCTTTTCAATAAAATCCTGCTTCAGTTCTGTTTCTGCCAACAAGTCCTCCTCCGTATAATGTATGCAATCTTTAGTCATGGTGCACACCTGCTCTTCACTAAAAGATTCAATATCCTTATCCCCCCAAAATATTAAAGGCCTCTTTAATTCCAGAGTTTCCTACACTCAACCCACCTACCTTGCTAGCAACTTTGTATTTTTCTTCCTCCCAGGTCTCTGGTGTCAATTGCTGGTGCGACTTCGCAAAATTAACGCAGTCATCAGCATCATAATCACACTCATCTTTCCAAATCCATTCAGTATTTAGCTGCTCATGCATGATTATCTGTTCTTCATCATTCTACACTATGAAATTTTGGATTTCATCAACATCCTCACCTTCCACGCTAATTGTACCATTATTCACAGTATTATTATCACCTATACCACCTTTTCCCATCATAAATACACATTCTTTATCCAATGACTTAACGTCTTTATCCCCAGTAACTATTTCCTTGTATGCGTGTTTGAACAACCCACTATTCCTACATAAATCCCTGATTTGCCTAACATAATCATGCTTGCTAATCTCCCAATCGTCAGGTGCCCACTTCTGTAACCATTTTTGCATGGCTACCTAATCATAAGACTCATCACTCTCATCCTTATTCTCCCATGCTTCCTTGAAAAAAATGTGTCTGCCCAGCTTATTCACTCATACCATTAGCAAGAGACATAAACTTACCTGAATCAACAGAATCCCTCACAGTTTTAACCACAATATCAACACCTGCAGCTCCATTCTGCACATTAAAACTTCACCCACAACTACTGCTGGTTCATGGGTTACAGGAAATATAGCCTGCTCCCTGGTACATTTCCTGTCATTACTGGACTGAGTGCCTCCTCCACATACATTAACAACACATTCTGCAACCCTGTACCACATATCAACACTATTATCCATGATAACATCTGATACATGATCTACTGCCTGCTCACTGTTTAATACAGGGTGTTTCAAAAATGACCGGTATATTTGAAACGGCAATAAAAACTAAACGAGCAGCGATAGAAATACACCGTTTGTTGCAATATGCTTGGGACAACAAAACATTTTCAGGCGGACAAACTTTCGAAATTACAGTAGTTACAATTTTCAACAACAGATGGCGCTGCAAGTGATGTGAAAGATATAGAAGACAACACAGTCTGTGGGTGCGCCATTCTGTACGTCGTCTTTCTGCTGTAAGCTTGTGCTGTTCACAACGTGCAAGTGTGCTGTAGACAACATGGTTTATTCCTTAGAACAGAGGATTTTTCTGGTGTTGGAATACCACCGCCTAGAACACAGTGTTGTTGCAACAAGACGAAGTTTTCAACGGAGGTTTACTGTAACCAAAGGACCGAAAAGCGATACAATAAAGGATCTGTTTGAAAAATTTCAACGGACTGGGAACGTGACGGATGAACGTGCTGGAAAGGTAGGGCGACCGCGTACGGCAACCACAGAGGGCAACGCGCAGCTAGTGCAGCAGGTGATCCAACAGCGGCCTCGGGTTTCCGTTCGCTGTGTTGCAGCTGCGGTCCAAATGACGCCAACGTCCACGTATCGTCTCATGCGCCAGAGTTTACACCTCTATCCATACAAAATTCAAACGCGGCAACCCCTCAGCGCCGCTACCATTGCTGCACGAGAGACATTCGCTAACGATATAGTGCACAGGATTGATGACGGCGATATGCATGTGGCCAGCATTTGGTTTACTGACGAAGCCTATTTTTACCTGGACGGCTTCGTCAATAAACAGAACTGGCGCATATGGGGAACCGAAAAGCCCCATGTTGCAGTCCCATCGTCCCTGCATCCTCAAAAAGTACTGGTCTGGGCCGCCATTTCTTCCAAAGGAATCATTGGCCCATTTTTCAGATCCGAAACGATTACTGCATCACGCTATCTGGACATCCTTCGTGAATTTGTGGCGGTACAAACTGCCTTAGACGACACTGCGAACACCTCGTGGTTTATGCAAGATGGTGCCCGGCCACATCGCACGGCCGACGTCTTTAATTTCCTGAATGAATATTTCGATGATCGTGTGATTGCTTTGGGCTATCCGAAACATACAGGAGGCGGCGTGGATTGGCCTCCCTATTCGCCAGACATGAACCGCTGTGACTTCTTTCTGTGGGGACACTTGAAAGACCAGGTGTACCGCCAGAATCCAGAAACAATTGAACAGCTGAAGCAGTACATCTCATCTGCATGTGAAGCCATTCCGCCAGACACGTTGTCAAAGGTTTCGGGTAATTTCATTCAGAGACTACGCCATATTATTGCTACGCATGGTGGATATGTGGAAAATATCGTACTATAGAGTTTCCCAGACCGCAGCGCCATCTGTTGTTGAAAATTGTAACTACTGTAATTTCGAAAGTTTGTCTGCCTGAAAATGTACTGTTGTCCCAAGCATATTGCAACAAACGGTGTATTTCTATCGCTGCTCGTTTAGTTTTTATTGCCGTTTCAAATATACCGGTCATTTCTGAAACGCCCTGTACATTCACACTGCTGGAACACATACCTTCCTGCATATATCCATCTACAATATTTGAATCAAGCATGGTGGCCTCCACATAATTTATACCTCTTACCACTCGTGAAAGTTCCATTGCATTCAACACATTGCTGTTTCTGCTATCATTCACATACACACTCTCAACATTACAGCACACATTTTCTGCGACAGGTTGCACAGCTGATACATGCTCATGACTTAACATAATTACCAAGGCAATACTATTTGCATCATTTGCATCATTATCGCCCCCTTTTATTTAACAAAGCTCTAACATTTATTTCTCCCTCCTGATTCCTACATTTCCTATTATTTTTGTTTCTAAAGGCCCTCCTCTTATCATGCTGATTAAACCAGCCTCCAAGCACTTCATTATTACCCATAATTGCCTCCATTCCATAAATCCTTTCTTCCCTCACTTGTTTATTTTTGTCATGATCAACAAACCTGTTGGTTTGCCTATAATTCTTATTCCATTCCTTCTCTTTCCTTGTTCCACTGCTTTTGCTTTCATTAAAATACCTCCCATTATTTTGCCTAAAACTATTAGAACATCCACCATTATTTCTCCCACAATTCTTTCCCCATCTCATGGTCCTAGTTCGTGTATGGTTTAATGTCCCATATTGGACCCTGTTTGGAACAAATGTCAGTTTACAGAATTTTGTCCCTGTGTTCCCCTTGCATTAATTTCTCCTCTCCCATCTCTCTGTTCCTGCATTGGCCTTTGATCACTCGTGTTTCCATTTCCCCATGCACCTCTCTGAAACCTGATGTCATCTCTAAATCTTTCCCTGTCATCCCTCCAAGTTTCATTTTGAATTCTATCTCTGTTTTCTCTCATATTACCATCCTGATTTCCTTCCCTGCTTGAATTATCGTGGTTATTACCCCAACTCACATTATTTCTTCTCTCTCCATTATTTCTCTGATTATTCCGTGAATTTTTACCCCCTGAGTTTGGTTTATAGCATATTGCCTCGTCAATCCTCTCAATAAAATCTATGAAATTTTCTATAGAAACTGTTGGACAATGAATCAGTTGCCACTGTACTTTTTCAGTTAACGTTCTCCTTAGAGAAGAGATCTCTGTCAAAACTCCCCCTGGCTTATCCAAATGAACCAACTTTCTTAATTCCCCCTGAAAAAATTCTCTCATAGTTCGCCTGCCTCCTCTGTAAACTGGCCCATTCAAACAATCTTTCTGTAATCCGCATTGTATTGCTTGGCTCCAATACCTATTTAGAAACAACTGCTCAAAGATACTACGTGATTTAACTTGTTCACTACATTGATTTGCCCATGTCTGAGCAGAACCCTCCAACAGTCTTTTTACTGGTTTAATTTTGCTGTTGTCACTCGTACCATCAATACACCAATCCTTGCACGCTGCCCAATACTTCCATTAGTCTGACATAGTTATTCATATCTCAATCTACTGTTAACTTGTCAGTTTCTACATTACTCTTTACATTAAGAGCGGCAACATTTTTAGTTTGCTTTCTTAGGTCGCTATCTGTCTCTGCCATTTGACCTAATAAAGTTCTGGTTTTATCACAACTAGCCACAATCTTCCAGTTCACATCAATCACTGCTTGCCTTCTCTCGTCATTCCTTGTGTCACACGGCTACCTGCCTGAATCAGTTATACCCCCTAATTCAACAGCAACTTCATCCATCTTGGCATTCAAATTTCCTTCTCCCTCTTCAAATTTTTCTGATAAATTCCCCAACTGATCATTCAATTCTCTGATTTTTGCCCCCCAAAAAACTTTCCATAAACCCCATATCAGTTTTTTATTCAGTCACCAGCCGCTGTGGCCGAGCGATTCTAGGCGCTTCAGTCCAGAACAGCGCTGCTGCTACAGTCGCAGGTTCGAATCCTGCCTCGGGCATGGCTGTGAGTGAAGTCCTTAGGTTAGTTAGGTTTAAGTAGTTCCAAGTCTAGGGGACTGCTGACCTAAGATGTGAAGTCCCTTAATGCTTAGAGCCATTTGAACCATTTTTTATAATGATCTAAGCATAGTCACTACACTAGCTTCTGTTTCATCTCCCTTTCCGTGTGGGCTCTGAGGCTCACTCACACTCCCTGTAGACTCAACATCACTAGCTGACTTCTTTATCACCATCTCGCTAAATTCGGACTCAATAGTTAAACTGGCTGTGAGATAGAGAACAGAGAAATTAATGCGCCTGCTGCCAACACTTAGCTTTGTTGAGACTGCTGCTGCAACACGACTGCTGACTGATGCTGTTAGACTGATTCTTCCCTGGCATATAAATTTCTCCAAGCGCGCGAACACGGCCATACGCGCCCCTGCCAAGCTTCTGCTCGGGTTTTCCCAAGGCCTCGTAATCGCTAGCGGAAAACTGCCGCTCTAATCTTCCGCCACAGCTTGTACGCTCACAGCATAGAACTCTACTTGTACAGATAAATGATGATATCATCCTCTTGGGTAAAATATTCCGGAGGTATAATAATCCAACATCCGGTTCTACAGGTGGTGACTATTCAGAAGGATATCTTCACCAGGAGAAACAAAACTATTGTTCTACGGGTTGGAGCGTGGAATGTTAGATTCCTTAATCAGGCAGGTATAAAATTTAAAAAGAGAATTTGGTAGACTTAAATTAGATGTAGTTGGACTTAGCGAAGTTCGGCGGCAGGAGGTCATGTGAGTACAGGCTATAAATACAGAATCAAACAGGGGTAATTCAGGAGTAATTAATAATGAATAAATAGTAGGAAGGCGTATAATCTACTACGAACAGCATAGTGAACACATTATTGCAGCCAAGATAGACACGAAGTCCACGCCTACCACAGCAGTACAAGTTTATATGCCAACTAGCTCCAAAGATGGTGAAGAGATTGAAGAAATGCAAGCTGAGATAAAAAAAAATTATTCAGATAGTTAAGGGAGATGAAAATTTAATAGTCATGGGTGACTGGAATGCGATAGTTGGAAAAGGAAGAGAAGGAAAAGTAGTAGGTGAATATCGACTGGGAGTAAGGAATGAAAGAGGACCCCAACCGGTAGAATTTTGCACAGAGCATAACTTAGTCATAGCTAACACTTTGTTTAACAATCATTAAAGTGCAAGAGACCTGGAGACACCAGAAGGTTTCAGATTGATTGTATGGTGGTAAGAGTGAGATTTCGGAGCCAGATTTTCAATTGCTAGACACTTTCAGACGCCGATTTAAACTCGGACCACAATTTATTGGTTATGGACTGCAGATTCAAACTGAAGAAACTGCAAAAAGAGTAGGAATTTAAGGAAATGGGACCTGGATAAACTGAAACAGCCAGAACCGCAGACAGTTTCAGAGCGAGCATTAGGGAACGATTGACAAGAACATGGGAAAGGGATACAGCAGAAGAAGAATAGGTAGCTCTGAGAATTGAGATAGTGAAGGCAGCAGACGATCAAGTAATAAAAAGCCGAGGGCTACTAGAAATCCTTTGGTAACACAAAAGATACTGAATTTGTTTCATGAAAGGAGTTGTTCTTACTGTATTCTTCAGCCCAGTGACGGGTTCAATGCCGCTCTCCATGCTATCCTATTCTGTGCAAGCTTCTTCATCTCCCAGTACCTACTGCAACCTACTTCCTTCTGAATCTGCTTAGTGTATTCACCTCTTGGTCTCCCACTACGAGTTTTACCCTCCACAGTTACCCCCAGTATTAAATTGGTGATCACTTGATGCCTCAGAAAGTGTCCTACTAACAGATCCCTTCTTCTAGTCAAGTCGTACCATAAATTGACGTAGGACATCGAAAAAGTGCAAAGAAGGGCAGCTCGTTTCGTGTTATCGCGCAATGGGGGGTGAGAGTGTCACTGATATGATACGAGAGTTGGGGTGGTAGTCATTGAAAGGAAGGCGGTTTTCCTTGCGGCGAGATCTATTTACGAAATTTCAATCATCAACTTTGTCTTCCGAATGCGTGAATACACTATTGGCCATTAAAATTGCTACACGAAGAAGAAATGCAGATGATAAACGGGTATTCATTCGACAAATATATTATACTAGAACTGACATGTGATTACAATTTGGGTGCATAGATCCTGAGAAATCAGTACCCAGAACAACTACCTCTGATCACAATAACGGCCTTGATACGCCTGGGCATTGAGTCAAACAGAGCTTGGATGGCGTGTACAGGCACAGCTGCCCATGCAGCTTCAACACGATACCACAGTTCATCAAGAGTAGTGACTGGCGTATTTTGAAGAGCCAGTTGCACGACTACCATTGACCAGACCTTTTCAATTGCTGAGAGACCTGGAGCATGTGCTGGCCCGGGGAAGCAGTAGAAAATTTTCTGTATCCAGATTCATCCAAACAAATTACATGTTGCCATTCGTGCACTCAGGTTCGTCGTTGAGTACACCATCGCAGGCGCTCCTGTCTGTGATGCAGCGTCAAGGGTAACCGCAGCCATGGTCTCAGAGCTGATAGTCCATGCTGTTGCAAACGTCGTCCAACTGTTCGTGCGGATGGTTGTTGTCTTGCAAACGTCCCCATCTGTTGACTCAGGGATCGAGACGTGGCTGCACGATCCGTTACAGCCATGCGGATAAGATGCCTGTCATCTCGACTGATAGTGATACGAGGCCGTTGGGATCCAGCACGGCGTTCCGTATTACCCACCTGAACCCACCGATTCCATATTGCGCTAACAGTCATTGGATCTCGACCAATGCGAGCAGCAATGTCGCGATACGATAAACTGAAATCGCGATAGGCTACAATCCGACCCTTATCAAAGTCGGAAACGTGATGGTACGCATGCCTCCATACACGAGGCATCACAACAACGTTTCATCAGGCAACGCCGGTCAACTGTTGTTTGTGTATGAGAAATCGGTTGGAAACTTTCCTCATGTCAGCACGTTTTAGGTGTCGCCACCAGCGCCAACCTTGTGTGAATGCTCTGAAAAGCTAATCATTCGCATATCACAGCATCCTCTTCCAGTCGGTTAAATTTCGCGTCTGTAGTACGTCATCTTCTTGGTGTAGGAATTTTAATGGCCGATGGTGTATTTTGTTGAGACCCACCTACGTACGGAGAAATGATGATCATAATAAAATAAGAGAAATCATAGCTCGAACGGAAGGATTTAGGAGTTCCTATTTTCCTAGCGCCATTCGAGAGGGGAATAGTAGAGAAGTAGTATGATAATGGTTCGATGAACACTCTGCTAGGCACTTAAGTGTGAATTGCAGAGTAACCATGTAGACGTAGATCTAGATTCCTCTACTCCCCAATTCTATTCAGTACATCCTTATCAGTTACGTGATCTACTCATCTAACCTTCAGCGTTCTTCTGTAGCACCACATTTCGAAAGCTTCTGTTCTCTTCTTGTCTAAACGGTTTATTGTCCATGTTTCACTTCCATACATGTATACACTCCATACAAATAGTTTCAGAAAAGACTTCCTGACGCATAAATCTGTACACGATGTTAACAAATTTCTCTTCTTCAGAAACGCTTTCCTTGCCTCAGCCAGTCTACATTTTATATCCTCTCTACTTCAACCACCATCAGTTGTTTTACTCCCCAAATAGCAAAACTCATTTACTACTTTAAGGGTCTCATTTCCTAATCTTATACCATGAGCATGAACTGACAGAATTATACTACATTCCATTATACTCGTTTTGCTTTTGTTGATGTTCATCATACATCCTCCTTTCAAGACACTGTCGATAAAAGTCGATGAAAAGAGAAAATACAAAAATGCAGTAAATGAAGCAGGCGATAAGGCATTCACACGTTCTGAAAATGAAATCGACGAAAGTGCAAAATAGCTAAGCAGGAATGGCTAGAGGACAAATGTAAGGGTTCAGAAGGGGTAAAAATAGAAGTCACCCGCAGGAGAATTAAAGAGACCTTTCTAAAAAAGAGAATCACCTGTATGCATATCAAGATCTCAGTTGGAAAACCAGCAGAAAGCACAGAAGGGAAAGCTGAAATGTGGAAGGAGTATGTAGAAGGTCTATACAAGGGCAATGTACTTGAGAGCAGTATTATGGAAATGGAAGAGGACTTAAAAGAAGATGAAATGGGAGACATGATACTGCGTGAAGAATTTGACAGAGCGCTGAAAGACCTGCGTCGAAGCGAGGCCCACGGTGTATACAGCATCCCGTTAGAACTATTGATAGCCATGGGAGAGCCAGCCATGACAAAACTCTTCCATCTGGTGAGCAAGATTTATCAGACAGGCGAAGAACCGTCACACTTCAAGAAGAATGTAGTAAGTCCAGTTTCAAAGAAAGCAGATGCTCACAAGTGTGAAAATTACCGTACTATCAGTTTAATAGTAACGGTTGCAAAATACTATTACGAATTCTCTACAGACGATTGGAAAAACTGGTAGAAGCTGAGATCGGGGAAGATCAGTTTGGATTCCGGAGAAATGCAGGAACACGCGAAGCGATACTGACCCTACGACTTTCCTTACAAGATAGGCTAAGGAAAAGCAAAGCTACGTTTGTAACATTTGTAGACATAGCGGAAGCTTTTTACAATTTTGACTGGAATACTCCCTTTCAAATTCTAGAGGTGGCAGGAGTAAAACATAGGGGAGCGAAAGGCTATTTACAATTTGTACAGAAACCAGATGGCAGTTATAAGAGTAGAGGGACACGAAAGGGAAGCAATGGTTGAGAAGGCTGTGAGACAGGGTTACAGCCTATCGCTGATATTATTCAACCTGGAATACTCCCTTTCAAATTCTAGAGGTGGCAGGAGTAAAACATAGGGGAGCGAAAGGCTATTTACAATTTGTACAGAAACCAGATGGCAGTTATAAGAGTAGAGGGACACGAAAGGGAAGCAATGGTTGAGAAGGCTGTGAGACAGGGTTACAGCCTATCGCTGATATTATTCAACCTGTATATTAAGCAAGCAGTAAAGGAAACAAAAGAAAAATTTGAAATAGGAATTACAATACAGGCAGAAGAAATAAAAATCTTGAGGTTTGTCGATCACGGTATTCTATCAGAAACAGCCAAGAACCTGGAAGAAAAGCTGAACGGAATATACAGTGTCTTGAAAGGAGGATATAAGTTGAACATCAACAAAAGCAAAACGAGGATAATGGAATGTAGTCGAATTATATCAGGTGATGCTGAGGGAATTAGATTAGGAAATGAGACACTTAAAATAGTAGATGATTTTTGCTATTTGGGCAACAAAATAACTGATGATGGTTGAAGTAAAAAATGGCTCTGAGCACTATGGGACTTAACATCTTAGGTCATCAGTCCCCTAGAACTTAGAACTACTTAAACCTAACTAACCTAAGGACATCACACACATCCATGCCCGAGGCAGGATTCGAACCTGCGACCGTAGCAGTCCCGCGGTTCCGGACTGCAGCGCCTAGAACCGCAAGGCCACCGCGGCCGGCGATGGTTGAAGTAGAGAGGATATAAAATGTAGACTGGCTATGGCAAGGAAAGCGTTTTTGAAGAAGAGAAATTTGTCAACATCGTGTATAGATGTGTCAGGAAGTCCTTTCTGAAAGTATTTGTATGGAGTGTACCCAGGTATGGACGATAGACAGTTTAGACAAGAAGAAAATAGAAGCTTTCGAAATGTGGTGCTACAGAAGAATGCTGAAAATTAGATAGGTAGATCACAAACGCATAACTTATTAGGAGGTACTGAACAGAACTGGGGAGAGACGAATTTGTGACACAGCTTGACTGAAAGAAGGCATCAGTTGGTAGTACATGTACTGAGGCATCAAGGGATCACCAATTTAGTACTGTAGGGAATGTCTTTGATAGGCTCGATAATGTGATCGCTGACTGTGCGCGACCGCAGAGCCAAAGATATTGCTTTGTTGGAGTAAGAGAGGACTTTGGGCACAGTTGAAGGTAAATGTTCGTGAGGGGAAAACGATGAAGTAGGCAGTTTCTGTGGTGAGCTGTGTGAAGCTGCCAAGAGTTAGATTAATGTAGGTATGCCAACATGTTGAACATGGAAGCAGTGGTCTTCAGGCAGATAAGGTAAAGATTTAAATAATTACGATTTTTGTTTTTGCCAGTGTCTTAGTATAGATGCGTTGGCTGATAATTTGTAATTGTTGAGTAACTCCAGAATGTGCGTAAACTGTTTTGAGAAAAAGACTAGTTAGATATTTTATTTTTGCAATGCTTTTAAGATTTGTTGACAGAGCTGTATGTAATTTGATGATTTACATTTTTGTAGGATTAATGAAGTTAGGTAATACCTGCTGTTTAAATCTCATTGTTTGTGAATCAATAGTGAGTAATGTAACTTCAGTCGTCAGATGTTTTTGAAAAGGCAAACATAACTAGCAATATAATTTTGCTAAGAAACTGGGTGTTATTCACCATAATCAGTAGCACCTCCCAGTCCAAGTCATATTTTTTAAAGAAGTTGAATTTTCTTAAATGTTCTCGTTTATCAGCCAAAGAATTTCAAGTGCATTTCAAGTATTATGGCTAGTATTGCACACTGCTGAGCCTGTAGTTAGCATGTACATCTTTTTTATGAGAAACGAGAATATATCGCGTTACTCAGTTGCTGCTTTAGAGGTAAGACAATTTAATTTATTTCCTATGTGCACAGGGACCAAAGTTATCAGTTTTGAACAGGGCCAGATGATTCAGTGCCTAAGGGGCTGAATGTATTTTGTAGCGACTGTATTTCTTTATTTGTATTGGGAGTTGCATTGCCCAGTCAACTCACGTAAAGTTTTGCTAGCAGTAACACAGAGTAAGCAACCACTTACAGTTACAACAGGCCACATGACTCTTCGAGTTCTGTATCCATTCCCTGTGGATTTTAAAAGAAAGTTACACTTGGCGACAGCTCTGCAAGTCAATCGCTTTGTGAAAATTTTGATATTAATATATTTCGTTCTCTCAACCACTCTGTAGACATAGTTGTATAATAGTAGTTAGAGTTTTTGGCGCAACACAGTTTACTAACTTGTACAAAATTTTTCCACGTTTCATCGGCATTCTTATGCACCGTCTTCTTGTTGTTTTTTTTGTTTTTTTTTTTTCATTGAGATGAGTGCTGAAGTTTTGTCTTTGGATTTGTGCTCTGTATTTGATATTTTATTTACGATGCCGCACAAAAGTGTCAAGGTTCCGGCGCGTAATCGTACTATTAGAGATACCGAAATAGACGATTTTCCTATTACTGACAACACTGTTGAGAATGATAGTGACCACTCTGCGGCGCAACAGTTGCAAAGCACCACAGAAAACGTGAGTTCAGTTTCCAGTCCTAATGTACAGGTTCCTGACACTATAATTTCACCCACTAATTTGACTAGTAATCAGACGGTAGATTCCGGTATTGCGGACGCCGCTGATCTGCACATGGCTGATATGCACAATTCGGAACTTGATTGTTTAATGAAAGAGGTCAGTGATTTAGCTTCTTTTCACACAATTAATCGAATTGCCAATAGTGTGTCAGAGGAAGCAATAGTGCTCAGTACTCAGTCTGTTCTTAATAAGTCCGTCAGATTTTATTAACGGTAATGGTTCCGATAATGCAACAAACGGGACGTCCATGGTTGTAGATGATGTCTCTACACAACAAAACACAACACCAATGACACTAAACGCATCAATTGAAAAGAATACCGAAGCCATGCTTCATAAACTCATGCAAATGAGGGTTATTCTTAATACCCACAAGGGGACCCTCCATACTGTAAATCACGGATTTTGATGCGCTTCAAATATGTTGTAGAGGCACTTTCCTGAGTACCTGGCTATCCGGTTTTTTAGCGACGGGCTTTGGTTTTAGAAAATTCGATTTTGAAGTCCATTGCGGGCTTTGTATATTAGTAACTTTACTTACATTCCAAGTAAGTCAGCGTAGGGCAGTTGTAAAGGTTTATGGCTTCCGCGCTGGAGGTACCGTGTTCGAATCCTGTATATGTACTTGTTTTTTTTTCTAAATCGTCCGAATTTTTCTATTTTATTTCAAAGAATATCAACAAACAGTGTAAGGTATGCGAAATTGTAACGATATATTCAGTTATTAAGTTTTTCTGTCATATGTTGTTGTTGTAGTCTTCAGTCCAGAGACTGGTTTGATGCAGCTCTCCATCTACTCTATCCTGTGCAAGCTTCTTCATCTTCCAGTACCTACTGCAACCTACATCCTTCTGAATCTGTTTAGTGTATTCATGTCATATAATATTACAAAATCTTAGTTTTCATCGTCCACATTGCTTGATGTGCCAGAACAATATTGTCGGTGGTACTTATCATAGAAACAACCGAAGCACAAATTTTCGCTTATTTTATGAAAGCAGCCGTCTTGCAGGCGCACGCTTTCTTCACGAGCGAGACCGGGAAACACAGTTCTTTCGCATTCATAAAGATTTCTCTTTCATCCGCTAATTTCGATGCGAAGCATTCGTATCTAATCATGCTTTCAAAATTAGGTGCGCTGAATTGATGTAGGATTAGCGAATGTAATTTTATAGAATCTTCCCTACAAGCGATCTCTATTGTCTCTCGTCAAGTCGGGACCATTCTGAATAATTTTCGTGAAGATTTTCACCTGTCGGTAAAAATGAACGTCGCCGGGATGGCAATAAGGACTGCACTTTGGTGGGACCACTTTTAAGGTGCAGGTGCTCGCTTTCCTTTCATCAGTGAATAGATGTTCGTATAAAGCTAAATCGATTTGCCCTCCCCACGAATCGATAATGTACAAAATTTTTTCTGTCCCAGGTACGGAAGAATTACAGAACGCAAAAATTCTTCGTACACCATGTAAGTAGGCTGTTTAGGTTTTTTTATTGATAACGCCACCTCAGTATGAAAATCACCGGCTGTGCCGTGTGCAGTCTGTGGCTGCTTTGCATTGTTGTAATACTCAACCATTGTAGTGTTAGGCAGCTGGCTGTGAACAGCGCGTAGCGCTGGGCAGTTGGAGGTGAGCCGCCAGCAGTGGTGGATGTGGGGAGAGAGATGGCGGAGTTTTGTAATTTGTCATGATATCAAGGTAAATACATTGTTTGTTCTCTATTAATATCTTTCATTTGCTAACTATCCCTATCAGTAGTTAGTGCCTTCCATAGTTTGAATCTTTTATTTAGCTGGCAGTAGTGGCGCTCGCTGTATTGCAGTAGCTTGAGCAGCGAAGATTTTTGTGAGGTAAGTGATTTGTGAAAGGTATAGTTTAATGTTAGTCAGGGCCATTCTCTTGTAGAGAATTTTGAAAGTCAGATTGCGTTGCGCTAACAAAACATTGTGTGTTGAAAGTCAGATTGCGTTGCGCTAAAAAAATATTGTGTGTCAGGTTAAGGACAGTCCTGTAAAATTATTCAAAGGGGAAGTTTCATATGTCGACCCTTAGCCTAGGATACCTCACTGGAATCTTCTGATTTTTTTTTCGTGTAGTTTGTGTAATTAGTGTAGATTTTGTTTATTGCTAGCGCGTAATTGTAGAGAGAATTTCCATTGTAGTTGTAGTTTTTCATTGTTGTACAGTAAAATAGTTGTGGCATGCATGTAGATTTGCACCAAGTATTTCGCAGCTGCAATTAACTAGATATTATTTTCAGTGTTATGTTAATGTGTTCTCTTATTTTTGCTCTTGAAATTGTGTTTTTCTGTGTTGTCGTGTGAAACACTGTGACAATAATGGCGTGTGAAAAACGTAACACTAGGCTCCAAAGTAAATTGAGAAATGACAGCGAAGACGAAAGCAGTATGTTAGCGCCGCAGAATAATGAATTAACTAATGTTAATAGTAGTAATTTGGTAATTGCGCATAGGGAAATGGAGCGGGTTTCAAACAATGGCGTGGACAGTGAAACAATTAGTGAAGAGGGAAGCATTATCGATCGATCGGTCGGCAATAGCTCGCCTCAGGAAGCCGAAATGACACGACACGATCTCGCAAATACTGTAGATTCAGGTTTTGGGTCATCACCGTTTTCTCAAATGAGTCAAGACACATTTTCTGCTTGTCAAAATGTGAATGTTGCCGGTGAAAATGCACTGCCGAAAAGCACTGAGGAACATGTTTCAGACACCAGTGCATTGTTATTACAATTAATGCAACAAATGGGACAAAAGCTTGAAAAATTAGACACAATGGAACAAAATCTTCAAAAGTTAGACACAACGCTTGAACAAAATCAGAGTCAAACACAGCAACAGTTAGACGCAATGGAACAAAAGCTTCAAAAGTTAGACTCAGTGGAAAATAAGCTTGAACAAACACGTGAAGATTTAACTACCGAGTTACATAATATTGAATCGAAATGTCAAAAAGTCTGTAATGATGTAAAAACACAAATTTGTGAGCATTTTCAACCTATTTTTTCGCGGCATGAAAATGCATTACAGAATCACGAAGCAGCCATAAAAGAACTGCACACCATTGTTCATGAAAATCATGAGACCTTGTCGGCTAAAATTGACTCAGTTGCATCTACCGATTCGGTTATGCAACTTGCAAAAACTCAAGAAAACTTAAAGGACACAGTAGATTCGATTTCAACACAAATGGACACTCTGAAACTTGGTTCAGAAAAACACACTGAGGAAATGTGTTCACTATCGGAGAAAGTAGCCGAACTTTCGGATCAGTTCACTAACTTATCTACGAAGGTAGATGATAATCTGAACGACACAAAACCGGTAGTCTTTAATGACACAGAAGAGTATGAAGAAATTAGAAAATTCAAACAAAATCAAAATCAAATCAATACACAGTACAAAAGAGAAATCCGGGAAGTGCAAGATCAGTTGGCACAAGTAGTACAAGAATTACGTATTTCAGAGGACACTCGCGCTCCAAAACGGGAAGAGGGACTTAGAAATACGGAAAAGACGCAAAATAATAACACAGGGCATTTCGGAAGTTATGAAAGAAACTGGCAATGTGCACCGAATTTTGAGATGGAACGGCCGACACGACCTAACAATGACCGATATGCGACTCGCCGACATGATGATTTTGACTATAAGCTGTTCATTACTACACGTAAATTCAAAACGTTTAAAAATTCTGCCAACGACATTCATCCACAAGCGTGGCTCCATCAATTCTCTCATTGTTTTCCCCCCAACTGGTCATTAGAACACAGATTAGAATTTATGTGTGGCTATTTAGAGAATGAACCAGCTGTAAGAATGCGTTCGGTCATTCACGATTGTCATAGTGAAGGAGAATTTTACCATGCCTTCCTCTCAGCATATTGGTCTCAAGCCACACAAGACCGAGTAAAACATGGCATCATAATGATGAAACATTTCGAACAATCTGAATTCTCCAGTCTTGTGAAATATTTTGAAGACATGTTGCACAAGAATCAGTACCTGTCAAACCCATACAGCCCCTCAGAACTCATCCGCATTTGCTTAATCAAACTGCCTGAACATTTGCGACATATTATTTTGGCAGGACGTTGCAAAGACGACATTGAAGCATTTCAAGGACTCTTACAAGAACTGGAAATTGACACTGACAATCGCGGAACGCACGAGCACAACAATTACAGATCACATCCGTCGCAATTCCGCGATGAAAGAAATAATAACTGGACGCGACAAGGCTATTCTCACAACACAAATCGTGACCGAAACAGACACCACCCGTATAACAACCGTTGGCAGAGTAGTAATAATTACAGGGAAAGATCACCTCTCCGCGGTAATGACTATCACAGAGACAATCAGAGAAACAGACAATATGGGAACCAAAACAATTATTATTACGAGGGACAGAATAACTTTAGACGCAACGGTCCAGCGCGCAGTTACGATTCAGGGAGAAATTCTCCACCACTTAACCGACAAGAAAGAAACCACAGAAACTACCAACATGACGACAGACGATGTGATCGTAACGACAGACCTGAATTGCATCAGAACTGGCGGGATTTAAACAGGGCAGGGCCGTCTCGTCACGGTGAATTTGTAGAAGTTAGGTCTCCGAATCCCAATAACGACGCGCTCCAACAAAGAAACAGACACTGACCCGCACCGCAGGCAGACACCTGCGCCGGCTGGCTCCGAGAAAAATAACACAGACGCTAACCTTGAGAAAAATTCCAGTATTCTTTACCGACGTATACCACTTGATAATTGCGTTAAAGTTGAAACTCTGCGTACTAGGAAGAGCAAAGGTTTACACCACATTTCACATGTAAAACCGTTTATTGAAAGATAATCTGCTTTTCTTTTAATGCTACATTTTGGTTTATTTGAAAATACATTCTGAAATTAAAGTGCTTTCTGAGAGATACCAGATGACACAGAGGTTAGTTTATTTGACAGCTACACGACTATATCACGACGCTACTAATGTGTGACACAATTTACCTTGTTGATTTTGCGGTGTATCTGTTTTATATCTGCACAGTTTTCTGAATTCTTCTGGAAAGAAAAACATGTTTTAGTAGTAACTTTTGTGGTATAGCAATAATGAGGCAGCCTTTTACTTGGCACAACAATACGTTACAGCACAGTACTTTCCTCATCACGGCAATAAGCGTAATAACTAAGATATCTATACGCAAAGCATTTCACTTTTGTGTATCATGAGGTAAGTACATTGACTTTTGTGGAACTCAGCTTTCGGAGGACGATATCTACGACACTTACACAGAGATTGTCTTACAACAAGACGCACAGTTTAGCGCTACAGGACACGTATTTGAGTGATTAATTTTGTACTTAAAACATTTATTTTTAAAGATTTTTAAATTGCAAAGAACGTTTTCCGAGATATATTTCATTCCATTGCTGTAATCTGTAACACCTGAGGGTATAATTACATTAATCCTCAGGGGGGTACACGCCTACTTTGTGTACCATGTGTTTGGCAAGCACAAGGAGCCCTAGCTAATATGGTATTTGCTTATACAACTTTACACATCGGTACCATATTTCTCTAACACAGAATTACACAGCTATCTGATTATTTGACAGAGATAAACATTTATTTTACTACATCTGTGACAGACGTTTACGTAATTACACCGTTGGATAACTTCACACTTACGAAATTGTATGTTGTTTGTACTTTGTGAACTGTTCATATTTTTTCAGAACCATTGTGATACTATGAGAGCTTTGAATGATGTATTTGGTATGGGATCATGATTTTAAAGTACGTTTGAGGTTGATGACACTATTGAAATGAGCAGAGAATTTTTTTAGGTTTTGAAATTATTGGAGGAAGCTACGACGTTTTTGAGATTTGACTGAGGTTTTATGATGTTATTATTACGACGACGATGTGTATTATGCTGCTGAGGTATGTTTATGGTCAAGAAGCTGATGCTATATGAGGAATTTGATTATGTGTCGACGATATATATATGTGTAATAAGGTAAGGAGTAATGAATA
The DNA here is from genome assembly GCF_023898315.1 of Schistocerca nitens. Classification (NCBI taxonomy): domain Eukaryota; kingdom Metazoa; phylum Arthropoda; class Insecta; order Orthoptera; family Acrididae; genus Schistocerca; species Schistocerca nitens. Next base: position 92,837,434 of record NC_064622.1, read on the forward strand.
GTGATTTAGGGACTCTGCTTTGTGGAAAAGGATGTTGGAAACCAAGAATCGTATTTTAGAATTATGAAATGTGTGTAAATGCGTGAATGTATCACAATGCCGACGAAAATTGTTTTTGGACGCTGTTATATTTATAGGATTTTGTTTCTACAGATTTGTAATCCAAATTCTTGACCTGTGAAATATTTTTATATGAGTCACTGTAGCGAAAACTGCTGTCGTAAATATTTCGGGATGAGAGGTAAGTGACCGAGACGTAATTCGTTGTGAGCGGCCACCTGTGCCAGCCACCTGGAGAAACAGCCATTAGGTGGAGAAAAAAAAAAAAAGGGGGGGGCCATTATCCTCGCTTGACGTTCCTTTGTAGAAAGCATCGCAACATTTCACGGCTATTGTCGTGCTAGTTGAGAGAAATGCCATATGGCGACAGAAATGCCTAATGAAATGACGAGAAATATTTTTACATCTGCACACCTGATTACGACAAGCGTCTTTCTACGAGAGTTAACTTATGAAATGTCACATGACTATTGAATGATATTTTTATGCTTTGCCTTTCATAGTTGCTTATTTCATTTGATATTTAGTTTCCAGCTGTTTTGCAGCATGGGTTTTATATATAAAAAAAAATTTATTTGCTAATGTGAACACTTTCTGTCAACAGATCTATTAAATAATTATTTTATGACCCATATTCTTCGAAATAGGAGCTCTTGGAATGGAAAGAACAATAATAAGGGACTAATAACAGGAACTGCATACATAATTTTCTTTTCTAGTACTTAGGAATCTTTTGTAGAATTAGTTTTTGTGGTGCACCACTTTAATTACTTAGACATTAAGATGTGATTATACATTTCCCTTATCTGCATTGTTATCTTTAGTGTACTATTTTTTCTGCTTGAGCTATGTCATATTTAGGTATAAGTTGCTGCTGTTTGCCAGGCATAATGTTACTGAATTTGACTTTGTATTACGCTGTTAAGCCAGTTTTACTAATGATTATTTTATTGTTTGCTGCGCATTGCCTCATATTAGTTGTAATGTTGAATTGCTTGGTAATTTAGATTTACTGTAGCTTGCTTTGCCAGTTTGAAATTTTTGTCATTGATGTTGATTGTTTTATGTGATGCTGCATTGCCTCGTCCCTTGGTATATATATCTGAGCTCAGTAGATTTAAGTTAGCTTAAGAGGGGGTAGACTATATAAGAAACTAACTATGATGAATTGGAAGCAATGCATTGACAAGGTATATAAAAAAAAGATTTGGGCCTAAATGAGTATTGTACAATGAGCCATATTTATTTTGAAAGACTTATGGTTGGAATACAGAAAAGAGGTACAGATAGGACTTTTTGGGAATAATGATGAACACAGAGAGATCTCCAAGAACAAAAAAGGTTTTGTTCGCACAATACTGCAGTACCAAAAGTTACACTGAAAACGAACCCTATCCATTCCTTTTGTGTCAGCCCTCTATGTGTTTGTGTACCCTTGTGTATTTGTGTTTTTCCTGTCTTTATGTGTTTAGCTGATTAGAGCTATGTTGTAGAATTTTTCTAATACTATGTTATTTACTTGGTAAATTCTGTTTTGTTGCTCATATGTGGAGGTGATGTTTCAAAAGCTATTCTGATCTTTTATGTATGTACTTATGTCATTGTTTTTGTAACACTAATGTATATGTTTATTTCTATTCTTTTGTAAAGCCTGTTTTACTACAAATGTTATCTGTATTGTTATGTTCTTTACTAATGTATTTTGTACCTTTGTAATTGTATTCTCATGTTATAATATTGTAATTGACACCAGGTCGTCAAATTAAGTATATTTTGACTGCACTCGTTTCTGTTGGTCATAGCATATGCACAATATGTGAGAAGTAGGGAGTGATAGTGTTTGCACATGTTTTAATGATTCAGCAAGGGACTGGATAACAGCATTGCTGGTTCTGAGGACTATTCCAAAAACTTTGTGAGTGCACAAGTGGTGGTTATGGACTTGCTAAATTATCCGCAAGACTCTTCAATGGTGATTGTGCACCTGCACAGTCACAACAGATGGCTGCTGGCCATCTCTACAAGGACTACAGTGGGTCTGCACCTCTGGTGGCCCACCAGTACCGTCATTTCTACCAGGACTACAGTGGGTCTGCTCTGTGATGACCTACCAAACGATATTCTTCAAAACTTCGATTGACTCCGCTGTGGGTTTGCTCTGTTGTGGCCCATTACCTGTCAGCATGTCAAGAGTCAGCACTGTCTTTCCGTTGGAAGGACAACGATACTTCTTCAAGACTGCATGGAAATCCACTACGTCTATGTGCATTTTCTTTTACTGCTCAGACTTTGAGAAAAACACTGCAATGTGATGAATGATCAGGACTGTCTTTATGGACTGTGAGAAAATTTTAGCTTTTGACCAACATTGTATCAATAAGTGTGTGCATTTGATTTCTTAGTTATTGTAATTATGAAAAATTTTTTCAAATCTGTATTGGGCACTGCCCAACCCAATTTGTAAAATTTTTTGTGGGGAGCATGGGGGCTATGTAAGTAGGCTGTTTAGGTTTTTTTATTGATAACGCCACCTCAGTATGAAAATCACCGGCTGTGCCGTGTGCAGTCTGTGGCTGCTTTGCATTGTTGTAATACTCAACCATTGTAGTGTTAGGCAGCTGGCTGTGAACAGCGCGTAGCGCTGGGCAGTTGGAGGTGAGCCGCCAGCAGTGGTGGATGTGGGGAGAGAGATGGCGGAGTTTTGTAATTTGTCATGATATCAAGGTAAATACATTGTTTGTTCTCTATTAATATCTTTCATTTGCTAACTATCCCTATCAGTAGTTAGTGCCTTCCATAGTTTGAATCTTTTATTTAGCTGGCAGTAGTGGCGCTCGCTGTATTGCAGTAGCTTGAGCAGCGAAGATTTTTGTGAGGTAAGTGATTTGTGAAAGGTATAGTTTAATGTTAGTCAGGGCCATTCTCTTGTAGAGAATTTTGAAAGTCAGATTACGTTGCGCTAACAAAACATTGTGTGTTGAAAGTCAGATTGCGTTGCGCTAAAAAAATATTGTGTGTCAGGTTAAGGACAGTCCTGTAAAATTATTCAAAGGGGAAGTTTCAACCAGTTTCGTGAACTTACCGGCTTTCGTGCAGGAGACGACTACATTTCTGTATTTTCCAGTTAATTCGTCTACTCCGTTTTGAACGTTAGGACTAAATTTTCCGGACAGTTCTTACATACATTAAAAAAAATATGGGAGCAGGACTCGACCAGCTCGGTAGCCCTGAACCTTTATCTCTGCGCTACGCTCACTTGCTCGGAATATATGTAATGTTACGAATATACAAAGCCCGCAATAAACTTCAAAAACCATTTTTTCAAAAACCAAAGCCTGTCGCTAAAAAACCGGACCAGGTACTAAGGGTAAGTGCGTCTACAACATATTTGAAGCACATCAAAATCCGTGATTTACAGTATGGAGTGTCCCCTTGTCAGTTCAATAAACAACTTTCCAGCATACGAAAACAACAAAATCAAAAATTTTCCAGCATACGAGGAAAACACGATGACACCAACACTGCCGGCCGCGGTGACCGAGCGGTTCTAGGCGCTTCAATCCGGAACCACGCGGCTGCTACGGTCGCAGGTTCGAATCCTGCCTTGGGCCTCGATGTGTGTGATGTCCTTAGGTTAGTTAGGTTTAAGTAGTTCTAAGTTTAGGGGACCGATGACGTGAGCTGTTAAGTCCCATTGTGCTTAGAGCCATTTTTTAACACCACCACTCAGTTCAGTGAACAACTTTCCAGCATACGAGAAAAACAAGATGACAACACCACTCAGTTCAACGAACAATTTTCCAGCATACGTTACGATCTTAAATCATCCACAGAAACGACAGATAACCGTTTCAAACAGGTAGATTCAGTGAAAAACGTCTTTGCGATAAAATTGAAGCGATAGCCAGGCAATGCGCAGACAGTACCAAACCTTTTAGAGACGACATTAATGTTATAAGATATCAGTGTACTGAAACCTATCAAAATTTTAATGAGAAATTAACCATGACCTCTCTTAAGCGGTATGACATTGTCAGTTCCTCCTTCAACGCTACCGTCAGCAATAGCAGTTTCATAATTTCGGAAAACATTAATGAACCCAATGTGCCTACCAAATCTGATAATACAGCTAAGTTCCCCACGTCGGAAATTTCATTGCATTCCGTTGATACCAATGACAATACAGTCTGAAGTGACGCACATGACCGCTCTGCTGAGCCACCCACGCAGTCTGAAGCCGTTAATAGTAAAGTTATCAAGCCCCACATTAAGCATGATGGGACTAACAGTAAAGAAGTTTTCTGTCAACACAAAAATGCTGCGCACAGTGCCACCTTTCGACACGAAAACCTTCCGTTCACACCACAGCTTTCCGTTTCAACGTGTGCGAACACATGTGCTTCAGTCAATCTCTGTGCTGATAAATACTATTCCCCACCGATCGATTTGCGTATCGGACTCATACAGCAAAATCAAACCTCAACAAATAACTTCAGTTTCCGCCAGATGAGTGATGAGAATAACCAAACATCCGACGCCACAATCAGTCTCAGCAAAGAACAAAATTTGTTTCCTTCAGTGACGCATACCAGAAATATTGAACTGGGTAAATTATGACGACTGCCTATAAAGATTTAGGATTAAGGATATTTTTTTATCTGTATTTAGTGTTAAGATATAAGGGTACTATTGGAATATTTAATGAGTGTTCATGCCCTGAGCTGCACCAATTTTGTGGAATAGTGATGGAATGTTGATGTTTAATGAGTGTTCACACTATGAGCTGCACTCCAATAATGAGGATTATGTTGATATTGATGATTTTTCTATAATGGTACTCTATGATGCTAACAAGGATTTTGTATATGTTGTGTCCTTTCCAGGGAAATCTGTCTTGACTTGTGCCAAATAATGGGAAGTGTTTGTGGGAGATTGTCACAGAAGCTTTACACACAAAAACATCACGTTTCTGATATTATGGCAGTCGATAACTACAGTGGCGGTCGCCAACTACAGTTTTCGGCAATCTGTTGTTGAGTACCTCTTGTGTTTCTGCACATGACTGAGGAAAATAGTACAGAGTTCAGATGTCTTGGTACACTAAATGCAATCCACATGGGTCATTATTAGTTGTTGAACCTGCACAAAACAAAAGATATGGACTTTATGATGCAGTCACTCCAACATGCTCCTAGGCTTCAACCATGACTCTTCCTTTCCCCTGCCCAGTCCTATACCATTATCTTGACGATTAGGATTGTATACTGATTCTGCTTTATATGATTGACTACTGTCAATAAGTGAACATGTCAGTGGAATTACAGTGTGTTAACCCCTGGAATGCTGGCACCATAAACTACGCCGCATGCTTCTGCGAAAGCTGTAGTAAAAAAAAAAAAAAATTGCTGAATGCTGTTCGTAAACGATACTGAAATCGTCATACGTATTGGTACGTTTAATAAAAATTCTAGCTGCAGCAATTATGTACACTTATCTCAAGGAAAGGAAACAGTTGTATATTGAACTGCAAGGAAACTAACACAGCAGGCAACAATGGCTGCCTCACACAGGAATATCAGCTAGCTAATGTTGGCAGCAGCCAAAGACGTCCGACTTTTACCGACTTCTGTCGATTCAGGATTAGACAGTGGTCTGCCATCTTAAAGTTAACACGCTGTACGTAGTAGTTCCAAGTAGTGTGTTTAAATAGGCGGCGTAAAACATCAAATAAAAGTCTCAAAATTGCACTCTAATAACTAGTTTCAGTAGTTTTATTCTGTGATATCAGTGAAGCGACTTTAATTGTCAATGGAAGTGCAGATACCACTGTATGTCTATCAAACCCTTGCCTAGTTGTGTGGTGCTTGGAGGTAGTTACAAAAAAAACGTACAAAAACCTCAAAACGCATTTGAGCAGTGCCGACAAGAGTTCGTCCAACAACTTAGGTACTTGTTTGACACTGCACACGCCGATGCGCTTCAGTTAATGAAGACAGTTCGGCCTCATCACTTATCAGGGGTGAACAAAGAAAATTTGCTAATAAAGAAGGAAGGTCGTGCTGAGAACTATTAAGCAAAACGACGCGCTAAATGTTTCCAAGCCGGCTTCTTCGACACCATCTTATGAACCGTTACAGAAGACTCATCTTCTCATTCTAATGAAGATGACATGCATTTACAACTCTGTTAGAGAACATACATCTCGGAACATATAAAACGACTATGCGAAAAAATTCATTACCCCAAAATTAGTAGCTGTAGACAGGTGCTAGTTAAGTAAGAAATACTTAGTGTTTATGCTTGAAGCTATATTTACGCACTTGGATTAACACTCGTGAATTTCCTGCAAGTAAGTTCTCGATTTAAAGAATTCGAACTGACTAACGGAAAGAGCGTGCATCTTCCATAAAAGTAAAGCTTCAAAACGAGGTATCAGATGTCAACAACGTTCACTTGGATGGCAAAATGTTGCTGCTTTACAAGATCGGAAACCAGAAGAATGTCTTCCAATAGTTACTTCATATCTGAATAAAGAAAACATATCTGTGCCAAGGCCGGAAACCAGGATGCCAACGGGCGCAAACTGTTCGTAACGTGGTTGCAAACTGACATCTCGAAGGTAAAGCGCAAATTCTTTGTTGTGATGCTGCAGCTTCTAATATGAGACATAGTGACTAATCAGTTGCACATGTGTGCTTCTTGAACAAAAATTTGACAGAGATTGATTATTTCTGTTTGCTGTTGGTGTTAAAAAGTGTGTTCGAAGTGACAAATCCTGATATTCCATTCTTAAAAAGTTTCGAGACTGCTGGAAAAGTACAGATCAAGATAAAATATGGTCCTATAAAGAAATCTGCTTTAGTTTTACCGAACTGAACTGACTAAACAATTAGAGATGATTATCGAGATTATACAGAGATTTCTGTGATATTAATTGTAAGCGGAGATAAACGGGAAATTTAAGATATGAGTTCCAGGTGCAATACACCAAGCTCGATGGAAGGCGAGAGCTATTTATTCCGTAAAAATATCATTGTTTCTGTTCAGTACTAAAGAGACGAGCAAGGATAAGTCTGCAGCGCTGTTGGACGATTGCCCGTTCATCGTCACATTCTAGGTCAAGCCATGGACTCAATCTATTTCGGCACTAAAAGTACCCGACCATAGCTTGTGCTTCTAAGTCGATGGTATACCCACGTAAAAATTGATTAAAGCATCCCAAAAATTGTTTTACAGAGGAATGGCTAGTATGTATGATAGATGACTGATAAATTCAGTGTCTTGTCACTGAAGATGATGTAGTAAAAAAGGTTGAAAATTTAACGAAAGAGGATTTATCAACCAACGGTAAAAATTACATCCCATCGGAGGAAGAACTTTGAGTTCCGTTCTACTGTAAGTTAAATAATTAAATATATAAGTTGTCTCTTTAGTTTTCTGTTTAGATCACTATTTCGTTAAGTGACTTTCTGTTTCTTACTTTTTCTTTTAGAGAAATACACCTATGAATTCATCTGAGTCAGAAGCAAGTCACTGTTCGGTCGTCTTAAAATTGACGACAATTTCTCTCCGCTAATACTCTACTGTGTGGCCAAATAAAGTCTTTTTCAAAAAGTCAGAAAGGAGGTTTCAGCGCTGAAGGCAGTGAACGGTACAGTTAAGAACAGTGAAACTGATGCAAGACCAGTGCTTAATTTTAAAATTTTAGGTGCCGAAAGCTCCGAACCCACCTCTTCAACAATGCAGCCCCTCCACCCACGCGCAAAAGTCACAAGTTTCAATTTTTGAAAACTTTTGAAAAAACTTCAATGAGAGATATTGTTTTACAGAAGACTGTTGAAAACTTTTGAAAAAACTTGCGATAAGAATTTTTTTTTTACAGAAGACTTATGAATTTCAGGTTTTTGAAATATAATGTCTTATAATCAAAACAGAAAACAACAAGATTTAACATAAACAACAGGTTCTACCGTCTGTCCCCATTGCAGTCTCAGTTTGCTCCGTATTTCTGTTCGATATATCGGCCCAAGTCAGTAGTGTTCGTAACACGACACCATGTTTTCAACTGTTGTCAGTTGAAACGTTCGGTCAGTTGCAATGGAGCTGATTGGTGAACGTTTGTCCAGTATCAATTAATGAAACATTTACCGATGTATGATAGTAAAGATATTGCATCACATCACGTTTGTCGCCCATTGTCACATTCACCGCTGTCGACGCAATGGCAAATTATTACATTGCGATTTAGTACTCGTGTACCACTTTAAATCTCCGATATGGACTTGTTCCATCGCGTTCAAAATAAATTCTCAGAGAGGTGCCGGCCGAAATGAAGCCCTGTACAAAACTTATCATTTAATCAAGGTTGAAGAGGAAAAAAACGATTTGTTCGGCATAATAACAGGGGAATATTTATCCTGACCGCAGAAAGCAAACTATCAAAAGAACATTTAAAAAATAATGTTTATTACATGCTGAACAGTAAAAGAGGTATATTGGTGTTTCATTTATTAAATAAACATTAAATTCTAGAATCCTTCTGTACACACAACAGATTTTCGTATCTCATGTTTGGCATCGAGCCAGCAGACGTTACCATAGTTAAATCGGAAAAACCTTTATTATATGAGTTACTAATGTCAAACACCAAACAATTAGAGGTTATGCCTGTTTAATTTCACGAAAAAATGCCACTTATGCCTTAGGACACCTTATTGGCAAAACGAAGAAAGTAAAGGGCCCTAAAACAATAATACTGAAGTCTGGGCCACAGACTAAACCAAAGACCGCACTGCACCGCTCGTTTTTGGCCAACGAGAGTGAAAGAGATTTATGTGTATTTTCGGTCTGTCTGTGGTGTGTGGTTTGGTCCACTGTCAGCATCATATGGTCCTATCGTCAACAGGAGCTTTAAGGAGATAATCAGATCATTCTGCCCAAACGAAAATAAGCCCATAGCACCAGCAGTCGAGTTACCCTTAATAGTTCCTTCTTATTTTAACGGCGTATGAAACAACACGAAAACCCACAGAGTGAACTCAGTAAAAATAAAAACACAAGCCAGTAACCACTACCCAGTCTTCCATATGTCAACGCTCTATTAAGTACTCACTGATCTCACTGAATAAGCAATATCGAAATGGTATTATGTGGTACAGCGTGAGTTCGTCGTAACTGCATTTGTTGTAAAAAGCCGGCCGCGGTGGTCTCGCGGTTCAAGGCGCGCAGTCCGGAACCGTGCGACTGCTACGGTCGCAGGTTCGAATCCTGCCTCGGGCATGGATGTGTGTGATGTCCTTAGGTTAGTTAGGTTTAAGTAGTTCTAAGTTCTAGGGGACTAATGACCACAGCAGTTGAGTCCCATAGTGCTCGGAGCCATTTGAACCATTTGAACCATTTTGTTGTAAAAATAAAACGGAAATCGCTTATCTGTTGCTTTTTAGACAAGACTGAAGCTCTAGTTTGCATGAAGCTCTAGTTTGCATCAAGTGAAGTACCGAGAAACCACAGAAATTTAGAAACTTACCATAAAATTGTGGTTCGGCTTCCCGCGCAGCAACTTTCGGCAACTGTGTTCGGAATAACTTACTGCTTCGATGAGTCGAAGAAAGAGCCAGAAATGGGCACAATGTGCTACAATGAAGACTCTACATTGTTGTACTTAAGTCTGGAGAAATGGCATCCACTTGCCAAATGTCTGTCTTTCACACCTACAGAACTGTAAATCATAAACCTTTCTTTAGTTCCTTAAGGGAGAAATAAAAATTTGTATCAGGCATTGATATCGATATGTGCTACACTTGTAGCTGTATCTTGCAGCCATCGGTATGAAGGTAATACCAAATATCTGAAACGAACAAAGGGAAAGGTGTATCGATTGATTTGGAGAGAGAGAAAGAGAGAGAGAGAATATCTATAAAACTAAGAATTTGTTATTTGAACTAAAGTATCAGAGATGGTATCGGTAGTATGGTTGTGCAGAAAAAATACTTCCCTAATTTCGCCTCTGCCGTTGTTTATCCCCAAAAAATCTCCCCAAGTTTTCGTTTCCCCAAACGTGCACCCTAACCCAAAAAAAAAAAAAAATATTTTTCCCCAAATTGCGAAAAAAACAATCACACTGAAGTTAGTTGAGTTGCGAATAGTAAACATTTCCCCCCTCTCCTCTTCCCTTTTCTGACTTATTCTGCAGTGATCATATTCGCGCATGCTTAAAAAACAATGAGATCCAGCGCGTCGTTCAAACATTAGCTAGTGAGAATGACAAATTGAGCATTAAATGTGGACAGGGAATATTATGAATAAACCGAATGAGCAAACACTGACACATATGTAAGATCACATTACAGGAAATTCGAACAAGTGAAGTAGCAGTTTTTCCATACGTATACAACTGATTATAGGAAGAAAGAGTACATGTTGACACATCATTAGGTGGCAAACTACATAAATAAATTCACATGTATGACCATACGTAGACGCAAGGCTATGTACAAGAAGAAAGATCTATCGGAATAAGAAGCTATATACTAAAGAAATTATTTGCCGAGAAAGAACTATGGTCACACGCGAGTAAAGATCTATTTATAGTAAGGTTAGGTTATATTAAAGAAATAAATAAAACGAAAGTTAACGAGTAAGCTACGAATAAGTGTGATCTATATTACACCATCTGCAGCTACTTACAATATAAATGAACTACGCTATTTACATAAAATTACAAGCGGTTAAGGTATGACCATTATACAGTATTTTACACTGTTCTACGAATAACTATCTCTAAATTAAAGTGAATACGAAAAACTACTGTACTGTATAGTAAGAAATACAACCAAAAAAATAAGAAAATTAAATTAGGTACACGCGATTACATAGCAAAAACATTGCACTTATCTACGGGCAGTTATGCGTAGTTAAGAAGTTGTGTAGTAATAAAAATTTTGTCGTGAGTGATGTAAAGCAGTACGTCCCACTTGGCAGAAGGATTGAATTGGAGGTGAAAGATACCAAATAAACGACCCCTCATTTAGTTTATAAGTTATTTATAATTGTGATTGTGTATGAATTTATGTAAAGGGGAAGAAGTAGATACATTTATATTCAGTACGCTGAAACAGGTAAACAAGAGTGTAGCTCCGCCAGCTGACCAGTACAGTGGATCTCACATTAACTTAGACTACGTGTTAAGAGATTACGTAAACATTTGAGTGCTATGGCCAATGAAACACATATATGGTTGTGCAAGCTATCATCAGAGAGTCAATTAATACTTAACTTTACGTTGTACAAAGAGTAATACAAAACTAGCGTTGCAGAAACACTTGAACACTTTATTCAAACGTAGAGTTGTCGGTGAACTTGAAAATAAAATGCGATGAAAGCAATGCAAGTCAAAAAAGTAAATATTAAACAAAGAATTTTGCGACGTACATAGCAACATAAGAAACGTTATTCTGTACAATTACTAGTATAAGGTGATGCATGATGTTTATCTTGAGCAGAAGTTTCTTGATGAAATTCCTATGCTTTCCTTTTCGTCCTGCAGTGGTGAAAGGGCTCTTGATTCTGTTGATGATAACGTAAGTTTTCAGACTGTTACGGGAGAGCTAAATATTTTGAGAAGTAAATTCTTGACTTATTGAAATAAATGAAAAGAAAATTTTTCTTAGAGCTAAAAATAAAGCCGTCAGCAAAAATAAATTAAGAGGAACCTCGGATTAGAATATGGATAAGATTTTCTTGTAATTGTGCTTGTATGATTTTTATTTCATGTCTTTGTAAACATGATCATGTATATCTTGTAAACTCGTGAAAACCCAATTTACGTGACAGCAGATATGTAAGAATGTGCAAATGCATTTGAAAGAGCACTACGTAAGTTGTATAACGTATCTAAATGTCGACGAAGATTTGCTACAGACGAAACAGGTACAGCAGGGTCCTTCGGCCTCACGATGCAGTGGAGACCGTCATAGCTTACGGAATCCGTAGCCAGGCGCAAATAGTTACCCTGAGAGGACACCACGAACTGTTAACCAGAGTTGCCAATGCTTACCAATTAAATGGAGGAAATTGGAAAACACTCTTGCTACACGGTACAACATGAAAATTAATAAGTCAAAAACAAAAATCTAAGTTGCAAGAAAACAAAATAATCAAGCAATTACGAATATAAGGCTGAATGGAGAGAAGCTGAAAGAAATACAAGACTTTGTCTACTTGGGAAGCAGAATAACATCAGATGGTCGTAGTAGGAAAGATGTAATAAGTAGAATAAATCAGGCAAAGACTGCATTCTATAAAAGGAAAGGACTCCTCACATCAAATATGATAAGTCTGTCGTTAAGGAAGCGGTTAATAAAGACCTTTGTTGGGAGTGTGCTTCTCTACGGCAGCGAAACCTGGACACTTGGAGAGGACGAAAGAAGAAGGATTGAAGGATTCGAAATGTGGTGTCTGCGAAGGATGTTAAAAATTCCGTGGACGGCCAGGATGACAAATGAAGAAGTCCTGCAGAGAGCGGAGGAAGTTCCAGTTCTTTGGAAGACGGTCAAGAAGAGGAGAGATATATGGATGGGACACATTCTGAGACATGAAAGTCTTCACCACACTATAACGGAAGGCCTTGTGGAGGGCAAAAGAGCAAGAGGCAGACCTAGAAGAAAGTACATAAGCCAGATAATGCAGGACCTAGGATGCGGAAGTTTCACGGAATTGAAGAGGCTGGCCGACAATCGCACTGAATGGAGAGCTGCTGCAAATCAATCTTAGGATTGGCAACTTAAGAAGAAGATCAATTAAACCACCCTCTCAGGAACGTCAGATTACCCACTTTTAACTCAAAATACCCTCCGTTTCAAAAATAGTTACATAAATGCCTACTTACAAGGAAAATGACCATAAATTGCATGAAAATTTAAAAATTAAACATTTTACTTTCCTGATCCGAATTTACTGGTGCTGAAAGATGCCTTAACTACTTCTCACCATTTCTCTTGTCGCTTCGAAGGAAACACATTCTCCTTCGCCTTATATACCCTCTTTTGCAGCCACGAATGCTGCTCTTTGTTTCAGAATTCAGTGTGTTCCTATGAGGCGTTTTCAAGTTTCTTGGGGTACTAAACTCTTCTTCCACCGAGGCATTGGAAAAGGGAATAAAGAGGAGAAGGAAGATAAATTTTTGTAAATTTCGAAAATTTGGAGTTTTGGCCGCAGATTTCATATTAAAAACTTTCTTCCAATATCCAGTAGCAGGTTTAGATACACCAATCCTAGTTTCTCGCGCTCCGGCATAGCATGATTTTTCCGTTCAGAATGCAATTGCTGACAGTTGGTTAATTTTTGAAGAACAGGATACCCCTTTACGACTGGCAGCAAGGATTTAGCAGTGTAGGATTTTGAAAACGGGAACTGAGAAGATAAATGGTCTTTTGATCTGTGATACAACCTCTACACAGAAATTCAAGCAACTTTTTTTAAAAACAGTTTGTCTTGTTGCTGTACTTCAGTGTGGTTTTGAGTCCCTCAAATATTTTCTGTGCAGTTATACCCAAGCACGTCGTAACTAAACCAGCGAAGTGCCTTGGATTTGAATTATCTAACAGCAAAATTGGATTTATCTAAATAATATAAAAATTAATAAAATTAGAACACAGATCTCTTAGCATTTTTTTCTGTTTCTGACTTCTATTTGTGAAGCAGAGGATCTTTACTTTGAAAAATGGAATCAATATCTGTAAGTGTTGCGTCTAGGAATGATGCATACTCGGTTCGCTAGGCAAACAACGAAACAACTCGTATTAATGAGTTTTATTACAATAAGATACAACTACTTAACTTTGATAGATGCACCGCAAGCAATACAGAACAATCAGTCTTCTTCAGAATAGACAAACACAAGTCTTGGCTACTTAGGGAGTACTGATGAAGTGGCTAACATTGAAGCTGATATCGAAGTTGGCTGTCACCAGTCGGGCGCGGTGCTTATGTCCTCTTCACACAGCGGACGGTGCTGTCACGTTGTCGTCCGGGGGGAAGGTCGATCGGCGTACGATTGGCTGACCTGTTCTCATAGTCTTCTTTCCCTGTCGTTCCCGACTGGCGTGCCGGCGCTGACATTACGCCGTAATAGTAAGTATGCATAAGACTTACGAATGAGTTCCTAATATGTCAAAGTAAATGCATTATCATAGTTGAAAGCGTATGTTCTGTGACTGAAGATGGATTTTCCATTACAAAGTTTCTTAGGAAGTCATTAAGTGCGTTACACTGTTCCAGTATTCCAACCGCACTTGATTTGACAAACAACCATCAAGCTGCTCAAGGACATAGAATATTGCGTGTTTCAGTAAGAAAAAAACACTTGAAATTCTTTAAATGTCTCTCTTTGCCAAAACTTCTACTTAAATGAGCACCTAATTTTCTCAAAAAATCCTCGACGCCTCTTGGAAGCTTTAAGCGTGCTTTTGCAGCACAGAGATGACTCATATGGCATGAGCATTCTAGGCTCGAAAAAACTGAACGATGCTCTTCATCAATAACAGTTGCTGTGTCGGAGCCAAAACCAAAGAGTTTATCAAAGTTAATGCTGTTTGATTTTACAAAATTTATAATATCCTTGTAGAAGGTGTCAGCAGTACCTGATGAAGGTTCAAACTATCAAAGAAACTATTTTTAATCTGGGCTGAATCCGTATCAAAATACACGACTGTTAAAAGCAAATTGTTTAGTAACAGATCAGTAGCTCCTTTTGCGTCGTCCTCATTCGTAATTAGCGTTGGAGACATATTACTTGTAAATGCAACAGTTTTCATTTGATTAATATCTTTGTAAGACTTTCTGTGCCTCAAAATTTCAGATTTATGCACTGTTAAAACACTATCACACACCTTGCGGTACGCCAAATCATGCCTGTCCCTCCGTTAACTGCTCTTCTGCAACCAACCAGCGCCCTGAGGCAAACATAACTAGGAATCAAAAAAAATCTATTTTTTTTATTTCTTCGATTTTCCACTTGAAGAACATGGTGTTGAGATAGAGGAGGCAGTATGGTCATTTTCGATAAGCTCACTTTATAAATTAGGAGCTTCGGCTAAATTAGGTGAGACAGGTAATTCAGAAGGAGCGTGCAGACTTAGAGAGATCGCACTAATACTTCTTTTGCGTAATCACTTATACATTTTAGTGACATAAAAGCACTATAGTTTAATAACTGTACTATCAGTGACCGCAAGTATAGCCCGCAGCAGAACATTCAATCACATCACAGCAACATACACACGATGATATCTGTTACCAAATAATGTAAATAGTGTTTGTCAGTTACTAGGTTGTAAGGGTGTAGCATCTTCGTTTTATGACCATCATTCAATTACACTGGCCGTGAACGATGAAAAGCTACTTTTAATTTTGTCACGTATGGATCTTGTCATTTTAAGGAAGATTTTAACTCTGTGTGAAACCGCAATGCCACCAACACTAAACAAGGATGGTTTATGATCTCAAGATGGCTAAATTTTTAGCCGAAACCAGTGATCATTCCAAATAAAGAAGTTTTCATGTGCGATCTTGACTTCATGGGTTTTCAGTCCATAACATTAACTAAAAAATTTACAATACATCGCCCGTCTCCTGGTTGACAATGTTGACAAACTTGAAATAAAAAGAAAGCTCATAAAGTAGGTATATTCAGAAGCTCTACTGTGTTTGAGGCGTAACGTGAATACCGTGAATACTACAGTTTACGGAGATACTTATAAAAATGTAGTGTGAGACGGTACAAGAGAGGCGTTGCGCGGGACACAGGTTTCCAGAGAGCGTACGTTCCAAGCAGATACAAGCAACTTATTTTTCATCCTAGATACAACATAAAAACGACAGGAAAATCACAAAAGAAATTCCAGTTCATTCGCAGTCCTACTGAGTTTTCCGTCACACACTGTAACGTGACTCGCTGGGCATTCAAAGTGAACATTAGTAAAACTGACAAATTGCAGAGACAGATTTCTGACTGGAATTTGAGGAATCCTTTGAACATGTCCCGAAATGGACGTTTGCACGCAATGACAAAAAATCGTCCCGGAACACAGTAGAGAGCTGCATGGCATCCAAGTCACAACAGATGTTCAAAGTAGCCTCCATGGGACACATTGCATTCGTTTACACGTCGGTAAAAAAGACTGATGATAGAAATCCCATAATTTTGATGGTCTGGGGCAAAAATCGTCGACAGTATCCTGTCTGTAGAGGAAAATCCACTGTCGATGATTCTGGCACTCGTTGGTGATGACAGGGATATTAGCGGCTGTCATGTAGGACACATATAATCGAACTTCGGGTTACACCATGTTGGCGGGCCACTTGCCTAGAGCTTGGTACTAGGGTTCGTCTCAGTATCCCGTAGGACCTGTTCCTCCAGATCTGGTGTACACACATTCCGCCGCCTCCCTACACATTCGTCTGTCTCAAAGGACCCACAATGACACAAACGCCCAAATAGGGCTTGGAATCTTACGTGATGTGATTGGTGTCTGTGAGGGTCCTTGTTTTGGTAAAGCCGTGCTGCCTCTCGACCGTTTCCATCTGCTTGGCAGTACACAAACACCATCTCAGTTTGTTGTATATATGAATATCGGACCATTTCCCTGCTTACATTACGCCACACAGCCAGTAACACACGGCATGTGTCATTCGTCACCGCCGTCTACCGCAGCAATGATGCAATTCCCGACACATGTTCATAGAACCTTTTACCTCTAATCCCAGTCAGGAATCCGTCCCTGCATTTTGGATTGCTTTTTTGAGTTATTGGTTGAATTCCTAATTCTTCCCTTATTACTTCGTTTCTGTTTTCGTCTTCTCTGGTGCAATCTTCCAGAGATCTTATAAAAGTCCATTTCTGATGCTTCGAGTTGCCATAAAGAATAATGGTACAGACCAGAAACCAAAGAAGCAGATAAAAAAGAACATGTGCAATGAACAGACTTCAGTGAAAGTTTTAAAAATGTGACAAACCGAAAATAACCAGGACTAGATGGAATAAGTACCGAACTGATTAAACACAGAGGAATTATCTTCGAATTAAAAAGTTACGTTTGTTTAACCAACACCGGGTAAAATGTGAGATACTGAAGGAGGGGAAAATGGCAATGGTCATTTCAGTTTATAAGAAAGGCGAAAGAAGTAACATATCTAAACACAGGGACATAAGTATTCTGAACACTGTTTACAAAATCAACAGCAAAACAATAAATGAATGACTGCGAAATATTTCGGGTGAATTTTAATGGAGGAACGAGCTGGTTTCCGAAAGGGAAAATCATGCATAGACCATGTTTCTGCGATGAAACAAAATTCAGAAGAGACGAAAATTTAATCTGGAATCATTTACAGATTATGAAAAAGCCTTTGACGGAATTCACATAGACAATCTGTGGGCAATAACAGAAAAAGGAGGGATCTCCAAACATGTGATAGAAGTCTCACGAAACCTGTATATGAACACCAGAATTATTATCGTTACGGGTACGGAGATAACACCTGAAATACAAACAAATAATGGAGGGAAACAAGAGTTTAGCTTGTCACCAGCATTACTCAATATCTATATTAACACGATGTTATTCGCGGATGATCAGATTATCATACAAGACAGTGAATATAAATTACAAATGCTATTACATTAACTAAATGGTAGGACAAGCTGCAATCAGACTATATCTATAAATAAAACTAAAACCATAGCCCTTTTAAGTATTCATCCACTAAGACCATAAATAGTTTTGAATAATAAACCGATAGAACAGGTAGCCCATTTCAGGTATTGAGGAAGTAACGAGTCATATGATCAAGACACGGATTCATATTATACTAACCAGCGTATATGTGGCGCAATAAGAACACGTTAGGCTAAAACAAGGAAAGAGACACAACTGAAGTTTCATACCATCATCGCAATTCTTACTTTATTGTATGGACAGAAAGTTTGACGCTGATAAAGAAAGATTTGCGGGATAAAATCACATTAAATGAAGGCAATAGCGTAATAAACAGTTTCCACAGGATCATAACAGCATATTAGCGAACTGTTTTATTCTTCCGACTCAGAGCATCCTGACAGTATCACCCAATTAGGAGAGGGAGTTCCAGCCCTCGATGTGATAGTGCGATTCTGCCTTCAAAGATTTTTACGTAATTTACTTCGTACTTGCTAAGCGGAAGTCAATATGAAGCACATATGGCCCTAATATGTTATCGATATCTGCCTCTGGCGACTGGCGAATACTTTAAAAACTCTAATTCATACATGCAAGTCACTCTTTCATCTAAAACGCATTAAAAACAGCATAGACAACGAACGAATCAATACTGAAGTAAACAGAAGACTGCCATAATGCCTGAGCGCTGTGCTGCTATCT
The DNA here is from genome assembly GCF_023898315.1 of Schistocerca nitens. NCBI lineage: Eukaryota > Metazoa > Arthropoda > Insecta > Orthoptera > Acrididae > Schistocerca > Schistocerca nitens. The sequence goes on from NC_064622.1 coordinate 92,855,910, forward strand.
GTTGGCGAAGTGTTTTAACAGTTGTGTGGCACGGCGTACAACAGAATCCCACAACGGCAATTGATTTTGTTTCACATTCTTTTTTAAGTTCTGCCAATTAATAGTCGAAGTAAGACGCACCTTCAAACTACGTACTTCCAGTTACTCAAACTACTATAAGCCAACGTGGAATCGCTCAATTTATGACGTAAATTTTCACACTCGTTGACCTACTTCATCGAAAAAGCTATATAATTCCGCCGCAAGAAGTATAATCCACTCCTTAAACTGGTGTCCTGAAGTTGTTATTTTTGGAAGACTCGGATTGCTATTTAGTGATTCGAGTCTGCAAAAATTGATATCCAAAAATTTTTAGGTAAGTTACTTAAATAGTTACACTAAGCATATACTATCAGAATCCCCAGTATACGTTATCTACGTAATTTATGTAGCAACTGGAAGACTCGGTCGCTATTTGCGAGGCGGAAAGCGAAAAGGGCCCCTTGTCAGAAGAGTAAAATTTTCAGTTCAAAATGGTTCAAATGGCTCTGAGCACTATGGGACTTAACATCTATGGTCATCAGTCCCCTAGAACTTAGAACTACTTAAACCTAACTAACCTAAGGACAGCACACAACACCCAGCCATCACGAGGCAGAGAAAATCCCTGACCCCGCCGGGAATCGAACCCGGGAACCCGGGCGTGGGAAGCGAGAACGCTACCGCACGACCACGAGATGCGGGCAAAATTTTCAGTAAAAGCAAAAACATTCAATAAAGTGTAAAATATCGATTTTCGTTTTTTATATTATAGTAGTTTACTTCATTCTGTACATGTTCGTATTGATTTGAAACTTGTTTGAATGCAACAAGAGTCAATTATATCATTAAAAGCAATCAATGTCAGTCTTCGGAAATGGGACCTCTTGTCGTTATGGGGAAATAACATTGGTTCGACAAGAGCTTCCTTTTCTAAATATCGCAGCTATGCATGCAGTAATTCACAAAATAGCATCTCTTAAATTTTAGAAGCATTTTAAGGATCTCAGAGTAATTCCGTATAAAAGAAAACCGTTTTGTGATTTCAATAATGCCAAACAACACACGTGGTCCTATTTCTGCCAATGCCTACAGATGTTGCCAATGTGTAGTTGGTAGCCCTTAAAGAACAGCTGGCAGATGACGTTACAAATTCGTGTTTACTGCTTGCTCAGTTTAAAGTACGCAATGTGTGAAGATAGACTTGTGAAAGTACTAAACGATATTGGTGTTGGTGGTGATTTATGTGATAGAGATTATGAAGTATTTCAAGATTATTTTTCTGAAAGAATGCTAGGTAGTGACGAATCAAGTGATAAGGAACTGGAACCTCAAGGTGATGAGTCAGTTAACCTATCTGATATTTCTTTATTACAAGACATTCCGAAGTTTAATGAAGCCTTAGGTAACAACGATAATGTTATTGATAATGTTATTATTGAAATAGAACGCAATGTTAATAGTGATCAAGTTGCAGTTGAGAATGGTGGTGCTGAAGACTTTGACATGGTCCTAACTGATGACTGCATAAATTTAATTGACTCTTTTGATGCTGACAGAGACCATGCCCTCGTTTCAGAGTTTTTAAAAGCAGGTTGCGGATGCAAAGAAGAATGTTGCAATTACTACTCAGTTGACGAATATTTGGAAATCGGTCGTGAATGTGCTGAGATTGATCATTATGAGAACAATGTCGATACATCAGATCAAGTAATTAGGCCAACTGCGGTGTGTAACTTCAGATTCTTCTTTGACAGCTCGTAAACATAAAGTACAAATTGAGAAGAAACAACCACGAAGTAAATACTTCGTAAAAGGTCGGCATGTTTGTAAAAACACTTACATGTTTTCGAACAACATTAAAATTAAAAGACTAAAGCGTCTAACAAAAACGTATAATGATACAGGATTGATTGTCAAAGCTAATGGTAATGCAAGAAAACTTCCTAAGAATGTGACTTCTTTTTCTGATTCAGAGTTTGTTCTAAGGTTTTTACACAATTGTGCAGAACAACATGCCATAATTTTACCATGCAGAAGTAGCACTCAGTATAATGCAAATTTCAAACTTCTACCTTCAAGTGATAATAAAGACAAAATTTTTGAAACTTACATGGCTTTCTTTACAAATGATATGCCCATAAAACCAGTGTCAAGTAGAGTGTTTTGTAACATTTGGAAGGAGATATGCCCAGAAATAGTTGTCATGAAGCCCAAATCAGGTCTTTGAGCATTTTGCCAAAGGCATTTCACTTCAGGAACTGCATTGGCTTCAGTGCCTGAAGAAACTAAAATGGAAACAATTGAAAAAATGAGGTCCCATCTACAACTTGTTGCAAAAGAAAGAGAGTTTTATAAGGGAACTATCAAAAAGACTAAGGAAAATTTTGAAGATGGTGATAGAAGTTGTGTACACTAAAGTTTTGACATGGCCCAGCTGGTTCACATACCCAGTAACCCGTTACAGCCTGGACCTATTTATTTCTTGGTACCATTCAGAATAGGAATATTTGGGGTTATGTGTGAGACTGTGTACACACAAGTAAACTATCTACTCCCAGAAAGTGTAGGAACAACAAAGAAACCCATCGTTGTTGTCAGTCTTTTCCACAACTACTTAGAAAACTACAGTCATGGAGAAGACACAATGTTCATTCATGCTGACAATTGTGTAGGTCAGAAAAAAACCAATATCTTATTAGGATATCTTGCTTGGAGAATCAGTAATAACAAAAATAAGAGAATTGTTTTGTCATTCATCCCAGTAGGCCACACGAAATTTGCAGGTGACTGGGCATTTGGACTTTTAAAGAAAAGATTTAGGGTCACCTATATCTCTTCCATACAAGAATTCGCCGACGGCATTGGGAAATCTACACCTACAACACATGTTAACTCAGCTGTTGCTGTTGGAAATAAAAGAGGTGAAGTTGCTGTGAATACATATGACTGGCTAAATTTCTTGAAGATGCTAACAGAGTACCCCACATAAGTAAATACAACCACTTTGAGTTCAACGTTAGCTACAAAGGTAGAGTACATTGCAAATTGGACATTGATGGAAATGAATTTGTGTATACACAGGACATGTGGCCTTTAATTGAAGAAGTGTCATAATGATCTCTCCATTGACAAAAGATTCCGGAATAGTCCCCCATTCGGATCTCCGGGAGGGGACTGCCAAGGGGGAGGTTACCATGAGAAAAAGACTGAATAATCAAGGAAAGAATAACGTTCTACGAATCGGGGCATGGAATGGCAGAAGCTTGAACGTGGTAGGGAAACTAGAAAATCTGAAAAGGGAAATGCAAAGGCTCAATCTAGATATAGTAGGGGTCAGTGAAGTGAAGTGGAAGGAAGACAAGGATTTCTGGTCAGATGAGTATCGGGTAATATCAACAGCAGCAGAAAATGGTATAACAGGTGTAGGATTCGTTATGAATAGGAAGGTAGGGCAGAGGGTGTGTTACTGTGAACAGTTCAGTGACCGGGTTGTTCTAATCAGAATCGACAGCAGACCAACACCGACAACGATAGTTCAGGTATACATGCCGACGTCGCAAGCTGAAGATGAACAGATAGAGAAAGTGTATGAGGATATTGAAAGGGTAACGCAGTATGTAAAGGGGGACGAAAATGTAATAGTCATGGGCGACTGGAATGCAGTTTTAGGGGAAGGAGTAGAAGAAAAGGTTACAGGATAATATGGGCTTGAGACAAGGAATGAAAGAGGGGAAAGACTAATTGAGTTCTGTAACAAGTTTCAGCTAGTAATAGCGAATACCCTGTTCGAGAATCACATGAGGAGGAGGTATACTTGGAAAAGGCCGGGAGATACGGGAACATTTCAATTACATTACATCATGCTCAGACAGAGATTCCGAAATCAGATACTGGATTGTAAGGCGTACCCAGGAGCAGATATAGACTGAGATCACAATATAGTAGTGATGAAGAGTAGACTGAAGTTCAAGACATTAGTCAGGAAGAATCAATACGCAAAGAAGTGGCATACGGAAGTACTAAGGAATGACGAGATACGTTTGAAGTTCTCTAACGCTATAGATACAGCAATAAGGAAAAGTGCAGTAGGCAGTACAGTTGAAGAGGAATGGACATCTCTAAAAAGGGCCATCACAGAAGTTGGGAAGGAAAACATAGGTACAAAGAAGGTAGCTACTAAGAAACCATGGATAACGGAAGAAATACTTCAGTTGATTGATGAAAGGAGGAAGTACAAACATGTTCCGGGAAAATCAGGAATACAGAAATACAAGTCGCTGAGGAATGAAATAAATAGGAAGTGCAGGGAAGCTAAGACGAAATGGCTGCAGGAAAAATGTGAAGACATCGAAAAAGATATGATTGTCGGAAGGACAGACTCAGCATACAGGAAAGTCAAAACAACCTTTGGTGACATTAAAAGCAACGGTGGCAACATTAAGAGTGCAACGGTAATTCCACTGTTAAATGCAGAGGAGAGAGCAGATAGGTGGAAAGAATACATGGAAAGCCTCTATGAGGGTGAAGATTTGTCTGATGTGATAGAAGAAGAAACAGGAGTCGATTTAGAAGAGATAGGGGATCCAGTATTAGAATCGGAATTTAAAAGAGCTTTGGAGGACTTACGGTCAAATAAGGCAGAAGGGATAGATAACATTCCATCAGAATTTCTAAAATCATTGGGGGAAGTGGCAACAAAACGACTATTCACGTTGGTGTGTAGAATATATGAGTCTGGCGACATACCATCTGACTTTCAGAAAAGCATCAGCCACACAATTCCGAAGACGGCAAGAGCTGACAAGTGCGAGAATTATCGCACAATCAGCTAAACAGCTCATGCATCGAAGCTGCTTACAAGAATAATATACAGAAGAATGGAAAAGAAAATTGAGAATGCGCTAGGTGACGATCAGTTTGGCTTTAGGAAAAGTAAAGGGACGAGAGAGGCAATTCTGACGTTACGGCTAATAATGGAAGCAAAGCTAAAGAAAAATCAAGACACCTTCATAGGATTTGTCGACCTGGAAAAAGCGTTCGACAATATAAAATGGTGCAAGCTGTTCGAGATTCTGAAAAACGTAGGGGTAAGCTATAGGGAAAGACGGGTCATATACAATATGTACAACAACCAAGAGGGAATAATAAGAGTGGACGATCAAGAACGAAGTGCTCGTATTAAGAAGGGTGTAAGACAAGGCTGTAGCCTTTCGCTCCTACTCTACAATCTGTACATCGAGGAAGCAATGATGGAAATAAAAGAAAGGTTCAGGAGTGGAATTAAAATACAAGGTGAATGGATATCAATGATACGATTCGCTGATGACATTGCTATCCTGAGTGAAAGTGAAGAAGAATTAAATGATCTGCTGAACGGAATGAACAGTCTAATGAGTACACAGTATGGTTTGAGAGTAAATCGGAGAAAGACGAAGGTAATGAGAAGTAGTAGAAATGAGAACAGCGAGAAACTTAACATCAGGATTGATGGTCACGAAGTCAATGAAGTTAAGGAATTTTGCTACCTAGGCAGTAAAATAACCAATGACGGACGGAGCAAGGAGGACATCAAAAGCAGACTCGCTATGGCAAAAAAAGGCATTTCTGGCCAAGAGAAGTCTACTAATATCAAATACCGGCCTTAATTTGAGGATGAAATTTCTGAGGATGTACGTCTGGAGTACAGCATTGTATGGTAGTAAAACATGGACTGTGGGAAAACCGGAAGAGCAGAGAATCGAAGCATTTGAGATGTGGTGCTATAGACGAATGTTGAAAATTAGGTGGACTGATAAGGTAAGGAATGAGGAGGTTCTGAGCAGAATCGGAGAGGAAAGGAATATGTGGAAAACACTAATAAGGAGAAGGGACAGGATGATAGGACATCTGCTAAGACATGAGGGAATGACTTCCATGGTAATAGAGGGAGCTGTAGAGAGCAAAAACTGTAGAGGAAGACAGAGATTGGAATACGTCAAGCAAATAATTGAGGACGTAGGTTGCAAGTGCTACTCTGACATGAAGAGGTTAGCACAGGAAAGGAATTCGTGGCGGGCCGCATCAAACCAGTCAGTAGACTGATGACCACAAAAAAAACCGCAATGACAATGCACCCAATGAGTTTCCTGCTGCAGTAATTCCTCAAGGGATGACAAGACAACGAAAAAGAATACCTTTTTAAAAACATCAGGAGACATTGCAAAGAGAACTACAAAGACATTCTGTGTCCCGAAGTAGGGTCAGAACGTGAACCAGAAACTCAAGTCAGCGACAGTGAAGATCCTGAAGAAGAACCTGACCAAACAAATATTCCAGAACCGAAGAAGAGGCGAAAACTCTGTTGTTAAAGTGCCTTTAACCCCATTCAGACTTTTGTTTTTTGACAAACAGAGAATCAAGTCCTTTGGCAACTACAAAATATGGGATCTCAGTAATCTATTTTGGGGGATTTGTGATTTCCAATTTATTCTGGTTCTAGTCCTATGAATTGCTCCAGAGTCAAAATTTTATCTAAAAGATGTCATAACATAGTGAAAAAATATAAATATTATGCCAAAAAATAAGCACAGGGCTTTGCTATATTTTTCTCAACAAGGGCCCTATTTATTTGGTTTCAAATGTATTTACACTCTGATGTGATATAGGTCTGAGGGAGTAATCCGCTTATTGTGAAGTGTTAATTTAAAAAACTCCAAACCACTTGACAAAGGACATTTTACGTGTAATATTTATGCAGAATTTGTTTCTTAAAGCAATGATAATAAAGTGAAACTTAAAAAGCCCATAACTCAAAACACCTCTTTTATGTCATAAATATTCAACCTGCCATAACTTCCTCAAATTTAGAGATAGAAATACAATTTTTTATAGGTTGTTCAGAATTTAATGCTGAATGTAAAAACCACAAAAACTCGAATTCTTTAAATTTTTGACAAGAGGTCCCTTTTCGCTTTCGGCCTCAGATTTAGTGATTCGCGTCTGCAAAAACTATTTCCAAAAATTCTGAGTTGAGTTACTTAAACAATGACGCAAAGCATTGACTGTTTGTCAGTATATATTGACTACGGAATTTATGCAGCAACTGGTAGCTCCCCTCCTACATAATCTGAGCTAACGTTAACTCTAAAACATTCATAAATATCAGACTCATAACCTGTAGCCTGACGCCTTTCACATATCCACCAAATTAGGAAAAATGGGGTCATAATTTATAAAGATTTTTAGGAATGCCATTCTAGGGGACACAGTAGCAAGAATTGAGCGTCTTCCGTCCCCACCCATTGATTTAATTTTTTTACTCTGTTCTTTGCAAATTTTTACGAAAAATAGTTCATTTTTCGAATAACTCTATTACAATAAAAATGTATATTGGCGGCGAAATTCTGCTCAGAGAAGATCGTACACATGTTTCAGCAACATAGCCCATATTAGAGAGACGTCATCCGGAAGATCAAATACCCTGTGAATTTGGCATTATTTTCCACTACCGTTTCTCCACAATTACTTGCCTGTTGCCAGTGGCGGATACAGAAAAACCTCATGGAGGGAGCGCTAAAGATATCTTGAGCTACGTTCACTTTTACCTTAATAAAAAATAATCAAGTCACATGCAAAGTTTAAGAAAGTTTTTTTTATTTTTTTTCAACTGATTATGCACATACATAAGACAATGCCATCTTTAATGATGCGCCTGTGCTTCCTGGCAAATTGGTTAATTACATCGTCATTAGGACAATCAATGTCAGGGTGAGTGTTCAACAGAGCTAAGTCATTAAGTCGATCCTTCTTCACTGTCGACCTCAGTCATGTCTTTGTACGCCACAATGTTGAAAAACTTCTTTCTGCTATAGCATTAGATGCAGGTAGAGAAGCAAATATTTTTTACAGCGTGTGCAAAGTAGGACAGGTCTAGGACAAACAGACAATGCTTGCATAACATAATAACGATCATTAAGGGCGTTTATGCTCTTTTGCTTGTATTGAAGAATCTCTCCTATTAGTCTCTTTTTAATCACAAAACAGTAGAATATTCGCGACTTTTCTCGAACAAATGCCAGACAGAATAACGTATCGAGATCACTAGAATGGTCGCGACTTTTGACGTAGGTGTTAGCTACCAATGTGGAAGGCAGAAACGTATAAAATACGATGACGCGGGCGCGCTTGCTACATAGGAAAGTGCAACTACTCTACAACTCGATTCAGTCGAGTCGGCTGACGAAACAAACGAACGAATAGCGTGCAGGCTGATTGGCGGGAGCGGAATGGGTTGCAATGACCCGCACGGGGCGCAGCCACTGCCTGTGACACATACAGAAACGTACATGTCGCACGTAACATCTGAAGGTAAATGATAGAGAGAGCGAACACTTCTGTTATAGAGTTTCTTGTCCAGCATTACACGCCTTAATATTTATATTGGAATCAAAATCATGTGTCATGAGAGTTAAGAATTATTGCAGAATTAATAAAGACTTACTGCCTTTATAAACACTAGCACACCCAGCAACAAGGCTTCGCTGGAACTGTGTGCACGTCCTAACCTCCTCCTCTTCCCCTCTCTCTGTCCATCTCCTCCTCTTCCCCCTCTCACTAGCCATCTCCTCCTCACTCCCAATCTCTCTTCATCTCCTGCTCACCCGTCTCTCTGTCGATTCCATCCTTCCCCCTTTCTCTGTCCGTTCATCGCCATGCCCCCCCCCCCCCCCCCCTCTGACCATCACCTCTTCCATCTCTCTCTCTAATCTTGAGATTTGTTTATTTTCATTGTAAACGAAACCTCGACTGGGAAGTATCTTAAAATTAATGGGTAAATCGGTTAGGATCATTCATATAAGGGGTACAGGAGACACCTCTCCAGCTGCTGCGAATGTGACCATAGTAGCTTCAATTACAGTATTTCTCACAGTTTTGATCTGTGAATAGGTAGGACAGCAAATTTTCGGATGATTCTGATTCCATCCTAGTATTCTAATCGTAAGTTGATAAGCCATATATATATAACATTCCCCTTTCCCTGAAAACAGACTGCGACGAAGAAAACAAACAACACGCTGTTGCGTACACAATTTTTATCTTTAATTATATTCATGTGTGTATAGGGAAAGAATGTACGTGGAAAAAACGATTTGTCTAAAGGTTTAAATGCCCGGATATCTAAGTTAAACCTTACTACAAGAAATAAACCGAAAGCTCACATTTTCACAGCACAGCATTTCCATTCTCCAGCATGTTTGTAGCGTACTGTAAAACAATTTGAAGTAAAACAGTCAAGATCTTTTCGAAATTATTGCTAATAACGTTTCCCAATTTGTGTATCACATATACATTAAAAAAGCATCCTATGTCCCTCCGAATATATATTAGAGCATTGTGACGTAAACTGGACAAAAAATTTTCGAGAGTTTTGAAACTGTGTTTGTCACAAACCTATATAAAACCGTACGAATGTCTATTAGAGCATGGTGTAAAAATTGGAATTAAATCTATCAATAACTTTTCGAGATTTTTGATAACAACTTTAAACAATGTCTTATCTTTATGTAGTAGTACAGATTTACACACCGTACATATTTTTTTTTAAAAAATGTGATATTATGAATGTAGACTGAAGCGGTGAGTGGAAATTTGTACCAAGGCCGGGAATCGAAGCCAGATCTCCTGCTTATTAGGCAGGTGCGTTAGCGATTACGCGACCTGGGCAGAGCGGTTCAGACGACAGCACGGATTACCCTGGCACACTTCCCTCCTCGACCCAAATTCTCACTGCCGGCCCCATTCTAGTTTAAATTCTCTCTTTCACACAAGCAGAAAGACTCAGGCGGCAGTGAGAATTTGGATCTTGAACGGAACCATGCCAGGGTAATCCGTGCTGTCGTCTGAACCGCTGTGCCACGTGGCTTAGTGGCTAACGCACCTGCGTAGTGAGCAGGAAATCCCGATTCGATTCCTGGCCTTGATTTAAGTTCTCGCTCGCTGCTTCAGTCTATATACATTATATCATGTCTGTATGAGACCAGTAAGACCAGTAAAGTCTGTCAAATCGTCTCATTTCCTTTGTAAAAAAAATATGTAGCTATGTCCGTTCGAACGCTTATTAGAATACCGCGAAAACTTTAAACTAAATCAGTCAAGAACTTTGCGATATTTTTCTTAAAAACCTTTTCCTTTCAAAGTAAACCAGTTAAGAACTTATACCAGACTTACCATAAGTTTTTGTAACAGATATATATATATATATATATATACAAAAACTTAAAATACTTCTTATCTTGTTTGCTTTATATATATATATATATATATATATATATATATATATATATATATATTGGAAGGAAACGGTTTATTAAGAAAAATTTCGCGAAGTTCTTGACTGATTTAGTTTAAAGTTTTTGCGGTATTCTAATAAACATTCGAACGGACGTAGCTACATATTTTTTTTACAAAGGAAATGACACAAAATATATATATATATATATATATATATATATATATATATATATATGAGGAAACGGTTGTCTGTGTGCATCTATACGTTTATTAGAATATTGTGTAAAAATCTGAGGTAAATCGGTTTATAACTATTGGAGAATGTTGCTAACAATGCTTCTCTTTTGATTAGTAGGGGAAGTGGTGGTAATATGGAACACTTTTTTGTTTAATGCAAAATACTCAATTTAAAATGTGGCTCTTTCGTAAAAAATGTCACCAGTGTCAGTTTATATATCTATTGCAAAGGATGAATAATTATTTTTTTGAAAAATGAACATAATAAATAATTGCTATAGATTTTTTAACTTGCTGTAAAATATGAGCATTTCGAAGTTGGGTTGTAATATGAAACAGATTTAAAATAAATAATAAAATATACATTCCCAGTTTAGATTTTTATTAATGAAATTATAAAATGGTATTTTGACCTCAGATGCAAAAAATCACAAATTACAATGTAAATCTGAATAAAAATGTTTTTTTGAGCTATAGATAACAATTCCGGTTCACAATTTAAAGTTCTTCATGAACAAAAGTCGCAAATGAACACTTGAGTCTCACAGCCACTGCACAAATATGAGGCCATTCCTCACACATGACACATTGAACCCAAAGTTCTCTGGGTTTTAACTATTTAAATGCCTCACAGTTCTTACTGCCAGCTGACAAGCAATTCGCCTCACGTCATTACGAGTGAGTAGATAAAATTTCTTTTCCATCAATAGGTAATACTCAACAAAGTCCTTTTCAATTTCTTGGGGAAGGATAGGTTTTCTGCCTAATTTTTCACGTGTTAAAGTATTTGAATCTATATCCTCTCTAGCCACCTTTCTAAAGAGAGTAGCTTTTGGTATACTGAAACATCTTGCTGCTTCATTTAGAGTTTTAGTTTTATCCCTAACAACCATTATTGCTTGAACCACATCTTCAGGGCGCCATTTCTGTCGGATTCCCCTTTTATCTGGCCATAACCTGCTTCTTGGCATGGCGACACCTAAAAGGCAAAAAAAGGGTTGTAATATGGAACAGCCTGTTTCATATTTCCACCCAAAGCGATTTTCGAAACTAACCAAACAGACTACACTTTCCATCACTTTGCATAAACAATTTCAAGTAACTAAAATTATCATTAGTAGGTTTAGTTCCATTACTAAATCGTAATGTATAAACAGTATGCTGACTTCTAAATAAAAGTAGCAGGAAAAATATTTCAATCTTACATTGCAAAAAATTTTGGAGTTTGGTAAACAATGTGCGTCTACTCACGGCTACGAACAATGAGATACTGACCTCTGCTGCCTCTAGTGGTGGAAACAGAACATTGCGCTTGTGATAACTGAAACTGACGCCAGATGACATTACTAGTCTTCAAATACTACGGTGTTTCATACTACAACCCTATTTCATATTACCGCCACTTCCCCTACGTATACAGCCTGTCTCTCCTAAGAGTCGTCAGGAGCATTTTTCTCTGATGTATCAACTGATAGTTGCAATTTTGTTTTTGCATTGTGTAGCTAACGCCACACCTAACAAACAGTGCTCATCACGTATTTGTTGCAACGCCCAGTGTTTCCTGTTGCAAACAGTATGATTTTTAATGAAGAATTTTACGTGCCTATTCGGTAGAGCGGAATTGTATTTATACATTGAAGGTACACGTGCCTAATATCGTGCAGGACCCACACGAGCACGCAAAAGTGCCGCAACACGACGTGTCATGCACTCTACTACTGTCAGAAGTAGTGCTGGAGGGAATGGAATCCTGCTGGGCCGTCCGTAAATCAGTAAGAGAATGAGGCTATGGAGATCTCTTCTGCGCAGAACGTTGCAAAGCATCACAGATAAGTTCATGTCTGGGGAGTTTGGTGGCAAGCGGAAATGTTTAAACTCAGAAGAGTGTTCCTGAAGCAATTCTGACCGTTTGGGGTGTCGCGTTGTCCTGCTGGAATAACCGAAATCCTTCGGAATGCACAAGGGACATGAATGGATGCAGGTGATCAGACAAGATGGTTACGTACGTGTCACCTGCACAGTCGCAGCTAGACGTATCAGGGTCCCACATCATTACAATGCGTCCACCAGCTTGAACAGTCCCCTGCTGACATACAGGGGCCATCGATTCATGACGTTGTCTACATACCCGTACACCTCCATCCGCTCGATACAATTTCAAACGAGACACGTCCGTCCAGGGAACATGTTTGCAGTTATCAACAGTCTAGTGTCGGTGTTGACGGGTCCAGGCGAGACGTAAGGCTTTGTGTCGTGCAGTCATCAAGGGTACACGAGTAGGCATTCGGCTCCGAAAGCCCATATCGAAGACATTTCGTTGAATGGTTCGCCCACTGACGCTTGTCGATGGCCCTGCATTAAAATCTGCTGCATTTTTCGGGTTGCACTTCTGTCTCGTTGAACGATTCTCTTCTGTCGTCGTTGGTCCCGTTCTTGCAGGCTCTTTTTCCGGCCGCAGTGATGTCGGAGATTTGACATTTTACCGGCTTCCTGATACTCGGGATACACTCGCGAAACGGTCGTACGGTAAAAAGCCCACTTCGTTGCTACCTTGGAGATGCTCTGTCCCATCGCTCGTGCGCCGACTGTAACACCACGTTCAAACTCACTTTAATCTTGATAACCTGCCATTGTAGCAGCAATAACAGATCTAACAGCTGCACCAGACACTTGTCTTATGTAGGCATTGCCGACCGCGGCGCCGTGTTCTGCCTGTTTACATATCTCTGTATTTGAATACGCAACCTGTAACAGTTTCTTTGGCAACAATGTCTTTCCGAATGTTAGAGTATCGTGTAAATAGTAAATATCTGAAATATTTATGTGTGAAGAACTTTTCGAGTTTTGTGGTAACTACGCTTCCCCTTTATATATGTATATATTATACACACTACAAAAATATACAAATGAATATTCGTTAGAGTATAGTGCAAGAATATGTAGTATGTCGGTCAACTTTTCGAAGTTTTCTGTAACAACGTTTCTCCCTGACATGCTACATACATATTTATACATTATACATATAACAGTCGAACGAATTTTTTGTTGTTAAAACGTGTGACAGCAGATCTGTCAAACTGAACGCACCTTTTTTTTAGTTTCTTCCTACCAAAAATGATTTTACCGTCCACATTTACGAGCACAAAGAAAAAATCAACCAATTCGGTTTCCTACTATTCGGCGATTGGCTAAGAAGTGTCTATCACTCAAATCGTCTCGTGACAATTATGAACACAACAAAGACAAAAATCAACGAAATCTCTCGAGCCATTCCAAACTGATGATATTTCAAATATGGGGCAATTCACGTTAATTTCCAACTTTTCCGTAGGATTTTCCAACCATTTTCTTTCACACTAACTTTGTAAAAAACGAACACGACACCAAAAAATCAACCAAATCGGTCAAGCCGTTCGTACATGCGGTAACAGATGTTTAATATTCGCAGAGAAGCGGCTGCTGACGTTTACACGCACGAGCGCTACACCTTGCGTCACACTTAACTTGTTTTGTCTGTGGTTACAGATTTCCAACAAAGTTCTAGTTCTGAGCAAATCCAGACATACTGTACAATTAAGATTTCGTTTGCGTGATGTGTTTATCTAAATTGAATAACAAAATTTTTTTCCACATCCTCAATTTTCGATAACGTTATCTGTCTGATCTGTCTCAATTTTATCCCAGTCTAAATGAGCCTGGTGATTCTGCAGCTCCCCGACTGTCCTATTCTCTAATTCACCGTCTGTCCCATTCTCAGGTTCACCTTCTGTCCTATTCTCAATAAGCTCGTCTACTTGCTGTCTATCTGGTTAATTCTCCCCCATCTTGTCTACTTGCTGTCTCTCACGTAACCTTTTGGCTTGTGCTCCCGTTAACATGGAAATTCTTTCAACATACCACAACTCTATCTACAAAACTGTACGACCACTTACCAGTTGGTTGAACCAACAACAACAACAACATCGTGACTTCTCGGATAATGTTTTGTCTGCTCTGCTACAGTCTCCAATCTCCACCTGTTCGCTTGCAAATGGAGAAAAATGTTATTTCTTAATTCTAACTTATATCATGCGTCACACTGCGTCTCTGCGTCACTCTGCGTCTGTGCCTATCACCTGAAAATCCTATGCCGTAACAGCTACACAAAAATTGTAAAAAAATGCAAAATTTTCCAACACAATAACACACGCCCTTTTCCCTACAATTCAGCTTTCTTCACTACCTGTATCTATTCTGATCACAATCTTTGCAAATAGCTATTTAATACATGAAAGAAAATTCCTCAAAGTGCTACTGCTGCGATCTGCCGTACCTAACTATCCTGACACTTTCTTATCCTGGTAGCTTACCTATTTTACCTATCCTGGCAGGGTCGCCATTTACTGTGAGCATGGGGGTTGGTCTGCTATCCTGTTATTCTGCACAACGGATTATTCTGAGATGTACCCTTTACCCTGTGGCTCCTGCAAGATGAGATTTCCATCCCCACACTACTACAGAAGTCAGACAGACGCTCCTAACGTTCTAAAGAGAAATGCCTGAAAAACTTTCAGCAATAAATATCTTCTGGAGTCGTCCGCTGTAAGGAAATGACACAAAAATTCACAAAATTTCTTATGTAACTAGTGGGATACTTGGGTACTGGAGTAGTGCTAGTTAGTGTAAGAAAAACATGAAACTAACGAAAATTATTATTTATTTTGCAAACATTCTGAGAAATCACAATTTCACTTTTAGTTATGAACTGAACAAGTTATTTCCGGATTCTTTTGGGAATGTGAAGTTACCTCTTAAGGATAGGATTCGCTGATGAAATTTCTATACAATGTTTAAGATTGTCATTGACTTGGCAGAATGGCTGACAGCCGCGCCTACTCTACTTGAATAATTATCTGTTAGAATGTTGCTAGGTACGGTCGAGGCTGTGAAATGCAGTGAAGTACTGAGGAGAGATTTGTTCCTCGCTCTTTGAGTACACGTACGAGCCCACACGCTCTCTTTACGCGTTCTCGCTCCAAGAGCGACAACGGAACGACCCCTCGCCACACCATATGTGAAGGGGTATATCTTTCGGTCTCTTCCATTACTCCTTCAGCTCAAGGTGTCAGACATATCGTCTGCCAATCAACATTGCTCTTCTAAAACGAGAGAATGACGTTTCATTTAAGGCGACCAATCCGGAAATCTGTAGCATCGGCGTTTGGGGTTTGCTGTCAGCCTGTGGAAACCTTTGAAACTGCGTGCTATTTTTGTAAAGAATGCGTAGGCTGGGTGCTCCCAACAATGTAGCGGAATTTGCTTTGAAGCCAAACACGGGGTCGTTCTCCCCTATCACTCAGGCAAACGCTGTCCGCTCCACGGGCGGTCGCCGTCCGACGTAGATAGGCTGAATCTTCCTCTGAGGGGACTGGCCTCTCGGCGTGCGGTCCACCTCTTCCGAACTAAAAGCTCTGGTGACTGTCGTGTCTTGAATGTGTGTGTACACCAGCCTCGAGTATCTCAACCCCAGTGCGTACTTGTTATTTGTGTATCGTTTACATGAATTCATACAACATTGACTTTATCTTATCGAGTTTAGGTTCGAATGAAGCGTCTTGATGTGCGGAATATGATTGTGAGGGCGGAATATGTAAGCAATGAAGGTCAGGAGATCACGACGACTTATGTACATCCCTCCTGACAAAATGTTTGTCTGGGGTTTGTCAATGCCAAGGAAAACATCGGCAAAGTAGGCAAAAATTGTTCTTTTGGATTTTCCAATAAACTTTTCTCAGCCATTCTTAACAGTTTTTTCTAATGATTTCTTTATAGCTATTGTTTCTATTTTTTTAATTCTACAGTTTATGTTTTGTTGTTATGGAAATATAGACTTTACAAAGGTTGTTATTCTTTGTTGTTGCCAGTACATATTTCTGTTTTTCTTTTTCATTTTCAAATATTGTTCTTACAATATTAATTTTTCTAAACACGTAAGTGTACAGTGTATTATGTTTTGTTGCGGTTATCTCTTCTCTTCAGTTAGGCTTTGCGTAAATGTTCGCAAAACTCTGTTGTGTTACTTTGTTTTATTTATTTAGGCATTATCTTTTTCGTTTTGTGTCACTGTTTTTTTGTGTAAGAATGAAGAAGCATTTCCCCTTAATTCTATCCTCGGTATTAATGTAATTAGCCCAAAAAGGTGTTTTTGAATGTTACTTAAAGAAGAAAAATCCTGCATAAATCCTTTTCTAGTTTTTCGTATAAAAGAAATAAATAGACTCTCCATGAGTTTGTGAGATTATATAACTATACTAACTAAGTTTTTTTAGAAAAGGTTTTAAGGTATCTATAAATTATGGCCTTTACGTACATAATAAAAATAATTACTTTTACAAAGAAAGAGAAGAAAAATATCATATTACAAATGTATATACTTTTCATAAATATACACTTGTTTTAGCACAGAGAGAGTTTATTTATTTTTCGAAATAGTCTTTTCGTTTTGCGCTGCTCTGTCAGTTTCTGTGCTTGACAATCTCCATTGTAGTACTGCAAGGCGTCGACTCATTTATATGGGTGTCACAAATCATCTGAGAAGCACTATAGCACGTGATGCTAGGTATTATTTGTTGATGTTGTCATCATGAAGCGGTATTCTAACCAATGGTTGTTCATGACTGTGGTTTACTGAATATACACTGAAGCCCTTGTACTCCTTTACTGTCACACCTGGTGCGGTATGGCAGTTTAATGATTGTAGTTGACTACCGACGATCGTCAGCCAATATTGTGCTGTGCTGTGACGTCTTGGTACTTCACACCTGGTTTGGTATTGCGATTTGATGATGTGATAGGGAGAATACTGTTCATTTTGCTGAATCTATTTCTAGATAATGTTGGTTGGTACTACTTAATATTCTGTTTGCCGTTCGCTTGTATTTGTTTTAGGATTCAAGGTTTATTTTTGGAGAGGTGGTTGTGGTAGTTGTCACGCCTCAAAGTTCATGGAAAGACGTTTGTAGCAATATGCTTTGTAGGACAGGAGAGAAAGGTATCTTGCTGTCTTCTGCCCTTCTTCATCTTGCATCTTCTGTTCTTCTTTTCTTTCTTGCATTCTTTTGTTCTTCTTGGGCTAGGAATATGTGAATTTTAGTGTAGGAGTGATATAGGATTTGTAGGATCTGACTGCCTTTCCAAATGTTACGTGATGAGTTTGTAGATCTTAGTAATTTTTTGTACCTTCATTGTCGTCTCGTCGTATTATGATTCTCCCCACGCTCTTCCATTGTGTAGCAGTGTCGTGACGTATGAAATGTCCGTGCTGCGTGTTGTCCTCCTGAAGTCCAACCTGGTTGCAACCTACATTTCCAGTGTGGCGTTGGTCTTCATGTTGTTGTTATTGCCCTTAACTGCTTTCTCGACATGTTTATACCCTCTCCGTCGCTATCTCGAAGCATCTGGTGTTAAGGGAGCTGGTGATTGGTGTTGGTGGCAATGTCCCTCTGACACGCAGAAAATTTACAATTTTTGTTTTACATATATTTGTTACTTACAAAAACCTCTGATTTTATATAATTCAAGAATGTTCTGATAGTGGCAAAAATTATTGTATATATATATATATATATATATATATATATATATGATTTCTTTTCTTTATTCTAATTATGTCCTACCACTTCTTCATTCTTTTAATTGTTGTGCACCATTCATTGTTTGTGTGAATGTTGTAGTGTAGTTGATACTACAAGAGACTGATAGTGTGTATTGTGTCTCTTTTTCTTTTAATTAATGTGTTTATTTGTTGATTCTTAGTTTATTTTGTTGATTTAGTGCTTATTACACGATTTGCGATTGCCCCTCTGTCTGTTTCCCTTCCTTCTCTTTTACCATTTCTTTCATTCACATTCTTTTAGGTTGCTCACGTGGTAGTTGCCAATACTTTTACCTGTTTTTGGGTTCGTTAGCTCTACATCATTTTCGTGAGCGATCCTGGAAATTATCATTGCCCTTTATAGATTGCAAAAAAAAAATTTCTGCATTTAATTTTTCTCTTATGTGAAAGGTAATGTGTTTTTACGAATACCTTTTGGCCTAGTGTGAAGCGTTTCTTTGTGACAGATTTGTCTTGAGTGATTTTACGTCTCATTGCTGCTGAGTGAATGTTTTATAGGGCAGAAGCGACGATTTGTCTATGTTGCTTTCGGAGAATAACTGCAAATTTAATGATTTCTTTTATTTTTCCTGGTGGATCTATGTTCTTTAATACTGTAATTGGTGGATAAGTCGTGGTACTATGTAGTGTCTCATTAATTACTTCTTGGACGTCTCGTAGATATAGGTCCCAAGTACAATGGTTCTTTCTACAAAATAGTCTACAAAGTGTTCCCAAATCTTTCATGGTACGTCGGCAGGTTTTCCACTTGGTTTATATTTGGAAATAAAGTTCGGTTTGATTTTTAATTGTCTAATGTGTTTTTCCAATGCACTGATCTGGATTGGGGCCCATTATCTGAGATGATTCCTTTCACTCTCCCAACGTGTTCTATAAAGTCTTTTTGAAGTGCTTTACTAATTGTAAATCCAGTGGCTTTCTTTAAGGGTGTAAGTGTAGTGTATTTTGATGCTGGTTCAATTACAACAAATATGTAGGTGAAGTCTTTCCTTGTTCAAGGAATTGGACCAAAAATATCGGTTCCAGCAATCTGTATTAATTTATCAGGGATAATTGGAAACATTGGGGGTTTGGTCTAATATGTCACATGTTTTAACTGTATGAATTTTTTACAACTTTTAAGAACGCGTCGAATATGTCGTTCCATATCTGGGAAGTGTACTGTTTGTTTCATTTTTAGATACCATTTCTTGGGTCCAAAATGTCCACCGCTAAAGTGGGTATACAAAACGTATTTATTAATAAGTTCGTCAGGGATGCATGCTAACCAATGTGCAGTATCATTATTACGTTTGAAAAATAGGATATTATCTTTTATTATGTAATTTTTTTTAATTTCTGGTTTGGTTTTATCGGTAAGTTGGTGTTTAATCTTGAGGAGGGTCTGATCTTTGTCTTGTTCGTCAGATAAATTTTTTAAAGCATTTGTGATAAAATTTTCGAATGGTACGTTTTTTAGATAATGGGTAGCCCGTTCTACATCTTCAATGTTGATTTTCTGGTCCTCTGCCATTCTCTGTGGTGAAGGAGGCAATGCATCGGCCAGAATATTTTCAGGTCCTGGTATGTATGTTATTGAAAAGTCATACTCCTGCAGTACTTGCATCCATCTTGCCAAACGTCCGTGGGTTAATTTGGAGGAGATTAAAGACTCTAATGCTTTATGGTCTGTGTATACTTGTGTTTTTCTGACAAACAGAAAATGTCGAAATTTTTGAAATGCCCATACTATGGCTAGAGCTTCTAATTCTCTTATAGAATAATCCTTTTCTGCTTCCGATAGTACTCTACTTGCAAAGGCTATTGTTTTATGTATTTTCTTACCGGTTTCCTCAATTTGTTGAAATAGTACCGCCCCTAGTCCGGTCTTTGTACTGTTACTAGACAGAACTCCTGACTTAAATCTGGGAGTGATAAAATTGGAGCATTATTCAATGCCTCCTTCAACTTATGAAATTCTCCATCTGCTTGTTTATCCCATATCCTGGGTGTGTTTTTTCCTGTCAGTGCACACAGTCTAGGTGCTGCAAGTGTGGCTATCAATATAATTTTTTTGTAGAAATTTATCAACCCCAAGAATCCCCTTAGACTTTTCTTGTTGTAGGGAGTGGGAGTATTACGAATAGCTTCTATCTTCTTCTCGCCTGGCGTTATACCTTTTGCAGATATGTTATAACCTAAAAATTTAATTTCTGATTTTCCCAAATGCGATTTAGTAGTGTTGACGGAGACCCCATGTTTTTTCATAATTTGTAGGAAATTATCCAACATATAATTATGTTCTGTCCAAGTTGCCTCCGCCACAAGAACGTCGTCCACGTAGCAAGTAATTTTCTGAAGTATATCGAGATTCAGTATAGAATTCAGACCGCAAATAAAGGCAGCTGACGAAATTTTGAGGCCAAACGGTAAACGTTTGAATTGGTAGCAACGACCAAAGACAATAAAGGCTGTGTATTTTAGACATGAAGGCTCCAATTCTTTTTGCCAAAAACTTGAACGCAAATCGATGGATGAAAAAATCTGTATTCCATGAAACTTTTGAATCAACTTTTCCAATTTCTCTGGTCTATTTGTTTCCGAAATTATGATTGTATTTATTTGTCTTGAATCGAGTACCAAAGGTATGCTCCCATCCTTCTTACTTACAACGTGGAAGAGTGAATTATATGGTGACTTGGGGCGTTCAATTATGTCATCATCAAACATTTTCCTGATTTCAAGAAATACTTGCTCTCGATAACTATGTGGTATGGAATAAGGTGGAACACAAAAGGGTTTATGATCTTTGACCTCAAATTTGTATTCAAAATCTTTAATGCTACCTGTCTTTGGTGCAAATACCTCCGCATGTGATCTCAATTTGCCATCTAAATTTTTTTTATCGTGGAGAAAAATATCATCTATTTCCTCTATCTTCTTACTAATTCCTTAATGAATTTCTTCTATTATTTCCGGTGGGAGTGGGTCAAGGTTTTCTTCTAACTTATATCTAGGATGTCTCTCCTCTTTTATTTCAGTCCCTTCTTGAATTAAATGCAATTCCTTTACTTTTCCTTGTTCTTTTTCATCGTTCAAAGTTTCAATAAAATGTAGTATTACATCATCTATTGTTACGAAGCCTTGTGGTATGCAAATGTGAACCTCACGCTCATTAATGAAATCTACACCGATTATCTTATCAGCCGTAACATTGGCAATTGAATAAAAGACGTGTTTCGTATTTCACCTCTGTTGCATTTCTTCCTAAGGCTCCAAAAACTCTTATCCTTTTTGTCTTTAAAATCGGTAATTCTTTCTCTCTTGCACCTTTCAAATAGGCTTTCTGATGTAGCCGTCACTTGATTCCATTATCTATGATTGTTTGTGTCGTGATTTCACCAATGTTTATCTTTAATATGGGTTGTATAATTGTGGATGCTTCGATTTCCTTTTTTTGCATCAAATCCTCTGCTATAGATTCATAGCTTAACCTGTGGATAATTGTACCTTTCCTTTGTGTTTGCTTTGGTGTTAACTCCGTGAGCAAATCCGTTTGCGACCTATCTACCTCTTTTCGTCTGTTTCCGAGCTCCTGTCTCTCCTTTGGGTGACTATGAGGAGATAGAGAGAGACTACATTCGGGAATGAAACTTCGTGGCAGATTAAAACTGTGTGCCGGGCCGAGACTCGAACTCTGGACCTTTGCCTTTCGCGGGCAAGTGCTCTACCAACTGAGCTACCCAAGCACGACTCACGCCCCATCCTCACAGCTTTACTTCTGCCAGTACCTCGTCTCCTACCTTCCAAACTTTACAGAAGCTCTCCTGCGAACCTTGCAAAACTAGCACTCCTGAAAGAAAGGATATTGCGAAGACATGGGTTAGCCACAGCCTCGGGGATGTTTCCAGAATGAAATATTCACTCTGCAGCGGAGTGTGCACTGATATGAAACTTCCTGGCAGATTAAAACTGTCTGCCGGGCCGAGACTCGAACTCGGGCCCGAGTTCGAGTCTCGGCCCGGCACACAGTTTTAATCTGCCAGGAAGTTTCATTCCCGAACGTAGTCTCTCTCTATCTCCTCATAGTCACCCATGTTGTATACATTATACGTCTTTTGTGTTCGTGGCGTCTGTTTTGTTTTTATCTAGGATACTCTGCTCTGTTTTATCGCGTTCATTTACTTGGTTCTCGTCAAATATATTGCTAAGTCCGGTTATCAGTTCCCCATCGCTTACTTCTTTAATACACGGAAGTGGTGGCAGTTCATCCTCGCTTTCAGAATTTTCCCATTCTATGCTGTTTTTCCCAGGCTATGAAGCGTAATTCAAGTGTATCTGGTGCTGACTCTTTATCGGAAATTTTCGTAAGTCCCTGTTAGTCTGAATTTTGGCTATTTTCAGTTTTTTTCTAATTTTGGTCTAGCTGCTTCCAAAACATGAATGTCCTTTTTTGATTCTTTTAATGAATGAACGTCAGTTTGCCTAACCTGTTCCGGATTTTCCTGTCAATCTTTACGTTTTTCAGGATTTGGTGGCATAATTTCTACTTCTGGTTTCCCTTTGCTGTGTTGATCTTGTCTCTGTGGAGCATAATTTCCTCGGTAATTATTCGCGCCCTGGTCTCGCCAGTTGCTGTTTCTAACATCGTGACCTCTTTCAAAGTACCCTTGACCGTTGGCATTTTGATTCCTAAACCCATATCCGCCACTGTATGAGTGTCCATTACCGTTCATATTTCGGTACCAATTATTCTGGTTATCGTTTCTGTGCCAGTTGTCTCCATTGTGCCACTGTCCTTGTCTGTTAAATTGCCTGAAATTATTGGTGTTGGGATTACGATTATTATTGTTGGAATATTGGTTCCTAGTCCTCTCCTTTTGCTGTTCCCTTTCCTTTCTTTTTTCTTTTACCTCGTCTTCTTTAAACATAAATTCAAGTTCCCTTAAAACCTCTTTGAATTCTTCGGTATTTTCATTTTTTCCTACTGTCGCCTGTTGATACTTTACCGATAATTTCATTCTACATAGAGGTATCAGCTCTCCGTTACTGTGTGGTTTGTCTAGGCATTGATTCTTTTTGTCCATTGTATCAAAGAATTTTACCACGCTTTTCTCTCCTGAGTTTTCATATGGTGTCATCTGAAGTAACTCGTATTCAATTTTGTTTTGTGCCTCCATGGACCAATATCTTTCGAGAAATGCTGTTCTGAACTGTAGGTAAGACGTACAGGTAGCCGCGATCTTTTGCATTACCTCTGCTACTGTCCCTGACATGTGTACACAAATTAAGTCAAGTTTGTGAGCTACGTTCCAGTGGTTTGGTAAGCCTACTTGAAACTGGTCGATGAATGTGCGTGCATGGAAGCTACCGCCTTCTTCCTTGAAATGTTGAAATTTTCTAACTGTAAGGAAGTGGTCTGTATCATATCTACTCATAAATCCGGTTTGTGGCTGATTCATGGACTCAAATAATCTGCCACTGCTTGTGTCGTCGTGTTGATTCTCTGGTAATCTGCTGCCTGTCTGCCTATTCTCAATTTCATGACTCATATCCGCGTCTTATCGCATCACTGGTGAACAAGAGTGCTGTTCGTGTGTTTCTACTCTCGTCGTTCGCGGTATAGTACCTGTGCTGTTCAGTTGCCTGTCTTTCGATTGGTATCGGCTGAATGTATGTGTTGCGTTTTTCTAGATAATGTGCCTGGTCCTGTGGCATGTCACGTATTACTTTAATCGGGGTTTTCTGTTTCGATTTCTGCACGAGTGTTACGTCTAGCCTTGGTTCTACTTGAACTTTCTTAGACGGCGCGTGTTCGTGTACTGAATTAATGCTTGACGTGTCAGTTGTTTCGCTACAGGTGTAATCGGTCTCGATATTTTCTTCGATAGTTCGTATCAACTCTGTTCGAAGCTTTTCAAACTGATCTTTGTTTCTAAATTCTATTTTATTGATCCGCTGATCATATTTTTTCAGTGCAACCTTTGCGACCTTGTTTTGAATTGGCTTTTTTCGTAAAACGTTCCACCATTTTGTCAACGTTTCCGATGTCCAATTGGACCTTGTCCAGCGTAATTGCTGCTGACCTTGTGTTAGTACCTGAATTCTCTCTCTAGATTCTTTCGTCTCTTTCTTTATCTGAGTGATCTGACTATAAATTCTAACGATCCCTTCTTCCATCTCAATTTTGGCCCTCTTGAATCTGTGTCTTAATAGCCTGATTATACTGTTTCAATTCCTGATACTGTTTTGTCATCTGTGTATTAATAGCCTGATTCTGTTTCGTCATACTAGCGTTAATTTTTTGTAACATCTCCATAATCGCGTCCTGTCCTGTAATACTCCCTTCTGCTGAACTATGTATTCTCGATCTATTGTTTTCTACTCGGTCAGTTAATTCGTTAACTGGGCTATGCTGTGGCGTTTCTTTGATAACTGCAATAACCCAAATGTCTGTGTTGAGGACTACTTGTATTTCTCATTGAACCATTGCGTGGCGCAAACAACTCCTCATTCTTCCCTCTCTGTTGTGTATGTCTTGTGTTTGCGGGTACAGATGCGTCTGTTACGGAACCTTTTCGTGGCGCTCGTAACTCCGCAAAATTCTGTGTCTGTTTTTGGGGCATATTTAGAATGTGTACGATAGGTTCGACGTATTCTAAATGTTCCCCCTCTTCCTCACTGTCTACTTCTCTTTGAACGTTAGCTAACTGCCGGTTCATTGACTGTACTGACGCGTATTCTGTCCCTGAATATGCGGCACACAAACGCGTTTCCTGTACTCGTTTCGCTTCTAATCTTTGCCATTTTCTACGTGCGCTGTTTATTTCTGGCTCAGAATGTGCCCTACCAGAAATTTCATATTCTGGAAATTCGATGTTCTCGTCCCTTTCATTCCCATCTGTCTGATCTGACTCAAATTCATACCAGTCTAACTGAGCCTGCTGATTCTGCAGCTCCCCGACTGTCCTATTCTCTAATTCACCGTGCCGGCCGCGGTGGTCTAGCGGTTCCAGGCGCTCAGTCCAGAACCGCGCGACTGGTACGGTTGCAGGTTCGAATCCTGCCTCGGGCATGGATGTTTGTGATGTCCTTAGGTTAGTTAGGTTTAAGTAGTTCTAAGTTCTAGGGGACTGATGACCACAGATGTTAAGTCCCATAGTGCTCAGAGCCATTTGAACCATTTCTAATTCACCGTGTGTCCTATTCTCAGGTTCACCTTCTGTCCTATTCTCAATAAGCTCGTTTACTTCCTGTCTAGCTGATTGATTCTCCCCCATCTGGTCTACTTGCTGTCTCTCACGTAACCTTTTGGCTTGTGCTCTCGTTAACATGCAAATTCTCCCAACACACCACAACCCTATCTACAAAACTGTACGAGCACTTACCAGTTGGTTGAACCAACAACAACAACAACGTCGTGACTTCTCGGCTAATGTCCTGTCTGCTCTGCTACAGTCTCCAATCTCCACCTGTTAGCTTGCAAAGGGAGAAAAATGTTATTTCTTAATTCTGACTTACATAATGCTGCGTCACACTGCGTCTCTGCGCCACTCTGCGTCTGTGCCTATCACCTGAAAATCCTATGCCGTAACAGCTACACAAAAATCGTAAAAAAATGCAAAAATTTCCAACACAATAACACACGCCCTTTTCCCTACAATTCTGCTTTCTTCACTAATTGTATCTATTCCGATCCCAATCTTTGCAAATAGCTATTTAATACATGAAAGAAAATTCCTCAAAGTGCTACTGCTGCAACCTGCCGTACCTAACTGTCCTGACACTTTCCTACCCTGGTAGCTTACCTATTTTACCTATCCTGGCAGGGTCGCAATTTGCTGTGAGCATGGGGGATGATCTGCTATCCTGTTATTCTGCACAACGGATTAATCTGAGATGTACCCTTTACCCTGCGGCTCCTGCAAGATGCGATTTCCACCCTCACACTACTACACAAGTCAGACAGATGCTCCTAACGTTCTAAAGAGAAATGCCTGGAAAACTTTCAGCAATAAGTATCTTCTGGAGTCGTCTGCTGTAAGGAAATGACACAAAAATTCACAACATTTCTTATGTAACTAGTGGGATACTTGGGTACTGGAGTAGTGCTAGTTAGTGTAAGAAAAACGTGAAACTAACGAAAATTATTATTTATTTTGCAAAAATTCTGAGAAATCACAATGGCACTTTTAATTATGAACTGAACGAGTTATTTCCAGGTTCTTTTTCTGGAATGTGAAGTTACCTCTTAAGGATAGGATTCGCTAATGAAATTTCTATACATTGTTTAAGATTGTCATTGACTTGGCAGAATAGTTGACAGCCGCGACTACTCAACTTGAATAATTATCTGTTAGAATGTTGCTAGGTACGGTCGAGGCTGTGAAATGCAGTGAAATATATTGTTGTGGAGGAAATATGGGGCTCGCAAGAGCTGTAGCACACAATACCATAAGCTGCGATGACTGCTGTCTGCGCCGCTCGCTGCTGATAAATAAGATAACTCTCGTTCTATCTGGATTGACCTTTGCCAATCAAACTCTCCCTATGCCTTGATGAAGTGAAGGACTCTATTCGCCACTAGTCTAACTATTGGCGTGGTACACCAGTCAGATAACCAGTCCACCGTGATGCCACTCAAAAATTCGCACGCAGGCGTTTAACTATAAATCTGTCTGTTCACAACACACAATAGGTGTGGCGGCCAACACAGCGAACAACACTTAATCACAAGGACTCAATATAGAGTTGCACTCCAATTCGCTCTCGACAAAGGTGCTCTCCCAGTGAAGTACTGAGGAGAGACTTGTTTCTCACTCTTTGAGTACACGTATGAGCGCACACGCTCTTGTTACATGTTCTCGCTCCAAGAGCAAGCACGGAACGGCCCGTCTCCACGCCAGACATGAAGGGGTATATCTTTCGGTCTGTTCCATTACTCCTTCAGCTCGAGGTGTCAGGAATATCATCTGCCAGTCAGCATTGCTCTTCTAAAACGAGAGAATGACGTTTCGTTTAAGGCAACCAATCCGGAAATCTGTAGCATTGGCGTTTGGCGTTTGTTATCACCCTGTGAAAACCTCTGAAACTGTGTGCTATTTTTGTAAAGAATGCGTAGGCTGGGCGCTCCCACACAATGTAGCGGAATTTGCTTTTAAGCCAAACACGGGGTCGTTCTCCCCTTTCACTCGGGCAAACGCTGTCCGCTCCACGGGCGGTCACCTTCCGACGTAGATAGGCTGAATCTTCCTCTGAGGGGACTGGCCTCTCGGCGTGCGGTCCACCTCTCCCAAACTAAAAGCTCTTGTGACTGTTATGTCTCGAATGTGTGTGTGTACACCAGCCTCGAGTGTCTCAACTCCGATGCGTACTTGTTATTTGTGTATCATTTACATGAATTCATACAACATTGACTTTATCTTATCGAGTTTGGTTTCGAATGAAGCGTCTTGATGTGCGGAATATGATTGTGAGGGCGGAATATGTAAGCAATGAAGGTCAGGAGACCATGACGTCTTACAGTACAAAGAAGATAACTGTGAAGACTCGGTGGGTAACAGAAAAAATACTTCACTTGATCGATGGAGGAAGGAAGATCAAATATGTTCAGGGTAATGTAGGAATAAAGAAATACAAGTTGGTGAGGAATGAAATAAATAGAAATTGCGGGAAAGTTACGATGAAATGTCTACAAGAAATATGTGAAGAAATCGAAAAAAACGATTGTCGTACGGACTAGCTCAGCACACAGAAAAGTCAAAACAACCTTCAGTGAAATTTAAAGGAAGGGTGGTAACATTAAGAGTACAATGGGAATTGCACTCTTAAATGCAGAGGCGAGAGTGGATAGGTGGAAAGAGTATATTTAAGGCCTCTATGAGGGGAAAGATTTGTCTCATGTGATAGAAGAAGAAACAGGAGTCGATATTAGAGATAGGGGATCCGGTATTATAATCAGGATTTAAAATAAGTTTGGAAAATCAAATAAGACAAAAGAGATAGATAACGTTACACCGGAAGTTTTAAATCGTTAAGGGAAGTGGCAAGAAAACGACTATTCACGTTGGTGTGTAGAATGTATGAGTCTGGTGATATACCATATGACTTTCGAAAAGATATCATCCACATCATCCACGAAATGTTGAAGACTGCAAGAGGTGACAAGTGCGTGAATTACCGCACAATCAGCTGAACAGCTCATGCATCCAAGTTGCTGAGAAGAAAAATGTACAGAAGAATGGAAAAGAAAATTGAGGGTGTGTTAGATGACGATCAGTTTCGCTTTAGGAAGGGTAACGCACCAGAGAGGCAATTATTACGTTGCGGTTCATAATGGAAGCAAAACGGAAAAAAAATTCAAGACACGTTCATGGGACTTGTTATCGCGAAAAAAGCAATTCACAATGTAAAATGGTGAGAAATGTTCGAAATATTGAGGAAAACAGGGGTGAGCTATAGGGAGAGACGGGTAATATACAACATGTACAAGGGCCAAGAGGCAATACTAAGAGTGTACAACAAAGACAGAAGTGCTCGGATTAAAAAAAGTTTTAGACATGGATGTAGTTATTTGCCCCTACTGTTCGATCTGTACATCGAAAAATCAATGATAGAAATAAAGGAAAGGTTCAGGAGTAGAACTGAAATTCGAGGTGAAAATATATCAGTGATACAATTCGCTGGTGACATTGCTATCCTGAGTGAAAGTGAAGAATATTTGCGTGATCTGCTGAATGGAATGAACAATCTAATGAGTACAGAATATGGATTGATAGTAAATCAAAGAAAGTAATGAGAAGTAGTAGAAATGAGAACAGCGAGAAACTTAACATTAGAACTGATGGTCACGAAGTAGATGAAGTTAAGGAATTCTGCCACCTAGACAACGAAATAACCAATGATGGACGGAGCAAGTAGGACATCAGTTGCAGAGTAGCACTGTCGTAAGGACATTCCTGGCTAAGAGAAATCTACTAGTGTCAAATAGAGGCCTTAATTTGAGGAAGAAATTTCTGAGAATGTACGTTTGAAACACAGAACATGGACTGTGGGAAAACCGGAAAAGAAGGGAAGCGAAGAATTTGAGATATGGTGCTACAGAAGGATGTTGAAAATTAGGTGGACTGATAAGGTAAGGAATGAGGAGGTTCTGCGCAGAATCGGCGAGGAAATGAATATTTGGAAAACAGTGACAAGAAGAAGGGACAAGATGATAGGACATCTGTTAAGAGATCAAGGACATCAGGGAATAACTTCTATGATACTAGAGGGAGCTCCAGAGGGTAAAAACTGTAGAGGAAGACAGAGATTGGAATACATACAGCAAATAATTGAGGACGTGGGTTGCAAGTTCTACTCAGAGATGAAGAGGTTGCCATTGAAGAGGAATTCGTTGCAGGCCGCATCAAACAAGTCATGAGACTGATGACTCAAAATGAAAAAAAAAAAAAAGAAATTTCGTGTGAGGACCACGAAAATAAGATAAGAAAAATTAGGGCTCGTACGCTGGCATATAGATAGTCGTTTTTCACTCGCTCTGTTTGCGAGTGGCACCGGAAAGGAAATGAACAGAAATGGTACAGGGTACCCTCGGTCATACACCGTGCGTTGGCTTGCGGAGTACGAATGTAGATGTAGAAGTTTTATTACGCCAGTATGACATGGCCTTCCTTCCGAAACAACCTACTAGGAAAAGAGGGCTTGCAGTCGACCTCTGAGTTGCATAAGTAGTGGAAAACTTCAGAAAATTGTACCAGAAGCACAAACTAAAATATGACAGACGCTTCCTGTGTCCATTTATATAGTTCACAGCTATAATTAGTTACAAAAAGTTCAGAAATCGAATTCAAAGAAAACATGTATCATGTCCGAGAAATCCTAGCCTTTACATTCGTATATTTGTAAACGACACTTGGCAAAATCTCGTTTAGCGGAACCCAAAGATAACAGTATAGTTGGACGAAGCGCACTGGACTCGGAGCGAGAGGAAATAAGTCACATAAAGTATGTCAGCGAGAACAAAAAAAAAAAAAAAAACGAAAGAATGCATCCATTTGCTGATGCGTGTGAAAGTCAACGAGATATAAGACAGCTGAAAAGCTTGCAGTGATCTATCACCTTAATAGTTATTGCAGCAAAATTTGTATAACATGTGGTACTGGGAGAAAAGCTCAACGAGTTGATCGAAAGAAAAGTACCTTATTACGGTTACACATTTATCAAAAAGGAAAAATAAAAGCTAATTTTACTATAGGTGACAGGTGGTCGATATAAATTACATTTATAGAACTGACTCCAACAAACGGAACGTTGGAGAAAGAAAAATAGTATTATCCGTAATTTCTGAATAAGCGACCTGATTGTCTCTTTTTACTGCAGTCGTAGTGCATCCTCGAGCGTCTACAACGTCACGCTGCAACAGTATTACGATGAGCCTTGTGAGAGATGACTATGGTCTACGAATCTCGGTGGATACTTTTCTGCTCGTTTCCATCCATCATGGGTTAAAGATATTAAATATAACGTTATGTTACCTTTGTATTACGGCGCTTCAGGGACGTTATCACTGGCGTTAAAACTGAAGACCGCCATTACAATAACGATTGCAAAGATTCAGAACGTTGCCCCTTTGTCAGAATATTCGTGCGATTTAAGTCGTGCCAACACATCTTTAACGGTAGTATGTTAGGTTGTGGGACTGTATGCTCCAACGCTCTGCCGACCGGAGTGGCCAAGCGGTTCTAGGCGCTACAGTCTGGAACCGCGCGACCGCTACGGTCGCAGGTTCGAATCCTGCCTCGGGCATGGATGTGTGTGCTGTCCTTAGGTTAGTTAAGTTTAAGTAGTTCTGAGTTCTAGGAGACTGATGACCACAGCAGTTGACTCCCATAGTGCTCAGAACTATTTGAACCATTTATTTTGCAACGCTCTAATGTGCTTGAAATCGCGTATGTTGATACTGGTATCTGAGTTTAACTTATAAAATATTTTGGAAAGTGACAGTGGAGAATAAGTTAGAAAACAACGACTGAACAGGGGAGAAAGTTTTATATATTTATATAGTCGATATAGGTGGAAAAGTGGCGACGCTGTGTCGGATTTGCTCCGTTTTCTCTTATTCCTTTTGAGTATGAAGCCTAGGTTGGAGGCGATTTCCAACGTTAGTGGCATTTTAAGGTTTTGTCCTATGACTCAACTCCACGCCAGTCGGTGTATTTACTTTGGAGAATAAATAAGCAGTGGTCCAGTATACTCGCGTTAATATTTGCTTGTGCATTTGAGAGGATGTAACTTAGATTAAGGTGTAGCTACATCAGTAATTCATAGCAGTCAAGCGTGAATGAATTTCAAAATACAAATTAAAAATGTTATTATTTGTGCAAATTGTTGTGATGTGTAATAGCTAAACAAAAGATAACGCTCTACAGGCTAGAGGCACAAACAAAAATAGCCGCTCTCCAGAACCGAATCAGGTGTCATTGAAGTCAAATCTGTAATTTATTCACCTTTACTAAAAGAAACCAGCGCTGGTGAAAGTTTTGATGACTGTGGGTAATATGAGAACGCATAGCGCTCTGCTTATGTCGTCAATGGAGTAATAAAACAAAAAAAAATTCCAAGTGAGTTTTCCTAGAGGAATTAAGTGATTATGACTCGACGGCTGGAAGTTTAATATTTGAGGGATTTGAGATTCCTGGTCTCCATAGGCGTATCACTTACCACTTTCGAAAATATATGGGGCAAAATGTGACAGAAACTAATGCACGTATTGAATATATATATATATATATATATATATATATATATATATATATATATATATATGTGTGTGTGTGTGTGTGTGTGTGTGTGTGTGTGTGTGTGTGTGTGTGTGTGTGTGTGTGTTTGTGTGTGTGTGTGTCCAGGTCCGACAGGATTCGCGCTCTTAGAGTTCCATACAAATAATTGTGTACGAGCATATAGACAGTTAATCCAGGCCAGGAATCGGGAATTTCGACTGGCAAGACGTCAGTTCCAAGAATGGCAGGACTTTCGAGAATGTTTTAATTTTAAGAGTGAAGTCAGACAACAAATGGCAAAAGAAATATTTTTATGCATGATATAATTACAAATTAAGATATTACTGAATTTTTTCCTGTACTTGTACTGTGAAACCTTGCTTCTTGTCAACTTTCATCACTCAGGGTCAACAGTAAGTACCCGATAGGTTTTAATGACTGAGTTTGCGTGTGTCAAAATATGTGAATTAATGACCGTGTCTTTTGAGTACAATGTAATAGAAACTTACATTGATTACGCCCCCAAGGAAATGCAGACTTTAGTATGCGATATATATCTCAACTTGATACGTGTATCCGCTCCCGAGAAGGACAGACAGTCGGATAACAAATGATAAGGATTTATTTTCGTGTGGTGTGATTACAAATTAACAATTTTCGGATTTTTTTTCCTTTACTTGCAATGTGGAACCTTGCTTCTTGCCAAATTTCGTGATTCCGGGTTGACGGGAAGTTAAGCATAGATTTCATTGAGTGACTTTGCGGGTATCAAAATAAGTGACGTAAATGGCTGTATCTTTGAAATGCATTGGCTCAGAAGCTAACAGTTTAACATATGAAATCAATTTCAACTTTATACCTGTACCCGTTCCTGAGAAAAAAGTATTTCTGTCGTTGTGACAGACAGACAGACGGACAAAAAAGTAATCCTACAAGGGTTCCGCTTTTACCAGTTGAAACATGGAACCTAAAAAGCTGTTTCTCGTAGCCTCGTCACAGTGTCTCCAAAATGTTGTCGTCGTTCAACCAGAACAGGTCGTTGTTGACAGCAAATGGCAGAAAGGGAATAAATTAATAGTCCAACAGAGTTATGCTTGGCTATACTTTATTTATTTATTTATTTATTGCGACTCTGGAAACGTTATGTTCTGAGCATACACTTCAGCGTGCTACAAAGAAACACATCGCCGTACAGATCTCCCATAACTGCGACGGAAACAGGGAATGACTGCGTGAACTTCTGGCAGCACGACTGCCAACTTCTTTGGAACAACAGGTTGTTCTTGAAGATTGTGGTGCCTAGATCACTGCAGACACAATCCAGATGAAATATTATCTGTCAGTAAGGGAAAAATTATTACAAGTCGTATACATATAGACATACATATACATTAAATACAAGGAAAGAAAACATCAGAAAACATGAAATAATACGTCCGACAGCAGGGAAATTTACAGGACTGCAGAAATTAAAACTGATTTAAGTCTATGAGAGGTGTGAGAGAAGCTACGAGAATGATTTTCTTATGTACTAATGAGAATGATTTTATTGTGTACCTAAATTTTTATTTAAAAAAAAAAACAGTACTGTCCCCTTCAAAGTAGCTGCCTTCGGCAGGTAACCTCGGCGAGGTTGATATGAGTATTGGCATCGGCGCTGAAAGACTTGAAGTGGTAGAGCCTTTGGCATGGTCACATTCTTTTGAACCTTCTCCAGTCTCTCAACATGTCCTTTGGAGACTGTTCGCAATTTTGGAACTTTGATCGGTAAATAGAGGGACTGTGGAACAACAGAAATGCCTTTTGAAAATGGTGGAGTGGTAATGTAACGTGAGGTGTTCTCACGATTCAGCACCCACTTGTCTGCAATGTCCAGTCTCACTCGATTCGCCCTTTCCCCAAGCCTTTCGAAGACATCTTTGTAAAACACTTGGTTGACAGTTTGTCCTCGACGAACAGTCTCAAAGGAGCACGCAAACGTCGGTTCTTGAAGCTGAGGGTCTCCATCAGCGACGTTCATCTTTATCGTCTTCTCGGCCGTCCAAAAATTATTTGTGTAAGCGAAACACTTGTGCTGTAGGCAAGGAATGTTCCCCACAGGCCTGTTTCAACTTTTTTAAATCACGCCCTCGCGGATTCCCCAAGTTTAACACAAAGCTTGATGGCATAACGTTGCTCTAAATTCCCCTGTTCCATTTTCGTAATACGCAACAAAAACACAACTTCACTGATGGCGCTCTCAAAAAATCATGTGATGGCTGTACGAATCTGAAACTCGGGCTGCGCATCTGTAAGGGATGAACACAACGGCGTACACACATAGAAAAAAAAAAAACAGCGATGACAGATCGCTTCAATGTTGTCAGTCTGATTACTTTTCTCACACACTTGGTATGTTCGTAGTAGCTTACAGGTAAAAAAAAATTTGCTGTTTTATATTATATCAATTCACTCAATGAAGTGCACGTTTCTCTTAAACACATGTCTCATAAAACGATTTTTGCACCATATAACAATTATTCCACCCTGTAATTTATGAGGGGAGGGGGGCCCTATGTTGGGAGCACAGATTTACTTCAAACTTCGTACTCCTCTAGCAGACCATTAAAACAACATAATGTGCAAGTCATAAGGTCCACTACTCTGGAAGTTCCGAGGAAATTGCAAGAGAAGTTTCAAATGTGTATTATATCACTTATGTGTACAGGGTGGTCCATTGATAGTGACCGGGCCAAATATATCACGAAATAAGTATCAAACGAAAAAACTACAAAGAACGAAACTCGTCTATCGTGAAGGGGGAAACCAGATGGTGCTATGGTTGGCCCGCTGGATGGCGCTGCCATAGGTCAAATGGATACCAAATGCGTTTTTTTTAGATGGGAGCCCCCATTTTTATTGCATATTCGTGTAGTACTTAAAGAAATATGAATGTTTTAGTTGGACCACTTTTCTCGCTTTGTGATAGACGGCGCTGTAATAGTCACAAACGTACACTCCTGGAAATGGAAAAAAGAACACATTGACACCGGTGTGTCAGACCCACCATACTTGCTCCGGACACTGCGAGAGGGCTGTACAAGCAATGATCACACGCACGGCACAGCGGACACACCAGGAACCGCGGTGTTGGCCGTCGAATGGCGCTAGCTGCGCAGCATTTGTGCACCGCCGCCGTCAGTGTCAGCCAGTTTGCCGTGCGATACGGAGCTCCATCGCAGTCTTTAACACTGGTAACATGCCGCGACAGCGTGGACGTGAACCGTATGTGCAATTGACGGACTTTGAGCGAGGGCGTATAGTGGGCATGCGGGAGGCCGGGTGGACGTACCGCCGAATTGCTCAACACGTGGGGCGTGAGGTCTCCACAGTACATCGATGTTGTCGCCAGTGGTCGGCGGAAGGTGCACGTGCCCGTCGACCTGGGACCGGAACGGAGCGACGCACGGATGCACGCCAAGACCGTAGGATCCTACGCAGTGCCGTAGGGGACCGCACCGCCACTTCCCAGCAAATTAGGGACACTGTTGCTCCTGGGGTATCGGCGAGGACCATTCGCAACCGTCTCCATGAAGCTGGGCTACGGTCCCGCACACCGTTAGGCCGTCTTCCGCTCACGCCCCAACATCGTGCAGCCCGCCTCCAGTGGTGTCGCGACAGGCGTGAATGGAGGGACGAATGGAGACGTGTCGTCTTCAGCGATGAGAGTCGCTTCTGCCTTGGTGCCAATGATGGTCGTATGCGTGTTTGGCGCCGTGCAGGTGAGCGCCACAATCAGGACTGCATACGACCGAGGCACACAGGGCCAACATCCGGCATCATGGTGTGGGGAGCGATCTCCTACACTGGCCGTACACCACTGGTGATCGTCGAGGGGACACTGAATAGTGCACGGTAGATCCAAACCGTCATCGAACCTATCGTTCTACCATTCCTAGACCGACAAGGGAACTTGCTGTTCCAACAGGACAATGCACGTCCGCATGTATCCCGTGCCACCCAACGTGCTCTAGAAGGTGTAGGTCAACTACCCTGGCCAACAAGATCTCCGAATCTGTCCCCCATTGAGCATGTTTGGAACTGGATGAAGTGTCGTCTCACGCGGTCTGCACGTCCAGGCCGGCCGAAGTGGCCGTGAGGTTAAAGGCGCTGCAGTCTGGAACCGCAAGACCGCTACCGTCGCAGGTTCGAATCCTGCCTCGGGCATGGATGTTTGTGATGTCCTTAGGTCAGTTAGGTTTAACTAGTTCTAAGTTCTAGGGGACTAATGACCTCAGCAGTTGAGTCCCATAGTGCTCAGAGCCATTTTTTTGCACGTCCAGCACGAACGCTGGTCCAACTGAGGCGCCAGGTGGAAATGGCATGGCAAGCCGTTCCACAGGACTACATCCAGCATCTCTACGATCGTCTCCATGGGAGAATAGCAGCCTGCATTGCTGCGAAAGGTGGATATACACTGTACTAGTGCCGACATTGTGCATGCTCTGTTGCCTGTGTCTATGTGCCTGTGGTTCTGTCAGTGTGATCATGTGATGTATCTGACCCCAGGAATGTGTCAATAAAGTTTCCCCTTCCTGGGACAATGAATTCACGGTGTTCTTATTTCAATTTCCAGGAGTGTATAAATACGTGGTATCACGTAACATTTCGCCAGTGCGGACGGTATTTGCTTCGTCATATATTACCCGTGTTAAAATGGACCGTTTACCAATTGCTGGAAAGGTCGATATCGTGTTGATGTATGGCTATTGTGATCAAAATGCCCAACGGGTGTGTGCTATGTATGCTGCTCGGTATCCTGGACAACATCATTCAAGTGTTCGGACCGTTCGCTTGATAGTTACGTTATTTAAGGAAACAGGAAATGTTCAGCCACATGTGAAACGTGAACCACGACCTGCAACAAATGATGATGCCCAAGTAGGTGTTTTAGCTCCTGTCGCGGCTAATCCGCACATCAGTAGCAGACAATTTGCGCGACAATCGGAAATCTAAAAAAAGTCGTTGCTGAGAATGCTATATCAACATCGATTGCAGCCGTACCACGTTTCTAAGCACCAGCAATTGCATGGCGACGGCTTTGAACGTCGTGTTCAGTTCTGCCACTGGGCATAAGAGAAATTACGGGACGATGACAGATTTTTTGCACGCGTTCTATTTAGCGACGAAGCGTCATTCACCAACAGCGGTAACGTAAACCGACATAATATGCACTATTGGGCAACGGAAAATCCACGATGGCTGCGACAAGTGGAACATCAGCGACCTTGGCGAGTTAATGTATGGTGCGGCATTACGGGAGGAAGGATAATTGGCCCCCATTTTGTCGATGACAATGTAAATGGTCCAATGCAATGTATGCTGATTTCCTACGTAATGTTCTACCGATGTTACTACAAGATTTTTCACAGCATGAAAGAATGGCGATGTACTTCCAACATGATGGATGTCTGGCACATAGCTCGCGTGCGATTGAAGCAGTATTGAATAGCATATTTCGTGACATGTGGATTGGTCGTCGAAGCACCATACCATGGCCCGCACGTTCACCGGATCTGATGTCCCCGGATTTCTTTCTGTGGGGAAAGTTGAACGATATTTGCTGTCATGATCCACCGACAACGCCTGACAACATGCGTGAGCGCATTGTCAATGCATGTTCAAACATCACGGAAGGCGAACTACTCGCTGTTGAGAGGAATATCGTTAGATGTATTGCCAAATGCATTGAGGTTGACGGACATCATTTTGAGCATTTATTGCATTAATGTGGCATTTACAGGTAATGACGCTGTAATAGCATGCCTTCTCAGAAATGATAAGTTCACAAAGGTACATGTATCACATTGGAACAACCGAAATAAAATGTTAAAACGTACCTATTTTCGGTATTTTAATTTAAAAAACCTTCGTGTTAGCAACTGTTCGTCTAAAATTGTGAGCCATATGTTTGTGATTATTACAGGAACATCTATCACAAAGCGAAAAAAGTGGTCCAACTAAAACATCCATATTTCTTTACGTACTACACGAATATGTAATAAAAAATGGGGGTACCTATTTTAAAAAAACCAAGTTGATATCCGTTTGACCTATGGCAGCACCATCTAGCGGGCGAACCATAGCGCCATCTGGTTTCCCCCTTCAAGCTAGAAAAGTTTCGTTCTTTGCTGTTTTTTTGTTTGACGCTTATTTCGTCGGATATTTGGCCCGGTCACGATCAATGGACCACCCTGTATATTCGTAGGTCCCGGCCGTTATACACTCCTGGAAATTGAAATAAGAACACCGTGAATTCATTGTCCCAGGAAGGGGAAACTTTATTGACACATTCCTGGGGTCAGATACATCATATGATCACACTGACAGAACCACAGGCACATAGACACAGGCAACAGAGCATGCACAATGTCGGCACTAGTACAGTGTATATCCACCTTTCGCAGCAATGCAGGCTGCTATTCTCCCATGGAGACGATCGTAGAGATGCTGGATGTAGTCCTGTGGAACGGCTTGCCATGCCATTTCCACCTGGCGCCTCAGTTGGACCAGCGTTCGTGCTGGACGTGCAGACCGCGTGAGACGACGCTTCATCCAGTCCCAAACATGCTCAATGGGGGACAGATCTGGAGATCTTGCTGGCCAGGGTAGTTGACTTACACCTTCTAGAGCACGTTGGGTGGCACGGGATACATGCGGACGTGCATTGTCCTGTTGGAACAGCAAGTTCCCTTGCCGGTCTAGGAATGGT
Source organism: Schistocerca nitens (assembly GCF_023898315.1). Taxonomy (NCBI): domain Eukaryota; kingdom Metazoa; phylum Arthropoda; class Insecta; order Orthoptera; family Acrididae; genus Schistocerca; species Schistocerca nitens. Next base: position 92,894,602 of record NC_064622.1, read on the forward strand.
AGAACGATGGGTTCGATGACGGTTTGGATCTACCGTGCACTATTCAGTGTCCCCTCGACGATCACCAGTGGTGTACGGCCAGTGTAGGAGATCGCTCCCCACACCATGATGCCGGGTGTTGGCCCTGTGTGCCTCGGTCGTATGCAGTCCTGATTGTGGCGCTCACCTGCATGGCGCCAAACACGCATACGACCATTGTTGGCACCAAGGCAGAAGCGACTCTCATCGCTGAAGACGACACGTCTCCATTCGTCCCTCCATTCACGCCTGTCGCGACACCACTGGAGGCGGGCTGCACGATGTTGGGGCGTGAGCGGAAGACGGCCTAACGGTGTGCGGGACCGTAGCCCAGCTTCATGGAGACGGTTGCGAATGGTCCTCGCCGATACCCCAGGAGCAACAGTGTCCCTAATTTGCTGGGAAGTGGCGGTGCGGTCCCCTACGGCACTGCGTAGGATCCTACGGTCTTGGCGTGCATCCGTGCGTCGCTGCGGTCCGGTCCCAGGTCGACGGGCACGTGCACCTTCCGCCGACCACTGGCGACAACATCGATGTACTGTGGAGACCTCACGCCCCACGTGTTGAGCAATTCGGCGGTACGTCCACCCGGCCTCCCGCATGCCCACTATACGCCCTCGCTCAAAGTCCGTCAACTGCACATACGGTTCACGTCCACGCTGTCGCGGCATGCTACCAGTGTTAAAGACTGCGATGGAGCTCCGTATGCCACGGCAAACTGGCTGACACTGACGGCGGCGGTGCACAAATGCTGCGCAGCTAGCGCCATTCGACGGCCAACACCGCGGTTCCTGGTGTGTCCGCTGTGCCGTGCGTGTGATCATTGCTTGTACAGCCCTCTCGCAGTGTCCGGAGCAAGTATGGTGGGTCTGACACACCGGTGTCAATGTGTTCTTTTTTCCATTTCCAGGAGTGTAGATCATGGCAGTAAAGTGGTTGGCTTATGAGCTTCGTAGGATGACTGTGTATCACGTTAGTGTTCGGCACCCGCTCAAACATAATTTTAATCTATATTTTTTCATCACTGGTTGTATTATTTTATTTCTATGACACCTGAGAGGTAATATAATTAAAAAAACGACACGTATGTGCATGAAGTTTTAGTGAATTTCCTGTTATTTAACTACTTACTACTTTTAATCAAATTTAATTATTATAACAAATATATTTGTAACCGTCGACAAGTAAACGAAGAAATGGATACATGTTTCCTGACAATGTATGCCTGTCGTGATTTGCGAAATCCCTTGTACATGCAGTCTGGTAAGGTACCCGAAACTACACACATCAAAAGAAGTTTTGCGTCACCTCGGTTCCTAGAGTCCCGGAACCTGTACAGAAAATTGAAATATCAACATAATCATCATTTCCGCAGTTTCTATTGCTCATGAAAACCACATAATGTATGTTGTACGACCATACAGCGAGACCTTCAGATTGCTGTACACATCGGTGCCTCTAATACACAGTAGCACGTCATCTTGCAGTGATGCATGCCTGTATTCGTCGTAGCATACTATCCAACCCCCCCTTGAACCATGGACCTTGCCGTTGGTTAGGAGGCTTGCGTGCCTCAGCGATACAGATGGCCTTACCGTAGGTGCAACAACAACGGAGGGGTATCTGTTGAGAGGCCAGACAAACATGTGGTTCCTGAAGAGGGGCAGCAGCCTTTTCAGTAGTTGCAGGGGCAACAGTCTGGATGATTGACTGATCTGGCCTTGTAACATTAACCAAAACGGCCTTGCTGTACTGGTACTGCGAACGGCTGAAAGCAAGGGGAAACTACGGCCGTAATTTTTCCCGAGGAAATGCAGCTTTACTGTATGATTAAATGATAATGGCGTCCTCTTGGGTAAAATATTCCGGAGGTAAAATAGTCCCCCATTCGGATCTCCGGGAGCGGACTACTCAAGAGGACGTCGTCATCAGGAGAAAGAAAACTGGTGTTCTACGGATCGGAGCGTGGAATGTCAGATCCCTTAATCGGGCAGGTAGGTTAGAAAATTTAAAAAGGGAAATGGATAGGTTAAAGTTAGATATAGTGGGAATTAGTGAAGTTCGGTGGCAGGCGGAACAAGACTTTTGGTCAGGTGATTACAGGGTTATAAATACAAAATCAAATAGGAGTAATGCAGGAGTAGGTTTAATAATGAATAAGAAAATAGGAGTGCGCGTTAGCTACTACAAACAGTATAGTGAACGCATTATTGTGGCCAAGATAGACACAAAGTCCATGCCTACTACAGTAGTACAAGTTTATATGCCAACTAGCTCTGCAGATGATGAAGAAATAGATGAAATGTATGACGAGATAAAAGAAATTATTCAGGTAGTGAAGGGAGACGAAAATTTAATAGTCATGGGTGACTGGAATTCGTCAGTAGGAAAAGCGAGAGAAGGAAACGTAGTAGGTGAATATGGATTGGGGTGAAGAAATGAAAGAGGAAGCCGCCTTGTAGAATTTTGCACAGAGCATGACTTAATCATAGCTAACACCTGGTTCAAGAATCATAAAAGAAGGTTGTATACCTGGAAGAATCCTGGAGATACTAAGAGGTATCAGAAAGATTATATAATGGTAAGACAGAGATTTAGGAACCAGGTTTTAAATTGTAAGACATTTCCAGGGGCAGATGTGGATTCTGACCACAATCTATTGGTTATGAACTGCAGATTGAAACTGAAGAAACTGCAAAAAGGTGGGAATTTAAGGAGATGGGACCTGGATAAACTGAAAGAACCAGAGGTTGTAGAGAGTTTCAGGGAGAGCATAAGGGAACAACTGACAGGAATGGGGGAAGGAAATACAATAGAAGAAGAATGGGTAGCTCTGAGGGATGAAGTAGTGAAGGCAGCAGAGGATCAAGTAGGTAAAAAGACGAGGGCTATTAGAAATACTTGGGTAACACAAGAAATATTGAATTTAAATGATGAAAGGAGAAAATATAAAAACGCAGTAAATGAAGCAAGCAAAAGGGAATACAAACGTCTCAAAAATGAGATCGACAGGAAGTGCAAAATGGCTAAGCAGGGATGGCTAAAGGACAAATGTAAGGATGTAGAGGTTTATCTCACGAGGGGTAAGACAGATACTGCCTACAGGAAAATTAAAGAGACCTTTGGAGAAAAGAGAGCCACTTGTATGAATATCAAGAACTCAGATGGCAACCCAGTCCTAAGCAAAGAAGGGAAGGCAGAAAGGTGGAAGGAGTATATAGAGGGTTTATACAAGGGCGATGTGCTTGAGGACAATATTGTGGAAATGGAAGAGGATGTAGATGAAGACGAAATGGGAGATAAGATACTGCGTGAAGAGTTTGACAGAGCACTGAAAGACCTGAGTCGAAACAAGGCCCCGGGAGTAGACAACATTCCATTAGATCTACTGATGGCCGTGGGAGAGCCAGTCATGACAAAACTCTACCATCTGGTGAGCAAGATGTATGAGACAGGCAAAATACCCTCAGACTTCAAGAAGAATATAATAATTCCAATCCCAAAGAAAGCAGGTGTTGACAGATGTGAAAATTACCGAACTATCAGTTTAATAAGTCACAGCTGCAAAATACTACCGCGAATTCTTTACAGACGAATGGAAAAACTGGTAGAAGCGGACCTCGGGGAAGATCAGTTTGGATTCCGTAGAAATGTTGGAACACGTGAGGCAATACTAACCTTACGACATATCTTAGAAGAAAGATTAAGAAAAGGCAAACCTACGTTCCTAGCATTTGTAGACTTAGAGAAAGCTTTTGACAATGTTAACTGGAATACTCTCTTTCAAATTCTGAAGGTGGCAGGGGTAAAATACAGGGAGCGAAAGGCTATTTACAATTTGTACAGAAACCAGATGGCAGTTATAAGAGTCGAGGGGCATGAAAGGGAAGCAGTGGTTGGGAAAGGAGTGAGACAGGGTTCTAGCCTCTCCCCGATGTTATTCAATATGTATATTGAGCAAGCAGTAAAGGAAACAAAAGAAAAATTCGGAGTAGGTATTAAAATTCATGGAGAAGAAGTAAAAACTTTGAGGTTCGCCGATGACATTGTAATTCTGTCAGAGACAGCAAAGGACTTGGAAGAGCAGTTGAACGGAATGGACAGTGTCTTGAAAGGAGGATATAAGATGAACATCAACTAAACCAAAACGAGGATAATGGAATGTAGTCAAATTAAATCGGGTGATGTTGAGGGAATTAGATTAGGAAATGAGACACTTAAAGTAGTAAAGGAGTTTTGCTATTTAGGGAGTAAAATAACTGATGATGGTCGAAGTAGAGAGGATATAAAATGTAGACTGGCAATGGCAAGGAAATCGTTTCTGAAGAAGAGAAATTTGTTAACGTCGAGTATAAAGTATTTGTATGGAGTGTAGCCATGTATGGAAGTGAAACATGGACGATAACTAGTTTGGACAAGAAGAGAATAGAAGCTTTCGAAATGTGGTGCTACAGAAGAATGCTGAAGATAAGGTGGGTAGATCACGTAACTAATGAGGAGGTATTGAATAGGATTGGGGAGAAGAGAAGTTTGTGGCACAACTTGACTAGAAGAAGGGATCGGTTGGTAGGACATGTTTTGAGGCATCAAGGGATCACAAATTTAACATTGGAGGGCAGCGTGGAGGGTAAAAATCGTAGAGGGAGACCAAGAGATGAATACACTAAGCAGATTCAGAAGGATGTAGGTTGCAGTAGGTACTGGGAGATGAAGAAGCTTGCACAGGATAGATTAGCATGGACAGCTGCATCAAACCAGTCTCAGGACTGAAGACCACCACAACAACAACAATATACTATCCACAAGTTCATCAAGGCACTATTGGTCCAGATTGTCCCACTACTCAATGGTGATTCGCCTTAGATCGCTCAGAGTGGTTGGTGGGTCACGTCGGCCATAAACCGCCCTTTTCAATCTATCCCAGGCATGTTCGATGGGGTTCATGTCTGCAGAACATGCTGGCCACTCTAGTCGAGCGATGCCGTTAACCTGAAGGAAGTCATTCACAAGATGTGCACGATGGGGGCGTGAATTGTCGTCCATGAAGGCGAATGCCTGCCAATATGCTGTCGATATGGTTGCACTGTCAGTCGGAGGATGGTATTCACGTATCGTAAAGCCATTACGGCGTCTGCCATGACCACCAGCGGCTTACGTCGGCTACATACAATGCCACAACAAAACATCAGGGAACCTCCAACTAGCTGCACTCGCTGGACGGTGTGTCTAAGGCGTTGAGCCTGACCGGGTTGCCTCGAAACACGTCTCCGACGATTGTCTGGTTGAAGGCATATGCGACACTCATCTATGAAGAGAACGTGATGCCAATCCTGAGCGGTCCATTCGGCATGTTGCTGGGCCCATCTGTACTGCGCTGCATGATGTCATGGTTGTAAAGATGGAGCTCGCCATGGACGTCGGGAGTCAAGTGTCCCATCATTCAGCCTATTGCGCACAGTTTGAGTCGTAACACGACGCCCTGTGGCAGCACGACAAGCATTATTCAACATGGAGGCGTTGCTGTCAGGGTTCCTCCTAGCCATAACCCATAGTTAGCCGTCATCCATTGCAGAAGTAGCCGCTGGGCGGCGCCGGCCAGAGTGGCCGTGCGGTTCTAGGCTCTACAGTCTGGAGCCGAGCGACCGCTACGGTCGTAGGTTCGAATCCTGCCTCGGGCATGGATGTGTGTGATGTCCTTAGGTTTCATTAGTTCTAAGTTCTAGGCGACTAATGACCTCAGAAGTTAGGTCGCATAGTGCTCAGAGCCATTTGCACCATTTGAACCCGTTGGGTGGCCTGAGCGAGGAATGTCATTGACAGTTCCTGTCTCTCTGTATCTCCTCCATGTCCAAACAACATGGATCTGGTTCACTCCGAGACGCCTGGACACTTCCCTTGTTGAGAGCCCTTCCTGGCACGAAGTAAAAACACAGACGCGATCGAACCGCGGTATTGACCGTGTAGGTATGGTTGAACTACAGATAACATGAGCCGTGTACATCTTTCCTGGAGGTATGTCTGGAACTGATCGGCTGTCCGACCCCCTCCGTCTAATAGGCGCTGCTCACTCACGGTTGTTTACATCTCTGTGCGGGTTTAGTGACATCTCTGAACAGTCAAAGGGACTGTGTCTGTGATACAATATCCACAACAAACGTCTATCTTCAGGAGTTCTGTGAACCGGGATGATAGAAAACTTTTTTTGATGTGTGTACTTTGCACCTCGACGCTTCCAGCTGCAAACACAGTAGCCGTCAAAGTAACCGAACGAATAGTGTAGGTGCAATTTTTTTAATATCACAGAATTTACACTTGTATTACAAAAATGAAGACAACCTCCTGTTCTTCGACTACTGCGGATTTTGAACATCATGACGATTCGAACCGCCGCCTCGTCCACGACCCTCTTGCAAAGCGGGAACACAAACCAATTTTTTTTCTTCCATTTTGTTCGTTATTGTTAGTTGTATTTGATCGTAGCGGATGTCACATGACATCCGTTGAATTTAGTTGTTGATCCTTTCACTGAGCTTTTTTTTAATGTAAAGACCAGTCAGCTCTCTGAGCGAACACGCTGCGCTACCGTGCCGGCTCACTTGTCCACACTTACTTCGTTCGGTCGGCGCCTCCGCACAGGTACATTAATTACACAAGAGACGCATAAAACTTCTCTTACGATTTCCTCGGAATTTCCAGAATAGTGCACTTTAGTACTTGCACATTATGTTGTTTTAATGGACAACTAGAGGTGTACAAAGCTTGAAGTAAATCCGTGATCCCAACGTCATGGCCTTCCCTTGTGAGTCAACATAGATGGCTGCCATGCTGAGGACCCGGGTTCGATCACCGGTACTGATAGGGAATTTTCCATGGTGGGAGGACTGGTACCAAATGCATTCAGGCTCGAGAAGCCAATTGAGGAGCTGCGTGACGGAGTAGTATCGGCTAAACGGTGTGGAAAGCTTGAAAACATCTACGCCTACATAACTGCTCTCCATTTCACAATTGAATGCCTAGCAGAGGTTTCATCGAACCACCTTCAAGCTGTCTCTCTACCGTACCGCTCTCGAAAAACGCTGTGAGAAAACTTTACTGTGCGAGCTCAGATTTCTCTTCATTTATTACGGTGATCATTCCCCCTGATGTATCTGGGTGGTAAAAAAATATTTTTACACTCCGAGGAAAAAGCTGGTGATCGAAATTTCATGAGGAGATCCTGCCGCGACGAAAAACGCCTTTATTGTAACGATTGCCATCCCAATTCATGTATCATATCCGTAGCGCTCCCTCCCCTGTTTCGCTATAATCCAAAACGAGCTTCCCTTCTTTGAACTTTTTCGATGTCCTCCGTCGATCCTGTTGTGAATCCCACACCGCACAGCAGCACTCCAGAAGAAGACGCGCAAGCGTAGTGTTGGCAGTCTATTCAGCAGACCTGTTGCATCTCCTCAGTGTTCTCCTAATAAATTGTAGTCTTTGATTTGCTTTACGCACAACATTATGCGTGTGATAATTTCAGTTTCAGTTATTCGTAACTGTAATCCCAAAGTATTTAACTGAATTTACTGCGTGTAACGGAAATTTAGCGGATTCCTTTTCGTACTCATGTGGCTGAATTAACACTTTTCATTATTTAGTGTCGATCGCCACTTTTCGTACCATACAGATTTCTTGTTTAAATCGTTTTGCAACTTGTTTTGGTCATCTCATGACTGTATAAGGCTGTAAATGACAATGGCATCTGCAATCAATCTAAGATTGCTACTCAGATTGTCTCCTAAATCGTTTATGTGGATCAGAAACAAAAAAAGGCTCTGAACACTATGGGACTTAACTTCTGGGGTCATCAGTCCCCTAGAACTTAGAACTACTTAAACCTAACTGACCTAAGGACATCACACACATCCACACCCGAGGCAGGATTCGAACCTGCGACCGTAGTGGTCGCGCTGTTCCAGACTGAAGCGCCTAGAACAGCTCGGCCACCCCGGCCGCAGCGCGGTTCTGGACTGAATGGTTCTGGACTGAATCGGCTAGAACCGCTCGGCCACATCGACCGAAAGGCTCAGTGTTATTGTAATCGCCGGCCAAAGTGGCCGTGCGGTTAAAGGCGCTGCAGTCTGGAACTGCAGGACCGCTACGGTCGCAGGTTCGAATCCTGCCTGGGGCATGGATGTTTGTGATGTCCTTATGTTAGTTAGGTTTAACTAGTTCTAAGTTCTAGGGGACTAATGACCTCCGCAGTTGAGTCCCATAGTGCTCAGAGCCATTTGAACCATTTTTTGTTATTGTAATCTGGTGACTTACCTGGCCATGGCAGATGCGACATTTCATCAACGCGCTGACAAAAACAGCCCTGGAAGATGTGAGCTGAGTGAACAGAGATACTGTCATCTTGGAACACAGCATCATACAGTCCTCTAAAGTGATGCGACCTTGTAGAGTAACCATGGTTCCCGTTGAATACCGCGACATGGCTGCGCAAGTTATCACCGAAACCCCGCCATGTTTCACGCTTTGGACATAAACTGGGCCAGACATTTTTAACGGTGTGAGACCAGATGAATTGCTTCCATTGCTCCACAGATCAGGTTCTAAGGTTCTGACATGAAGTTTTCTGGTTACGGACATTTCCATCAAGAGCTCCCTTCGTTGTGTTTTGCTACTAACAGGGTTAGCGAGTGCAACATTGAGTTCTTGCAGTGACCTTTGCTGCTGTCGTCTTCGTCACAGTTCTCTTCAATGACCGTCTATCACTAACAATCAAAACTCAATTTCGTCCGACTTGGTAGATGATGTTTCTCCGCGATCCCTGTGTGCAGTGTAAATCTTCCATAAGGTGCCTCTGTAAACAGCAAACAAAGCTACCTTGGTTACAGACGCATCGAGTATACGAACACCGACAATTTTCCCACGTTCGAGTTCACTTATCTCCAACATAACGTACTCACTACCACGTAGAACTCTGTTCTGACCACGATTGAAACTTACAACGTATTGAAGACTTCGTACAGGTGCCGTTCGCAGTCAGATACAACAGCTAAAACTGCAGATTTGGCTAGCGTCTCTAATTATGTTCAAGCATGCATTTCTCACGGAGGTTCCAACTTTTTGTCCAGTCCTAGTAATTTCGTATCCTATAAGATTACTGGTAACTGATTTCGCCGTTTCTCATAACTACTTCCTGATTTCGGTTTGTGCTTTTCCTTTGAGGTGCTTGTGTTCGCCACAGAATTTAGTCACCGTCTTCGTAGAATTCAGATATCAATATACCTCTCAAGAGAAAGGAATCTGACAAAACCTGTTTATTATCTTTGTGAAATTTCGGATTTCTTGGACCAGTGAACGGTGACTAGTAAGACTGAAGCCAGTTTAGCGCGACGTAAATATCTCAGACTCAACCTCAGTGTGGTACTCCGCTTTTGCAACCCTTCAAGTCTGCTACACTGCCCAGTCACGATAATGTGACCACCTGTCAGAAACGTGAATAACCACCTCTCTCACAGGGCGGCCCGCTGCGAGTCCTGCAGGAATGGAGTCAGTGAAGTTCTGGAAGCCAGTGACAGGGATATGGAGCCATGCCGACTCGAGTACCGAAGGGTGAACAACCCTATCGAAGTGGTCCACAGATTCTCGACTGGATTTAAATCCGGAAAGTTTGGTGGCCGGAGGAGTAGGTAAGACTGATCCTTGAGCTCTCCAAACCACGCACATACAGTGCGAGCTGTGTGGCACGTTGAGTTTCTTGCTGGTAGGAGCCATCAAACCGACGAGAAATAAGCTGCATGATAGATATACACTACTGGCCATTAAAATTCATAAATCACGAAGATGTCGTGCTACAAACGCGAAATTTAACCGACAGGAAGAACGTGCTGTGATATGCAAATGATTAGCTTTTCAGAGCATTCACGCAAGGTTCGCGCCCATGGCGACACCTACAACGTGCTAATATGAGGAGAGTTTCCAACCGATTTCTCACACACAAACAGCAGTGACCTGGGTTGTTACCTGGTGAAAAATTGTAGTGATGCCTCGTGTAAGGAGGAGAAATGCGTACCATCACGTTTCCGACTTTGATAAAGGTCTGAATGTAGCCTATCGCGATTGCGGTTTATCGAATCGCGACATTGCTGCTCGCGTTGGCCGAGATCCAATGACTGTCATCAGAATATGGAATCGGTGGGTTCAGGAGGGTAATACGGGACGCCGTGCTGGATCCCAACGGCCTCGTATCACTAGTAGTCGAGATGACAGGCATCTTATCCGCATGGCTGTAACGGATCGTGCAGTCCCGTCTCGATCCCTGAGTCAACAGATGGGGACGTTTGCAAGGCAACAACCATCTGAACGAACAGTTCGACGATGTTTGCAGCAACATGGACTATCAGCTCGGAGACCATGGCTGCGGCTACCCTTGACGCTGCATCACAGACAGGAGCGCCTGCGATGGTGTACTCAACGATGAACCTGGGTGCACGAATGACAAAACGTCATATTTTCGGATCAATCCAGGATCTGTTTACAGCATCATCATGGTCGCATCCGTGTTTGGCGACATCGCGGGCAACGCACATTGGAAGCGTGTATTCGTCATCGCCATAATGGTGTATCACCTGGCGTGATGGTATGGGGTGCCATTGGTTACACGTCTCGGTCACCTCTTGTTCGCATTGACGGCACTATGAACAGTGGACGTTACATTTCAGATGTGTTACGACCCGTGACTCTACCCTTCATTCGCCGGCCGAAGTGGCCGTGCGGTTAAAGGCGCTGCAGTCTGGAACCGCAAGACCGCTACGGTCGCAGGTTCGAATCCTGCCTCGGGCATGGATGTTTGTGATGTCCTTAGGTTAGTTAGGTTTAACTAGTTCTAAGTTCTAGGGGACTAATGACCTCAGAAGTTGAGTCCCATAGTGCTCAGAGCCATTTGAACCATTTGTACCCTTCATTCGATCCCTGCGAAACCCTACATTTCAGCAGGATAATGCACGACCGCATGTTGCAGGTCCTGTACGGGCCTTTCTGGATACAGAAAATGTTCGACTACTGCCCTGGCCAGCACATTCTTCAGATCTCTCACCAATTGAAAACGTCTGGTCAATGGTGGCCGAGCAACTGGCTCGTCACAATACGCCACTCTTGATGAACTGTGGTATCGTGTTGGAGCTGCATGGGTAGCTGTACCTGTACACGCCATCCAAGCTCTGTTTGACTCAATTCCCAGGCGTATCAAGGCCGTTATTACGGCCAGAGGTGGTTGTTCTGGGTACTGATTTCCCAGGATCTATGCACCCAAATTGAGTGAAAATGTAATCACAAGTCAGTTCTAGTATAACATATTTGTCCAATGAATACCCGTTTATCATCTGCATTTCTTCTTGATGTAGCAATTTTAATGGCCAGTAGTGTATGTATACCTCATTCACTGTGCTTTCCACAATGACGAGAGTTCGCCCCCGGTAGCTCAGTGGTCAGCGCGACACACTCCCAATCCTAAGGGCCCGGGTTCGATTCCTGATTGGGTCGGAGATTTTCTCCGCTCAGGGACTGGGTGTTGTGTTGTCCTAATCTTCATCATTTCATCCCCATTGACGCGCAACTCGCCGAAATGGCGTCAAATCGAAGAAATAGAAACCGGTCTACCCGGCGGGAGGCCCTCGTCACACGACATTATTATATAATGACGAGATTACCCAGTGAATACCAGGAAAACATTCTCCTGACCACAACGCTCCTTCTTCCGGCGTGGCCCCTTCCCACGATTGTTGCTGGTTGTTTGCTTCCAGTCCGATAGAGCACGGAACGAGATTCGTCGGGAAATGCCACCTGTCCCCACTCAGTGGACCTCCAGTGTTGGTACAGCGTGCAAATTAAAGCCTTCCTCGTCGATGAGCAGCTGTCAGCATGGGTGTATGAACCAGGCGCCTACTGCGGAGGCCCACATGCAGCAACGTTCGCTCAACAGTCGTTCAGGAGTCACTGTTGGTAGCCCCTTGCTAATTCTGGGCGTTTAGTTGCTCAACAGCTGCCCTTTTATTCATCCCTGTCATCTATTGGCCGTGATGCAACACATTTGCCTTCGAGCTGGTTTCAGATAGCTCCATTTTGCCTTGCACGGTATACTCTAACCATGGCGGCATGCGATTAGTTTTAAAAGGTACCCGTTTCGGAAATTCTTCCAATCTGGCCCGAAAGCCAATGATCATGTCCTTTTGGACGTCATATAAATCGCTCCGTTTCCATATTACGACGACGACTGCACAGTTTTCCACGTCTTCTTGTTACGTTTTATGTACCTTCCACTGCCAATGTTGCCACGCGCCCTCTGTGAGTGGTTATTTCACGTTGACTCCGAACATAGGTGGTGGTCACATTCGTGTGACAGGACCGTGTATGACAGAGCATTGTACACTGAAGAGCCAAAGAAACTGGTACACCTGCCTGATATCGTGTAGGGCTCCCGCGAGCACGCGAAAGTGCCTCAACATGATGTGGCATGGACTCGATTAATGTCCAAAGTAGTGCTGGAGGAAACTGACACCATGAATCCTGCAAGGTTGTCCGTATATCCGTAAGAGTACGAAGGGTGGGGATCTCTCCTAAGCAACTCGTTCCAAGACATCACAGATATGCTCAATAATGTTCATGTATGGGGAGTTCGGTGGCTAGCAAAAGCGTTTAAACTCGGAAAAGTGTTCCTGAAGCCACTCTGTAGTACTTCTGGACATTTGGGATGTCGCATTGTCCTGCTGGAATCGCCCAAGTCCGTCGCAATGCGTAATGGACATGAATAGATGCAGGTGATCAGACGGGATAGTTACGTACGTGTCACCTGCACAGTCGCATCTAGACGTATCGAGGGTCCCATATCACTATAACCGAACACGTCCCACTCATTACAGAGCCTCCACCAGCTTGAACAGTCCCCTGCTGACACGCAGGGGCCACGGATTCATGAGGTTGTCTGCATACCCGTACATGTCCATCCGCTCGAAACGATTTGAAACTAGGCTCGTCCAACCAGGCAACAATCTCCCAGTTATCAACAGCCCAGTGTCGGTGGTGACTGACCCAGGAGAGGCGTACAGATTTGTGCTGTGCAGTCATCAAGGGTACACGTGTGGGCATTCGTTTTCGAAAGCCCATATCGATGATGGTTTGTTGAATGGTTACCACTCGACACTTGTTGATGGCCCAGCATTGAAATCTCCAGCAATTTGCGGAAAGGTTGCACTTCTGTCACGTTTAACGATTCTCTTCAGTCGTCGTTGGTGCCGTTCTTGCAGGATTTCCGGCCGCAGCGATGTTGGAAATTTGATATTTTATCGGACTCCTGATATTCACGATACACTCTTGAAATGATCGAATGGGAAAATCCCCACCTCGTCGTTACCTCGGAGATGCTGTGTCCCATCGTTCGTGTACCACTATGTTCAAACTCACTTAAATCTCGATATCGTTCCATTGTAGCAGCGGTAACCGATCTAACAACTGCGCCAGACACATGTTGTCTTATGTAAGGGTTGCCGACCGCAACGGTGTATTCTGCCTGATTCCATGTCTCTGTCTTTGAATAAGCGTTCCTATACCAGTTTCTTTAGCAATTCAGTGCATATCCATGGTCACCTAATGGAGTGTTATGAGACGATCATTTTGGCCACTGCAATATCTTCGGGAAAAACGTTATTACAGAGTTGTGGACAAACTCTCTTTACTCCCATTACAGTAATAGCGGTTATTAATTTTATTAATCAGGTAGTCGAATATTTCACACGACTTACTGTCAACGTAAAGACAACGCCTACAGCGTTCCCGCACGATAACCCACCAAACACCCAGGGTGTCGCACTCCAGACTTTGAAAGCGTTCTCCGATACCTACTGGCGGTGTTGCTACTGAGATTAAATGCACACAGCGCCTAAATAGACAGTGCCACGTAGGAAGCACCTCATATCCGAAGGACACTTCAAAGGCACCCTTCCTTCCAACCCAGGAAATAGTCTCTGACTTCTACCCATTAATGATTTATGTAGAAGGCAGAAGGGAATCACTGGCTAGAAATTGTATGACAGATCGGTCTGAAATCAAGAGAAAAGTCAGACGGGGTTTACCTTCATGAACTGTATTTACCATATATGTCTAAGAGTAGGTAACGAAGACGGTAGAAGTAGAGAAGAAGGCAACAAGCGTAGGAGAGCGGAAGATCAGCTGCATCAGATTTGATGATGGCATGCTGCTTTTTGGGTTTGAAACAATATCTCTTCAAAGAACACTATCAATGCTTGAAGAAGGAATGCAAGAGAATTATAATAAATGCGGTGTCAGCGCCAGACACCACACTTGCTAGGTGGTAGCCTTTAAATCGGCCGCGGTCCGTTAGTATACGTCGGACGCGCGTGTCGCCACTATCAGTGATTGCAGACCGAGCGCCGCCACACGGCAGGTCTAGTCTAGAGAGACTCCCTAGCACTCGCCCCTGTTGTACAGCCGACTTTGCTAGCGATGGTTCACTGTCTACATACGCTCTCATTTGCAGAGACGACAGTTTAGCATAGCCTTCAGCTACGTCATTTGCTACGACCTAGCAAGGCGCCATATTCAGTTACTATAATTACTATCTTCAAGAATGTATTCTGAACAGATAATATTGTGAATCATGTACCGCAAAGAGCGACGTTCATCAGTAATGAATTAAAGTTAAGTATGAAACTAATAACGCCCGCATTCTGAATTCTCTTTCCTTGTCAGGTTCCAGACCTCACGTCAGTATAGTTCTTCCCTCCTCACGCCAGCCTGCGTGAGATAAAACACGTGCATTTCGGCCTCCACTCGTAACACGGTGTTGGCTCTTCTGCTAACACAAAAATTAAAAAGAAGCTTTCCACCCTACAATACGCTTAGTATTCAGGAAAATAGGGTTAGAGTTACGGAAAAAGTTAGCTAATGAGGAAGACAGAAGTAGGCAAAATTGAAGAATTCGAAATGCGATGTTCGTAGGGAATAGTTAAAATAAAATATGTGGATAAAGCGAAGAATATTGCAGTGGTGCAGAACGAAGAATTCCCCCAAAGCATCCTTTAAAAAAGGAAAGCAAATTAGGTAGAACAAACGCTGTGATGAATGGGATTTCTAATCACAGCCGTGTAAGGTACATGAAGTAGGAAATATAAGAACAAAAATGTTGTAAGAAGTGGAGAGAGCAATATACCAGGCCACGAAGCAGTTGGCCTGGGACAGGACCATATGGAGACAGCACTGGTGTCGGGAACCTGCCAACAGCTACAACACCCTATGAAGATGATGATTACCCATTCTACCAGCTATATCGTCACCTCAAATTACGAACCCTGTAAACCTCCTAGCCTACTAACGATCGTAATACCAACTTAGTTTCTCCCCATCCCAGCCAATATACAGGGTGGTCCATTGATCGTGACCGGGCCAAATATCTCACGAAATAAGCATCAAACGAAAAAACTACAAAGAACAAAACTTGTTTTGCTTGAAGGGGGAAACCAGATGGCGCTATGATGGCCCGCTAGATGGCGCTGCCATAGGTCAAACAGATATCAACTGCGTTTTTTTTTTTTTAAATAGGATCCGCCGGCCGCGGTGACCTCGCGGTTCTAGGCGTGCAGTCCGCAACCGTGCGACTGCTACGGTCGCAGGTTCGAATCCTGCCTCGGGCATGGATGTGTGTGATGTCCTTAGGTTAGTTAGGTTTAAGTAGTTCTAAGTTCTAGGGGACTAATGACCACAGCAGTTGAGTCCCGTAGTGCTCAGAGCCATTTAAATAGGATCCCCCATTTTTATTACATATTCTTGTAGTACGTAAAGAAATATTAATTTTTTAGTTGGACCACTTTTTTCGCTTTGTGATAGATGGCGCTGTAATAGTCACAAACGTATAAGTACGAGGTATCACGTAACATTCCGCCAGTGCGGACGGTATTTGCTTCGTGACACATTACCTGTGTTAAAATGGACCGTTTACCAATTGCGGTAAAGGTCGATATCGTGTTGATGTATGGCTATTGTGATCAAAATGCCCAACGGGCGTGTTCTATGTATGCTGCTCGGTATCCTGGACAACATCACCATTGGTCCGGACCGTTCGCCGGATAGTTACGTTATTTAAGGAAACAGGAAGTGTTCAGCCACATGTGAAACATCAACCACGACCTGCCGCAAATGATGATGCTCAAGTAGGTATTTTAGCTGCTGTCGCGGCTAATCCGCACATCAGTAGCAGACAAATTGGTCGAGAATCGGGAATCTCAAACATGTCGGTGTTGAGAATGCTACATCAACATCGATTGCACCCGTTCCATATATCTCTGCACCAGGAATTGCATGGCGACGACTTTGAACGTCGTGTTCAGTTCTGCCACTAGGCACAAGAGAAATTACGGGACGATGACAGATTTTTTGCACGCGTTCTATTTAGCGACGAAGCGTCATTCACCAACAGCGGTAACGTAAACCGACATAATATGCACTATTGGGCAACGGAAAATCCACGATGGCTGCGACAAGTGGAACATCAGCGACCTTGGCGAGTTAATGTATGGTGCGGCATTACGGGAGGAAGGATAATTGGCCCCCATTTTGTCGATGACAATGTAAATGGTCCAATGCAATGTATGCTGATTTCCTACGTAATGTTCTACCGATGTTACTACAAGATTTTTCACAGCATGAAAGAATGGCGATGTACTTCCAACATGATGGATGTCTGGCACATAGCTCGCGTGCGATTGAAGCAGTATTGAATAGCATATTTCGTGACATGTGGATTGGTCGTCGAAGCACCATACCATGGCCCGCACGTTCACCGGATCTGATGTCCCCGGATTTCTTTCTGTGGGGAAAGTTGAACGATATTTGCTATCATGATCCACCGACAACGCCTGACAACATGCGTGAGCGCATTGTCAATGCATGTTCAAACATCACGGAAGGCGAACTACTCGCTGTTGAGAGGAATATCGTTAGATGTATTGCCAAATGCATTGAGGTTGACGGACATCATTTTGAGCATTTATTGCATTAATGTGGCATTTACAGGTAATGACGCTGTAATAGCATGCCTTCTCAGAAATGATAAGTTCACAAAGGTACATGTATCACATTGGAACAACCGAAATAAAATGTTAAAACGTACCTATTTTCGGTATTTTAATTTAAAAAACCTTCGTGTTAGCAACTGTTCCTCTAAAATAGTGAGCCATATCTTTGAGACTATTACAGCGCCATCTGTCACAAATCGAAAAAAGTGGTCCAACTAAAACATTCATATTTCTTTACGTACTACACGGATATGTAATAAAAAATGGGGGTTCCTTTTTTAAAAAACGCATTTGATATCCGTTTGACCTAAGGCAGCGCCATCTAGCGGGCCAACCATATAGCCATCCGGTTTCCCCCTTCAAGCTAGAAAAGTTTCGTTGTTTGTAGTGTTTTCGTTTAACGCTTATTTCGTGAGATATTTGGCCCGATCGCGATCAATGGACCACCCTGTATAAGGAATAAACACTTCCTAGCACAACATCATGCCCAACACTCCTATAATGATCCATCTATTGTCTCATTGGGCTTCATAAGTCATAACCGCGAATGGTACTCTCCAGGTTACTGGCTGTCCGAACCAGAAGTTACCGTATTGTGTGCCCAATGGATTGTAGCTTACACGGCAAACGTGTTTCCCCATTTATTTGTGCTAAGGAATCGCTTCACGTCGGGGGTAGTGTATAATAATAACGCACCTACTGAACCTGAATTATTCAGTTAGATAATAATTTCATTTATATTTCTACCAGTGTTGCTTCTTAATCAATTGAAAGTACTATATTCATTGTTTGATAGGAAAGAAATATACATCTATATTCATGAAAAGCTTGGCATTCGTGACGTTTAAGTCCGTAGGAAGAAAGAGTGTCTGTGAGAAACGTATTGTAAGGAGAAAGGAGCTACTACGCGAAAGAAAGAAAAAGCGAAAAGATGAAAAAAAGATGGAAGAAAGAAAATATGATTCCTTTCTGAGCCGAATGATGGGAAAAAAATAAAAAAGGCATAAACGCGACATAAACAAAGCTCTGAAGTTCTAGCAAAATTCTCAGTAATTGTGTTCGTGTTTACCTGTATGCATGAACGTTTCAGCCGTCTCAGCTCTTCAGGCGCTACCTGGAGGGCAAGCCTTCCTGGAGCAGAACGCCTGCTGCCCGTCGGCGCTGCAGCGGCAGGTGTTGCACTGGTTCTTGAACGTCGTGCCCGGAGTACACCTCGCCTCTGCAACAGAAAACGAGTTTATTCAGTGCTGTGAAGACTCCGCCTCTGTGAACACGCCATTGCAATAGCTTTCCGCCGAATAAAATGAAAAGATGTGTCATGTAACCGAACGGTGCACCGGTAGACGCTCTTTCCGCCTTCTATTATTTGACTTCTTTTGGTGGATGCTAACGGAATGTATTAAAGTTCTCTCTAAAAATACTGCTAACCATTATTTCTTTTGTAGCGCCCAAAATTATTTGAAAGAAAATGCACTTTACGCTCACTGTCTGTATTCATTCACTATCCTCGTAAGTTGTTGTTTACCAGTCACTAAACAACACATAAACACGAAAGGTGTTAACGTTCTGTGACTGAATTACATAAGCAAAATTTGAGCAGCGCTCTTCAAGTGTCCTCTTACGCATGATGGTAAGAACATGTTACTAATGCTCTGTATTACATTTTACTTCACATAACTAATTTTACTAAACACTTCAAACTCACTGTCAGAAATTTCACTGCATTCTGGCTGTAGCCATCAGAAACTGCTGAACGCTAATAAAATGGCTCCCTTAATCGAAACTGTATAAAACACTGTATTAATGGCCGTAGTAATCGAAGTATATAATTTCATAACTGCAATATCTTGCCACATTTTAGCAGCTTAACGGCAATGCCACACATACTTCGTCAGACTGAATCCAGTACCTGGTGCTGGAATTTGTCTCTCTAATACTTAACTTTGCCAAATACTAATTGAAAACTGATAATTTTGAAATGTATGTGGTTTTTGAGTAGAAATGACATCTACTGCTTACAAGATTATCTATTTTTCTTTTTACTAAAGAATCTCTTCACTATGGGTTAGTCTACAATAACGAAGCACCCAGTGAACCTGAATTATTCAGCTTGATAGCAATTTAGTTTACACTAAGTAATCAAAAGTATCCGGACACCCCCAAAAACATACTTTTTCATATTAGGTGCATTGCGCAGTCACCTACTGCCAGGTACTCCATATGAGCGACCTCAGTAGTCATTAGATAGAGTGAGAGAGCAGAATGGGGCGCTCCGCGGAACTCATGGACTTCGAACGTGGTCAGGTGATTGGGTGTCACTTGTGTCATACGTCTGTACACGAGATTTCCACACTCCTAAACATCCCTAGGTCCACTGTTTCTGAAGCGATAGTGAAGTGGAAACGTGAATGGACAAAAGCGTACAGGTCGACTTCGTCTGTTGACTGCTAGAGACCGCCCACACTTGAAGAGGATCGTAATGTGTAATAGGCAGACATCTATCCAGACCATCACACAGGAATTCCAAACTGCATCAGGATCCACTGCAAGTCGTACGACTATTAGGCGGGAGGTGAGAAAACATGGATTTCATGGTCTAACGGCTGCTCATAAGCCGCACATCACGCCGGTAAATGCTAAATGACACCTCGCTTTGTGTAAGGAGCGTAAACAATGGACAATTGAACAGTGGAAAAACGTTGTATGCAGTACACGGTAGACGATGTGGCGATCCGATGGCAGGGTGTGGGTATGGCTAACGCCTGGTGAACGTCATCTGCTACCGTGTGTAGGGCCAACAGTAGGATTCCGAGGCGGTGGTGTTATGGTGTGGTCGTGTTTCTCAAGGAGGGGGTTTGCAACCCTTGCTGTTTTGCGTGGCACTGTCACAGTACTGGTCTACATTGATGTTACAAGAACCTTCTTGCTTCCCACTGTTGAAGAGCAATTCGGGGATGGCGATTGTGCATCTTTCAACACAATCGAGCACCTGTTCATAATGCACGTCCTGTGGAGGACTGGTTGCACGACAACAACATCCCTGTAATGGACCTACCTCCACAGAGTCTTGACCTGAATCCTACAGAACACCTTTGGGATGTTTTGGAACGCCGACTTCGTGCCAGGCCTCACCGACCGGTATCGATACCTCTCCTCAGCGCAGCACTCCGTGAAGAATGGGCTGCCATTCGCCAAGAAACCCTCCAGCACCTGATTGAACGTATGCCTGTGATAGTGGAAAGTGTCATCAAGGCTAAGGGTGGGCCAACACCGCATTGAATTCCAGCATTACCGATGGAGGGTGCCACGAATTTGTAAGTCATTTTCAGCCAGGTGTCTGGATAGCGCAGCACTCCGTGAAGAATGGGCTGCCATTCGCCAAGAAACCCTCCAGCACCTGATTGAACGTATGCCTGTGATAGTAGAAAGTGTCATCAAGGCTAAGGGTGGGCCAACACCGCATTGAATTCCACCATTACCGTTGGAGGGTGCCACGAATTTGTAAGTCATTTTCAGCCAGGTGTCTGGATACTTTTGATCACATAGTGTCTATTTCTACTAGTGTGGGTTATTTAACAACTGCAAGTACCGACCGTATTCATCGTTTGTTAGTAAACATTAATAGTTTTGAGGAACAGTAGCACTAAAGATGCTCGCTGACATAACGTTGTGAAGATTGAATAGGCACACGGAAATAATGCGACTCTTTAGAAGCAATCTACAAGCAGTTAACAAGCATGATAAGGGCATATGACCTTAAAGATGGTTAAACGTTTTACGCTAGCCATCTATTGCAAGAGTCTACCGGATGACCACATCACCATCACAGATTGCCGCAAGCTGCTGCTTGAGGATTGCGCCATCCGTCAGGCCCCGACGTGTTAGTACTACTCCCGTTCGGGAATCAGTGGTGCTACCGAAATCCAGGATGCCACTTCAGCTTTTCTACAAAGTGATTATTTGATACTTGGGGCGTTTCCACGACAACAAGTTGTGTCAGAATGCATGTTAGTAGCACCCAGCGAGCGACCACTGTGTGCGGGCACCAACCGCTGATGCAGCCTTACGTTATAATCAGTACCAGGCGTGCTTCTGGCATCACTGAGCCTGAGGGTCGAAGTGGGAATCTGATGGGCACCGCCAGCTTACCAACTGATGTCAACAAACGCCACCAGACAGAGTTCACTTTTGGATGACACCATCTTCGTCGTAAAACTCTGAAGTTAGTGGTGCATGGCTTGTTAATAATCTGTACTTCCTCGAAGAACAAGGAATTAAGTTGAAGCGTATTGACAGGGCGATGCAGGAGAACAAATATGTTGAGGAAGGTCCTGCAGGAATAGCCATACGAGATGAAGTGGAACGTGTTTCTCTACAGCAGGGATACTTATCCGCGATACTGGTGGCTGTCACAAGTTGGGTCCATACACGAATACACGTAAGGAACGAAATGATCAACAGAAGATTCCTGTAGCTACATTTCAGAAAAGGCACAACTAACCTCACGTTTCTCAACCTGCACAGTCTTGAGCAGACATTCATGTTATCAATGAAGCCATCTGCATCGATGTACCAGTACTAGATCTTAGATGAGCATTGCTACAGGTGATCCAATTCTACGATGAATTTTGACGGCGTAAGGTCCTAGGAATTTTTCAGTCTTTTGTTGGTTCTTTTACCTCTGACAACGATCTGTTACGTGAAAAAAGCTAATTCGCACCATGTTTTGCAGTTTAGGCTTAACTATAGGTCCCACTGTTACCCTTGGGTAATTAGGTTCATAGGTTACAACAGGACCAATCCTTCTAAAATAACACGATATTCAAACCACCAGCTTTATTTTAATTGCCTATTTATACATGTAATTATTTCACCCGAGAAAATTGGGGCGTTCAGGGTCTCTCTTACCTCTAACCAAACGTCCTAAATGAGTAAACGTTACAATATGCGTAGTATACGAGGCGTACTGACTTATAATATTAATATTAATAAAAATAAGAATTATAACGAATATAAGGACTTTAAGAAATGTCCGTCTCATTCACAATCTGTAAAGCAGCTTCCTCTTTAAGCTTACTTTATTGTAGAGGCTTAATAATGATATCCAACACAAAAATATTGCATCAATACAAAAGAAATACGAGGGTTGTTCTGGAAATAATGTCCGTTTGGTCGAGAAATGGAAACCGCAACTAAAATAAAAACTTTTTATTTTTAGCTGCACCTTCCAGCTACCTCTCTAAGCCGCTCCGGGCTAGACATTTGTCGTGTCGTTGTACAAACTTTCCAGTATCCTCGTCAAAGAAAGCAGCCGCCTGCCTTTTCCGCCAATTCTCTCCGCTGGTCTGCCTTTCGTTGTTTGTGCCAAAATGTGGTCTTCATAGCCAGCGGTTCATGTGATCAGATATGAAGGGCTTATTTCAATAGTGGTACAAGTCCATTCTTGTTCATTCTGAAATACAGAGTTCTAAAGTTAAATGAGCGCTGAAAAATCTGCAGTTGAGATATCAGAAATATTCCAGTACATATATCTCAGAATGAACAAAAATGGACTTGTACCACTATTGAAATAAGCCCTTCATATGAACAATGGAGGCAGCCAATTAAGAGTTGCATTGTGGGTGATCAAACACTTCCCATCGAAAACGCTGCAGGAGCATCTTCATTGCCCGTGCAGAATGCGGCATAAAATTGTCTTGAAGAAAGAAATGCATGACATTTATTTTATGTGGGCTGCATATCTTCTGGCTTGGCGGGGGGCACTGTTGTTTTGGGCATTTCTGCGCGATCACTTTGCGATCTGAACTGAAAAAAGCGACGTGAAGCTATCGACAGGCATACTAAAGACACTGCCCAACGCATCTGGGCCAAGTTCCATTGGATTTTCACAGTGGTTTGCATTTCGCGCCTAATCGGACCTTACTTTCCGAATACGTCTCGTAAAATTTGGAAATATGTTGACTAGTCAAAGCACGAGCGAGAAACAACAGTTGGGATGTACCCAGATGGAAACTACGTCGCTGATAATACATAAAGTTTTCATGCATGGAGAAGCAGATGAAGAAATACTTAGTATTATGAAAACGTAGAAACAAGAGGTAGGACGTATCTGAAGTGGTATTGCGGTTATTGAATGAAAATACGTATTTGATACAGAGATATGAATTTGCTACTTGAGGATACCAATCGACGAAGTAAACACGGCGTGTGAAAATCATGGCATTTATCCGGTCGCGTCCATCGTCACTGTAAATAGGAAGGGCTGATGTGGCCAGAATACCGAACGTTACACATACGACTTACGCAAGTATTCATAGCTGCGAGCAGTCGTCAGAGTTTTCATTACTTGTTGAGCTGCATCACGGTAGCAAAAATGTGACAAGGCTAAAGATTGGAGTATAGTTTGTTTAAGCCGATGTGCAAATATTTGTCTAAATTTTTGGATTGCATTTTCGTAAGCAAGAGAGAAATTTTCTTCATGCTGTTTTGATTGTTCTGCTCAGTAGATATGATCATCCAAGACTACACTACGATCTTTTACCATTTATTGACCGAGCAATTGGCTACCATGAAGAAGCATTGTAGGAACTGTTTCACGAAAGTATCGGCGATCAACATGAGACTGACATATGTCCTCATAGGATTTAACTAAAAACCCAACTTTCGTGCGCGTCGTGATTCAGAACGATGGTCACCATTCATACCCGGGACAGCAGCAGCAATGTTCTTAGAGCCGACGCTCAGATGCAACCGAATATCGTCAGCATGTAAAAGGTATTTAGCAAGAGTGAAGCGCAGATGAATTATCACTGGCAGAGAACGAGAAAAGCTCTGGACCAAGGACTGCATGCTACGGGACTGCAGAGATCACATGTTTCAATGAGAATTTCTGTGGCCCACAGAAAACTCGTTTATATCTGTTTTCAAGGTAGATGAATAAAAACAGTATTGCGTAGTTTGAGAAATTCGCGTGTTTCATTTTAATCTCCATCTACATCTACATCTACATGGATACTCGCAGATCACATTTAAGTGCCTAACAGAGGATTCATCGAACCACCTTTACAAAACTCATTATTCCAATCTCGTATAGCGAGCGGAAGAAACAAATACCTATTTCTTTCCGTATGAACTCTGATTTCCGTTATTTTATCGTGGTGATCGTTTCTCCCTATGTAGGTCGGTGTCAATAAAACATTTTCGCATTCGTAGGGGAAAGTTGGTGATTGGAATTTCGTGAGAAGATTCCGTCGCAACGAAAAACCCCTTTATTTTAATGATATCCAGCCCAAATCCTGTATCATTTCTGTGACACTCTCTCCCATATTTCGCGACAATACAAAACGTGCTGCCTTTCTTTGAACTTTTTAGATGTACTCCGTCAGTCCTACCTGGTAAGGATCCAACACCGCGCAGCAGTATTCTAAAAGAGGACGGACAAGCGTAGTGTAGGCAGTCTCCTTAGTAGATCTGTTACATTTTCTAAGTGTCCTGCCAATAATACGCAGTGTTTGGTTAGCCTTCTCCACAACATTTTCTATGTGTTCCTTCCAATTTAAGTTGTTAATAAACTAAATGTCGAAATGAACAGTGTCAAATACACGTTACAACGTACGATAAATTAACTGCAAGCTGCCCAACGAACTTGCAGATGGCATGATGTATGACGAGACAACGGCAACAGAAAAAGCACAGAAAATATGCGGAAAACAGCGACAAGTCTTAAAAAGATGCTGTAACCTATAACAACCCTTTAGTGACCAGTGGCAACTATAGTTCCCACTTATTTGTTTTCGCTGTAAGTTCAGTGGTAATCCGTGTTCCCACTTCTAACTTGGGCTACCATCTCTGTTAGAGTGTGCTAACTATGTGTAGATTGTCAACGGTTAGGCGAAAGCTGTGTATTTCTACCTTGTGAGTCAATCAATGCAGAAGCGCAGTTCCCGCGTGAAAACGAGCCACTGTTTCGACCGATACAACGTTTTTTGGATAGTGTGCTTTCCTTTTGCGTGTGAAGTGACTTGTGTTGTATTTATCTACTTTTATATTTATGAGGGAGATAGTATTCGTGTATATTTGCTGGATTTGAATGATAATTACATAAATATTAGAAGGTAAGTTAGTGGAAGCAGAAGTGAAGTATTCTGCCCATTGGCTGTGGCAGAGTATAATAAAATAATGGGAGGAGCGGATAGTTTTGATCAGCTGTGTGAACGGTATGCTGTAGGCCGTCGTTCATGGAAGTGGTGGCACAAACTGTTTTTCTTTCTTGTGGATTTGACAGTTGTCAATTCCTACGTTATTTGGAAGCTACAGAAGACAGAAGCAGACCAGCTAACATTTAGATTGCACTTGGCAAGGCAGCATATCTCTGGCTTCCCAAGTCGTAAGAGAAGAGGAAGGCCTGTTCATTTTCAAACACCAAAAAGAGGTGTGTCTGGAGTACCAGATGATTGTCTGGAGAAAGTTGGAACTCATTGACCTACAAAAAGTACAACAGACAGAAGATGCCGCCAATGTAGCACCAAGAACAAAGAAAAGAGAACAAAAATAATGTGTAGCAACTGTCGTGTACCTCTGTGTGTAGCACCATGCTTCTCTAAGTTCCATAGTACATCACCTTAGTGAACTCAAAGGACAGTATGAACTAATACAAATATAAATGTAAAGTTTAACATGTTTTTGTACTAAAAAATAAAGGAAATACATTTTTTTTAAATTAGCAAGTGACTTACTGCAGAGTTCGGTGGGAACAATAGTTCCCACTAATTTTTTTATACTCGTAGGCTAAACTCTCACTTTCAAGATTTAAACTATGATTTTATGAACGGTTTCTTAGCCCAATAAAATGTTCATAAAAAGTCTGCAACTTCCAGAAATAATTTGGTCACTAACGGGATAAATAAGATAGAAAGAACCCACCGATGATGGCGATATTTTTCGCTGACAGTAGTTTGGGGAATAAGTAAATAAATAACAAAAAGTGTTTTGCATCAAGGCTGATTCACAATTCCTGTATTGTTGCTTTTCTACGCTAACACGGACCAAATGGAAGAGTTCCAAGATAAAGTTGCTGTCAAAAACCTTGCTCAAATCAAATAGTGCGGAAATTCTCGCTTCATGTTGTCCACGGCATGATTGGTGTTATCAGCATCATTAAAAGAATTAAAACGTAAACAACTGCCTCGCCTAAAGACTAAAAATTCGAGTGCCGTGTTAGTAATGAAGTGTGCATGAGTGCAAAGTGAGGTGGACATCGTCAGACACTGACCTCTCTTCCCGATGCAGCCTCTGCGCGTGCATGCCCACACTCCAGTCGGGGTGCAGAAGCACGTGTTGCACGCCTGCATCCTCTGCTGCCCAGGAAAGCACCCTGCAACACAACACAGCGGCTACGGTCACTACATGTGTAAGTGAGGTGGCCGTAACTCCGGGCTACATTCACCATCCCCACTCTGCCAGTACATCCTTATCTGTTGTACCGTAGACGCGTGGTTTGAGGCGCCATGTTACGGACAGCGCGTCCGCTCCCGCCAGAGGTTCGAGTCCTCCCTCGGTCATGGGCGTGTGTGCGTGTGTGTGTGTGTGTGTGTGTGTGTGTGTGTGTGTGTGTGTGTGTGTTGTTCTTAGTATAAGTTAGTTTATGTAGTGTGTAAGTCTAGGGACCGATGACCTCAGCAGTAAGGTCCCTTAGGAATTCACACACATATGAACATTGGTTGTACCATAATGACGCATTTCATTTCTTCAGTTTCTCGTTAACTGTTGTAAGTTACATAATCATTTAGCAGCCAACTTTATTATGAGCATCTTCTGACCACGTAGCAGTAAACCCCCCACTCCTGATCTTTAAAGAATCGAGCTCGCATACATAAAAATGAGCCGTGCTGCGGCCTGCGTTGGTGCTGTTTCTAGGTTTCCGCCCTCTGTTGCAGGCCAGACGGTATCGTTTAGTTGGCATAGTTGCCGTTGTTTGTCTTCTTCTCGTATTGACTGGCGCCACTCAGTTTCGCAAGCTTTGCCTGTCCGCTAGTGGCAGCAGCGGCGGTTATCGATATATAGTAACTGTTGCCCTCTCTTTGGGACGACGTCGTTGTTTTTCCGGGTCATGTGAGTGTGTCAGTTCGGTTGGGGACTCAGGAGGAGCCAGGTCCAAGCAGTGTGAGAACTCACCAGGACCGCTAGTAGCATGCATGGACTGCTGGATGTAATGGCTGTGGTCACGAAGGTACACGACCTTGTCATAAACCGGATCCAGCAAGCTTTAAGATGAGTGCATTTCAGTCCAAGTAGAGCGCAGTCAGTCACCCATGTGGGCCCGTAGTACGTATGTGGTGTTATGACAGATTATCATCACGCTGTCATGTACAGATTGGTGGATCTGCATATCGCTTAGTACTTGAAGACCCTACTGTGTTAAAAGCACTTGGCTCAATGATTAGACAGAGTGGTTACTCAACTGTGAATTAATGAAGCAGTGAAGAGATTTGTTTCATTCTGCCAACCGTCGTCAGGGTTGTCACAGTGTTCAATGTGCTTTTGTGTGCCTAATGAATTTGATGTCACCCAGTTGGTACCTGGTTTTGGCCTTCAGCCGTGATCACAGTGGCTTGTTTTTTTTTTAAAAAAACATAATCTGTATCTGTTTTTTATGGTGATTTGCTAAATTGTAAAGCACTGAAAACACTTTTATTTACACAATTGTTTATTCCTTCATTAAAAGTGTGGTATTTTTTATTTATTGTTGCGTCTGGAATAAATGTTTTAAAAATAAATGTGTGTAACTGTAAAACGCAACCAATAGTAACTGATTACAGCCCCGTCCACAATCGTAACCAAATCCTGCCCTCCCTTGACTACCACCAGGTTTCAAAACAGCTTCATTCTCTGATTACTTTACAAATGAGGTGATGTGTTAAATATTTCGCGACATGCATGCAAGCGAGAAAAAGTTTGTAAAAAGTTTGAAATTATGTGCACAGTTTCTTGGAAGTCGCTAAGTGTTCTCAGTCCCAGATACTGGATTAGCACAGTCTATGTAATTTCCCCGCCATCAGTTACTCATTCACAGTGCCTCACAATACAGCACACGGTTTTTAACTATAATGCTTGTCTTGCTGTATTAAACCTTTGGCATAAAATTGTACATCTTCATTGGTGAATCATCACAGCGTTTCGAATTTTTGAATTTGGCCAATTATGATATCTGGCACTGAAAATCGCATTATTGTAGTCCCTGTAAGCCACCAGATAGGCCGCCTCCAACTGTGACCGAGCACCATGAACCACATTAGGCTTTTAGTAATGTAAATAGTGAGGATTTACGACTACAGCTGTGGTAACTTGTGCTGAAAATTATCTTAATGTATGTGGTCGGTTCTGGAACAACGTTCGCTGTGCAGATGTCTTGATCATTTGACTGTTTACAGGTTTGTAAAATCTATGCAGTCATTCAATGACTTCCATTAAGGATTTATAGCGAGAAGCTTTCGTTCAAGAGGGACATTAAGGAACTTCTGGCATAATTTGACCTGATAAGAATGTTTATAAATAATAATATGAACATGTGTACGTTGAAGCGAAGTTTTCGTTAAGTATAACTTATGTGTGTTATCTTTTGTTACTGGTTATCATTCTTTCTGCAGTGGTGAATTTAAGCTACTTCGAATTTGTTAATGTTCAGGTCCCTGAAGATGTTATGAAAGACCGAAACTGGTTCTAAAATAAAAGCAATTTACGTAGCAGCTGTCGGTATATCCATACATTACGAGTTTCATACATTTCAAACAAAAATACGTTTCGTCCGTGCCAATGAGGGGACCTTCTTTTAACGCTACCTACTACTCCTCTTCAGAAAAGATATTAAGAAAAGACACTTGTTACACAACGTGTTACTTCTGCACCATTCTAGTCCCTAGTGAGATTTTCTTCACCCTCACCCTGCACCCCCATTCAAAATTAACGAAGTGAAAATATCTGCACTACTTTTATCGTTTGTAAATCACATTTGCTGGATTCCTTATCTCTGAAAAGGTAAAAATTGTAAGACTCCAAGCTTCCGATGCTTTGTGTCTGACACTGCCACTCACAATAATAATAATAATAATAATAATAATAACGCTGTGTAGGCCTTATAGCACTGTAGTGTAATTACATAGTTTCT
This sequence comes from Schistocerca nitens, assembly GCF_023898315.1. Classification (NCBI taxonomy): domain Eukaryota; kingdom Metazoa; phylum Arthropoda; class Insecta; order Orthoptera; family Acrididae; genus Schistocerca; species Schistocerca nitens. The sequence continues at coordinate 92,923,855 of NC_064622.1, forward strand.
GTTGTGCTGTGCAACCAAATCGTTTATTGTTGCGACGCGAATAATGAAGAAAATTTCTGGTCTATTTTGAGAACTACTAACAACTCGTACAGGGTATTTTAGGAGATATAGAAGCATGTGTGATCCACACTGCTTGATAGCTGCTAAGGAGGAGAGACATTGATGGAAAGGAATAATCACAGGCAATGACATATGACATGAAACACAATACATGCGCAACAGAGGTCGGATGTTACATTTACAAGGAAAATCTGTACAGATTTCACCATATGGGAAAACAAAATAACGGACATAAATAAAGCTTATGTTTAACGCATGTCATGCTCCCAACATAAAGGTCAATATCGGACTCTCAGTAAGGAATATGCCCTCCTCGGTTACTAACGCACATTTCGTTCCTCGTGTTCACAGTGGCTACAAAACCGTAGAAGAGTCTTTGCGGGATATTTTCCCACTCATCTCAGTTCTTGCACGGTCATGGGGGTGGGGAGAGGGAAACTTTCCGTTTAGTTCCACGTCTGCCAATACCATCCTAGGTAGGATCTATTGGGTTTCGGCCCGGGGAGTATGCAGACCTTTGCACACATTCAGTATCTTCAATTCTCTATGTGTCCGAGACCTGAGCGCTCATGTGTGTGTGTTTGTGTGTGTGGGTGGGTTGGGAGGGGGGAGGGGGTGGATCGTTGTAGCTCATAAACAGAAAGGCGGGACCCTTTTTTTGTTGGGTCATCAGCCTTCTGCCTGCTTTGATGCGGCCCGCCACGAATTCTCTCCTGTACCAACCTCTTCATCTCAGAGTAGCGCTTGCAACCTACGTCCTCAATTATTTGCTGGATGCATTCCAATCTCTGCCTTCATCTACTGCTTTTGCCGTCTACAGCTCCCTCCAATACCATGGAAGTCATTCCCTGATGTCTTAACAGATGTCCTATCATCCTATCCCTTCTTCTTATCAGTGTTTTCCACATACTCCTTTCGTCTCCTATTATGCGCAGAACCTTCTCAATCCTTACCTTATCAGTCCACCTAATTTTCAACATTCGCCTGTAGCACTACAATTCAAATGCTTCGATTCTCCTCTGTTATGATTTTCCCATAGTCCATGTTTCACTATCATACAACGCTGTGCTCCAGACGTACATTCTCAGAAAAGTTTTCCTAAAATTAAGGCCAATGTCTGATACTAGAATAATTCTCTTATCCAGGAGTGTCCTTCTTGACAGTGCTGGCTCCGTCCGTCATTGATTATTTTGCTGCCTAAGTAGCAGAACTCCCTAACTTCATCTACCTCGTGACCACCAATTCTGTTGTTAAGTTTCTCACTGTTCTCATTTCTACTACTTCTCATTACCTTCGTCTTTCTTCGATTCACTCTCAATCCATTTCTGTACTCGGCATATCATGTAATTCTTCTTCACTTTTACTGAGGGTAGCAATGTCATCAGCTAACCGTATCATTGATATGCTTTCACCTTGAATTTTAATTCCATTCCTGAACCTTTGTTTTATTTCTATCATTGCTTCATCGATGTGCGGATTGAACAGTAGGTAGAAAGACTACATCCTTGTCTTATACCATTTTTAATCCTAGCGCTTCGTTCTTGGTCGTCCATTCTTACTATTCCCTCTTGGCTCTTACACATATTGTATATTATTCGTCAGTCCCTATAGCTTATCCACATTTTTCTCTGACTTTCGAACATTATTATTGTCATCAACTTGGATGCATGAGCTATTAAGCTGATTGTGCGATAATTCTCGCACTTGCCAGCTCTTGCATTCTTCGGAATTGTTTGGATGGATATTTTTCCGAAAGTGAGATGGTATGTTGCCAGACTCATAAATTCTACACGTCAACGTGAATAGTCGCTTAGTTGCCATTTCCCCTAATGATTTTAGAAATTCTGATAGACTGTTTGAAATACCTGGGCTAGCAGGACGGAGCGGATGCGGTTATATTTGTGGAAAGTGGCCAAAATAAGTTACCGTCAGTTGCAATCAACATATAAACTTTATTTCTTTAAACACACAATCACACAAGCAAGAGTCAAAACTCTAAAGGTTTTAACGAAAGACCTCTTTTGTTTTAATTTAGATCGGCTGAAGGCCACATCGAAAATCCAAGGCACAAGGCCTAAGAAAGGAAATGAGGTACAGGAGTTCTTCTGGACGATTCAGTTCTTTAGAAAAAAATTTTATCTTCAATATAAATAGGCTAAAAGTCTTAGCTTAAATTATTCCCATAGAACTCGGCTGAAGGCCTCACATTAATCATGAACAGTGTTACGGCTTAAGGCCGAGACAAAGTTTTTCAATGTTTAATATAAATATGCTGAAAGCTGAAGGCCGCATATCAACAAAACCATTTAACGGCTTAAGGCCTCGGAAGAAGAGCTTTCAATTTGAAAAGGCTGAAGGCCTTATCTTAAAATACTTCGTGTGAAACTCGGCTGAAGGCCTCATACTAAAGAATAACAACCTTATGACTTAAGGGTAAGACAAGGATTTTTAATTTTTAATTTGAAAGAGACTAAAACTCGGCTGAAGGCCAGACACCATGCAGAAAACAATTTGACGGCGTAAGGCCTAAAGAGAAGAGCCAAATTTCAACTAAAGTAGACTAATGGCTTTATCCTAAAATGCTTCACATAACTGTCGGCTAAAGGCCACATACGAAACCCAAACAATCTCACGGCTTAAAGCCCAAAGAAATTTACCATTTTTAATTTAAGTTGGAAAACTCGTCTGAAGGCCACATAAAAACTAGAAAATATTTCTTACGGCTTAAGGCGTAGACAAAATTTTTCAGCTCTTGATGTGAAAAGGCTGATAACTCTGCTGAAGGCCACATACCAACTTGAAACCAATTTACAGCTTAAGGTCTAGGCACAAGGAATTTTCAATTTTAATTTTGGAAGGCTGAAACTCGGCTGAAGGCCACATACCAAACAATTTTTTTATGGCATAAGGCCTAAGAAGTAAAGCCTTACAAAGGCCACAAAGAGTACTTAAGACTAAAAAGGAAATCACTATGTAAAACACAAGGAGCGGCGCTGGGAAGATTCCAAGGATCGGCCTGGGAAGGTAACACTAACGCACGTTTAGGTGAGAAAGGTAGCCAGACCGACAGCCTCTTAATCGGAAGGCAACCCAACCGAAAGCCAGCCGACGAACCAACCAACAAGATCAGTTCTGCTCCACCCGACCAGCAAAACAACAACAAGATGTCAATGGCACAACGTTCTGGATACTGGTGCCCAATCCAGCCAAGTGAGAATAAACGCCCAAAACTACCAACAACACCTCAGCTGTCGAACTACACGCCGTGCTGGACAGCGTCAACTCGGCGAGGAAAATACACTGCCGAAAACTACGTCAACGACCAGGGCAGGTCACCGGAACGTCAACGACCACAAGGCAGAAGATACCGCTGGTACACTTCATTAATGAAGGAATGAATTAAATTGAGTTAAACACCACACAGGGAGACGGCTGCAATTCTAGCCGACTTCAATGCACACACGGTGTTGCCTTCGGGAATCTCCCAGAAAGCGACAACCAGGATCAAACGAAGGGATGTGGTAGCAGCTGAGGCTTGATAGTAGGTTAAGTGAGCCCCAGGATCGGTGGGAGACGAACTTCATAACCCTCGCAAGAGACGCCTCACAGCCGGCCGGTGTGGCCAGCGGTTCTAGGCGCTTCTGTTTGGAACCGCGCTGCTGCTACGGTCGCAGGTTCGAATCCTGCCTCGGGCATGGATGTGTGTGATGTTCTTAGGTTATTTAGATTTAAGTAGTTCTAAGTTCTAGGGGACTGATGACCTCAGATGTTAAGTCCCATGGTACTCAGAGCCATTTGAACCATTTTTGAAACGCCTCACAACTCCAACCGCCAGCGGCTGTGGCCTGACTACGCGCCACGGAGACTTCCTCGCTGCTTTGCCCCAACCGGCCGACTGCCTCACAATCGGAAACGGCCAAAAGACCAAATACACGTCGGCCGATGAGACGACCGGTGGTACGACCAACCAACGGTCGTTCCCACTCCAGTCTCCTTCAGTCGGACAGTTCATGTGTTTCCCCAGCGGTCGGCAAGTACTGTCTGTCAGCACTTCACTGGCGCTCCGTCCCCGACGCTGCTCCGTGCCCGATTGCGCCGGCCGGTGTGGCCGTGCGGTTCTAGGCGCTTCAGTCTGGAACCGCGTGACCGCTACGGTCGCAGGTTCGAATCCTGCTTCGGGCATGGATGTGTTTGATGTTCTTAGGTTAGTTAGGTTTAAGTAGTTCTAAGTTCTAGGGGATAGATGACCTCAGAAGTTAAGTCCCATAATCCTCAGAGCTATTTGAACCATTTAGTGACACCAGTAAATGCAATAAGAAAACGAGGTGGCAGTATCGTAAAAGAAGTGTGCTCCCTGCCGCCGTTGGATAAGCAGCTGCCAGCGGAAAGTCGTATACTCCTAGCTCACTCATTTGTTACATAGTTTAATTCTTAATTTCTTTGCGTGTTTTTGGTACTTGCATTGTTTAAATTCATAAATTTCGGGCGTATTACAGTATTTGAGAGTTTAGCATCGCCTTTTAGTACCTGAATAGTGTAAAATCGCGTAGTCTCCTTCCGCCGCCAAGCAGTGTGTCAGCAGTGCGCAAGTAGCAGCATTACTGCATTTACTAGGCAATCTTGTATTTTAATAACCGTTTAAATTTTGTGTCGATTTGTTTGTGCTCTCTGTAGATTAGTTCAGACGTTCTTTGCACAACAGTTTTTAGCATGGATAGGGACTGCAACTGCTGTGTTCGGATGCAGGCTGAGTTGGCATCCCTTCGCTCCCAGCTTCAGGCAGTGTTGGCTTCGGTCACACAGCTTGAGGCTGTTGCCAATGGGCATCACTGTGGGGGTCCGGATGGGGGTTTGTCGGGGACGGCCAGATCGTCCCACGCATCCTCCGATCGGACTAAGACTGTGGCTGCCCGGGATACTGCCCACATTGAGGCTGATCCCTCACCTGTGGTAGAGTGGGAGGTCATCTCGAGGTGTGCCAGGGGGCGAAAGACATTCCGGAGGGCTGAACGGAAGGACTCTCCAGTTTGTCTGACGAACCGGTTTCAGGCTCTGTCTCCGGCTGATACTGATGTTCGGCCGGAGATGGCTGCTTGTCCTGTTCCAGAGGTTGCCCCAAAGTCTGCAAGATCCGGGCAGTCGCAGGGGGTGGGCTTACTGGTAGTTGGGAGCTCCAACGTCAGGCGCGTAATGGGGCCCCTTAGGGATATGGCAGCAAGAGAGGGGATGAAAACCAATGTACACTCCGTGTGCATACCGGGGGGAGTCATTCCAGATGTGGAAAGGGTCCTTCCGGATGCCATGAAGGGTACAGGGTGCACCCATCTGCAGGTGGTCGCTCATGTCGGCACCTATGATGTGTGTCGCTATGGATCGGAGGAAATCCTCTCTGGCTTCCGGCGGCTATCTGATTTGGTGAAGACTGCCAGTCTCGCTAGCGGGATGAAAGCAGAGCTCACCATCTGCAGCATCGTCGACAGGACTGACTGCGGACCTTTGGTATAGAGCCGAGTGGAGGGTCTGAATCAGAGGCTGAAACGGTTCTGCGACCGTGTGGGCTGCAGATTCCTCGACTTGCGCCATAGGGTGGTGGGGTTTCGGGTTCCGCTGGATAGGTCAGGAGTCCACTACACGCAGCAAGCGGCTACACGGGTAGCAGGGGTTGTGTGGCGTGGACTGAGCGGTTTTTTAGGTTAGATGGCCTCGGGCAAGTACAGAAAGGGCAACAGCCTCAAAGGGTGCGGGCAAAGTCAGGAAAAAATGGTTCAAATGGCTCAGAGCACTATGGGACTCAACTGCTGAGGTCATTAGTCCCCTAGAAGCTTTCTTAAAATCTGATTGTAATACTGGATCCCCTATCTCTTCTAAATCGCTTCCTGTTTCTGTGAGGGACCTGCTTCACCTCTGAACAGACGGACATGATCTAGAAGAATCTCCCTGCAATACCGCTGTGCTGTAACGGTACCTGGCTCAGAGATATGCAGCGGTGTCTCGCCATGGTGCACAATGCCTCCTAGCACCACAGTGCCTAGGCCATGTCGATGACGTTCATGAACATTCTGTGATGTGTAGCGTATTCCCCTCTCTCTGCACACAGACTGATGGCCAGAACCACTTGCCACAGTGCAGTTACATTCGCCACAGAACGTCACTCTGGACCACTGTCCCACCCGCAACCAACACACTCCCTACACCAACAAACTTCTTCTCGACGATGGTATTGTTGAAGTGGGATCATTTAACAGACTTCAGAGCATCCATACCAGCCTGAATTAACCACTGCGAAATGGTTCTAGTCGAGACATGTCTAGCAGTAGCGGTTACTAGGTCTACAGCGATCTTCCTAGGAATGACAAGTATGTTCCTTTTCTGCACTAGGGTTTCGTATGGATCCTCTTTCAGTGTGGTGGGCCGTCTACGCTAACGGCATGCTTTTGCATAGCATTTTCACCTTCAGTGCCCTCTTTTAATCGTGAGATGGCACTGTTGAACACACCCATTACTGTGGCCATGGTAGTGTCACTCTGCACGGTTTCGGTCTGTCCAACTGCTCGTCCACGATCGTAAGCACGCAAATGACGTCTTGCAGAAACACTGCCCTGGCAAACGGCATGTTGCACTGACTGATGCCGCAACAATCTTCCTGAGTCACCGCAGTGCGTGAACTGTCGAATGCACATACAGCGTTTGTCCACAGCCTTCGCGGCATTTGACACGTCCCACCTTTACACTTCCTATTATCATCATTGATTGTGTACTCCGCAGCAATTGTAGACTGTTCTGTAGAAACTGGCAGTTGTTCCTTAGAAGTGTCAGTTGTTCCTTAGCGATTGTCAATCAGTGTCTATATCTCGGCTTTTCTACCATGGATAAAAAAATGGTTCAAATGGCTCTGAGCACTATGGGACTTAACTTCTGTGGTCATCAGTCCCCTAGAACTTAGAACTACTTAAACCTAACTAACCTGTGCACATCCATGCCCGAGGCAGGATTCGAACCTGCGACCGTAGTGTCGCGCGGTTCCGGACTGAGCGCCTTAACCCCGAGACCACCGCGGCCGGCTCTACCATGGATAAAAGTATATATAGAGTGACTGGACTTTGTGAGGAAGACGTTGCTCATACATTCGTTATGCAAGCTGTAACATCCATCACCTTGTGTCACGCGTTAATGTTAGTTATTAAATAAAAAATATAACTAATAGCACCATCTTACAAAATAGTGATAATCGTAATGATCTTTCAAAAAGTATTTGATTTCGTGACCGGAACATAACTGAAGCCTTTTTTTTACCCCTACGAAAATTTCATTTTACCGCTCAAGAGATAATTACTTCGCCGGGCGGTGTGGTTGAGCGGTTCTAGACGCTTCAGTCTGGAACCGCGCGACCGCTACGGTCGCAGGTTCGAATCCTGCCTCGGGCAAGGATGTGTGTGGTGTCCTTAGATTAGTTAGGTTTAAGTAGTTCTAGGGGACTGATGACCTCCGATGTTAAGTCCCATAGTGCTCAGAGCCATTTGAACCATTTGAGATAATTACTTCATGTTGGAAACCACTGCTCTAACATATATTTTGCTTTTTACTACATGTACATACTAGATACACGATCCAATAGATACAAGCCTTTTCCTGTTTTGCAAGTTTCTTTCCGTCTGTCTCCTATTATCGGCCTAGAAAAAATATTTTGGCAGTTTTTTACTTAAGATTCCAGATTCTTTTGCTCCATTTGCGATTTTGTGTGGCTGTTTATTCGCATATGTAACACTATGGTTATCCAACCTGTTACAGTCTAGGAGGTCCCATTATGAAAATTTGTGTGCACGTGTTTTTAGATCTAATGGTATTTCTCACTAATGTTCTTTCTTTTCATATTTGTTGACAGTGTGCGTTTACAGTCTCCAGTATTATCAATTTCAGCGATGTGTGCTGGCATAGTCATTTGTCTGCGTTATGGTTGCTACATGCAGTTCAGTTTCTGTACTTTTGTAGCGTGTGTGTACGATTGTGCGTGGTGAGGGAGGCACTTTAGCATTTGGGAGAGATGTGCCATCGTAACCTATGTGTATTTATCTATGCCTCTATGTATGTATTTATGTGTGTGTGTGTGTGTGCGTGTGTGTATGTGTGTGTGTGTGTGTGTGTGTGTTTGTGCTTGTCTATATGTGTATTTTCTGTTGATAAGAATGTAAACTGTTGTGATAGACATAATGGATGAGTTATCGCTTAGTATGCCTCTGTTCTGTACCTCTGTTCGCTATTGTTTCAGTAGCTGCCACAATCTGAGCCTTGATGTTTGTATTAATTTTGTCATTCATGACTTCCTTAAATCATTTCAGATACGACATTCTCAGAATTTCTATGAACACTCATGAGCGATAAAATGTGAGACACCTGCTGAGTTGCGGAAAGAGCTCTTCGCTGGGAACAGCGAATACAGATGTAACGCCGGAAATGCATATCCTCCTATTTCCATCTATTGCACTGCAAAATTTTTTCCTTATTTTGCTACCTGAAGATATAACATTTCTGTGTCTTTGTATATTGTAATTGTTTTACTAGTTGTATATATATGCATTTATGTCGATGTATAATTGGTTTGTTTTGTGAATATTATTTGTATTTACACGCTGGGTCTGGCCTAGGGAAAACTATGCTATCGAACGAATACATCGATAGGTTGTGTGGAGAACGAAAGTGTTTAGGATCTTTGGTAGTGTTAACTCTGCCGCGTGGAGCGCGGGCTGAGCAGAGGGGTCTGGCTGGAGTAGTGCAGTGGAGCAGGTGCGTTGTGTGAAGCTCCCGCGAGTTGCCGCGCTTTCGGGGTTTGGCAGCATGTAATTGCGCTCGACTTGCGATGATAGTTTCTGACATGGTGTCGCGGACGGGAATCATTAGCTGGTGCACATCAAGAGCCCGTTTCGTCTGGTGACCGTGTCGAGAAGAAGGCGCGCCAACATCCAGCTTCTGCAACAGCGACGGCCGACAATGAGTGACTGTCGCCACCTCCTCGATCGACAGCTTCAAACCTTCAATCAACCAACAAGGAAGACTGGAAGCACGTAAAGTTTTAGAACTGTATGGCAGACCTCAGCTTTTCAAACTTTTAAAATTGTTGCATCACAAAATTATAGCAACTTAGCATGAACCTTTGTTGCTCATTGTCCAAATTGCATTGCCAAGCAGGGTCCCTTCCTTTTCCGAAATGAACCCGAGTGTCGTTGAAATTCAAACGCCAGCATTAAAATAATATAATTCGATTTCACTGCTTTAATTTCAAAGTTCAGTTAAGGTATTCATAGCTGGGTACAATATTTAGATTACACGAGCACAAATTAAGAGTGCGAGTTTTGTTAGCATATTTTAGCTCACCTGTGACTGCAGCTCAGCTTGGTACGTACTAAATTTTACTATTGTTAATTGTTCAGAATCATTTAATTCAAGTTCGAAGTTAAATCTCTTATTTCTAAATTGCGTAGATTCAAGTAGCTTTTGAAATGATTGTTGAGGTAGCCCAAGACTAACTGTATGTTACTGAATTTCGATATGCTTCAGAAACAAAGGTCACTATTAATTTCAGTCACTAAACTAACTTTCAATTTTCCAGTTTTATTAATTCTTTTGCTAAATTAAGTCAGAGTGCAGCGAAATTTATTACTTCTGACAAACTTTCAGTTTTCGCACTACACGTGTCAACCTTCAGTTGCCACGCTTCTAGTGCTAATTATATGTGTAATAACCTTTCTTTTTCAGTTACTATAGTAATTGTCCTTAGGACTGGCGACCGTGATTTCCCCCAAATCTCAAATATCTAATTACCGTTAGTTAATTGTGAACGTAACGGCCGCACATTTACTTCCTTTATTAACTTTACCCCTTTTCAAAATTAATTTCCACCAGTTTCATTTGCATTTTTCCTTTCATTTAGATGTAACCCTTTCCTCCCTCTTTACCGACAGATTAACTTCGGTGACGATTCCTTTCCCCAAATTTCCATTAGGTACACGCGGTTTAATTTTTCACTGTCATTAAGGTCGATAAGTGAGGGGGAGGTTACACAGAAAGTTCAGCTTTTCATGTGACAGTGATGGCATCACACCAGATACAGTCGAGCTTGTATAGGCGAACCGAACGCTCTGGTACGGCAGATGTGGCTGGCGGTCACTCTACGCATGGTGCACTGAGTGTCAGAGGTCATGCAGCCACCACGGTTTTATCTGTAGCCGTGAACACGAGTACCTTGATTCTGCCTTCCTTCCGCCCCTCGCAGTCAGCTGCCGTGAGAAACAACGACTTCATCTGGCTGCAAGAAACCACTTTCCCGCTGAAGGGTGGACAACAACCAATGGGCAGCCATACCACCCAGAACCAGCAACCGTGCTGCATCTACCTCTCACCAGAGCTTAAAAACTACAATTTCTTTTTTTTTTAGTCATCAGTCTTCTCAGTGGTTTGATGCGGCCCGCCATGAATTTTTCTCCTGTGCCAACCTATTCATCTCAGAGGATAGCCCGGATGCAGCCGAAGCCTTTAGGCTTTGGTTCAAAAATGGTTCAAATGGCTCTGAGCACTATGGGACTCAACTGCTGTGGTTATCAGTCCCCTAGAACTTAGAACTACTTAAACCTAACTAACCTAAGGACATCACACACATCCATGCCCGAGGCAGGATTCGAACCTGCGACCGTAGCAGTCGCACGGTTCCGGACTGCGCGCCTAGAACCGCGAGACCACCGCGGCCGGCTAGGCTTTGGTTCTTTTTAGGTTTGCAGAGTGGTTCGCTCATCATTTCATAGTCCAGTGATCCCTCACTGAAAGTCTTTTTCTTGTTGAAACTTTCAGAAATGACAATAAAAAAGCTTTTAACAATACAAGTGATTTTAGAGAGTGTAGATATAGTGTTCCGTGAGGTGTTCTATTTCATTTCTTACTGATTTTTTTTTTGTTTTACTGTTTCCTATCGCACTCGTCCATTAAAAGATTGCCGACCGCGGTGGCCGAGTGGTTCTAGGCGCTTCAGTCCGGAACCACGCGGCTGCTACTGTCGCAGGTTCGAATCCTGCCTCGGGCATGGATATGTGTGATGTCCTTAGGTTAGTTAGGTTTCAGTAGTTCTAAGTCTAGGGGACTGGTGACCTCAGATGTTAGGTCCCATAGTGCTTAGAGCCCTTTGAACCATTGAAAGATTAGAGTACAGACGTTCGAGACGTGTCTGTCATAAGGTCAAACAAATATATAACAGTCATATATCCCATCAAGCAAGAGTATTAGTTGGGTACGTCAACATTACCATTCGCGAATTTCATGCTGACTTTTAGGACTTTAGAAACAATCGTATGGGAGGCAACCACAGCTAAGGAACTTGCACATAATGTGAAGGCCAATCAAACAGTTTAAAATCCAAGATGGCAAAATAGTCTACCATAAACTGAGTGAAAGTCCGCAATAGCGGTTTAATGTGTTTTTACCCATATGACTGAGCCGGTACGGCTGTTTTTTTTTCTTTTTTTAGTGGCTTGCAGTGAGATAGTTCCGGACGGTGCGTGAGGAGTGATGTCGGTGTCGGAGGGCAAGGCCGCTTGGTCGGTGGGCCCCGCAGAAGATCCTAATGCGGAGGGCCGGTGTTGTCCCGATGGCGATCATCGTGTGGTTATTCAAGAGCTGAAAAGTGATTTCTTGGTTCCGCCCTTGGATTCCAACGAAGAATTACGTAAGTTTGGTGTATGAGGTGAACATAAGAATTCCAAAAAGGTGCACGTTGGTGGAGCATATATCGGACTTGTGAGTGGTGTAAGATTTGCTTCGGTACTGCAGTGTCCAGTTAGAGCGCTGCATGGGAAGAGAGCGTTGATAGCGGCATTGCATCTATTTAGCTGCTCTAAAGTAAGTGACTGTTTGGGGTCGAAGGTGGAACCAAGTGAAGCACCGAATCACATCTTGTCTTATTAAGAAACCTAAGATGGCCCCAGAGTGTTAAACTCTGTTACCTACAGTTAAAACGAGTAACTGACACTCTGGTAGTGTCCACGAGTGAACTTTAGAGGTGCTGTTAAGTGTTTGTAGTAAGGTAAAGATTGACTGTGGAGCTTTTCAGTCGGACGCTTATGAATCGTGTAAATTGCAGTTCGCTTCTTATGGTATTTTACGGTTCTACTTGTCATGTCGAAATCGCCGATAGTATTTTCATAATTTAGCTTGTGACGTCATTCTGTGGTTTGGTGTGACCCTCCCAAGAGTTTACTGTTTGGTGCGGTGCGGTATAGTCGAAGTGTTCACTAGTACCACATCTACTCCCTCGCCCGTTTTAAGTTTTGCGAGCCTCACCCACCTCGACGTATAATCCCAGTAAGCAATTTGTGTAAGTTGGTTGCGCCCTGTTAACGTTTTGTACATAGCAGAAAATCTTTCCTGTGCCGCATGTGATCCTGAAGGAGAGCAAGGTGCACAACAGCGCACGACCACGACGAAATCAAAAGATATGTATTGTATATTTTTTTAACGGATGTAATTACTGAGTTTAAGAGTCGATTTGTGTGTTTTTTATTTGATTTCAGAGAAAAAGATGACATACCTGGTTAGTTAAAACATCTATGCTTGATTATTTGTCATAATTCGATGGTTGTAGTATGCAGCACATGTAGGGAGGTTAATGGCCTAAAGTTATAGAAGGAAGGAAAACATATTGTGATACGCTGCGCATCGTAGAGGCTACAGGGTTCGAGTGTATGTTGATAGTGATCAGATTTTATTGCACTTAAGTCGTTATAATTAAAAATGTGTAATCAATATTTTATTGCCTTTAGAGATCACAGGTGATATCTACGAAAATTTGGGTATTGCCATGTGTTGTTAGAATCTTTTATTTAGCCTTGCATTATTCAATTTGTATTTTTTTCCTTTGCTTAAAAAGGTATTTTGAGTTTTAAGCGTTGTAAATTGATTCTGAGAGCTGTTCTTTGATCTGTTAAAATAACACTTCAGGAACTTTCATTAACAAACTATATTGACGATCTTGTTGTTCACGATAACGAATGTTCATTTACTATTTTAAAATGAAGTTAAAAAAGTTGTAAAATTTTAAAGGTAAGAAAAAGGCTTTTATTCGGGAAACGGCGTCTGCCTGTACCCCCCACAACTTCGGCGCATTCAAAACATTGGCATTCGGGCGTTGTCTGATGTTTTGCCGGTATCTATCCCAGGTAACGTCTTCGAGGCCATGTCACTGACGACCGGTTTCATACCCTGGAGGTGTACCTTCATGTCATATAAAAGTAATACTTCATGGCCATGACTTCCAAGGTGCAAGCGCGCTGGAAACATTGTCACTCTTCGGTAAAACCATGAATGAACCGGCAGACGGTAGTCCGATCATTTTTCTTTTTTCTTTTTTTACTGATCATGCACGGTTTGGATCGGACGCCCACCTGACGGTTCATTCATGGTTTTACCGAGCAGTGACAATTTTTCCAGCGCGCTTGCACCTTGGAAGTCGTAGTCCATGAAGTATTAGTCTTATCTGACCCGAAGATATACCTCCAGTGTATGAAACAGGCGTCATACAGGGAAAAACACAATAAACATTTTTGGGAGATGACTGCCAGCAGCAGTTAAGTAATGTATAAAATGCATATTTGAACCATCAGCTGTTTTTATTTTAAACTCAAATTCTACCGGTTTCGATCTTGACCGTCTTCACGGATGGAGGGCTAAAATGGTTTAAGCCGCCATATTGCATTAGTCATTACTTAAAATGTGTAATGCATGCCGTGAATGTAAACATATGAGACAGGACTTTAAAAGCAAACATCCCAATTATACTGTATACATTTAGAAATCGGATGTTTGCTTTTAACGTCGTGTCCCTTATGTTTATATTCATACGATGCACTCCCCCCATGAACCATGGACGTTGCCGTTGGTGGGGAGCTTGTGTACCTCAACGATACAGATAGCGGTACCGTAGGTGCAATCACAACGGAGGGGTATCTGTTGACAGGCCAGACAAACGTGTGGTTCCTGAAGAGGGGCAGCAGTCTTTTCAGTAGTTGCAGGGGCAACAGTCTGGATGATTGACTGATCTGGCCTTGTAACACTAACCAAAATGGCATTGCTGCTCTGGTACTGACAACGGCTGAAAGCAAGGGGAAGCTACAGCCGTAATTTTTCCCGAGGCAGATTATTCAATCTGTATATTGAGCAAGCAATAAAGGAAACAAAAGAAAAGTTCGGAGTAGGTATTAAAATCCATGGAGAAGAAAGAAAAACTTTGAGGTTCGCCGATGACATTGTAATTCTGTCAGAGACAGCAAAGGACCTGAAAGAGCAGCTGAACGGAATGGACAGTGTCTTTAAAGCAAGATGTAAGATGAACAAAAGAAAAGCAAAACGAGGGTAATGGAATGTAGTCGAGTTAACTCGGGTGATGCTGCGGGAATCAGATTAGGAAATGAGACGCTTAAAGCAATAAACGAGTTTTACTGTTTGGGGAGCAAAATAACTGATGATGGTCGAAGTAGAGAGGATATAAAATGTAGAATGGCAATGGCAAGGAAAGCGTTTCTGAAGAAGTAAAATTTGTTAACATCGAATATAGATTTAAATCTCAGGAAGTCGTTTGTATGGAGTGTAGCCATGTATGGAAGTGAAACGTAAACGCTAAATAGTTTAGACAAGAAGAGAATATAAGCTTTCGAAATGTGGTGCTACAGAAGAATGCTGAAGATTAGATGGGTAGATCACATAACTAATGAGGAGGTACTGAATAGAGCTGGGGAGAAGAGGAGCTTGTGGCACAACTTGACTAGAAGAAGGGATCGGTTGGTAGGACATGGTGGTGGTGGTGGTTAGTGTTTAACGTCCCGTCGACAACGAAGTCATTAGAGACGGAGCGCAAGCTCGGGTTAGGGAAGGATTGGGAAGGAAATCGGCCGTGCCCTTTCAAAGGAACCATCCCGGCATTTGCCTGAAACGATTTAGGGAAATCACGGAAAACCTAAATCAGGATGGCCGGAGACGGGATTGAACCGTCGTCCTCCCGAATGCGAGTCCAGTGTGCTAACCACTGCGCCACCTCGCTCGGTTGGTAGGACATGTTCTGAGACATCGAGGGATCACCAATTTAGTATCGGACGGCAGCGTGGAGGGTAAAAATCGTAGAGGGAGACCAAGAGATGAATACACTAAGCAGATTCAGAAGGATGTAGGCTGCAGTAGGTACTGTGAGATGAAGAAGCTTGCACAGGATAGAGTAGTATGGAGAGCTGCATCAAACCAGTCTCAGGACTGAAGACCACAAAAACAAACCATGCACTACACATTTTAAGTAATGACTTATGCAGTATGGTGGCTTATACCATTTCAACCCTTCATCCGTGAAGATTGTCCAAGACCGAAACCGATAGAATTTGGGTTCAAAATAAAAACAGCTGATGGTGCAAAAATGCATTTTATACATAAAACCACAGTAAACCGCTGTTGCGGACTTGGACTTTCACCCTATTTATTCTCGACTATTTTAACATCTTTGATTTTAAATTCTTTGATTGTCCTTCACGTTATGCGTAGGACATTACCCTCTGAAGAAGTCGATATATTACTTCTCGGAGAGTTCTTAATTCACTTGCTTCTAGACGTTTAAATCTAGGCACGGTTCGTGAGACAGCCTCACCTCTCTGGGCTTCCACGTGCGACGAGAGCGCCAGGACGGCGAAAACGGCGACGGCCACACCTGCAGAAATCTTCATGGCGTTGCGGCCGGTGGCGGCTACGGAACACTAACAACACCTTAACGAACCGCACTCAGCGCCTTTTATATCTGGCGTCGTCAGCGCCTCTGGAGGGGGCTTGCCCGTGTCTGCAGCTGCTTACTGAGCTCACAGGGATTCCCCCCAGCCGTGGAGGCCTTCCGTTCTCAGAACTGCTGAAGTGGTGTGATGACTGGCGAAACGTCATTTTAGAGGGCTGTGCAGCGCGGCAAGCGAGTCGTCCCCCAGCTGTTTGACCAGGATACAGCACTCCACACGTCACGCTCCTTCAAAGTTGCTCCAAACGCGACTGGGAATTCCGACCGTAAGTTGCTGTCTGAAAACATCCAATCGTTCGCTGGAAGAAGGACTGCTGTATTCGGAGCTGCTTAACCTGCTGCAGCTCAGCGTGTATATGGTTAGTCCGGGACGCATAGTCTGGAAAGAGATTTCCGATTACGTTTTCCGGATATCCAGCAGTGGGAGAAAAGGATTTAACAAAAAATACGCATGTTCCAGCATGAATTCGGTACAATAAATAGATGCCTAAAAATTAGTATCAATGGCGTGCCACCTTTTCTCTGTCGATCTGAAAAATGGACATTCACAAAGACTGGTAACAACAAGGTACAAGCAACCGAAATGAGATTCTTAAGGTCAAAAAAAAAATTCTCCTTCATATAAAATTTCAGATGAAAAAACAAGGGAAGGATTAAGAATAAGCTCTTTGGGAGAAAACATTGTTAGCTACAGAAATTAGTACATAAAATATGTTGACAGAATGCCTAAGGAGAGGATCCCAATAAGAGTGTTCTACTGCATGCCTAAGAGAACAGGATGTCTGGGAACACCAAGAAACCGGTAGTCGGACATACTTTGAAGACGGAATAGGCAACATTGCCTAATCCACGGAGTGGAGAAGAAGATAGAATTGCTTAGGATCTGCTTCTCATTATCTGTTTGCACATTCTGGCACTTTTAGCAGTACTGTCATTACTTTCTCTCCTCATTGTCAACATAATTAGTGACGTTAACCGTAAGTCATCATGGTGTGTGGAAGGTTATCCGGCCACCAACTATGTACCACTAACATAAACTCAACCCCTATAACAGTGCCGACCCCGTGGAAGAAGAAGAAGAACAGTATGTCGTCGTGGCTGACCATAAAGGCATTTCCCGCTATCTGTGCTCGCACTGCGGTAACAGGGCGCTGTAGTTTGAACTGGATCGTGCGTGCATCGAGTCACTTGAACGATTTCGTTCCCACGGGACTAGGATTTAGTTTTTCGAATAACATGTCCTCAGTGAAGCGTTCAACAACAGTCCCAATAGACATCCCTAGTGAGGTCCTGAGGTACTTGGTAGACCATCTTTGTCCACATGGAAAAGAAATACACTGCCTGATAAAAAGTGAAGCGCCAGAAGGCGGGGAGGAAACGAAATGAATTCCAGTTGAGAAAGCATGTCAAGTTAATGCAGTGATTACGAAATAGAGTCAAATTTGCACATAACTTGGCAATATAAGCCCACTTAACAGTTTGATATTGCGCCCCCCCCCCCCCTCCTGGTCAGGATGCACACTCTGATTCTGTTGGAATGGGTGACATAAAGCCGTTGTATCTTCCCCTGCCGTAGGCTGCCCGATACTGGGCGCTGGGATGGACTTGGTCACTCACCTTAAATCGCAGATAACAGTGCCGACCCCGTGGAAGAAGAAGAAGAAGAAGAAGAACAGTATGTCGTCGTGGCTGACCATAAAGGCATTTCCCGCTATCTGTGCTCGCACTGCGGTAACAGGGCGCTGTAGTTTGAACTGGATCGTGCGTGCATCGAGTCACTTGAACGATTTCGTTCCCACGGGACTAGGATTTAGTTTTTCGAATAACATGTCCTTAGTGAAGCGTTCAACAACAGTCCCAATAGACATCCCTAGTGAGGTCCTGAGGTACTTGGTAGACCATCTTTGTCCACATGGAAAAGAAATACACTGCCTGATAAAAAGTGAAGCGCCAGAAGGCGGGGAGGAAACGAAATGAATTCCAGTTGAGAAAGCATGTCAAGTTAATGCAGTGATTACGAAATAGAGTCAAATTTGCACATAACTTGGCAATATAAGCCCACTTAACAGTTTGATATTGCGCCCCCCCCCCTCCTGGTCAGGATGCACACTCTGATTCTGTTGGAATGGGTGACATAAAGCCGTTGTATCTTCCCCTGCCGTAGGCTGCCCGATACTGGGCGCTGGGATGGACTTGGTCACTCACCTTAAATCGCAGATACATCTGGGGATATTGTTGGCCACTGTAGTGCGTCAGCATCGTGCGAAAAGTTCAAAAAGACACGTGCCATGTATAGACGAGCATTGTCCTATTACGAAATGGCATCGCGTTACTGTTGGATGAGATTTAACACATGACGAGGTAGATTGTCCTTGAAGTACGGTTGTGCGGGCAGAGTTCCCTTAGATGCTGCCGAGCTTGACCTGAAGTCACAGGAGATGTCTCCCCGTACCATAAAACCAGGAGTAACACCGCTGTGTTTTCCAGTACAGTGAAAGAATGGGACTTCTCTCTAGGTCTCGGCCACATTCGCCGATGATGTCATCCGGGATAGTGCAGAACCGAGGTTGACGACTGAACACACTGCAACGGCATTAAAAAAAATGGCTATGGGACTTAACTTCTGAGGTCATCAGTCCCCTAGAACTTAGAACTGCTTAAACCTAACTAACCTAAGGACATCACACACATCCATGTCCGAGGCAGGATTCGAACCTGCGACCGTAGCGGTCGAGTGGTTCCAGACTGAAGCGCCTAGAACCGCTCGACCACTCCGGCCGGCGCAAAGGTATTTAGGAGCAGTCCTTGATTCCCTGTCACGGCAGCCTACACATGGGGCGGTATTTCACTTGTATAGCTACTGCTAGTCTCCTGTGAATGGTATGGGACAACACAGAACGTTGCAGGGTGTCCATTACGTTTTCTCGGATGGCAGACGCAAATGCGAAGTTGTTACGCAGTGTTTGGAGAAATCACGAAGATCTTTCATTTTGCTGATCAGACGTGGTCGATCGGATGCTCCTCAAGTTCCCATACAGGCCAACATGGGGCCACTGTCACATCTGAATGTATCACAAATATGGTTACAGCGCTGCTCGGCCAGCCGGCCAAATGGACGTACAATGAGGCTGTTTTGATACATCTTCTTTATTCTACCAGGCCTTCTAACAACACTAAGCACGAACAAAACTAATGCACGCTGGTGGCTCTTCTATATGTAACAGAGAATTGCAATTCTAATCACTTAGATATCTGCTCATGGTGTGGACGTGTACGAAGTTACATTGTCGACCGACTATTTCATCTCAGTGCTTCACTTTTTCTGTCAAGCAGTCTACATCCAAACTTTACATTCACCGCTTTGGCTCCAGGAGGCCATTTCTAGAACCCATACCTTCATAGCGAGGCTGTATTTGTTAACAGAATGTTTAAAAAATCGTGAAACGCAGAAAGTTTCAAGTGGAGGTACCGGTGAAATTTCATCCCGGTCGCAAAAAAATCGGAGGAGACTGAAAATTTATTTCATATCTTGACGTGCTGAAGTCAATAGGCAAATTAAATTTGCTGAAAAATGTTTGTCATCGCTTTAGAATTTTTGAGTTTTGAAAAAATTATTTTTCTTTCAAACCCACACTTGGACTTGTTGGTTATTACGGTATGAATTCACAAAAATGTTTAGGGCCAAAACTTTTTAAAATTGACAGAGGAGTAACATTTTCTTGTTTCGTTCACTTTGAATTTTTCAAAGAAATTGGGATGTAGTTACCTTTCTAGTGCTACATACACGCATAAACAGTAAATCAATAATAAAAATTCTGTATTTATAATACGTGACAAGAATTGTGTTAACGTGCCACAGCAATGCCTCTGCGACGTGGTTACCGTCGTCGCTGGCGGCGCAGTGTACCGGTGTATCGCAGTTTGAAGGCGATTGATATTGACTTTGTTGGGCAGTTTAATAAACAGCAATTGATTGGAGGTCCAAATGTTTTTCGTGTTGCAGAATAATTCACTTCCGGTCGCGGCAGTCGGGACTGATAAGGCGCGCTGGCGCTGTGCTAGCGCGTGGCGACCGGAAGTTGTGGTTGCGATAAGCGCTACTGGGGTCCAGCGACTATGACATTATACAATATTTGGTCCAGTATAAAGGAAAAATAAATAAAAGACGGCTTGATACTTTTGGAAATTGTTTTCTTTGTTTTCGATTTACATATTACATCAGACATTATCGTCTCCGCTGCGTCCACATGGGTGTGTCGTCGGCCGTGGGTATTACTGGCCACGCGCAATGTAATAGGGTCTTTTCTGGCCGTCAGGCGTCGCGCTGTCATCAATTGCCACGCTTCCACGTCACGCTAGAGTTGGTAGACTGCAGGGGTATTGTCGATAGAGTGTCTGTATGTATCGTCGTATGAGTTAATTACTGTGAAGTAACCGCACTGTATTCGAATGTTGATCACTTGCTCGCCCTAAGAACCTCATATCCCGCCGTCACCCATGCTGCACCAGAAACCTTTATAAATATTTATTTTCCGGTTCGAACTGAGTCCGCCGCCAATGTAAACCCGCATGTATCGTTCATTTCGGATGATCATATAGATTGGGTACATACACAAACGTGATTACGGGTGTACATACACTTTATGAAAATATACGAACATTTTCATATAAAATTAATGTTTCTATTAAATTTATGCATTGTACATATCTATCAAGTGATAGACAACTAACTACACTTCAACTTATTTGAAAACAAAAAATCAAAATGGCCACAGTAAAAAAAACGCTACTCATCCGTCAATTTTAAACATTTTTGGGTCAAACTGTTTTTCTGCATCCATTCTGTGACAGTCAACAACTCTACGTATAGGTTTGAAAAAAAAATGATTTTTTTCAAAACTAAAAAATTCTAAAGTACTTAAAAACATTTTGTTTAGCAAATTAGATTAATCCTCTGAATTCAGCACGCCAAGATATGTTATGAAAAAAATTTTCAACCCCATGCGATATTTTTACGACAAGGTTGAAATTTCACCCGTACCTCCCCTAAAGTCTAAGAATCAAGTCTCCTCCTTGGCGCCGAAAAGTGGGTTCTCCCCCTCGGTGTTCCGTTTGAAAATTTTTGTCCAGTTGGAAAAAAATTCACAAATTACCTCCTACACACTAACGTCAGAACAGTCTGCTGTTGTTTGTTGTTGTGGTCTTCAGTCCTGGGAATGGTTTGATGCAGCTCTCCATGCTACTCTATCCTGTGCAAGCTTCTTCATCTCCCAGTACCTACTGCAACCTACATCCTTCTGAATCTGCTTAGTGTATTCATCTCTTGGTCTCCCTCTACGATTTTTACCCTCCACGCTGCCCTCCAATGCTAAATTTGTGATCCCTTGATGCCTCAAAACATGTCCTACCAACCGACCCCTTCTTCTAGTCAAGTTGTGCCACAAACTTCTCTTCTCCCCAATCCTATTCAATACCTCCTCATTAGTTACGTGATCTACCCACCTTATCTTCAGCATTCTTCTGTAGCACCACATTTCGAAAGCTTCTATTCTCTTCTTGTCCAAACTGGTTATCGTCCATGTTTCACTTCCATACATGGCTACACTCCATACAAATACTTTCAGAAACGACTTCCTGACACTTAAATCTATACTTGATGTTAACAAATTTCTCTTCTTCAGAAACGATTTCCTTGCCATTGCCAGTCTACATTTTATATCCTCTCTACTTCGACCATCATCAGTTATTTTACTCCCTAAATAGCAAAACTCCTTTACTACTTTAAGTGTCTCATTTCCTAATCTAATCCCCTCAGCATCACCCGATTTAATTTGACTACATTCCATTATCCTCGTTTTGCTTTTGTTGATGTTCACCTTATATCCTCCTTTCAAGACACTGTTCATTCCATTCAACTGCTCTTCCAAGTCCTTTGCTGTCTCTGACAGAATTACAATGTCATCAGCGAACCTCAAAGTTTTTATTTCTTCTCCATGAATTTTAATACCTACTCCGAATTTTTCTTTTGTTTCCTTTACTGCTTGCTCAACATACAGATTGAATAATATCGGGGAGAGGCTACAACCCTGTCTCACTCCTTTCCCAACTCCTGCTTCCCTTTCATGCCCCTCGACTCGTATAACTGCCATCTGGTT
This sequence comes from Schistocerca nitens, assembly GCF_023898315.1. NCBI lineage: Eukaryota > Metazoa > Arthropoda > Insecta > Orthoptera > Acrididae > Schistocerca > Schistocerca nitens. Next base: position 92,945,869 of record NC_064622.1, read on the forward strand.
TCTGTACAAATTGTAAATAGCCTTTCGCTCCCTGTATTTTACCCCTGCCACCTTCAAAATTTGAAAGAGAGTATTCCAGTTAATGTTGTCAAACGCTTTCTCTAAGTCTACAAATGCTAGAAACGTAGGTTTGCCTTTTCTTAAATTTCTTCTAGGATAAGTCGTAAGGTTAGTATTGCCTCACGTGTTCCAACATTTCTACGGAATCCAAACTGATCTTCCCCGAGGTCCGCTTCTACCAGTTTTTCCATTCGTCCATAAAGAATTCGCGTTAGTATTTTGCAGCTGTGACTTATTAAACTGATAGTTCGGTAATTTTCACATCTGTCAACACCTGCTTTCTTTGGGATTGGAATTATTATATTCTTCTTGAAGTCTGTGGGTATTTCGCCTGTCTCATACATCTTGCTCACCAGATGGTAGAGTTTTGTCATGACTGGCTCTCCCAAGGCCATCAGTAGTTCTAATGGAATATTGTCTACTCCCGGGGCCTTGTTTCGACTTAGGTCTATCAGTGCTCTGTCAAACTCTTCGCGCAGTATCATATCTCCCATTTCATCTTCATCTACATCCTCTTCCATTTCCATAATATTGTCCTCAAGTACATCACCCTTGCATAAACCCTCTATATACTCCTTCCACCTTTCTGCCTTCCCTTCTTTGCTTAGAACTGGGTTGCCATCTGAGCTCTTGATATTCATACAGGTGGTTCTCTTCTCTCCAAAGGTCTCTTTAATTTTCCTGTAGGCAGTATCTATCTTACTCCTAGTGAGACAAGCCTCTACATCCTTACATTTGTCCTCTAGCCATCCCTGCTTAGCCATTTTGCACTTCCTGTCGATCTCATTTTTGAGACGTTTGTATTCCTTTTTGCCTGCTTCATTTACTGCATTTTTATATTTTCTCCTTTCATCAATTAAATTCAATATTTCTTCTGTTACCCAAGGATTTCTATTAGCCCTCGTCTTTTTACCTACTTGATCCTCTGCTGCCTTCACTATTTCATTCCTCAAAGCTACCCATTCTTCTTCTACTGTATTTCTTTCCCCCATTCCTGTCAATTGTTCCCTTATGCTCTCCCTGAAACTCTCTACAACCTCTGGTTCTTTCAGTTTATCCAGGTCCCATCTCATTAAATTCCCACCTTTTTGCAGTTTCTTCAGTTTCAATCTGCAGTTCATAACCAATAGATTGTGGTCAGAATCCACATCTGCCCCTGGAAATGTCTTACAATTTAAAACCTGGTTCCTAAATCTCTGTCTTACCATTATATAATCTATCTGATACCTTTTAGTATCTCCAGGATTCTTCCAGGTATACAACCTTCTTTTATGATTCTTGAACCAAGTGTTAGCTATGATTAAGTTATGCTCTGTGTAAAATTCTACAAGGCGGCTTCCTCTTTCATTTCTTCCCCCCAATCCATATTCACTACTATGTTTCCTTCTCTCCCTTTTCCTACTGACGAATTCCAGTCACCCATGACTATTAAATTTTCGTCTCCCTTCACTACCTGAATAATTTCTTTTATCTCGTCATACATTTAATCAATTTCTTCATCATCTGCAGAGCTAGTTGGCATATAAACTTGTACTACTGTAGTAGGCATGGGCTTTGTGTCTATCTTGGCCACAATAATGCGTTCACTATGCTGTTTGTAGTAGCTAACCCGCACTCCTATTTTTTTTATTCATTATTAAACCTACTCCTGCATTACCCCTATTTGATTTTGTATTTATAACCCTGTAATCACCTGACCAAAAGTCTTGTTCCTCCTGCCACCGAACTTCACTAATTCCCACTATATCTAACTTTAACCTATCCATTTCCCTTTTAAAATTTTCTAACCTACCTGCCCGATTATGGGATCTGACATTCCACGCTCCGATCCGTAGAATGCCAGTTTTCTTTCTCCTGATAACGACGTCCTCTAGAGTAGTCCCCGCCCGGAGATCCGATTGGGGGACTATTTTACCTCCGGAATATTTTACCCAAGAGGACGCCATCATCATTTAATCATACAGTAAAGCTGCATGTCCTCGGGAAAAATTACGGCTGTAGTTTCCCCTTGCTTTCAGCCGTTCGCAGTACCAGCAGAGCAAGGCCGTTTTGGTTAATGTTACAAGGCCAGATCAGTCTATCATCCAGACTGTTGCCCCTGCAACTACTGAAAAGGCTGCTGCCCCTCTTCAGGAACCACATGTTTGTCTGGCCTCTCAACAGATACCCCTCCGTTGTGGTTGCACCTACGGTACGGCCATCTGTATCGCTGAGGCACGCAAGCCTTCCCACCAACGGCAAGGTCCATGGTTCATGGGGGAAGTCTGCTATGGCGTAGAAATTTGGGACGGTCCCGACAACATGGTGGCTCCGCAAAAAACGTCTGACATCTTTCTGCACAGACTATGGCACGTTTGATACCTTAACCATATTTTCGTATGTAAGGACCGGACGTTGATCTAGAAATATACAAGGAAATAGGTGGTTTCTATAAACAGATCGGCAGATTCTTATACAACGATCATAGGGAGACTTCATCCAGATTTTCACTTATTTACTGTCGCCGAAGATCGTATGTATTTCCTGCTGGCAAGCGTAAAGTAAAGATTTCACACACTACGGCTAGGCTGATTGTTGACTTCAATATGTATAACGAAATAGATCAAAATTTCCTGTCAATAGTCGTATTGTATGGGGAAACAACGGATAGACCTATGACCGTAGCAGTCTGGTCCCTTTAATCCCACAAACCACCACACAAACAACGGATACAGTACATGTGTACCAACATAGGAAACAAAGCTCAGACAGAGACGAACTTCAGAGGCCGGCACGCTTCAAGCAACAAGGGTTGACTTGAGTTACTCGTCAAAGATTATGTCTACCCGGCAAACTTCAAGAAATAGCAGTGGCAGTCATTTTATATGTCGAAGGAGGAAAGGGAAGTTTGCCCGCATCTCGTGGTCGTGCGGTAGCGTTTTCGCTTCCCGCGCCCGGGTTCCCGGGTTCGATTCCCGGCGGGGTCATGGATTTTCTCTGCCTCGTGATGGCTGGGTGTTTTTGGGTGTTTTGTGCTGTCCTTAGGTTAGTTAGTTTTAAGTAGTTCTAAGTTCTAGGGGACTGATGACCATAGCTGTTAAGTCCCATAGTGCTCAGAGCCATTTGAACCATTTTTGAAAGGGAAGTTTAACAAAACAAGACGGAAAAATTAAGATCCAAGTTTACTAAGCAAGTCTTTTTTTTTTAATCTTCCTTACGTATCTTTGTTAGGTGTCAGAAAGTACATTTATTCCTTTCGTTTTTGATTATAATTCACCATAAAAGATTTTCGCAAAGACAATGTCGCCTTTATTCCAGAGATTCACATTTAGGATCCGCGAACTTCTCTGGTGCTCTACCGGACGGGCTTTAGCGAACAGTCACGATCACAGCACCGTGCCTGTGTATTCGTTCAACGACTGCCTCATGCTTCCTCCAAATGCTAAGGCACTGGTCACATTAGTGTCTTTACGCTTTGTCTTGTATGCTTTTTATAAGTTTCATCTTGTACATATGTGGAGCACTTTCCAAGAAACCTACTATCCCTACCTTCGTACAGCACGTGATGGCCGAGACCTAGAGAGATGTGTCTGCGATGGAAGGTGAGTGACCAAGCCCATCCCTGGCCCAGTATCCCGTATATCAAGGACCTGTTACAACACTTTTGAGGCAGCCTACGTCAGGGGAAGGTACAACTGCTTTATGACACCCATTCCAACAGAATCAGAGCGTGCATCCAGACCAGAGGGGGTGCAATATCAAACTATTAAGTGGGTTCACACTGCCAAGTTCTTTGTGAATTTGACTCTCTTTCGTAATCACTCCAATAACGTGACATGCATTCTCGACTGTAATTCATGTCGTTTTCTCCCCGCCTTCTGGCGCTTCACTTTTTATGTCAGGCAGTGTATTTCTTTTCCGTGTGAACAAAGATGGTCTACAAAGTAGCTCAAGGGATGTCTATTGGAACTGGTTATAAAGCATAGTCGTTGAATGCTTCGCTGAGGACATATTACTCGACAAACTGAGTCCTAGTCCCGTGGGAACGAAATCGTTCACGTGACTCGGTGCACCCACGATCCATTAACATCACTAAATATGTTGGCAATGAGGAGGGAAGTAATGACAGTACTGCTAGAAATGCCGGAATGTGCAAACAGACATTGACAAGCTGATCCTAAGCAAGTCTATCTTCTTCACCACTCCGTGGATTACGCAATGTTGCCTATTCCGTCTTCAAAGGATGTCAGACCATCGGTTTCTTGGTGTTCCCACACTTGTTCTCTTAGGCCTACGGGATCCTCTCCGTAGCCATTCTGTCAACATACACTACTGGCCATTAAAATTGCTACACCACGAAGATGACGTGCTACAGACGCGAAATTTAACCGACAGGAAGGAGATGCTGTGATATGCTAATGATTAGTTTTCAGAGCATTCACACAAGGTTGGCGCCAATGGCGAGACCTAAAACGTGCTGACATGAGGACAGTTTTCACCCGATTTCTCACACACAAATAGCAGTTGACCGGCGATGCCCGGTGAAACGTAGTTGTGATGAATCGTGTAAGGAGGAGAAATGCGTACCATCACGTTTTCGACTTTGATAAAGGTCGGATTGTAGCCTATCGCGATTGCGGGTTATCGCGACATTGCTGCTCGCGTTGGTCGAGATCAATTGACTTAGCAGAATATGGAATCCGTAGGTTCAGGAGGGTAATACGGAACGCCGTGCTGGATCCCAACGGCCTCGTATCAGTAGCACTCGAGATGACAGGCATCTTATGTGCATGGCTGTAACGGGTCGTGCAGCCACGTCTCGATCCCTGAGTCAACAGATGGGGACGTTTGCAAGACAACAACCATCTGCACGAACAGTTAGACGACGTTTGCAGCAGCATGGACTATCAGCTCGGAGACCATGGGTGCGGTTACCCTTGACGCTGCGTCACAGACAGGATCGCCTGCGATGGCGTACTCAACGACGAACCTGGGTGCACGAATGGCAAAACGTCATGTTTTCGGATGAATCCAGGTTCTGTTTACAGTATCATGATGGTCGCAACCGTGTTTGGCGATATCGCGGTGAACGCACATTGGAAGCGTGTATTCGTCATCGCCATACTGGCGTATCACCAGGAGTGATGGTATGGGGTGCCATTGGTTACACGTCTCGGTCACCTCTTGTTCGCATTAACGGCACTTTGAACAGTGGACGTTACATTTCAGATGTGTTACGACCCGTGGCTCTACCCTTCATTCGGTCCCTGCGAAACCCTACATTTCAGCAGGATAATATACGACCGCATGGTGCAGGTCCTGTACGGACCTTTCTGGATACAGAAAATGTACGACTGCTGCCCTGGCTAGCACATTCTCCAGATCTCTTAACAACTGAAAACATCTGGTCAATGGTGGCCGAGCAACCGGCTCCTCACAGTACGCCAGTCACTACTCTGTGGTATCGTGTTGAAGCTGCATGGGCAGCTGTACCTGTACACGCCATCCAAGCTCTGTTTGACGGCCAGAGGTGGTTGTTCTGGGTACTGATTTCTCAGGATCTATGCACCCAAATTGAGTGGAAATGTAATCACATGGCCGGCCGGAGTGGTCGAGCGGTTCTAGGTGCTTCAGTCTGGAACCACGCGACCGTAACGGTCGCAGGTTCGAATCCTGCCTAGTGCATGGATGTGTGTGATGTCCTTAGGTTAGTTAGGTTTAAGTAGTTCTAAGTTCTAGGGGACTTATGACCTCAGTAGTTGAGTCCCATTGTGCTCAGAGCCATTTGAACCCATTTGTAATCACATGTCAGTTCTAGTATAATATATTTGTCCAATAAATACCCGTTTATCATCTGCATTTCTTCTTGGTGTAGCAAGTTTAATGGCCGGTAGTGTATTTTATGTGATAATTTCTATAGCTTACAATGTTTTCTCCCAAAGAGCTTACTCCTAATACTTCCCTTGTCTTTTCATCAGAAATTTTATATGAAGGGGTACATGTTTTTTTGCCCTTAACAGTCTCATTTCGGCTGCTTGTATCTTGTTTATTCCAGTCTTTGTCAATGACCATTTTTCAGATTCAGAGAGTAAAGGTGGCGCACCATTAATAGTAGTTTTTGGGCATCTATTTATTGTACCGCATTCATGCTGGAACATGCGCAATTTTTTTTAAAATCCTTTTCATATTTATAACTGATTTACACTGAGGAACCAAAGAAGCTGGTAAACCTACTTAATATCGTGTAGGACCCCTGCGAGCACGCAGAGGCGTCGCAACCGTACGTGGTATGGACTAGGCTAATATCTGACGTACTGCTGGAGTAAAATGACACCATGGAACCCGCAGGGCTGTCCATAAATCCATAAGAGTACACGGAGGTGGAGATCTCTTCTGAACAGATGTTGCAAGACATCCCTGATATGCTCAACAATGTTTATGTCTGGGGGTTTGGTGGCCAGCAGAAGTGTTTAAACTCAGAAGAGTGTTGCTCGAGCCACTCTGTAGTAATTCTGGACGTGTGAGGTGTCGCATTGTCCTGCTGGAATTTTCCAAGTCCGTCAGAGTGCACGATGGACATGAATGGATGCAGGTGATCAGACAGGATGCTTACGTACGTGTCACCTGTCGGAGTCGTATCTAGACGTATCAGGGATCCGATATCATTCCTACTGCACACGCCACGCACCATTACAGAGTCTCTAGCAGCCTGAACAGTCCCCCCCCCCCCCCCCCACTCCTCCTGACATGCAGGGTTGTCTCCATACCCGTACACATCCATCTGCTCGATAGGATTTGAAACGAGGCTATTCCGAACAGGAAACATGTTTTCCGTCAGCAAGAGTCCAATGTCGGTGTTGACAGGCGCAGGCGAGGCGTAAAACTTCGTGTCGTGCAGTCATAAAGGGTACACGAGTGGCCCTTCGAAAGCCCATATCGATGAAGTATCGTTGAATGATTGGCATGCTGACACTTGTTGATGGCACGGCATTCAAATCTGCAGCAATTTTCGGAAGGGTTGCACTTCTGTCACGTTGAGCGATTTTCTTCAGTCGTCGTTGGTCCGTTCGTGCATGATCTTTTTCCGGCCACAGCAATGTCGGAGATTTGATGTTTTACCTAGCTCCTGATATTCACGGTACACTCGTGAAATGGTCGTGTGCGAAAATCACCACTTCATCACTACCTCGTAGAAGCTGTGTCCCATCGCTCTTGTGCCGACTGTAACACCACGTTCAAACGCACTTAAGTCTTGATAGTCTTCCACTGTAGCAGAGTAACCGATCTAACAACTGCGCCAAACACTTGCTGACTTATACAGGGTGGTCGGAAATTCCCGTTACAGACGGGAGATAGACAGAGATATAATACACCAAGCAGATTCATAAGGATGTAGGTTGCAGTAGGCACTGGGAGATGAAGAAGCTTGCACAGGATAGAGTAGCATGGAGAGCTGCATCAAACCAGTCTCAGGACTGAAGACCACAACAACAACAACATGAGATTTGCTTGACCTGTTGTATAGCTATCCCAGAAGCAGCATCCTTTAGGCACCCCATAAGCGGCGAGTGGGCAAGACCCCTCATATGGCGACGAGGACTTACATACAAACCCCGTGCCGCGCGAGATTAGCCGAGCGGTCTATGGCGCTGCAGTCATGGACTCTGCGGCTTGTTCCGAGGGAGGTTCGAGTCCTCCCTCGGGCATGGGTGTGTGTGTTTGTCCTTAGGATAATTTAGGCTAAGTAGTGTGTAAGCTTAGGGACTGATGACCTTAGCAGTTAAGTTGAATAAGATTTCACACACATTTGAACATTTTGAACAAACCCCGCGTCTGATGGCCACGGAATTTTCTTATTTTTGCTGGCGCCATAATTTTCTCTCATCTTTACTTTGCAGGGGCGTTAATTTGCTTTATGAGTTTCTTATCGTTTTTTCTAATTATTTTTTTCAGTTGGACGTTGCAGAAAATTCCTTTGCTTGCTTGCCTTGTCTTTGTTGCATTTCTTTCTTCCAAAATGACCACCCCGCCTGTCCTTGACCCACTGCTCAGGCGCCACAGCCGCAAGCGTTAGATGCCACACAGCTAAATGCAGATGTTTCAGTTTCAGACTACCCAGATTTCTACACTTCTCAACACGGTGCAGCAGCTACTGGCCAACGCTGCGCACCAGACGGAACAGGCACCACCTACAGCAACAGCTACTGCTATACCTCATTTTCGACATTTTAGTGAACAAGACGAGGAATGGCTAGAGTGGTAGTCACAGATTGAGGCACACCTCCTCGCTCACAATGTGCCAGGTACTGTGAAACCTCCATGTCTGTTATCCACCATAGGAAGTGCAGTGTTCCGCCTCATAAATTTTCGCTAATGACACTCGGAGAGAAACTTGATTGCGACCATGTGATAGCATCACTACTAACTATTATGACCAACAAGTAAAAGTGGTAGCTACTAGGTATCAATTCTTTAACTGCAAAAAACGGTCAGAACAAACTTATCGTGAGTGGTTAACAGATTTTCAGGGCATGACAAGGAAATGAAAATTCATATGTGCTTGAGGAGCTTTATATTCAGATGTTATGTTGCGTGAAGCGATGGTGTACAGTGTACTATACCTGTTGGTCAAACTCAGAGAACAAATTTTGAAACAGTCTGATCCATCATCAGGTAGTGCAAATACTAGATCAGTACGACTCCGGCGCCTTGTCGGGTCATACATTTGAGCATCCAGATATTTGTTGGGTTGAGTCCCTTGGTTGAGATCGGCCCATTTGTCGGCGGCGGCAGCAGCTCGCCACGAGTAAACAACCTTCCACGCTGTGTAAGCAGTTCGCTAAACAGTTGGCTACACAGGCGAACATAATTAATATATATATATGAAGATGGTATTTGTTCTTTCGCACACGTCCGAAAGAACAGATACTACCGGTAGCCATGCAGCTCGTTAGAATGAAATAAATAGCCCTATCTGCATAGAGGCGTTGATGTACGTCAACGGGGACAGTTGAAAATGTGCGTCCTTACCGGGACTCGAACCCAGGATCTCCTGCTTACATGGCAGATGCTCTTACCATCTGAGGCGACGAAGACACAGAGGATATTGCGACTTCAGGGACTTATCTCTGGCACGCGTCCCGTGAGACCCACATTCTCAACTCAATGTCCCGCGCTATATTCATAATGCCTCTGCCCATTATACTCGTTACTTGCGGCTTTTTTGCCGATTCCCGTAAGAGTTCGGGCACTGTTTGGGAATCTGCGCAGAAGAAGATGGTCAAAATCGCCGGTGAGCCGAAACTATATTCTGTGGTGTCACTGCCAGACACCACACTTGCTAGGTGGTAGCTTAAATCGGCCGCGGTCCATCAGTACATGTCGGACCCGCGTGTCGCCACTGTGTGATCGCAGACCGAGCGCCACCACACGCGCAGGTCTCGAGAGACGTACGAGAACTCACCCCAGTTGTACGACGACGTTGCTAGCGACTATACGGACGAAGCCATTTCTCTCATTTGCCGAGAGACAGTTAGAATAGCCTTCAGCTAAGTTAATGGCTACGACTTAGCAAGGCGCCATTAGCCTTAAATAGCTTGTATATAAAGAGTCACTTGTATCGCCACAATCTCCAGATGTCTCATCAAGAACGATGTATACAAGGATGTATTAAAAGTTAAGTATATTCCAAAGATACGTATTTTCTTTATCACATTCATTAAGTCTCCTGTTTCAGACCTCACTCCATCCTTCGTGAGTTAGCGCGTGCATCTTGGCCGCCTCTTTCAATTAGTGTGCGTAGTGTTGGCAAGTCTGCCGACACTACATATTCTTCTGTGAGGATGCACAGACAGTGACCGACCTCTTACGGGAATCAGCAAAAAAGCCGCGAGTAATGAGTATAATGGGCAGGGGCACTATGAATATAGCGCGGGACTCTAAGTTGAGAATGTGGGTCTCACGGGAGGCGTGTCAGAGGTAAGTCCCTGCAGTCACACTATCATCTGTGTGCTCAGTGGCTCAGATGGATAGAGCGTCTGCATGTAAGCAGGAAACACCGCGTTCGAGTCCCGGTCAGGGCACACATTTTCAACTGTCCCCGTTGACTTATATCAACGCCTGTATGCAGCTATGGGTATTCATTTCTTTGTAATAACATAATTATTTTTGCCCCCGGTGTTATTCACAGCATAAACGTCAAGACTGCCAATTCCGACAAGCTCAGTGTTACATTTGTGGTAGGAAAGGACAACGTAACAAACATCAGAATTTGGCCCACTCACAGAAATCTAGTCGCAAGGCCCGTGTAATACAAACAATAACAAAAGTTTTGCATCACCCCGGTTCCTAGAATTCTTGAAGATAGACGTTGACTGTGGATATTGTATCACAGACACAGTCCCGTTGAGTGTTCAGAGAGGTCACTAAACCTGCCAGAAGATGTAAACAACCATGCAGTAGAAGCGCCTATTAGATGTAGGGGGCCGATCAGTTCCAGTCATTCCACCAGGATGGAGGTACACGGCTCGTATTGTCTGTAGTTCGCCATGCCTATACGATCTCGATCGCGAGGCGACGTACGCCGCTGGTGGTCACGGAAGGCACCTTACCGGCTGTACGATACGTGAATGCCATCCTCCGACTGATAGTGCAGCCATATCGGCAGCATATTGGCGAGGCATTCGTCTTCATGGACAATTCACGCCCCCATCGTGCACATCTTGTGAATGACTTCCTTCAAGATAAAGGTGTCGCAGCATGACCAGCATGTTCTCCAAACATGAACCCTCTCGAACATGCCTGGGATAGAGTGAAAAGGCCTGTTTATGAACGACGTGACCCGCCAACTACTGTGAAGGATCTACGTCGAATCGCTGTTGAGGAGTGGGACAATCTGGACCAACAGTACCTTGATGAACTTGTGGATAGTATGCCACGACGAATACAGGCATGCATCAATGCAAGAGGACGTGCTACTGGGTATTAGAGGTACCGGTGTATACAGCAATCTGGACCACCACCAGTGAAGGTCTCGCTGTATGGTGGTACAACATGCAGTATGTGGTTTTCATGAGCAATAAAAAGGGCGGAAATGATGTTTATCTTCATCTCTGTTCCAATTTTCTGTACAAGTTCCGGAACTCACGAAACCGAGGTGATGCAAAACGTTTTTGATGTGTGTAAATGCTGTACATTCAAATTCTGCAATGGACATTAGTGAAACTAACAAACGTGCAGTTTCTTCAGTGATACGCAGTCAAACAAACTTTTTGTTCATTTACTTCTTTGTGGAAAATATGTGAAAGTTCAGTTGGACACGTGTGCCTCTGTCACATTGCTCAATCGTCATACTCATGAACTGTTACGCTACCCACACCTGTCTAAAACTAGCACGCAACTGACGGCTTTAATGGACAAGACATTCTCATTCTCGGAACATGTACTTTGCATGCTACTTATCGCTAGCATCCGCGAACAGTGACTTTTACGGTGCTCAAATCATGCGACTGGGAAAACATATTTGGTCTTGATTCTTTTGATATGTTTGGCTTTAACATTCAGGCCAATGTGTTATCAGTGCCTGCATTCAATGCAAAAGTGTATCTAGCTTGCTGAAAGAATTCTCGGAACTCTTCTCTGAAGGTTTAGGCAAAGATAACAATTTTGTTGGACATATTATGCTGAAAGATAATGCTCAGCCGCAAATTTGCTGAGCCTGAACTGTTCCCACTGCGTTATGGGACGAAGTCGCAGCTGAACTTAAAGAACTGCAAGATAACGGAGTTATTACGCCCGTATCAGCTAGTCAACGGGCAAGTCCACTGGTTTTGCTCCCCAAACCTTCAGGTCGCATTCGCCTTTTTTTGACTTTAGGTCTACAGTCAACCCACAAACTGTCACTGATAGTTATTCACTGGCACGCCCTCAGGATCTCATCGACAGATTAGGCGCTGGACGCTATTTTTCAAAATCTGATTTGCGCAACGCATATCTTCAAATATCGCTCGATGAAGAATCTCAAAAAGTGTGTGTAGTAAATATTATTTGTGTTTGCATTTTGGCATTTTTTCTGCACCCGTCCTTTTCCAACATTATTTGGAACAGCTGATTGCACACAAGTGCTAAACTGTTCAAACTATTTGGATGTAATTGTAGTAGCAAGTTGTACACCTCTTTTCTGTGTTACCTGAGGCAGGACTAAAGTGTAGGCCGAACATGTGTGATTTTTTAAAACCTGAATCTTGGTCATTTCATAAACAGTCAGAAAAAAATGGTTCAAATGGCTCTGACCACTATGGGTGGTCTGTGGTCATCAGTCCCCTAGAACTTAGAACTACTTAAACCTAACTAACCTAAGGACATCATACACATCCATGCCAGAGGCAGGATTCGAACCTGCGACCGTAGCGGTCACGCGGTTCCAGACTGAAGCGCCTAGAACCGCTCGGCCACACCGGCCGGCTAAACAGTCAGGGTGTACATCCTCTTTAGTCGCGTTTGTTAGCCATACGAGATTTGCCAGTTCCTTGTGGCGTTCGCTGTGTTATTCAGTGGTTTGGTATTTAACTAATTTGTAAATGAAAACTATAATCTTATTTTATTACATTGAGTAATTACTAAATAATTTTTCTCCCAGCTAAAGAATTGGTCAAGTTGCTAAAGAACTCCAAGTTAACGTCGTGTTAAAGTGTTGTCTGTAAGTTGTGTGTCACTAAATCACAGTTCATACAACAGATTCTATACAACTATGGATTATGATGGAAACAGTTACCTTCAGCAAAATGATCATTGAAATCACCGAATATCAGCCGCGCACGACACTGACGTATGTTACCTGAAACAATATTCTTCGCAACTCGTGCGTAATTAATTTCGGCTGCATACATCAGCTAGAAAAGTTTCTTATAAGGATCGTGCTATGAGCACTGTTTTTAAAGAACCAATCTGATTCGAATCATTTTCATTAAAATGAGTTCGGGACCACCAGTGCACATTTATTTTTACACATTTGTATTACGTTCGGCATTTATGTCTGCTGATTTGCTTAATTTGAATTTGCCGCTGAGATAATTGTTAAGATGGTGGCAGACAATTGATAGAGACTTTCTATTATTAGACCAAATAAGTAAGTATTTGAAATGCTTATTAAACTCTATTTTCGTATTGTGCACTATTTAGACTTCATCAAGCAAACATTTGATTTTTTTCTAAGGAAAACACACACAAAAACGCGATACAAATCGCTATCATCAATGGCTGCGCTCCTTGCAGCGGAAAGAAATAATTAACACAGATAATGCTTACTGAGAGAGGAATTAAAGTTACAAATAATTATTCACTCATATTTATAATAATAATGAACTCTATTCTCAAGTAATAATTAACAAATAATTACGATTTCTTAACAGACCTCAGTTTGATACGCGTCCGCAACCTACAAAAGCCAACCAACAAAAGGTAAAAACAAGGGAAGACAAACGCAGATCATAAAAGGAATTTACAATTATCATTGTCTTTGTATGATACACATCGATATATCCAATTACATAATAGAATATTATATAAATAATTAATATTTATCATCGTTTTCACTATTTTTTATATGTCGAATAGATAATGTTTATAACTGTTACAGGCATAATTTCCTCTCGTCGCACTGTAGCTAAAATTTATCTCGTGAATGTTACATCCTCTAAGTGTCACAGAATTGCAGTCAATCTTAGGGAAGATGAACTTTTATATTCGGTTCATACCGAATGCTGTGCAAATAGCGGCTCCAATGGCTCGCTTGCATCGCAAGAATGTCCCCTTTGTTTGGGCAGATGAGTGCCAAGTAGCTTTTCAAAAACTGAAAGATGCGTTGCTCAGCGATCGATGCTTAGATTACTTTGATCCTGCCAAGCCAGTTGTATTGCAACTTGCCTCTTCTTCTTACGGAATCGGTGCAGTCCTTTCGCACAGAATTGGTGATAAAAAACAGGCCTATTGCTTTCACATCAAAAGTGTTGTCCAAAGCTCAGTGTAACTATTCACAAATTGAGAAAGAGGCTTTTGCTATTGTGTACGATGTCACCAAATTCCACCACTATTTGTATGTTGGAAAATTCTACTTTTTCATCCAACGAAACGCGTACCTGTACGAACTGCCCAAAAGCTGCGAAGATGGGCGTCGTTGTTGTCTCAATACCAGTACGAGATTTTGAACCGTCCGACGGCTCAACATGGTATGAGGACGCACTTTCATGTCTTCCGATTAGCCCTGATACAAACTTTGACACTTCTGCTCCATCTTGTGTCACATCGATGTTCAGGATTCTAAATTGCTTCAGTCTTTTCCGCTGAACTATAAGAAAACTGCACAGGCCATGGAAGCTGATTCAGATTTGAACTTTTGCTAACATACATTCGCACATATTGGCCTCGTTCCCTGCATAGCATGAAGAACTCTGTAGTGTGCCAATACTATGAAGGTGTGATTCTTGTTCAAAATGACAGTGGACAGTCACGTGTGTTGATTCCTAAAGCTTTACAAAAAGGAGTGTTGCAGTTACTTCACCAAGGACACTTGGGGATTGTTCGTACGAAACAGTTAGCACGTCTACACTGTACTTGGCAGGGTATGGACGGCCAAGTAGAACGGCTGACGTCACAGTGTCACGCATGTGCGGAAAATCAGCCCGCTCCGCCACAGAAATTCTCTGCTTGGCCTAAGTCGCAATCGCCATGGCAACATGTGCACATAGACTATGCAGGACCTTTTTGGAACATTCGGTGGTTGATTGTGGTTACTTAGTATAGGAAGTTTCTTTTTACTGTGCCAATGAATTCGACAGCGTCAGGTAGCACAATTCAGGTGTTGTCATCGATTTTTTGCCTGGAAGGTTTACCTTAAGTAATAGTGTCAGACAACAGCCCCGAGTCCACGTCAAAAGAATTTGAAACATTCTGTGAACACAATGGTATACAGCATATAACTAGTACACCGTTCCATCCACAGTGAAACAACGAAGCGGAACGTTTTGTCAGAACCTTCAAGTATCAGGTGGCCGAACTTCGCTCCGTACACACCAGGGATCAAGCATTGCAACTGTTTCTCGTCTCATATCGTTCTCGCCCACGAGATGGACCATCGCC
Source organism: Schistocerca nitens (assembly GCF_023898315.1). Classification (NCBI taxonomy): domain Eukaryota; kingdom Metazoa; phylum Arthropoda; class Insecta; order Orthoptera; family Acrididae; genus Schistocerca; species Schistocerca nitens. The sequence goes on from NC_064622.1 coordinate 92,961,043, forward strand.
GGAGGCACTGCTTCAGAGCCGCCGCCATCGGCCACTGCTCCACCTGCTCCACCCTTCTCAGTATCCGGCGCCGATGGACAGCTGCTAATATCGCTTCGCGCCGCATGATATTCTTTTTTATAGCGTTTTCAGGGGCAGCAGATAGTCGGCGCGAGGCGAGTTCGTCCGTCGGCTTGGCGCTTGCATGTACACTTTGATCAAAAGTATCTGGGCAGCTGATTGACTTACAAGTTCTTGGCGCCCTCCATCGGTAATGCTGGAATTCAGTATGGTGTTGGCCCACCCTTATCCTTGATGACAGCCTCCGCTCTCGCAGGCATACGTTCAATCAGGTGCTGGAAGGTTTCTTGGGAAATGGCAGCCCATTCTTCATGGAGTGCTGCACTGACGAGAGGTATCGATGTCGGTCGGTGAGGCCTGTCACGAAATCGGCTTTCCAAAACATCCCAAAGGTGTTCTATAGGATTCAGGTCAGGACTGTGAGCAGGTAGGTCCATTACGGGGATGTTATTGTCCTGTAACCACTCCGCCATAGGCCCTGCATTTTTGAAAGGTGCTCTATAGTGTTGAAAAATGCCATCGCCATCCCTGAATTTCTCTTCAACAGTGGGAAGCAAGAAGGTGATTAAAACATCAGTGTAGGCCTGTGCTGTGATAGTTCCACGCAAAACAACAAGACGTGCAAACGCCCTCCGTAAAAAACACGACCACACCGTAACACCACCGCCCCGCATTTTACTGTTGGCACCACACACGCTGCAGATGACGTTCACTGGGTACTCGCCATACCCACACCCTGCCATCGGATCGCCACATTGGGTACCGTGATTCGTCACTCCACACAACGTCTTTCCATTCTTCAATCGTCCAATGTTTACGCTCCTTACACCAAGCGAGGCGTCGTTTGGCATTTACCGGCGTGATGTGTGGCTTATGAGCAGCCTCTCGACCATGAAATCCAAGTTTTCTCACCTCCCACCTATCATAGTACTTGCAGTGGATCCTGATGCAGTTTGTTCTAGGCGCTCAGTCAGGAACCGCGCGACTGCTACGGTCGCAGGTTCGAATCCTGCCTCGGGCATGGATGTGTGTGATGTTCTTAGGTTAGTTAGGTTTAAGTAGTTCTAAGTTCTAGGGGACTGATGACCACAGATGTTAAGTCCCATAGTGCTCAGAGCGATTTGAACCATTTTTGATGCAGTTTGAAATTTCTGTGTGATGGTCTGGATAGTTGTCTGACTATTACACATTACGACCCTCTTCAACTGTCGGTGGTCTCTGTCAGTCAACAGACGACGTCGGCCTGTACGCATTTGTACTGTACGTGTCCCTTCACGTTTCCACTTCACTATCACGTCGGTAACAGTGGACCTAGGGATTTTTAGGAGTGTGGAAGTCTCGCGTTCAGAAGCATGACACAAGTGACACCCAATCATGACACCCAATCACCTGAGCATACTCGAATTCCGTGAGTTCCACGGAGCGCCCCATTCTGCATTCTCACGATGCCTAATGACTGCTGAGGTCACTGATATGGAGTACCTTGCAGTAGGTGGCAGCAAACTGCACTTAATATGAATAGCGTATGTTCCTTGGGGTGTCCGGATTCTTTTGATCACATAGTGTATCTTCTTTCAGGTCCAAAAGGCTTTCAGCGCTGCCGACAAAATCAGCTTCACCCCTGTCATGTACACGATGATCTTTCAGTCTCTGTTCTCCCAGCTTCACGGATCCAAACGTCAGCACGGTCACAGCTGCTGCCAGAGGGTGTCATCGCGACACTGAGGGATGACCCCATGGAGACGGAGCGTTCGCCTCCTCCTCCTCCTCCTCTCGCCCTTCCAATGGAGCTGCACCCGCCCACACCAAAGCAGTCTCCGCCTTTTTCAGGTGATTCCTGGCATCAGAAGGTGGACCTGTACATTTTCGGTCGTTTGCCGGCTGACGTTTCCACCGGACCGCAGGCCTCATGGCGGGGTATGACCGGAAGCTTGACGTTCCCTGCAGCCACAGCTTCCAGTCCTGCAAGGCGCCCACCCTCTTGTCTCCCCCTTCCCCCCCCCCCCCCCCCCGCCGCCACGGTCGTCGCACTCCATACACGGCGATGGTCCGTCGCTCTGGGGGAGGGGGGAAGGAATGTTTCAGCATATATACCGACAAGCTCCGGCACGAAGACGAAGAAAGCAAGAGCACAGAAGGTGGTGAGACTTCGTCAGCCAATAGCCCGCTGACAAGGACCGCGCCACGACGGGAGCGGCTTCTGCAAGAAGAGAATATAAGTGCTGCTCCTGCCAACCTCAGGCACACCTAGTGGCACAGTACTAGGAGAGCACTACGATAGCAGTGATGTGTGATCCATATCAATTGCTTACATGGTCCTTGTATACAGCAAAGGACTTAGATTGTTTGCATGTCACCCATCGCTTGGAACACCATTGTAAATTAAAAGTTAAGTATTGTCAGTTTTCTTATTTGTAATCAAAACTATTAATATGATTCGCTTGATTTATTGTATAGCTATTCAAGAAGCAGCATCCTTTAGGCACCCTACAAGTGACGAGTGGGCGGGACCCCAAAATAATTCTCACTTAATATCTGTAACATAAATACTGCTGTTTGCTATTCGACTTCTGATTAACTTATAGTAGTATAGATCATCAGCAAACAACATCGTTTTAAGTGCAAAATCGGTACAATACAAATGTCTCCGTTAATTTTAAACATACATCCTCTAATGATTCCGGATGTATGTAAACTGTAAACAAAATAGCTGTCTTTGGCCCATGATTTCTCACAATTTTTCCCAACATACTTGGTCGAATGCCTTTTTTGTAATCAATAAAAGCTATATGAGTTTCAAGTTATATTCCCTTCTGTGGCTCCATAAACTTTCCCGGCGTAATAATTCATTGTATTCACATTGGGTCTGCAGCCGGAACATCTCGTCATCTGGACACAATATTTCGGCGGTCCACCTGGCCGTCATCTTCAGTGAGTAGCCGTCGCACTATCTCAGTTCCGGCGAAATAGTGCGACGGCTACTCACTGAAAATGACGGCCTGGTGGACCGCCGAAATATTGTGTCCAGATGACGAGATGTTCCGGCTGGAGACCCGATATGAATACTATATTCCCTTCTCATTTCTATTACCTGCTTAACTGCGAAAGTGGCATCTCTGCTGGATCATCCATTCCTAAAACCGTTTTGTTCTTCTTCTAATAAAACATATGGGATGGCTCGTATTCTTTTACTTTATACTCTTGCCAAAATTTTACATCCTGTATTCAAAACACTTATTCCTCTATAATTTTCAAATCTGTTTCTAGCGCCATTTTTTTAAAAATTCTGGCATGCCAGGAGTAACATGGAATAGGACACCCATCTGTTAATTAGATTCAGAAAACCAGAATGAGATTTTCACTCTGCAGCGGAGTGTGCGCTGATATGAAACTTCCTGGCAGATTAAAATTGTGTGCTGGACCGAGACTCGAACTCGGGACTTTTGCCATGTCTCCGTAATATCCTTTCTTCCAGGAGTGCTAGTTCTGCTAGGTTCGCAGAAGAGCTTTTGTGCTGTTTGTAAGGTAGGAGACGAGGTACTGGCAGAACTGAAGCTGTGAGGAGGGGTCGTGAGTCGTGCTTGGGTGGCTCAGATGGAAGAACATTTGCCTGCGAAAGGCAAAGGTCCCGAGTTCGAGTCTCGGTCAGGCACACAGTTTTAATCTGCCAGGAAGTTTCAGATTCAGAAATCTTTGATTTAGTATCGGACCGCCATATCAGCATAATCCTGCATTTATTCCATCTTCTTCTGTAGCCTTCCTATTCTTCATTTTTTTAAATGCTGTTTCTAATTCCTCGGAATGGTGTCTACGTTTCCATAAACAGCTCATCGCTTTCTTCTTCTGTTCCAGGGAGTTACTAGACCACAAATCATATGAGGTTGTATCTATTGCTCCTCTTAGATTATATTTACGTTTGTTGCATGTCCTTCTTCACTATCTAGCTGCTTTGGCCGTTTATAGGTCATCACTTGTCTCCCATGTACGTCATCTTCAACGGTGCTTATAAATTTGTCCCAAGACTCTTGGTCAGCTATCCTCACAATATTTTTCGCTTTATTTAGTTTTGTGCATTTGTTGTTGAATGCTTGTAAATCTGATTTCTTGCCTCTTATAGCGTAGGCAATTTCTTCATTCCATATCCTAAATCCTTTTCTCTTCTCGTACTTTCTTTTTAAACTAACACTTCGTTAGCAATAGTTTTAAGAGCCTGTATAATGTTATCCCTGTCTTCATTAACATTTTGGCGAATTTCTTATTCTTGTATTGGTATATTTCAAACGCTTCTTCATTCGCTCCTTCATGAATTTCTATTATTTTCCACCTACTTCGCTTCAAAGTTTTTATACTTTCTTCTTGTGGTGGTATATTTTAAATGTTTCTTCATTCGCTCCTTCATGTCTTTCCATTATTTTCCACGTTGTGAGGAGATGTGTTTTTGATATTAGGAAATAGTGGTCCGTTGATATATCACTTCCCCGATAGACTCTTACATCTTTTCAGTCTGTGGTATGGAAATTATAGGAGGATGACACGATGCCGAGCGTAATCGGATTCAGATATCTGTCCCAAAGTAGGTGCAAAATCGACACAATGAATATTTCATTGATGATGTGGATAAACGTGTTATTAGGCAGCAGTTCCTACGATATTTTGAACAATACAAGGAATGCGAGCTTTCGGAAAACTTTGCAGTTTTAGTCACACGGAAATAGGAGTTAAGGCTAGCAGAGAAACTCTGAGAAAAAATGGATTTCCTTTTAAAGGAGCCAGACAACACGAGTCATTGTATGCTGACGGGAGGACACGCTTGCAAAAAGGTCGTACCACAGTACATTTTTACAAGAAAGCATCCGAATTAAAGCGACTAGAGGTTTATTTAGATGAACCGTTGTATCATTTTCATTACACTGAAATAAAAGTTGGTAAAGTAACAGTTTGCAAGAAGTATTGTCAAACAAAAGTGCCAGCCGAGATTTCACTGTTGTGCTTGTTGGTTACCGTATCAGTACAATAGCGAAACTTCTGTGATATGGAAATGATAGAAAAAACTGTAAAAATAGGTAGCCATAAGTAAAAGAAATTTTGAGATTAATTAAGTAACAACAAACGTCTCCCGTTTATTCCTATGATGAAATTTTGAAAGAAAATCGTTCGCCTCCTATTCGCCGCCATGTGACCTACGGCTAAATCTTACATAATTGATATAGAACCTAGTAAAGAACGAGATCTGTAATCGTAATTGTCAAGCGTTCGCTCTTGAAGCTGAAAATAATTGCCCCTGATATTTTTCCAGCTAATAAATAAAGGTTGTTTGCCGCCGAGCATCGCACACCCTTTCGAATCAACGGCACTTCGCTGACGTGCGTCAGTTTCGGTCCTTTTATATTGAAGTTACTTCTAATTTCGCACTACGAAGTTTCATTCCAGACATACTCACCAGGAAACAATCTAAGACACTCACTGGGAGTAGAACCTACGCTACTTGAGTTCTGTACGCTGTGGATAATGGAATTAATGAGAACAAAGAGGCCGAAGATGCCTTCTCAAGGACAGTTGTCGCTAGCGGTTTTCCATAAAAATGTGATGAGCATGTGAACAGGTGCCGGCCGCGGTGGTCTCGCGGTTCTAGGTGCTCAGTCCGGAACCGCGTGACTTCTACGGTCGCAGGATCGAATCCTGCCTCGGGCATGGATGTGTGTGATGTCCTTAGGTTAGTTAGGTTTAAGTAGTTCTAAGTTCTAGGGGACTGATGACCACAGCAGTTGAGTCCCATAGTGCTCAGAGCCATTTGAACCAAGAAGGGAAGCTATCGGGGTGACGCAGAACCGTGGATGAAGTTCGTATATTCAACTGTGCTATAACGTTCTGTAATTAACTGAAGGTAAAAGTGAAATTTCGTGGCAGTTTAAAACTGTGTGCCGGACAGAGACTCGAAGTCGGGACCTTTGCCTTTCGCGGGCAAGTGCTCTACCATCTGAGCTACCCAAGCACGACTCACGTCCCGTCCTCACAGCTTTACTTCTGACAATATCTCGTCTCCTACCTTCCAAACTTCAGCACTTGCCCGTCAAAGGCAAAGGTCCCGAGTTCGAGTCTCGGTCCGGCACAAAGTTTTAATCTGCCAGGAAGTTTCATATCAGCGCACACTCCGCTGCAGGGTTAAATCTCGTTCTGAAGATAAAAGTTTTTTTTTAAATGACAGTTAGTCTGTTCTTGACAAAATAATCCTTGTTTTCGACTTTGAGGAAACAGAGAAAATCCAGTGTGAAAAGCGAAACTGTTCTTATGGACGGGATATTTGTCATTTGTTCCAAACAGCACAAATACCTGTACACCATATACGTTAACATCGGAAGCATATATTTTCTTTGCTCCTAGAAAAATTCAAAATACATATAAACGACTTTTTTCTGGACTGAAGACATGCCTGGAATGTCACCAAAAAGTGCAATATTGGACCCTGAAACGGCTACAATGAAAATGAAATGTCGTGTGGCTAGGGCCTCCCGTCGGGTAGACCGGTCGCCTGGTGGAAGTCTTTTTAGTTGACGCCAAGTCGGTGACTTGCGTGTCGAGCGGCTACAATTACAGCTATGAAGACAGTGGTACCCGAAACATCCCTTTCCGGTTGCAATTTTCACATAAACCAATATCTGTGGATGAACATAGAAGAACATGGATTAACGAAGAATAAATAGAGGCAGTAGAAGTCCGATTGTTTTGCAGCATGTGTGCTCAAGTAGCATATCTTTCGCCAGACAGTGTTGATGAAGCGTGGACGGTGATTTGGAGGAAATGCCCAGCGGAGAAAGGATCATTAAGTTCGCAGACTAGATGGTCAATAGATTGATGGAAATTCCTGGTATACCAATCGAAATGTGGAAGGTCTTTAACCAGCAGTGCAAAACTACGAATGCTGACGGATGTCGGCATAGAAAACTAAATTCCTCAACAAATCTAAAACATCCGAACATATTCTTTTTAATAAGTAAGCTGAATGAGACAGCAGTAAATACTACAGTTGAAATTTGAAAAAAAAAAAGATTCCGTTGGCCTGTCTCTTAAAAAAAAGAAGAAAATTTAGCCAATAACGACTTTCATATGCAGTTTGCATGTTAATGTCAAGCTATACTGCCTTAAAGGGGAATACCGGCAGCTGTAGCCGCATCTTGTGTGTGCTGCAGCGACGTACTTTTATTCGAAATCCTCCAGCTAGTTTAACTGTTGAGGGCGATTTCCTATTATTAGGGCTGCTTGTGAACTGCACTGTCACTTTTAGGCACTAAACAACCAGACACAGAAAATATACAAAATTTTCCACCTCAAAACATGCGCAAAAAACATGTAAAATAACAAAAAGCGCACTTACTGTTCCCATTTCTAATAAATAATTTTCAGTGAGCACATGTACTAGCAACGCTGGTTCACTACGCTGATTGCACACGGCAAATGAAAATACTGCATCAACGCCATAGACGGAAACACATACATTCACGTATTCCCCTCAGCACGTATGCACTTAATCCACTTGCTCGCACTCTTACAGTAATGAACATTTCCAATATTCTTGGAAATGAACAACGTCACCTACATTAGTGCAATATAAGTCTCAATTTCCAATACAGCATGATTCTGATTAATATTTTGAGCCAGCAAACATACAACCTTGTTTCTAATATCTGCTCCTTAAGATGCTTATTTAAACATGAGAAAAATAATGACTCACGTTTTTTAATGTTATACTACGTAATAAACATCGCCCCCTCACTAGCAGGAATCGACTGATTATCATTTTCATTGTTATTAATACCATTTTAGTACATTTTATTAAGTTATCGTTAAAAGAGCGGTCCGCTTAGTTAATCAGTTCCATAATTATTATGGAGGGAAACTGTTTGTTACTGACTTAAAGCAGTATTAGATAAAACAAAAATAAAAAATATGAACGGAATCATGCTCATTGGGCAAAGCAGACATATTTGTAGTAAAGAAGAATATTTTCCAAACGAAACGCCGACAATAAAAGCTAATGAGTTCAATAAAGACGTCTAGATTAAATTACTTATTACACTGAAACGCCGACCGTGGTGGGCGAGCTGTTCTAGGCGCTTCAGTCCGGAACCACGCGGCTACTGCGGTCGCAGGTTCGAATCCTCCATCGGGCAAGGATGTGTGTGATGTCCTCAGGTTAGTTAGGTTTAAGTAGTCCTAAGTCTAGGGGACTGATGACCTCAGATGTTAAGGCCCATAGTGCTTAGAGCCATTTGAACCAACACTGAAGTGCCAAATAAACTGGTATAAGTATGCATATTCAAATACAGAGATATGTAAACAGGCAGAATACGGCGCGGCTGTCAGCAACGCCTATATAAGAAAAGTGTCTGGCGCAGTTGTTGGATCGGTTACTGCTGTTACAATGGCAGGTTATCAAGATTTAAGTGTTTGAAGGTGCTTTTATAGTTAGCGAACGATCGATGGGACACAGGACGTACGAGGTAGCGACGAATTGGAGATTTTCCCGTCCGACCACTTCACGAGTGTACCATGAATACCAGGAAACGGTAAAACGCCAAATCTCCGACATCGCTGCGGCCGGAAAAAGATACTTCAAGAAAGGGACGAACGACTACTGAAGAGAATCTTTCAACGTGACGGAAGTGTAACATTTCCGCAAATAATGCAGGCCCTCAACAAGTGTCGATAAGGACTTTCGCAATCGAAGGCCCACTCGTGTACTCTTGATGGCTGCACGACATACAGCTTTACGCCTCGCCTGGGCCCCTCAACACTAAGATTGGATTGTTGATGACTGGAAACACATTGACTGGAAACACGTTTCAAATTGTATCCAGCGGATCGACGAGTACGGGCATCGAGACAACCTCATGAATCCATGGACCCTGCATGTCAGCAGGGGACTATTCAAGATGGTGGAGGCTCTGTAATGGTGTGGGGCGTTTGCAGTTGGAACGATAAGGAACTCCTGATACGTCTAGATACGACTCTGATAGGTAACACTTACGTAAGCATCCTGTCTCATCACCTCCATCCATTCATGTCCACTGTGCATTCCGACGGACTTCGGAATTTGCAGCAGGACAACGCGTAACCCCACACGTGCAGAATTGGTACAGAGTGGCTCCAAGATCGCTCTTCTAGGTTTAAACACTTCCGATTGCCACCAAACTATCCAGACATGAACCTTATTGAGCATATCTGGAATGCCTTGCAACGTGCTGTTCAGAAGAGATATGCAACCCCTCGTACTCTTACGCTTTTATGGACAGCCCTGCAGGATTCATGGTGTCAATTCCCTCCAGCATTACTTCAGACATTAGTGGAGTCCATGCCACGTCGTGTCGCTGCACTTCTACGAGCTCGCGGGGGTCCTACACGACATTAGGCAGGTGTACTAGTTTCTTTGGATCTTCATTGTATTATCCATGTATCTTTTATGTTTAAACATCAGCGGTTCCATCCGCCTATTATTGACGACGTAATACGTTAAAGAGAAAGTCAAACGTTGTTCCAATATAAATATGTTGTGGCAATGTACTGGAAGAGGTTTCAGGCAGGGACAAAATAATTCGCACGAAAGCGCAAAGTTAACGTTCATTGCACACACTAATGTCCTGTGATTAAGCGTGCATGAAGTCAATGAGTGGGTAATTTACAAACCGCGCACGGAACCTGCTGACATGCAGGGTCCATGGATTTATGAGGTTGTCTCGAAACCCGTACAAGTCCATCCGCTAGATACAATTTGAAACTACAACAGTCTGGCGACCTTATTACTTACCGCCGCTGTGATGACATCAACTGCATGTAAAATGCTTAAAGATCTATCAGTAAGTAAATCAGTCTCGGAGAGAACGCTTCTGGCCCCTCCGGTTTGTCAGTAATCAAATTCTCACTCGCTTACTCATCTTAGATGTTTTCCATTAGTGCTCTGAGCAGTTTGCGCATACAGATTATCCTCTTGATATTTACTCATTAAGCAATGGCTACCACTAAGTTTCAGTCTCCACTCACAGCTCGAGACTAGTGCAGAAACTCTCTGTGTTGGGGTCGGCTAACAGAGAAACTTCAGTGCAAAGTTTTAGATGGCAGCACCGTCACTTCCGTAACCCTCGTGACGCAGCAAGGGGACACGTAAATTGCTGACAGATCAGTCAAGGAAAAAGTTGATAGATAAACACACCACGAACAGGCACGGAAAAGGACATTTAAACTGAATGAGGGTCACCCTTCAATTAATGACAGGGAACGCAAGAGGCGGACTAGGTTTAAGGAGACGGAAGTCACACAGACACTGTCGAAGAGACGGGGAAACATCTGCGTCATAATAGTAACTAGGCAGAGCAGATTGAAGGGAAAAATGTAACTACAGGGATAGTTTTAATAATTGATCAGAAATGGAAGAACAAAATAATTACACGTATATTAGAGAGAGAATAATACTAGCTCGTTTTAAGATTGCTAAGGACATTTGTATGACACAAACGTTTGAGCTTCTGAAGACATAATAAATAAAGAAACAGATATCGTCTATGAAGAACTGCAACCCATCAGTAACATCTCTTAATCGTCGGAGATCTGAATGCTGAAGTCGGCAAACCAGAAATCCAAGAGGTAATGAAAATATAAGGATAAACACACGTCAACAAAAATCAACAAAAGTTTAATACTTTTCCGTTTTTATCTCCTTCAAGGTAACCAACACCTTCTTTCGAAAGAAAGAAGTTAATAAAGCTATAAGGAGCGCAAGAGGGACAACATTTCTTATTATCTAATTGCAAACCCCAGAAAATCTCCACATGTAATTGACACATTAGTTTTTAAAGGTTCGTCTACATCTCCAGCCATACTTTCCAAACCACTGTGAAATGAATGGCGCAGGACACGTCCCGGATAACATTTATTAGGGATTTTACCAGTTCCAGCCCGCATCTCGTGGTCGTGCGGTAGCGTTCTCGCTTCCCACGCCCGGGTTCCCGGGTTCGATTCCCGGCGGGGTCAGGGATTTTCTCTGCCTCGTGATGGCTGGGTGTTGTGTGCTGTCCTTAGGTTAGTTAGGTTTAAGTAGTTCTAAGTTCTAGGGGACTGATGACCATAGATGTTAAGTCCCCTAGTGCTCAGAGCCATTTACCAGTTCCAGTCGCAAATGGGGTGCCTGAAGAACGACAGCATAGATAAATGGAAATCATCGTTTGGCGCCATTGGCCGGGAGGCCCCTTACGGGGTAGGTCCGGCCGCCTTGGTGCAGGTCTTATTACATTCGACGCCACATTGGGCGACCTGCGCGCCGGACGGGGATGAAATGATGATGCAGACAACACAACACCCAGTCCCTGAGCGGAGAAAATCCCCGACCCAGCCCGGAATCGAACCCGGGCCCGTAGGACGGCAATCCGTCACGCTGACCACTCAGCCATCGGGGCGGACACAGCATAGATGACTCTACGTGCTGTAATTAGACCTATCTTGTCTTCGGGATCTGTTTGGAAGCTCTACGGAGTGGGTTGTAGTATATTCCTAGACCTGTCACTTGAAGTTAGTTCTAAATACCTGCACCCCAAAGGCCTGCCAGTTCAGTTCTTTCAGCATCTTGCTCACACGCTCACCTGCGTCGAACGAACCGGTGATCATTTGTGCTGCCCTTTGCCGAATACGCTGAAAACTCCTTTTAGTTCTGTTTGGTACGGGTCCCATACACTTGACTGTTATTCTGCGATGAGTGTTTAGTATGCAGACTCCTCTGTATACTGACTGCATTCCCATTGCAGTTTACCAGTGAACCACAGTCGATCACCTGCATAACTTACGACTGAGCCTTTGTGACCTTTCCATTTCTTATTCTTACATATTGTTACACTCGTACATTTGTACAAACAGACCGATTACAACTGTACCTCATTGATATAGTAATAGGTTACTATTGTTTTTTTCTTTTTATGACGTGCATTGACTTATGTTTCTGAACATTTACGGCAAGGTTCCAGTCTTTGCATTAATTCCAAATATTTCAAGATCTGAATATTTGTGCAGCTTCTTTCAGATAGTACATCGCAACAGACTACTCCGAAAAGTCTGAGACTCTTGTTAATGTTGTCCGTAAGGTCACTGATATATAACATAAACAGCAAGGGTCTCAACACACTTCTTTGCGGCACACCCGAAATTCTCTCCATCTAACTTACTGCGTCTTTCCTACCAATAAATCCTGAATCGAATCACACGTTTTATTTAAGACATCATTAATCGTACTTTATATTTATCTACAATCATACTCTCATGATACATTGCAGGAAAATATCCTCTCCGAAGTCGAAGACTATTTGCGTGATTTGGATAATTGCTCATTTTGTACATTTTGCTGTTGTTGGTGTGGGGGAGGGGGGGGATAGGGGGGATGACTTCTTGAGGTTTCAGCTGTACATGGCTCCTGCATATTGGGACAACTCGCAATTGTTCCGATTTCGGGAACATTTTACTAACACACTAAATCTCACGTTCACCAGACATGGGTGTCAGCTGTTACTGTGGTCAGCGGGTGTGGCCCTTATTCGACAGAGATGTTGACGTGCCCTACCGGGATTTATGATTCTTATCTTTTCTTGTTTCTATCTTTGGAGAGCTATTTCGCCTTTTGTGCTGTGTTATACGTAAGAAAAAAGGGGGAAAAAGGGTTAGTCGGTGGTCGGTGGATCGTTGGATCCAGTCCCGATCTTTCACTTATTTTCTGCTTTTAAATATATATATTTTTTCGTCCTTCTTTTCTCAAAAAAAAATGGTTCAAATGGCTCTGAGCACTATGGGACTCAACATCTTAGGTCATAAGTCCCCTAGAACTTAGAACTACTTAAACCTAACTAACCTAAGGACATCACACACACCCATGCCCGAGGCAGGATTCGAACCTGCGACCGTAGAAGTCCCGCGGTTCCGGACTGCAGCGCCAGAACCGCTAGACCACCGCGGCCGGCCTTCTTTTCTCAACTTTGGTTGTATTGTTACGTATATATGGCATCTGAGGGAAACTGTGATGAAGGGACGCATATTTCTGTATCGGTTGTTGTTGTATCAAGGAAAAAAAAAACGAAAAAGGAAGAAAGCGGTAAAGCGTCCGGCTAGAAACTGGAAGGTTGTAATATCGAATCACGGCTGGGTCACGTTGTTTCCGGTCCACCTTTAAATCTAGCAACAAAAGCACTTTTTCAATTTTATTTTATTCCTTGAGAAGAAGGAGATACCATCTTTGACTAGTAATCGAAACGTCATCGGTCCCGAGTTCGAACCTCAGGACTGTTCAAATTTTCAATAAAAATCATCTGCAGTGGCGGCCGAAGACTTCTGGCATGAGAAGTCATCATCGTTCTGCCAACGTACAGACTATTAGGAAGCACAACAAAAGAAAGAAGAAAAACAAAAAAATTATCTACAGTCTCGATGTAGTGGGAGGGCAATGAAGTGAAATGGAAAGAAGACAAGGATTTATGTTGAGATGGTTATAGGATAATATCAACAGTAACAGAAACTGGTGTAACAGGAGTAGGATTAGATATGAACAGAAAGGTAGGGGTGAGAGTAAATTAGTGTGAACAGTCCAGTGATAGGGTTGTTTCTCACCAGAATCGACAGAAAACCAAGGCCGACAACAGCAGTTCGCGTATCATGCCGACGTCACAAGCAGAAGACGAACAGACAGAGAAAGTGTATGAGGATATGGAAGGGGGAAATTCAGTATGAAAATCTAATAGTCATGGGGAGTTGGAATGCGTTTGAAGGGGAAGAAGTAAAAGAAAGCATTACAGGGGAACATGAGCTTGGAAGTAGGAATCAGAGAGGAGAAAGACTAATTGAGTTGTGGAATAAATTTCAGCTAGTAATAGTGAATACTGTATTCAAATATCACAAGAGTAGGATGTATGCACAGAGGTGACAAAAGTCGTGGGATTGCAATATGCACCTATACAGTTGGTGACAGTATAGCGTCCACAAGGTATATAAAAGAAATACAATGTGGGAGCTCTCATTTGTACTCGGGCGATTCACGTTAAAGGGTTTCCGACGTGATTATAGCCACAAGGCGGGAGTTAATAGACTTTGAACGCGGAGCTAGACGCATGGGACATTCAAACTCGTAAATCGTTAGTGAATTCAATATTTCGAGGCCAACAGTGTCAAGATTGTGACGAGAATACCATATTTCAGGTATTAGCTCTCACCACGGAAAACGCAGTGGCCGACGGCCTTTAATTAACGACCGAGAGCAGTGGCATTTTTGTAAAGTTGTCAGTGCTTACAGACAAGCAGCACTGCTTGAAATAACCTCAGAAAGCAATTTCGGACGTACGACGGACATGTCCGTTAGGGTAGTGCTGCGAAATTTGCGTTAATAGGCCATGGCAGCAGACGACCGACGAGAGTGCATTTGCTAACTGCACGACATGGCCTGCAGCGCCTCTCCTGGTCTCGTCAGCGTATCCGTTGGACCCTAGACGACTGTAAAACAGTGGCCTGGTCAGATGAGTCCCGATTTAGGTTGGCAAAAGCTGATAGTAGGATTCGAGTGTGACGCAGCCTCCATAAAGTCATGGACCCATGATGTCAACAAGGCACTATGCAAACTGGTAGTGGCTCCACAATAGCATAGGCTGTGTTTACATGTAATGGACTGGGTCTTCTGATTCAGCTGACTGGAAATGGTTCTGTTCGGCTACCTGGAGACCATTTGCAGCTATTCATGGACTTAATTTTTATGCATGAGAATGTGCCATGTGACTAAGCCACAATTGTTCGCATTTGATTTGAAGACCATTCTGGACAACTGGAGCGAATGTTTTGGCCACTCAGACGCCTGACATGAATCCTATCGAAAATTTATGGGACGCAATCGAAATATCAGTTCGTGCACAAAATCCTACACTCGCAACTCTTCCGCAATTATGGTCGGCTATAGAGACAGCATGGCTCAATATTTCTGCAGGAGAATTGGTTCAAATGGCTCTGAGCACTATGCGACTTAACTTCTGAGGTCATCAGTCGCCCAGAACTTAGAACTAATTAAACGTAACTAACCTAAGGACATCACACACATCCATGCCCGAGGCAGGATTCGAACCTGCGACCGTAGCGGTCGCTCAGCTCCAGCCTGCAGCGCCTAGAACCGCACGGCCACTCCGGCTGGCTGCAGGAGAATTCCAGTGACTTGTTGACTCCATGTCACGTCGAGCTGCTGCACTACGCCGGGCAAAAGGAGACCCAACATACTGTTAGGGGGTATCCCATGATTTCCTCAGTGTACTGAGTCCCTCAGGGATCCATTCTTGGGCCAATCCTCTTTCCCCTGTATATAAATGATATAGACCTGAACATCTAGTCACAAACAAACACTTTTTTTGCAGATGACACAAGCTTCCTACTTACAGGAAATACACCAAGTCAGCTTTAAACAGCTGTTAATAATACTACAGAATAGCTAAATAGAGGGTTTGAGGGGAATATACTTATGATAAACACAAAAAAACAACATTCCTAAATTTCCGTTTAAAAGGTGACGCATGCTGCGCCAATGTGACAATAAACTCCAACAAAATTTCATCTTCTCCGGAAACAAAGTTATTAGGCTTATGGATTGAAAATAACTTCAAATGACACACACATATAAACAAAATTAATAAAACACTAAAGAAAATATGTTACAGTCTGCGTTTACTCTGTGTCAAAGCAAGTTATAGCACTGTCCGAACTGCCTACTTTGCCCAATTCCACACCATCCTAATGTACCGAATTATTTTCTGACGTAATACACCACCTAGTTGACTCATCTTCTTAACTCAAAAAAGAACTGTAAGAGCAATGCAACAGGCTCGACAAACAGATCCTTGCAAACCCCTCTTTCAAAAGTCATCTAGTTTCACTCTTCCCTGTCTCTATATATTAGAAATCTGTAAATTTATTAGAAAGAATTTAACAGATGTAAAAGAAAATTTCAATATCCATGAACATGATACACGACAAAAGGAAGAGTTTCGTGTCCAGTCAATAAGGACATTAGCTTATAAAACCTCCACAGTAATGCCAGCAGGAATGGCCGAGCGGTTCTAGGCGCTTCAGTCTGGAACCGCGGGACTGCTATGGTAGCAGGTTCGAATCCTGCCTCGGGCATGGATGTGTGTGATGTCCTTAGGTCAGTTAGGTTTGAGTAGTTCTAAGTTCTAGGGGACTGATGACCTCAGATGTTAAGTCCCATAGTGCTCAGAGCCATTTGAACCATTTTTAACCTCCACAGTAAACAGCGCTATACAAATTAACAATAGTCTTCTGTATAAAGCAAAAGACATTTCATCATTATTACTCTTATGTAAAACCCTAAGGCTATTCTTATTGCATTATTGCTTCTATTCAGCAGCAGAATTTTTAGATCATTTAAGATACAAAAGACTTTAAACAAGACAGTGCAGCTACTGCAAGAACCTTTGTGGATAAAGCTAAAATTCATGTATCTGCTGAAATAATTACTGTATTCTTATATATGTGTGTGTATGTATGTGTGTCCGTTCTGTATTCCAGAATCTGGAAAGATTTAGAGGAAGAATCAATAAATCAATACTTGGAAAATGCCAGGAGATCGAGAAAGATTTCAGTTAAAGTACGTCATGGGCAGACAGGAATTCCAAAATCAGATATTGGATTGAAAGGAATACCCATGAGCAGACACAGACTCAGGTCACAATTTAGTAATGATGAAATGTAGTCTGGTTTAAGCGACTAGTCAAGAAGAATCAATGGGCAAAGAAGTGGAACGCGGAAGTACTAAGGAATGAAGAGATACGCTTGAAATTCTCAAAGGCTTGGATACTGAGATAGTGAACAGCTCAGTAGGCAGTTCCGTTGAGGAGGAGTGTACCTCTCTCAAGAGGGCAGTCACAGAAGTTGGAAAGAAAAACATAGATACAAGGAAGGTAACAGCAGAGAAATCATGGGTAAGGGTAGAAATACTTCAGCTGATCGACGAAACAAGGAAGTACAGAAATGTTCAGGGAAATTCAGGTGTATATAAATACAAGTAAGTTAGGAGTAAAATAAACAGGAATTGCAGGGAAGCTAAGGTGAAATGGCTTTATGGAAAATGTGATGAAATCGAAAAAGAGGTGAGCGTTGGAACGCCTGACACAGCATATAGAAAAGTCAAAAAAACATTCGTCGAAATTAATAATAAAGGTGGTAATTTTAAGTGTGCATGAGAATTCCACTTTCCAATGCAGAGAAGAGAACGGATAGGTGGAAAGAGTGCAATGAATGCCTCTATGATGTGGAAGACTTGCCTGATTTAAGTGATAGAAACAGAAACGGCTATCTAATTTGGTGAAGGCTGCCGGTCTTGCTTACGAGATGAAGGCAGAGCTCACCATCTGCAGCATCGTTGACAGAACCGACTGCGGACCTTTGGTGCAGAGCCGGGTGGAGGGTCTGAATCAGAGGCTCAGACGGTTTTGCGACCGTGTTGGCTGCAGATTCCTTGACTTGCGCCATAGGGTGGTGGGGTTTCGGGTTCCGCTGAATAGGTCACTACACTCAGCTGGCGGCTACACGGGTAGCGGAGGCTGTGTGGCGTGGACTGGGCGGTTTTTTAGGTTAGAAGGCCTCGGGAAAGTACGGGATGGGCTGCAATCTCAAAGGGTGCATGGCAAATACGGGACGTGCTTGGATCAAGGAACAGTCGGAATTGTAGTTGTAAATTGTTGTATTTGTGCTGGGAAAGTCCCTGAGTTTCAAGCGCTAGTAGAGAGCACAGATGCTGAAATCGTTATAGGTACAGAAAGCTGGCTAAATCCTGAAATAAGTTCTGCAGAAATTTTTACGAAGTCTCAGACGGTGCCTAATCTTAGGCAGAATTGGTGGTGGAGTGTTTATGTCTGTCAGTAGTGGTTTATCTTGTAGTGAAGTGGAAGTAGATACTCCGTGAGAATTGGTATGGGAGGAGGTTATACTTAACACCCGAACTAAGCTAATAATTGGTTCCATCTACCGACCCCCAGACTCCGATCATATAGTTGCTGAACAGTTCAGAGATAATTTGAGTCTCGTAACTAATAAATACCCCAGTCATACGATTATAGTTGGTGGGGACTTCAACCTTCCCCCGACATGCTGGCAAAAATACTTGTTCAAAACCGTTGGTGGGCAGAAAACATCTTCCGAGATTGTCCTAAATGCTTTCTCCGAAAATTATTTCGAACAGTTAGTCCACGAACCCACGCGAATTGTAAATGGTTGCGAAAACGCACTTGACCTCTTAGCTACAAACAATCCAGAGCTAATAGAGAGCATCATGACCGATACAGGGATTAGTGATCACAAGGTCGTTTTAGATAGGCTCAATACCGTTTCTTTCCAAATCCACCAGAAACAAACGCAAAATAATTTTATTTTAAAAAGTGGATAAAGTGTCACTAGAAGACTTCCTAAGAGACAATCTCCGTTCCTTCTGAACTGACTATGCAAATGTAGACGAGATGTGGCTCAAATTCAAAGATAAAGTAGCAACAGCAATTGAGTCATTCATACCTCGTAAATTGGTAAGAGATGGAACTAATCCCCCATGGTACACAAAACAGGTCCGAACGCTGTTGCAGAGGCAACGGAAAAAGCATGCGAAGTTCAGAAGAACGCGAAATCCCGAAGATTGGCTAAAATTTACAGACGCGCGAAATTTGGCACGGACTTCAATGCGAGATGCCTTTAATAGGTTCCATAACGAAACATTGTCTCGAAATTTGGTAGGAAATCCGAAGAAATTCTGGTCGTATGTACAGTACACAAGCGGCAAGACGCAGTGAATACCTTCGTTGCGCAATGCCGATGGTACTGTTACCGACGATTGTGCCGCTAAAGCGGAGTTATTGAACGCAGTTTTCCGAAATTCCTTCACCAGGGAACACGAATGGAATATTCCAGAATTTGAAACACGAACAGCTGCTAGTATGAGTTTCTTAGAAGTAGATACCTTAGGGGTTGCGAAGCAACTCAAATCGCTTGATACGGGCGAATCGCTTGATACGGGCGAGTCTTCAGGTCCAGATTGTATACCGATTAGGTTCCTTTCAGATTACGCTGATACAATAGCTCCCTACTTAGCATACAACCGCTCGCTCACCGATCGATCTGTACCTACAGATTGGAAAATTGCGCAGGTCGCATCAGTGTTTAAGAAGGGTAGTAGGAGTGATCCATCGAACTACAGACCTAGATCACTGACGTCGGTTTGCAGTATGGTTTTGGAGCGTATACTGTATTCCAACATTATGAATCACCTCGAAGGGAACGATCTATTGATACGTAGTCAGCATGGTTTCAGAAAACATCGTTCTTGTGCAACACAGCTAGCTCTTTATTCGCACGAAGTAATGGCCGCTATCGACAGGGGATCTCAAGTTGATTCCGTATTTCTAGATTTCCGGAAAGCTTTTGACACCGTTCCTCACAAGCGACTTCTAGTCAAGCTGCAGGCCTATGGGGTATCGTCTCAGTTGTGCGAGTGGATTCGTGATCTCCTGTCAGGAAGGTCGCAGTTCGTAGTAATGGACGGCAAATCATCGAGTAAAACTGAAGAGATATCAGGTGTTCCCCAGGGAAGCGTCCTGGGACCTCTGCTGTTCCTGACCTATATAAATGACCTGGGTGACAATCTGAGCAGTTCTCTTAGGTTGTTCGCAGATGATGCTGTAATTTACCGTCTAGTAAGGTCATCCGAAGACCAGTATCAGTTGCAAAGCGATTTAGAAAAGATTGCTGTATAGTGTGGCAGGTGGCAGTTGACGCTAAATAACGAAACGTGTGAGGTGATCCATATGAGTTCCAAAAGAAATCCGTTGGAATTCGATTACTCGATAAATAGTACAATTCTCAACGGTGTCGATTCAACTAAGTACCTGGGTGTTAAAATTACGAACAACTTCAGTTGGAAAGACCACATAGATAATATTGTGGGGAAGGCGAGCCAAAGGTTGCGTTTCATTGGCAGGACACTTAGAAGATGCAACAAGTCCACTAAAGAGACAGCTTACACTACACTCGTTCGTCCTCTGTTAGAATATTGCTGCGCGCTGTGGGATCCTTACCAGGGGGGATTGACGGAGGACATCGAAAGGGTGCAAAAAGGGCAGCTCGTTTTGTATTATCACGTAATCGGGGAGAGAGTGTGGCAGATATGATACACGAGTTGGGATGGAAGTCATTAAAGCAAAGACGTTTTTCGTCGCGGCGAGATCTATTTACGAAATTTCAGTCACCAACTTTCTCTTCCGAATAGGAAAATATTTTGTTGAGCCCAACCTACATCGGTAGGAATGATCATCAAAATAAAATAAGAGAAATCAGAGCTCGAACAGAAAGGTTTAGGTGTCCGTTTTTCCTGCGCGCTGTTTGGGAGTGGAATGGTAGAGAGATAGTATGATTGTGGTTCGATGAACCCTCTGCCAAGCACTTAAATGTGAATTGCAGAGTAATCATGTAGATGTAGATGTAGAAGATTTGTTGTAATCATTTTATGAACTACATTTTGAAGATCGACTCAACCGCATTCTTCAGGTGCTGCGAACGGTATTTTTACGCAGCCTGGGCTCCAGATAGACTGTAAAGGCTTGTTGATGCCACGCTGCCACACTATGTGATCAAAAGTATCCGGACACCTGGCTGAAAATGGCTTACAAGTTCGTGGCGCCCTCCAGCAGGAATGCTGGAATTCAATATGGTGTTGGCCTACCCTTAACCTTGGTGACAGCTTCCACTCTCGCAGGCATACGTTCAGTCAGGTCCTGGAAGGTTTCTTGTGGAATGGCAGCCCATTCTTCACGGAGTACTGCACTGAGGAGAGGTATTGAGGCCTGGCACGAAGTCGGCTTTCCAAAACATCCCAAAGGTGTTCTGTAGGATTCAGGTCAGGACTCTGTGCAGGCTAGTCACCACAGGGATGTTATTATCGCGTAACCACTCCGCCTTAGGACGTGCGTTATCAACTGGTGCTCGATCATGTTGAAAGATGCTATCGCCATCCCTGAATTGCTCTTCAACAGTGGGAAGCAAGAAAGTGCTCAAAACATCAATGTAGGACTTTGCTGTGGTAATGGCACACAAAACAACAAGAGGTGCAAGCACCCTCCACAAAAAACACGACCACACCGTTACACCACCACCTCCGCATTTTACTGTTGGCACTACACACGCTGCTGATGACGTTCACAGGGGATTCGCCATACCCACACCCTGCCATCGCATCGCCACACTGTGTACCATGATTCGTCACTCCACACTATGTTTTTCCACTGTTAAAACGTCCAATGTTTCCGCTCCTCACACCAAGCGAAGCGTCGTTTGCCATTTACGGGCGTGGTGTGTGGCTTACGAGCAGCCGCTCGACCATGAAATCCAAGGTTTCTCACCTCCCGCCTGTCATGGTACTTGCAGTGCATCCTGATGCAGTTTGGAATTCCTGTGTGATGGTCTGGATAGATGTCTGCCTATTACACATTACGACTCTCTTCAACTGTCTGCTGTCTCTGTCACTCAACAGACGAGGTCGGCCTGAACGCTTTTGTGCTGTACGTGCACCTTCACGTTTCCATTTCACTATCATATCGGAAACAGTGGATCTAGGGAAGTTTAGGAGTGTGAAAGTCTCGCGTACAGACGTATGTTGCAAGTGACATCCATCTAGGGCAACCAACTTTTGATCACGGGCTTAAGGGAGATGAACTAAATCTGAACATGATTATAAGCAAGATTTAGTCATGGTGCATTTCAGCTACACAGTTATACGCATTTCCTTGAACTGGATGACAATGGGGATGTAAACATAAAACTTTGCTTACTTTTACTCATATATCATATTTTGGGGTAGCTCTTCAAGCTGAGGGCAGATTTTTAAGAGTGAAATGTAATTAATAAGGCTCATTTGTGGAGTACATTCAATATATTAAAAATGCACTGAAATATGATTTACGCCGGTATGTTCTAAGCATGTTTATTATGTTTCCTGTTATGTTTCACACCTACAAGGATCCACTCGTTTTTTGGTCTATGGAATGAAAAAAGAATTTAAACAAAACAATTTATTTTTTCCATTGCATAAAATGCTCAAAAATAATCACAATAAAATGTAACAAATTTAGAAATACTTATTTACAGTAGCTGCACGTCTCTGCAGTTTTTTATCTTCCTAAGGAAATTTAAAAAACTCTTTGCAGTTATAATCAAAATTAATTTCAATCATAAGCTCTGCCTTAATAAGTTCTAAGCTGCAGCTGTTTCTTTGGTCTGTCCACTTACTGTTCATTAGAGAAAAAACCCTTTCTGTGTGAGCATTTGATCCTGGAATGCTTAACACAAAGCCTATGATTTTACTAAGGTTTGGGACATCAATTTGTTTGAATTTTAAATCTTTAAAAATTTTTACCCAACTTTCTGCTGTTGTCCCTGTTTTCACCATACTGACAGCACTTTTTACGGTAGAAAGCTCCTGATACAGGACATCCTTAGTTACAAAATCAAGTGCAAATTCTTTAACAATGACTTGTAACCCTCTGAAAGAAAGTTCAGTTTCCAACCTTAATGATAAGAGACAGTGAACTGGATTTGCATTTGTAATTATTTAAGCAATGGCAGAAGTTAATAAAATCATCTCTGACACATTTTTCCACGGATGAACTTAAACTGTTTAATAATTGTTCTGTGGTAGTACCAAAAAACTGTCTTTAATCCTTTGCTGAATCTTATTACACACATCTTTCATCACTTCATAGCACTCCATGATGCAGAAATTTGAAGTTTCAAGGATTTTTCCAGACTGAACAAGCAAAGCACCTATGTTAGAAAAGAAATTTAGATATGCGTCAGTAACACATTCCTTTTCTGGGTCTTCTTCTCAAAAAAACTTTGTTAATATTTTTGGACAGTCATCCATACTCTTGAAATAACTCTTAAATTGTAACCAGTTCTGGATTAGTCTGTCAGCATTGGATGTTAACAAAAGCCAATGGGTGGGAACATGACGAACAATTTCTAGCCACTCAGCATCAACAAAATTGAAGAATGTTTGCAACTCTTCTCTTCTCTTGGCAGATACAAAGAAATGGCCATATACACTCCTGGAAATTGAAATAAGAACACCATGAATTCATTGTCCCAGGAAGGGGAAACTTTATTGACACATTCCTGGGGTCAGATACATCACATGATCACACTGACAGAACCACAGGCACATAGACACAGGCAACAGAGCATGCACAATGTCGGCACTAGTACAGTGTATATCCACCTTTCGCAGCAATGCAGGCTGCTATTCTCCCATGGAGACGATCGTAGAGATGCTGGATGTAGTCCTGTGGAACGGCTTGCCATGCCATTTCCACCTGGCGCCTCAGTTGGACCAGCGTTCGTGCTGGACGTGCAGACCGCGTGAGACGACGCTTCATCCAGTCCCAAACATGCTCAATGGGGGACAGATCCGGAGATCTTGCTGGCCAGGGTAGTTGACTTACACCTTCTAGAGCACGTTGGGTGGCACGGGATACATGCGGACGTGCATTGTCCTGTTGGAACAGCAAGTACCCTTGCCGGTCTAGGAATGGTAGAACGATGGGTTCGATGACGGTTTGGATGTACCGTGCACTATTCAGTGTCCCCTCGACGATCACCAGTGGTGTACGGCCAGTGTAGGAGATCGCTCCCCACACCATGATGCCGGGTGTTGGCCCTGTGTGCCTCGGTCGTATGCAGTCCTGATTGTGGCGCTCACCTGCACGGCGCCAAACACGCATACGACCATCATTGGCACCAAGGCAGAAGCGACTCTCATCGCTGAAGACGACACGTCTCCATTCGTCCCTCCATTCACGCCAGTCGCGACACCACTGGAGGCGGGCTGCACGATGTTGGGGCGTGAGCGGAAGACGGCCTAACGGTATGCGGGACCGTAGCCCAGCTTCATGGAGACGGTTGCGAATGGTCCTCGCCGATACCCCAGGAGCAACCGTGTCCCTAATTTGCTGGGAAGTGGCGGTGCGGTCCCCTACGGCACTGCGTAGGATCCTACGGTCTTGGCGTGCATCCGTGCGTCGCTGCGGTCCGGTCCCAGGTCGACGGGCACGTGCACCTTCCGCCGACCACTGGCGACAACATCGATGTACTGTGGAGACCTCACGCCCCACGTGTTGAGCAATTCGGCGGTACGTCCACCCGGCCTCCCGCATGCCCACTATACGCCCTCGCTCAAAGTCCGTCAACTGCACATACGGTTCACGTCCACGCTGTCGCGGCATGCTACCAGTGTTAAAGACTGCGATGGAGCTCCGTATGCCACGGCAAACTGGCTGACACTGACGGCGGCGGTGCACAAATGCTGCGCAGCTAGCGCCATTCGACGGCCAACACCGCGGTTCCTGGTGTGTCCGCTGTGCCGTGCGTGTGATCATTGCTTGTAGAGCCCTCTCGCAGTGTCCGGAGCAAGTATGGTGGGTCTGACACACCGGTGTCAATGTGTTCTTTTTTCCATTTCCAGGAGTGTATTTTCACAACAAGCATTTCAATATCTACATCTAAAATATTACAAGCATGTTTTGTGGCATTATGTATCAAGTTATTTGAGCAATTTGCTTTCGCCAAATGCTTTTTTTTTCTCTAAGCAGTTTAAATACAGAATTGTGCTTCCCACAATTAACATTTGCATTATCAGCACAGTATGCAGTCATGTTCTTTATATCTAAATTATGTAAACTCAATGAAGAATTGATGAGACTGTGAACAGCGTTAGCTGTCTCATTAGCCTGTTCAATGAAGTCCAATGTCTATTTTGTAATCCGTTTTCGGGATCAAAATATCTTACAACAATAGGAAACATTTTTCTGTTTTAGTGGTTCGAAGCATCAGTTGCAATAGAAAAAATGGATCAAATCAAAAAAAGTTACTTGATTTAGCTGGATCTTTTAAGACACCAGTGAAGCTCTGAATACTTCTCGGTGCCAAAATGTTTTTCACAATTGCTTCTGCCTTGGTTCGACCACATGACATCATATTGGCCAAATTAGAGTCATGAAAAATGTCCTCCGATAATTTATTTGCACAATCCGTACTTCTATAGCTGATATTATGCTTCACTGTATGAAAAATCGTTGCTAGCTCATCTGTAACGTTTTTCGTGTCCTTACTGGTGTTGCCAAAATATTTAAATAAATTTGAATTCGCCTTTATGTCTCTTTCGTTCCGATTATGTAATTCTGTAGAAGAATGTTGGTTGCAGTCAGCTCTACCACCATGAGCGATGCTAAAGTCACGCATACATAGCACTAAGTTAGCTCGATTTTCGTTGTTGGCCTTGGGATTTAACCACAAATATTGCTCCTCCCATATCTTCAAGTAAACACACAAGTACTTCATATTCTTGCTTCGTAGAGTTTTCACATCTTCATTTTCACGCGAGAGCACATAATGAAAACCCATTCACTTAAAAACCAAATTAAAATACTGTATACACGAATACTTCACAGTAAGTGTTGCGGATAAACCAAGAAGTTAGCACAAATCGATACATTTGGCGCTAACGTTCATCTGTTTCGGTTGCTGACACGAACAGTAATCGAGAATAGTACCGATTATTGCAGGAAAATTTTCCGAGATTTCTCGATGAAAGAATTTCACCTATCGGTAGTACCTCACGGGTTATAACAGGGATCACTAAACGAAATATACGGGAGAAACAGGCGGACAATAATGAAGACGGGAGAATTTAAAAAAAGTACTAAAATACGGGAGTACCCGTATAACACGGGAGAGTTGGTCGCCCTACACCCAGTCACTTGACCACGTTCGACGTCCGTTGAGTTCCTCGGCGCACCCCTTTCTCTTCTCTCACGATGTCGCTGATATGGAGTACCTGGTACTAGGTGGCAGCACAATGCACATAATATGAAAAACGTATGTTTTTGGGGATGTCCGGTTACCTTTAATCACATAGTGTATTTACAGCGGACAAGGACTCCCGGTGCCGGTTACGCAGTACCTCTGTAGAATCGGCAAATTTCAGACCAACGTAGTTTTTTTTTTTTTTCATCATTGGCTTTATTCTGTAGTTCAGATTAGGAATTTTTAAATATTGCAGTTGGCAAGATCCGCATATCATTGGAGATGTAAGAGTTGTTTCGTGAGCTGCCAGCTCAGCTAAGTTTATGTGTGCAGACCGGTGGTAGGTTGAAGTTTGTGTTTGTTTTCAAGAAATGCTTAGTCCTGTAACGGCTACATTAACTCGAAGACGGTAAAAACTCGTCGATATATTTTATTGTAATATTGGTCTCATCTTACTGAAAGGATAACTTAGGTCAATAACAAGCGATTTGCGAAAAGGATATTTCGAATTTTTTGCTTGTGGAACAGGTTATCAAGATAAACAGTGGGCTCCGCATGTTTGTTGTGTAAACTGTGGCGTCAGTCACATAGAGTGAAAGCTAGGTAAGAGTTGAATACCACCTGTGAACCATTTTATTATTCGAAGTGAGTATGTGGCAGTTTGTTTTGTGTGTATGTTCTTGTTCTGTGGTTTTTCGTGTGTGGCCATTGTCTGTGTGCTGATTTCTTCTGTGGTGTTGTGCAATGTGTTGTGTGGAATTGGTCTGTCCATTCACTTTCCTTTTACACGTTTTTTAGTTTAGTTTCCCTGTTATATCTGCAAAGAGGGCTACTACAAGAGCATAACAAAGCAAAACGCAAATAATGGCAATACAGTTTAGTTTGCAATGTAGAACTTCCACACATTGTCCGTTTTTGTGAGAATCTGGCGTCACTGGTTAGACATTAAGCTTTGTTGTTGGTTGAGACCGCTTTGTCGGTTTTCTGTTGCATCGAACGATCTTCAGATCTGACACCATCGGTTACAAGAGTAAACTGTCAATTTCTATAAGCAGTATGCTACCTGGTATAACAAACTATTGTACAACTGCGACGTAAGATCCATACTGCTTACAGAAACTGAAGTGTTGCTGTTGTAACCAACATACTCAGATATGAAGACAGTTCGAAGGAACAGAAACCAGTCTGGTCCCGGCGGAGGTTTGAGTCCTCCCTCGGGAATGGGTGTGTGAGTTTGTCCTTAGGATAATTTAGGTTAAGTAGTGTGTAAGCTTAGGGACTGATAACCTAAGCAGTTAAGTCCCATAATATTTCATACACATTTTGAACAGAAACCAGTCATGTGGTTAGAAATATGTGCAGTCGACATGGGTAATAAAACTTGGAGTGCAATTTTGTTGACTGTACAATCTAAGGTTTCGATTAGATTACAGAATATACCAACAGGATAGTTCATCTTGGTTAACACCGCTAGAAAGTTTGTGAGGTCGTGTATGTGGAGAAACCTTTATGGGTGCCAAATTAAGAAGCAGCTATCGAGGAAAATAAAAAAGCACTCCGTCTTGAGTCCACGAGGGGCCTACCGGGACCATCCGACCGCCGTGTCATCCTCCGAGGAGGATGCGAATAGGAGGTGCGTGGGGTCAGCACACCGCTGTCCCAGTCGTTATGATGGTATTCTTGACCGAAGCCGCTACTATTCGGTCGAGTAGCTCCTCAATTGGCATCACGAGGCTGAGTGCACCCCGAAAAATTGCAACAGCGCAAGGCTGCTGGATGGTCACCCATCCAAGTGCTGGCCACGCCCAACAGCGCTTAACTACGGCGATCTGACGGGAACCGATGTATCCGCTGCCTATCGAGGAACATAGTTTTTGTAAATATTCTGCGAACGTACAGGATATAGTGCTGTAGCACTTTAAGGCCGCAGATGTTTCACAATACAGTGTTTTCTGACACTGGTGGTACTCTGCTCTTTGTTGACGCCTTAAAAAAAGACGCCCTTTGAATCACGCTGTTTCTCGTATCCTACCCGTCTCTCCCTTGTTTATTTTCCGCACGTCTTTTGAAGGTGCTAATTTTCTTGGGTTGCCCGCGGTTGCGACAGCGGATGAAGTAACATTACACAACGGGCGTTAATACCGCCAGCAAGCCGCGCCGAGCACCCACGTGAGTGACTCAGCAGCGCCCTACGAGATACGGGCAACCCCAAGGCCACTGCTGCGTGATTACCGGCCAGTGTCACGACCTTCTCCGGAGCGAGCCCTGACCGGCTGCAGAATCGTTGTGAACGCTACGGGATTTCCCGACGTTATTTTTTCCCTGTCTTATGCTAATATCTCCATGCCTGCCTGCCTGATACAGCCGCAAAACAACGCTCCTCAGATACTTGTCTGTGTATTCTCATCTTTCTCTCATCAGTCTCGGTTTGTTTTGTCCAGTACTGCTGTTTACAATAGCCGAGTTCATTTCTTCTGCTTGTTTTGCATTTCTTCCTCTTACTCGCCTGACCTCAAAAATGGAGTGCCACCTTATTTTATATTAAGCACATCTTAAACTCTTCACATGCCTGCCCGCCACTGAGAACAAACAATGTAGTCCCTGTAACTCCCGGACGTATTTTAATGTTATGTCCCGGTCATACTTCAATGTTAAAAAACAGGGTGAATTCAGACAATGCGATTTACTTCACATATTTTTCATTTCCTAGGACCTTTTTTCAGGAAATCATTTTTACAGGTAATTCTGTCTTAGTACTGAACACATGGAACACTTTTCATTTTTCATTGTTTTTCCTGTGTTTGTCACGTTACGGTTTAATATTTCAGAACACCCTCCACCTGAAATGAAGAAATACCGACCGAAACAAGAAAAAGTTTTACAATCTTCTCTTAATACAATACTGTTTTACTTAATTATTTACTGTGCTGTTTCACTACACAATGACTTAGCTCCTAGACGGATTGGCTAAATTGCTTATGATTATTTATATACAACACGTCGTAAGAGCAACAGTGTAACTTAATAAAGGCCGAAGGTAAGTCCATCAAAGTGAGAAAAAGAACGCAACTAATAATAGGAATACAGTATTTACGCGTAGATATGCACATATGTCCTATGATATTAACAACGTGAAGCGTATAATAGAATAGAGATAAGTAACAGCACCAGAATGAAATTTTCACCCTGCAGCGGAGTGTGCGCTGATATGAAACATCCTGGAAGATTAAAACTATGTGCCAGACAGAGATTCGAACTCGGGACCTTTGCCTTACAGGGGAAGGTGCTCGACCTCTCAGAGCTTTACTGCCGGAATTAAGGGATCGGGAGTCGTGCTTGGGTAGCCCAGATGGCAGAGCATCGCCCGCGTAAAACGAAGGTCCCCAGTTCGAGTCTCTGTCTAGTAGACAGTTTTAATCTGCCAGGAAGTTTCAAGTAACAGTACGATTACAAAAATAAAATAGACACTTGCATTGTGTGTACTCTGCTTCTATTTCTTTTCTACTCTGGTGCAGGAAAGGAAACTCAGAATTTCCGCAAGCAATTAGTTACGGTTGTGAGACATTTGTAGAAAAGCATTTTTATTTGCCATCAGCTATGTACATGGAGAGAAGTATTACGAAATAAGAGTGATCTCGGGTTTGTCGCAGGGGAGTGTCGTAGGTCCGTTGCTATTCACAATATATATAAATGATCTTGTGGATAACATCGGAAGTTCACTGAGGCTTTTTGCGAATATGCTGTAGTAAGTGGCTCTGAGCACTATGGTACTTAACATCTGAGGTCATCAGTCCCCTAGAACTTAGAACTACTTAAACCTAACTAACCTAAGGACATCACACACATCCATGCCCGAGGCAGGATTCGAACCTACGACCGTAGCAGTCGCGCGGTTCCGGACTGAAGCGCCTAGAACCGCTTGGCCACCGCGGCCGGCGATGCTGTAGTATATCAAGAGGTTGTAACAATGGAAAATTGTACTGAAATGCAGGAGGATCTGCAACGAATTGACGCATGGTGCAGGGAATGGCAATTGAATCTCAATGCAGACAAGTGTAATGTGCTGCGAATACATAGAAAGAAAGATCGTTTATCATTTAGTTACGATATAGCAGGTCAGCAACTGGAAGCAGTTAATTCCATAAATTATCTGGGAGTAGGCATTAGGAGTGATTTAAAATGGAATGGCCATATAAAATTAATCGTCGATAAAGCAGATGCAAGACTGAGATTCATTGGAAGAATCCTAAGGAAATGCAGTCCGAAAACAAATGAAGTAGTTTACAGTACACTTGTTCGCCCAGTGCTTGAACACTGCTCACTAGTGTGGGATCCGTACCAGAGAGGCTTGATAGAAAAGATAGAGAAGATCCAACAGAGAGAAGCGCGCTTCGTTACAGGATCATTTAGTAATCGCGAAAGCGTTACGGAGATGATAGATAAACTTCAGTGGAAGACTCTGCAAGAGAGACGCTCAGTAGCTCGGTATGGGCTTTTGTTAAAGTTCTAAGAACATACCTTCACCGAGGAGTCAAGCAGTATGTTGCTCCATCCGACGTATATCGCGCGAAGAGATCATGAGGATAAAATCAGAGACATTAGAGCCCACACAGAGGCATACCAACGATCTTTCTTTCCACCAACAATACAAGACTGGAATAGAAGGGATACCGATAGAGGTACCCTCCGCCACACTCCGTCAGGTGGCTTGTGGAATATATATATTCTTGACCGATTTCGGTTAATTAAACCATCTGCACCTGGTAGAAAAATTTTAACGCCTGTCGGTTTAAAAACGTATATTTGTCATAGAAGACACCTTCATATACCACATTCAACAATGACAAAATGTGGAATGCATGATAACCAGAGTCTGATAATATCTTGAAAATTTAGGTACGTTGCACACACACTCCTGACCTCCACGAATTGGGCTATTCTTATACTCTGCTTCTAAAGAAAGCCCGTGTACTTCTTGAACTATCAGGAGTGGATGTGCAGCTTACCTAAATTTTCAAGACATTGTCGGAATCTGGTTAAGTTGCGTTCCAAGTTTTCTTGTTGTCACATGTTGTAAACGAAAGAGTCCTCCATGAGAAATACGCATTTTTAAACGAACAGATAAGTTTTCGTCTTAATTAATCGAAACCGATGGAGGATAAATATTGTATATTGAGTCAATATTCAAGGGTGTGACGGAATATCATTCGTAATAAAAAAGTCAAGTATACATGGGCTCAAAAACGCATACCTTAAAAGTTATGAACACTTGTTTGTTAGAAGAGTTGTGTTTCAAAGTAGCGAAGACGAACAAGTGATCATACAGGACGACAGTAATTGAACTATATGAAGGAAAAACCTAGATTAGTTACAAAGTGCGACGTACACACACTTTATTCAACACGTACTCGTAAATGTCACTACAGATATTCGGATTTAGGTTTTGACACGTTCGATATGCATGCCATCATTGGAGATGATGTGGCGCAGACGAATAGCGAAATTTTGCGTGACCTGCTGTCGACGACCTCCTGAATGGCTGTTTTCAGCTCAGCAATGGTTTAGGGATTATTGCTGTACATCTTGTCTTTAATGTATCCCCACAAAAAGGAGTCGAATGTGTTCAGATCCGGACAATATGGCGGCCAATCGAGGCCCTTAGCAGTGGCCTCTGGGTATCCCAGGGTGAGAAAGCGGTCCCCAGATTGCTCCTCCAAGACATCAAACACTCTCCTGCTTTGATGGCGTCGTGCTCCGTCTTGCGTGACCCACATCTTGTCGAAATCTAGGTTACTTTGGATAATCGGGATGAAATCATCTACCAAAACCTTCACGTATCGTTCGGTAGTCACCGTGGCATCAAGGAATATCGCACCGATTGCTCCGTGACTGGTCATTGCACACCACACAGTCGCCCGCTGAGAGTGAAGAGACTTCTCGATCGCGAAATGCGGATTCTCAGTCCCCCAAAAGCGTCAATTTCGCTTAGTGACGAACCCATCCAAATGAAACTGGGCTTCGTCGCTAAACCAAACCATGCATGTGCTTACTAATTCCCATCATGCCCGGCGAACAACCGTGTAGTTTGATCATCCTATCGCAAACCGATCAAAAGTTACGACGCTGTATTATTTCATGTAGGTCAATAATTGTCAGCCTGCAGCTGTTAAGGTATGCATTTTAGAGCACTGTTTACTTGACATTTTCCTCTTGTCCATACTACCACTTCCCAAAATATGAAACGGAAAGAGTTTGCAGTAGAAGAGATTTGTTTCACAGTATCGAAGATCAAGAATTGCTCACAACTCTTAAGGTATGTGTTTTAGAGCTCATGTTTACTTGACTTTTTTATTTTATTATTTTATTATTCCTGTCATATTCCTGAACATTGGCCATCACTTATGAAACACCCTGTGAATATCTGATGGCAAATAAATGCATTCCTACAAAGGAAAATTCAGTTTTGTAGAAAATTTCAACTTGCACTTACAGTTACCAATTGGCATATTGATTCCTATAACGATGTATTGTACGTCTTGTTATGCACTACTCGATCCATACTGCACAACGCATAGATGCACTGAAAATGTTACACCGTAGCTCCTCTTGTTTACCGCTTCCTCACAACAGCGAAAGCAAAGAGTAAAGAGACGCGGTGTTTTGAACTTTAAGCAGATTCAGCAAATACCGTCGTACGGTAAGAGCAGCAGAGGCAAATCGTACAGCTACCACAGCACAGGGCTTGTGAGCCCAGACACGTCAACACAAACTGCTGCGAACTGCTTATTAGCGATGGAACTGCTGGAACAGACACCTCTAGCCCATCTTCCATTTACGCCAAAGCATCGATGTGCAAGGTTCGACTGGTGCCGCCAGAGGACAACTTTGAATGTCGTGCCGTGGTCTTCAGCGATGAGAGCAGATTCTGCCTGCACGCAAGTGATGATCGTATAGGCGTGCGACGTAGACCTAGTAAGCGCCGTCTCGTAGCGTGCATTTGTGAAAGACACACTGTCCGCACCGCAGGCTTTATGGTTCAAATGGCTCTGAGCACTGTGGGACTGAGGCCATTCAGTCCCCTAGAAATTAGAACTACTTAAACCTAACTAACCTAAGGACATCACACACATCCATGCCCGAGGCAGGATTCGAACCTGCGACCGTAGCAGTCGCGCGGTTCCGGACTGAGCGCCTAGAACCGCTAGACCACCGCGGCCGGCCAGGCTTTATGGTCTGGGACGCGATAAGCTACAACTCCCGTACACTTTGGTGTTTCTCCAGGGGGCGCTAACCAGCGCTAGTTACGTGCAGAATGTTGGTAGACTCGTCCTTTTGCAGTTCTCGCAACAGGATAATACTCGGCCACACATCTCCCATCAAAACTCAACGTGCTCTGCAAGATTTGTAGCAGCCTCCCTGGCCAGCACGATCTCCGTCTTCAATCGAGCACGAAGGGGACGTAATGGGACGAGAAGTGACTCGCGCGACTCGTCAACCAACAATTTGTAAGAGGTCCATGACTAAGGAATTTGTTGCTAGCGCACTCGAGCAGATGTAATTTCGATAGACTGCTCACACGCTGCCTGCAATATGTAAGCTATAAGAAAATCTCAGACCAGAGAGCAATGTTGTATGCAGTAGGAACTGTGTGGTAGTAGAAGTAAGTAGTAGCTAGCAGTCTGGTGTACCGAGTTGGCTGGGTCGGTCGCGTGGAGCGATGGCGGTATCTGAGCGTTGTACTATAAGGTAAAAGCAACCTCGCGCATATGTACTATTGTAATATCAAGTCCCATGTAAATGTTTTTCAAAAAATCTCTTAATAATAATCTTTCTTATAAAAATTAACTTTTGACAATCATTCATCTCAATTTAAAGAATTTACTAATTTCTCCAATACATGGTCATCCTGTTTATTGTAAAGAAGAATCAGTTGATTCCTTTTATACATGACAAATCTATCGGCCAGCATTGCACTGGGCTGCGCCAGAAAAATATCTTATAGGAGCAGATATATATGCGTTATCCGGCGACTTGATTGAGGTAAGAATTTTCAATTTATTCAGTATGATCTTTCAGGGCCGCGATGCAGCACTGCTAACGTCTAAATTTATCAGTTTAGATTCACAGTCAGATACTTAGTGAAAGGTTATATGTGAGCCATAATTTTATTGAGAGATTAGTCACATTTTTACTATCGGGAGGTTACGGAATTTTTCTGTTGGGAGGTTACACTTGGCGACCCTGCCAGGATCGTATTTTTTTGTGAATTTCTGAGTAGTAGTCAGATATATATCTGCTCTTATTTACTTCATGTTTAATATAGTTTGCATCTGGCGCAACTCATTCACTAACTTGTCACTCTTTCTTTCACAGTTCATCGACAATTTATTGCTCTTTGTTGTTATTGTATTTGTTCCATTTTTGCTTTGTCTTTGTTTGATTTTGTGCTAACCTTTGACTTCTGGAAATGCCGCGAAAAACTGCTAACAGTACATCGCGATGTGTAATGAGTGAAAAAGCCAACTTGAATAATTTGACCGATAATACTAGCGACACTCAGTGTCATAATTATAATCTTCTTATCATCATCATCATCATCATCATTTAAGACTGATTGTGCCTTTCAGCGTTCAGTCTGGAGCATAGCCCCCCTTATAAAATTACTCCATGATCCCCTATTCAGTGCTAACATTGGTGCCTCTTCTGATGTTAAACCTATTACTTCAAAATCATTCTTAACCGAATCCAGGTACCTTCTCCTTGGTCTGCCCCGACTTCTCCTACCCTCTACTGCTGTACCCATGAGTCTCTTGGGTAACCTTGCTTCTCCCATGCGTGTAACATGACCCCACCATCTAAGCCTGTTCACCCTGACTGCTACATCTATAGAGTTCATTCCCAGTTTTTCTTTGATTTCCTCATTGTGGACACCCTCCTGCCATTGTTCCCATCTACTAGTACCTGCAATCATCCTAGCTACTTTCATATCCGTAACCTCAACCTTGTTGATAAGGTAACCTGAATCCACCCAGCTTTCGCTCCCATACAACAAAGTTGGTCGAAAGATTGAACGGTGCACAGATAACTTAGTCTTGGTACTGACTTCCTTCTTGCAGAAGAGAGTAGATCGTAGCTGAGCGCTCACTGCATTAGCCTTGCTACACCTCGCTTCCAGTTCTTTCACTATGTTGCCATCCTGTGAGAATATGCATCCTAAGTACTTGAAACCGTCCACCTGTTCTAACTTTGTTCCTCCTATTTGGCACTCAATCCGTTTATATTTCTTTCCCACTGACATTACTTTCGTTTTGGAGATGCTAATCTTCATACCATAGTCCTTACATTTCTGATCTAGCTCTGAAATATTACTCTGCAAACTTTCAATCGAATCTGCCATCACAACTAAGTCATCCGCATATGCAAGACTGCTTATTTTGTGTTCACATATCTTAATCTCACCCAGCCAGTCTATTGTTTTCAACATATGATCCATAAATTATATGAACAACAGTGGAGACAGGTTGCAGCCTTGTCTTACCCCTCAAACTACACTGAACCATGAACTCAGTTTACCGTCAACTCTAACTGCTGCCTGACTATTCATGTAAAGACCTTTAATTGCTTGCAAAAGTTTGCCTCCTATTCCATGATCTCGTAGAACAGACAATAACTTCCTCCTAGGAACCCTGTCATATGCCTTTTCTAGATCTATAAAGCATAGGTACAATTCCCTGTTCCACTCATAACACTTCTCTATTATTTGTCTTAAGCTAAAGATCTGGTCCTGAGAACCTCTAAGAGGCCTAACCCACACTGATTTTCATCCAATTGCTCCTCAACCAATACTCGCACTTTCCTTTCAACAATACCTGAGAAGATTTTACCCACAACGCTGATTAAAGAGATACCTCTGTAGTTGTTACAATCTTTTCTGTTTCCATGTTTAAAGATTGGTGTGATTATTGCTTTTGTCCAGTCTGATGGAACCTGTCCCGACTCCCAGGCCATTTAAATTATCCTGTGTAGCCATTTAAGACCTGACATTCCACTGTATTTGATGAGTTCCGACTGAATTTCATCCACCCCAGCTGCTTTATTGCACTGCAATCTATTGACCATTTTCTCCACTTCCTCAAACGTGATCCTATTTCCATCATCATTCCTATCCCATTCTACCTCGAAATCTGAAACATTACTGATCGTATTTTCACCTACATTGAGCAACTCTTCAAAATATTCCCTCCATCTGCCAAGGCATCCACAGGATTCACCAGCAGTTTTGCTGACTTGTCCAAAATACTTGTCATTTCCTTCTTACCTCCCTTTCGAAGACTGCTAATTACACTCCAGAATGGTTTTCCAGCAGCTTGACCCAATGTCTCCAACCTGTTTCCAAAGTCTTCCCAAGATTTCTTCTTGGATGCTGCAATTATCTGTTTGGCTTTGTTTCTTTCTTCAGCATAACTTTCTCTGTCTACCTGAGTTCTAGTATGTAGCCATTTTTTATACGCCTCCTGTTTCCTTTTATAGGCTGCCTTGACTGTGTCATTCCACCAAGCTGTTTGCTTCCTCCTACTTTTACACACTACTGTTCCAAGACGTTCTTTAGCCACTTCTAGTACTGTGTCCCTGTACCTTGTCCATTCCTTTTCCAATGACTGTAATTGACTACATTCAACTAACTGGTACCTTTCTGAGATCGCTGTTATGTACTTGTGCCTGATTTCCTTATCCTCAAGTTTCTCCACTCTTACCCTCCTACATATGGACCTGACCTCCTGCACTTTCGGCCTCACAATCCCAATTTCACTACAGATTAAATAATGATCAGTTTCATGAAAGAATCCCCTGAATACACGTGTGTCCCTCACAGCCTTCCTGAATTCCTGATCTGTTATTATATAGTCAATGACAGATCTGGTTCCCCTGCTTTCCCAAGTATACCGGTGAATGTTCTTATGTTTAAAAAAGGAGTTTGTGATTACTAAGCCCATACTGGCACTGAAATCTAAGAGTTGCTTCCCGTTCCTGTTGGCCTCCATATCCTCTCCAAATTTACCCATAACCTTTTCATACCCTTCTGTTCGATTTCCAATCCTGGCGTTAAAATCACCAATGAGCAGAACACTGTCCTTGTCCTTTACTCTAACAACTACATCACTGAGTGCCTCATAAAAACTATCCATCTTATCTTGATCAGTCCCTTCACAATGCGAATATACTGACACAATCCTAATTTTCTTGCTAGACACTGTCAAATCTATCCACATCAGTCGTTCGTTTACATACCTTATTGCAACTACGCTGGGTTCCATTTCTTTCCTGATGTAAAGCCCTACACCCCGTTGTGCTATTCCTGCTTTGACTCCTGACATGTAGACCTTGTATTCTCCCACTTCCTCTTCTTTCTCACCCCTTATCCGAATCTCACTAACAGCTAAAACGTCCAGCCCCATCTTACTTGCAGCCTCTGCCAGCTCTACCTTCTTCCCAGAGTAGCCCCCATTGACATTAATAATTGAATTGATAATTCTAATTACAGATAATCAGTGAGTGCCATCACCAGTAATAATTTTAGTCCAAATGATGAACAAACAAATTCAATCATGTCCACACATAATTTAACGACAATTGATGATGCAGCACGTTACATTACAATGAACGCTGCCCAGTTTGACACACTTTATTTGCAAAATTTACACTGTGAACAGATAAATATTTCTAACGAAAATGAACAATGTAGTCAAAATAGGTCAGATTTATTTGATTCCAATGTAGTGACTAACAGTGCACATCCAACAGTGCACATCCAATTAGCAAACCTTTTTGTGAATCAGACAACAACCAAATGGTTACACAAAACGTAACAAATGCAGATACACCATCACACAGCACAGAAAATAGAGTCGCTAATTTTGGCTGGGATCAAGTTATGGCGGTATTGCTACAAATTAATGAATCGTACAAACAACACAATGAAAATCTCAAACAGTTTAATGAAAAATATGACAGGTCGATCAAACAAACTAAGGAGAACTTTAAACAAATTAATGAAGAACTTGACACCTCTACTGAACAGCCTGCTGAACAGATTTCAGCCTTGTCGAGCAATGTAACGAAGCCAAAGATCAATTACGTGAAGAAATTAAGGCTTGTGCTAGGAATAGTAGCGAAGATTTACGTAATACACACGCATTCACAACAAAATTACTTAGAGGTGAAATTAGTGCGGTTGGTAAACAATGTTCAGAAAACTCAACACAGTTACGCGACGAGTTTAAATTAATGTCAGCAGAACTTTCACGCACTCTGGATGCGAAAGTAGATAAGAAATTTGAACAACAGAACAGCCAAATTGACGAACGTTTTAAAATTTCAGTCTCTAACACGACACAGCATACGCCACATTCCAAACATTTGTCACACTCACACAGCCAGTGTAACTTAGGTAATTTAAAGAGAGTACGTGACTTAGAATCCGAACAGACTCAGGCAAATAGATGCTCGTGCAATCGTGAACCTGCTCAGACACACAGAGACGATAATTTTGACTATAAGCACTTTCTATCTGTGAGAAAATTTAAGGTATTTAAGAATGACAGAACACAGATACACTCTTCGCACTGGATACCACAATTTGCTTTTGAATTTTCATCGACTTGGCCTATAACTCAGAAACTAAAATTTATTTGCAGTGTGTAAGTGACCTCAGGGGATTCATAACACTTCGATGAATATGTGCCGTAGCGTGCACAGGGCCCCGAGCCGTAGTAGTGCTGTTTCTTTTTTAGTTTTCTGCACTGCTGCCTACTCTTTTACGGTCCTTTATATCTATCAAAACAGTTCTTCAACTATCTATTTATCTAGGATTAGGAATGAGTACAGAAAACCTGATACGACAAGTTTTACCCGAAATGACAAGAACTACCAGCGGAATTTTTATAACATACAAAATTGTGATCATCAGTATGTACAAAATATTCAGCACTCGCAAACACATTTTGGTAACAATAGAAGCTTTTCCCCGCAACAGCAACAAAACCAGCCAGTTGGCATACCTAACCAACAATGTAATGTGCAAGGTCAACCAAGCTTTAATGTTTCGCCGCCTACACGTATAGCGTCGGCTCCACCAAATAGTAACGCACAGCAACAAAGAAATCAGTATGTACAGAAAACACATCACTTCAATTCCTATTGCAATGCGCCGTATAGCAATGTTTATTATGACAGACGTAAAAGTAATGAGCACAGTTTTCAGCGTAACAGTCGGTCTTATCAGCAGCAGAATCATCCACAAGAACAATTTATCATGAATGAACCAGACAGTCGATATCATCCTGAACCTAATACGTCAGGACGAAATAACAGAACAGTACAAATAGTAGAGATGCCACAGCATCCTCCCACAAATAACAGCACTTCAGAAAGAATTTGACTAGATACAGTACAGATTGAATCTTCCAGCAACGTTAGCAATACTTTTGACACACAGACTCATGTTCGCGAAAATCTTATTACTTTTGACGACATCCGAGACACAATTCCGCATGGAAAAGCAGTTATACAGGAAAACCATTTCCCACTGTGTCATTGAAGTAAAGATTGGATCATCCACATTTTCAGCAGTAATCGATTCTGGATCACCTATGTCAGTTATAAATGAAGAAACTTTCAACGAATGTTGTAACCTCCCCCTCACTTATCGACCTTAATGACAGTAACAAATAAAACCGCGTGTACCTAATGGAAATTTTGGAAAATCAATCGTCACCGAAGTTAATCTGTCGGTAAAGAGGGAGGAAAGGGTTACATCTAAATTGAAAGGAAAAATTCAAATGAAACTGTTGGAAATTAATTTTGAAAAGGGGTAAAGTTAATAAAGAAAGTAAATGTGCGGCCGTTACGTTAACAATTAACTGGCGTTAACTAGATATTTGAAATTTGGGGAAAATTACGGTCGCCAGTCCTAGGACAACTACTATAATAACTGAAAAGCAAACGTTAATGTACTTATAATCAGCACTAAAAGCGTGGCAACTGAAGATTGACACGTGTCGTGTGAAAACTGAATGTTTGTCAGGAGTAATAAATTTCGCTACACGCTGACGTAATTTAGCAAAAGAATTAAGAAAACCGGAAAATTGAAAGTTAATTTAGTGACTGAAATTAATAGTGACCTTTGTTTCTGAAGCACTACGAAATTCAATAAAATAGGTTAGTCTTGGGCTACCTCAACAATCATTTAAAAGCTACTTGAATCTACGCAATTTAGAAATAAGAGATTTAACTTTGAACTTGAATTAAATGATTCTGAACAATTAACAATAGTAAAATTTAGTACGTACCAAGCTGAGCTGAAGTCACAGGTAAGCTAAAATATGGTAACAAAACTCGCACTCTTAATTTGTGCTTGTGTAATCTAAATATTGTATCCAGCTGTGAATACCTTAACTGAACTTTGAAATTAAAGCAGTGAAATGGAATGATATTACTTTAATGCTGGAGTTTGAATTTCAACAACACTCGGGTGCATTTCGGAAAAGGAAGGGACCCTGCTTGGTAATGCAATTGGGACAATGAGCAAGAAAGGTTAATGCTAAGTAGCTGTAATTTTTTGAGGCAAATGGAACAATTTTAAAAGCTGAGGTCTGCCATACAGTTCTAAGACTTTACGTGCTTGAAGTCTTCCTTGTTGGTTGAATGAAGGTTTGAAGTCGTTGGTCGAGTAGGTGGCGACAGTCATTCATTGTCGGCCGTCGCTGTTGCAGAAGCTGGATGTTGGCGCGCCTTCTTTTCGACACGTCGCCAGGCGAAACGGCTCTTGATGTGCGTCAGCTAATGCTTCCTGTTCACGACACCGTGTCAGAAACTATCATAGCAAGCCGAGCACAATTAAATGCTGCCAAACCCTGAAAGCGCGGCAACTCGTGGGAGCGTCACTTAACACACCTGCTCCACCGCCCTACTCCAGCCAGACTCTCTCTGCCCGCGCTCCATGCAGCAAAGTTAACACTACCAAAGATCCTAAACAGTTTGGTTTGCCACGCGACCTATCGACGTAATCGTTCGATAGCATAGTATTCCCTAGGCAAGACCCAGCGTAAAAATACAAATAGTATTTAGAAAACAAACCAATTATACATGGACTTTAATGGATATATATATATATATATATATATATATATATATACAAATATTAAAACAATTACAATATATAAAGACACAGAAATGTCATATCTTCAGGTAACAAAATAAGGAAAATCTTTATAGTACAATAGATGGAAATAGGAGGATATGCGTTTCTGGCGTGACACGTGCCCCACATTGTCTGAGGATGTTCGTGTAACCTAAACAGGCTCAGAAAATGTTCCAAAAAGGAAAAAAAAGCAGTGGAAATGCGTATGCTCAAAAATCAAGAAAATTTAGCATTAGGCTAATTAACCATAAACCAATTTTTAGATCATAATAATTTAGTGGAGACACTCCTAACCTTATTCCAGTGTGTCATCTAACACAAAAGAAAACAGGTTGACAACATATTAAAATTCATAGAAAAGATAGAAAATGGTTCAGCTATTCTAAATCAGAAAAATTCCTAAAAGTATCAAGATATGGAATGCTATTTACAAAATTAACCAGAGTACGTGGTCATAAAAAACAGGTATATCAAAATACGCAAATTAATAATTAATTACATAGAATACACATTTTTATATAAACTTTTCATAAATAATGTTCTCGTCATAAGAGTCCACTTAACGCTAAACAAGAAAATAATATACAGCAGATCGAGAAAAAAAAATATTGAGAGCAGAATTCTTCCACATCAGCTGTCCGGGAAGAAAACCAACTCCGCCTTCCGTACCCACAAGTACGAAGAATGCGGAGAGCTGCACAAGAGCCGACAGCTGCTCCGCCTCGCCAGTATTGTTGCGCCCGCCTGTGCGGCATGCTTGATCTCACTCGCCTGTGTAACGGCATTTTCAGAACCTCCGTTTCACTGAATTCTTTTGGAATAACTCACTCCCGAGTAATCTCAAGGAGTCCATGAACACTATCACAGTGGATAACTCAACACTGACCATCATCACACGCATGTACTAGCCTGAAACTTAAACCAACGTCTAAGTACATCGGCAATGACTAGTAAATCACATATTTATGAAATCTTACAGCTAAATACAAAATCATATTTACATTCCTTAATCTACTGTGACTCAGCTGAAAACTTAAACCAGCAGCTTGGATTTTTCAATTGATTAATAATTAGTTACTCTTAAATCATTTAGTCAAAATTAATTACTTATTAATTACAAATTCTTTAATGTCCTCTTGGTCAGGCAAAAGCATGGCAATCTAGCAAATCGGCTAATCTTACACTCTATATTTACATACTATACAAATTACCCATTCTGTGGTATTAATCAATCCTAGGTTGTTAGAATTTCAAGTCTACAATGTTCCGTATACCTAATAGTTTTCCAGAGCTTGGATACTCTAAGCAATGAGCATTTGTATGAGGTATACCAATGACTTTATATGGTTTATTATGAACAAACTTAAATTTGGAGATTTCATTGTCTATCTCACTCGATTTCTCATGAGCTTTTACAAGTACTAAGTCTCCGATTGCAAACTTAGCAAAACGCGCTTTAGCATCATGATGACGTATGCGAGCATCGGCTTTCAGCTTCATTATTTCTCGCAAACGATATTTTTTCACACCAATACTAATGTCAATCCGTGGAGGGAATTTGATTATCTCTTCCACTAAACTTTTACTTCTGTCATCGAACAGGATTACCTCTGGAGAAAATCCCGTAGATTCATGTCTCAAGGTGTTCATAATTCTCTCAAATTCTGCTACATATTTGCCCCATGCCCTATGGTTGTTATGGCAATA
The DNA here is from genome assembly GCF_023898315.1 of Schistocerca nitens. Classification (NCBI taxonomy): domain Eukaryota; kingdom Metazoa; phylum Arthropoda; class Insecta; order Orthoptera; family Acrididae; genus Schistocerca; species Schistocerca nitens. The sequence continues at coordinate 93,003,914 of NC_064622.1, forward strand.
GGTACGGCAAAGTCGGCCTAGCTCGCGCATATACCTCTCAGCGGGATTTACAGCCGGACAGTAAGCTGAAATATGGATCACTTCGACCCCATTACTTGCCATGCTTGCATTCCACAACTTAGAAGTAAATTGTGCCCCATTGTCTGATAGACTCGCCTTGGGCTTACCAATATGAACAAAGTAATCGTTCACAAGCTTGCTATAGACCGCTTTGGCTGTAGCTTTCCTAATCGGGTATACTTTGATGAACTTGGAAAAAGCTTCTAGCACTATTAAAATGTAGGCAAAGTTTCGTGATGACTTGGCCAAAGGTCCGTACAGGTCCACGCACAGTAATTCAAAGGTGTCATTAGGCCTTACACTTTGCATAGGACCACGACTCGTACAGTTGGTAGCCTTCACCTTCTGACATAAATCGCAAGTTTTCACTCTGTCAGTAACGCGTTTTAACATGTTAAAATGCACTACTTCACTCAGCTTTTCCGTACATTTCTTTGGTCCACCGTGACCAGACGCCAAATGGTAGTAGTCTATTACTTCCGTGACGCATTTGGTGGGCCAGCATACCCGCCAAATATTATTATCTTCACCCTTACGTATGCACAAGATATGATCGTATATCTTGTAATACTTCCTTAATTTCTCTCTTTCTGGACTCCTTTCGTCATATCGGATTTTCACCATATTTAAACAACCGCCCTCGCTCTGATGACGACGTATATTCTTACAGATGTTCACTATTAATTTACGTCCCTCAACTTCTTTAAAATTTGACCACTCCATCTGACTCATCTTTCAATACATCTTGATTAGACTTGGGCAACCGTGAGAGCGCATCCGCTACGCAATTGTCGGTCCCTTTTACGTAACAGATGTCACAGTTAAATTGCTGTCAGTACAGCGACCACCTAGTCAGTCTTTCGTGAAGTAGTTTACAATCCTTCAGATAAGTGAGCGCCTTATGGTCCGTAAGAATAATCACCTTACAGTCCCATAGGTAACCCTTGAACTTCTTGAATCCCCACACGATAGCGAGACACTCCTTCTCAGAAATCGTGTAGTTTCGCTCACTTTTTGATAAAGTCCGACTCGCGAACGCTATCGTCCGGTGTTCCTTATCCTCTCCTTCACCAACTTCTTGGAACAGTTCTACCCCCACCCCGTAATTCGACGAATCCGTCCCCAGATGGAAGGGTAGCGATAAATCAGGATGAAATAGTATGTTAGATCTTAACAACTCGTCTTTTAATCTCTCGAAAGCTGCTTGACACCCGTCAGTCCACACAAACGGAACATTTTTGCGTAAGAGGTTATTCAAATTTTCATCATTAAACACCTCTCCTTTTACAAATTTGCGGTAAAATCCTGTAAGCCCCAGAAAACTTTTTAACTGTTTCCTAAACTTGGGCGGAGGACAATTCCTTATTGCCTCTAGTTTCTCTGGGTCTTTCGTAATACCAGCAGTGCTAATTATATGCCATAAAAATTTCAGTTCCTGTTTCACAAATTCGCATTTCTTTAGCTTTAGAGTCATTCCGCCCCAGCGCAATGCTCTAAAAACTTCATCTAACAGGTCACAATGGTCCTGCCAAGTGGCATTGGCCAACAATAGGTCGTCAACATATACAGTTAATCTTGAACTCAAAGCCAGGCTTAGCACTTTAACTAGGGCCCGGATGAATACGGACACAGATACATTAAGTCCAAACGGCAGTACTCTATACTGATAACACCTGCCCGCAAACAAGAAAGCGGTGTATGGCCGAGATTCTTCTTCGAGTTCTATTTGCCAGTAACTAGCCGTCAGATCGAGGCTAATCATGAACTTAATGTCATGAAAATGTTGCAAAATCTCCTCCATACTCTCATGGTCTATCTGTTTCGCGTTGAACGACCCTATTCGACGTGCGTGCGTCAATCACAATACGCACACTACCATCCCGTTTTGCTACAATGACCAAACCGTTATAGTATGGACTCGTACTTCTTTCAGTCACTCCCCATTCGATCATCTTATCTATCTCACGTTGCACTGCTTCCTTTTTGGACAGCGGTATACCATATGGTCTCACGAAGAATGTTTCATGCGGAATTACATGCAACTTGCATTTATATCCTTCCACAAGTCCCGGTTTGTCTGAAAACACACTTTTATTCCTGATTATTACCTCTTACAGGCCTCGTCTTTGTTCGTGTGTTACGTTTGACACACCGTCTACAATACTTTCCAATTCACTCTCTACACTATTGTCAATGCCGAGATTCCTCACGTTACAGTAATTCAAATTCATACCTACCTCAATGGCATCCGGCCAGTTAACAATGTGTATAGGCTGGTATTGCCTATGTACACCATCTCCTGCCTCGTCAAAACTAACTACTATTGTTTTATCTTGTGACGTACATATCAAAATTTTGCTTTCGCAATTAATCACTGCACGGTACTTTAATAGCCAATCTAACCCGGTAATTACTTCCGCAGTTAAGTCTGGCACGACAACAAACACTTGTTCAAATCGTGTCCCACATATCTCGAAGTTGACAAAAATCTGTTTTGTGACCGGTTTACTGGCCTTCCCAGTAGCACCGATAATTTTCACGCCTGTTACTGGCATAACTACGATACCAGGTCTGTCTTTCAGTAACTGAAATATTTTCCCAGATACAGCACTCAATTCTGCACCGGTGTCAATCAACACGTTTAGTTGTAGGCCATGCATATTAACAGACACTATTATCTGTCTACACTTATCCTCGACTGTTTCTTTATTTTCCCACAATAAATCCTCGTCTATATCCAGGTCATTCCAGAAAAAAACATCCGGCTTTCATCCTAAATCCGCCTTATCTGGCGGCTTTTTCAGCCTCTGTTCACATACAGTTTTAATTTCAACACGTTTGTCCTGAGGCTTAGTCTGTAGCTTCGCCTCCAATACCGAAACCTTTTCCTGTAACTCGTCAACTAGTGAGTGTTGCTTTGCTATCAGTTCACTAATTGTCACCTTCGTTGATTCCTCTTTGGTCAGATTGATCTCATCTGGCAATCTACCTGGAGGAATGTGCCCAGTAGTATCTGCAATTACTTCCTCTAGATCTGCGCAACCCACACTGCTATCGTCTGACCGTATAATGTCCACTCTAACCTCATACAAGCCATAATCTATGTGCTTTTCAACCAATCGTGTCCGGCTATCACTAAAATTTTCGTAATCTTTCTCCTTAATACTCTCGCAATGTTTACACTGGAGTTTTGCGTCGGATGGGTCAGCTACTTCTACCACTATAACTTTCGGAAAGGTCTGCCGGTTAGGGCCAGAACTTTCCGTTACTACTTCAACATCCAACTCCTGCGGGACGAAACACGTCGAACCTTGCTCGTGCTCCCCATTATCATCAACTATTTCTGGTAAAGTCTGCCGGTTAGGACCAGAACTTTCTATCACTTCACAAACACTATCTTCCTGCGGGACGAGACGCGGCAAATTCTGCCCGCGCTCCCCATAAACACTTCTGCCGTACAGGCCCCTATAATCTCTTAGTTCGTCGTATAAGCAACCGAACTGCTTTAACCAGACCTTATCCCTCTCTGCATCCCCTCGCTCGATGACGGACGTGTTATCCGACATCTGATCTTCTCTCAACAATTGGGAATCATTCTTAAACTCAATCTCCAGTTCCGCTGTGAGTGTTACAGCTGCCACTTTATAATCGATTTCCGGAAGACTGCTTAAATTGTTCTCACTGACAGTGAATGTATTTTCTACTGCCGTGTCTACAGCTAATCTACTACTTGTGGGAGCACTCCTTTCTCTTAACACTGACACACTCTCCCGCCGTTGATTATTCCATACGGAATTTTCATAACGACGACACCTGGGTTTTCTCCAGTTATTGGGCAACCAAAATTTCTCCACGCACTGTCGGCCCCTCACCGGCGCGGCTAATGGTTTCCCTGTCTCGTCCAAGCAGATCTGCTCCCCGGATGCTGCTGAGGCGGCTTATCACACCCTCTGGCGTTATTACTATTCTGTGAAGCCCGTATCACGTTAGTATAATACTGGTTTCCGTCATTCCTGTTATTATTTGCGTTGTACCGATTGTTATTACGGTACGAACCATTATTCTTATTGCTACCATGGTTGCGGTATGCATTATTTCCATGGTTATCGTTGTTGTGGTTGTTGTGGTACCCGTTGTTGTGGCGATTATTGCGCCAATTGTCCTCGTCCTCAACTCTTTCCAGAAAATCATTGATTGTCTTGCAATTGCTTCCTACGTAGCGTTTTGTATCATCTGGAAGCTTCTTATAGAGTTCCCAGACTATTTCGGATTCCGTGCGGCGACCACGCAAATATTCCAACTTGCGGATCCAGCCCTCACAAAACTCCTTCATCGAGCCACGCGAATTCACATCGAAAGGCCTCGATACGACAAATTCGCGCCAGACACTTTGTTGTTTTTGCTCTGACCAGTATTCAGCCAGAAACAAATTTTTAAACTCGTCAAACGTCAGGTTCGTCATGTTGAGGTTTAAGCCCCAACGCTTGGCATCACCAGCCAACACGTCAATAACCGCAATAATTTTTCTCTCATTAGCCCATGATCTGGGTAAAACTCTTTCCCAATTTTTAATGAAATCCGTTGCGTGTATACCGCCTTTTTTCAAGTGGTCGACAATTCCGAACTATGTGCACAGATTGGCACATAGCTCTGTTTTTCGTCAAGTTTCTTTTCTAATTCCGACACTCTCGTAATTACTTGGCAAGTGGTTTTCGCAAGCGATTCCACTTCCCTCTTTTTCTCTTCGCAGGTATTAGTCTGCTTCCTCACTTTAGTATCTACTTCGGACACTAAAGCCTTTAAAGTTTCCACCTTATGTTGATCCTTTTTTTTCACTAATTGAATTTGTTCCGCCACCTTATTCTCGATGATCGGAGCAACTGCTTCTCCTACACTTTTCTCGATTCTGCTAATTTCGGAATCAAAACGAGCATTTATGTTCGCAATTTCCGCATGAACTCCTATCATTTCCTGATTAAGATTACCGATTTCGGTATTAATCACAACAATATCTTCTTTGATTTTATCAACGTTTGTGTTAACAACTCCAACATTGCTGTTAACAACATTAATAGCTTTGTTCTGATTGTCTAGCTTCCTATCAATTTTTTCAGACTAAGCTTCTTGCTTGGCAGACTGAGCTTTAATTTCTGCCGATTGAGTTTCTATCTTGCTAGACTGAGCCTTGATTTAGTTAATCAAAACATTCAACAAATCAGTTAAATTCCCGGAAACCAGCGGTTTTACATCCGTAGCGGGTGCCTCTCTAATTGTCCCCCCGTATTCGTCATCAAGGGGTTCAGATTTGATTTTCACTTCCGATTCCGAAACATTTTCTAAAGTTTGGAATTCCATTTCTGCTCTTTGTTGCGTTTCTGCGGTCGCGTCTTTCATGCTAGCCGCCTGCCCCTGAACTATGTGTTCCGCGATGTCGTTTGCCACTGTTCGACCGATTGTTCCGTATCCAAGTCTACCAAATTTTGCTGATAGTTGCCTTCACTCATTTTAATAATTTTCAATACAAATGCCAAATCTCAAATCTAATTAGGATTCCTCCCACTACTTATTCTCGCTGACGTAACGTCCTGTTCGTAACCATTACTTTGTTACGAGAATTACACAATGCAAAATTCGTGTCCAGAACAAACTCAAATCCGAAGATTGTCCTGTCACCAGGTCCCCACGTGTAACTGCCCCCTCACTTATCGACCTTAATGACAGTGAAAAATTAAACCACGTGTACCTAATGAAAATTTGGGAAAATCAATCGTCACCGAAGTTAATCTGTCGGTAAAGAGGGAGGAAAGGGTTACATCTAAATTGAAAGGAAAAATTCAAATGAAACTGTTGGAAATTAATTTTGAAAAGGGGTAAAGTTAATAAAGAAAGTAAATGTGCGGCCGTTACGTTAACAATTAACTGGCGTTAACTAGATATTTGAGATTTGGGGAAAATTACGGTCGCCAGTCCTATGGACAACTACTATAATAACTGAAAAGCAAACGTTAATGTACTTATAATCAGCACTAAAAGCGTGGCAACTGAAGATTGACAAGTGTCGTGTGAAAACTGAATGTTTGTCAGAAGTAATAAATTTCGCTATACTCTGACGTAATTTAGCAAAAGAATTAATAAAACCGGAAAATTGAAAGTTAATTTAGTGACTGAAATTAATAGTGACCTTTGTTTCTGAAGCACTACGAAATTCAATAAAATAAGGTTAGTCTTGGGCTACCTCAACAATCATTTAAAAGCTACTTGAATCTACGCAATTTAGAAATAAGAGATTTAACTTTGAACTTGAATTAAATGATTCTGAACAATTAACAATAGTAAAATTTAGTACGTACCAAGCTGAGCTGCAGTCACAGGTAAGCTAAAATATGGTAACAAAACTCGCACTCTTAATTTGTGCTTGTGTAATCTAAATATTGTAGCCATCTTGAATACCTTAACTGAACTTTGAAATTAAAGCAGTGAAATGGAATGATATTACTTAAATGCTGGAGTTTGAATTTCAACAACACTCGGGTTCATTTCGGAAAAGGAAGGGACCCTGCTTGGTAATGCAATTGGGACAGTGAGCAAGAAAGATTAATGCTAAGTAGCTGTAATATTTTGAGGAAAATGGAACAATTTTAAAAGCTGAGGTCTGCCATACAGTTCTAAAACTTTACATGCTTCCATTCTTAATGGTTGGTTGATTGAAGGTTTGAAGTCGTTGGTCGAGGAGGTGGCGACAGTCACTCATTGACGGCCGTCGCTGTTGCAGAAGCTGGATGTTGGCGCGCCTTCTTCTCGACACGTCGCCAGGCGAAATGGCTCTTGATGTACGCCAGCTAATGCTCCCTGTCTGCGACACCGTGTCAGAAACTATCATAGCAATCCGAGCGCAGTTACATGCTGCCAAACCCCGAAAGCGCGGCAACTCGTGGGAGCGTCACACAACACACCTGTTCCACCGCCCTACTCCAGCCAGACTCTCTCTGCCCGCGCTCCATGCGGCAAAGTTAACACTACCAAAGATCCTAAACAGTTTGGTTCGCCACCCGACCTATCGACGTAATCGTTCGATAGCATAGTATTCCCTAGGCAAGACCCAGTGTAAAAATACAAATAGTATTTACAGAACAAAACAATTATACATAACAGTAAAACTTTTACAAAATATACACAGAAATGTCATATCTTCAGGTAACAAAATAAGGAAAAACTTTATAGTACAATAGATGGAAATAGGAGGATATGCATTTCCGGTGTTACATGTAACAAAGGGAACACTTATCCTACGTTACCATTAGGCAAAACTAAAGTAAAAGGAGCAGTATCTGGTAAAGGAGTAGATGTAAAATTACAGATACACTTATCATTTTGTACTGCAGGTCATACGTTCCACTCAAATTTTTGGATTGTTCCCTTATTGACAACAGACGTTATTTTAGGTAAGAATTTTTTGGTACAACATGACGCAATTATTGATTTTCAAAATTCCTATTTAATGTTAAAGGGTAAAAATGTATAACTGGCTTTAGAATTTCAGCGCGCTTTATCTGCAGATGAACAGGCAATTAATCGAACAGAGGTCATTTCTACATCACGTAACATAGACTGTCATTCCACGATGTTCAAAGATATGTATGTACACAATTATAATACACCAGACGAAGCTGACTATGACGTTGTGCAGATGATTTGTGATAAAGTAAAACAAAGCAGTGCAAATACAGACGTCGAACGTACTCAACTACGCAATATTCTTTTACAGCAAGCTCCAGTTTTTGACAACATCCCTGGTACTATGTCCGGTCTTATGTATGAATTTCAAGTTAAACAGCACGACACATTTTAAGGCCAAAAATTATCCCATTCCATATATTCACAGAGAACAAGTTAGGAAAGAATTACAAGCTATGCTAGACCAAGGAATTATTGAACCCGCAGTTAGTCCGTACATAAACCCGCTCCATATTGTTAAGAAAAAGGATGGATCACTTCCACTCGTACTTGATTCGCGTCATGTCAATGACATTATTATTAATGAAACAGATCGCCCACAGACACTAGAAGAACTTCTACAGAAATTTCATGGTACTGCTGTTTATTCCACAATAGATTTGAAGTCGGGATTTTGGCAAATTCAGCTCCATCCGAACTGCAGAAAGTACACAGCTTTTCTCTGTTTTGGTGATTGTTATCAATTTTGCAAATTACCGTTCGGTTTAACAATTTCTTCAGCAGCATTTATTCGCGGTTTGAATACTATACTTCCGACAGAACTGAAAGACAGAATCACAACATATGCAGACGACATCCTTATTGCAGAAGCTAACTGGTCACACAATTTGATTCTTGAACAACTGTTACAAACCTTTCGTGCACAAGGACTCACAGTTAATCTTAGCAAAACGCACTTTGGGAAAACTTGCATAAAATTTCTTAGACATGTAATTTCAGCAGAAGGCATTTCGCCTGATCCGGAAAAACTTCAAGCTTTACGTGACATTACTGTTCCAATGACGAAGAAACAACTGCGCAGCTTTCTGGGTTTAATTAACTTTTTGCGTAAATTTATTCATTACTCTGCTTTAGACACCCCTACATTATGCCAGTTGAAGGGTAAAAACACCATTTGGTCCTGGGATAGCCTAGCACAGTCTGAGTTTGTTAATCTGAAACACGCCTTGTTGAATGCGCCTCTTTTATCACACCCAGATCCCACTAGAAATTTTTCCATTGCCACCGACAGTTCCAACACCGCTTTAGGCGTACACATTTTTCAGAAAATTGAAGAAGACGGTACCACAGCAATTAAAAACATCGCCTTTGCAAGTCTCATTCTGTCACCTGCTGAACGCAATTATTCAGTTACAGAACTTGAAACATTATGCGTTGTATGGGCATTTACCAGATTTAGGAATTTTCTTTATGGAAGACATACTACCGATTACACAGATCATAGAGCTATACAGTTTTACTTTCCGCTAAATTTACACATGACAGATTAAGCAGATGGAAACTTTATTTACAGGAATTTAATTTTACAGTTGTTCACATTCCCGGTACCAAATTTTAGCGTCATGTATATTCAACAAGTTGCATTCGAAAATTTCATTTCGTCGTCATTAGGAGACATAGCATAAGAGCAGAGCAAAGTCAACGTATGGAAAGAAATTAAACACATTTGGCAAGATAGGAATAACGTTACCACTAGAAACCATTATACTGTACGCAATAATATTCTGTTTCGCCGTTCTCACCCTGACAGCAACAACTGGTTATTATGTATTCCTGACGAACTTGTTAACAAATTAATTTGATATACTCATTTAAGTTACGCACATTATGGAGCCAGAAAATGTTTTCTTATACTGAGACAGAACTGTTATTTTACGAACATGGAGAAACGTATTCGATGAGTTTTAGCGTCATGTAAAATCTGCCAGAAAGCTAAATCAGACACGACTTCACATATTCCTCCGTTACATCCCATTGTACCCGTTAAATTGAGACACATGGCCGCTGTAGACATTTTTGGTCCGATTTCCAGAACTAATAGAGGTTTTTGCTACATCTATGTCGCTGTTGAACTCACTTCGAAATTCGTTACTTTCGCTCCGTTACGCAAAGCTACTGCTAAATCTATCTCGAATGCATTTGTAAAACTTTTTTATTTCATGTAAGGCATGTATTGAAAGTAATTTACGACAATGGACCACAATTTCGATCTGCAATAAGGACACTATGTTACGAGCTAGAAACATTTCTCTGATCTGTATCCAGGTATCACGCTTCTTCGAACCCTTCTGAACGACTGATGAAAGAAATTGGTGAACTATGTAGAATATACTGCCATCAAAAACATATTCATTGGGATACGCACATACTCTCATTCCATGATGTAATAAACTCCATACCAAATGTATCTACTATGCTATCTCCGAGTGTTGTATTGAAAAATGTTGAACCACCTAACAAAATTAAATACTTAGTATCTTTTCCTATATCTCGTCGACTACGCCACCATGAAGTAATTGACACTGCGCTCAGCAACATCAAACGTGCCGCAGAGCGCCGGAGAAGACAGCAAAAACAGGTTTGTACACACCGTGACTTTCACATTGAACAGAAGATATTAGTACGGACACATTATCTATCCAACAGAGGAAAGAGTAGATGCAGTAAATTTGAGGTTTTATACGCAGGTCAATATAGAATACGAAGCATGCCTCACCCCAATGTAGTACATGCCGAAACTTTGAGAACCAGAAAAAGCAAGGGCAATCACCATACTTCCAATATTAAACCGTTTATTGAATGAACATACTTTATGATTTATCACACTGTAATGCCAGTTACAGATATTTATATGAACACTTACTGATGATGATTATATTTTTTCTTGGCAAGTGCCCGGCAAGGTAAGTTAGCAGGTCGCTTTTCTTGTCGTTACACATCAGACCATGCACATTTTTCCAGATAAACTTACATATTATATGACCTCTTACGCAATTATATCTATGTGACTACTTACTGATGATGATTATATTTTTTCTTGGCAAGTGCCCCGCAAGGTCGCTTTTCTTGTTGTTATATATCAGACTGTGTACATTTTCCATTTTTTCTGTATGTATGATTGTTTTCCTATCGAAAGTGGAATTTTTCTCTGCATGCACTATGAAATCTTTCAGATGTAACAAACACCAGTTGACTGTAACGTTTTTGCCTTGTTGTTTGTTGTGGTCTTCAGTCCTGAGACTGGTTTCATGCATCTCTCCACGCTATTCTATCCTGTGCAAGCTTCTTCATCTCCCAGTACCTACTGCAGCCTACATCCTTCTCAATCTGCTTAGTGTATTCATCTCTTGGTCTCTCTCTACGATTTTTACCCTCCACGCTGCCCTCCAGTACTAAATTGGCGATCCCTTGATGCCTCAGAACATGTCCTACCAACCGATCCCTTCCTCTAGTCAAGTTGTGCCACAAACTACTATTCTCCCAAATCCTATTCAATACTTCCTCATTAGTTATGTGATCTACCCATCTAATCTTCAGCATTCTTCTGTAGCTCCACATTTAGAAAGCTTCTATTCTCTTCTTGTCCAAACAATTTATCGTCCATGTTTCACCCCCATACATGGCTACACTCCATACAAATGCTTTCAGAAACGACTTCCTGACACTTAAATCAATACTCGATGTTAACAAATTTCTCTTCTTCAGAAATGCTTTCCTTGCCATTGCCAGTCTACATTTTATATCCTCTCTACTTCGAATATCATCAGTTATTTTGCTCCGCAAATAGCAAAACTCCTTTACTACTTTAAGTGTCACATTTCCTAATCTAATTCGCTCAACATCACTCGACTTAATTCGACTACATTCCATTATCCTTGTTTTTCTTTTGTTGATGTTCATCCTGTATCCTCCTTTCAAGACACTATCCATTCCGTTCAACGGCTCTTCCAAGTCCTTTGCTGTCTCTGACAGAATTACAATGTCATCGGCGAACCTCAAAGTTTGTATTTCTTCTCCATCGATTTTAATACGTACTCCAAATTTTTCTTTTGTTTCCTTCACTGCTTGCCCAATATAGAGATTGAATAACATCGGGGAGAGGCTACAACCCTGTCTCACTCCCTTCCTAACCACTGTTTCCCTTTGATGTCCCTCGACTCTTATAACTGCCATCTGGTTTCTGCACAAATTGTAAATAGCTTTTCGCTCCCTGTATTTTACCTCTGCCACCTTCAGAATTTGGAAGAGAGTATTCCAGTCAACATTGTCAAAAGCTTTCACTAAGTCTACAAATGCTAGAAAAGTAGGTTTGCCTTTCCTTAATCTAGCTTCTAAGATAAGTCGTAGAGTCAGTATTGCCTCACGTGTTCCAACATTTCTACGGAATCCAAACTGATCTTCCCCGAGGTCGGATTCTACTACTTTTTCCATTCGTCTGTAAAGAATCCGCGTTAGTATTTTGCAGCCGTGACTTATTAAACTGATAGTTCGGTAATTTTCACATCTGTCAACACCTGCTTTCTTTGGGATTCTAATTATTATATTCTTCTTGAAGTCTGAGGGCATTTCGCCTGTCTCATACATCTTGTTCACCAGATGGTAGAGTTTTGTCAGGATTGGCTCTCCCAAAGCTGTCAGTAGTTGTAATGGAATGTTGTCTACCCCCGGAGCTTTGTTTCGACTCAGGTCCTTTAGAGGTCTGTGAAACTCTTCGTGCAGTATCATATCTCCCATTTCATCTTCATCTACATCCTCTTCCATTTCCATAATATTGTCCTCAAGTACATCGCCCTTGTGTAGACCATCTACACCCCTGGAAATTGAAATAAGAACACCGTGAATTCATTGTCCCAGGAAGGGGAAACTTTATTGACACATTCCTGGGGTCAGATACATCACATGATCACACTGACAGAACCACAGGCACATAGACACAGGCAACAGAGCATGCACAACGTCGGCACTAGTACAGTGTATATCCACCTTTCGCAGCAATGCAGGCTGCTATTCTCCCATGGAGACGATCGTAGAGATGCTGGATGTAGTCCTGTGGAACGGCTTGCCATGCCATTTCCACCTGGCGCCTCAGTTGGACCAGCGTTCGTGCTGGACGTGCAGACCGCGTGAGACGACGCTTCATCCAGTCCCAAACATGCTCAATGGGGGACAGATCCGGAGATCTTGCTGGCCAGGGTAGTTGACTTACACCTTCTAGAGCACGTTGGGTGGCACGGGATACATGCGGACGTGCATTGTCCTGTTGGAACAGCAAGTTCCCTTGCCGGTCTAGGAATGGTAGAACGATGGGTTCGATGACGGTTTGGATGTACCGTGCACTATTCAGTGTCCCCTCGACGATCACCAGTGGTGTACGGCCAGTGTAGGAGATCGCTCCCCACACCATGATGCCGGGTGTTGGCCCTGTGTGCCTCGGTCGTATGCAGTCCTGATTGTGGCGCTCACCTGCACGGCGCCAAACACGCATACGACCATCATTGGCACCAAGGCAGAAGCGACTCTCATCGCTGAAGACGACACGTCTCCATTCGTCCCTCCATTCACGCCTGTCGCGACACCACTGGAGGCGGGCTGCAAGATGTTGGGGCGTGAGCGGAAGACGGCCTAACGGTGTGCGGGACCGTAGCCCAGCTTCATGGAGACGGTTGCGAATGGTCCTCGCCGATACCCCAGGAGCAACAGTGTCCCTAATTTGCTGGGAAGTGGCGGTGCGGTCCCCTACGGCACTGCGTAGGATCCTACGGTCTTGGCGTGCATCCGTGCGTCGTTGCGGTCCGGTCCCAGGTCGACGGGCACGTGCACCTTCCGCCGACCACTGGCGACAACATCGATGTACTGTGGAGACCTCACGCCCCACGTGTTGAGCAATTCGGCGGTACGTCCACCCGGCCTCCCGCATGCCCACTATACGCCCTCGCTCAAAGTCCGTCAACTGCACATACGGTTCACGTCCACGCTGTCGCGGCATGCTACCAGTGTTAAAGACTGCGATGGAGCTCCGTATGCCACGGCAAACTGGCTGACACTGACGGTGGCGGTGCACAAATGCTGCGCAGCTAGCGCCATTCGACGGCCAACACCGCGGTTCCTGGTGTGTCCGCTGTGCCGTGCGTGGGATCATTGCTTGTACAGCCCTCTCGCAGTGTCCGGAGCAAGTATGGTGGTTCTGACACACCGGTGTCAATGTGTTCTTTTTTCCATTTCCACGAGTGTATATACTCCTTCCACCTTTCTGCTTTCCCTTCTTTGGTTAGAACTGGGTTTCCATCTGAGCTCTTGATATTCATGCAAGTGGTTCTCTTTCCTCCAAAGCCGGCCGAAGTGGCCGTGCGGTTAAAGGCGCTGCAGTCTGGAACCGCAAGACCGCTACGGTCGCAGGTTCGAATCCTGCCTCGGGCATGGATGTTTGTGGTGTCCTTAGGTTAGTTAGGTTTAACTAGTTCTAAGTTCTAGGGGACTAATGACGTCAGCAGTTGAGTCCCATAGTGCTCAGAGCCATTTGAACCATTTTTGAATCTTTCCTCCAAAGGTCTCTTTAATTTTCCTGTAAGCAGTATCTATCTTGCCCCTAGTGAGATAAGCCTCTACATCCTTACATTTGCCCTCTAGCCACCCCTGTTTAGCCATTTTGCACTTCCTGTCGATCTCATTTTTGAGACGTTTGTATTCCTTTTTGCCTGCTTCATTTACTGCATTTTTATATTTTCTGCTTTCATGAATTAAATTCAATATTACTTCTGTTACCAAGGATTTCTACTAGCCCTCGTCTTTTTACCTACTTGATCCTCTGTTGCCTTCACTACTTCATCCCTCAAAGCTACCCATTCTTCTTCTACTGAATTTCTTTCCCTCATTCTTGTCAATTGTTCCCTTATGCCCTCCCTGATACTCTGTACAACCTCTGGTTTAGTCAGTTTATCCACGTCCCATCTCCTTAAATTCCCACCTTTTTGCAGTTTCTTCAGTTTTAATCTACAGTTCATAACCAATAGATTGTGGGCAGATTCCTCATCTGCCCCTGGAAATGTCTTACAATTTAAAACCTGGTTCCGAAATCTCTGTCTTACCATTATATAATCTATCTGAAACCTGTCATTATCTCCAGGCTTCTTCCATGTATACAATCTTCTTTCATGATTCTTGAACCAAGTGTTAGCTATTATTAAGTTGTGCTCTGTGCAAAATTCTACCAGGCGGCTTCCTCTTTCGTTTCTTACCCCCAATCCATATTTACCTACTACGTTTCCTTCTCTCCCTTTTCCTACTGACGAATTCCAGTCACCCATGATTATTAAATTTTCGTCTCCCTTGACTATCTGAATAATTTCTTTTATTTCGTCATACATTTCTTCAATTTCTTCGTTACCTGCAGAGCTAGTAGGCATATAAACTTATACTACTGTGGTAGGCGTGGGCTTCGTGTCTATCTTGGCCACAATAATGCGTTCACTATGCTGTTTGTAGTAGCTTACCCGCATTCCTATTTTCCTATTCATTATTAAACCTACTCCAGCATTATCCCTATTTGATTTTGTGTTTATAACCCTGTAGTCACCTGACCAGAAGTCGCTCCTCCTGCCACCGAACTTCAGTAATTCCCACTATATCAAACTTTAACCTATCCATTTCCCATTTTAAATTTTCTAACCTACCTGCCCGATTAAGGGATCTGACATACCACGCTCCGATCCGTAGAACGCAAGTTTTCTTTGTCCTGATAGCGACATTCGCTTGAGTAGTCCCCGCCCGGAGATCCGAATGGGGGACTATTTTACCTCCGGAATGTTTTACCCAAGAGGACACCATCATCATTTAAGCATACAGTAAAGCTGCATGCCCTCGGGAAAAATTACGGCCGTTGTTTCCCCTTGCTTTAAGCCGTTCGCAGTACCAGCACAGCAAGGCCGTTTTGGTTAGTGTTACAAGGCCAGATAAGTCAATCATCCAGACTGTTGCCCCTGCAACTACTGAAAAGGCTGCTGCCCCTCTTCAGGGACCACACGTTTGTCTGGCCTTTTTGCCTTTGATATCTCAATATCTTGACTATTCTACTTTTTTTTGCTACTACATTACAATATTGTGCGTACATTTTTGCACTTGAAAATTGTCTATGTTTTAGACGTAATACGTTTTCTGTCATGCTATGCTGTATGCTTAGTTATATCACTAGAAAAAAATTTTTATTTCATGGGTATATGATTTAAATGCAAGATATTAATCCTTATTCATCGTTTTCAGAAAGCAATACCGTGTACAAGAAATAAATTATACAACCACAGTGGTTTACTATGAAATGGAAGTTTAACCATCGGAATGAACGAAAGAAAATGCAATACCTTGTCATGAAGAGTAACTGGATCAGAATTAACAAGCACTAACAAGAATATATTATACACACTGTATAATAGCAGTCTTAACTAATTATTTTTCTTTTAGAATACGAGGCGATTGATGCAAGCTGTCAGACAGAACTACACATGTTAATTTTAGTGATGAAACATGTTAGAAGTAAGAAACTCTATAATATATGAAGTAATGAATGATAATGTATAGTTGTATGAGGATATGCTAATATGAATAATGAAGTTTTCCTTACAGATGAATAATGAAGTGTCTATTTTTGCAGATGATAATAAATGATGATGAATAGTTGTATGAAGAATATGGTAATTTGAATAATGAAGTTTTTCTTTGCAGATGATCATAATGATGGAGTTTATATATTTTCTGTTAGTTAAGAAATGCTATGTAGTTATTTAAGTATGTGTTACAGTTCCTTTTGACAATATGTCTTATGTCGCATAGTATAATGACTGAATGTTTTGGGAAAGACAGCTAGAGTACATACATATTGTGTACACGTTTCATTACCTGTTAATTCGAAGTTTACTACTTTTCAGCATAATATACATTTTTTTCTTTCAGATCAATAATCCATTTTGTATTTTTTCCAGGAGAAGCTTTTCATGATGTTAATATGCTATAAGCAGTTAGTTATTAAACCTGTTCTAGTACTTGCATTTTTTAACCCAGTTGTGTGTATCATTCATGAATGTGATCACATATACTTTACTTGTTTCATAACCTTGCTACAGCTGAC
Organism: Schistocerca nitens; assembly: GCF_023898315.1. Classification (NCBI taxonomy): domain Eukaryota; kingdom Metazoa; phylum Arthropoda; class Insecta; order Orthoptera; family Acrididae; genus Schistocerca; species Schistocerca nitens. The sequence continues at coordinate 93,020,607 of NC_064622.1, forward strand.
CCATGACGAATGACGTTATTAATCCTTATTTCCAGCAATACGTCAAATGCAAATATTTTCATGCCCAAGCAATTGACTATCGATGCCAACGCAATGCATTGCTAGCACAATAAAAAGATTATTACCAGTCCCAACTGTTACCAGTATACAACTAAATAATGCTACCAGTTTAAGATATATTTCTATTCCTAAATTAATGCAAATTTCTCTGATGTACTGAATCAATTATATCTACGTATTATTGGACTACAGACCTTGAGTAATAGTTACAATGTGTTACATTTTAAATATGTCATATGTCACTTACATGATATCATATATAAACACTAGCAGCTTGATGCTACATGCTATAACTCGTGTTTTGAATGATGACTTCTGAATAATGCACAATAAATGCCTTGTAACTGGCCAATGAATACTGTAATGAGATTATTTATGCGTAAATGCTATGCCAATGATTACTGTAAAGAGATGACTCTACGCCAATAATTTGGGGGACTGATGACCTTAGCTGTTTAGTCCCCCTTAAACATCCCAACAACCAACCAACCAATAATTACTGTAATGAGATGACTTATGCATAAATGTTATGCCAATAATTAATGTAATGAGATGACTTATGCATAAATGCTATGCCAATAATTACTGTAATGAGATGACAGGATGCCAATAATTACTGTAATGAGATGAGTTATGAATGATGTTCTGTTATACTCTACAAATGCTATGCCAATGATTACTGTAATAAGATGACTTGTGCATAAATACTATGCCAAACTCTTACAGAACTGCATGAACAGGTCGAGCAGGCACGGCATAACATATGCCAGAGCTGGATGCTAGAGTCAGCGCTACACCACGTACTGACATTCGTATTTCAGCAGGGGTCGATAGCTGGGCTCTCAGAACAGCTTGTACTACTGATCTGTAAATGTAGTCATTTCGTGTACTCCATTTGGACTGTTGAAACAATAAGTTCTGAGTGAATTGGAAAACTCTAAAAGCGTGTACTAATTTTTTTCCCGCAGTGTGGTATTGCTTCATCTTTGTACTACCGCGCTACTGAGATTAGATATTCTTTTATGATATTAAAACTCTTACGGCGGAACCGGATGACCGGCAAAAATACTCGATGATTACCTTGAGTTCTCCTAGTCCGGTAACTCGCTCCAGATAACTTAGCAATCAGACTAAATTTCGACCTCAATAGACATAATATTTTTGTCGACTGCAGTGAACACCACCCCCCTCCCTACCATAAGCCGTATTATAAGTCTTTTTAATATGCGTTCCGTCCTTCGTTTAATATTTCGGAGCTTCCTATTTTGGATTTCATTCCGAGTATAATTTGAGTGTTGCAGTTTTCAAGGATGGCAGTAAAGTTAGGAACCTTTATATGTATGATTCGGCAATTTATAGTTAAAATTTGGCATTCGATTTATTTATGCTTAGAACGAGATCTGATTTCGGTGTCTGAGTTCATTAGAGGACCTATAACTGCCACAACATGTGTACACCACCGATGGGGTTCAAAATGGCTCTGAGCCCTATGGGACGTAACTTCTGAGGTCATCAGTCCCCCAGAACTTAGAACTACTTAAACCTAACTAACCTAAGGACATCACACATATCCATGCCTGAGGCAGGATTCGAACCTGCGACGGTAGCGGTCTCGTGGCTCCAGACTGTAGCGCCTAGAACCGCTCGGTCACCCCGGCCGGCTCACCGATAGGGCCTGTCCTGCTTCCTAAGCAGCTGCTTCCTCTGATTAGTACATCCCGATCTATCAAGAGGAACCCTATAATTCACCACCTTAGAAAGCAGTTACAGAAACCTGCGGCCAATACTATCACGCAGTCGACAGAGCCTCCGATTGAGACCCTCCATTCATCTCCAAAACAAAGGACCCAAATCTGTTCTGTATATGACAGCGCGAATTGTAAACGCTGCTTGCACTCCATGACCAAGACCAGCAGTCTTCACCGCCCCCCGTCAGCCGACTCTATGAACTGATAGCCTCCGAACCCAAAAGACAGACGTGACTGGTACCGACGTAAGCTACAAATTGCAGATCTATGCGCCTCGCACCCTCGATATCCGCAGGAAGGGCCACCTGCACACTTTGGATTAGGTTTCCTGCTGGTCATATCGAGCGCACATTGGACTTCTTGCCACCACTCGATACTGTTCCCGTAAGGAGTTCCCGAATGCGTCTACCATTCGAATGCTGTTCCGTACAAGTTTTAAACAGCCTTTGGCTCCATCAACTGTGTCCCTGCTACCTTCAGAATTTCCGAGTGAGTATTCCAGTCATTTTTTTCAAAATGTTCCTCTAAGTCTACAAATGCTATAAACAAAGGTTTTCATTTTCTTAACCTATCTTCTAATCGAAGTCGTAGGGTCAGTATTCTCTCGAGCGTTCCTACAGTTCCCCGAAATCCAAACTGATCTTCTCCGAGGTCGGCTTCCGCCAGTTTTTTCATTCGTCTGAAAATAATTCGGCTAGTATTTTATAGCTGTGAATTCTTAAACCGGTAGTTCGGTAATATTCACTCCTGTAAGCCCCTGCATTCTTTGGAACTGGAATTATTATATTCTTCTTCCACCTGGTAGAATTTTGCACAGAGCATAACTTAACCATAGCTAACACTTAGTTCAAGAATCATGAAAGAAGGTTGTATACATGGAAGAACCCTGGAGATACTAAAAGGTTTCATATAGATTATATAATGCTAAGACAGAGATTTAGGAACCAGATTTTAAATTGTAAGACATTTCCAGGGGCAGATGTGGACTCTGACCACAATCTATTGGTTATGAACTGTAGATTAAAACTGAAGAAACTGCAAAAAGGTGGGATATGGGAGATGGGACATGGATAAACTCAAAGAACCAGAGGTTTTACAGAGTTTCAGGGAGAGCATAAGGGAACAATTGATAGGAATGGGGGAAAGAAATACGGTAGAAGAAGACTGGGTAGCTTTGAGGAATGAAATAGTGAAGGCAGCAGAGGATCAAGTAGGTAAAAAGAGGAGGGATAGTAGAAATCCTTGGGCAACAGAAGAGATACTGAATTTAGTTGATGAAAGGAGAAAATACAAAAATGCAGTAAGTGAAGCACGCAAAAAGGAATACAAACGTCTCAAAAATGAGATCAACAGGAAGTGCAAAATGGCTAAGCAGGGATGGCTAGAGGACAAATGTAAGGATGTAGAGGTTTATCTCACGAGGGGTAAGATAGATACTGCCTACAGGAAAATTAAAGAGACCTTTTGAGAAAAGAGAACCACTTGCATGAATATCAAGAGCTCAAATGGAAACACAGAAGGGGAAGCAGAAAGGTGGAAGGAGTATATAGAGGGTCTATACAGGGGCGATGTTCTTGGGAACAATATTATGGAAATGGAGATATGATACTGCACGAAGAGTTTGACAGAGCACTGAAAGACCTAAGTCGTAACAAGGCCCCGGGAGTATACATCATTCCATTAGAACTACTGACAGCCTTGGGAGAGCCAGTCCTGACAAAACTCTACCATCTGGTGAGCAAGATGTATGAGACAGGCGAAATTCCCTCAGATTTCAAGAAGAATATCATAATTCCAATCCCAAAGAAAGCAGGTGTTGACAGATGTGAAAATTACCGAACTATCAGTTTAATAAGTCACAGCTGCAAAATACTAACGCGAATTCTTTACAGACGAATGGAAATACTGGCAGAAGCCGACCTCGGGGAAGATCAGTTTGGATTCCGTAGAAATGTTGGAACACGTGAGGCAATACTGACTCTACGACTTATCTTAGAAGAAAGACTAAGGAAAGGCAAACCTACGTTTCTAGCATTTGTAGACTTAGCGAAAGCTTTTGACAATGTTGACTGGAATACTCTCTTTCGAATTCTGAAGGTGGCAGGGGTAAAATACAGTGAGCGAAAGGCTATTTATAATTTGTACAGAAACCAGATGGCAGTTATAAGAGTCGAGGGGCATGAAAGGGAAGCAGTGGTTGGGAAGGGAGTGAGACAGGGTTGTAGCCTATCACCGATGTAATTCAGTCTGTATATTGAGCAAGCAATAAAGGAAACAAAAGAAAAGTTCGGAGTAGATATTAAAATCCATAGAGAAGATATAAAAACTTTGAGGTTCGCCGATGACATTGTAATTCTGTCAGAGACAGCAAAGGACTTGGAAGAGCAGCTGAACAGAATGGACAGTGTCTTGAAAGGAGGGTATAAGATGAACATTAACAAAAGCAAAACGAGGATAATGGAATGTAGTCGAATTAAGTCGGGTGATGCTGAGGGAATTAGATTAGGAAATGAGACACTTGAAGTAGTAAAGGAGTTTTACTATTTGGGGAGCAAAGTAACTGATGATGGACGAAGTAGAGAGGATATCAAATGTAGACTGGCAATGGCAAGGAAAGCGTGTATGAAGAAGAGAAATTTGTTAACATCGAGTATAGATTTAAGTGTCAGGAAGTCGTTTCTGGAAGTATTTGTGTGGAGTGTAGCCATGTATGGAAGTGAAACATGGACGATAAATAGTTTGGTCAAGAAGAGAATAGAAGCTTTTGAAATGTGGTGCTACAGAAGAATGCTGAAGATTAGATGGGTAGATCACATATCTAACTAGGAGGTATTGAATAGAATTGGAGAGAAGAGGAGTTTGTGGCACAACTTGAAAAAAAGAAGGGACCGTTTGGTAGAACACATTTTGAGGCATCAAGGGATCACAAATTTAGTACTGGAGGGCAGGGTGTAGGAAAAAATCGTAGAGGGAGACTAAGAGATGAATACACAAAGCAGATTCAGAAGGATGTAGGCTGCAGTAGGTACTGGGAGATGAAGAAGCTTGCACAGGATAGAGTAGCATGGAGAGCTGCATCAAACGAGTCTCAGGACTGAAGACCGCAACAACAACAAACATATTCTTCTTGAAGTATAAGGGTATATCAGTCATATGCATATACAGGGTGTTTCACTAAACGTGTTTGCATCTGTAAGTTACGAAGTAATAGGCGACCGAGATATTTATTGCGGTAGGTCACCATAAGAAAAGTTACACTGTCTGCAGAGCTATGAACATAGTTTATTGTGTTATTATCCGAAGAGTTACAGCAAAAAGATTTTTTTAAATGGAACAATAGATGTTCCTATCATGAACTGGAATCAGTAACACCAGCTGTGTATACATCAATTTAAATTACATTCCTATCACTTTTAGTTTGGGAGCTACAACCCTTCAGAATTTCAGGGGCAGATACAACACACGGTGCGCAAAACTTGCAGATGCAAACACATTTAGTGCAACTCCCTGTATAATAAATGATCTAGTAGATAACACGGAAGTTCGATGAGGCTGCTTGCGGATGGAAGACTTGCAGAGGACCGATGCCTGGAGAAGAGCTCAGCAGCAGAGCCTCAACACAAACACACGTAAAGAATAGCACAGAAATAGTGGGGTACTGCGGAGTAATATTTTTTGCTTGATTTCACGACTGCCAGACAGTCACTGGAAACGAAAGCATACGTATAAGTTTGCTTACGGATCAATTCAAAGTGGAACAACGAGAAACATAATCGTATAAAAGATGTCAGACTGACATTAATTATAAGAATCACCAGGAAATGTAGTTCACTTACAAAACCGTTTCTGCTCCTCCTTCAGCCTCTTTTGTGCCAAGTAATTGGTATTATTTCTGTTTTTTCTTCTTACTTTCTGCGGAGGGAGTCATTAATCCACAGTGGGTCATTGATGTTTGTTACTACTCTACTTGGTTACGTACAATGAAGCGCCAAAGAAACCCTTATGGGCATGCTTATTCAAATACAGAGATATGTAAACAGGCAGAATACGGCGATGCGGTCGGCAACGCTTGTAAGACAAGTGCCTGGCGCAGTTGTTAGAACAACAATGATAGGTTATCAAGAATTAAGTGAGTTAGAACGTGGTCTTATAGTCGGCGAACGAGCGATGGGACACAGTATCTTCGAGGCAGCGATGAAGTCAGGATTTTCCCGTACGACCATTTCATGAGTGTGTAGTGAATATCTGGAATCCGGTAAAACATCAAATCTCCGACGTCGCTGCGGCCGGAAAAAGATCCTGCAAGAACGGGACCAACGTCGACAGAAGAGAATCGTTCAACGTGACAAAAGTTCAACCCTTCCGCAAATTACTACAGATTTCAGTGCTCGGCCATGAACAAGTGTCAGCGTGCGAACCATTCAACGAAATATAATCGATACGGGCTTTCGGAGCCGATGACTGCACGACACAAAGCTTTACGGCTCGCTTGGACCCATCAACACCGATGTTGAACTGTTGATGACTGCAAACATGTTGCTTGGTCGGACGGATGTCGTTTCCAATGATATCGAGCGGATGGACGTGTACGTGTGTGGAGACAATATCATGAATCCATGGACCCTGCATGTCAGCAGGGGACTGTTCAATATGCTGGAGGCTCTGTAATGATGTGGGACTTGTGCAGTTGGAGTGATTTGGGACCCCTGATGCATCTAGATACGAGTCTGGCAGGTAACACGTACGTAAGCAACCAGTCTGATCACCTGCATCCATTCATGTCCATTGTGCATTCAGAAGGACTTGGGCAATTCCAGCAGGACAATGCGACACCCCACACGTCCAGAGTTGCTACAGTGCAGCTCCATGAACGCTCTTCTTTGTTTAAACGCTTCCACTGGCCACCAAACTCTCCAGACATTATTGAGCACGTCTAGGATGCCTTGCAACGTGCTGTTCAGAAGGGTCCTCCACCCCCTCGTACTCTTACGGATATGTGAGCAGCCTTGCAGGATTCATGGTATCAATTCCCTCCAGTACTACTTCTGACATTAGTCAAGTCCACGAGTGTTGAGGCACTTATGCATGCACGCAGGGGTCACACACGATGTCAGGCAGTGTACCAGTTTCATTGGCTCTTCAGTGTATTTATCAGTACTCATAGTCAAAACGTCATTCTGTTTAATCAAATTTGTTCTGTCGCTGTCGGATCTCAACTAAATGTTATCAGTTGGCTTTTGAGTAAGTTGGTGTATGATAGAGGAAGAGCTTTCTTGCTGCCGTTTTTAGGGTTCTGTACATCAACAGGTGAAAACCGAAGTCTTACAAGATCACATTGTTGTCTGTCTATCTGTCTAACGGTTAAGACCCATTTTTCTCAGGAACTGCAATACGTATCACATTGAAATTTTTGTCAGGTACTAACATCTGCGGTTCGCTGGGCGGTGCAAAAGTTTTAAGCTTCTAAGTCAATTCAAACACGATACCCCCATTTACGTCACATATTTTTACACTCTAAAACTCAGTCATAAACACATTTAGATACTTCCCGTTGACGTAGAATCATAAAATTTGGCAAGACGCATGGTTTAACAGTAGAAGCGAAGCAACAAAATACTATATTTGTTAATTTGTATTTATATTATATAAAATAATTTTTTTTTCGTCCTTTTCTGTCCGTCTGTATGTCTGTCTGTCTGTGCATCTGCTGAGACCGCTTTTTCTCAGGAGCTGAGGGAGGTATAAGGTTGAAATTACGTCAAATGCTGAAACCTAGGGTCTCTTGGCGGTATAAATAATTTACACTTATGAGTGCAGTTAAATGATACGGCCGTATGTGTCACATATAGTGATGCTGGTAAACGCACATATCAAACCCTATAGATGAACAATTCAAATAGATATTGAGCCTCACAGTCTACTGGTAAAGTGCGTGCTTCAAAAACTGAGAGGTCGTGGGCTCGCATTTCGGTCACACCAAGGATTTCTCAGCCGCTCATTTTACCCAGCCTTCACTTCTTAGGGATGCGAGGAGTGACGAGAAGCAATACATGGTTCGAATTCCACATTAAACTGCAGTTCCCTTTCCCCGTTTCGATAACTGGGGCCGGCCGAAGTGGCCGTGCGGTTAAAGGCGCTGCAGTCTGGAACCGCAAGACCGCTACGGTCGCAGGTTCGAATCCTGCCTCGGGCATGGATGTTTGTGATGTCCTTAGGTTAGTTAGGTTTAACTAGTTCTAAGTTCTAGGGGACTAATGACCTCAGCAGTTGAGTCCCATAGTGCTCAGAGCCATTTGAACCATTTTTTTGATAACTGGGGTATTTTAGGAATATCCAAGTTGCCGAAGTAACACCAGAACAGTAAGCTGCACCAAATTATTTGTTATTATTTAGATACATAATTAAGCCCGCACGGAACTCCCAGAGAGTGATTCGCCCTCACACTTGTCCGGGCTTTTCTTTTGGCAACCATCATTCCTATAAAAGAATCTGTGTCACTGGCGACATCGGAACAAACATGTGCTCAAAATGTGATCAAAAATGTATCAAGTCGTCTTCTCGGCGTTGCTTTGGTTAGACTTTGTTTTGCAAACGGAAGCTGTAACTAGAAAATCTGTGACTGATATACAGAAGTGACAGGAGTCATTAGCTATCTCCTTACGTCGTGATGAGCCTCCTTCTGCTCGGCGCACTGCAGCAACTCGACGTGGTATTGGCTTTACAAATCATTTCAAACTCCGTTAGAAATATTGAGCCACGCCGGATCTATAGCAGTCCATAATTGCGAAAGTGTTGCAGTGCTGGATTTTTGCACGTACTAACCTCTAGATTAGGTCCCGTAAATGTTCGACGGGATTCATGTCGAGCCATCTGGTTGGCCAAATCATTCGCTCGAATTGTCCAGAATGTTCTCCAAACCAATCGCGAACAACTATGACCCGGTGACATAGCGCATGGTCATCCTTAAAAATTCAATTTTTGCTTGCGAACATGAAGTTCATGAATGGCTGCAAATTTTCTCAAAGTAGGTGAACAGAAGCATTTCTAGTCAATGATCCGTTCAGCTGGACCACAGAGCCCAGTCCACTGCACGTAAACACAGCCCACACCTCCTTCTTGACAGCTTGGGTAGATAGCTTTGTGGAGTTTGTGCTACACTCGAACCCTACCATTGGCTCATGCCAAATGAAATCTGGACTCAGCTGACCAGGTCACGGTTTTGCAGTGCTGTTGGGTCCAACCGATTTGGTCACGAGCACAGGAGAGGTGCTGCATGTGATGTCGTGCTGTTAGCAAAGGCATTCGTGCCAGTCACCTGCTGCCATAGCCCACTGCCTCACTGTGCTGAAGGGTATATTCGTCGCACGTCCCACATTGAATTCTTCGGCTATTTCAGGTTGTGTTGCTTGTCTGTTAGCACTGACGCCTCTACGCAAACGCCGCTGCTGTTGTCTGTCGTGGGAGGTAACGCCTGAAATTTTGGTATTCTCCTCACGCTATTGTCACTTTGGATCTCGGAATACTGAATTCACAACCGATTTCCGAAATGGAAGGTCCCATGCGTCTATCTCTATCTACCATTCAGCGTCCAAAGCCTGTTAATTCCCTTCGTACGGCCACAAAAACGTCGGAAACCCCTTTACGTGAATCAGCTGACAACAAATGACAGCTCCGTCAATGCACTGGCGTTTTATACCTTGTATACGCGTTGCTACTGCCATCTGTATATGTGAATATCGGTATCCCATGACTTTTTTCACCTCAGTCTGAATGTGGCGACAAAGATCTAGGGGCACCTAGAATGAACTTTCCTTTCGTAGAAGAGTGTGCACTCGACTGAAACTTCGTGCTAGACTGAAACTGTGACGCACAACGGGACTCGAACCTTTTACGTTTGCCCTTCCTGGACAAGTATGCGTTTACCCACTCCAGCATCAGCAAAAGGAAACGATGTGTCGCCAGTGTGACAGTTTGCATCTTAGCCTTAGTAGATACAAGTCATAACGACACGAAACATTTGTAACAGGAATACCTAATGGGACATCGGATTGAACGTGTACAGCGCGCTTCGTTCTCAATGGGAGGCATCGTCGGAGGCGGAGGTAGCTTCTGGTGTTACACAACTTCGGGTCGTTGCTGTGAAAGATATTTGTAAATTGAAAAACAGACTAGCATGTAAAATTGGAAAGTAAAGTTGAAAAACTGATTGTTGATGACAAATTTGCACTGATGCAACAAATAAAATGTAACAGAATAATAAAATGTATCCTGATACATCCAAAAAGGCTGAAAAGGGTAATGCAGACCCTCAAACAGCCCCCCCTTCCCCCTCAGGGAAGGGAATGAAAAGTGAAAAAAAAAATGAGGCGTCATGTAAGTTCTGTAGTACCGTAACACCGTCCAGTGAACGATGCATTAGTGTTAATGGAGGTCTAATTTATGGGAAGTTGTTTCGAAATGCAGAGACACTGGCAGATGTTCAACGTTTGGCACAAAGAATGGTAGGCCAACCTCAGCTTAAATAAGTCCAATGTAATGTGCGTAAATAAGCGAGAATATCCGACTTCGCGAGCGGAAACCAGTCACCGCAATCATTCAAAATGTTCAAGTATCTGGAAGTTGTTTTCCGAACCAATTTAAGGATAAACGATCACATAAATGCAGTCTGGGGATAGAAGCTGCCATATGCAGATTGATTAGAAGAATTTTAAGAAAGTGTAAGTCACGCACAAACGAAGTCGCGCACAAGGCACTTAATCGATCATGTTTTGTGTACCGTTAGCCGACATGTGACCTTTAACGGCTTGAGATATCAGGGAAACTTTTTTTTTGTCATTAGCCTTTTAACCTTTTTGATGCATCCCGTCACGAATTTCTCTCCTGTTCCAAACTTTTCATCTCAGAGCAGCATTTTCACCTCCCTTCCTCAATTATTTATTGGGTGTATTCTAGCCTCTGTCTTCCCCTTCAGTTTTTACCCTCTACAGTTCCCTCTAGCGTCAAGGAGGTTAGTCCCTTTCGCCTCAACACGTGTTTTATTGTGCTGTGTCTTCTTCTTGTCAGTATTTCTTCACTGATGCTGCAGAGAAGTTCCTCATTCCAAATCTTATCGGTCCACCTAATTTTCAAAATTCTTCTGTCGCACCACATATCAAATGCTTCGATTCTCCTCTGTTTCCGTGCTCCTACCACCTATGATTGATTATCACACAATGCGGTGCTCCAACGTACATTTTCGGATACTTCTTCCTTTCATTAAGCCCTATGTTTGATACCAGTAGACTTCTCTTGGCCAGGAATCCCCTGGTCGCCTGTGCCAGTCTGCTTTTTATGTCCTTCTTGCTTCGTTGGTTATGGGCTATTTTGCTTCCTAGGTATCAGAATTCCTTAACTTCATCTACATAATTATTACTTTGATGCTAAGTTTCTCACTATTCTCTTTTCTGCAACCTCACATTATTTTTGCCTTTTTCTGGTTTACTCTCAATCCACATTTCCTACTTATTAGACTATTCATTCCAGTCAACAGCTCCTGCATTTCTTCTTCACTTTCACGGAATATAGAAATGTCATCAGTGAATCCTATGATCTATATTCTTTCAACGTGAATTTTAATTTCAGTTAACAGACTTGCAGATGTAAATACACATAGTGCTTGTAGGTCAACTGAAGTTTATTCCGATGACGATAACGTAGTGGTGTTTGTCATTTCAGTAGTTCGATGGGTTACGGATCAGACGCATAAATTACACAAAGAAGCCCCTCAACGTTATCGTAGTCGTTTACCCCTCCTCTCGACTCTCTTATCTTACTGTATGCACAAACAAACAGTGAGCGCCCCGTGGCCATGAGGTTTCTGCTCTGTAATGGCAATAGTAGCAGTGCAAACCTTGTATTGCGACAGTATGGGTAAGCGATGATAATAGCTACCGCAAACGATTCTCAGGCTTCACTCTTTTTATTACGTCTAAGAAATTGGAGACGAATTTAAACGGTGACTGTGCCGACAACTACAATGTGCTTCAGACGTAACTCTCTTGCTCTCCTACGTTTTGTAATCTTGACCCAACGAATGGATAACGTCAACATCTATACCAGAAGAACATGTTTGCACACGTGGCGTATAATTAACGTCGTTCTTAGGTACGAGAATGGAGTGTCATTTGTCTGAAACTGGTAGTTCAGATAAAGAAATGACGTATAGCTATTGTACCAAATCATGACTGTTGAAAATTATTTAAAAACTCTTAAGCAGTGCTAACTTATAATAATGTGTAAAAGATTTTTTTTACCTTTTACCATGATTTGTTTATGACCTGTTTTCGATTACGATGCGATCCCTGTTAGCTTAGACTAATTTTTTGTTAATATGAGATGCACCATTTAGGTAACACAGTGCTGGCGGCACAGTACGTACACTAAACGCCACCGAATATTACACAACTTACAGGAAGAGTGAAAGAATTTTCGTAAGAGATAAGTCGTTGATTATAAAAAATTTTAGGCTATTCGTATTCTCCCTCATCCATTACAAAAAAGCATGCAACGCGAGAAACTTAAAAAAAGTCTAGTCAACTTACGCAGCATATCGTGTTGAACCTTGACCCCTTTTATTGCGCCACATATACTAACAGAAAATTAAACGAAATTTCATTGCCATCAGCCCTGTCTCTGATAAGTGACGAGAAATTTCCTTCCCATAACATTCTATGCACATATGTTATTATTATTTTTTTTCTTTTTATATGTTATGTAACCTGGTCAGATTGGCATCTTGAAGCCCCCTTTTACATTCGAAAATGGTCCTTCATATTCACAACATTTTTCATTACAGTTTATTTAAATGATTATAATATTTACAAATAATAATAATAATAACAGTGACAATAGACATAAAATGATATTTTAAACCAGATTTACGCATATCTAAGGCTTTTCAATTATCAAGAAAGGTCTTACGATGTAATATACAGAGGACAATTCTTAACAGAGAAAGAAAGTTTTCGTTACATAGATGTTTGTAACTAGGTGTGGCAAGAACCACATCTTGTAATACATGCATCACGAAGTGTGTAACAATCGATAACAGTTCAGAAACGTCAGTAACATTCGTAAACGTAATAATTAAAGGGGTAGTGGCTTGCATCACTGAAGCTATTACACAAAACTGAATGAAGTATCCAGACACAAAAATCTTTCAGCAGGGATGTGAAGAATCTAATCATGAGCTGATATTACATCGGCTTCATCCCTTCCTTCACTCCACAGAAGAATTTCCAAACATTTCGCGCTATAATGGCTATAATGTGTGTGTGTGTGTGAGAGAGAGAGAGAGAGAGAGAGAAACAAAGAGAAAGAGAGAGAGAGAATGAGAGAGAGAGAGAGAGAGAGAGAGAGAGAGAGAGAGAGAGAGAGAGAGAACAGAGGGGGGGGGAGGAGGAAAGAGAGTGGGAAGGAGACATTCCTTTCATTATTGAGTTTAGTTTTAGTTCCCCAGTTTCTTATTACACATTACATTTTCATTGTTTACACAGCTCATCGAATGTGTGCTCGATTCTACATGAACTGTTGAACTGCTGTGCATATTTACAGGTTCGACAATATCATTGATATCCCTCATGCCACTCATTTTTAGCATTATTATGAAAAATACGGTAGTGGAATTACAGTTTACTTTAGCTGAAATATATAAGTTACTACAAATTTTCTGTAAACGTGTCCTAGTGTCTTCTGTTTAAAAAATTGAGTTAAAGTATAAAATTTTGATTAAAAATCAGAGAAAGTACTTATAACCCAACAATTTCAGAACGTTATATTGGTATAAAAGTTCGGTAAGTCAAGGTATATCAGTACATGCTTTTGATTTAATCACTGCTTCGGTACGGCGTGGTATCAAGTCTACGACAGTCAGAGATCTTCTGGCCTGATCACTGTGAACAATGAACCGACGATGACTGTCAGCAGCTCCCTCCTGTTACTGGGATTCCGTCGTGAAACCGTAATTCGCGACCTTGACGACAGTTTGAAGTCGGGACTGTGGCCAGGCCAACTCAGCACGTAAATGCGGTGGCGCCCTCTCTTGCTGTAAGGTGGAGTGATCGTTATTACCTTGAAACAAATCACGGATTGAGGGCAGCAGTCTCAGCACTAAGATTTCTTCTTCGTACTTTTCTGCGTTAATGCTTCCCAATAACACTTGCAGTCACCCAGTGCCATATCCTGACATGCAGCCCCAAACCATGACAGTGATTGGATGCTTCAAAGCGGTAGCGGTGCACTCAGGCAACAGGCCTGGTCCACAAGAAACTTACATTCGCTTCCAAGGATGGTGATCTTAGTCTTGTTACTCCAAATGACTCTAGTTCCGAAGCCAGTTGCATATATTTCTACTTCTGCGTTTTGCTCAGATAAGGCTCCTATTTTGCAGTCCTCGCTAGCAAATCAATTTCATAAAGTTTTTATGTAACTGTTCGATGATAAACTTCAACCCAAAGTCTTCAAGATGGCGTTTATACCCGTTATGGTACTTCTGTCGATCGCTGTTGCCAACAAGACAGCAGATTCTTCGACAGCCTTGGTTCATCAATATTGATTTTCTATTAGTTCTTGGAGCAGATTTGATTGACCCAGTTTCTTCACACCGCTTGTAGACTTCCCTCGCACCCGACTTTGTAGCACCTCTACCAAATCTTTTTTTGTTTCTGTGTATGTACATCCTTCTACACGGAGCATTGTTTTATTGTCTTACTCCATGTACCAATTGACCAATGAGCACTTTTCGATTCTGGCAACGCTTTTCAGTATTTGAAAAATATGTAAAAATCTGCCAACCGGTTGCATAGATTTTCTTCTCATGAAGTCACCCTTAGAGGTGACGAAACCTGGTCAAGGTATATAGAAAATCTATGCAACCGGTTCACATATTTTTACATATTTTTCAAATTTGTGTATACGGTTGCTGCAAACGTCAGCCATGTTCAAAGTTGTACTTTTCAGTATTGTTTTCCATCTCAACTCAGCTTTCAAAGATATCTTGCTGGCCGGACGGTTCTAGGCGCTTCAGTCTGGAACCGCGCGACCGCTACGGTCGCAGGTTCGAATCCTGCCTCGGGCATGGATGTGTGTGATGTCCTTAGGTTAGTTAGGTTTAAGTAGTTCTAAGTTCTAGGGAACTGATGACCACAGAAGTTAAGTCTCATAGTGCTCAGAGCCATTTGAACCATTTTTTTAAGATATCTTACACTCCAACAACAACAACAACAACGCATTGTTACTATAGTTACAAGAATGATAAGAACGCTTTTTCTCACTGGACAAAGCATTCGTAGCTTTGCAGCTGCACAGGCTTGTAAAATATTTTAGGTTTTAAATCGTTGTCATTTAAGTCCTACTATTTTTTTATAAAAATAAGGAATTTCCTATTTTTTTTAAAAAAAAGGATAAATATTTATCACACATATCGTAAATAAATAACAGAGAAATAATTCTTTGATTTGGTATACCACAACATACATACATCCCGTGAGGTTAAAATGAATGAAAATTTGAGTAAATTGTCTGGAATTAAGACCATTACTGTATTCTCTGAACAGTCATGCTGTTCTCGCACGAACTGCACAGTTAAGACGTAACTATCACATTCCTGTTGATCATTGTTTCTCATGAGAACGAAGCGCCTCTATGCTGAAATGCTTCGCAGTCACCATACAACGTTGCTCATCTTGCTTCGCCCGTCTCTAAGGTCTGCACTGAGATAGAAGTCTTTTGCTTGCGTCGCCACGTATGACGTCCCTCCCGTTACAATTTCGTTGCTTGCCACCTTGTACATTTCTTACTTTTCTCTAGTTCTAAAGTGGGATGAAGTACGAATCGGGAAAATTATTTATCTGCGTTACACGAGGTTGACAATAAACATTTACTATTACTGTTTGCTGTTCCCACTATAATCAAGCTTCACTGAACACTATGTGTCACTGCCCTTTACTGAGCTATTTCGTTAGCAACTTAATTAAATCTCGAATCATTTAGCGCGACAAATTTTCTTATCATCCACAATTATCTAGTCAGATTCTCGTGACCGATCCGTGCGTTCAGTCATTCACCAAGACCACCCACCAAGGACAAAGCCTAGTGCCAGTGTTACTCGCGGCGCTAAACACATGGGGACACCCAACCATTGTTTTACATTTTCACGCAACTTGCCGATGCTGCTGCTCGCTGGGCTAGCATGCACACGTCGATATTTTACACTTCCCAGCACACTTTCAGGTATGTATGAGGTTATGATCATTGCTCTGAGAACCGGAATGAATTATTGTTGTTGTGGTCTTCAGTCCTGAGACTGGTTTGATGCAGCTCTCCATGCTACTCTATCCTGTGCAAGCTTCTTCATCTCCCAGTACCTACTGCAACCTACATCCTTCTGAATCTGCTTAGTGTATGCATCTCTTGGTCTCCCCCTACGATTTTTACCCTCCACGCTGCCCTCCAATACTAAATTGGTGATCCCTTGATGCCTCAGAACATGTCCTACCAACCGATCCCTTCTTCTGGTCAAGTTGTGCCACAAACTCCTCTTCTCCCCAATCCTATTCAGTACCTCCTCATTAGTTATGTGATCTACCCATCTAATCTTCAGCATTCTTCTGTAGCACCACATTTCGAAAGCTTCTATTCTCTTCTTGTCCAAACTATTTATCGTCCATGTTTCACTTCCATACATGGCTACACTCCATACAAATACTTTCAGAAAAGACTTCCTGACACTTAAATCTATACTCGATGTTAACAAATTTCTCTTCTTCAGAAACGCTTTCCTTGCCATTGCCAGTCTACATTTTATATCCTCTCTACTTCGACCATCATCAGTTATTTTGCTCCCCAAATAGCAAAACTCCTTTACTACTTTAAGTGTCTCATTTCCTAATCTAATACCCTCAACATCACCCGACTTAATTCGACTACATTCCATTATCCTCGTTTTGCTTTTGTTGATGTTCATCTTATATCCTCCCTTCAAGACACCATCCATTCCATTCAACTGCTCTTCCAAGTCCTTTGCTGTCTCTGACAGAATTACAATGTCATCGGCGAACCTCAAAGTTTTTATTTCTTCTCCATGGATTTTAATACCTACTCCGAATTTTTCTTTTGTTTCCTTTACTGCTTGCTCAATATACAGATTGAATAACATCGGGGAGAGGCTACAACCCTGTCTTACTCCCTTCCCAACCACTGCTTCCCTTTCATGTCCCTCGACTCTTATAACTGCCATCTGGTTTCTGTACAAATTGTAAATAGCCTTTCGCTCCCTGTATTTTACCCCTGCCACCTTTAGAATTTGAAAGAGAGTATTCCAGTCAACATTGTCAAAAGCTTTCTCTAAGTCTACAAATGCTAGAAACGTAGGTTTGCCTTTTCTTAATCTTTCTTCTAAGATAAGTCGTAAGGTCAGTATTGCCTCACGTGTCCCAGTATTTCTACGGAATCCAAACTGATCTTCCCCGAGGTCGGCTTCTACTAGTTTTTCCATTCGTCTGTAAAGAATTCGTGTTAGTATTTTGCAGCTGTGGCTTATTAAACTGATTGTTCGGTAATTTTCACATCTGTCAACACCTGCTTTCTTTGGGATTGGAATTATTATATTCTTCTTGAAGTCTGAGGGTATTTCGCCTGTTTCATACATCTTGCTCACCAGATGGTAGAGTTTTGTCAGGACTGGCTCTCCCAAGGCCGTCAGTAGTTCCAATGGAATGTTGTCTACTCCGGGGGCCTTGTTTCGACTCAGGTCTTTCAGTGCTCTGTCAAACTCTTCACGCAGTATCGTATCTCCCATTTCATCTTCATCTACATCCTCTTCCATTTCCATAATATTGTCCTCAAGTACATCGCCCTTGTATAGACCCTCTATATACTCCTTCCACCTTTCTGCTTTCCCTTCTTTGCTTAGAACTGGGTTTCCATCTGAGCTCTTGATGTTCATACAAGTGGTTCTCTTATCTCCAAAGGTCTCTTTAATTTTCCTGTAGGCAGTATCTATCTTACCCCTAGTAAGATAAGCCTCTACATCCTTACATTTGTCCTCTAGCCATCCCTGCTTAGCCATTTTGCACTTCCTGTCGATCTCATTTTTGAGACGTTTGTATTCCTTTTTGCCTGTTTCATTTACTGCATTTTTATATTTTCTCCTTTCATCAATTAAATTCAATATTTCTTCTGTTACCCAAGGATTTCTACTAGCCCTCGTCTTTTTACCTACTTGATACTCTGCTGCCTTCACTACTTCATCCCTCAAAGCTACCCATTCTTCTTCTACTGTATTTCTTTCCCCCATTCCTGTCAATTGTTCCCTTATGCTCTCCCTGAAACTCTGTACAACCTCTGGTTCTTTCAGTTTATCCAGGTCCCATCTCCTTAAATTCCCACCTTTTTGCAGTTTCTTCAGTTTTAATCTACAGGTCATAACCAATAGATTGTGGTCAGAGTCCACATCTGCCCCTGGAAATGTCTTACAATTTAAAACCTGGTTCCTAAATCTCTGTCTTACCATTATATAATCAATCTGATACCTTTTAGTATCTCCAGGGTTCTTCCATGTATACAACCTTCTATCATGATTCTTAAACCAAGTGTTAGCTAAGATTAAATTGTGCTCTGTGCAAAATTCTACCAGGCGGCTTCCTCTTTCATTTCTTAGCCCCAATCCATATTCACCTACTATGTTTCCTTCTCTCCCTTTTCCTACACTGGAATTCCAATCACCCATAACTATTAAATTTTCATCTCCCTTCACAATCTGAATAATTTCTTTTATTTCATCATACATTTCTTCAATTTCTTCGTCATCTGCAGAGGTAGTTGGCATATAAACTTGTACTACTGTAGTAGGTGTGGGCTTCGTATCTATCTTGGCCACAATAATGCGTTCACTAAGCTGTTTGTAGTAGCTTACCCGCGTTCCTATTTTCCTATTCATTATTAAACCTACTCCTGCATTACCCCTATTTGACTTTGTGTTTATAACCCTGTAGTCACCTGACCAGAAGTCTTGTTCCTCCTGCCACCGAACTTCACTAATTCCCACTATATCTAACTTTAACCTATCCATTTCCCTTTTCAAATTTTCTGACCTACCTGCCCGATTAAGGGACCTGACATTCCACGCTCCGATCCGTAGAACGCCAGTTTTCTTTCTCCTGATAACGACATCCTCTTGAGTAGTCCCCGCCCGGAGATCCGAATGGGGGACTATTTTACCTCCGGAATATTTTACCCAAGAGGACGCCATCATCATTTAATCATACAGTAAAGCTGCATGCCCTCGGGAAAAATTACGGCCGTAGTTTCCCCTTGCTTTCAGCCGTTCGCAGTACCAGCACAGCAAGGCCGTTTTGGTTATTGTTACAAGGCCAGATCAGTCAATCATCCAGACTGTTGCCCTTGCAGCTACTGAAAAGGCTGCTGCCCCTCTTCAGGAACCACACGTTTGTCTGGCCTCTCAACAGATACCCCTCCGTTATGGTTGTACCTACGGTACGGCTATCTGTATCGATGAGGCACGCAAGCCTCCCCACCAACGGCAAGGTCCATGGTTCATGGGGGGGAGGGGAATGAATTATAAGTACTGTAAAATGTGTTGTCAGTTTATTAACTTACTACGACGGTCACAGTGCCCGGTGAAGCACATAGCACCTCATTGGACATCGTCCTGTAATCTTTCGCTATCTGTAAACTAAGTAATCGTTTCTCTATAAATTTGGTGCAGTTGTATCGTTGCTCCAGTGCTTTCATCCACACCAGCAAGGCGTACGACAATAAACGTAGCATCGCTACTTTGCAACTACTTCTTCGTGTCTCTGTACGCAGTTGCCAGCTAAGTTTGACTGATCTTGGGACAGCATTAATTGAATTCAAACATTTAACTGCAGTGCGTTGAATGTTTTACATTACGTATGATAAGCATCTTATAGTACATTTTGAAATAAAAATTACAATAGTACAGGTAAAAAAACAACCATTATATTCGTTCCCGATAAGTACAACAGTAAACAAAACTTACGGAGAGGTTCTAATTATGAGCTTCAGTAGCAAAGGAGGTGAGAGAAACGGATTAAGGCGGAGGGGAAACAGGAATGTAATGAAACACAGTTAATGAACAGAAGGGAAAGGGAGGTAGCGTTACTCATTGGGAAAGGAAAACAGAGTAACTGAGAGTAGGTGGTAGCAATGACTTTACTATTTGAGGGAAAGAAAATAGGCAATATACGTTAGTTTCTGGGGAGAGGTTATGAGTTTGACGAAAAGAAGTGCTTCAACATTTTCTTAAATGAAAAAGGGCACTGATTTCTGCAAAAAGTGCAGGCAACAAGTTACTCAGGCGGACGGCAGCAGCAGAGGAGTTTGCGAATATTGTTGTTTACGAATGGACACAGCTAGGTCCTTGTGTGTTGATTATGATGACATGACAGGTATTTAATGTCAGTGTTCACAGTATAAAAACTTTTGCCTAGTAGTGTCGGTTTGTGACCTCTCGGTTGTCCACGGCATAATTCAAGTCTTCATTTTCCTTAACTAACGGAATGTTTGCGCTGTGACATTTACAAAATCCAGCTGATATTTGCAGTATAAGTTGATTTCGCCTAGCTTTTCAGTAATTTGGCCATGAAGAATATACGCATTCCAGGCCTTTGGATGCTGCAGGTAATCACAAGGCGGTTGTGAGTTTTCTATCTTAGTAGGATTGAACCACGCTTCCTTTTCATGGAGTGGGGTTTATTCCAGTAACGAGAGAAAAATTAAATAATTTTGTCAGGAAAGACAGCTAATTAGGTATCGGCGACATTCTAGACCGTACTTATGCTGATGCCTTCTTTGCCTACTGTTTCAAAAGAGATTTTCATCGTTGCTTTTCTTGTTGTATTTATTGTTACGCTTTTTAAGTGGAAACTGTCATGCTTCCACCTGGTCCGATGTAGAAGGATAACAGAAGTTCAACTTTCAGTTAAAATCCTTGTATTCGACGAAATATTTGATTAACTTCTCCTGGCCGTGTTCGGATTCCTGTTTCCCAGGATGTAAGCCACAACTAAATTTTGAAGTCAGCTGTCCTTGTAAAAATGTTAACTTCGTCCAAAATGATCAGTGATAAAGCCTAACTCTGGATTGGGTAACGCCCTAACTAATCTCAGGCTGAATTGTCATATTTGCCTGAATCATCAGTTTGAAACAATTTTATACACTCCACAGTAATTTTCAGCCAACACGAAATAACCTCCTGTCTGATATCGAAGTCGAAAAAGTAATTTTCGCTTCTTGTGGGCTTTATTGCACACAAGCGTGGAACTCTTGTTGACAGTGAGACGTCAATCTTCATACTAATACATAATCTCATCACATGTTAATAAAATACGTCAACGTTTTTCATTAATTTAACAGTTACAATGTTCTTCGTAAGTATTTTATTTGGGGACTGAGTTCGGCAAAGTCGCCAGCAGGATCTTCTTCTCTGCGCTGGCCGTCGGTTATTGTATGGCAGTGGTCGGCTTAGTGTCTGTGGAGGCGACGACGAAGATGTGAAACAAACAGAAACAAACATTCACCTACAAAAATATCGGAAAACATATTTAAATAAGAAAACAAATTCGGAATCCGATAACTAAACAGACATTGTACCATTCTCTCACGTTCTCATCCGCACACACTAGGGCGGCAGGAATCCTGATATAACAGCCGCTGATTTCCGTTACACCGCTTCCCCTAGGACAGTGTTGCAGATGGTAAACGATTATTACGTATTTCAAGTCATTATATCACTATCAACGTGACAAGTAATCTGCTCTTTATACAAGTGCTTTTCACGTCATCTTCAAAATAATTACGTACAGATTGTTGTGTAAGGAACAGGAAACATAAATACCATATTTTAATCAAACTGAATACCGAAAGGTTCTTACCTTTTTTAAAAAAAGTCATCATTTGTCTAACAGACATTTGTAGGCATTTATGTCATATCATATATACAGTTACCTTAAAGTCATATTATTTGACGTTTTCTTGCAGTGCTAATAGCACTCTTATTTAATAAGGTTCCTATTAGGGAAAGCATACAAGCCGTTATTACATTTTCACTGATGAGGACGACCACTTTTCTTATACTACATGGATAACTCGTATAAGTACACATTCCCTTATTTTGTATATAACATCGATCGTTTACATCGAAAAACAACAGTTAATTCTTCCTGATCATACCTCATTTGCATATTCTAGAATATCTAGGCGTTGTAATATCTAGATATCTCTTTTTGAACGGTATGAAACATTATAATTTTACTCACTGTGTTTTAATACGCTATGCCAATCCTCACAGATTTTTACAAAAGTTTGGACTTCCAGTTTTCGTAAAGTTTATGCTATAGATATTGCATTCTGTTACCCAGTAGCCAGTTAAGAATGATCAGCTAGCGATTGTTGTTGTTTTGGTCTTCAGTCCTGAGACTGGTTTGATGCAGCTCTCCATGCTACTCTATCCTGTGCAAGCTTCTTCATCTCCCAGTACCTACTGCAACCTACATCCTTTTGAATCTGCTTAGTGTATTGATCTCTTGGTCTCCCTCTACGATTTTTACCCTCCACGCTGCCCTCCAATGCTAAATTTGTGATCCCTTGATGCCTCAAAACATGTCCTACCAACCGATCCCTTCTTCTAGTCAAGTTATGCCACAAACTTCTCTTCTCCCCAATCCTATTCAATACCTCCTCATTAGTTACGTGATCTACCCACCTTATCTTGAGCATTCTTCTGTAACACCACATTTCGAAAGCTTCTATTCTCTTCTTGTCCAAACTGGTTATCGTCCATGTTTCACTTCCATACATGGCTACACTCCATACAAATACTTTCAGAAACGACTTCCTGACACTTAAATCTATACTCGATGTTAACAAATTTCTCTTCTTCAGAAACGATTTCCTTGCCATTGCCAGTCTACATTTTATATCCTCTCTACTTCGACCATCATCAGTTATTTTACTCCCTAAATAGCAAAACTCCTTTACTACTTTAAGTGTCTCATTTCCTAATCTAATCCCCTCAGCATCACCCGATTTAATTTGACTACATTCCATTATCCTCGTTTTGCTTTTGTTGATGTCCATCTTCTATCCTCCTTTCAAGACACTGTCCATTCCGTTCAACTGCTCTTGCAAGTCCTTTGCTGTCTCTGACAGAATTACAATGTCATCGGCGAACCTCAAAGTTTTTACTTCTTCTCCATGAATTTTAATACCTACTCCAAATTTTTCTTTTGTTTCCTTTACTGCTTGCTCAATATACAGATTGAATAACATCGGGGAGAGGCTACAACCCTGTCTCACTCCTTTCCCAACCACTGCTTCCCTTTCATGCCCCTCGACTCTTATAACTGCCATCTGGCTTCTGTACAAATTGTAAATAGCCTTTCGCTCCCTGTATTTTACCCCTGCTACCTTCAGAATTTGAAAGAGAGTATTCCAGTTAACGTTGTCAAAAGCTTTCTCTAAGTCTACAAATGCTAGAAACGTAGGTTTGCCTTTTCTTAATCTTTCTTCTAAGATAAGTCGTAAAGTTAGTATTGCCTCACGTGTTCCAACATTTCTACGGAATCCAAACTGATCTTCCCCGAGGTCCGATTCTACCAGTTTTTCCATTCGTCTGTAAAGAATTCGCGTTAGTATTTTGCAGCTGTGACTTATTAAACTGATAGTTCGGTAATTTTCACATCTGTCAACACCTGCTTTCTTTGGTATTGGAATTATTATATTCTTCTTGAAGTCTGTGGGTATTTCGCCAGTCTCATACATCTTGCTCACCAGATGGTAGAGTTTTGTCATGACTGGCTCTCCTAAGGCCATCAGTAGTTCTAATGGAATGTTGTCTACTCCCGGGGCCTTGTTTCGACTCAGGTCTTTCAGTGCTCTGTCAAACTCCTCACGCAATATCTTATCTCCCATTTCATCTTCATCTACATCCTCTTCCATTTCCATAATACTGTCCCCAAGTACATCGCCCTTGTATAAACCCTCTATATACTCCTTCCAGCTTTCTGCCTTCCCTTCTATGCTTAGAACTGGGTTGCCATCTGGGCTCTTGATATTCATACAAGTGGTTCTCTTCTCTCCAAAGGTCTCTTTAATTTTCCTGTAGGCAGTATCTATCTTACCCCTAGTGAGACAAGCCTCTACATCCTTACATTTGTCCTCTAGCCATCCCTGCTTAGCCATTTTGCACTTTCTGTCGATCTCATTTTTGAGACGTTTGTATTCCCTTTGGCCTGCTTCATTTACTGCATTTTTATATTTTCTCCTTTCATCAATTAAATTCAATATTTCTTCTGTTACCCAAGGATTTCTATTAGCCCTCGTCTTTTTACCTACTTGATCCTCTGCTGCCTTCACTACTTCATCCCTCAGAGCTACCCATTCTTCTTCTACTGTATTTCTTTCTCCCATTCCTGTCAATTGTTCCCTTATGCTCTCCCTGAAACTCTCTACAACCTCTGGTTCTTTCAGTTTATCCAGGTCCCATCTCCTTAAATTCCCACCTTTTTGCAGTTCCTTCAGTTTCAATCTGCAGTTCATAACCAATAGATTGTGGTCATCAGCTAGCGATAAAAGTTACTTTATACTACTTCGTCTACTAAGTTGTGTTGGAATGCTGCAAAGAGTGCAGCTGATTATATTCATATAGTTAAAGCCGGATAGCATTCTTTCCTAGGGAAGTGGTTGGGAGGGGGGGGGGGGACTGGATTTGTTGGGGTGCAGTAAGGGTCATATACATATACTTTCTGGGCAACCCTCTTATATATATATACGAGGATTGCACAGAAAGTAATGCACTGCATTTCTTTTCTCAGTCGAAAGCAATGCTACGAATGCAAACGTTACGTATGTATTGTTTGAAGTCTCCTGAGGGAGCGTTCCGAGTTTCCGTCACTTCCGACAGATAGCGTAGCTGAAGGACAATTTCAAAATGGCATATGTAAGTGATGTACGTTAAAAGCAACTTTGAATTTCTTGCTACAGAGAAAAACTGTGGGAAATATTCACAACCGCTTGTGCGAAGTCTCTAGAGCATCTGCTGTTGACAGAAGTACGGTTAGTCTCTGGGCTCTGAGCTCTGATTTTGTCCATTATAAATGTTTTTCTTTTTTTTAAGTCTGCGACTGTTTGTTTATCAATAACTTTCTGCTACCACTCACGATTTTCTTCTATTTCAGTTTTACATGACCCGTTTCGGGTATGTATTTCCTTTTTGTATTATGCCATTTTTTCTTAATTTTTTCTATGTGGAAGGTTTTGCTTTGTTTTGTAGACCTCACTCCAATATATAAAAAACGATAATATGTGAAAATCGATAATAACTAAAATTGTGCTTTTTTATACATCGCAGTAAAGTCTTCAAAACAAACAGGAAAGTCCCACATCCAAAACATTATGAAAAAATGCCATAATACAAAGAAATACACACTTGAAACGGGAATCATTTCACGAAACGCGTCGTGTGAAACATAAAAAAAGAAAGTCGTAACTGGAAGCAGAAAGTTATTTATAAACAAAACAAAAGTGAGTTCGTCCGCTGATCGTAGCAGTCGGTCATCTGCAAGATTTGATGGCATAGACCAGTTATGACGAGAATTTACATCCAAGGGTAGTTCTGGTACATACAACAGAAATAGGTCTAGACTTCCAGGTGTGCTGACAGGTTAAGAGTGGGTGTGATGATACCAGAATGGGAGCTATTAAATTATATACCACTACCGGTCTGAGTAACGCGCAACGTTTGAGGACCAGCGTGTGATCGTAAAAGGTGAGGGTAACAGTCAACGGTACAGGCACTTGGTACAGTCGGCTGTTTTCTGCAGGAATACAAACAAGATTGTGCAGGACCGTTACAACTCGCGAGCACGGAGGTTTAGTGGTTTCAGCCAGCAAAAGGGCTATCTTACAGCTGTATGTGTCCGTTCAAGCAGAGCGTAAACGCCGCGTGGGATTAGCCGAGCGGTCTGGGCGCTGCAATCATGGACTGTGCGGCTGCTCCCGGCAGAGGTTCAAGTCCTCCCTCGGGCATGGGTGTGTGTGTTTGTCCTTAGGATAATTTAGGTTAAGTAGTGTGTAAGCTTAGGGACTGATGACCTTAGCAGTTAAGTCCCATAAGATTTCACACACATTTGAACATTTGAACAGAACGTAAACACAGTCATGTCCAGAAGAAACAGAACACCTTGAACGACTAAAGACGGGGCGTTCATATTCACAGGACATGTAGATTAGTATGTTCTGCAGAAATGATTAGCGTTTGATCCATGACGGCCCGCAGGTTCAAGGTCGACATCGCTATAGCGGCGAAACACCACCTACCGCTAAAATATGTATGCGGCTCTAGTTGTCGCTTTAAACCGAGGGTAATGAACCAGTGTGACTTGAACAGATGTGCACGATGACTCGAAGCATGCTCGAACCATGCCATCAAATCAGATAGTTTGAAAGAGGCCGCATTATTGGCGTGAGAGAATGTGATGCATCCAACCATAGGTGGAAGCATAAGCGGCCAAATACACTACTAGCTAGGGCATAATCACCTGTGGCAAGCAAACATACACCAACAAGCGAAAAACGTCGGCAAGCCCCTGCTTATCAGCAACGTTGACTTGATATACCAGCTGCTGTTTAAGTCGACCAACAGGCTACAGCTGGGAAACGGACGAGCTCGCTCACTGACGCACAAACAAAATCGCCAACATCACCCTACATTATGCATCTGATATATGACGTATCGGAAACAAAACGATGATGAACCTAACTGTTACAGGTTTGCTGACGCTGACCAAGAGATCAACACCGGCACCCAGTGGCAGCCGCAGAGTAACAGCACCGAACAACGTCAAAGGTATCGACATGCATGATACCCACTACTAACAAAGCCTGCCCTTGCATGACCTGTCGCAGGCAGCAAGACATCCGCTATTGCTCTTACTACCCGACCTAACTATAGCAGAGGTTTTTTCCCTTTTCTCTTGCCACTTTTTCTCCTCTGACCTTCAAACCGCTACCCTTCGTTCGACTTTCGACCCACTCTATCTCCAGATGAGCGCGTATTAATGGTTAACCTTAACATCGTAGTATCCACATCCTGCGACACCGCACTTTAGTGAAAACTAACCCTTATGCAGAGATGGCAGAAGGCCTTTTGAGTGGGCGTGGAAAGGCTCTACCTCGTGAAAAAAAATCCATCCTCGAAACTGCTACTAGTTTGGGACAAGGTGTTTCGGCAGTGCAACGAGTGTGTGGAGAATGGTTCAAGGGAGGTCGTAGAACATGACGAGATGGATCATGTCGCACCACCATCCGAGAAGGGCGTCACCTCATCCGAATGACATTGCGGGACAGATCTGCGTCCTCCTTAGCTCTGGCGCAACAGTGGAACAGTGTTAACACATCGTACACTATCAGGGGTGGCAGTCCGTCGCCGCTTTTTACATCATAAGTCAAGTACAGGTCGTCCACTTCTTCGCCTATCTTTGACGAATATCCAGAAATAGGCTAGACGGCAGTGCTAAATGGAACGACGTCACTGGGGACAGGAATGACATCAGACAGAGTTTTCGGACGAATTCAGATTCTACTTGTTTGAGAATGAATTCCACATTTTGGCTCGCCTCTGAGAAGGGGAGCGGCATCGCAGTGACTGCATTCGTACAAGACATACAGCGCCAAATCAAGGCCTTTTCGTGTGGGATGCTATTGGGTACTACCACTAACCTCACAGTTATTGCGTGTCCAGGACACTGTGACCAGCGTGACCGACGTGAATGACATCCTGCGACCCGCAGCCATACCTTTCCTGCACAACACTCCAGACACCATTTTTCAGCAAGACAACGCACGACCAAATGTTGGTGCACGAACACGTGCCTTCTTGGTATCACAGGATGTCAGCCTTTTGAGCTGGCCCGCCAGATCACCAGTCTTGTCACCAATCTAAATTGTGTGCGATATGGTAAGATGACAATGCAACGCTGCGACACACGGCTAATAATCATAGAGTAAATATCTCTGGAGTGAGCATTGCGTTCTGCGCATGTTGTCAACATTAAACCAGGATTGTCACGTGATCTCGGGACTTCGCTGTGCCTGTGTGCTTTCTGCAGCGTTTGAAGTTTATAATACCAAGAGTTTTTGTTGTTCAAATGACTCTGAGCACTATGGGACTCAACTGCTGTGGTCATCAGTCCCCTATAACTGAGAACTACTTAAACCTAACTAACCTAAGGACATCACACACATCCATGCCCGAGGCAGGATTCGAACCTGCGACCGTAGCAGTCGCACGGTTCCGGACTGCGCGCCTAGAACCGCGAGACCACCGCGGCCGGCAGTTTTTGTTGTGTCTCACCGTTTGTTGACAGTGTAATAGCAATGGTGAATTACGTTGTTGCTACGAATGGAAAGAAAAATATGTGAAAGGAGGGATAGTAACTTTTCATGGGTACATTCCATATAGCTCTAATTATAGTTTTCATTTTAGTAAGAGACACTGTATACGTTTAAAAATTTCGAGACGCATTATAATTAAGACTTGATTCTGTAGACCTATTTTTCTACGATTTTATGACTATATAATAGATATTACGGTTCGTACAAAAGCTTAAAAACAATCGCTTCCTCTCGTAAATTTGCTAGTGAAACAGGAAAGGGAAAGGTTAGTTGTTTCAGTAAATACTATCCTCCATGCATTTATCAGTGACTTGTCAATTATGTATATAGATTACTCCGTCTACTATTTATTTAATGAACTGGGAGTAAGTACTTAAAACGCGTTAAATAAATACCTCAAAGTGCCACCAGTAAGAAAAATTGTGCTTTAGGTCGCAAAAACGAGAAAATAAATACGCAGAAATACAAGAAAAAAGGACGAATTAGCAGGGATATAATCGCTAATGTGTGGTAAATTCGGTGTTTTTCGGACACTTGCGAAAGTACAAACGTACTGTCAAGTCGTTTTGCCGGACTATCACTGCAAAAATGTACTTCAGGCTCTGTAATACTATAAAGTGCGGTATCATTCCAAAAACTACCAAAAATCGAGTGCATCTGAACTATGACACCTATCGCAAAGAAGCTGAATGTAATATCACTTGCCCTTAAAAGTTACGTAGCTGGTTTATTCCCGGTGTCAAATGGATACTGTTAAAATGTCTTCGCAACATATATAAATAATCCACGACACGTACGAAAAGAATCCGTCTGTACTAGGGATGTCGTGACATTCTAAATATACAGGGCGCTCTTCGAACAAACACACGACGTCCCGAGATCACGTGACCAGGCCGGCAATGTATGTTGACAACACAAAATCTGTTCTGCGCATGTGAGTGCTCACTCCAGAGATATTTACTCTATGCTAATAATCACAGATGAACTTTGGAACCAGGTGTATGAAGCATAGAAGTATATACCACAGGACGCCGTTCGCGCCTTATACGCCTCGATGTCATCACGCTTGGAACAAGTTACCAGGGCCCCGGCGGACCCTGTGCCTACTAGGCAACAAGAACCGAGGTGACCGAAATACTAATCATTTCTGCAGAATATATTAATGTACATGTCCTGTGAATATGACTTTCCTATTTCTTGTCGTTCAATGTGTTTTTTTTTTTTTTCTGAACATGAGTGTAGCTTTTCGGTCTAACACATTGCTGAAATCAGCGGGTGTCGGTACTGATTGCATTTTCCAATCTTCGCTAACTGCCAGAAAAATCATAGGTCTGCCTAGTAAGTTGCTTCTGTAAGGCACCCCAAGCAACAGGGAAAGCATGCACTCGACAGCATACAAATGCTAGAAATGATTAGAAAGTTTATCCTTGCGTTAAGGGTATCACGGAGTCGAGTCATTTCCACATGAATAGCGGTGTAATAAAATGTAGGGAGGATTACCGAATGGGGTAGATTAATTCCAAAGTTGTCATTCTAGCAGAGACATTGGTTAAGACTTGCGCGAACAGCTGACTCTGGGACTAAGTTTATGTCACTGACCTACATGAATGGTGATATAGCTATGTCTAAATCTGCATAAGTTCTTCGCAAGCCACCGCACGTTGAGTGGTGGAGGGTATCCTGTACCACTACTAGTCGTTTCCTTCCCTGCTCCTCTCGCA
Organism: Schistocerca nitens; assembly: GCF_023898315.1. Lineage (NCBI taxonomy): Eukaryota > Metazoa > Arthropoda > Insecta > Orthoptera > Acrididae > Schistocerca > Schistocerca nitens. The sequence continues at coordinate 93,050,608 of NC_064622.1, forward strand.
AATAGAACGAGGGAAAAACGATTGTGCCGGCGGGAGTGGCCGTGCGGTTCTAGGCGCTACAGTCTGGAACCGCGCGACTGCTACGGTCACAGGTTCGAATCCTGCCTCGGACGTGGATGTGTGTGATGTCCTTAGGTTAGTTAGGTTTAAATAGTTCTAAGTTCTAGGGGACTGATGACCTCAGCAGTTAAGTCCCTTAGTGCTCAGAGCCATTTGAACCATTTTTTTTTAAAAACGATTGTCTACATGCCTTCGTATGAGCCCTAATTTCTCGTATCTTATCTTCATGGTCCTTACACACAGTGTCTGTTGGCTGCGGTAGGATTGTTCTGCAGTCCAAATTCCGGTTCCTCGAAAAAATTTCGCTGTCTTTACAGGAATTACCATTTCAGTTCCCAAAGCATCTCTATAACACTTGCGTATTGTTCGAATCTACCGGTAGCAAATCTAGCCGCACGATTTTGAACTGTTTCGATGTCTGCCTTTAATCCGACCTGGTACGGATCCCAAGTACTAGAGTAGTACTCAAGAAAAGGTTTCACCAGCGTCCTATATGCGGTCTCCTTTACAGTTAAACCACTCTTCCCTAAAATTCTCCCAGTAAACCGGAGTCGACCATTCGTCTCCCCTACCACAGATCTCACATGCTTGTTCCATCTCATATCACTTTGTAACGTTACTCCCAGCTATTTAAACGAGTTGACCGTGTCCAGTTCAAATGGTTCAAATGGCTCTGAGCACTATGGGGCTTAACATCTATGGTCATCAGTCCCCTAGAACTTAGAACTACTTAAACCTTAAGGACATCACACAACACCCAGTCATCACGAGGCAGAGAAAATCCCTGACCCCGCCGGGAATCGAACCCGGGAACCCGGGCGCGGGAAGCGAGAAAGCTACCGCACGACCACGAGCTGCGGACGACCGTGTCTAGCAGGACACTAGTAATACTGTATCCGAACATTACAGCTCTGTTCTTCCTACTCATACGGATTAACTTACAATTTTACACATTCAGAGTTAGCTGTCATTCATCGCATCAACTAAAAATTTCGTCTAAATCTTCTTGTATCTTCCTACAGTCACTTAACCTCGACACCTTACCGTACACCACAGCATCATCAGGCTGGCCGAAGTGACCGCGCGGTTCTGGCGCTGCAGTCTGGAACCGCGACACCGCTACGGTCGCAGGTTCGAATCCTACCTCGGGCATGGATGTGTGTGATGTCCTTAGGTTAGTTAGGTTTAACTACTAAGTTCTAGGGGACTAATGACCTCAGCAGTTGAGTCCCATAGTGCTCAGAGCCATTTGAACCTTTTTTTTTTTTTTTTTTTTTTTTTTTTTTTTTTTTTTTTTTTTTTTTTTTTAACAGCATCATCAGCAAACAACAGCAGATTGCTGCCCAGCCCGTCCGCCAAACCATTTATGTATAACGAGAACAACAGTGGTCCTATCACTCTTCCCTGGGGCACTCCTGACGACACCCTTGTCTCACCAGCAACTGGGTGGTATTAGTACTGTAGAGATCTAACATTGCTACTATTTTTCGCCGCTATTTAGTGCAATATCAGTAATTCCACGACTTTTGCAAAAGGCCATGGAAGCCAGCAGATGCAAAGACGGCCAAACTACCGTTACATAAGATACAATAAAGCACTGATCGATATCCACATAGCAGGTGGAGAAAGGACCAGCAACTCAATAACGTCGACACAGATGAAGGACGGGTTCACCGCATGGCAGTTTGCCACACCTCCGAACTACGGGCTTCTTTTAGTGTTGGTGACTAAATTGGTGCTTTGGCGGCCGGCCGGTGTGGCCGAGCGGTTTTAGGCACGTCAGTCTGGAACCGCGCGACCGCTACGGTCGCAGGTTCGAATCCTGCCTCGGGCATGGATGTGTGTGACGTCCTTAGGTTAGTTAGGTTTAAGTAGTTCTAAGTTCTAGGGGACTGATGACCTCAGATGTTAAGTCCCATAGTGCTCAGAGCCATTTCAACCATTTTTTTTTTTTTTTTTTTTTTTTTTTGTACTTTGGCAAACCAAGTGGACGTCAAACCTGTGTAAATACACATCATTCTTAATCAAAAACATCTACTTTTCGCAATATCCTCTACTACAGATGGTCTTTTCTGGGTCATTGGGGACACACAGTTTGGCTAGGAAATAGAGTTCCTTCAGTGGAAAGCTGCTGAACATTCATTCAAGATCTTATACTTATTAATGCAAACTGTATTACAATAAAAGCTTTCATTCCTTGGTACTCAAAAGAAATACATTGATGAAAGTTCAGCTCAACTTACCAGCTATTCTTTAAAAATCAGAATACATAGGATCAAGCCCAAGCAGAAACAACATTATAACCGAATGATACAATCAAACGGAAACTGATAGTCTACTGTTATGCTATAAAAGAGAACAACTCTTTCGACTTCTTTTAGATCAAACACTATAAGTCATAGCAACACTAAAACAAATCTCAATAGGTCCTTTCCCGTAATATGAAGTTACTAAAGGAATGTCTGAAGTATTCGCCAGGAATTCTTTTATCGCTAACAACAGATACAATTTGGTCCCCGCAAAAGACCAACTTTAACCACCTTTTAGTAGGACACTACAAGAGATGGCAAAATCATTTGTGTTCCAGTCTAAGAATAATGTGCCATCGTTGACAAACGACTCCTTATCATTGACAGTTGGCCGCAGTAACACTAAGGAAGATCAAAGCAGTAAAATGCCCTCGTAAGCGTTAGCCCGAAAATTCGTGTACCGCCACACCAGGAAATCCAGCTCAGTTAAACGTTAGAGGACCAGAGCCAGAATATGTAACATGCCGCTCGTTGGTCAAGAGTGTGCAAACCCGCTGCATGCCGCTTGCAATTGTACAACAGTTCCGTGGTAGTACGGAAAACTAGTGCACAAACAGCCTCCTGTGACAAACAGGGAACTGAAATTAGTTAACTCAAATAATACACACTTTCCATACCTTTGCCCTATTAGGAGTTGCAGCGTGCACAAACGACAAAACATAGCAAGCCAATAACGGTTCTTTCACGAATGTCACACTTGGTGACGAGTTTAAGCGAAGGAGTACAAGCAGCTAAGTGAACGGAGCGTGAGGTGAGATTAGCACTGGCAATTAAAGCCTTGAAATGTCTACTAGGACATAAACTTAAACCTTAAAACCAGGCACTGTATAACAAGTGTAATGAGCCGCGACGCCAACACGGAGTCCACAGTTCCAGCTCACCGTAGCAGCAGTCGTCCAATTTCACTCCGTACGCCTCACACCTCACAGCACGTCCACTCGTTGCTTATCAAATCAAGGTGTCTAACCCAGCCAGTGGTGTTTGCCCCTTCCCGTCGGTCGCCCTCACCTGTCTCCCGTGACTGTGTCCCCTCTCCCCCTCCCCCCCTCCCCCTCCCCCCCCCACACACACTCAGAGCTACTGCCGGCACTAGAGCCTCCCTCGCCATTCCGAAGCCCGGTCGCCAACCTCCAGTTCTGTCCACCCACCACCTTTCGTCCAGCTTGCTGAGTAAAACCCATTTCCTCACCACGGAGCATGCTCCCTCCATCGACCCACCAACGGTATCCCTGTAGTCGACTGGGCCCGCGGCAAAATCTATCAGAATGCATCAACAACAACCCACGGCCTCAGTTCAACGCTGTCAGTGTAGAGGTCATCCACGCTACATACAAAACCAGACCAGGATCTGCTCCCCCCCCCCCCCCTCGAGCGCCTGAGACAAGATGTCATAAATTAAAAAAAGAAAAAACAGATTATTGAATAATGTGTTCATTTTGTAGCGCACATCTTTCTGAAGAGTTTGATGCATAAAGCATATACGTTCGACGAAATGTAAGACATGTTATTTGGTCTTAAGAGTGCCAAAGTGCAGCGCCATGCCTCTTCACACAGCATTCTTCTACTGCACGCCACTGTATTCCGCTCTGTGGAGTTCAAACGTGCAAATTTTGTAATGGAAGCCATCAAACCTATATTCAGGACAGTGAAAATTAAAATGTTCTGTGGTCCCTCTCCTGCTCCCAGTCGGCCGGTTTGACATCCAAAAAAATGGTTCAAATGGCTCTGAGCACTATGGGACTTAACATCGGAGGTCATCAGTCCCCTAGATTTAGAACTACTTAAACCTAACTAACCTAAGGACATCACACGGATCCATGCCCGAGGCAGGATTCGAACCTGCGACCGTTGCCGTCGCGCGGTTCCAAACTGAAGTGCCTAGAATCACTCGGCCACACCGGCCGGCTTGACATCCTACCCTCCTTAAAAAAAAAAATCTAGCAGTTATTACAAGGTGGGACTATTTGCAGAGAATGAGAACTCTTCAGAAAATTTGCTATCTTTGTTGCCTATTAGCTAATAACTTTCTCTTTTGTGTGAGATGAAATTAAATATGGGAAACATAAAATCAGTAAAGACAAGAGACAAGCAAGACACTACACATTTCTTCAATCCTTAGGTAGCAACATTCTTTTCTCTCCAATCTTTCTACAGATTTATATTGCATGCTTTCCTTTCTGCGAAACTCTATTACTTTAGCAAAGTTCGTCAAACGTTTTGCTACATGAAAAATCAAAATGTCGTTGTCTAATACTGAAAAAGCTGTTAATACTGGTGTGGTTTCTCGATTTGATTACGTCTATTTTGTCACTGTCTGTTAGAAAAACGAAATAGGCCTTTCTAATATTGCAGCAACGAGACTGTTTTGGGACAAATGATCTTTTTTATCTACCTTATTTATATAAAAATCACCATAGAATATAATTCACGAAGACCAGTAGCAAGTGCCTATTGGACCAACTCTAAGCAAAAAGTTTTATGTTAGGAAATAGTTTCACATTTCATTCACACACTCCCGTTTCTCAAGCGTGAGATCGGAAAGTAGTTGAACGAAATTTTTATATACATTTGGAATCGTCGTATCCTTCCATATAATTTGTGTGCTGTCCCCCTTTCTTCTCGTTCCTCAATCTAACAAACAATCTTGCCATCATTAATTCTGTAAATATTCGTGCCATTGTCAAAACTTATTCTCCAGTTAACTGCACTAACCCTGCCAGAATCACCGGTTTAGTTATCACGCATTAATTCTTCGGCTGCCCGCATCTCGTGGTCGTGCGGTAGCGTTCTCGCTTCCCATGCCCGGGTTCCCGGGTTCGATTCCCGGCGGGGTCAGGGATTTTCTCTGCCTCGTGATGGCTGGGTGTTGTGTGCTGTCCTTCGGTTAGTTAGGTTTAAGTAGTTCTAAGTTCTAGGGGACTTATGACCACAGCAGTTGAGTCCCATAGTGCTCAGAGCCATTTGAACCAATTCTTCGGCTAGACGTTAATTAATCTTACATTCGTACAACGCGTTTTCGGCGCTATTCCGAGAATTGAACTAACCGGCGACTGTAAAACTGGCCCTTAGTAGTGTAGCGATATGGCAAAAATTTTCTGTCATTATTCCATTTTCTTGGATATACCGAAAAGATAATATGTAATCTTTCTTACCTGTTATTCCTGTTAGCGTTCATCTCCTCTCTGGTAGTCTAAATCTATGGATTTCGCTAATAATTATAACAACGCTTATCTTAAGCACACCCAGTCAACTACATAAACAGCGATTGTCGTTCACCCTGTCGGAATTATTCAGCTCAGCTCGTGTAGCCCCGTCTCCTTTTGTCTGCGGTAAAGTTAGTTCTAGATGCAACGGGGATTCCCATGGCAGAGACGTCACGTACATTCTGCACGCATTCAAAAATCAACTTATGCTTCGTTCAGAGATCAACTTATAATGTGCTCAAAAACCAACAGGAATGTGTTTCAAAATCATATGAACAATCGATAGACCAACATGCGCTGGATGGTAGACACTTTGTAAAACAAGATTCTTTTTTCCTCAAGAATATGAATTGGGCATCCCTTGAAATTGCCGCCCGGGGCAGACAGCCCGGTTTGCCCCTTATCTCCCCCCCCCCACCCCCTCCTAGATTCCGGCCTGTAGAGAACACATACATAGATCACAGATTCACAGATACAATACATCTAAGACAAGAAATAGTGAAACATTGATATATCAGATTGTGGAATGTATGGGAGGCGATTCGAACAAAGATCTCGTCGTTGTATCAAAAGCTGCTAGCCTACGTGTGCTAACGTATTTTTAAAACGAGATCCATGCGTAATTAACAAGAACTGAATTTTGAATATGCTCAAGAATTCTGAAGCAAATCAATGTTAAACGCGTATGTCTGTAATTTTTTTTACTGGGTGAATGATTTTTTTACATGAGAAATTTAAACACCACGTTTCCTTTTTCTGTCTTCTATTGCCACACCAGTCAGGTCGATGAGTGACTGGATAGAAGTCCTCAATAGCTTAGTGATTTTACAAAGGATGGGTAGTTGAAGTGCATGGCTCTTGAACCGCATCTTCAGAATTTCATATATATAAAAGCACGATCTTGATTAATACAGATCATTTGTGAGATAAAATTCAAATAAGAAATAGCAAGAAGAAAATAAATAGGCTGTTTAGGTTTTTTTATTGGTAACGCCACCTCTGTATGAAAATCACTGGCTGTGCTGTGTGCAGTCTGTGGCTGCTTTGCATTGTTGTCATACTCGCCATTGTAGTGTTAGGCAGCTGGCTGTGAACAGCGCGTAGCGTTGCGCAGTTGGAGGTGAGCCGCCAGCAGTGGTGGATGTGGGGAGAGAGATGGCGGAGTTTTGTAATTTGTCATGAACTGCTATATATATTATGACTATTAAGGTAAATACATTGTTTGTTCTCTATTAATATCTTTCATTTGCTAACTATCCCTATCAGTAGTTAGTGCCTTCCGTAGTTTGAATCTTTTATTTAGCTGGCAGTAGTGGTGCTCGCTGTATTGCAGTAGTTCGAGTAACCAAGATTTTTGTGAGGTAAGTGATTTGTGAAACGTATAGGTTAATGTTAGTCAGGGCCATTCTTTTGTAGGGATTTTTGAAAGTCAGATTGCGTTGCGCTAAAAAAATACTGTGTGTCAGTTTAAGCACAGTTGTATAAATTGTTCTAAGGGGACGTTTCATATGTCGACCCTTAGCCTAGGATACCTCACTGGAATCTTCTGATTTTTTCTTGTAGTTTGTGTAATTAGTGTAGATTTTGTTTATTGCTAGCGCGTAATTGTAGAGAGAATCTCCTTTGTAGTTGCAGTCTTTCATTGTTGTACAGTAAAACAGGTGTGGCACGCATGTAGATTTGCACCAAGTATTTCGCAGCTGCAATTAACTAGATATTATTTTCAGTACTATGTTAATGTGTTCTCTTATTTTTGCTCTTCAAATTGTGCTTTTCTGTGTTGTCGTGTGAAATATTGTGACAATAATGGCGTGTGAAAAACGTAATACTAGGCTCCAAAGTAAACTGAGAAATGACAGTGAAGACAGTGAAACAGGTAGTGAACAGGGAAGCATTATCTATCGATCGGTCGGCAACAGCTCGCCTCAGGAATCCGAAATGACAGGACACAGTTTCGCAAATACTGTAGATTCAGGTTTTGGGTCCTCACCGTTTTCTCAAATAAGTCAAGACACATTTTCTGCTTGTCAAAATGTGAATGTTTCCGGTGCAAATTCACTGCCGAAAAGCACTGAGGAACATGTTCCAGACACCAGTGCATTGTTATTACAATTAATGCAACAAATGGGACATAAGCTTGAAAAGTTAGACACAATGGAACAAAATCAGAGACAAACACAGCAAAAGCTTCAAAAGTTAGACACAATGGAACAAAATCTTCAAAAGTTAGACACAATGGAACAACACCAGAGACAAACACAGCAACAATTAGACGCAATGGAACAAAAGCTTCGAAAGTTAGACTCAGTGGAACATAAGCTTGAACAAACACGTGAAGATTTAACTACTGAGTTACATAACATCGAATCGAAATGTCAAAAAGTCTATAATGACGTAAAAACACAAATTTGTGAGCATTTTCAACCTATTTTTTCGCGGCATGAAAATGCATTACAGAATCACGAAGCAGCCATAAAGGAACTGCAAACCATTGTTCATGAAAATCATGAGACCTTGTGGGCTAAAATTGACTCAGTTGCATCTACCGATTCGGTTACGCAACTTGCAAAAACTCAGGAAAACTTGAATGACACAGTAGATTCGATTTCAACACAAATGGACACTCTGAAACTTGGTTCAGAAAAACACACTGAGGAAATGTGTTCACTATCGGAGAAAGTAGCCGAACTTTCGGATCAGGTCACTAACTTATCTACAAAGGTAGATGATGATCTGAATGACACAAGACCTGTAGCCTTCACTGACACAGAAGAGTATGAACAAATTAGAAAATTCAAACAAAATCAAAATCAAATCAATACACAGTACAAAAGAGAAATCCGGGCAGTACAAGATCAGCTGACACAGGTAGTACAAGAATTACGTATTTAAGAGGACACACGCGCCCCAATACGGGAAGAGGGACTTAGAAATACGGAACAGCCACAAAATAACAACACAGGGCACTTCGGAAATTATGAAAGAAATTGGCAAGGTACACCGAATTTTGAGATGGAACGGCCGACACGACCTAACAGTGACCGATATGCTGCTCGCCGACACGATGATTTTGACTATAAGCTGTTCATTACTACACGTAAATTCAAAACGTTTAAGAATTCTGCCAACAACATTCATCCACAAGCGTGGCTCCATCAATTCTCTCATTGTTTTCCTCCCAACTGGACATTGGAGCACAGGTTAGAATTTATGTGTGGCTACTTGGAGAGTGAACCAGCTGTAAGAATGCGATCGGTTATTCACGATTGTCACAGTGAAGGAGAATTTTATCATGCCTTCCTCTCAGCGTATTGGTCTCAAGCTACACAAGACCGAGTAAAACATAGCATCATAATGATGAAACATTTCGAACAATCTGAATTTTCCAGTCTTATGAAATAATTTGAAGACATGTTGCACAAGAATCAACATCTTTCAAATCCATACAGCCCTTCAGAACTCATCCGCATTTGCTTAATCAAATTACCTGAACATTTACGACATATTATTTTAGCAGGACGTTGCAAAGACGACATTGAAGCTTTTCAGGGACTGTTGCAAGAACTGGAAATTGACACTGACAATCGCGGAACGCAGGAGCACAACAATTACAGATCACATCCGTCGCAATTCCGCGATGAAAGAAATAATAACTGGACGCGACAAGGCTATTCTCACAACACAAATCGTGACCGAAACAGACACCACCCGTACGACAAACGTTGGCAGAGTAGTAATAATTACAGGGAAAGATCACCTCTCCGCGGTAATATCACAGAGACAATCAGAGAAACAGACAATATGGGAACCAAAATAATTACTATCACGGGAGACAGAATAACTTCAGACGCAACGGTCCACCGCGCAGTGATAATTCAGGGAGAAATTCTCCAACACGTGACCGACAAGAAAGAAACTATGGCATCTACCGACATGACGACAGACGATATGATCGTAACGACAGACCTGAATTGCATCAGAACTGGCGGGATTCAAACAGAGCAGGGCCCTCTCGAAGAGGTGAATTTGTAGAAGTTAGGTCTCCAAATCCCAATAACGACGCGCGCCAACAAAGAGACAGTAGGCAATGACTCACACCGCTGGCAGCCACAAAACGTACTTATGAAACTAACGACGCAGCTGCCGTATCTAGTAATTATGTAAAAATGGAAGACATTAGGGACATCTTACTCCAGGAACACGACGTAAAACATAACAACATTGCATATCCTGTGATTCATATTACAGTAAATGACGTAAAATTTACGGCAGTACTTGACTCTGGCAGTCCCATTTCAGTAATTAGTGAAACAGCCTTTAGCAGATGCAACAAATCGAACGATTGCCCCACACTTCCGTTACGTAAGATTAAATTACAAGATGCAATCTTTGGAAAACGTGTAGATGTACGCCAACAAACCAACTTAGAATTCTTTTGTCAAAGTCACAGTTTCTCTATGAACTTTCTTATTGTTCCATTATTGTCGACGGAAGTTATATTGGGAGTAAACTTTTTGAATGAATACAAAGCAATCTTAAACTTTCACGATGCTGAAATAAGTTTAGAGAAGGAAGGTAAGTCAATAGCTTTGAAATTTGAAGATTGGCTCTCAAACCATGACGAAGAAATTAATCGGCTTTACCTTCTGTTGGACTACAGGTCGGAATTTTCTACAGAACTAGACACTAACAATCACTCTGCAAGTACTGACAGGGGTGATATCGACGGCGCATTTGATACTAATGAGTTAATTCAGAATAAAATTCAAACAATTGAAAATTGTAGTGACAATGATAGGCAAGACCTTTTAGAGATTTTACAAGCTCATTCCACAGTTTTTACTCACAAAACAGGAACAATCAAGGGATTTCAATACCAATTTCGTGTTCGTGAGCATACTAAATTTTGTGTTAGACCATACGTAATTCCGGCGCATTATAGGGACCGTGTTAGAACAGAAGTACAATCTATGCTTGACGAGGGCATTATTGAGCCTGCAGTAAGCTCATACAACAATCCATTACATGTTGTTGAGAAGAAAAATGGATCGATCAGGCTTGTCTTAGATTCGAGACAAATCAATACTATCATCATTCCTGAAACAGACAGGCCGCAAACGTTGGAAGAACTTCTTCAAAATTTTAATGGTGTAAAAGTGTTGTCTTCCATTGATCTCAGATCCAGCTTTTATCAGATCGAACTTCATCCAGAATGTAGAAAATACACAGCTTTCCTTTGTTTCGGCGTTTGTTATCAGTTTCGGAAACTTCCTTTTGGTTTGAACATTTCTTCAGCAGCATTCATTCGCGGTCTAAATTCCATATTACCTGAGTTCTCAAAACGTCACATCACCTTATATGTGGACGATATTCTAATAGCAGAAGCTTCATGGGAACAACATAATCGCATCCTCAACAGTTTGTTACGTATTTTTGCAGAATCTGGAATTACAGTTAACTTGGAAAAGTCTGAATTCGGTAGGTCAAAGGTGAGGTTTTTGGGACATATTATTTCTTCTGAAGGCATTCAGCCGGATCCTGAAAAGTTAGAAGCAATCAGAGCCATTCCAGTTCCATCCACAAAAAGACAAGTCCGAAGTTTTCTAGGTCTCGTAAATTTTTACCGTCGTTTTCTGAATATGTAAATTCTTGTTACACCAAAACTTTGTTCTCTCACTGGAAAAAATACTATTTGGAACTGGGACGAACAAGCACAGTTGGAATTCAATTCTTTGAAAGAATCGCTACTTGACGCGCCAATACTAGCACATCCAGATCTGTCACAAGATTTCTGCCTTAGCACGGATTCTTCTAAAGTCGGTCTTAGTGCTCATTTATTTCAAGAAGCCACAGAAAATGACACTACTGTTCAGAAAACCATTGCTTTTGCTAGCCGAGTGCTAACAAAATCTGAAAAAAATTATTCCGTTACTGAATTAGAAGCTTTAGCTATCGTTTGGGCATTTAACAAATTCCGTTTCTTTCTTTCTGGTAAGCACGTAAAAGTATACAGTGATCATCGTGCATTACAATTTCTTATGTCTTCAAAATTAAATCATGACAGGTTAAAACGTTGGGCATTGTTTCTGCAAGAATTCCGCTTCACAATAGTCTACATTCCCGGCAAGGAGAACATTGTTGCGGACGCACTGACACGCGCACCAGCTGGGCTGGAGAAAAGTAACACAGAAGGCAACCTCGAGAAAAATTTCAGTATTCTTTACATTCAGAAAGTCGCCTTTGAAAACTTCATCACCACATCTTTAAAGGACATTGCTAATGAACAAGATAAAGATCTGATTTGGAAAGACATCAAGAGCAAATGGTATGAAAAGACACACACACATATTCGGCATTATTACCTGGTTAGAAACAACATACTCTTCAAACGCTGCACTGTTGATGACAAGCTATGGGTACTTTGCATTCCAGACGATTTTGTTAATAAGCTCATTTGGTACATTCATTTCAGCTACGCACATTTTGGTCCACGAAAATGTTATCATATTCTTCGAACGACTTGTTATTTTAACAATATGGAAAAGAGAATTCGAAGAGTCTTGTTTATTTGTAAACTTTGTCAAAAGGTGAAACCATCTACTGTTTCACATCATGCTCCGTTGTTTCCTATTATTCCTTCTAAATTAAAAGAATTTGCTGCTGTTGATCTCTTGGGACCGCTTGTCAGAACATCTAATGGATTTTCGTACGTACTAGTCGCTGTTGAACTTACTTCAAAATTTGTTTCTTTCACTCCGTTACGTAAAGCCACTGGACGGACTGTATCCAACGCCTTTGTTAAAAATTTCTTACGTGAAGTTGGACACGTTAGTAAAGTCATTTCAGATAACGGACCGCAATTCAGATCTGCTGTTTGGTCACGCATGCTTCGCAACCATAAAATCAAACCTGTTTTTATTTCATTGTACTCACCACATTGTAACCCCTCCGAACGGATTATGAAAGAAATCAATAAGCTTTGCAGACTTTATTGTCACAGAAAGCATCAGCATTGGGACAGATATTTACACTTATTTCAAAACGTGCTGAATGAAATGCCTCATGATTCCACTGCGTTACCACCCACTCTTGTACTAAAGAATGAACAACCACCGAACAGAATCAGAGAGCTTGTACCTTTCCCGAATACACGTAAACTTCGACACAAAGACATAATTGATTTGGCTCTTAAAAATATAAAATCTGCAGCAGACAAAAGGAGAAAACTACACGGTAAAGCAAATGCAAAGAAATTGTATATTGGTCAGAAAGTTCTCATTAAAGCTCATTCATTGTCACATAAGAAGAAACACTTGAGTCACAAATTCTTTCTAGTTTACAATGAACCTTACAGAATCCGACGTATACCACATGATAATTGCGTTGAAGTTGAAATTCTGCGTACTAGGAAGAGTAAATGTTTACACCACATTTCACATGTAAAACCGTTTATTGAAAGATAATCTGCTTTTTAACTTTGTCTTTGCCATAAAACTTTTCACTTCACATTTCTAGTATGCTTTGTTAGACTTAAGAAACTATTAACATGCAACAATGTTTGAAGTTAAATATCCAATCAAGAACCAAGAGAACTTATTTAAACAGAAATTACGAATGCATTGTTATTGTGAACAGACGACACAGTGTTATTGTGTGTGCGCATTCTTGCTTGTTTGTTGCACAATTACGTAACGATTATAAGGCTCACATACTTAGAACATTTACCAGTACTGTTAATGAGATTTTAATGCAACATTTTGGTTTACTTGAAATTTGGTGTATCATGAGGTAAGTACATTGGCTTCTGCAGAACTTAGCTTTCGGAGGACGATAACTACGACACTTCAGATTATCTTACAGCAAGACGCACATTTAGCGCTACAGTACACGTATTTGAGTGATTAATTTCGCACTTTAAACATTTATTTTTTTAAGATATTTGAAGTGCAATGATACAAGGGTTTTCCGTGATACATTTCATTCCATTGCTGTAATCTGTAACACCTGAGGGTATAATTACATTAATCCTCAGTGGGGTACACGCTTACTTTGTGTACCATGTGCTTGGCAAGCACAAGGAGCCCTAGCTAATATGGTATTTGCTTATACAAATTTACACATCGGTACCATATTTCTCTAACACATAAATTACACAGCTACCTGATCATTTAACAGAGAAAGAAACATTTTTTTTACTACATCAGTGACAGATGTTTATGTAATTACATGGTTGGATAACTTCACACTTACGAAATTGTATGTTGTTTCTACTTTGTGAACTGTTCATATTTTTTCGGACCCATTGTGATATTATGAGAGCTTTGAATGATGTATTTGGTATTGGATCACGATTTTTAAAGTACGTTTGAGGCAGATGACACTTTTGACATGAGCAGAGAATTTTTTTTAGGTTTTGAAATTATTGGAGGAAGCTACGACGATTTTGAGAGTTGACTGAGGTGTTATGATATTATTACGATGACTATGTGTATTATGCTGTTGCGGTATGTTTATGATCAATAAGCTGATGCTATGTGAGTTATTTGAGTATGCTACGTATCTGTTATCATAAAATTTTGAAGAAGTATCGACGAATAAGGTAAGGAATAAAGAGTAGTGGTTAGGGACTCACTCTGGTTTGTGAAATAGGTTGCTGGAAACCAAGAATCGTACTTTAAGAGTTATGAAATGTATGTAAATGCGTGAATGTATTACAATGCCGACGAAAATTTTTTGGACACTATTATATCAATAGGATTTTGTTTCTACAGATTTCTAACGCAAATTCTTCACCTGTGAAATATTTTTATACGAGACTGCCACTGTAGCGGAAACTGTTGTCGTAAATATTTCGGTAAGAAAGGTAAGTGACCTTGACGTAATGCGTCTTGAGCGGCCACCTGTGCCAGCCACCTGGAGAAACAGCCATTAGGTGAAAAAAAAGGGAGGCCATTAACCTCGCTATTGATATTCCTTTGTAGAAAGCATTGCAAATACGACACGCTCATTACTTGGAAACATATGATTACTTGTATTTTGTGCTACTTACTGAAATGCTTATGAATTGATGGGAAATATTTGTACAACTGCACACCTGATTAGGACAAGTGTCTTTCTACGAGAGTTGAGAGAATTTCTACTAACTTATGAAATGTCACATGACTATTGAATGATATTTTTATGCTTTGCTTTTCATAGTTGCTTATTTCATTTGATATCTAGTTTCCAGCTGTGTTGCAGCATTGCTTTTATAAAATAAAATGCATTTGCTAATGTGAACACTTTCTGTGAACAGATCTATTAAATAATAATTTTGTAATCCACATTCTTAAAAAAAGGAGCTCTTGGAATGGAAAGAACAATAAGAAGGGACTAATAACAGTAACTGCATACATAATTTTCTTTTCTACTACTTGGTAATTTTTTTTTGGTAGAGTAAGTTATTGTGATGCATCACTGTAGTGTTAAGATGTGACATAGGTATTAGACATGGCCATTTTTAGTGTAATATTTTTTCTGCTTGTGCTTTGTCATGTTTAAATATAAGCTGCTGTTTGCCAGGCATAGTGTTACTGAATTTGACTTTGTGTTACTCTGCTAAGCCAGTTTACTACTGATTTATTTTTCTTGTTTGCTGCTCATTGCCTTATATTAGTTGTAATTTATGCTGCTTGCTTCGCCATTTGTATTTTTGATCTTTGCTGTTTGTGTTAATTGTTTTGTGCTGCTGCATTGCCTCGTCCTTTAGTTTAGTATCTGAGCTCAGTAGATTTAAGTTAGCTTAAGAGGGGGTAGACTATACAAGAAACTGACTATGGACAACAGGGAAAGAATGCATTGAGAAGATATTAAAAAAGATTTGGGCCAAAATGAGTATTGTACACTGAAAAACAATTATTTTGAAAGAAATATGAATAGAATACAGAAAGCAGGTATAGATAGGACTTTTTGGGAATAATGATGAATGAAGGGAGATCTCCAAGAAGTAAAGAAAGTTTTGTTTGCAAAATACTGCAGTAAAACAAACCCTGTCCTTTCCTTGTGTTATCCCACTATCTGTTTGTGTACCCTTGTGTATTTATGTTCTTCCTGTCTTTATATGTTTATCTGATAAGACTTATGTTGTAGAATTTTTCTAATACTCAGCTACATGAACTATGATGAGGGATACTGTTGTCCTCAAATATAATTGGCATTAATAATATGTTATTTACCTTGTAAATATGCTTAGACATTATTTATTCTGTTTTGTTTTAATGCTCATGTGTGAAGTTGATGTTTCAAAATTTATTCTGGTTTTTTATGTATCTACTTATTTCATAATTCCTGTAACATTGATGTATATGTTTATTTCTATTCTGTTGTAAAGCCTGTACTACAAATGTTATCTGTATTGTTATGTTCTTTAATGATGTATTTTGTACCTTTGTAATTGTATTCTTATGTTATAAAATTGTAATTGACACCAGTTCATCATATTATTAACTTGTAAGTTACATTTCACTGCACACGTTTCTGTTGGTCATAGTATATGGACAATATGTGAGAAGTAGGGACTGTTAGTGTTTGCACATGTGTTAATAATTCAGCAAGGGACTGGATAACAGCATTGCTGGTTCTAAGGACAATTCCAAAAACTTTGTGAGTGCACAAGTGGTGGTTATGGACTTGCTATATTATCCGCAAGACTCTTCAATGGTGATTGTGCACCTGCACAGTCACAACAGATGGCTGCTGGCCATCTCTACGAGGACTACAGTGGGTCTGCATCTTTGATGACCCACCAATACCACAATCTCTACCAGGACTACAGTGGGTCTACTCTGTGATGACCTACCTACCAATGTTCTTCAAAACGTCGACTGACTCTGCTGTGGGTTTACTCTGTTGTGGCCCATTACCTGTCTGCATGTCGAGTCAGCACTGTCTTTCCGTTGGAAGGACAACACTACTTCTTCAAGACTACATGGAAATCCACTACGTCTGTGTGCATTGTCTTTTACTGCTCAGACTTTGAGAAAAACACGGCAATTTTAGTGTGATCAACGATCAGGACTGTCTTTATGGACTGTGAGAAAATTTTAGCTTTTGACCAACATTGTATCAATAAGTGTGTGCATTTGATTACTTCGTTATTGTAATTGTGAAAAAAATTTTTAACAAATATGTATTGGCCAGTGCCCAAAAAAATTTGTAAAATTTTTTGTGGGTAGCATGGGGGCTATGTAAGTAGGCTGTTTAGGTTTTTTTATTGGTAACGCCACCTCTGTATGAAAATCACTGGCTGTGCTGTGTGCAGTCTGTGGCTGCTTTGCATTGTTGTCATACTCGCCATTGTAGTGTTAGGCAGCTGGCTGTGAACAGCGTGTAGCGTTGCGCAGTTGGAGGTGAGCCGCCAGCAGTGGTGGATGTGGGGAGAGAGATGGCGGAGTTTTGTAATTTGTCATGAACTGCTATATATATTATGACTATTAAGGTAAATACATTGTTTGTTCTCTATTAGTATCTTTCATTTGCTAACTATGCCTATCAGTAGTCAGTGCCTTCCGTAGTTTGAATCTTTTATTTAGCTGGCAGTAGTGGTGCTCGCTGTATTGCAGTAGTTCGAGTAACCAAGATTTTTGTGAGGTAAGTGAATTGTGAAACGTATAGGTTAATGTTAGTCAGGGCCATTCTTTTGTAGGGATTTTTGAAAGTCAGATTGCGTTGCGCTAAAAAAATACTGTGTGTCAGTTTAAGCACAGTCGTATATAATTGTTCTAAGGGGACGTTTCACCATATAAGAAAAACAGACTTGTATTTGATGAAAAAAAAAAACAGTGTTGCAACAAAACAGTTTACTAAAACCGACTTGAGATATTACAATAAAAAATTGGAAATTCCTCGTTTTTGGTGTGTGTTTATTAGAGACACTTTATTCAATAGCGCTAAAACATGTCAGAGTGCGATTGTCAACCTTCAGACAGAAAGAGAACGTGGTTCACAATAATTGGTATCTTACAAGAAGAAGGGTAATGTTGTGTAATAGTTTGACAAGTTTCCTCCAGAACTAGTGTGATATACTACCTCTACAATGACATCGGCGATCAGAAATTTCTGGGTAGAGTTACTTTAAAACGTGGGACCTATGATATTTCATAAACTATACAATAAAATGCAACTACATTTTAACCTCTAAAAGTCAGAGGTGTTGTTTACTTGCTTGAAGTTTCTGAACTCTGCCTGAATTAGCATGTCTGTTAGCATATACTAATAGTGTCACCATGGATATCGTGAACACATTGTAATGTGCCACCTGTCATGTTATACCTCGATTATAACTGCTGTCCGAAACCCCATGCTACATTAATTTAATCACGTGCACGAAATTGCCTTACTCATCTTATTTGTGTACCGTTCCGTATCGAATATTAGGTTGAGAAACAACAACTTCTTCAACTATAATCAGATAGGCGATCTGAAATTTCTGCACAGAATTATTTTAAGACTTGTAACTTGTGAATTCTATGACATTATTTCCTCCTTGTTGAGGGAGAAAAAGTCATACAACATCAAAATGACTGCTAAGATATTGCTGAGGAAAACGTCGGCTTAAGACTGAACATCAGTTACAAAATAAGCTCCCAAATGATGCGAGATGTGGAGTAGCGTTAGGTTTTGAGATAAAAGTGATTGTTAAAGAAACCTTAAAGATAGCGAAAACACAGTAAATATTTAGAAGATTCACGTCCTATGCATTGACTATAACATGTCTGAAGGTTCACTGTACAATACTGCTCCTGCACCCCCGCTACATTAGTTAAAGCCTGCAGTTCCGCTTGCGTGTAAGACAGATGAATCACCAAATTCATCCATTTACATGCCAATTATTTCAAGATATAGTTTAGAATTAAGTACAAAAAATTATATATCAGGACCCAGATCTTGTGGATTTAGATGATGAAGAGGTAACTGTTCGATTGCGCTTACGAAAACGTGATGGATATAGTACGCTAGTAACATTGTATGCCTGTGAAGAAAAAGAAAGAAATGAAAAGTGTGTTTCCTCCTCACAGTCGACAAATGATATCATCACTACGATATTCAATACAATAAATATTATCACCATTTTCTGTGACTTTCTCATTCGTCATTGTGATGAGTGAAGAAGACGAAGATGAATTACTTACTGAATATGAGAGCAAAAGTAATTGTCGTTGACCGCTCTGTGCGTCGTTTCGAGTATCACAAGTGTAAAGCATTTTGTCAACCAGTTTTCGCTCACAGTGGTTCCATTCCTATAGTTACACAATATGATAACTCGTACCTACTACCTTGAGGGAGTCCGCCCCCGGTAGCTGAGTGGGCCGGCACGGTAGCTCAGCGTGTTCGGTCAAAGTGGTAGCAACCCTCTGTAATAAAAAAACTGAGTGCATGGATCAACGATGAAACTGAACGTGTGTCATAAGACGTCCGCCCCGAACAAATGAAACGAACGACAACGAAGAAATTGAGATAAACAAAAAAAAGGGTCAGCGCGACAGAATGTCAAACATAAGGGACCGGGTTCGATTCCCGGCTGGGTCGGAGATTTTCTCCGTTCCGGGACTGGGTGTTGTCCTAACCATCATCATTTCATCCCCATCGACGCGCAAGTCACCGAAATGGCGTCAGATCGAAAGACTTGCACCCGACGAACGGTCTACCCGACGGGAGGCCCTAGCCAGACGACATTTACATTACCTTGTGGGAATCGTCACTCAATGAAGAAAGGCTTAAGGTGGAACGTACATGAAGTTGACCGAAAATGTGAACTTTCAATTTATTTTTTATTTAGTAATAGTTCCCATAGACAATAAGTTCCCAAGGTTTCAATGATGAAATCGCATCCGAAGTCCTGAAAAATAATTAAATGTGTGAAGCGACCTTCGTGCCACGCCTAGTTTTTGAAGCAGGACTTCAATACTACCTCGGTGAACAACAATCCCGTGGATTACTTTCAAGCAAACTTGCTTGGGATACATCTAGAACACTGTGATATGTACTGTTTGGTTTCATGCGCTGAAGCGCCTAAGGAACTGATAGAGGCATGCGTATTCAAATACAGTGATATGTGTACAGACAGAACACGGCGCTGCGGTCGGCAATGCCTATATAAGACAACAAGTATCTGGCGTTACTGCTGCTACAGTGGTAGGTTATCAAGATTTCAGTGAGCTTGAACGTCGTGTTACAGTCGACGCACGAGCCATGGAACAAAGCCGCTCCGAGGTAGCGTTGAAGTGGGGATTTTCCCGTACGACTCTGTCACTAGCGTACCGTACAGGAATCTGGTAAAATATCAAATCGCTCCGACATCGCTGTGGCCGGAAAAAGGTACTGCAAGAACGAGAGAAACGACGACTGAATAGTTCACTGTGACAGAAGTGCAACTCTCCGCAAATTGCGGCACATTTCAATGCTGGGTCATCAGCAAGTGTCAGCGTGCGAACCATTCAGCGAAACATAATCGATATGGGCTTTCGGAGCCGAAGTCCCACTCTTGTCCACATTGATGACTGCACGAGACAAAGCTTTACGCCTCGCCTGAGCTCGTCAACATCGACATTGGACTATTGATGACTGGAAACACGTTGCCTGGTCGGACGAATATCGTTTTAGATTGTATCGAGCGGATGGACTTGTACAGGCATGGAGACAACCTCATGAATTGATAGAATGGGGCCCATGGTACGTGTAGGTACTTCTGTGACAGGCGACACGCACATAAGCAACCTGTCTGACCACCTGCATCCATTCATGTCCATTGTGCATTCCGACCGACTTGGGAATTACAGCAGGACAACGCGACATACGGATTTATGGACAGCCTTGCAGGATTCACGGTTTCAGTTCCCTCCAGCAGTACTTCAGACGTTGTTCGAGTCCATGCCACTTCGTGTTGCGGCACTTCTGCGTGCTCGCGGGCGCGCTACACGATATTAGGCAGGTGTACCAGTTTCTTTGGCTCTTCAGTGTAGAGCATCTATGACTCTGTTACGTATTTTAGAAACAATAACAAATCAGCTGTTATGTTATGAAGAAGCAGTTATTGTTTTGCCACCTTTTCATCTGCTACAACTGTCAGAATTGGGATATATGGTGCAGTTCTTGTATTTAATTATGGGAACGCGGGGAGGATGAAGGTATTAGAGAGAATAGGCTTCAAGACAGGAATTTCACGCAAGACGTCTCTGCTGCTGAAAAGTCAGTTGAAGACCTGGTAAAGAAAAGAAGGCAGAAAAAAACAGAAGAAAAGCCTTGAAATGAAAGAGGACCCTGAGAATAAATCTGGCGCGCCTGAAGAGGTGACATAAGAAAAAATGTGTTTGAAGCTTAAATTACGATGAGAGTTTATGTACCTTTTTCTCAGAACCTATGAAGGCTAGATTTATGAAATTTTCCACGCTTATTTCTATAAAGCTAATAAATGTTTTCTCAAGAGTAAATTTTGAAACTCTGAGTGTAAGCTGAGATTTGGGGCAAAGTACTTGAAATTTTGCATGAATTTTATATTATGCTTACAGAATTCTAATTAAAAAATTATTAAAACTCTCCCGTAAGTTCAAAAACCCTCACGAGAGAAGCTTAATATATGGAAAGGGATTAAACAGAGAAACTTTTGTGGAAATCTCTTGAATACTTTCTGAGAAAAACGTATATATATAATTTTTTGAAAATCAGGCTTTCAAATTCCGTATGTAAGTTAAATATATAAAATCCAAGGAGGGTAACAGTAAATGTGTTAATTTCGTGTAAAGCATGGTACAAAATTTCGCTTCGGTATCTTTAAAACTGTGGTTTTGGTGCATCCTTAAAATAGTGTGTATTTGTCATGAACATGCCCCTTAACGATGAAACAGATTTAGTGAAAGCTGCCGATAGTGCCTTAAAGAATAATTGTACGCATCCCTTATTTCAGGAAAATCAGTAGCTAACAGCCGAATTGTGGGTCGTGTGCATAGTCCAGGAACTGCTATACTGATGAGGGAATTCGCGTATTTTACGCCAAGTGACGCAATCGCTTTGCAGAATGTTGGTTAGGGAATGAGAGCTGAAATAAAATAATTTGTTGATAATGATGTTTCTTAAAGATTATGCGCATTTTTCTGTCGTGGATGCAGCCGTGGCCTAGGTCTGTCGGGACGGCAGATCAGCATGTTCGGTCAGAGGGTTATCTGCCCTCTGTGACAAAAACTTGAGGAATGGATCAACGATGAACACTAACGGTTGTCATGGGATGTCCACCCCGAGCAAATATAACGAACAGTTAGGAACAAAATGAAATTAAGAAAAAGGGGGGTAACGTGTTCGATTACAAATGAGAACGGCCTCGGCCCGGATTCCGAACCTGCCAGCACTTAAAATTTGATTAATAATCAGCACTGGCGTCCGAAGACTTCCGGCATAAGAAGTCCGCGTCTTTCTGCCAAGGGCCTTGTCAAAGAGGGCGGAAGAGCGGACAGAGGTTCAGGGCACTATCTTGTCCTTTGAGTGGGAAACTACCCTTAAAGAAGGGGGGAATCAGCAATGGTCAACGACATGAGGATGCAGAAGGCATTGGATACTTCTGCATTAGAAACACATACTGTGTATCCACAGGACATGTGGCCTGTAACAGGAATTCGTGATGGGCCGCATCATACCAGTAAGAAGAGTGATGACTCAAAAAAAAAAAAAAAAACTTTTTTCCTCAGAATCTACCAAGGCTAGGGCAACGGCCTTGCCACAGTAGATACACCGGTTCCCTTCAGATCACCGAAGTTAAGATCTGGTGGGGGTGGCCTGCACTTGGATGGGGCCCTCATGCGCTGTTGCCATTTTTCGGGGTGCACTCAGCCTCGTGATGCCAACTAAGGAGCTACTCGACCGAATAGTAGCGGCTCCGGTCAAAGAAAACCATCATAACGACCGGGAGAGTGGTGTGCTGACCACATGTCCCTCCTCTCCGCATCCTCAGCTGAGGATGACACGGCGGTCGGATGGTCCCGTTGGGCGACTTTTGGCCTGAATTTTGTACACCTATTTCTATGAACTGCATCCCTCTCTGCGTGATTCTTGGTTTCGCGGAGAGATGGAAGTATCAAGTAACGTGTTCCAGAACTGACGTCTCGGTTGACTCAGCGTTTTCCATGGCGGGTGTCGTCAGATGACCAATTGACCAATGTCACGCGGCAGGTCCGGCAGTGCACTGCCCGGGGTTATCTCTCTTGCGACCGCCGGACTTCAGAGAGAGCGACAAGAAAAAAGAAAAGCATATCGCGGACGGAGTATTAAAGTCCGGCTGCGCCAGACCCCCGGCGTAGTCAGAGCGAGCCAGCGTGGTCCGAGATGGCGCTGTACAAGGGTCGCGTCGCTCTGGTGACCGGTGCCGGGGCAGGCATCGGCGCCGCCATCACGCAGGCGCTGCTCCGGCACGGCGTCAACGTCGTGGGCGTGGCCAGGAGGCGCTCCAGGGTGCAGGTGCGTTCAAAATGGTCCAAATGGCTTTGAGCACTATGGGACTTAACATCTGAGGTCATCAGTCCCCTAGAACTTAAGCTACTTAAACCTAACTAACCTAAGGAAATCACACACATCCATGCCCGAGGCAGGATTCGAACCTGCGACTGTAGCTGTCGCGCGGTTCCGGACTGAAGCGCCTAGAACCGCTCGGCCACCGCGGCCGGCGCAGGTACGTCTGCTGCCGTGTCCCCAGAGCCAGGTAGGCCCAGGCATGTACCCCAAGGGCACCAACAGAAAATGTGGCGCCTCTTTTCTTGGCAAACTTGACCACATAAAAAGAGAAAGAATTTTATACAGTCTGGGTCCTGTTCAGGATCTACAGACCACTACGCTGAACCTTTGATGCTGGGCTTACCAACGAATATTTTTTTGATAACGAAATCTGATTTTGTACACTCAGTTCGTCATTTCTCAATTTTTTGGTTCCGTACCTGAACTGGTAGAAACGCAACCTTATAGTAGTGGTTCAGATCCTTTGTGAGTGCATTCAGTTATTAGCTAGCACACCCACGCCTATACAGAACCTGCACTAACATTAGCGCTCAACTAAACTTTAAAAAGAAAAGAAAAGTGTTCTTTGAATACTTCTATTTTTAGAACGACGAAGGATAAGTGATACTTAGTTTTTGCTAG
This sequence comes from Schistocerca nitens, assembly GCF_023898315.1. Taxonomy (NCBI): domain Eukaryota; kingdom Metazoa; phylum Arthropoda; class Insecta; order Orthoptera; family Acrididae; genus Schistocerca; species Schistocerca nitens. The sequence continues at coordinate 93,074,336 of NC_064622.1, forward strand.
GTTTTGCAGGTGTAATAACGACGAACTAAAGAGTGAGAGACAACTGGTGTTGCTAATGTCTAACAACCTTTTCTTTTTATGGAATGATGAAGCAATTCCCACGGCATCGTGCCTTCTAACAACTCTTTCACAGGAAAGAAACCTAACTACGCCCATTTCGGGTAGACACTTCTTACGATGAATGCTTGGGCTCCATCACTCCCCTCTCTAGCGACACTTGCTGCGCCACAACCTGCATCCCCACTTCAAATCGAACAGGTTAAAATGCGTAAATTACTTTATTTCTGATCAAAAATGGTTCAAATGGCGCTGAGCACTTTGGGACTTAACATCTGAGGTCATCAGTCCCCTAGAACTTAGAACTATTTAAACGTAAAAAACCTTAGGACATCACACACAACCATGCCGGAGGCAGGATTCGAACCTGCGACCGTAGCGGTCGCGCGGTTCCAGACTGTAGCGCCTAGAACCGCTCGGCCACCCCGGCCAGCCTTTGTTTCTGTTCACTTCTGAATCATTATGAATAACACCGCTTCAGCTGCACGCTAAACTTTATTTCTGACCCAGTCAATTTAGTGGCGTTAGAGCATCTTCGGGGATACAATTTATAATTTATTCCAAACCATAAGCGGTAAATGACACAACATTCTTTGTCAAATGGTCCAAATGGCTCGGAGAACTATGGGACTTAACATCTGAGGTCATCAGTCCCCTAGAACTTAGAACTACTTAAACCTAACTAACCTAAGGACTTCACACACATCCATGCCCGAGGAAGGATTCGAACCTGCGACCGTAGCAGTAGCGCGGTTCCGGACGAGCGCCTAGAACCGCGCGGCCACCGCGGCCGGCTACATTCTTTGTCCAAATGCGATAAAATTGTTTAACTGTCATTAGGTCGGTAGTCCAATCAAAAATAGAGCAGAATATAGGGAACATCATCCAGATACAGGAAAACTAAGGATTAACGTCGTCGTGACAACGTGAGGTCCACAGTGAGAGCCTGCAACATGTTACCCCTTAGTTTTCTTGTATTAGGGTCATGTTCCTTATATGCTGCGTTATTTTTCATTGGACTACCGACCACTTGACGGTTAAACACTTTTACCACAACTGGACAAAGAATTTTGGGTCATCTACTGCTTATAGTTCGAAATAAATAAATCAGTGCCCCTGAAGATGTGGCTCTAATGCCACTAGACTAGTTGAATCGAAAATAAGGATTCAGCATACCGCTGAAGAGGTCTTATCCATCGTCGTCCAGTTCTATATCTTATCCTCACTTCTGAACTGGCAGACTTCAGACTGCGTGACCAATGCCACTAATAACTATAATAATAATAATAATACCGAGTAAGTCCAGCAGCAATGCACCTATATAGTTACTGTTGTATTGTGCTTCCAGTTAATTTGTTTTATTTGTTGGGAAGTGAATAATGAACCAATTTCTAGTACAATGCGAGAACTACCTACTGATCGGAAGAGGTATTTTCATGAGATATCTAAGCATATGTGACACATGTGTCTGCCGGCCGAAGTGGCCGTGCGGTTAAAGGCGCTGCAGTCTGGAACCGCAAGACCGCTACGGTCGCAGGTTCGAATCCTGCCTAGGGCATGGATGTTTGTGATGTCCTTAGGTTAGTTAGGTTTAACTAGTTCTAAGTTCTAGGGTACTAATGACCTCAGCAGTTGAGTCCCATAGTGCTCAGAGCCATTTGACACATGTGTCTCAATTTTATGTCACGCATTAATGGTAATTTTTGAAAAAAAAATGTTGCAGTATAATAGTTTTTCGAAATATTAATGATCTTTTACAAAATAATTAAGTTTCGTGACGAAATCAAGCCTTTTTTACCACTCAAAAAATTCGTTTCACCTCCGCTGGGGAGTAAATATCCCCTAGTTGGAAACCACTGCCTTGTTAGACTACATTGTTATCCGTCCATCTGTCTGTCTGTCAGACTGCCAGGCTCCTTTATGTCAGTAACGAGTACAAATACCAAATTGAATTTTATATCAAATATTAAGGTCCACACTCCCTTGGCGGCGTAAATAATTATAGTTTCTAAGTACACTATTGGCCATTGAAATTGCTACACCGAGAAGAAATGCAGATGATAAATGGGTATTCATGGGACAAATATATGATACTAGAACTGACATGTGATTGCATTTTCATGGAATTTGGGTGCATAGATCCTGAGAAATCAGTACCCAGAACAACCACCTCTGGCCGTAATAACGGTCTTAATACGCCTGGGCATTGAGTCAAACAGAGCTTGAATGGCGTGTACAGGTACAGCTGTCCATGCAGCTTCAACAGAATACCACAGTTCATCAAGAGTACTGACTGGCGTATTGTGATGAGCCAGTTGCTCGGTCACCATTGACCAGACGTTTTCAATTGGTGAGAGATCTGGCGAACGTGCTGGCCAGGGTAGCAGTCGAACATTTTCTGTATCCAGAAAGGCCCGTACAGGATCTGCAACATGCGGTCGTGCATTATCCTGCTGAAATGTAGGGTTTCGCAGGGATCGAATGAAGAGTAGCCCTGCGGGTCGTAACACATCTGAAATGTAACGTCGACTGTTCAAAGTGCCGTCAATGCGAACAAGAGGTGACAGAGACGTGTAACGAATGGCACCCCATACCATCACGCCAGGCGATACGCCAGTATGGCGATGACGAATACACGCTTCCAATGTGCGTTCACCGCGATGTCGCCAACCACGGATGCGACCATAGTGATGCTGTAAAGAGAACCTGGATTCATCCGGAAAAATGACGTTTTGCCATCGTGTACCCAGGTTCGTCGTTGAGTACACCATCGCAGGCGCTCCTGTCTGTGATGCAGCGTCAAGGGAACCGCAGCCATGGTCTCCGAGCTGATAGTCCATGCTGCTGCAAACGTCGTCGAACAGTTCGTGCAGATGGTTGTTGTCTTGAAAATGTTCGCATCTGTTGACTCAGGAATCGAGACGTGGCTGCACGATCCTTTACAGCCATGCGGATAAGATGCCTGTCATCTCGACTACTAGTGGTACTAGGCCGTTGGGATCCAGCACGGCGTTCCGTATTACCCTCCTGAACCCACCGATTCCATATTCTGCTAACAGTCACTGGATCTCGACCAATGCAAGCAGCAATGTCGCGATACGATACACCAGAATGGCGATAGGCTACAATCGAACCTTTATCAAAGTCGGAAACGTGATGGTACGCATTTCTCCTCCTTACGCGAGGCACCACAACAACTTTTCACCAGGCAACGCCGGTCAACTGCTGTTTGTGTATGAGAAATCGTCTGGAAACTTTCCTCATATCAGCACATTGTAGGTGTCGCCACCGGCGCCAACCTTGTGTGAATGCTCTGAAAAACTAACCATTTGCATATCACAGCATCTTCTACCGGTCGGTTAAATTTCGCGTCTGTAGCACGTCATCTTCGTGGTGTAGCAATTTTAATGGCCAGTAGTGTAAATTTAGTCAAAAATACGGCCGTGTGTGTTGTATATTTTGACACTTATCAAAACCTATAGATAAACCGTGTTCCTACGGTACATATCGATCCTGGGGGTCTACCGGCAAATCGTGTGCCTGCAAACCGAGAGGTCGTGGTGCCGAATCTCGGTTGGTCCGTGTATTTTTTAGTCTTCGTTTTAACCTACTCTTCACCTCTCAACGATGGGAGCAGTCGGCGGTAACAACACGTGGTTAGAATTCCAAGTTAAACAGTAGGTCTCCTTTCCCCATTTGCATAACTGGGATGGGTTAGGGATACGCAAGTCGCCGAAGTGGCGTCGAGTAGAAAGACTTGCAACCCACCACTGAGCAACACGGAATTATTTTTATCATCTATATATATAATTACCTTCAGAAAGCGAAGTCTACTCCCAGTTTCCCAGGTATTTTTTATATATTTTTATTTATTTACTTTTTTAAAACGTCGTAATACAAGGTTGGAAATTGTACTAGTAGAAATAAAACCAATTTTTTATATTTTTCTTTCATTTCTTTAGCCAACGGCCTTGCCGCAGTGGCAACACCGGTTCTCGTCAGATCACCCAAGTTAAGCGCTGTCGGGCTGGGCTAGCACTTCGATAGGTGACCATCCGGACTGCCGAAGGCTGTTGGCAAGCGGGGTGCTCTCAGCCCTTGTGAGGCAAACTGAAGAGCTACTTGATTGAGAAGTATAGTGTCTCCGGTCTCGTAAATTGACATACGGCTGAGAGAGCGGTGTGCTGACCGCGTGCCCCTCCATATCCGCCTCCAATGACGCCTGAGGTCTGAGGATGACACGGCGGCCGGTCGGTACCGTTGGGCCTTCCAAGACCTAATCGGACTCTGATGCGTCGGTGCCTAAAGGATGCTGCCTTCTCGGATAGCTACACAACAATTCAAGCAAATCACATTAATGGTATTTGTTACAGTAAAGTAGATTGACAGTACTTATTACAAGAACGTGACGCAAGCGACTGGCGACACGCAGTCAGTGTCCTTTGCTACATACAATGTCCACATAAGCAATTGATATAAGGCACAAGTCTCACTGTAACAGTTAGGATGACACTTCTTCTACTCCGGGTATGATAGTGCTGTTCTACAACTGTCCGGCCGACTGTCCGGCAGACTGTAGTACTATGTGCGATACATCGAAGTAAGTACCTCTCAGTGAGGTGAACAGATTAAAATTAAAGTATTGGGAAAGTGGTGAACTTGGCCACTTCTCCCGAGCAGTAGGGTGGCCATATTTCCCGGTCGGATGTCACGTCGACATTAGCGGTTCATAGATCAAGCTACCAGACGGGAAGACACAACAAGGAGCTACATTTATAAGCGAAAAAAAGGTTGTATAAAAAGTGATATTGTAAATATTATTACTCTAGGTATTAATCAGGTAACAAGAGTAATATAAATGGCTTACTTTTCATCAGACAACTGAAAATCACAAAAGTCCTTACTAAAAATGTAACAGGACAGGCTCCCTCTGTCAAACTCATGACAACAATGATGGTGTTATTTGGAACTACTACGATCACTTCTCGGCAGGCATGAGCACTGTTCAGGTCAAAAAAATTCAATGGCCAGTTTTTCCGCCCCCTTCTATAAGGGGCATACAAATGAAACCCGGTCACTACTGTAAAGTCACGGAAACGATTTTATTAACTCAAAAACGGAGTTATACACAGCACGTATACTCAAAAATAGTCGCCTAAACTGTTGGCACATTTACCCCATTGCCACACTGGCCGGTCGATTCCATCCTCGAAGACCGAGCGAGGTGGCGCAGTGATTAGCACACTGGACTCGCATTTGGGAGGACGACGGTTCAGTCCCGCGTCCGGCCATCCTGATTTAGGTTTTCCGTGATTTCCCTAAATCGCTCCAGCAGGTACCGGGATGGTTCCTTTGAAAGGGGACGGCCAACTTCCTTCCCCGTCCTTCCCTAATCCGATGAGACCGATGACCTCGCTGTCTGGTCTCCTCCCTCACAACAACCCAACCCTCCATCCTCGAAGAAGCTAATAGGCTGCTGCTGGATCCAGGTCTGGACCCAATCACACACTTCGTCGTCCGTTGCGAATCGATATCCGCGACTATGTTGTTTTAGAAGTCCAAACATCGATGGATCTCGTCCACTGTGATTCTGCGGTTGTCCAAGACTAAAGCATTCACTTCCTCCGCTGCCAAAAATCGAATCACTGCTCGTTGTTTCTGCTTGTATGTATTGTATTGTGTGTTAACCGGGGGCCTAGAAACGAAGGAGAGGCTCCGTCCCCGCCGCAGCCACAGTGGCCCACAACCCCACGACGACTACCACAGTCCACTTCACCCCTCCGCCGCCCCACACTGAATCACTTCTTCAGGGTTACTGTGCGGTTCGGCCCCCGGTGGACCCCCCTCCAGGGAACGTCTTACACCAGAAGAGTGTAACCCCTATGTTTGCGTGGTAGAGTAATGGTGATGAACGGGTACGTGGAGAACTTGTTTGCGCAGCAATCGCCGACATAGTGTAGCTGAGGCAGAATAAGGGGAACCAGTCCGCATTCGCCGAGGCAGATGGAAAACCGCCTAAAACCATCCACAGACTGGCCGGCTCACCGGACCTCGACACAAGTCCGCCGGACGGATTCGTGCCGGGGACCAGGCGCTCCTTCCCAATCCGGAAAGCCGTGCGTTAGACCACACGGCTAACCAGGCGGGCTGTTCGTGCTTACCCGCTTGCATGTCTGTTAGTGGTCGATAACTTGTGTGACCAACTTCTCTTCGGCCTGAAACCACATTGGCGCTATGCAACATCAAACGGTGCGTGAGTCTCTCTACCAATAGATGGCGCCACCATACCCATAGTTACGTGGTCTCACATTACGGGTAAGGCAAAGGTAGACGCACTGAGCAGATTTCATTTGAGTGAACCTCATACTTTTTCAAAGACGGTACTGGTAAAACCAATTTTTTTCTCATTTTACATAAAAATGCCTTAAATTTCGAACATTTTCAATGACAATATTACGAATATCAACCAGCTACACTGCTTTTTAGATGGTTTTTATTTTATAAATCACTCACTGTGACCCCATTCTGGCATACTGCCATCACCAGGTGCACTGTAAATACAAAAGTAAGTAATGGTCTGTTACTATCACCAGAAAATTCTATTCATTTGGTATTTTTATCTTACATGTAATATCGTTGCTGTTATATCCCGTCTTTTTTTAGAACTAATAGTTTCTCCTCAGATGTCGTTGGAGACCTATATCTAACTTTAGTCGGTATTTATGTGTGCTATTTTTCTCTTGACAGCTTGGATGACAAAGGATCAGCGACATTACATGTTTACACAGTTCCCATTATAACATGTGGATCAGCGATATTACATGTTTACATAATTACCTTTATAATGGTACAATTGTTACATGTTTACATGTTTACCATTATAATGGTATTACATGTAAACATGTAATATCGCTGATCCACTGTCACTCAAGTTGTCAAAGGCAGATATACGTCTTCAACGTACATCTAACGACAAACAATTCTAAGAAAAAGATAGGACATTGCAGCAACGATATTACACGTAAGTTAAAAACACCAAACGATTGTATTATAACTTTTCTGATCATAGTTGCGGACCATTATACTAAGACCATATCTTATTTATGTAGTTACAGAACATCTGCTGACAGCAATATGCGGAAATGGGCCCATCGTGAGAGATTTTTAAAACAAAAATCATTTAAAGAGCAGTTTAGCTGGCTGACGAGCAGTTTAGCTGGCTGATATTCGTAATAATAATGTCGTTAGAGGACATATTTTGCAATTTGGGCCCCAAAGAACAAAGCTTCCAATGTGCCCATAATGCTGTACAGTTTTCATATCCCCCACGACTACCAATAAAATATGGCCATGAGCTGCAATATTTTGGCTTCGAATTTCACTCGAAGGTGAAAATCCTGTCTTTCTTCTTTTGTTCTGAAAAGAGTTGGAAGATGTTTCTTCTTGTCATTACTATCCTAAAATGTAATTTCTGGTGCTTCTTAAGATTGAGTGGAAGTATTTGTTGACGATTGATACATGATGTGGTGTCATTTTCCGTTTGGTTGGTCTGTAAGTTCTTGAGTTCCAGTTCTTCAAGAATGTGTTTTGCTTCAGAATCACTACTTTCCTCACTTGATGTATGAATATCATTTGGAAAATCCTCCTGAAGTGACTCCAGTATCTCCTCATCTTTTAAGCATCTTGCCATGGCCTGTCATGCAGAAACACGAAACTCTATACCTTAAGTATAGAATTTTTATACGAAAATTTTGTAAGTGTCTTCAACTTTTTGTCCTTCTGAACAATTATTAGTGTAAATAGACTTATTACGAAATGAGGAAAAAATATGAAAATCAGATTATCACAAGAAACTCAAAGAATGACCAGCTTCTATCTGCATGCAACCAAATAACAAGGGCACTACACCCGCTAAATTTCAACCTCTTTTGGAACCAAAGATAATATATCCGGGAAAGTTCTGCGACGTGTTAACAGTGTACTATTAATTATCTATAAAATTTCACAACGAAATTTAATGCAATATGAAGAAACTTTCGTGGTTTTACTTGCTTCAGTTTCTAACTGATAGGTAGTAACAAACCTTACTGGAAACAGATACTTGCTCTATCAGTAGGTGGCGTCTATAACAAATCTGGATTAACAATCCATCTTATTTGCTATATAGAAGATATGAAACAATACGATAAGTCAATTTCAGTTTGCGCAACGGAATTTCTCTGTGCACACCTTTACCGCATCTGGTACACTCATATAGCGACAAACGTACCTCATATACCGAAAGAAAATCTTTATGTAACTGAGTGTTCCCTAACCATGGAAAAGATAGGCCAAAGATTACGGAACAGTTTAAAGTCAGTAACAACAATTTCTAAAAAATCTTCAATGGCTTGAAAATAGCACAAACAACAGAGATACCAACCACAATTTAAGCATACAGACAGTAAAATAATGAAGGCGCGCAATACGTGACCACATGGTACCGAAAGTGCAAATCTCACGAATTGTTACAGTAATTGTACTTGTAAAAAGGCATTGACATATACTTTGAGAGAGAGCGAAGAACACAAAGAAAGAATATGGGAGCAAGAATATACATGTGGGACAGAATACGTACCGAATCACCGATTGGTCATTACACACGATGAGATTCCCGAAACGCAGATAATCGATTCTCCGAGACCATAATATGTCCAGAATATCACTTTAATTTTGTTTGATGTTACAAACAATAGGAAAGATTAAAGGACTTGCGGAAGAGTAATGAAGGTTTCGTTATCCACAGACTGCTGATTACAATTATGAAAAAACCTAAAGCTGCCAGAGAAGTACATGAGATCGCTTTTTTAGTCTACAGTAATCAAGTCCGTAAGGGAGTGGAGGTTAGTGACAGTAGTGTAGAATGTGTCAGTAATTATTTGCTTTAGCTTCCTACCTTTCACCTGCGTTAGTTTACGTATTAAATGACACACCCAGTTCACACTGACACCACTCCACTCACACAATTTCACACGTTTGACATTACTCTCACGATCATTACTGTTAGTCGTCAAGTGAACGTTAACAAATATTGGTTACTCGTCTGCACTGAAACAAGCAAAAAACAGCAGCATCAACGGAAATACTTTTTTTTAAAGACCCAGTAAACAAATGACATATACTCCTAAACAATGTGGCAAACTTGTGTCACTGTAAATAATTTATGCAACTACATCTTCATTCTCCCACTTAGCCACATAAAAGTATTAATTAATTGGTCTCATCTCTTATCTGGTCATGGCACTATGAGTTAAGGACTTTCGACCATCATCTGGTGCCTAATTTGTTTAGGTTCAACGCTAAGAACATCTGTATGTCACAGAATAGAATAAAACTTTTCCTAACTTACCTATTGTAGCAGTCAGGCTCTCTATCTGATGTCTGTTCCCGTTTAACAGTGATTTAGATTTCAGTCATGCGCAGACTATGGGGAAGCAGAGACTTTGATGTCATGCCGTTACAATACACTCACATTTTGGACCACTGCCACTGTTTACATAGGGACAGTAAACCATTTCAAAATCGTTACTGTGCAGTTTTGAATTTTAAGTGATTGTTTGTCCAGAACTTTCATTTACCCGCAGATCACAACTCTGAAATGGTCGGTAATAATACTGAAACCAAAACAAATCCTCATGTTCTGGATTGTGATAAAACTCAAATTGAGATTTTGCGCTATGTGAGACTAGAGTTGAGCATTCAACCTACCCCTGATATGCTAACAAGATCTGACCCCAGTTACTAGTACAGTAACAGACACTTCCCAAACGGCCATGTGAAAGTATTAAGAAAACATTTACGCGACGGGAACTAATAAGAATCTAAATTTAAACACGGGTGGCCGAATAAACATGAATGGTTTGTGACATAGCTTTAGATGTGGTAACAGAAAGAGGTTTCATCGTTCCACAAAATGAAATGAAAAGTCAGACTAAACTGTTGTTTATTCCTAAAAGAATTAGTTGGATTCCACTACACAAAACAATTAACATTGCAGGGCACAGAGGTTCACTTGGATTGTAAATGAGTCACGGTAAGACCTTGTCACAAATTGTTGGAACTGGGAATGAAATGATACAACTCGCTTTGTCCATCTGAACCCCCATAATTGCGGAATTTTTCAATAGACTGAAGAAAAGGACCCAGAAACGTCCACGCAAGCACCAGCACCCTTGCCTAAACACATGATCACTTCAAGTAACCGACTGTTTGGATAAATTTTAGAAAATCATGTCTCTAGCTTACAATGAAAAACTTCACGGTTCTCTCGTCACAACTCTCGCAAATGCGGCTTATTCTTACCATGGTTCTAAGACTCAGGCTGAGTATGACTCTAGTGACAGCTGAAGGACGTTATAAGTTTAGCTCTGGCATCTGTGGTCAGCTCTAGGACGACATCCTCCATTTATGGAGGTCTACAGTGGATCAGCACCGGGTTCTCTTCAGTCAATCGCTAGAGACCTTGCGAGTTCAGACATCAGTTTCCCTTCTCCTCAAGAATTGGCTGTGATTAACCAGTACGAATTATCTACCTCAGAGCGGATGGAAAGCAGAAGTTGTCTCCAGTCATGTTAATGGTTTCATATTTCTGCTAAAGAAAAGAACCGAAAATAAGCACTTCCTCCCCACTGTGAAAATGATTTTGGTAAACCAACCTGAGAGTTGTGTACAAAATTGAAACAACCAGGCCTGCTGACCTACTGTGAGTCAAGTAGATTCCTCTCAGCCTGAGTATGTCATGTCCCCCCTCCCCCCCCCCCCCTGCAGATTCACATTTTGAGAAAGCATTCTTTCCTAGGCATTTCAATGACAGTTAACAGTTCATGCCCTGGTGAAAGTTGCCTTGGGAGCTGCATTTAGGGTACTGTCTCTGACAGTGGCCCTGGTACCAGGATATCTGCGTTAAGCCAACCACCCATTCACAGGGCTACCAGTCAGCCAAACCCCTGCCGAGCGGGTCTACTCTGACACGTTCGCCTTTATGTTGGCGCCCCCTTACTTTCCCACATACTGCTAGCAGACCCAGATCCCAAAGCAGCATTACAAGTATCCCTACAGAAGAGAAATGAATCTGAGAAGTACTTAGAGTTTCAATCATTGGTGCTTGTTTCACTAACTTTAATATTTTAATGCATCAGTAGTAATCGGAATTTAATTTTGGAATTTAATATGGATAGCGGTGTATTAACTAGCTTAAGAAGTGGTTTTGGAAGAACTACCTCACAACAGTTGTCAGCAGGGACTGACAGATACAGACTTCATAAATCGTGATGTTGTATGCGTGACATTTTAAAGAAATGTAGAGCATCTAAACCTCGATACGTTTCAATACTTGGTGATGTGAATTATTTGCAATAACACTCTAAAAGAACACCTGAAACTTTCTTAGTCACTGTGAGTACAGTAAATAAGTAAACAATTATCGTGGTGTGATCTGTCATGGGAGTCCACTAATAGCTTCTTCTTTCCTAAAACAGAATCCAAAGACAGCACAATATCTACGTAAAGACTTGCTAGTCAACTGCAATGCATTTTTCCTTTGAGCTTTATATCTTTTTTTTTCTCTATGTGCCCACTGATTCCTTCTTTTTAGATATTATACAGTATTATTGATGTACACGACATTTTTCATTAACAAGAAGGCACTTCCCCTGTCTACAGCAGATTTAATTTCCATTCGGCTAGTAACACAAAATATAATACAAATAGTGCAATACATATACTGAACAGGCCAAAAGACTGGTGCACCTGCCTAGTATAGTGTAATGCCCCCGCGAGCACGCAGAAGTGCCGCAACACGACGTAACATGGACTTGACTAATGTGTCTGAAGTAGTACTATAGCGAACTGACACCATGAATCCTGCACGTCTGTCCATAAATACGTGAGAGTACGAGGGGTGGAGATCTCCTCTGAACAGCACATTGCAATGCATGCTAGATATGTTCAATAATGTTCATGCGTGGAGAGTCTGCTGACCAGCGGAAAAGTGTTTCTGGAACAACTCTAGCAATTCTGGACATGTGGGGTATCGCGTTGTTCTGTTGGAATTACCCAAATACGTGGGAATGCACAATGGATATGAATTGATGCAGGTGATCAGACAGGATGCTTTCGTACTTGTCACCTGTCAGAGTCGTATCTAGGCGTATCAGGGGCCCATATCACTCCAACTACACACGTACCACACCATTACAGAGCCTCCACCAGCTTCAAAAGTCTTCTGCTGACATGCAGGGTTAATGGATTCATGAGGTTGTCTCCATACCCATACACGTCCATCCGCTCGACACAATTTGAAACGAGACTCGTCTCACCGTGCAACATCCTTCCAGTCATCAACAGTCCAATGTCAGTGTTGATAGGCCCAGGCGATGCAAAAAGCTTTTTGTCGTGGAGTCATCAAGGGTATAAGAGTGGGCCTTATATAAAGCCATATCAATTACGTTTCGTTGAATGGTTGGCACGCTGACACTTGCTAATGGCCCAACACTGAAATCTGCGGCAATTTGTGGAGGGTTGCACTTCTGTCACTTTGAACGATTCTCTTCAGTCGTCGTTGTAGAATTTTTCCCGGCCGCAGCGACATCGGAGATTTGATATTTTACTGGACTCCTTATATTCACTATACACTCGTGAAATGGTCGTACGGGAAAATCCCCACTTCATCGCTAGCTCGGAGATGCTGGTCCCATCGCTCATGCGCCGACTATAACACCATGTTCAAACTCACTTAAATCTTGATAACATATATATATATATATATATATATATATATATATATATATATATATATATATATATTGGTTGCTGCTCTTTTATTGAAAGTGTATTTTTTTTTCAAATGGAAATGATAATTACAAAAACGCAAATGACACTGTTTTAGTAATAAATGATGTCATAGCGGCCAAGAGGGGTACTTAAAAATGTTAGCTGCAACCACATGATAGTCACTACTTGATGGCAGCCAAATAGCAAAAAAATGGTTCAAATGGCTCTGAGCACTATGGGACTCAACTGCTGTGGTCATCAGTCCCCTAGAACTTAGAACTACTTAAACCTAACTAACCTAAGGACAACACACACATCCATGCCCGAGGCAGGATTCGAACCTGCGACCGTAGCAGTCGCACGGTTCCGGACTGCGCGCCTAGAACCACGAGACCACCGCGGCCGGCGCCAAATAGCATTCGACCTAAACTCTCAGACGTTACCACTTGGTGAGAGTCGATGATCAAGAATAATGTATGAGCGTATATCGCTGTGGGATCATGCATTTGTACATCTTCAAACATCTATTACTGGTGAGTTGAAAATCTTCATCTCTTCAGCCTCATCCACCATCTGTTATCATCTTGACCTAAAGACAAAATCTCCTAACGAAACTGTGGTGGTTGACCAATACTATTCAGTTCTCTCTTAGAGTGGGGCAGTAGACCGAAATTCTCTACCACTCTCATTTCATCCAACAGAAATAGCTGCACGTCCACACTCACGAGTCTCCTTAATTTAAACATCTACAACTGCAGCCGTCTCTGGCCCTCAATGGCTATGTCCCATGCTGAGTGCTTGGTGTTTTTCACTTTCCTTCGAAGATTCTATCTCTGCTAAAAGATATTCTTTAAGCTCCTTGTGCACTGAAAGTTTAGATTGTGCTGTGTGCTTTTGGCCTGCCATCCTAGCAGTAAATGCCCAGGATCCTCGCTACTGTAGAAAAACAGCACTCATTTCCGAGCATGTATAGGTAACTGTCTGAATCCTGGCTTCCGGCAGAAACATCTTTATGGTCTGTGTGATGTGCTCCCCTCCGTGCTCTTATGCATTCTCAAAGCTGGACAGCCGTCCCAAGTTGCAGAAATGCACTCCAAGGACCCATCAGTCCAAAGGATTAAAGGAAACAGCCCATATGAGATTTGCAATCACTGGTGTTAGACTTAATTGTGTGCATGCTTTCATTCAGTACTAGTAATTTAAATGAATTTGCTATCCTCATTCGCATAATGGTTTTGCAATAAATGTTATGGAACAGCTTTTAGAACCTTTAGACCAATACAAATAAGAAAATATTACCTCCATGCACCAACATATTCCAAATGTCAGAAGGTTAAGTGTCAATCTGTAAATAAAGTCCATTTTTACACAGACTACAGAACTTTTCCAATGATGACGATCGTTTCAATAAGGTTTTTATACCCCACGCTGTGCCAGCCTCCAAATTTTTATGTTGATGTCTAAAGAAACAGTGGCGGATATTTTATAGAATCTGAAGAGGACATTGTACATGAAATTGGCTGAAATTTGGCATTTTCTGTATTCTACTCCATAATGTACTCTGGACTTTCCTGAACATTTTGGTATATAATACATTAAAATCAGACAATTGTGAGACCTTCAAATGATATTTTGAATGTTGACAATTGACTGTCAAATTTCACAGTTATGCATATACTGCCACATTTGAGCAGTCATATCTTGGGAACTACACAGTCTAGAAGGCTGTGCATAGCTTTGTTTTTTGCCTACTGCTACGTCTCAGAAGTTGGCATTACGAATAAACCTAAAAAACCAAGCTGGGTAACAAAAAACTGTCTGATGGCAAGACAATAAAATGTGCTAGAAGACTAATGGACAAAGTAAGTGATGAATTACATGAATATTATGGGAAGGCCATTAGAGATAATTGTGAAAATTTAGAGAAGATGAAAAGAGCTGTGTGGAGCACTTTCGTTCGTCGAATATCAACCAATGAAAAGCCATGCCATGCTTTGAGTCCACCTCCACTAAACACTTGGTGTGAATATAGGCAAGCTGACTTTTCTGGCACCCTGCATGAATTTACACATAAACTCTCTCTTCCTTTGACGGTTGTGGAGGCAATCAAAAATATTTGCAGAGATGTGGCAAAACCTGAGCTACTAAAGAAGTTTTTACATGGGAAGACCCAGAACGTGAATGAGTCCGTCAATAATGTTGTGTGGTGCCGTGTACGTAAAAATGTATTTGTTGGCCTTATGACTCCATAAAGTTAGCAGTGTCTGATGCTGTAATAACTTTTAATGGGCGGGGGGACTATGAAAGACTTAAGGTTCTGGAGAAGTTAGGGGTAAAATTTGGACAGAACACAGCTAAAGGACTGCGGGAACTGGATGAGCTTCGTGTACGTGAAGCAGAGTTAGCTGCTCAGCAAATGACAAAAGAAGCGAGAAAGGAAAGGAGGAGGCAAGCACTGGGCTGTTGTGACGCTGACAAAGATACAGACTATGGGCCAGGGAAATTCTAGTGCATAAAAGACGCAGAAGTGTGAGTCTGTATAAGAATTTGTAATAAAAAGTTTTAAACCTCAATATCTCTTAACTACATTTTATGCAATAAATGATGCTTTTTCTAAAAAAGTACTGATGGTAGAGACATGAAATTTTCACAGCATGCCAAGTGTGAGATTCAACACATATGGAACTAGAATAAATAAAATATCCTGAGTTGTTTTGTTTTTCTGTTCATTTACTTACAAAATTCTGTCAAAAACTGAGTGCTTGAGAAAAAGATAACATGCCCCACATTTTAGTAATAATTCTAGTTCAGTGTATCTAGAAAGGTGCATTCAATAATCATGGAAAATTGGAAGTTGGTGTCTTAAAAAGTTTGCAGGATAATGGGTGACAAAATTCGATAATTTAATATTGGTGGCAGAGAACATACAATGTTCCTTTAACAAAATGGAGGGTTTTTCATGACCTCAGGTGATTAGCAGTGTTTAAAGGCATTGGTACTAATGTAGCAAGTCAGTCTGTTTCCTGTATCCAACGTAGAGTGATGACCCAGTGTTCAAAGCACTGAAGTGATATGTGGGGCCGCGCGGGATTAGCCGAGCGGTCTCAGGCGCTGCAGTCATGAACTGTGCGGCTGGTTCCGGAGGAGGTTCGAGTCCTCGCTCGGGCATGGATAATTTAGATTAAGTAGTGTGTAAGCTTAGGGACTGATGACCTTAGCAGTTACGTCCCATAAGATTTCACACACATTTGAACATTTGATATGTTGGAAAACAGAGCACAGATCTAAGTCAAGCCAGTACGACTTAAGTTTCGGATGGCTTCGCTAAACCTATTCTGGAGAATGCAGGTTGGTTACTTCGAAACCACCCGATCTTTATGCTAACACTAAAAATCCTGAGATCCTCCGTTCAATCCTAGAATTTGATACGTTTCGTGACACTTCTCTGATGTCCCACTATGATTTGAACTCGCGAAAAATTACAAATAGCACCGTGGTTCGGTGTCCACATTACACTGTAGGTTCCTTTGTAAACGACTGGGTGAATCAGTTCAGAGGTCAAAGGAAGAGAAAGATGTGTCACCTGCAATTGCTCAGCCTTCTTGTTGAGAATATTATTTTCTCTAGTAACCAGTTAACTAACGATATTCTGCGTTCCTCTTTTCGTCACCGTGGTTTCTGCTTTCGTGCAGGCTCTGGCTTTGAAGGATGCCCCTGGCAAACTGTACGCCCTGGAAGCGGACGTCAGCAAAGAGGAGAGCATACTGGCCGTTTTCAAGTGGATCAGAGAGAACCTGTCTGGAGTGGACATCCTCGTTAACAACGTCGCCGTCTTGGTTGACGAAGACCTGACAAGTATGTACAAAGTTCCTTGCTATCAGCTAAACCGCCAATCTGTATTCAAATGATAAGGAACGACAGCAATACCTTACATGTACCAATTTTTCACTAAATTGCTTAGCGTTCTCTTCATGTCGTCATGCTTACATCATTTCTCTGTACTTCTCTTTCTAGAGCCAGTTGTGGTTAGGATATCCACATGAAACTTTTTTCAATGGCCGTTTAATATATTCCATTAATCATGTCAGTTTTTACATACAGATATATCACACAATTTATTTCCGTATTCAATTAATGTATCTACAATCGATACGAAGACTACATAGTCTCAGCATCATGTACCAAATACGCCTCAAAAATCGAGTGGTGTTCTTAACCAAGAGCACCCAAAGTAGCTAGAAGAGATTTGGTTTTCTGGATAGAGGTTTTGAGTAGCACGCTGAAATCAAGACTGTCTGCTCTTCTTACCGTGTCCTTTTCAACACGAATGCTCGTTGTACTTCTGAAACCAGAGCTTTAAGCATAAGCCATCTATCTGTTTGTACAGTTTTCCTATGGGGTCATCTCGTAGTCCACTACTGGCTGAAATATCAATGGAATATTTCTTGAGCAAATAACTTTTGAGTGCAAATATTACGTGTATGATATACTGTTTACATCGACAGGCACTACAGCACAATACTTTCTTTTTTAGCTTAGTCAACATAAAAACGTTCAGATCACAGCGGAGATTAGCAATAAATCCATAAACTTCCTAGACCCAACCGTCGACGTCAGTTCACTAACACGTTGTTTCAAAAAATTACACAAAAAACAGAACTACAGACACTGTCCCAGGGCAGTGTATGGTAACCTTTGCTGTTCATGTCGTATGTTAAAGGCCTTGCAGACAACGTTAATAGTAACCTCACATTTTTTACAGGCGATACTGCTACCTATAAAGAAGTACTGTATAAGAGAAGCTGCATAAATATTCATTCAGATCTTGATAAGATTTCAAAATGCTGCAAAGATTGGCAATGTGCTTTAAACGTTCAGAAATGTAAAACTGTGCACTTCACAAAACGAAAAATCGTAGTATCCCGTGACGGTAATATTGGTAAGTTACTGTTGCAATCGGCCAGCTCATACAAATATCTGGGTGTGTAACTTTGTAGGGATATGAAATGGAATGACCACATAGCCTCAGTCGTGGGTAAAGCAGGTGGTAGACATCGCTTTTTGGTAGTACACTGGGGAAGCGCAATCAGTCTACATAGGAGATTGCGTGCAAATCACTCACGTGACTGTTCCTAGAATATTGCTCAAATGTGTGCGACCCTTACCAGATAGGACTAAAAGGTGATACTGAATCTGTACTGCGAAGGGCAGCACGAATGGTCACAGGATTGTTTGATCCGTGGGAAAGTGTCACAGAGATACTGAAGAACTGGCAGATTCTTGAAGATAGACATTAACTATCCTTAGAAAGTCTCCTAACAAAGTTTCAAGAGCTGGCTTTGAATAATGGCTATAGGAGTGTACTACGCCCACCTAAATGTCGCTCACGTAGGGGTCGTGAGGATAAGATTAGAATAATTACAGCATGCACAGAGACGTTCAAACAATCATTCTTAGTGCGCTCCATACGTGAATGGAACGGGAAGAAACCCTAATAACTGGCGCAATGGAACGTACCCTCTGCCATGTACTCAACGGTGGTTTGCAGAGTATAGATGTAGATGTAGAAATAATACCTTCTTGCTCACAATACCCAGTAGCACACAAAGATGCAAATTTCGACTCACTGTCGCACTGTCCCATATTTGTTCCAATGTCCAAGGGAGATTTCAAAGCAGAATCTCTGACACAGTAAAATTTATCGCTTTAACCAATTGCTATACTCCTACCTTGAATAACTGTATCTTTCACAGAAAAGAAAAATTGAAAATAATGCCTCTCTTCCAAGCTCGCTCTGCTTTTCCTTCCAGAATTTCCAGGAAATGGTGAACACTCCCATACCTAGGACAGATATCACAAACTGTTGAAAAAACAATGAAATCCTGCAATTTCCTATTGCGGGAGGAACACAACACCCCAGTATATTTTCAGTAGTAACGAAAAGACCCAATTACTAGCCAACAACGGGGTATGCAAAATTACTTGTCCCATTTGTGTTAAGTTTTACATTGAGCTCAGTAGCCAACAAACGGCGTATACAAAATTACTTGTCCCATTTGTGATAAGTTTTACATTGAGCTCAGTAGTTCAGTTGGTAGAGCAGTTGCCCGCGAAAGGCAAAAGTCCTGAGTTCGAGTCTCGGTCTGGCACACAGTTTTAATCTGCCAGGAAGTTTCATATCAGCGCACACTCCGCTGCACAGTGAAAATCTCATTCTGGAAACATCCCCCAGGCTGTTGCTAAGCCATGTCTCCGCCATATCATTTCTTTCAGGAGTGCTAGTTCTGCAAGATTCGCAGGAGAGCTTCTGTGAAGTTTGGAAGGTAGTAGAGGAAGTACTGGCAGAAGTAAAGCTGTGAGGACGGACCTTGAGTCGTGCTTGGATAGCTCAGTTGGCAGAGCACTTGCCCGCGAAAGGCAAAGGTCCCGAGTTCCAGTCTCTGTCCGGCACACTGTTTTAATCGGGCAGGAAGTTTCTAGTTTTACAGTGGTTAACCGGGCAGAGACATAGCAGCTAGGCTGGATGAACATGAACGCAGCCAGAGATAGCAGAATTTCGACTTCAGACACAATGGCACCTCCTTGCTTACAAACACCCAGTAGCACGAGAACACACAGATTTTGACCTACGGGTAATGGCGCACCGTCTCTCCTCTGCTCCCATGTACAAAGAAGAATTCAAAGCAGATTTAGACACAATAAAATTTATTGCCTCAAACAACAGCTGTAACCCTGTCTAGAATGACAACATCTTGTACGGGAAAAAATGAAAATTATGCCCATCCGAGTTTCCTCTCCTGTTCCTCCCGATGTTTGCATGAAGTGGTGTGCAATCCCATACGTATGACAAATACAAAATGCCATCAGATCACTCAAATCCGGCAATTTCTTATTATCACAGGAACCCCAGGGCTCAGTATACTTTCAGTAAAAACGAGAAGACTCAGTCACTTGCCAACGGCGGGTATATCGTGTCATTTGTCCCGCTTGTGATAAGTTTTATATTGGTCATTCTGACAGAGGCATAACAACTAGGCTGGCTGACCGTAAAACGCATCCGGCGGTAGCAGAATTCTGACTTCACACGTATGAGGAGCATGTAGTGAGCCAGGACCACAGCTACCAGTTACTGTTCCATGTCCTCCACTTAACTAACCAAGGCCAAGCGCTAGAAATTGACGAGCATCTGGCCCAAAGTCCTGATTTAATATTAAACAACCAACACAGTTCAGTACACCTCTCTTCCAACCATCACTTAATCCTCACAGTTTTCTACTGCTCCCCACACTGCCTATTCATTCTATTCCACCATTTCTCCTGTATTTATTCATTTTATTGTGACTGTCTATTCACTTCACATGTTCTGTTTTTGGGGTTCCACGCGTCAATCGGTGAAAGCGGTATCCTTGTAGTACTACTGTGTTGCCCGTCTGTCTATGTGGCCGTTATAAACCCTTTTCCTCAGGAACAGTCACATGTATCAATTTGAAATTTTGTCACACACTAAGGCCCACAGAGCCTTAGCGGTGTAAGACACGGATATTAAGTCACAAATTTTTATTCTCTCAAGCTCACACTTCAAAACCCGTAGGATATTTCCTGTTGACCTAGAATCATGAAATTTGGCAAGAAGCAAGGATTCACAGTACACGTAAAGGAAAAATATCCTAAAACTGTAAGTCTGTAATTGTATCACACAAAAACAGTAATTTATACACGTACACTTTCATTTTGGAGGTTTAATTAAATATTTTTCTGTTTCGTTCGCTTTATATTTATTTACAGTTTAACTTTGCGTTTTTAATTGCAAATCAAATATATGTACAGTATTTAACAATCATTTTCTGAGCATTGCTGGTAAATTAAATAAAAATTTAGTTTCTACAGGAAATCATATAACTTTATTGGCAAATGCCTTTCCGAGATTGATGTCTGAAATACTCCTCTGTGATACCGACAAGAGGGAGATTGAGTCAATAATTAAATCACTGAAGACTAAGGACTCTCATGGTTATGATGGAGTCTCTAGCAAATATTAAAGTACTGTGCTGCACATGTTAGCCCTGTATTTAGCCATATTTGTAATTTTTTATTTAGGAAGGGTCAGTTTCCTGAGCGATTAAAGTACTCAGTAGTAAAGCCGCTTTATAAAAAGGGAGAAAGGGATAATGTAGATAATTTTAGGCCTATTTGTATGCCATCAGTGTTTGCAAAAGGTATTGAAAAGGCTATGTATGTAAGAATAATTGATCATTTTATATCATACGATTTGCTATCAAATGTACAGATCGGCTTTAGAAGTCGTTTAACAACTGAAAATGCTATATTCCCTTTCCTTGTGAGGTACTGGATGGGCTAAACAAAAAGTTTCGAACGCTTGGGGTATTGTTTGATTTTACTAGGGCAATTTATTGTGTTGATCACAAAATATTGCTCCAGAAGTTGGACCATTATGGAGTACGGGGAGTAGCTCACAATTGGTTCACCTCTTACTTTAGCAACAGGCAGCAAAAGGTCATTAATCACAATGTTGATAATGGCTGTGATGTGGGATCTGAGTGGGGTACTGTCAAGTGGGAGGTGTCCCAGGGATCAGTGTTGGGGCCAGTCCTGTGCCTTATTTATATAAATGATATGCCCTCTAGTATTACGGGTAACTCTAAAATATTTCTGTTTGCTGATGACACTAGCTTGGTAGTAAAGGAAGTTGTGTGCAACATTGGCTCGGTTTCAAATAGTGCAGTACATGACCTAAGTTCATGGCTTGTAGAACAGAAACTAACGTGAAATCACAGTAAGACTCAGTTCTTACAGTTTCTAACACACAATTCAACAAAACCTGACGTTTTAATTTCACAGAACGGGCATATGATTAGTGAAACTGAACAGTTCAAATTTCTATGTGTTCAGATAGATAGTAAGCTGTCGTGGAAAGCCCACGTTCAGGGTCTTCTTCAAAGACTTAATACTGCCATTTTCACTATTCGAACGGTATCAGAAGTGAGTGATACTTCGACACGAAAATTAGTGTACTTTGCTTATTTTCATTGGCTTATGCCGTATGATATTATATTTTGGGGTAACTCTTCCCATTCTACAAGGATATTTTTGGCTCAGAAGTGGGCGGTTCGGGCAATAAGTAGTGTGAGTTTATGAACCTCTTGTCGACCTCTTTTCACGAGTCTGGATATTTTGACATTGGCCTCTCGATATGTACATTCCTTATTGTCGTTTCTTTTTACCAATATTAGTTTATTCCCAAGAATAAGCAGCTTTCACTCGGTTAATACTCGGCAGAAATCAATCCTGCATTTGGATCGGACTTCCTTAACTCCTGTGCAAAAAGATGTGCAGTATACTGCTGCATCCATTTTCAATAAGCTGCCATTCGAATTCAAAAATCTTAGCAGTAATCCACGCGCTTTCAAATCGAAACTGAAGAGTTTCCTCATGGGTCACTCCTTCTATTCTGTCGAGGATTTCCTTGAAAAATTAAGCTGATTCTTATTGTATTGCTGATAGCGTTTACTTAAACTTATGGACTGACATTTTTCAGGTTTATGAACATTTATTTTTATCTGTTATTACTTTTATGTTGTAATTTCATGTACTGACACGTTCCATGACCTTGGAGATTTGCTCCTCAATTTGGTCCTACGGAACTTGACGTGTAAATAAATAAATTATAACTGCGGTGTCAATGATGACATTTCCTCTTAGGTCGTTCCTCACGCTACGTATAAAATCTTTTTCAGTGTTGTTCAAGAATATTGTACGATAATCAGTTCGTCTGATGATGGTTTGCAATGCCAAAAAGTGGTTCGCAAAATAAATTGTTACTGTAGAAAATACACAATATTGTACTTTACAATTATAAGTAAAATATGTTGAATGAAGAAGCCACGGAAGAATCTGTTAACATGTTTTTCCGAAGTAGTCACCAGACACACATCTTGTTTCAAGTGATCTGGGCCGGAATTACAAACTTTGTGACGATGGCAGGCACTCAGGGCACTCTCTGTCTCTCTCACTCACTCTCTCTCTATCTCTATCTCTCTCTCTCTCTCTCTCTCTCTCTCTCTCTCTCTCTCTCTCTTTGTGTGTGTATATGTGTGTGTGTGTGTGTGTGTGTGTGTGTGTGTGTGTGTGTGTGTGTGTCTGGATCTGATAGTTTTTTTAAAGCACAGTCCACTCCAGAGTGATATGAACTCATTTATTATTTCCTTTGTTTCTACTGTGGCACTTTGTATGTGCCAATTTTCTTCTATCTTCTGTTACAGTGGAGAGCCAAAGAAAAAGGTGTAGACATGCGTATTCAAATACAGAGGTATGTAAACAGGCAGAATACGCTGCTGCGGTCGGCAACGCCTATAGAAGACAACAAGTATCTGGCGCAGTTGTTAGATCTGTTACTGGTGCTACAACGGCAGGTTATCAAGATTTATGTGTGTTTGAACGTAGTGTTATAGTCGGCGCACGAGCGATGGTTCACAGGATCTCCGATTTTCCCGTACGAAAAATTCACGAGTGTACCATGAATATCATAAATCCGGTAAAACATCAAATCTCCGACATTACTGCGGCCGGAAAATCATCATGCAAGAACGGGACCAACGACGACTGAAGAGAATAGTTCAACGTGACAGAACTGCAACCGTTCCCCAAATTGCTGCAGATTTCAATGCTGGGCCATCAACCATGTCAGCGTGCGAACTATTCAACGCAACATCATCGATATGGGCTTTCGCAGCCGAAGGCCCACACGTGTACCCCTGAATACTGCACGACACATAACTTCATGCCTCGCCTGAGCCCCCCCCCCCGCAACACCATCATGGGACTGTTGATGATTATAAACTTATTGCCTGGTCGGACGAGTCTCGTTTCATATTGTATCAATCGGCTGGACGTGAACAGGTATGGAGACAACCTCATGAATCCATGGACGCTGTATGTCAGCAGGGGACTGTTCAAGCTGGTGCTCTGTAATGGTGTAGGTCGTGTGCAGTTGGAGTGATACGGGATCCCTCGCTCCACCATACGTCTAGATACGACTGTGACAGGTGACACGTGCGTAAGGATCCAGTCTGATCAGCTACTCGTACATCGATTCATGTCTACTGTGCATTTCGACGGTCTTGAGTAATATCAACAGACAATGCGACAAAAATGGTTCAAATGGCTCTGAGCACTATGGGACTTAATTTCTAAGGTCATCAGTCCCCTAGAACTTAGAACTACTTACACCTAACTAACCTAAGGACATCACACACATCCATTCCCAAGGCAAGATTCGAACCTGCGACCGTAGCGGTAGCGCGATTCCAGACTGTAGCGCCTAGAACCTCTCGGCCACCCCGGCCGGCGACAATGCGACACCCCACGCGTCCAGAACTGCTACAAAGTGGCTCCAGAAACGCTCTTCTGAGTTTCAACTCTTCCGCTGGCCACTAAACTCCCCAGACATGCGCGAATATGGAATGCCTTGCAACGTGTTGTTCAGAAGAGATCACGCCGTCTTACTCTTACAGATTCATGGACAGCCCTACACGATTCATGGTGTCAGTTCCCTCCAGCACTACTTCATACATTAGTCGAGTCCATGGTGCGTCGTGTTGCGGCTCTTCTGCATGCTCGCTGGGTCCCTACAGGATATTTGGCAAGCCTACCGATCTCTTTGGGTCTTCAGTGTATAATATCGTCTGGGTATACACATCCGCTTAAAAATATGTAATGTTTTTGAATGTGTATGCCGATATTTTCGTTGCTCGCTGAGATAGACTCTCTGATGTGCGCAGCTGCACCGACGGACTCTTGGAGACGCATGCTGGACGTGAACGTGCTGGGTCTGAGCATCTGCACCAGGGAGGCCGTCCAGGACATGATCAGAAGGGGCGTCGACGACGGCTTCGTCATCCACATCAACGGGTGTGTTCCCTACTCCTTTTGCATACTGACTTCATTAATTTACCCACTCCTGTATCACATCACTTACGACCTGGAATACACTGCTAGCTGTGTTCCATAGATTTTAACATGTTATAACAAAATTCTATTGTTATATTTACTGTTGTTTTCCTAGCAATGACTCCCAAAACCACATGAATTACCACTTAACTACGACTGAATTTAATTTTTATAAAACGGAGAGAAAGACCAGAGTAGAGGACAGAATGCATGAGAATACAGGGTGAAAAGTATTTAAACCGACAAACTCTGGGAGGTTGTAGGGGACATCAAAACAAATATTTTTCCCCAATGTCATTTTTTGCTTTGAGGAGTATTTAAACCGGTAGAGGAAGATTTCTCTGGCGGCAAATTTATTAAACCAACAAGCACTTTTCCATTTTTCATGACCAAAAGACAACACATTAACACAACCTAATTTCAATTACCGTAGATTTTCGAAACTGCCTCCACTGACACGTAAACAAAGGTTACGCCGTTGGATCATGTTCTGTCTGACACGGGCAAAAACCCCAGGAGTATCCTGAATAGTTCCTGCTGCTGCTACTATCCGGGCAACCAGATCCTCTTCTGATGCAACAGGAGTTGCGTAAACAAGGTTGCGCATCTCTCCCCACACAAAAAAGTCCAGAGGGGACATATCTGGGGATCGAGCAGGCCATGGTACAGGACCACCTATGCCAGTCCACATTTCTGGTAACCGTCGGTCCAGGAATCGACGCACACGACGACTGAAATGTGCCGGCGCCCCGTCATGTTGGAACCACATTCGTTGTCTTGTAGGGAGCGGGACGTCTTCCAGCAATTCTGGCAATTCTCTGGCGAGAAAATTGTAATAGTGCATGCCATTTAATGGCCTAGGTAGCAGATACGGCCCAGTTAAACAGTCCCCAACAACACCGACCAACACATTAACGAAGAACGGCACTTGATGAACGCTAGTAACTGTGGCATGTGGGTTATCCTCACTCCAAACATGCAAATTGTGCGCGTTGAAGACGCCATGACGCCCGAACGTTGCTTCATCGGCAAACAACGCAGAGGATGGAAATGTAGGATGCATTTCACACTGTTCCAGGTACCGCTGCGAAAACTGTGCTCTGGGTGGATAATTAACTGGTTCCAGGTTGTGGACACGCTGTTAGTGAAAAGGACGTAACAATTGCTCTCGAAGAACTGTTCTTACATTCGTCTGATTCGTGATTGAAGGATCCTGCTCCACATGCTCCAAGACAGCTTCCTCAAATTGAAGCGCTCTTACGGTGCGACGGCGTCCCTGTCCAGATAATCGGCTAAATGACCCGGTCTCACGCAGACGTTGGTACACAGCAGCAAAGGTCGTATGATGCGGGATACGGCGATTAGGATATTGTTGTTGATAAACCCGCTGTGCAGCTCGTCCGTTGTGGTGCGCTACGTAGTACGTACCAACCATATCAGTGTACTCACTCCAGGTGTATCGCTCTATTAGTAAACAGAGACAGTGCACTACTACACTGGTGGACAGCAGTTGCCTACAACTGAAGAGCGTAATACGCCCTCTAACAACTGAAGAGGGCAATACGGCCTCCACCGGTTTAAATAATCCTCATAGGAAAAAATGACATTAGGGAAAAATATTTGTTTTGATGTCCCCTACAACCTCCCAGAGTTTGTCGGTTTAAATACTTTTCACCCTGTATAGATGAGTGGAGGGAGACCGTGAGCATCGTCTAGTAACTACTTCTTTAAAGAGTAATAACAAAAATACGAACAGCAATGGAGACAGATTCTCACCAGAGGAAACAATCCTTTTTCTCAACAAAGAATTTCGTAAAAAAAATTATAGAAAAGGTACATTTATTTAGGATATTTCGGACAGATGACTCAAGAATACTGTAGCAGTTCAGAGTCTCGCGGTGGTAATCCTGAATAAAATGTCCGTCGGCTTCCAGTCGCGCCAAGTGGTTAACATCCCACGCGCTTTCGACCCTGGCCATTGTCAGCTGGAGTGGCTGCTGACAAACAGTTGATACTTTAACTACCGGCTGTGACGTCATTGATGCTCACGGCAACACCATATAGGGACGTCCGTTGAATACGTGGTCGATGCGTCAGCTTCCTCCTCGCGATCGCCGGATGCCAAGCTGCGCTTAGCTCTAGGCCGTCGTCTCCGTTAAATGCACTGTCAGTGATTTCTGTTCTAGTGGCTTCTTTAATTACATTGTTCAGAAACCGTTAGTGCGAGCCACGACAAAGGTTCCGTCAAACTTGACCATGTAGCTGTTATCTACAGCATGTTCAGCTTAGTCGGATTTTTCGGGGTTCGAAGACGATAAATCCTCTTATGCTCCTTCCTGCATTGTTCTACAGCGCACACTGTTTGTATGGCGTACGACTGGCCACAGTTGACAGGTGTTTTGTAGACGGCAGGTGTTCTAAGAGTTGCCACATCTTAACTGGTCTCAGCATCTGACGTATTTTTGACGATTGCTTGAAGGATGATTTGACCTTGTGTCTCTTCAGCAGACTTATTATCTTATTCGACTCGGAGTCACAGAACGGTAAAACAGCAAGTTTCTTTTCCTGTTCCTCATCGATGGCCTTATGTGATTCTTGCTTGAATCCAGTTCATTTATCTGGTGGTCGTTGTCCTGTTGTTTCTGCATACTTGGCGTTGGTGGCTAAGCCCGTGGGGCAGTTTGTCTGCGTCTGATATCATTCTTGCGTAATGTATCAACGTTGGTAACACAGCGCCCCTCTGTGCTGCTGATAATGGCTGATGGCGTGCTAATACAGACGACTGGTGTGAGTAGTTTATCAATAGACGCAGTAGCGAAGACATCCATTTCATTTTTCGGCGGACGGGATGGTCGAGGAATGCCAAGTCATCGTCATTTCCTGGTTCCTTAGTGAACTGGACGTTACTGTCAGTGCTGTTGAGATGTTCCAAGATCTCGTTGAGTTTCCACGTCCACTGCGCCAAATGCCAAATATTTCTTCAGATGATGTAAATCCTCGAACTTCTCTATAAAGTGATTCGCAACCCTTTGAGCTGACGGATTTCCAATCATAACGCCGAGGGTAAGATTGTAGTACTGGTGGTTGTGAAGCCTAAATGGCTCGATCACCTCACTATCGAAGAAATGCGGTCCAAAGGGTCTTCGATAGGTACATTCGTAAACAGCGCCACCATGTCAAAACTGACCAAAATGATACTCTTCATTGAACCGGTGGTGGATACGATGAGGTGGAAAGGTGTCCCATGTTTGTAAATGTTGGGCAAAACACAAACAGCAGGTGATCTGATGGAAATGTTTCTGGACCACACTTTCTTCCAACATTGCTTAAGAAGCTCATATGCGTTTTTCATCATTCTAATTGCTGGATCGCTCCGTTAAGTAGTCCAGAAAGTAAGTCCCGATCGATCGCGAAATGGGAACCACTGGGAAAATCCGGTAAAGCTTTGCACAGATGTGTTGGGCAGTGTCTCTAGTATGACCGTCGGTCGTGTCGCGTCGCTCTTTCCAGTTTTGAGTGAACAGTGAGCACGTAAAGATGCGTAGGGAATAGCGTCCCCCGCCAAGTACGAGGGCCTGATTAGAGATTTCGCCTGTGTCATGCAGCCCACATAACACAACTGTCGAGCAGTTCCTTCTCCATGACAATTCTCGGCCGCACACTGCAGGAGCAATGAAGACGCTCCTGCAGCGTTTCCGATGAGAAGTGTTTGATCACCCACAATACAGTCCGTAATTGGCTCCGCCTAAGTTTCATCTCTGCTCACAAGAACCTTTGGCTATGAAGACCAAATTTTTCCACAGACAACGAGCTGCAAACCAGTGCAGATAACTGGCCGAAAGCACAGGCGGGTGCTTTCTATGAGGAGGATATTGGAAAGTTGGTACAACACTACGATAACACTCGAAGTTGGAGTGGTGACCATGTAGAGAAGTAGGCGTAAGGTGTACCTAACTGTTGCAAATAATACTTTTCTGGTTTTCACTGTGGTTTCCATTTCGTAACCGATGGGAACTTATTTTCTGGAGAGCCCTCGTATTTTGGTCCAGTAGCCTGCATTTCTTCGTATCATAGTACACGTGTTCCACAGGTATATTTGCCTTGTCCTTGCCAGCAGTAAGAACTACAGTGCTTTCATCACTGCGTAGCGTGCGCATGCCATTGCACTCAACGCTGGTCATGTCTGGTGCTGGGGCTTTAACTTTTTCGATGATATGGTTCGTTTTACTTTGTATTTGTGTGTCGTTTCTCTGGGGATCTTGCGCTCTGCCTGTTCGACGTCTCTTATTATTGCACATACGGGGATGACCCATGGCGAAGGTGCAAAGTTAAATTCTTTCTTACGTGTTCACTTAGCACTCGTGTCTATGTCTCCCTCCGTCAAGATGACGGCGGTGCGATGAGAGGACCTGTGCTCCGCACAGTATTGTTAAGAAAGCCGGCTGAACTACCATTTCTGCTTCTCTGTAGTTGGTTTTTTGGGAAATGGGAACGATGCCCAACACCAGGCAGCAATATATGTAGAAGAATTTATTCTTATGGTCTTGCGTCTGCAACTATGGACGTTGACAGACTTGAATTTGGTTGGCATCGGTATGGGTATGGTACTTCTCAATAAATTAATTGTCCATGTAACATAACAGGAAGAGCCTGCATCCAGGGCGACTTTCGTTATATGTACATTAAACCGTAGTCTGAGGCGTCTAAGAGGGTTGGAACTTAAATAGTGCAACTATTTATTCACAACCGATACAAAAGAGTTACATGTTTGCACCTGTCACTGCCCTTCAAAGTAGTCACCAGCGTTGTGTAGTACCCGTTGCCAGCGATGTGGAAGGCGTAGTATACAGTCAGCAGAGCCTGTTCTGTTAGTGGCGCGAATGGAGCGGTCTACTGCCTGTCGAATCTCTGGAACAGTTCTGAAGCGAATGCCACGAAGTGGTTCCTTCATCTTCGGAATCAAATCAGAGTCACAAGGACTTAAGTCCGCGGAGTACGGTAGATGGTAAAGTACTTCCCAGCCCCTTCGACCGAACAGAGCTGCCACAGCTTGCGCTGTTTGCGCCCGCGCATTGTCATGCGAAGTGATGTGTGAGTTGCGCAGAAAGTGTCGCCGCTTCTTTCGCAAAACTGGTCGCAGGT
Organism: Schistocerca nitens; assembly: GCF_023898315.1. Taxonomy (NCBI): domain Eukaryota; kingdom Metazoa; phylum Arthropoda; class Insecta; order Orthoptera; family Acrididae; genus Schistocerca; species Schistocerca nitens. The sequence goes on from NC_064622.1 coordinate 93,104,312, forward strand.
GATGCTCCAAAAACGGACATAATACTGTGCGTTGACGGTCTTCCGTGGAGGAACGTAATGCGTTAGGATAACACCATCATAGTCTAACACGAGAATCACGATACCATTCGCCATACTGGGACTCTGACGCACTGTCGACTTTCGTGGCGACCCATAATGACACCATTCGTTGGATTGGCGTTTCAGTTTTGGCTCGTACGATGTGGCCCATGTCTCATCCAGTGTTACAATATGGCGTAAGAAAGCCTCTCCTTCGCTCTCATAGCGCTCCAAGTCCGTCTGAGCAGCGTCGTAACGCATCCATTTCTGCATTTTCGTCAAGTCATGCGGAACCCAACGTGATGCAATTTTTCGCTTGCCCAGGCGTTTCTTCAGGATGCGAAGCACAGTCATATGCACTAATCTGGTTTTGTGGACGATCTCACGAATCGTATGGCTTCGATCACTGTCCACTAACGCGGCAACAGCATGCACGTCTTCTTCAGAGAGGCTAGGACGACCTGCCCGACGCATGTCTGCCACAGTTTGCCGACCTTCGTTGAAGGCTTTTACCCAACGTGCAACTGTTCTGTACGGCAATGTCGAATCCCCACACGCCTCTTGAAGACCTTGATGACACTGCCGTGCAGTACGACCTCTGGCACATTCAATATTGATCCAACTCCGTTGTTCCTGTTACGAAAACATAGTGGCACCGTTACTTTAGACCGCTCGCTCACAAGTGACTGTGTTTCCCTCGATTGTGCGCGCGCTGGTGACGTGGGACGGACGAGTCCATTTGCTCGGAGGTAAGGTAGGTATTTCAAGAACGTGTACTATCAGTGACAATAGTAGATTCCATTGCATAGTGTCTCCACAGCAGTGTTGCCACTATTTAAGTTCGAGCCTATGTATTTGTGCTTAACGCTTCGTATGCTAATTCTACCGACAACCTCAGAGACTCATGTAAGGAGTTGATTAATTTAAAAGTTTAAAGAAGCTGAGGAAATCGAATTTTATGAGAGTTTTCAAGTTTGAAAATCAACTGTCTGCTTCTTTGAGACTCTGAGGATGTCCGTAGAATTAGGACACGAAGCGATAGGCACAGAAATTTGGCTCAGACCGCGTTTTAATGAGAACGTAAAAAAAAATTGGCAAGGATGTGAACACCGGTCATCGAAGCCTACGTTGTGTAACTAAGTGTTCGTCCTGCACAGGCTCTGGGGACACAACCCACCACCGAACAGCAAGGTGGCCATGGCTGCGGCCACCAAGCAGGCTGTGACGGCGCTGCTGGAAGGTCTCAGGAAGGACCTCGTCGCCAGGAAGAGCCACATCAGAGTGGGGGTAAGCCACGGCCTGGCTGTCCTAGGACGTGATCTCTCAGTATTTCTACTTCTACACTGAACGATGGGGGTAACTACCACATGTGGAGACATCGCTGTCTGGCTTGTACAGGCCTGGACTGATATGTAGTCATTTTCTATGTAACAGCGAAAAATTTTCTCAGAAAAATGACTGATAGTAAGAGCGATGTACCGATATATCTACGGCCGCAACTGTAACTGTAACTGTTAATTCATATATTTCACAGGCCGCACGGATATTGCACTACACGTTTCAGAGTTTCGCCACTCATCTGAAAACTTTTAATACTTACATTTAACGTACATCACTTCTACATAGTGTTTTTGTTGTTCTTGTTGTGATCTTCAGTCGTGTGACTGGTTTGATTTACCTCGTCACGCAAGTGTATACTGTGCATCCCACGTCACCTCTTCATAACTGCTGCAGCCAGATCTAATCGAACCTGCTTACTGTGGTCATGTCTTGGTCTTTCTCTCTCTCTAAAATTTTTATTACCTTCACATCCTTCCACTACCAAACTGACGATTACTTGATGCCACAAGCCGTCTCCTACCAATCAATACCTTGTTCCAGTCAAGTTGGGCCATACATTTTCTTTCTTCTCCTATTCTATTTAATATGTCTCATTTAGATAAGTGATCTTCCCATTTAGTCTTCAGCATTCTTCTGTAGCATCAAATTTCCAAAGTTTCTATTGTCCTCTTGTCTCAATTGCTCAATCAAAACAAGAGCTCACGTGGTGTTGATGGAGTCTCTAACAGAATCTTGAAGTTTTGCTCTAATTTTATAAGTGGAGTCCTTAGTGATATATGCAATGCTTCGCTGGCACAGGGAATTTTTCCAGACAGATTGAAATACACAATTTTCAAACCTCTTCATAAGAAAGGGGACAAGAGTGACTGAAATAATTATAGATCAACCTCATTGCTGCCTTCATTTTCTAAAATATTCGAAAAAAGTTACGTATTCAAAAGTAGTCTCATACTTATGTGAAAATAATTTACTCGGCATGTCACAGTTCGGATTCCGGAAGGGCTACTCGACTGAGAATGCTATCTACACATTTACCCATCAAATAGGTACAAGTCCTACATAACAAATTATCGCCAGTTGGTATTTTCTGTGATCTTTCCAAGGCATTTCACTGTGTGGATTATGTCACACTCTTAGAAAAACTCAGGTTTTATGGAATTGAAGGCTGTACACGCACCTGGTTTGAATCATACTTAACGAACAGAAAGCAAAAAGTTGTGCTGAATAACACAAATAATGTTGGGAGGGTGGTAAATTCTAGTGAATGGGGAGTTATCACAAAGGGAGTCCCACAGGGTTCAATTTTGGGTCCTCTGCTGTTCCTTATTCATGTGAATGACCTCTCATTTAACGTTCAGCAAGCATAACTAGTACTTTTTGCATATGACACGAGTGTTATAATAAATCCCATTCCAGAGAAAGCAGCGGAAGATATTGTTAAGGATGCCTTTCAAAGAATTATTAAGTGGTTCTCAGATAATGGACCCTCCCTTGATTTTGAAAAAACTCAGTATATCCAGTTCTCTACACCGAATAGATTCATACCGACAATTGATGTAGCATATGAACAGGGCTCAGTTAACAGTGTAGATTTCTCCAAAATTTTGGGTGTTCACATTGATGAGAACTTGAACTGGAAGAAGCATATTACTGAGCTTGTCAAACAATTAAGTTTAGCTTCTCTCGCTCTTCATATAATCGCTGGTCTTGGTAATAAACAGATCAGCCTCCAAACGTACTTTGCATATTTTCACTCAATAATGTCTTATGGAATAATTTTCTGGGGTAACTCACCACTTGGACGTAAAGTATTGATTGCACAATAGAGATCAGTGAGAATAATTTGTGGTGTTCAACACAAGGGCGTCATGTAGGCACCTATTCAAGGAGTTAGGTATTTTAACTGCACCGTAAGAGTACATATATTCACTAATGAAATTCACAAAGAACAGTGATGTTCATATGTACAATACTAGAGGGAAAAATGACCTTTCCTGTCCGTTATTGAAGCTGTCAGTTGCTCCAAAAGGAGTAAATTATTCAGCAACAAAAATCTTAGATCATTTTCCCAACAACATAAAGTTAAAGGTAGCAGATTATGTATTACATCCAGCTTAAAGTCATTTCTTTTGGACAACTCTTTCTATTCCACAGACGAGTTTCTGTTTCAGAACTGGTAAAAAAAGAAAAAAAAATGTACCTCTAAATGTAGTTGCATGTGTAGAACATAAAATTTCAGTAATATTAATATTAGCACTATTCATGTGTGTATATATATCTTGTAATCTGACTTGTTCCACATCATAACTGTAAAATAATCGTCAAAATGATCTACAGAACATGACATAACTAAATTAAACTATCACCCAGCTTCTTTTGTTTGCAAGGCTACGGCCCTGACAAATACTTTTAGAAAAGACTTCCTAACAGTTCACTTTATATTCGATATTAACAAATTGTGCTTTGTCAGAAAGGAGTGTCTTACAATTGACAATAAGTATTTTATATTCTTCCTTTGTCCAATATCAGCTATTCTGCTGCCCAAATAGCAGCCCTCATCTACTACGTTTAGTGTCTCGTTTCTTAATCTCTTTCACTCAGCATCATCTGATTCAATTCCACTACATTCCATTAGCCCTGCTTTACTTTCGTTGATCTTCTCCTTATAGCGTCTTTTCAAGACACTCTTCATTCCATTCCATTGCTTTTCCAGAGTCCTTTGCCATCTCTGTCAGAATCATAAAGTTACTCCCAAACGTGCCTGTACTTTAATCCCTTCATCAGATTTTTCTTTGATATCCTTTACTACTTGCACAATGTATTGACTGAATAACATCGAGGATAAGCTATAATATTTTCTCACTCCGATCTCAACCACTGCTTCCCTTTGATGACCTTCGATTCCTACAATTGCCGTCTGTCTTCAGTATAAGTTGCAAATAAAATTTCGCTTCTGTATTTTACCCCGGCTGCCTTTAGAATTACGAACACAGCGTTCCAGTCAAGTTTTTCAAAAGCTTTCTCTAAAGCTGCTAAAACAGTGAACGTAAAATTGCTTTTTTAAAAAAAACTACAGCCGAAGACAAGCTGTAGAGTCAACATCGCCACCACCCCGACATTTCTCTAGAATCGAAGTTGATCTTCCCCGAGGTCGACTTCTACCAGTTTCTTCATTCTTCTGTAAATAATTCGTGATAGTATTTTGCAGCCACGGGTTGTTAAAGCAATGATTGACACTATTCACACGTCAGCACTTACCTTCTTTGGAACTGAAATTATCTTCTATACATTGTGACATAAAATAAAACAACATCTGTCGTAACTTAATATATTAGAGCAGGCTCTTTACTGTTGCCTTTGGTTTATTAGCTGGTGGATGGTTTCAGATGCAGCAAATTCAGTTTGTTTATGTATTTTATTTACTTTCCGTGACCAGAACACTAGACATTAAACATACATTCAAATCCAGTACAAGTCAGCTGTAATAAAGTTTAAAGCTTAAATACGTCTTGTTCAATAATTAGCTACTGAGATGGCCTAGCTGTAAATCTACCGGGATGCAGCTTCTGCTCAAATTTTGGCACGTCCGTAGGTGGTCGTCCATTCCTGCAATCACATAGGGTTCCACATCGAAGTAGCTCCAATGGGCACCGTTATACTTACAATTTGAGACCCTGGTCTTCAGCCCGTCGAGAGGCTTCCGGGTTCTAAAGGATTTGTTATTCCTAGACGCAAGTTCTTCTTTCAGCTCCAGGATAGGATGGTTGCCTCATTCCATAGCTGTAGTCTCTTTCTGGTGACGTTGTCTGGCTCTGACGATCAAACGAAACTCTTTCTTGAGCGGAGTCGCCTAGGCTGTTGTTCGTGTCCGTGCAGAGGGTGGCAATAATCTGTCATCTGCACTACTGGCCATTAAAATTGCTACACCAAGAAGATGCAGATGATAAACGGGTATTGATTGGTCAAGTATATCATACTAGAACTGACATGTGATTACATTTTCACGCAATTTGGGTGCATAGATTCCGACAAATCAGTACCCAGAACAACCACCTCTGGCCGTAATAACGGCCTTGATACGCCTGGGCATTGAGTCAAACAGAGCTTGGATGACGTGTACAGGTTCTGCTGATCATGCAGCTTCAAAACGATACCACAGTTCATCAAGAGTAGTGACTGGCGTATTGTGACGAGCCAGTTGATCGGCCCCCATTGACCAGACGTTTTCAGTTGGTGAGAAATTTGGAGAATGTGCTGGCCAGGGCAACAGTCGAACATTTTCTGTATCCAGAAAGGCCCGTACAGGACCTACAACATGCGGTCGTGCATTATCCTGCTGAAATGTAGGGTTTCGCAGGGATCGAATGAAGGGTAGAGCCACGGGTCGTAACGCCCACTGTTCAAAGTGCTGTCAATGCGAACAAGAGGTGACCGAGACGTGTAACCAATAACACACCATACCATCACGTCGGGTGCAACGCCAGTAAGGCGATGACGAATACACGCTTCCAATGTGCGTTCACCGCGATGTCGCCAAACACGGATGCGACCATCATGATGCTGTAAACAGAACCTGGATTCATCCGAAAAAATGACGTTTTGCCATTCGTGCACCCAGGTTCGTCGTTGAGTACATCATCGTAGGCGCTCCTGTCTGTGATGCAGCATCAAGGGTAACCGCAGCCATGGTCTCCGAGCTGATAGTCCATGCTGCTGCAAGCTGCAAACGTCGTCGAACTATTCGTGCAGATGGTTGTTGTCTTGCAAACGTCCCCACCTGTTGACTCAGGGATCGAGACGTGGCTGCACGATCCGTTACAGCCATGCGGATAAGATGCCTGTCATCTCGACTGCTAGTGATACGAGGCCGTTGAGATCCAGCACGGCGTATCGTATTACCCTCCTGAACCCACCGATTCCATATTCTGCTAACAATCATTGGATCTCAACCAACGCGAGCAGCAATGTCGCAATACGATAAACCGCAATTGCGATAGGATACAATCCGACCTTTATCAAAGTCGGAAACATGATGGTACGCATTTCTCCTCCTTACACGGGGCATCACAACAACGTTTCACCAGGCAACGCCGGTCAACTGATCTTTTTGTATGAGAAATCGGTTGGCAACTTTCCTCATGTCAGAACGTTGTAGATGTCGCCACCGGCGCCAAACTTACGTGAATGCTCTGAAAAGCTAATCATTTGCATATCATAGCATCTTCTTCCTGTCGGATAAGTTTCGCGTCTGTAGCACGTCATCTTCTTGGTGTATCAATTTTAATGACCGGTAGTGTATTTCTTTCTCTCCACCTTGGCAGCTACTTGCCGCCGTTTACTGAAGGGAGCTGTCCTTGTGAGAGACAGACACCTTCCCTGTCGACGTGGGGTACCTTGTAGCCATATTTTACGACGAAGTCTGTTATCATCGTTAGTAAAAGTGTAACTCCTCATAGTTCCTGTGGAAGCTTAGCGTGACCTATGTGGATGCTTTTTTGCCGTGTAGCGTGGTGTGGTATGAGAGTATACTTTTATTTTCAGTCACTTCACTGTTGTCGGTGGTGTAGATCGTAGGACAATAGATAATATTTAAAATTCACTTTCACTTCCACATAGTCACAACTCCATTCAAACGACGTTGTTTATGTTCTGTTTAAAAGATACCGTAGTCTTGAGGTACTTGCTTTGACTAATAAACAAAACACCGATTCCCCGGTTCGAACACAGTTATTGCTTATATTTTGAATAAAAATCATCAGTAATGGCGACCGAAGACTTAAGGTATAAGCAGTTTTCTCTTTCTTGCCAACAGTCTTGTCGAAGAGGGCGGAGAACGGAGTTTCATGACACCCTCTTGCTCTTGAGTTGGGAAATTACTTCTAAAAGGCGGAAGAATCAGCGGTGATCATTGGATTGGGATGCAGAAGACGATGGAAACCACTTCAGTAATGACATTCAATATACGAGGTGCATTCAAGTTCTAAGGCCTCCAATTTTTTTTCTCTGGACTGGAAAGAGATAGAAACATGCGCATTGTTTTAAAATGAGGCCGCATTCATTGTCAATACGTCCCAGAGATGGCAGCACCGTACGGCAGATGGAATTTTACCGCCAGCGGCGAGAATGAGAACTGTTTTAAATACTTATGATGGCGACGTTTTCCTTACTTGAACAGCGTGCAATCATTCGTTTTCTGAAGTTGCGTGGTGTGAAACCAATTGAAATTCATCGACAGTTGAAGGACACATGTGGTGATGGAGTTATGGATGTGTCGAAAGTGCGTTCGTGGGTGTGACAGTTTAATGAAGGCAGAACATCGTCTGACAACAAACTGAAACAACCTCGGGCTCGCACAAGCCGGCCTGACGACATGGTCGAGAAAGTGGAGAGAATTGTTTTGGGGGATCGCCGAATGACTGTTGAACAGATCGCCTCCAGAGTTGGCATTTCTGTGGGTTCTGTGCACACAATCCTGCATGACGACCTGAAAATGCGAAAAGTGTCATCCAGGTGGGTGCCACGAATGCTGATGGATGACCACATGGCTGCCCGTGTGGCATATTGCCAAGCAATGTTGACGCGCAACGACAGCATGAATGGGACTTTCTTTTCGTCGGTTGTGACAATGGATGAGACGTGGATGCCATTTTTCAATCCAGAAACAAAGCGCCAGTCAGCTCAATGGAAGCACACAGATTCACCGCCACCAAAAAAATTTTGGGTAGCCGCCAGTGCTGAAAAAATGATGGTGTCCATGTTCTGGGACAGCGAGGGCGTAATCCTTACCATTGCGTTCCAAAGGGCACTACGGTAACAGGTGCATCCTACGAAAATGTTTTGAAGAGCAAATTTCTTCCTGCACTGCAACAAAAACGTCCTGGAAGGGCTGCGCGTGTGCTGTTTCACCAAGACAACTCTCCCGAACATCGAGCTAACGTTACCCAACAGTTTCTTCGTGATAACAACTTTGAAGTGATTCCTCATGCTCCCTACTCACCTGACCTGGCTCCTAGTGACGTTTGGCTTTTCCCAACAATGAAAGACACTCTCCGTGGCCGCACGTTCACCAGCCGTGCTGTTAATGCCTCAGCGATTTTCCAGTGGTCAAAACAGACTCCTAAAGAAGCCTTCGCCGCTGCCATGGAATCATGGCGTCAGCGTTGTGAAAAATGTGTACGTCTGCAGGGCGATTACGTCGAGAAGTAACGCCAGTTTCATCGATTTCGGGTGAGTAATTAATTAGAAAAAAAATCGGAGGCCTTAGAACTTGAATGCACCTCGTATATCCTCATTACATGTGACCGGTAATTGAAAGAGTGTCATGATGGTCTCTCCATTTACGGAATATTACGAATTAGTCACACATTCTGATCTCCTGGAGGATCTGCCAAAGTCGAAGGTTACCTTGAGAAAAACGCTGAATAATCAACGAATAGGTGGCGTTCTGCGAGTAGGAGCATGGAACGTCAAAATTTTGATCGTGGCTGTGAAACTAGAAAATCTAAAAATAGAAATGAAGAAGCTAAATGTACGATGGCGTGCTGAAAAATAAAGCCCCCGAATTTTTTGTGTGGAAACTTTGGTAGCTTTTTAAATAAAATAAATATGTTCATGTCTATACATTTGAGCCCTCTGCCGCCACAGATCTCCGTATTGTAGCGTGTTACATGATTGTGTCTAACGTAACTACAATGGTGTCTGAGAGCTTGCTGTAATCGAGTTTCTAACCGCAGAAGAGTTGGTCCGCACATGAGCACCCACTTTTTCAGCATGACAATGCCAAATCACACACGAGAGTTACGACATCTGCAAGAACCCGGCGCCTTGGGTCCACTGTCGTCGATCATCCCCCATGCAGCCCCGACTGAGCCCCATCCGATTTTCGTCTGTTTCCAAAACTTAAGTAACTCCTTCGAGGACTTCACTTTGAGAGTGATGAAGCGGTGCAAGCGAAGACGAGGTCATGCCTCCGTCAACGAACTCACACATTCTATAATGACGGCATCAACAAAGTGGTATATAGTTGGGAGAAATATGTTCATCACCAGGATGACCACGTTGAGAAGAATTAAGTCCCATAATGTTAATGACTTTAATTTTATGTAAAAAGCTTGAAGAGTTTTCACACAAAAAATTCGAGAGCATTACTTTTCAGCAAGCCCTTATAGATGTATTGTGGGCCATTGCAGTGAAATGGAAATAAAATAAAGATTTCTGGTTAGATGAATATAGTGTAACAAATAGCGGTAGAAAATTATTAGGATTCGTTATGAGAACTAAAGTATGGCAGAGAGGGAGTTAATTTCAGCAGTTCAATGACAGGATTGTTCTCTACAGAATCTACAGCAAACCGTCTCCGACAACGACAGTTCAGATACACATTCTAACGTCAGAAGCAAAATATGACGAGATAAATAAGGCATACGAGGAAGATATTGTGCGGGTAATTCAGTGTGTGCAGTGGGATGATAATCTAATAATTGTGGTAGTACGGGAAATATCGAAAATAAAGTTACGAGATCATATGGGCTTATCACCTGGAATGAGATCGGGCAAAGACTAATTGAGTCCTGTAGTAAATTTGAATTAGTAATAGCGAATATTCTGTTCAAGAATCGCAAGAGGAGGAAGTATGCTTACAAAAGGCTGGGAGATGTGGCAAGATTTGAGTTAGATTACGTCATAGTCAGGTAGTGATTCCGAAATCAGATATTGGATTTTAAGGCACAGCCAGGAGCAGATATAGACTCAGATCAGAATTTAGTGGTGATGAAGCGTCGGTTGAAGTTTAAGAGACTAGTCAGGCAGAATCAATGCGCAAGGAAGTGGGATACGGAAATACTAAGGAATGGAGAGATACGCTTGACGTTCTCTAATGCTATAGATTCTGCTTTGAGGAATACCTTAGTAGGCAGTTCAGTTGAAGAGGAATGGACATCTCTAAAATGGACAATCACAGAAAATGGAAAAAAAAACATAGGTAACAAGAGGATAACAGGGAAGAAACCATGGGTAACAGAAGAAATGCTTGAGCTGATCGATGAAAGAAGAAAGTACAGAAAAGTTCGGGAAGATTCACCAATACAAGTCACTCAGGAATAAAACAGACAGGAAGTTCAGGGCAACTAAGGTGAAATGGCTGGATGAAAATGTGGAGGAATCGAAAAAGAGGTGTTTGTCTGAAGAACTGACTCAGCATATAGGAATTTTAAAACAGTCTTCGGTGAAATTAAAAGCAAGGTTGTTAAGATTAAGTGTGCTACGGAAATCCCACTGTTAGCAGACAGAGGATAGGTGAAAAGTGTATATTAGTGGCCTTTAATGGGGGGGAGGCAGGGGGGGGAGGGAAGAGGAAAGAGAGATTGTCTGATGACGTGACAGAAACAGATACAGGAATCTTTATAAAAGGGACAGGGATTCAGTATTAGAATCAGAATTTAAGAGAGCTTCGGAAGACTTAATATCAAATAAGACAAAAGGAATAGATAATATTTCATCAGAAATCATCTGGGGGAGTGGCAACAGAATGATTTTTCACGTTGGTGTGTAGAATATGAGGGCTTGACGAAGTACCATCTGACTTTCGGGAAAACATATTCCACACAATTCCGAAGATTGCGAGAACTGACAAGTGCGAGGATTATGCACAATCTGTTTAACAGCTCACGCATCCAAGCTGCTGACAAGAATCGTAGACAGAAGAATTGAAAATAAAACTGAATAAGTGTTACAAGACGATCAGTTTGGCTTTAGGAAAGGTAAAGGAACCAGAGAGGCAGTTCTGTTGTCGCGGTTGATAATGGAAGCAAAACTGAAGGAAAATCAAGACCTGGAAAAAGCTTTCCACAATGTAAAATGGTGCAAGTTGTTCGAAATTCTGAGAACAACAAGGGTAAGCTATAGGGAGAGAGATTAATAGAAAATATGTAGAACAGTCAAGAGGGAATAATAAGAGTGGATGATCAAGAACGAAGGGTCCCGATTAAAAAGTGTGTAAGACAGGGTTGTAGTCTTTCGCCCCTGCTGTTCAATCTATACATCGAAGAAGCAATGACAGAAATAAAAGAAAGCTTCAGGAATGGAATTTAAGTTCAAAGTGAAAGGATATCTACGATAAGATTCGCTAGTGACATTGCTATCCTCAGGAAAAGCGAAGAAGAATTACAGATTTTGTTGAATGGAATGAACACTCTAATACGTACATAATGTCGATTGAGAGAAAATCGAAGAAAAACGAAAAAGGAATTCTGCTGCCTAGACAGCAAAATAATCCGTGGCGGGCGGAGCAAAGAGGACATAAAAGCACACTAGCACTGGCAAAAAGGGCACACCTGGCCAAGAGAAGTCTACTAGTATCAAACACTGGCTCCAGTTTGAGGAAGAAATTTCTGAGAATGTACGTTTGGAGCACAGCATTGTATGACAGTAAAACATGCACTGTAGAAAACCCGTAACAGAAGGTAATTGAAGCATTTGCGATGCGACGCCACCGAAGAATGTTGAAAATTATGTTGTCTGATAAGGTAAGGTTCGTGGAGGTTCTCAGTAGAATCGGCGAAGAAAATGCGGAAACACTGACTAGAAGATGGGACAGTATGGTACTAGACGTAGCTGTAGAGGGTAAAAACTGCGGAGGAAGACAGATTGGAATTTTTCCAGAATAACTAAGGACTTGGTTGCAAGAACTACTCTGAGATGATAAGGTTAGCACAGGAGAGGAATTTGTGCGGGGCCTCATCAAAATAAAAGAGAACAGAAGTCTCTTTAGAAAACACGTATTCTGAATTTCTGTTCACTGTAATCACGTTAGTAATATATTCTAAGTGACTTTTGTGAAATTTACCTAAACTGGTACAGATCTGTCATAAGGTCCATAACGACTGACTCAATTATCGCTACACAGCAGTGTTTCAACATTGTTTTATCTTTTTATCTCATTTATAGCTCTTTCCTCGAAAATAGTCTTCTGCGTTTCTGAATAATTTGGAGTGGATCGAGGTCATTTAACGAAAATGGGAATTTTGTGCTTTGTAGTTAGGTATCTGCTGCAGATTTGTGCTCTTTCTCATTTTGAATCACCCAACATGTTTCTGCAGAGGCTTTTATAACTGGTAAAAGAATTGATAATAATTGGAGCATATAATTTTATATATTCCAAGTTGATCACATTTATTCTGTATCTGCTTCATGTTGTGTTCTATTCCTTAACTCCGGTAGTGATGATGAAAGTATTTCTGAATTTTTTTTCCATTCTGTCTGAAGTTGTTTCAAAATACGAAACGCTTGTGTATTTATTTAAATTATTTGTCTGAGTACTGCTATGACGATTTATTTGTTATGATCTCTATTTTCTTCAGCTTCTTGTGGATAGAATCAATGTTTGTTTGCTATTTGTTCGATAGCAATCTTATTGATAGTTTACACATCTCATTTTAAATCTTTTGGATTTAAAGAGAATTTATACACAGGCACTGAGGACAAACCTGATCGCAGCATCTTCACGAGAGTTTGTTTGTGTGGAACTTGTGGCTATTTTGCTGCCTATCATAGTTGGCTTTTCTATACCTCAGCGATGAGTGTGTCATTAAATACAAGTAAGTAAGATTTCTATTTTCTCCTTATTCCACAAAGTAATCTACTTGTATCAATCGCAGGCCCTTATTTAAGGAAGAAATTTCTGTGAAAGTACATCAGGAACAGGTGGAAAAAATCGCAAAATAAGAGATTCAAAGTGACTGAGATGTCCTATGGAAGAAAGCTGCATGGACTGAGAAGAAAAAAAATGAGGAAGTTATCAACAGAATCTACGAGAAAGGGAACATGAGGAAAACGCTGGCACTGCAAGAATAAGGGACAGGACGATAGCACATGTGTTGAGAATCACAGGAATAGCTTCCGTGGAACTAATGGAGCCACTGAGGGCAGAAGATGAGCAGAAAGACAGAGACAGCAATATGCTGAACAAATAGTTCAGGATGTTAGATACAATCGCTAGTCTGAGATGATGGTGTTGGTACAGGAGAGGAACTAGTTGTGGGTCGTATACAATCCTAGAAGTTCAAACAGTGGGACTCCGAAACCGCCTCACACAAAACGATTTTCTGAAACATTTCAAGTAGTGAAAGGGAACGAATACAGTTCTCTGGTAACTCAGCTAGGTCCTACATTGATGGTGCAACGTTGACAGATAACATCGATGTTCTGCTCACCAATTCTTTACTCAGTCTGCTGTACATTTCGATCGCCTTGTCATCATCATCATCAGGTACATTTCTGTTTAGTTGATGAATTTCGTTTGTGAGTCTCAGTTGCGGGCCATTTGGCAGACGGCTTTCATACGAGCCGCTGGAGCTGTAAGTCTATAACCCAGCGAAATCTTTTGTCCAGGACTTTTTCCACTCACAGATATTCTTCTGATCTTGTACTCTCATATATATCTGGTTTTTAAATTATTTATTCAATAATCTTTGAGAGACACTCTCGAACTTGGCTGGACGGCTATTTAAACCTGAAAAATAAACTGATTCCCTCACACTTGGTATTCAGGAAAAAGCTCACCATAGAGAAAGGTTCAAATGGTTCAAATGGCTCTGAGCACTATGGGACTCAACTGCTGAGGTCATTAGTCCCCTAGAACTTAGAACTAGTTAAACCTAACTAACCTAAGGACATCACAAACATCCATGCCCGAGGCAGGATTCGAACCTGCGACCGTAGCGGTCCTGCGGTTCCAGACTGCAGCGCCTTTAACCGCACGGCCACTTCGGCCGGCCATAGAGAAAGAACTGTATATCATTGCGGTGATTATATTATAGATTAATTTCTATATGCTGCTTATCTCAAATAACATAGTTTAAAACAACCTACGAGAACTTTGTTATATGATTCAGATCAAAAATTACTATTTGTATTCTGTTTTGGAACCCTTCTCCTTCTCATTTTTTTTTTTTCGTTACAGCAAGTATCTCCCGGATTGGTGAAGACAGAGTTCTACAATACAACTAAACACTTGACACCTGAAATGTTCAAGACAGCACCTTATCTGGAACCAGAAGATATAGCGAATGCTGTCATCTACATGTTGTCCCAGCATCCGAGAGTACAGGTAAAGCTTTTTTCGTACTACAGTTCCTGCGGGTACACACCAGTCAAAGAGATTCATATATTCGGCAAGCTATAGTTTGTCAAATGATTTTTGCTGCTACTCTTAGCTGCTGTGCACTGAAAAATTCTAACTTTTGCTGTATTTCTTTCACACTTTGCCTCTCGCTCGTTTTATCTCGCCAGTGGAATAGAGGAAAACAAACAAACCGATGTTTTTCTGTTCCAGGTTCATGACATCCTAATCCACCCGACAGGTGATCCGTTCTAGATGGAATCCTTTGTGATAATGCACGGATAAACGCGCTGCATCTATCCTTCACCTTGAATTGCTGGTCATGTATTTGTTTGTGTTGTGCAGTTACCCGTACATTACTCCGGTATCTCATAATCAATTGAATTGTTAAGAAGTTACAAAATCGTCTTTAAAAAATAAATTATGCAATTTTCTCATTTTGTTTGTTTGATTACTACTTATTCGTTTGTTTACTCTTGTCGCAATAAGTACCTGAGGCCACGAATCATGTCAAACACATTACAATTTACGGTCCAGGTCTGTATAACGTTGCTTTTAAGTTACCATTGAAGATAATATACGACAAAAAAACTTGCTTACGACTGACTGAATGTTTCGCAATGACATGAACTTGAGTACATATCTTTTTCCAGATGAGGAAATGATTATTAGCCATAGCAAAAAATGACTTAACAGAAAGTGATTTTTAAAATGAATATTATAGCTAAAGGTTACTGTATCCCAGTGCTCACGTAGATTTGCAATGATTATCTCCTATTTTCAACCCCTGTTAGGCCCAGTGTTACAGGTTAGTATTACCATCCGTGCTGCAGAAGCACTGGCGGTTACAGGACCAAATCTGTGCCTAAAAGGTAATCTTAAAATTACGGTGTAAATAGGCTGTTTAGGTTTTTATGTTGGTAACGTCACGTAGCGCTCTGTATGAAAATCACTCGCTGTGCTGTGTGCAGTCTATGGCTGCTCTGCATTGTTGGAATATTCGCTTGTGTAGTGTTGGGCATTTGGATGTGAACAGCGCGTAGCATTGCGCAGTTGGAGGTGAGCCGCCAGCAGTGGTCGGTGTGGGGAGAGAGATGGCAGAGGTTTGAGAGCGGATGATCTGGACGTGTGTCCATCAGAGAGAGTAAATTTGTAATACTGTATATCATGAACTGATATATAACATATATATGTTGACTTTTGAATATTATTAACGTAAATACATTGTTTGTTCTCTATCAAAATCTTTCATTTGCTAACTATGCGTATCAGTAGTTAGAGCCTTCAGTAGTTAGAATTTTTTATTTAGCTGGTAGTATTGGCGCTCGCTGTATTGCAGTAGTTCGAGTAACGAAGATTTTTGTGAGGTAAGTGATTCATGAAAGGTATAGGTTATTGTTAGTCAGGGCCACTCTTTTGTAGGGATTATTGAAAGTCAAATTGCGTTGCGCTAAAAATATTGTGTGTCAGTTTAGTGATGATCAGAATAAGTAAGGAGAGAAATGTCTGAGTACGTCCAGTTTTGCTCATCTGTTTGAAAATCAAATAACGTAAGAGGTTTATGAGCACAGTCATTTATAATTTTTCTAAGGGGATGTTTCAAAGGCTGTACCAAAAAATATATCCATTAGACTTTTCATTTCATGATCACACATATACATATTGATAATAGCCAGTTTTGAGAGTTATCTACGTAAAGCTATGCAGTATCACAGGAATTATAGAGGAGAAGCAGTAAAATTTAATAAATTTGCAGTAAAATTCGGTTTATGTATGCACTATACTGTCAAAGTTCGCAGTAACAGCAGTCTAATACGCAGAGTCACGATCTTGGACGGGAGCAACACTCTATCAAAGGTGAGAAAAAGAATGCGTGTGGGCACTAAGGATGCATCTACCGTTTTCATCACCCGATGGACGTCAGGCCACACGGCAGTCTAGTGAACACCACGGGATGAATTGAGGGTTCTACGCTGGTCAGGTGGGTGAGACTGTGAATCACGATAGCTGATCACGGTACCTGATGCCCATAGTTGGAACTGGTCGGTGGCGCTGTGACGCACGGCAGTTCAAAAATGATTCCAATGGCTCTGAGCACTATGGGACTTAACTGCTGAGATCATCAGTCCCCTAGAACTTAGAACTACTTAAACCTAACTAACCTAAGGACATCACACACATCCATGCCCGAGGGAGGATTCGAGCCTGCGACCGTAGCGGTCGCGCTGTTCCAAACTGAAGCGCCTAGAACCGCTCGGCCACCCCGGCCGGCCACGCACGGCAGTCACGTACCCCATACTCTGAACATTAATGCTACCAAGCTTGGTAATCGCACGGTAATTAGTTTCCGTGTTATAATGTGCTAAATAGGGAAAATTTAATTGTAACCATCCGGTAACTGTGTACACAAAAATCCCATAATTGTATCATGAATACAAAGCCGTAAACGACTTTCAACACCGCTATTAAATACCAAGTCAGCGTATCAGTCTTTCTTCAGTCCGCCATGCCTACATAAGAAGCCAAAGCCAGCATTTCTCCGGTACCTGTGACCTTACCTAGTCTCCCAGGAGAGTGAGAGAGAATCCTCAACAGATCGCACGATCTGCTACGTCAGCGTTTCTTCCCAAGCGCTAGCCAATTACAGTGTACCTATCACTCCATTCTGTCTTCTTTTGCTATTACTTTTTAATATTTGCTTATATTTAATTCTAGTTTTCTGGCTTCAGTCATACTTCTCGCTGCAGTAAGCTGCCATTTCTCTCTTGTAACCGCAATTTTTAACTGTTTTGGATTTTCTCCATTTACCGCTGTTCTGGGGTTCGCTGTGACAGTGTTTGGTGCGCAACCTGTGCTAGCCACGACCTGGAACGACGGTTAGGCCTCCTCGCTGTTCCCGAAAAGCCAATGCGCCAATGCTCTTGGCCATCAGGGTGGCCAATTCCGAGAATCTGCGGCGTCTTTGACCTCTCGTGGCACCCGCCCTGCCCAGCAGAGAAATCCAACGCTTGCAAACCAAATGCCTAACTTCTTTAATCTATTCTGAAAGCTGGCCGGGAGGATTTTGTCGTTACGCCGTATGCTTTTCAGGGTTGCTAGGTTTTTTTCTCAATAAAAGCAAGATTCTTCTTACGAAATCTGCACGAAATATACATAGGGCCTAAATTCAAAATACAATATAACAAAGGACTGCATTTTGGTTTATTAATATTTTCGCTCACTTTTTAACCTCCTTAATAGGACCTTCCACTCTCCCCCGTCGACAAAAGGACGAAACTACAGGCACGTAAATGAGTAATTCATCTTCACCCTTAATTCAGCTTCTAATATAGCCGTTGATAAACGCTTTCTGTCATCTCACCATGTGTTCTTCATGAAGATGAAATTGCTTTCTGGAGCACCATTGGAATGAGGTACGGAAAAGAGGTTCAACAGTTTTTCACTATTTTCAAAATGACAAAAAAATTCCATCCATTCATCAGACTTCAGCTTACAAAAGTTCTCTTCTTCCTTCAGAAAGGTGTTTACTGGATATACTTTTCGATCATCAAATCCTCGTCTACAAGAAGTTCGTACGAAGAAGCCACTGCTATGAATGCTGAAACTGAGCCTGTTCCCCCGTAAATGAGACTGGCTTGAAAGCTTTGTAAACATTCTCTTCAAAGTCAAATCGTTCCTCAAAATAGTTAATATCTCACTGCAAGTAATCATCCGTTTCTCTTTTGAACGTTTTGACACAACAATCATTTAGTGTCTTCAAGACGACCGAGGATTCCACAGAGGAAAGAAACTGCCCAATGTTACGTAGCTGTTCTAGCAAAGAATTGGTAAGAAATGCTAATTTCGATTTCTGACTCGCTACTCGAAAACCACGGCTGTTAAGTCAGGTTTGCCAACTTAGCTCTCTGACTAAATCTAAAAGCAGAATCTTGAATTCCAGCAGTCTTTACAAACTCGTCTTCCTCTGTGTGTGAGTGATCAGCGTAGATGGCTACCATGCGGAAAATCTGGGTTCGATTCACTGTACTGGCAAGGAATTTTGCCTGGTGGGTGGTCCGCTACGGGGTACACTTCTGCCTCGTGATGTCAAGCGAGGAGCAACGTGACAGAATAGTAGCGGCTCCACGGTCTGAGCAGTCTCCAAAAGGATCGAAAGAGTGGTGTGCCAACTGATGAGCCGCTCACACCGACACAGGGAAAACAGTGATGAAAGTTTCCAGAAGTTTATTGACGAAGGAAAGAAACGTCTGATTCGACGGCAATAACAAAATCACAATTAATGTGTCTCACAGATGTGATGACTTGACAGTATGGTGGTACCAGTGTCTGAGAAGTAACACATTCAGTGTCTTCATAGTCAAATACATTTATATGGAAAATATTCTAATCGAGCAGGTAGGTTAGAAAATTTAAAAAGGGAAATGGATAGGTTAAACTTAGATATAGTGGGAATTAGTGAAGTTCGGTAACAGGAGGAACAAGATTTTTGGTCAGGTGAATACAGGGTTATAAATACAAAATCAAACAGGGGTAATGCAGGAGGTTTAATAATGAATAAAAAAATAGGAGTGCGGGTACACTACTACAAACAGCATAGTGAACGCATTATTCTGGCCACGATAGACACGAAGCCCACGCCTACGAAAGTAGTACAAGTTTATATGCCAACTAGCTCTGCAGATGATGAAGAAACTGATGAAATGTATGATGACATAAAAGAAATTATTCAGATAGTGAAGGGAGACGAAAATTTAATAGTCATGGGTGACTGGAATTCGAGTGTAGGAAAAGGGAGAGGAGTAAACGTAGTAGGTGAATATAGATTGGGGGTAAGAAATGAAAGAGGAAGCCGTCTGTTAGAATTTTGCACAGAGCATAACTTTAACATAGATAACACTTGGTTCAAGAATCATAAAAGAAGGTTGTATACATGGAAGAACCCTGAAGATACTAAAAGGTATCAGATAGATTATATAATGGTAAGACAGAGATTTAGGAACCAGGTTTTAAATTGTATGACATTTCCAGGGGCAGATGTGGACTCTGACCACAATCTATTGGTTATGAACTGCAGATTACAACCGAAGAAACTACAAAAAGGTGGGAATTTAAGGAGATGGGACCTGGATAAACTGACCAAACCACAGGTTGTGCAGAGTTTCAGGCAGAACATAAGGCAACAATTGACAGGAATGGGGGAAAGAAATACAGTAGAAGAAGAATGGGCAGCTTTGAGGAATGAAATAGTGAAGGTAACAGAGGATCAAGTAGGTAAAAAGACGAGGGCTAGTAGTAATCCTTGGGTAACAGAAGAGATACTGAATTTAATTGATGAAAGGAGAAAATACAAAAATGCAGTAAGTGAAGCAGGCAAAAAGGAATACAAACGTCTCAAAAATGAGATCGACAGGAAGTGCAAAATGGCTAAGCAGGGATGGCTAGAGGACAAATGTAAGGATTTAGAGGCTTATCTCACTAGGGGTAAGATAGATACTGCCTACAGGAAAATTAAAGAGACCTTTGGGGAAAAGAGAACGACTTGTATGAATATCAAGAGCTCAGATGGAAACCCAGTCCTAACAAAAGAAGGGAAAGCCGAAAGGTGGAAGGAGTATACAAAGGGTCTATACAAGGGCGATGTACTTGAGGACAATATTATAGAAATGGAAGAGGATGTAGATGAAGATGAAATGGGAGATACGATGCTGCGTGAAGAGTTTGACAGAGCGCTGAAAGACCTGAGCCGAAACAAGGCCTCAGGAATAGACAACATTCCATTAGAACTACTGACGGCCTTGGGAGAGCCAGTCCTGACGAAACTCTACCATCTGGTGAGCAAGATGTATGAGACAGGCGAAGTACCCTCAGACTTCAAGAAGAATATAATAATTACAATCCCAAAGAAAGCAGGTGTTGACAGATGTGAAAATTACCGAACTATCAGTTTAATAAGTCACAGCTGCAAAATACTAACGCGAATTCTTCACAGACGAATGGAAAAACTGGTAGAAGCCGATCTCAGGGAAGATCAGTTTGGATTCCGTAGAAATATTCGAACACGTGAGACAATACTGACCTTACGACTTATCTTAGAAGAAAGATTAAGGAAACGCAAACCTACGTTTCTAGCATTTGTAGACTTAGAGAAAGCTTTTGACAATGTTAACTGGAATACTCTCTTTCAAATTCTAAAGGTGTCAGGGGTAAAGTACAGGGAGCGAAAGACTATTTACAATTTGTACAGAAACCAGATGGCAGTTATAAGAGTCGAGGGGCATGAAAGGGAAGCAGTGGTTGGGAAAGGAGTGAGACAGGGTTGTAGCCTCTCCCCGATGTTATTCAATCTGTATATTGAGCAAGCAGTAAAGGAAACAAAAGAAAAATTCGGAGTAGGTATTAAAATTCATGGAGAAGAAGTAAAAACTTTGAGGTTCGCCGATGACATTGTAATTCTGTCAGAGACAGCAAAGGACTTGGAAGAGCAGCTGAACGGAATGAACAGTGTCTTGAAAGGAGAATATAAGATGAACATCAACAAAAGCAAAACGAGGATAATGGAATGTAGTCGAATTAAGTCGGGTGATGCTGATGGAATTAGAATAGGAAATGAGCCACTTAAAGTAGTAAAGGAGTTTTGCTATTTGGGGAGCAAAATAACTGATGATGGTCGAAGTAGAGAGGATATAAAATGTAGACTGGCAATGGCAAGGAAAGCGTTTCTGGAGAAGAGAAATTTGTTAACATCGAGTATAGATGTAAGTGTCAGGAAGTCATTTCTGAAAGTATTTGTATGGAGTGTAGCCATGTATGGAAGTGAAACATGGACAATAAATAGTTTGGACAGGAAGAGAATAGAAGCTTTTGAAATGTGGTGCTACAGAAGAATGCTGAAGATTAGATGGGTAGATCACATAACTAATGAGGATGTACTGAATAGGATTGGGGAGAAGAGAAGTTTGTGGCACAACTTGACCAGAAGACGGGATCGGTTGGTAGGACATGTTCTGAGGCATCAAGGGATCACCAATTTAGTATTGGAGGGCAGCGTGGAGGGTAAAAATCGTAGAGGGAGACCAAGAGATGTGTACACTAAGCAGATTCAGAAGGATGTAGGTTGCAGTAGGTACTGGGAGATGAAGAAGCTTGCACAGGATAGAGTAGCATGGAGAGCTGCATCAAACCAGTCTCAGGACTGAAGACCACAACAACAACATGTTCTTTAATGATGTATTTTGTACCTTTGTTATTGCATTCTCATGTTATAAAATTGTAATTGACACCAGTTCATCAAATTAAACAACTTGTAAGTTACGTTTCACTGCACACGTTTCTGTTGGTCATAGTATATGGACAATATGTGTGAAGTAGGGAATGATAGTGTTTGCACGTGTGTTAATAATTCAGCAAGGGACTGGATAACAGCATTGCTGGTTCTAAGGACATTTAAAAATTTTTTTTTTTTTTTGTGAGTGCACGAGTGGTGTTTCATGGACTTGCTATATTATCCGCAAGACTCTTCAATGGTGATTGTGCACCTGCACAGTCACAACAGATGGCTGCTGGCCGTCTCTACAAGGACTACAGCGGGTCTACACCTTTGATGATCCATCAATACCATTATTTCTACACGGACTGCAGTGGGTCTGCATCTCTGATGGCCCACCAATACCGTAATCTCTACCAGGACTACAGTGGGTCTACTGTGTGATGACCTACCTACCAATATTCTTCAAAACGTCGACTGACTCTGCTGTGGGTTTCCTCTGTTGTGGCCCATTACCTGTCTGCATGCGAAGGTCAGCACTGTCTTTCCGTTGGAAGGACAACACTACTTCATCAAGCCTGCATGAAAATCCACTACTTACGTGTGCATTTTCTTTTACTGCTCAGACTTTGAGAAAAACTCTGCAATTTTACTGTGATGAATGATCAGGACTGTCTTTATGGACTGTGAGAAAATTTTAGCTTTTGACCAACATTGTATCAATAAGTGTGTGCATTTGATATCTGTGTTATTGTAATTATGAAAAATTTTTTCAAATATGTATTGGCCACTGCCCAAAACAATTTGTAAAATTTTTTGTGGGGAGCATGGGGGCTATGTAAGTAGGCTGTTTAGGTTTTCTTATTGGTAACGCCACGTAGCGCTCTGTATGAAAATCACTGGCTGTGCTGTGTGCAGTCTGTGGCTAGTTTGCATTGTTGTCTGCCATTGTGGTGTTGGGCAGCTGGATGTGAACAGCGTGTAGCGTTGCGCAGTTGGAGGTGAGCCACCAGCAGTGGCGGATGTGGGGAGAGAGATGGCGGAGTTTTGAAATTTGTAACACTGGAGATCATGAACTGCTATATACATTATGACTTTTGAACACTATTGAGGTAAATACAATGTTTGTTCTCTATCAGAATCTTTCATTTGCTATGCCTATCAGTAGTTAATGCCTTCCGTAGTTTGAATCTTTTATTTAGCTGGCAGGAGTGGCGCTCGCTGTATTGCAGTAGTTCGAGTAACGAAGATTTTTGTGAGGTAAGTGATTTGTGAAAGGTATAGGTTAATGTTAGTCAGGGCCATTCTTTTGTAGGGATTATTGAAAGTCAGATTGCGTTGCGCTAAAAATATTGTGTGTCAGTTTAAGCACAGTCATGTATAATTCTTCTAAGGGGACGTTTCAAAAGGATCACAAACTTAGCATTGGAGGGCAGCGTGGAGGGTAAAAATCGTAGAGGGAGACCAAGAGATGAATACACGAAGCAGATTCAGAAGGATGTAGGTTGCAGTAGGTACTGGGAGATGAAACTTGCACAGGATAGGGTAGCATGAAGAGCTGCATCAAACCAGTCTCAGGACTGAAGACCACAACAACAACAACATTCTAAGTCCGATTAAGCTGTCTTGAATACATCTACATCTACATTTATACTCCGCAAGCCACCCAACAGTGTGTGGCGGAGGGCACTTCACGTCCCACTGTCATTACCTCCCATTCCTGTTCCAGTCGCGTATGGTTCGCGGGAAGAACGACTGCCGGAAAGCCTCCGTGTGCGCTTGAATCTCTCTAATTTTACATTCGTGATCTCCTCGGGAGGTGTAAGTAGGGGGAAGCAATATATTCGATACCTTATCCAGAAACGCACCCTCTCGAAACCTGGACAGAAAGCTACACCGCGTTGCAGAGCGCCTGTCTTGCAGAGTCTGCCACTTGAGTTTGCTAATCATCTCCGTAACGCTATGACTCTTATCAGAAAACCCTGTGACGAAACGCGCCGCTCTTCTTTGGATCTTCTCTATCTCCTCTGTCAACCCGACCTGGTACGGATCCAACACCGATGAGGAATACTCAGGTATAGGTCGAACGAGTGTTTTGTAAGCCACCTCCTTTGTTGATGGACTACATTTTCTAAGGACTCTCCTAATAAATCTCAGCCTGGCACCCACCTCACCAATAATAAATTTTATATGATCATTCCACTTCAAATCGTTCCGTACGCATACTCACAGATATTTTACAGAAGTAACTGCTACCAGTGTTTGTTCCGCTATCATATAATCACACAATAAAGGATCCTTCTTTCTATGTATTCGCAATACATTACATTTCTCTACGTTAAGGGTCAGTTGCCACTCCCTGCACCAAGTGCCTATCCGCTGCAGATCTTTCTGCATTTCGCTGCAATTTTCTAATGCTACAACTTCTCAGTATACTACAGCAGCATCCGCGAAAAGCAGCATGGAAATTCCGACACTATCTACTAGGTCATTTAAATATACTGTGAAAAGCAATGGTCCCATAACACTCCCCTGTGGCACGCCAGAGATTACTTTAATAACACTCCCCTGTGGCACGCCAGAGATTACTTTAACGTCTGCATACGTCTCTCCATTGAGAACAGTATGCTGTGTTCTGTTTGCTAAAAGCTCTTCAATTCAGCCACACAGCTGGTCTGATATTCCGTAGGCTCTTACTTTGTTTATCAGGCGACAGTGCGGAACTCTATCGAATGCCTTCCGGAAGTCAAGGAAAATGGCATCTACCTGGGAGCCTGTATCTAATAATTTTCGGGTCTCATGAACAAATAAAGCGAGTTTGGTCTCACACGATCGCTGTTTCCGGAATCCATGTTGATTCCTACTGAGTAGGTTCTGGGTTCCCAGAAATGACATGATACGCGAGCAAGAATCATGTTCTAAAATTCTACAACAGATCGATGTCAGAGATATAGATGTATAGTTTTGCGCACCTGCTAGACGACCCTTCTTGAAAACTGGAACTACCTGTGCTCTTTTCCAATCATTTGGAACGTTAAGTTCCTCTAGACACTTGGGGTACACGGCTGTTGAAGGGGGAGGGGGGGGGGGCAAGTTCTTTTGCGTACTCTGTGTAAAAACGAATTGGTACCCTGTCAGATACAGTGGACTTTCCTCTGTTGAGTGATTTCAATTGCTTTTCTATTCCTTGGACACTTATTTCGATGTCAGGTATTTTTTCGTTTGTGTGAGGATTTGGAGAAGGAACAGCAGTGCGGTCTTCCTCTGTGAAACAGCTTTGGAAAAAGGTGTTTAGTATTTCAGCTTTACGCGTGTCATCCTCTGTATCGATGCCATTATCATCCCA
The DNA here is from genome assembly GCF_023898315.1 of Schistocerca nitens. Taxonomy (NCBI): domain Eukaryota; kingdom Metazoa; phylum Arthropoda; class Insecta; order Orthoptera; family Acrididae; genus Schistocerca; species Schistocerca nitens. Next base: position 93,129,419 of record NC_064622.1, read on the forward strand.
GAGTGTGTGAATATGCCGTTTCGATCCACTTACTGATTTAACGTAAGACCAGAACTTCCTAGGATTTTCTGTCAAGTCGGTACATAGAATTTTACTTTCGAATTCACTGAACGCTTCACGCATAGCCCTCCTTACGCGAACTTCGCCATCGTTTAGCTTCTGTTTGTCTGAGAGGTTTTGGCGGAATAACACTAGCATAGAAACAGAAAAATCAGACTGTATCCCTGGTTACAGTCTGACTGCACCAAGGGAAAGAACGACGAATGCTGAATACTACGAGGGCGTCCTAATACGATTTGACGAGTAGCACCCGCCCAGAGGCTAGGAGAGGCTCTCGAAGCCAGAAGAACTGATCCGTGCTGCTCTGGCGCCGACCTTTATAGCGGAAGGGGGCGGAATACTCGCGGCACTGTTTTCTCGTCACGTGTGTGGCGGATGCGAATAGGTCTTTTGAAATGGCAGCCTCTGCTAGTGTTAGTACCGCTGCCTGGTGTCCGTTCGTTACTGCGACAGCGCGACGTCGCGACGCTACGGCTTGCAGGGGCAATGTAGGGTGCACGCATGCCCCTGGTGCCCGAAGGGTTGCCTATTGCTTTTGCGAAGCTCTCTGGTATAGCACTGACCACATGCGCCTCCACACCGCATCTGCATGACGCCGCAAGGCAGAGGAGGACACGGCGGCCGGTAGGCAGCCCTTGTGCCCTCACTGCCTGTCGAGGAGCCAATTCCACAGGACTGACCCTCAAATTTAAACACACAATGACAAATTTAAAGTGGAGACCGTAATATTATATGAAATATTGTCCATTTTTGTGTGGTTGGGAATCGTGTTTCCAGCGGAAAATTCGGGACTGTGCTGCCTACATCGGGATACCTGGTAATCCTGGTGCTTCTGTGTGTGTGTGTGTGTGTGTGTGTGTGTGTGTGTGTGTGTGTGCGTGCGAGAGAGAGACAGAGAAAGAGAAAGAGAGAGCGAGAAAGAAAGAGAGAGAGAGAGAGAGAGAGAGAGTCATCAGTCTACGAACACACTTTCAGCTGAAAACTGTTTTGATTGTTGCTCGAACAGTCCACGGGCATACTGCCGGACCATAGTGTCCAACGGGCATAATATTTCGGCGATCAGACATGTAGCCATCGTCAGTTGCGCTGACGAACTGTGCTCCTGAGGGCGGGCGGCCGATTTAAATCCCCTCCCCTCGCGGGCCGCTCTCTTCGCCGTCCGCGCCCGCGCCCCGGCTGTCGCGAAGACGTCGGAATCTGTCGTAGCGTCGATGTGCTTGCTACGTCCGCCCTGGTCGCCAGTTCGTACTTCTTGCTGAGAGTCTTCTTAATTACATTCAATGCCGGGTTCCAAGCCTTGCTGAGCGTACCAAGATCCTGGCTCAGTCCTCTAAATATTGGGACAGTGTTATAAGGGAGGCTATCGAAATTCGCACCAGGGAAGATCTTATCAACCGAGATTGCGGCTACAATCTCAGAAAGGTTTGGGACCCGGCATTGAATGTAATTAAGAAGACTCTCAGCAAGAAGTACGAACTGGCGACCAGGGTGGACGTAGCAAGCACATCAACGCTACGACCGATTCCGACGTCTTCGCGACCGCCGGCGCGCGGGCGCGGACGGCGAAGAGAGCGGCCCGCGGGGGGAGGGGATTTAAATCTGCCGCCCGCCCTCAGGAGCTCAGTTCGTCAGCGCAACTGACGATGGCGACATGTCTGATCGCCGAAATATTGTGCCCGTTGGACACTATGAACCGGCAGTATACCCGTGGTCAGTTGGAGCAACAAATACGCCGGGAGAAATTGAAGAATCACATCATATGTTTTGAATGTGTCTGCGGAGATTTTTCTGTTTTCGCTGCTGTAATACCCGCGATGTGCACAGCTGGAAGAACGGAATCGTAGAGGCGCATGTGGGACCTCAACGTGCCAGGGAGGCTATCAAGGACATGATCAGCAGAGGCGTCGACGACGGCTTCGTCATCCACATCAAAGGGTGCGTTTTCTACTGCTTCTGCGTACTGGTTTGTTTGCTGTTGTATTGCATTATACTTACAACCTGGAATACACTTCTGAACGTGTTCCACAGGTGTTATCACAACATAACAAAACTCTGTTCTGAACGTTACCCATAATATATCTAGTTGAACTACGTGATTGTCCCTTTACATGGTGCAGAATAACAGCTACTACCAGTCACAATAGAGGGTGATTTTATTTAATAGAGGACCGGTTCCGGGCTTGTGTCTATCTTCAGCTGGTTGTTACATTCAGTTACATGTTTCAACGCTCAACGTTGGAGATCAGTACAGATGGAGAATCCATTCACCATTTTTTTTAAATCTATCGCTTTTTTGCACATATGCTGCTTGCCTTTGATACAAAACAGCTTGTGATGCACGTACAGTTACAACATCTAACGAGTTTACAGAGGAAAACAGAGATTGACTGGTAGTGGTTATTATTCTACGCCCTAAATAGTCTATTGTTATAGTATTAGCAACAAAAGTTTTTTATTATTGTCATTGTTATTTAAAAGTAATGATTATTGCCCTTGACTCCCAAATCACGTAAATTACTGCCTAACTACTACTGAAAGTAAGTTTTCTAAAGTGAAAAGAAAGACCGGCACAGAGAGCGGACGGTAACAAGTATGAGAATCTGTTTGAGTGGAGGGAGACAGGGAGTGTTGTCCACTAACTTTCTCTTTAAAACGTTTTGCAATTAAAAAGTAGTTGAAATAATAAAAAACACAGTAGGTGACACAGTACAGCATGTATAAAACCCTCCACAGAGAGCGCTATTCCTTTTCTCAACAAAGAAAGCATTTTTTTTTAATTATAAGGTTTATAATTTACAACTGGAACCATCACAAGTATGGCTTCAAAAGTTTATTTGAATAAAACCATTGCCGGTTTTGGATTTATTACAAATCTACTTTCAGATGGCTGTTACAGACTTTTGCTTTGCCACTCTGGCATAGTCTCACAGTCATTCCGAGCTTTTCGCCTTAGATAGAGAAAAAAAATTTCATTTGACATTCACTAAGCAAACGAAAGACTTTTTTCTGTGATCTTCATAGAAACATATATGGATTTGTTGATAGTTAGTAAAACGTGAAACATGGCAAAAGCTAACGTGGCGCGTATTTCTGTGTGACGATTTTGTCGGGTATTTGTATTATACACTTTAAAGTTCTCATTTTTTGGCTTGTGGACTTCGGGAGTGCCGTTAAATTCTCGGGAAACTGGCTGAACAACGCTGTATTTGCGGTAACAGAGACAAAACGCGAACGTTACTCCTTACTCTGTTTTTATTGGGAAAAACCAATAAACAAGAACATTACTGATGTCGACAAAGTAGTCAAAACAAAACACAGTCCAAGCAAGAAATTCTTATATCAGAAGAAAAATAAAACGTTTTCCTCACAAGTCTCTCGCTCGAGAAAGTCCACTAAAGAAAAGACGGTAACAAAACTAATGGAGAGTGGTCGGCACACCATTACCACAAAATTGTCCAGGGAGGCCATTCTACAGTTACACAGCACTCTTGATTCACGGACCGAAGCTACCACTCCTGACAATCCGGGACTAACAGGAGACGAGGCACGTGGATGTTGCGCCCGGAATGACAGATCCCTAAAAGTCCGGGCGGCGTGTCGAACTGCCTTTTGGCCAGCGCTGCGTCGGCTTATAAGGCTGGTTGGCACACGAGTTTTCTGCGACTATTTTCTAAATAAAAATGTAAATGTCGTGTGACTAGGGCCTCCCGTCGGGTAGACCGTTCGCCGGGTGCAAGTCTTTCGATTTGACGCCACTTCGGCATCTTGCGCGTCGAGGGATCAGTTGATGATGATGAGGACAACACAACACCCAGTCCCTGAGCGGAGAAAATCCCCGACCCAGCCGAGAATCGAAACAGGGCCCTTAGGATTAACATTCTGTCGCGCTGACCACTCAGCTACCGCGGGTTTACGTATATTTTCGGTCACGTGGGTTGTGTAGGAAAATTGTCCACACGTTGATCGCGACCTCTGGCGCTGCTGTCGATCCGCGGTGTTCGGGTAGCGACAATTGGCGGTCATTGGCTAAAACTTTTAGTCTCCGGCAGCGCCTCAGTCGTACCGCGAACATCTGATTTGGTTTCACTCTCCGTGATGAAGGCATCCCCCATCTCCGTTCTGTGATGCGGGATGCCTATATCACAGGCGGACCGCAGACTCGCTGCAAGCACAAACATCTCTAGCCGTACGCTTCACAGCAGCACACACACTCAACATTTACAAAACGTAGCTCAGCTTCGCGTAAGTAACACGTACGCATGCATTAGTTTTATTGACGTTAAAAGAGAGAAGATATTAAGTTACAAATGCTGTATAGGGTACTGTAAGGCCACAGTAAAATATACAGGGTTGTCCATTAATCGGGACCGGGCCAAATATCTCGCGAAATAAGCGTCAAACGAGAAAACTACTAAGGGGGAAACTGGTCTAGCTTGAAGGGAGAAACCAGATGGCGCTATGGTTGGCCCGCTAGCTGGCGCTGCCATAGGTCAGATGAATATCAAATGCGTTTTTTAAAATAGTGACCCCCATTTTTATTGCATATTTCGTGTAGTACGTAAAGAAATACGAATATTTTAGTTGGACCACTTTTTTCTCTTTGTGATAGATGGCGTTGTAATAGTCTACATCTACATTTATACTCCGCAAGCCACCCAACGGTGTGTGGCGGAGGGCACTTCACGTCCCACTGTCATTACCTCCCTTTCCTGTTCCAGTCGCGTATGGTTCGCGGGAAGAACGACTGTCTGAAAGCCTCCGTGCGCGCTCTAATCTCTCTAATTTTACATTCGTGGTCTCCTCGGGAGGTATAAGTAGGGGGAAGCAATATATTCGATACCTCATCCAGAAACGCACCCTCTCGAAACCTGGCGAGCAAGCTACACCGCGATGCAGAGCGCCTGTCTTGCAGAGTCTGCCACTTGAGTTTATTAAACATCTCCGTAACGCTATCACGGTTACCAAATAACCCTGTGACGAAACGCGCCGCTCTTCTTTGGATCTTCTCTATCTCCTCCGTCAACCCGATCTGGTACGGATCCCACACTGATGAGCAATACTCAAGTATAGGTCGAATGAGTGTTTTGTAAGCCACCTCCTTTGTTGATGGACTACATTTTCTAGGCACTCTCCCAATGAATCTCAACCTGGTACCCGCCTTACCAACAATTAATTTTATATGATCATTCCACTTCAAATCGTTCCGCAAGCATACTCCCAGATATTTTACAGAAGTAACTGCTACCAGTGTTTGTTCCGCTATCATATAATCATACAATAAAGGCTCCTTCTTTCTATGTATTCGCAATACATTACATTTGTCTATGTTAAGGGACAGTTGTCACTCCCTGCACCAAGTGCCTATCCGCTGCAGATCTTCCTGCATTTCGCTACAATTTTCTAATGCTGCAACTTCTCTGTATACTACAGCATCATCCGCGAAAAGCCGCATGGAACTTCCGACACTATCTACTAGGTCATTTATATATATTGTGAAAAGCAATGGTCCCAAAACACTCCCCTGTGGCACGCCAGAGGTTACTTTAACGTCTGTAGACTTCTCTCCATTGATAACAACATGCTGTGTTCTGTTTGCTAAAAACTCTTTAATCCAGCCACACAGCTGGTCTGATATTCCTTAGGCTCTTACTTTGTTTATCAGGCGACAGTGCGGAACTGTATCGAATGCCTTCCGGAAGTCAAGAAAAATAGCATTTACCTGGGAGCCTGTATCTAATATTTTCTGGGTCTCATGAACAAATAACGCGAGTTGGGTCTCACACGATCGCTGTTTCCGGAATCCATGTTGATTCCTACATAGTAGATTCTGGGTTTCCATAAACGACATGATACTCGAGCAAAAAACGTGTTCTAAAATTCTACAACAGATCGACGTCTATAGTTTTGCGCATCTGCTCGACGATGACCCTTCTTGAAGACTGGGACTACCTGTGCTCTTTTCCAATCATTTGGAACCCTCCGTTCCTCTAGAGACTTGCGGTACACGGCTGTTAGAAGGGGGGCAAGTTCTTTCGCGTACTCTGTGTAGAATCGAATTGGTATCCCGTCAGGTCCAGTGGACTTTCCTCTGTTGAGTGACTCCAGTTGCTTTTCTATTCCTTGGCTCACAATTTTAGACGATCAGTTGGTAACAGGTAGGTTTTTTAAATTAAAATACAGAACGTAGTTACGTTTGAACATTTTATTTCGGTTGTTCCAATGTGATACATGTACCTTTGTGAACTTATCATTTCTGAGAACGCATGCTGTTACAACGAGATTGCCTTTAAATACCACATTAATGCAATAAATGCTCAAAATGATGTCTGTCAACCTCAAATGCAATTGGCAATACGTGTAACGACAGTCCTCTCAACAGCGAGTAGTTCGCCTTCCGCAATGTTAGCACATGCATTGAAAATGCGCTGACGCATGTTGTCAGGCGTTGTCGGTGGATCACGATAGCAAATATCCTTCAACTTTCCTCACAGAAAGAAATCCGGGGACGTCAGATACGGTGAACTTGCGGGTCATGGTATGGTGCTTCGACGACCAATCCACCTGACATGAAATATGCTATTCAATACCGCTTCAACCGTACGCGAGCTATGTGCCGGACATCCATCATGTTGGAAGTACATCACCATTCTGTCACGCAGTGAAACCTCTTATAGTAACATCGGTAGAACATTATGTAGGAAATTAGCATACATTGCACCATTTAGATTGCCATCGATAAAATGGGGGCCAATTATCCTTCCTCCGCCGGCCGGGGTGGCCGAGCTGTTCTAGGCGCTACAGTCTGGCACCGCACGACCGCTACGGTCGCAGGTTCGAATCCTGCCTCGGGCATGGATGTGTGTGATGTCCTTAGGTAGGTTAGGTTTAAGTAGTTCTAAGTTCTAGGGGACTGATGACCTCAGAAGTTAAGTCCCATAGTGCTCAGAGCCATTTGAACCATATCCTTCCTCCCATAATGCCGCACCATGTATTAACCCGCCAAGGTCGCTGATGTTCCTCTTGTCGCAGCCATCGTGGATTTTCCGTTGTCCAATAGTGCATATTATGCCGGTTTATGTTACCGCTGTCGGTGAATGACGCTTCGTCGCTAAATGGAACGCGTGCAAAAAATCTGTCATCGTCCCGTAATTTCTCTTGTGCCCAGTGGCATAACTGTACACGACGTTCAAAGTCGTCGCCATGCAATTCCTGGTGCATAGAAATATGGTACGGGTGCATTCTCAACACCGACGTTTTTGAGATTCCCGATTCTCGCTCAATTTGTCTTCTACTGATGTGCGGATTAGCCGCGACAGCAGCTAAAACACCTACTTGGGCATCATCATTTGTTGCAGGTCGTGGCTGACGTTTCACATGTGGTTGAACGCTTCCCGTTTCCTTAAATAACGTAACTACCCGGCGAACGTTCCGGACACTTGGATGATGTCGTCCAGGATACCGAGCAGCATACATAGCACACGCGCGTTGGGCATTTTGATCACAATAGCCATACATCAACACGATATCGACCTTTTCTGCAATTGGTAAACGGTCAATTTTAACACGGGTAATGTATCAGGAAGCAAATACCGTCCGCACCGGCGGAATGTTACGTGATACCACGTACTTATACGTTTGTGACTATTACAGCGCCATCTATCACAAAGCGAAAAAGGTGATTCAACTAAAACATTCATATTTCTTTACGTACTACACGAATGTGTAATAAAAAATGGAGGTTCCTATTAAAAAAAAACGCAATTGATATCCTTTTGACCTATGGCACCACCATCTAGCGGGCCAACCATAGCGCCATCTGGTTTCCCCCTTCAAGCTAGACGAGTTTCGTTCTTTGTAGTTTTTTCGTTTGACGCTTATTTCTTGAGATCTTTGGCCCGGTCACTATCAATGGACCACCCTGTATATCTGCTAGAGCACTGGAATTAAGTGAAAGGTCTGTTGTCCCCAGAGGACGACACGGCGGTCGGTTGGTCCTGGTAGGCCACTCGTGGCCTGAAGGCGGAGTGCTTTTTTATTTTGGCTTCTGATGACGTCTGCAGCATTAGGAGATGAAATGACAGGCGCAGAAACAAGCCTTAGACCGCCAAGGATGTAAAGACCGTTTTTGGTAGCTTGTGATCTCTCAGACATTCTCACGTGGTTGATGAATGGTGTGCTTCAGGGTGTTGAGCTGCGTCGTTTTTTCCTTCATAAAATGAAAAAAAAAAAAGACTCAGCTAACATCTGGAAGCAGACCATCAGTATGAAAGCCTGCACCTTGTAAGTAAGTGTTTTTCCTCGTATAGGCTGTGGGGCCACAGCCCACCGCCCAGCAGCCAGGCGGCCATGTCCGCAGCCACAAAGCAGGCTCTGTCTGCGTTGCTCGAAGGCTTGAGGAAGGACCTCGTCGCCAGGAAGAGCCGCATCCGAGTAGGGGTAAGCTCCGACCTGTTATTCCGCAGAGTTCACCTCTCAAGATTGCCACAGTAGCAGCTGCGAGACCTGAAGGCGTCACTATTTCCCTAGAGCAAGGGTTGACTGATAAATAACCAGTTTCTATGAAATAGCGAGAACCTTTGTTAAGAAGCATTGCGTATATATCGCGAGGTGATAGATGCCACGGGACAATGGTGTACACTTTAACAGACGTCGGTAGTGCATTGCCGTCGCTGTTACTTGTACTCAGGTGATTCGTGTGAAAAGGTTTCTCCACGTAATTATGGAGGCATGATGAGAATTAACAGACGATGATCGTGGAATGGTGGGTGGAGCTAGACGCAAGGGACACTCCATTTCTGAAATCGTTAGGGAATTCAGCATTCGGAATTCCACAGTCACGAGTGTGTCGAGACTACCACAGTCCATGCTTCACCCCTCAGCACGGACGACACAGTGGCCGACGACCTTCACTTATTGACCGAGAGCAGCGGCATGTGCGTAGAATTGCCAATGTTAACAGACAAGCAGCTCTGCTTGAAAAAATCGCAGAAGTCAATGTGGGACGTGCCACGACCGTATCCGTTAGGACAGTGTGGCCAAATTTCGCGTTGATGGCAGCAGAAGACCGACGCTAGTACCTTTGCCAACAGGACGACATCGCCTGCAGCGTCCCTCCTGCTCTCGTGATCATAGTAGTTGGACTCTAGGCTACTGGAAACATGGCCTGGTCAGATGAGTCCCGATTTCAGTTGGTAAGAGATGATGGTGCAGACATCACGATGGTGCAGATACCATGAAGTCATCGACCCAAGTTGTCAACAAGGTACTGGTGGTGGCTTCATTACGGTGTGGGCTATGTTCGCATGGAATGGACTGGGCTCTCTTGTCGAGCAGAACCGATCGTTGACTGGAATCGAGAGGTCAGGTTGCGCACAAAAATTCTGCCCCGGTAACACTTTCGCAATTATAGACGGCTGTAGAGGCAACGTGGCTCAGTATTTCTACAGGGAATTCCAACGACGTGTTGAGTCCACGCCACGTCGAGCTGCTGCACTTAGCCGGACAAAAGGAGGGCCGACACTATGTTAAGAGATATCTCATGACCTCAGTGTATACTGCCTGAGAAAAGAGTGATCACCTAGAAGACTTGGCCAGATGACATTGTAACCTTTTCACATTCACACCATCGGCAGGTATGTAAATGATTAGAGTTGCAGTCCTCTGCGACACTTAGAACGGACACCATAGTACGTTAGTTTTGTTCGTGTTCTTACCGGATCTGGTAGAGCATATAAAGTGCATGAACAGTATCAGATCTTCAATGATCGCTAGGAAAGGACGTGTGGAAGACGCGTACTCGCCTGTGACAGCGTTTTCAGCACCTGAAAGGTTTTGTACGTCTCCATTCAGTCGGTTGATCGAATCATGCAACATCCACATTTCTAGAGCATTCATACATGACAGAACCCTGGTGTTGGACTGCATGGGAGAGTGAGGGCAGATATACTTTGCGTCAAGATTCAGCTACCCAAAGACTGGAAAGTTGCACAGGTCACACCAATATTCAAGTAAGGTAGTGGGAGTAATCCACTAAATTACAGGCCCATATCGTTAACGTCGATATGCAGCAGGATTTTAGAACTTATGTTGTTTTCGAACATTATGAATTGCCTCGAAGGAAACGGTCTATTGACACACAGTCAACATGAGTTTAGAAAACATCGTTCCTGTGAAACACAACTAGCTCTTTATTCACATGAAGTGCTGAGTGCTATTGACAAGGGATTTCAGATCGATTCCGTATCCCTTGATTTCCGGAAGGCTTTTGACACTGTACCGTAGTGGCTCGTAGTGAAATTGCGTGCTTATGGAATATCGTCTCAGTTATGTGACTGGATTTGCGATTTCCTGTCAGAGACGTCGCAGTTCGTAGTAATTGACAGAAAGTCGTCGAGTAAAACAGAAGTGATTTCCGGCGTTCCCCAAGGTAGTGTAATAGGCCCTTTGCTGTTCCTTATCTATATAAATGATTTGAGAGACAATCTGAGAAACCGTCTTCGGTTGTTTGCAGATGACGCTGTCGTTTATTGCCTAATAAAGTCATCAGAAGATCAAAACAAACTGCAAAACGATTTAGAAAAAATTTCTGAATGGTGCGAAAAGTGGCAGTTGACCGTAAATAACGAAAAGTGTGAGGTCATCCACATGAGTGCTAAAAGGAATTCGTTAAACTTCGGTTACACGACAAATCAATCTAATCTAAAAGCCATAGGTTCAATGAACCCTCTGCCAGGCACTTGAATGTGATTTGCAGAGTATCCATGTAGATGTAGATGTAGATGTAGGTCGTCCCAAGTCTGACCACCACGAGGGTGGATCACTGTAATGTGGACCAAGCACTTCGTAACCTCTACACATCTGCGTCTGCCATCCGACAACGAGTAACGGGCTTCCTGAAATATTCTGTGCCTTCCCACACCATTGGTTGGGGGAATAGCAGCAGCTTGAGTAGAAATTTGTCGTCCCGTGCGTAGGATGCCGTTATCAGCGCGGCATAAGCGGCTGCGTTTGGAGTGCTGCAGTGAGCACGAAGCATGGAACACTTATGAATGGAATTAGAATTATATTAATACCTTAAGCTGCAGACGGGCGTTGATATATAACGACGGGGACAGGTGAAAATGTGTGCCCCGACCGGGACTCGAACCCGGTATCTCCTGCTTACATGGCCGACGCTCTATCCACCTGAGCCACCGAGGGCACAAAGGTTAGTCCGACTGCAGGGACTAAATCGCTCACGCATCCCGCGAGACCCACATTCTCACCTTATATTTCCACGCACTACATTAATAGTATCCCACCCCAACACATCCATTACTCGAGGAAGACATTCTTACCAAGTCCCGTAAGAGTTCGGGGAATATGTGTGCATCCGCACAAAAGAAGGAGGTCATGGCCGGTATTGCCAGAACTTATATGGATATGGTGTCTGTTCTTTCGGACATGTCCGCCGGTGAGTCTGATGACGACATTTGAAGATATCTCTTTCTTAAAATGTGCTGGAGAGGCACAGCTGTGTGCCTCCTGGGGTCAGGGTGTGTGGAGCCAAAGTGTATGACTTCAGATCATGGCTGAGGGAATTCAAACAACACGACGCTATGTCACGGTCATCCTGCGTCCTCGAGTGTTACCCGTCAAACGACAATAGGGATTATTGGTTCAAATGGCTCTGAGCACTATCGGATTTAACATCTGAGGTCATCAGTCCCCTAGAACTTAGAACTACTTAAACCTAACTAACTTAAGGGCATCACACACATCCATGCCCGAGGCAGGATTCGAACCTGCGACCGTAGCGGTCACGCGGTTCCAGATTGAAGCGCCTAGATCCGCTCGGCCACTCCGGCCGGCGTAAGGGACTCTCTTTGAGATGGTGAGGTACTCCCTGAATCAGCAAGATCCCCAAATCTCAGCCCGATGTCAACTCCGTCCCAGCGTCAGTATCCAAAATATCAAGAATTTTTTTATAACAGCTGTGGGCCACCTTGCCTCAGGAGAGAATACAGCGGTTTTATGACACCCTTCCCAAAGAAGTCAGTACATGCAGCCAGGCACAAAGCAGTACAGCGTCACACTGATAAGTGTGCTCATACTGCCAACTTCTTTGCAAACTCGGCATGATTTTGTAAGCTTCGAAATAACATTCCATACTCTCTCTACAAAGATGTTTTCATTGGTTTTTCTCCTCCGCTTCTGGGTGCTTCAATTTTTGTCAGGCATAAATCATGTTATAGCATAACCTCCGGAGAAAAAAAGAGTATGAATTAAATTATCGATACTCAACGATGGGAGCGCTATATGCGCTCTCAGAATAGTTATTTGTAGTATCTTTGTCATTTGGTACAAAAGGGATGAAAGCTTTTTGTTTCATTGTCTTTTTGGTTTTGATGTTCTAGCTGACGGACGCTTATTGTTCACGGTCTATAACTAATACAATTATCTGTAGTAATACTAGTAATATTTTGAATATATATAAAACTACGGCTTAAAAAAATTGTATTTTCGCCAGTAACAAGTTCCTCGACTCCTCATGATTTAGTTACGTAATAATTAAATGTTGCCCTAGCCATTTTGTATAGGATCACTGTTGTAGCGCCGTCATTAATGATAAAAATGGTGTAAGCTATTTTAATAGTCATTTAATGCATAAAGTACTAAAAAGAGTAATCTCAATAAATACAAAACGGCGTCTTGTAATATTTTACAATTCATTTTTGGCCAGAGGTACAGTTTTATTAAGATGGTTCAAATGGCTCTAAGCACTATGGGACTTAACTTCTGAGTTCATCAGTCCCCTACAACTTAGAACTACTTAAACCTAACCTAAGGACATCACACACATCCATGCCCGAGGCAGGATTCGAACCTGCGACTGTAGCGGTCGCGCGGTTCCAGACTGAAGCGCCTAGAACCGCTCGGCCACCCCGGCCGGCTTTTATTAAGAGTAATTTCTATAAATGTGTACGCTGCCATTGCACATAGGCAACTATCCTGGAGTATCAAGCCTCACAGGAAAAAAAATTAAGCATTGTGTTCAATTGGCTTATCGCGTAATATTAAAGAAAGTTTTTTTTTTTTTTTAATCCATGGTGAGTAAGACGGATGTCTTCACGCTGGAATACGTTTGATACTTGTGGCGATAGTGCCCTGAGGAAATTTAGGCGTGGCTTTCAACAAACACACAAGAGAATTTTTAACAAAACATTTCATTCAATTATCAGAATATTCTCTTTTAAAAAAAAGAAAGTTACACGATAATATTAGCATTTCATACTTACCAGTAACGCAAATGATATACTTGGACCAGGAAGTATCTAACACTCCCCCAGTCGTTTGTTTTGTTACGGTTTTCTGTTTGTGTAATTTTATACCTCGCTACTGAGTAGTTTCGAAACATGCAGATATAGGCTATGTATCAGTTTCTTACTATGCAGCGAGATTTGCTGTCTTGAAGGTTGGCCCTGTCACTCATAAATATCCCCCCCCCCCCTTAGAGGAGATGTATAGAGCACAATATACGTAAGACAGTAACTCTTCTAAAATATACCACGAAACATGGAATTATCTGGTGGACTGTTACAGTCATTGTGAGGACAATCAAATATGCAGTCTCGTGACCTGCTGATACAAATGGCTCTGAGCATTATGCGACTTAACTTCTGAGGTCATCAGTCGCCTAGAACTTAGAACTAATTAAACCTAACTAACCTAAGGACATCACACACATCCATGCCCGAGGCAGGATTCGAACCTGCGACAGTAGCGGTCGCTCGGTTCCAGACTGTAGCGCCTGCTGATACAGATCAGCTACTTACTCTGAACGTTACTTACCAGGAAAGCACTTGGGCTCGAAAAAACGCAAATACACCAAAATCGTGTGAGAAGTAATGTAAGGGTCTTTTATTGCACCGTCCGCAGCTCATGGTCGTGCGGTAGCGCTCTTGCTTCCCGCGCCCGGGTTCCCGGGTTCGATTCCCGGCGGGGTCAGGGATTTTCTCTGCCTCGTGATGACTGGGTGTTGTGTGCTGTCCTTAGATTAGTTAGGTTTAAGTAGTTCTAAGTTCTAGGGGACTGATGACCATAGATGTGAAGTCCCATAGTGCTCAGAGCCATTTTTTTTATTGCACTAGTGATACTCTCGCATCTGCAAAACTCTGCAGTCGTCCGTTAGAGGCCTCTGCGTATGCCATGCCGCATTGCCCACTGACCTGCCGGTACGCCAGTCGGGACCAGTAGGGACGGTGCAGTGTGCCTCTGAAGTTGCGTTTTGTGACATTATTTGTGTATTGAAGCGTCAGATGGCTCGCCGATTGGTAATCAATCCTGCTAATATATTGCTATTGGTTGAGATGAAGTTACGAAGAACCCTTCTTCGTGAAGATGGTATTGGTGTAGAAGACGAATCATTCGCATGTTTTCTGGTATCTATTATAGTGCAGAAATATGAGCATAAGTTAGAAACAGATACTGTTGTATCACTAACACATAATGATGATGATGATAGGGATGATAATGACGAACAACTCGTTGCAAACGGTAGTGCTACGGCAAGTGCGGGAAGAGGCGATGGAAGCAGTGACAGTGAATACCAACCGTCTCCCAAGAAGAGGGTTAAAGTTGCAGGTATCATCACGGCGTTTGATGACTACATACTGGAGAACATGTACGATGATTATTACGTAAGAGGTTTCGACAAGACAAGCTTCTGAAAAGATACCCTAAACTGAAGTCTAAAAGCAATATTAAAAACATACTGGATTACGTGGCATGGAAAAGAGAAGGAAATACAGCTTTCAAAGGAAATCGTACACTGCTGTTCAAGACCATCAAGAAGCGTGTAATGGCGAAATTCGATGAAGTGCGAGAATGCGGTTCCGCCGTTCAGTATTGGCATTTACAACATTGGGCATTGGACGTAACCAGAAATCTCGGGTGTACAAACTTTACAGCTTCACTAGGATTTATTACTAATTTGAAAAAGGAGTTTAGGATAACATCACGCCGTATCACTATGCTCCAAGCACGAAAAGATAAGGCTGACGAAGAAGAGCTGATTGAAACAGCTCAAACGTTTGTTGCTGACGTCAATGAGCATATCACGAGAGAAAACATCGATATTAGTTCTGTATGGAACTGTGATCAGAGTCAGTTCAACTATGAATTTTCTTGTGACAGAACACCATCCATGAAAGAGGAGACAAACAGTCGCGATGTTGCAATCAGTCAACTGTGCAACACATAGTTACACGACCGATGTTGCTATATCAATGGACGGACGATTGGCTGACAAAAAGTTTGCACCCCGCGTGTCAAGGGAAATAGAAACGCGGTGCCCTCCAAATATCGTCGTCGATGCAAGTGTGAGTGGGAAGATGACGAAACAACATCTGAAGACGTTTTTTCTGTCAGTTTTTAATCCACATTTGTCGAGAAAGTCATTAGTACTTTGTGACTCCTGGTCTTGACATAAGGAAGAACGGGTACTACTGTAAACATCTGGCGGAAAACATGTAGATTTAAAAATAATTCCGCCTACAACTACAAAATATGCACAACCTCTGGATGTGTATTTCTTCAGGTAATATAAAATATATGCCAAGAGAATAACAGACTTCATTAAACTACGTTCCAGTAATATGCAGCCAAAATTGGACGACAGATTCTTTATCATGAATATGTATACTGCCATTTACAGTCAGTTATCTGCGGGAGTATACAGACCAATGCTTTGTTACGCGCGGCAGAACGCTGGCTACGATATTGGTGAACCAATGAACAACTTCAAAAGTGTCATTGGCGTGGCGTTCAACACTGATATTATAGAATGTTCAAATACGCCATGCGATCAACTTGCATTTCTTCACTGTGCGTTTTGCAGTCATTCGTACTGCTCGGAGCATTTTATTGACATTCCGCATCTACATTTATAGTTAAGATTGCTGCATTGCGTATGGCGTCTACAATTACATCTACAGTGAAATCTAGAGCATGACTGCAGAGTTTTGCAGAAAAACGACACCCACCAGCACATTCAGAGGTACATGATGGTCCTGTAAACAAACGTTCATACAGATCTGTTTGTTCGATCCCAAGTACTTTCCTGGTTAGTAAGCACCAAACACACCAACAAATCGAATGGTGAAAGGTATACTGTACTTCTATTGAAAGGACAAATTCTAGTCTTCACTATACTATTTACTTGAAATAAAGCCCATTCAATCAGAATGAACAATAAACAAGTTACAAAACGCCCAGCGGACACATGAAAACATGAAGTAACTGCAGTAAACTACACTCCTGGAAATGGAAAAAAGAACACATTGACACCGGTGTGTCAGACCCACCATACTTGCTCCGGACACTGCGAGAGGGCTGTACAAGCAATGATCACACGCACGGCACAGCGGACACACCAGGAACCGCGGTGTTGGCCGTCGAATGGCGCTAGCTGCGCAGCATTTGTGCACCGCCGCCGTCAGTGTCAGCCAGTTTGCCGTGGCATACGGAGCTCCATCGCAGTCTTTAACACTGGTAGCATGCCGCGACAGCGTGGACGTGAACCGTATGTGCAGTTGACGGAATTTGAGCGAGGGCGTGTAGTGGGCATGCGGGAGGCCGGGTGGACGTACCGCCGAATTGCTCAACACGTGGGGCGTGAGGTATCCACAGTACATCGATGTTGTCGCCAATGGTCGGCGGAAGGTGCACGTGCCCGTCGACCTGGGACCGGACCGCAGCGACGCACGGATGCACGCCAAAACCGTAGGATCCTACGCAGTGCCGTAGGGGACCGCACCGCCACTTCCCAGCAAATTAGGGACACTGTTGCTCCTGGGGTATCGGCGAGGACCATTCGCAACCGTCTCCATGAAGCTGGGCTACGGTCCCGCACACCGTTAGGCCGGCTTCCGCTCACGCCCCAACATCGTGCAGCCCGCCTCCAGTGGTGTCGCGACAGGCGTGAATGGAGGGACGAATGGAGACGTGTCGTCTTCAGCGATGAGAGTCGCTTCTGCCTTGGTGCCAATGATGGTCGTATGCGTGTTTGGCGCCGTGCAGGTGAGCGCCACAATCACGACTGCATACGACCGAGGCACACAGGGCCAACACCCGGCATCATGGTGTGGGGAGCGATCTCCTACGCTGGCCGTACACCACTGGTGATCGTCGAGGGGACACTGAATAGTGCACGGTACATCCAAACCGTCATCGAACCCATCGTTCTACCATTCCTAGACCGGCAAGGGAACTTGCTGTTCCAACAGGACAATGCACGTCCGCATGTATCCCGTGCCACCCAACGTGCTCTAGAAGGTGTAAGTCAACTACCCTGGCCAGCAAGATCTCCGGATCTGTCCCCCATTGAGCATGTTTGGGACTGGATGAAGCGTCGTCTCACGCGGTCTGCACGTCCAGCACGAACGCTGGTCCAACTGAGGCGCCAGGTGGAAATGGCATGGCAAGCCGTTCCACAGGACTACATCCAGCATCTCTACGATCGTCTCCATGGGAGAATAGCAGCCTGCATTGCTGCGAAAGGTGGATATACACTGTACTAGTGCCGACATTGTGCATGCTCTGTTGCCTGTGTCTATGTGCCTGTGGTTCTGTCAGTGTGATCATGTGATGTATCTGACCCCAAGAATGTGTCAATAAAGTTTCCCCTTCCTGGGACAATGAATTCACGGTGTTCTTATTTCAATTTCCAGGAGTGTAGTATTGGTTGCCTAATTCTGCTCAGCTATATAACGCGATCTGAGAATCTCTACACGGAATGACTGACTTCGCTTCCGTACTGAAAACTAGGAGAATCTACTCCAACTGACGTGAAACCTCAGTGGAGAAACTTTTACAACTGATCCCAGCAATTTACACTATCTGACCTCATGCCGATCGGGGGGCTACCTCTCAGTCTCAGGAAATGTGCTGGTGGAGTGCCGTGACGACTCTCGTAGTATCGTAAACTGTAAACAAGAATGCGGTCCCGCAATGTTTTCAGTGCGCTGAAACCTAAATCCTCAGACAGCAGACTACCGTCCACAAACTGCTAAGTCCAAACTCTGTCTAAATAGCTTCACTACCAACAACAAACGTAAGACGAGAACTCGCAGTCAAAGGTGGGAACGTCTTAAATAAAAGTGCATAATAGAGAAAGAGTTCCCCTAGATAACTCTATGCCAGGCGCAAGACGAAAACTTCAAGCCCAAGAGGCGAAGTTCACACTTGTTTTAAACGAAGAACATTGTTCAATATGCTAACGCCAGCAGCAGAGGTCCTACCTATCCCGGGGACTCTGACAGATGTCTTCCCAGTTCTGAGACTCAGACAGAAGTCCCCTTCTCCAAAAGTGCTGGCTCTCCAGCTCACCGCTCATTACCTCTCCCCTAAGTAAGAACGGGCGAATCATAATCGTAGCACCTGGTGTTCGTACTTCCACTCCCCTCACTCCGTCCGACCACAAACTCAAGTTTGACATCCCCCTTGGAAACGTCTATAGCAAATTCTTTCTCCCATCTCGTCACACAAATACGCCAATCGGGAACAGCCATGTTAAAATTGTGAGAAACAGGTACAGCGATCGAGAAACCAGTGTCGCCACTGAGTGCTACACAGCCACGCTACATTAAATCCGATCATCCAACATACAAGTGAAATTCAGTTTTTAGAACCAAGGTGTACTTCACCATGTCAGTCATCTCCTATTTTCGCAACAAAACGAAAATCCGCTCATCAAATGACATCAAAACTCAATCTAAGTACATGTCAAAGTGTGGGTCGAAAGAATCGTAATGGGCAAAATCTTGCCACTTTCTTTTTGTTTTTGTTTTTTTGTTTTTTGGTTTTTGAGTCACCAAGATCTGACTGGTTTTATGCAGCCCGCCACGAATTCCTCTCCTGTACCTACCTCTTCATCTCAGAGTACCACCTGCAACCGACGTCCTTAATTATTTTCTGTCTTCATCCATAGTTTTTTCCCGCTACAGCTCCCTCTAGAACCATGGAAGTCATTCCCTGATGTCTTAACAAATGTCCAATCATCCTGTCCCTTCTCCTTGCCAGTGTTTTCCACATATTCCTTTCCTCTCCAATTCTACGCAGAATCTCGTCATTCCTTACATTATCAGTCCATTGAACTTTCGACATTCCTCTGTAGCACCATGTCTCAGATGCTACGATTCCCTTCTTTTCCGGTTTTCCGACAGTCCATGTTTCGCAACCATACAATCCAGTGCCCCAAACGTACATCCTCAAAAATTTCTTCCTCAGATTAAGGCCTATGTTTGATAATAGTAGACTTCCCTTGGCCAGGAAAGCCGTTTTTGCCACTGTTAATCTGCTTTTGATGTCCTTGTTCCGTCCGTCATTGGTTATTTTGCTGCCTAGGTAGTAGAATTCCTTAACATCATCTACTTCGCGACCATCAGTCCTGATCTTAAGTTTCTCGATATTCTCATATTTGCCGCTTCTCATTACTTTCGTCTTTCTTAGACTTAATCTCAATCCAACTTCTGGACTCGTTAGACTGTTTATTCCATTCTGCATTTCATGTAATTCTTCTTCACTTTCACTCAGGATAGCACTGTCATCAGTGAACCGTATCATTGATATCCTTTTACTTGAATTTTAATCCCACATTTAAACGTTTTTTTTTTTCAACATTGCTTCTTCGATGCCATCTTACAAGTACAATAAAATAAAACCTATGATAACTTATTGTGGGAGCCTCTGAACTGTTGTCTTTGGTTTATCAGATGCATACACTTTCAACTGATGCTGCAGCTTCATTGTACCTATTATGTAATCATACTTTAGGGCGGAGTCTGCTAAGTTCGTTAGCACACGTGTAATTCATCACAGCCCCGGAAGAGTTAATGCTATTTTTTTGCGTTGTGGCGTTATATGGTAGCATGGTATACTTTTATTTCTAATCACTTCACTGTTCTCAGTACCGCAGATCGGATGCCTGCAAGTCATATCTTAAATTCACTTCTCCTTTCAGATTTTCAGGACTCCTTTCACACAACATTTTTTATGCCCCAGTCCAAAGATATATATATACTCCCCTCAGCCGTAACTGAAATTCGACAATATTACTTTTGCCTTTTTTATTGTGTGCGAATTATATACCAAAATCCTAGGCATAAAACCAGTACAAATCTGCAGTCAATGATCATCAGAGTATTACTAAATTGCAAGTCCATCTTTTTTTCTATAATATACTTACTAAAATTGAAAAGGTTTAGTATCTACATTATAAAGTCTTTAACAGTACCGAAAAAATACTGCCACAAAACTGCACTGTTTCATTTATTATTTTCCCCTTTTCAGTGTACATTTCTAGCTCCTCCATCTGTTTCTGAGCTGTTTGGAGTAGTAAAGGTCATTTAAGGAAACTGAACGCCTTGTGTTTTGTGTATACCTGTTGCAAATTAGTGTGTTTTATAAATCTATTTACTTGTAATGGAATTGCCTATGGGAGCACATAATTTTATATGCTTCAGGTTGACCATGTTTATCCGTTTGACGATGTCTACTATTCTTTAAGCCAGGTTAATATTAACGCTATAGTCTACAGTGATGATACCATTATTGAGATGTTTTGCAGTTTTATCTGAGATTTTTTTAAACACGGTACACCTGCATATTTATTGTAATTATTCTTCTGTATACTGAGGAGGAAATTTTTTTGCTCTATTTTTTGCCAGACAGAGTTAATCTTTGTTTGATATTACTCATTAGTGATAGCAACCTTATTGACAATTTACGTACCTAGATTGAAATCTTTTGGGTTCAAAGAAACTTTGCCCTTTTTGAGGATGTATCTTGAATGCATCTACTTCACGAGAGTTTGTATTTGTAAAGTTCATAACTATGTTGGAGTCTCTTGCGTTTGGCTTTCTCCACACTTTAGCGGCCAGTTTGTTGTTAAATACAGAGTGTCATACTCGGGTAACTGAGAGCTCTGTTTTATTCTTATTCTGTATTTTCCGAAACAACACAGGGACGGTTTATCGTGGCACATTAGCGCACGGCTGTTTATCGACCTCGATAACTTTAAAAACAAACCAAAAATATATCAACATGGTGGCAGTGACCTCTCTGTTTGTCACATGTCAAGAAAGTGGAATAATTGAATCATTCGCAGCATTTGCTATAATTTACCCTGTATTATCAATTCTTAAGTAGAAGAATTGTGCTACCTTGGAAGCAATGAAACCATGACTGCAAACGCATGAGGTAGTAAGAAACAGACCATCACAGGAAAAGAAGACGTTCCTCTCAAAAGGAATCTGCTTTTATCAATCATAGGCTCTTATTTAAGGAAGGAAGAAATTTCTGAGAATATAGGCCTGAGCACAACACAGTATGGAAATGAAACATGGACTATGGGAAAATCACAAAATAAGAGCTTCAAAGTGTTTGAAATGTGGTGCTGCAGAAGGATGCTGAAAAAAAAGTACACTGACAACCGATGAGGAAGTTGTCCATAGATCAGGCGAGGAAAAGAGTAAAGGGCCAAAAACGGTTGGGGAAGTTTGGGATTGGAATATAACGAACGAATAATTGGAGACGTTGGATGTAAGTTATAGCCCTGCTCTGACATGAACGGGCCCGCACAAGAGGTGAATTCGTGCGAGGGCGCAGAAGACACTGCTGATAAAA
Source organism: Schistocerca nitens (assembly GCF_023898315.1). NCBI lineage: Eukaryota > Metazoa > Arthropoda > Insecta > Orthoptera > Acrididae > Schistocerca > Schistocerca nitens. Next base: position 93,151,142 of record NC_064622.1, read on the forward strand.
AGAAAAAAGAAGAAAAACATAATCTTCAAGCGGTAGAGGGCTAAAACAGGGGAACTCTAAAGTAGGCTCATATAATGATATTCATGAATATTTTGATGAGTGGAAGGAACGAATACAGTTGAATGACAACTCAGCTGAGTCCTATTTCTTGATTGATCACCACTAATTGAACATAGACAACTAATATCGATATCCTGCTACACTCACTATTAGTTAGTTTTGTGTTTCATTGATCATTTGCTCGAATAATCATAATGATGTGGAACTCGTCATTTTATACTCAAATCGCAAATTAATTTGTAAATATGACTAGATACTAACTATTTAAAGGCATTTTTTTTTAAAAAAAAAAGCTACAGATCTGAGTCGGTAATTCCTACCCACCACCTTCTACACATTACAATACTAGAAATTATTCTACGAAACAGACGCAGTTGCCAAGAAAAAAAATTTCCAGGTTGTTTTCAAATTTTTCTGTGCTGCCTGTTCAAAATGGCTCTGAGCACTATGGGACTTAACATCTGAGGTCGTCAGTCCCCTAGAACTTTGAACTACTTAAACCTAACTAACCTAATGACATCATACACATCCAAGCCGGAGGCAGAATTCGAGCCAGCGACCGTAGTGGTCGCGCGGTTCCAGACTGAAGCGCCTAGAACCGCTCGGCCACATCGGCCGGCGATGTGCTGCCTGTCAGACATTTTATATCACTGAACTAAATTGTTTCAGCAGCTCCAAAATGTGTTTTTTCCAGTTTAAATTCTCACCCTTATGGACACCTAAAAATTTAGAAGTTTCCACTCTATTTATTAGCTCCTCACCATGTGTTACATTCATCATTCATATGGCACCTGTAGATGTACTGAACTGAATATGTTATGTCTTTTTGAAAGTTATAATGATATCATTCGCAGAAAACCAGTCAATGATACTTTTCAGAACATTGTTTATCGTTTCTTCTGTGCCGTATATATGCTTGGATCGATTACACTCCTAGTGTTATCCACAAAAAGAAAACCTAATTCTCCTTGGTGTGTTTTAGACTGACGAGCGTTTACGTATATGAGGCACAATGAAGTATGATATGCATTTAGACAGTACGTGTTGAATTCCGTTTGTAAGGCGGACATATGACGTTATTTGACAATTGGCGTTGAGACGAGAGGTTGGGTCTTATATCTACATCCCACGACATTTCCAAAATAATTGATATTCTTCTATGGACCATATAACAAAGATGCGTTTCGAAATTGGATTGACGACTATTTAAACCTTAAAAACAAATTGCCTTCTTCACACTTGCTATAGAGAAAAGAAGATGGTTTCAGTTCTTTTTCCAGCACCTTTCGAGGGACCCTCAAACAACAAAGATAGTTTGCAAACTCAGCTTGATGGCTGCTTAAACCTTAAAAACTAATTGATTCCTTCACACTTTATTGAGAAAAGATCGCACCATGAGAAACCACAGATAGTATATGATAAAGGAGAATATATTAAAGATTAATTCTTGTAAGGTGCTCGTCTCAAATGAAACTCTTAAAACTGTTTAAAATAACCTACAAGAACTTTGGCGCATGAATAGTAAAAGCTGCAGGGCAGCAATTACTGTTTATACTCACTCTTTGAATCTTCCTCTTTTCATTTTTTATCTTTACAGCAAATATCTCCTTGATTGGTGAAGACAGAGTTCTTTGATAGAACTAAGCACTACACAGCTGATATGTACAACAAACTGCCCTACCTGGAATCAGCAGATATAGCGAATGCTGTCATCTTCATGTTGTCCCAACCTCCGAGAGTACAGGTAAAGCTTATTTTGTTCTACGAAACCCGCAGACGTGCACTAGTTCACAACAGCTCACGTATTTCGCCAACTATCGTTTATCAAGTGACTGTTTTTTTTCAATATGTCGTGGCTACTGTGCACTGAAAATTTTAATTTTTGCTGTATTTCTTCCACTCTTCACTTTCCGCTTCGTTTTATGTCGCCAATTCAACAGTGCAAACGAAGAGACCGATGATTTTTTGTTCCAGGTTCATGATATTCTAATGCACCCGACCGGTGATGCGATGTAGAAGGGATTCGCCGTGGCAAAGTGCAGATAAATGCTCTGCATTTTCGTTTCAGAGAAATTACTTTCTGTTGTGCAGTTACGTTATTTGGGTATGGAATACGTGTCTCTTAATAATCTTGCTTGAAAATGCAGTGCTAACAAATTATGAAATAGTATTTAAAAATAAATTATTTTACAGTTTCCTGTTTTTATTTATTAGATGATAATTTATTCACTTAATTACCCTTGCCACAAGGCGAACACAAGACCGCTCACACATCATAGTACAGTGAACTTATTTTTTGGTGTCCATAAGAGATAAGTATTCTTCTTAATTAATATGTCGGTGTAGTAATGACAACTTGGTTGCAATTTATTTAATATTCACTTTTAACGACATAAATACGACTTCACAACTTTATGCAGACGATCAAGGGATCATTAACCAAAGCGAAAGTGATTTTAAAAATGTCATTTTGATGAATGAAATAGTTGAAGATTACAGACTGAATATTTCTGGTGCTAAGACGAAAACTGTTGATTTTTCTGACCCTAGAGCAGCGAGTGAAAATCGAAATAAGTAATTATACCACTGTATAAGTTAACCATTTGTACTAATTAGGCTATAGCATCACGTATGGCGCCACTGTTGATGCATCTCGGTCGATACGAGATCAAACGTAGCCTCTGGGAGGCGTGGCAACGAGCGCGTCCCTGGGCTCCAATAACATACTGAATAATTTCTTTTGCCTCCCCATATATTTTTCATTTTTCAACCTTTTCGTCATTTGCAGTGTTTGTAGGCGTATATACACTTATTATTGTGGTCGACTGTAGCTTCGTGTGTATATTCTCTATGGTGATCTGCTCATAGAGCTGTTCATAGTGCTCGTAGTTTTCACGCATTCGTATTGTGTTGTTCGTTATTAGACCTACTCCTGCAGTACGCCTATTTTGTTTTTTGTTGAATATCCTGTACTCACCTAGCCAGGCATCCTGTCCTTACTGCCACTGTTCTTCTCTAATACTCACTAAGTCTAACTTCTAGCTAGCAATTAATCTTTCAAAGTTCCCTAACTTACCAACCGGAATTAGAGGATCTGACATTCCACAATCTGGCCCTTAGAAGGTCAGATTTTTTTTTTTTAATTTGTGATGATAACATCCCGATTAGTAGTCTTTGGCTGAAGATTCGAATGGGGGACTATTTTCCTCTGGGCAATTAAAAATTAAAATGGTTTGCTCCATCTGTCATTCATTCGTCTGACTATATGTCCCCAACACTTCCATTTCGTACAAATAATTAAGTCTTGCACTCTATTTTATACACTCTAGGTATGTGATAAAACAGTTTTATATATGTTCCAGTAGTGCAGCTTTTTTTGGAGTTAGTCTATTGTTAGTACGGTTAACAACAACTTTTTGTTGCGCAAGCTACAGTTTGCCGTCCTTCTATCATTACGTATGTTCCGCAAGACCACAACTTCAATTACAGCATGTAGTTCAGAATGTCCTATTATTGGACACTTACGCAAGCAGTTCAAAATTTCCACTTCACGTTTTCACCATCGCGTCTTTTAAAAATGTGCTTATTGGCTGAACTGTGTGCTTTTGAAGTCTTCTTTTTTCTGTGGTGGTGACCAGATGTAGTTCAGGCTTCGTTAGCTTATAGTGTGTGTCTGTACTAGGTAGTCGGCAGCAGTGGAAGACGATGGGGTATATGGCGAGGGTAACCATGTGCGTGTGGTCGTCCGCAGAGATATTTATTTCAATCACAATGGAATGTTGGTAGTGGTCAGGGAAGTAAGTGAGTTATTGCTTATAATGGATGTGTTCTATTTACCAGTTCGTTATTACTTCACTGGCAAATCTGATCAATGAATTAATACTTACATATACTCGATCATTCATTACTTTCTTACTCACTGCAAGGTTTATTTCTTTCCTGGGTGGTCTATACAGAAATTCCTCAACTCATCGTTGCCATACCACTTCTTGAATAAGAAACACGACAGCGGTGTGTGTGAGAGAGTTTTACTTTCTCATTAGCGCCCACGGAGGAGTACGATGATGGAGAAATTGTAGACCAAAGCTCAGGAAAACACTATGGACGTGCTGTTGTTAACTTTCGGAGCTCGACATCGATTTACGATTCTAAGCGGATAAATACTTTTTTTATTTTTCTTTATTGTTGACCTCTCATTTCATGACCACAGAGCCATCTGTAATTTATACACGTTAACAATATTAAGTTACACAAAACTGTACGTAAGCTCCTGCCCAAGTGATGAGGCTTTTCGGATTGAATACCGGTACCGCTGGGTCTCCTCAGTCCACTCTTCTGCTGGGCATTTAAGTTCTGTTGCGCACGGTAGGCCCATCCTATAGCCACAGTCTTCAAGAGAACCCGTCCTATTTTTTGTGTATAGTTCTTACGCTTATTTGACTGAATGGAAATGTAGAAACCAGTAGAAGAATTTCCTGAATCGCGTATTTGGTTATCAATATAAATCTCATTCGATGCACTTCATGATAATACCACTACATAGGGTTTCCAGTTGGCAGGATGATGATGTCATGAACCTGGAACAGAAATGTAAGGATGTCATTACCTTTATGCTTTCTTTCGGATGATAAATAATTAAGAAACTTAGCAATATTCTAAAAGAAACGAGAATTAATATTAAATATCTATCACTAAAAGCAGACACCATTATTCGACCTGCAAGTTCACATATACTCTTCTTTTTGCTGGCCGTTACTCCGAAACTTCACGAGGTCGGGTTGTTAATTGCTGGAACAGGCAGTATTACTGGTCGACGGTGGCGTGATGATCTTCCTATTGCTTCCCCTGGGATCTAAATGTTCGAGGAGCATACACAACTGTTCCCTGTTCGTCAACGAATCTTCTCTTAAAAGCTTACAATTTCCTAAGACAGACTTCATTTTCCTTTACAGCTTTATGTCTATAACCTATCGTACTTTTTGGAACTGAATATTTCTCGCGCCCTTTCCCGTCTGACATTTCAAAAAGTCTGATTTTTTCTGACCTCCTTCACGTTATTTTCACCCTACTTGAATCCTTACTTTGCATCTTTACATGTAAAAGAAAAAAACCGAAAAAATTAGATTTCGTGAAGGCTTTTGTCACCGACCTCACAAGGGGCTTTTAATGAAATTCTGTGCTTATGGAATATCGTCTTAGTTATGCGGCTGGATTCGTGATTTTCTATCAGAGAGACCACAGTTCGTGGTAATTGACGGAAAGTCGTCGAGTAAAACAGAAGTGAATTCTTACGTTTACCAAGGAAGTATTATAGGCCATCGGCTGTTCCTGATCTATATCAACGATTTACGAGACAAGATGACCATCCGTTTTAGGTTGTTTGCAGAAGATACTGTCGTTTATAGTGTAGTAAATTCATTAGAAGATCGAAACAAATTGCAAAACGACTTAGAAATGATATCAGTACGCTAAAAAAAAAGTCGTGTGACTAGGGCCTCCCGTCGGGTAGACAGTTCCCCGGGTGCAAGTCTTTCGATTTGACGCCACTTCGGCGACTTGCGCGTCGATGAGTATGAAATGATGATGATTAGGACAACACAACACCCAGTCCCTGAGCGGAGAAAATCGAACCCGGGCCCTTAGAACTGACATTATGTCGCGCTGACCACTCACCTACCGAGGGCGGACACCTGTATGGTGTGAAAATTTGGAATTGACCATAAATAATTAAAAGTGTGAGGTCATCCACTGAGTGGTAAACGGTATCCATTAAATTTCGGTTACAGGACAAATCAATCAAGTCTAAAGGCCGTAAATTCAACTAAATACCTAGGAATTACAATTACGAACAACTTAAATTGGAAAGAACGCATAGGAAATGTTGTGGGGAAGGCGAGCCAGAGATTGCGATTTATTGGCGCAACACTTAGAAGATGCAACAGATCTGCTAAAGGGACTGCTGCCTACGCTATACTTGTCCGTCCTCTTATGGAGAACTGCTATGCGGTGTGGAATCCTTACCAGATAGGACTAACGGAGTACGTCGAGAAAGTTAAAAGAAAAGCAGCACGTTTTGTATTATCGAGAAATAGGGAAGAGAGTGTCACGGTCTTGGAGTGGATATCATTAAAACAAAGTCGTTTGTCGTTGTGGTGGGACCACCAACTTCCTCCTCCTAATGCGAAAATATTTTGTTGACGCCGACCTACACAGGGACAAACGATCATCATAATGGATACCAAACGTGTCACTGTAGTAGTTTAACATTCCTATTGTTATTACCTGGGCTAGACATTATCGCAGCCTACAATATAAAGAATAGTATCCGTTGTATCTAAAGATACAATCAAAACGTAATATTGCTTATTTGCAAACTAAGCACAGCAATTCAAAGTTACATTTGTGAATCGAAAATCTCACTAGGAACAGATGATCTGTTGGCACTCCGATACCCACTGTTTCTTTCTTCTCACTGGCCTCCAGAGAACAGTACGAAGTATCCTGTCCTGATACAGGGTGTGCCAACCCTTATGGGGTCTAGTAGAGGCTCAGGTAATACCAGACAGCGGACGGTATCGGACAAAAACTGTGTCTATACTCTAGTGACAGTACGGCTCTGTACTGTGGAGTATCAAGACCACTCACGAAATTTTTAATCAATGTTTCAGACAACCATCCAGAAGAATAAGTGTGGAAAGAAGTGGGATACTGAATATCTACCTGGACACGTGGATGCTGGGACAACATGTAGATTGCAGCTTCCGCGACGTCTTCCGGCTCCATGTAATTCACCTTATCGAACAATTCTGGTGTCCATTTGTTAGTATTGGAAAGAATATCAGTCTTCACCAGTCCCGGAGATATTTCCTGTGCAGAAAGCATCAATGAGTTTAAACGAATATTTTTGATAAGGAATTTCTAATTTGCTACATATAATCTACAAATTGAGGGAGGGAACGCACTGCTTATTACCAAAGAAAGATACTCATCTTACGAAACGTGTTATAATAAATTTAAGGGAGACCAGTTTTATTGTTTCATTATTTAGAGGGTGTACTGTTTCACTGAGTGACATTTACTAAAACCTGCGAAGTATTCGACAGAGGGAACCTTAGTACCAGGACGATCTGTTACAGGGTGGTTGGGATGTTTCTATGCAAATAGGGTTTATAGCCTTTGTAAACTACAATTTATATTTGTCGGTATTCAGTTTGTTTCCAAACATAAAAACAGTGGCCTAGGGGCAAAACAGGGGTAGCTTCTGTCACTGGCAATCACAACGTTCCCTGTTCGATTTCAGCCACTGTTTGAATTTTAAATAAAAATAATCAATCATGGCAGTTAAATACTTTCGGTATGATGAGAGTTTCGCTCTGTCAACGGCCTAGTCAACGAGGGCGTAGGAGCAGAGGTTGGAGGCATCTTTATGTTCTAAGAAGCAGAAGAATCACCGATGAACGACGGCTTGAAGAGACAGAAGGTAGTGGAAACTACCGCATTAAAGAGACAAAGTGGGAGGTGTAATGGTGATCTCTCCATTATGAAAAGATTTTGGGCTAGTCCCCCATTCGGATCTACAGGAAGGGACTGATAAGGGAGAGGTGACTATGAAAAGAAAACTAATGAATAACAAATGGGTAACATTTTAGGAATCGGAGAGTGAAATATCAGAAGTCTGAATGCGACAGAGAAGCTAAACAATCTCAAAATAAAATTGTTAATGTTCAGTTTAGTTGTAGTACGGGTCAGTAAAGTCGAATGGAAAGACGATAATATCACCAGGAGCAGAAAATGGTGTAACGGGAGAATAATTTGTCATGAAGCTAGAGCAGAGAGTTAGCTACTGTGAACGGTTTAGTAATGTTATTGTCCTCATCAGAATTGACAGCAAACTAATGCCAAAGATAACAGCACAGATGAGCATGCCGACGTCACAAGTAGGTGGAGAGACAGAGAATCCGTATGAGGACACTGGACGAGTAATTCAGTAAATAAATGGATATGAAAGTCTAATTCTCTTTACATTATAACGCTGGAGTAAGCAAACGGAGATGAAAATCTGATAGTCATGAAGGATTGGAATGCGGTTGTAGGAGAAGGAGTAGAAGAAAGGTTTATGATGATGATGATGATTAGTGTTTTAGGGCGCACAACAGCGAGGTTATCAGCGCCCGATTTATGAATATGGGAGAATAAGGGCTTCGTAGTAGGAACGAGAGAGAAACAGTGAGTTCTTCAATAAATTTCAGCTAGTAATAGCGAACACCCTGTTTAAGAATCACAAGAGGAGGAGACATACTATGAAAAAGGACGGGTGACACGGAAAGATTTCAGTTAGCTTACATCATGGTCAGACAGACATTCCGAAATCAGATACTGGGTTGTAGCGCGTACCCAGGAGCAGATAAAGACTCAAATCACAATTTATTAGTGATGAAGAGCACGCTGAAGTTTAAGAGACTAGTCAGAATCAATGCGCAAAGAAGTGGGATATGGAAATACTTAGGAATGAAGCGAGACGTGTAAAGCTTGAGGTATACTAAGGCTATAGACCCTGCGATAAGCAATAGCTCAATGGGCAGTTTAGTTGAAGAGCAATGGACACATCTAAAAAGAGCAATCACAAAAGTTTGAAAGAAAAACATAGATAGAAGGAAGGCAACTGCAAAAAAACCATGGGTAACAGAAGAAATATTTCAGTTGATAGTCGGAAGAAGGAAGTAAAAAAATGGTGAGGTAAATTCAGGAGTACAGAAACCCAAGTTCGCAAAGGCGAACTGACTGCTTGAAATATGTGAAGAAATCGAAAAAGAAATGACTGTCGGGAGGACTAACTCAGTGTAAAGAAAAGTCTAAACAGACATCGGTGAAATTAAAAGCAGGGGTGGTAGCATTAAGTGTGCAATGAGAATTCCGTTGTTAAATGCAGAGGAGAGAGGGGATGGAAAGAGTACACTGAAGTTTTTTATGAAGGACTTGCCTCAAGACATGATAGAAGAAGAAACAGGAGTCGAAAAGGAATAGATAGGGGATCCAGCATTAGAATTTACAAGAGCTTTGCACTAATCAACATCTAATAAGGCAGAAGTTTCCAGAATGATATTTTCACTCTGCAGCGGAGTGTACGCTGATATGAAACTTCCTGGAAGATTAAAACTGTGCGCTCGACCGACACTCGAACTCGGGACACAGTTTTAATCTGCCAGGAAGTTTCATATCAGCGCACAATCCGCTGCAGAGTGAAAATCTCATTCAGGAAACATCCCACAGGCTGTGGCTAAGCCACGTCTCCGCAATATCCTTTCTTCCAGGAGTGCTAGTTCTACAAGTTTCGCAGAAGAGCTTCTGTGAGGTTTGGAAGGTAGCAGACGAGGTACTGGCAAAATTGAAGCTGTGAGGGCGGGTCGTGAGTAGTGCTTGGGTAGCTCAGTTGGTAGAGCACTTGCTCGCGAAAGGCAAAGTTCCCGAGCTCGACTCTCGGTCCGGCATACAGTTTAAATCTGCCATGAAGTTTCAAGGCAGACGTTATAGATAACATTCCACCAATATTTTTAAATTCATAGGGGTAATTGGCAAAGGAACGACTGTTCACGTTGACATGTGGAACGTATGAGACTGTAGATATACCATCAGATTTTCGGAAAAGCATCATTCAAACAGTTCCGAAAACAGCAAGAGCCGACAAGTATGAGAATAACCACACAATCAGCTTAACAGCTGATGCATCCAAGTTGCTGATAAGAATAATATACATAAGAATGGAAAAGAAAATTTAGGATGTGTTACATGACGATCAGTTTGGCTTTAGAAAAGGTAAAGGCCCAGCGAAGCGGTTCTGACATTGCGGTTGATAATGGAGGCAAGATAAGAAAAATCAAGACACGTTCATTGGACCTGTCGAACTGGAAAAAGTGTCCAACTTTATAAAATAGGGCAACTGTTCGAAATTCTGAGAGAAATAAGGGTAAACTACAGGCAAAGACAGGTAATATACACTCCTGGAAATTGAAATAAGAACACCGTGAATTCATTGTCCCAGGAAGGGGAAACTTTATTGACACATTCCTGGGGTCAGATACATCACATGATCACACTGACGGAACCACAGGCACATAGACACAGGCAACAGAGCATGCACAATGTCGGCACTAGTACAGTGTATATCCACCTTTCGCAGCAATGCAGGCTGCTATTCTCCCATGGAGACGATCGTAGAGATGCTGGATGAGGTCCTGTGGAACGGCTTGCCATACCATTTCCACCTGGCGCCTCAGTTGGACCAGCGTTCGTGCTGGACGTGCAGACCGCGTGAGACGACGCTTCATCCAGTCGCAAACATGCTCAATGGGGAATAGATCCGGAGATCTTGCTGGCCAGGGTAGTTGACTGACACCTTCTAGAGCACGTTGGGTGGCACGGGATACATGCGGACGTGCATTGTCCTGTTGGAACAGCAAGTTCCCTTGCCGGTCTAGGAATGGTAGAACGATGGGTTCGATGACGGTTTGGATGTACCGTGCACTATTCAGTGTCCCCTCGACGATCACCAGTGGTGTACGGCCAGTGTAGGAGATCGCTCCCCACACCATGATGCCGGGTGTTGGCCCTGTGTGCCTCGGTCGTATGCAGTCCTGATTGTGGCGCTCACCTGCACGGCGCCAAACACGCATACGACCATCATTGGCACCAAGGCAGAAGCGACTCTCATCGCTGAAGACGACACGTCTCCATTCGTCCCTCCATTCATGCCTGTCGCGACACCACTGGAGGCGGGCTGCACGATGTTGGGGCGTGAGCGGAAGACGGCCTAACGGTGTGCGGGACCGTAGCCCAGCTTCATGGAGACGGTTGCGAATGGTCCTCGCCGATACCCCAGGAGCAACAGTGTCCCTAATTTGCTGGGAAGTGGCGGTGCGGTCCCCTACGGCACTGCGTAGGATCCTACGGTCTTGGCGTGCATCCGTGCGTCGCTGCGGTCCGGTCCCAGGTCGACGGGCACGTGCACCTTCCGCCGACCACTGGCGACAACATCGATGTACTGTGGAGACCTCACGCCCCACGTGTTGAGCAATTCGGCGGTACGTCCACCCGGCCTCCCGCATGCCCACTATACGCCCTCGCTCAAAGTCCGTCAACTGCACATACGGTTCACGTCCACGCTGTCGCGGCATGCTACCAGTGTTAAATACTGCGATGGAGCTCCGTATGCCACGGCAAACTGGCTGACACTGACGGCGGCGGTGCACAAATGCTGCGCAGCTAGCGCCATTCGACGGCCAACACCGCGGTTCCTGGTGTGTCCGCTGTGCCGTGCGTGTGATCATTGCTTGTACAGCCCTCTCGCAGTGTCCGGAGCAAGTATGGTGGGTCTGACACACCGGTGTCAATGTGTTCTTTTTTCCATTTCCAGGAGTGTATAATATTTACAAGAACTAAGAGGGAACAACAAGAGCGGAAGACCAAGAACTAAGTACTCGGATTAAGAAGGGTATACGACAGGGATGTGCCAACGGCCTTGCCGCTGTGGTAACACCGGTTCCCGTCAGACCACCGAAGTTAAGCGCTGTCGGGCTGAGCTGGCACTTGGATGGGTGACCATCCGGTCTGCCGAGCGCTGTTGGCAAGCGAGGTGCACTCAGCCCTCATGAGGCAAACTGAGGAGCTACTTGATTGAGAAGCAGCGGCTCCGGTTTCGGAAAATGACACACGGCCGGGAGAGCGGTGTGCTGACCACATGCCCCTCCATATCCGCATCCTGTGATACCTGTGAGCTGAGGATGAGACGGTGGCCGTTCCGTACCTCTGGGCCCGCCACGGCCTGTGGACAGAGTTTACGTTTTACGTTTACATGCGACAGTGATGTAATCTTGCGCCCCTACAGTTCAATCTACACGTCGAAGAAACGATGACGGAAATAAAAGAAAGGTTCAAGAGTAGGATTGAAATTCAGGGTGAAAGGATATCAGTGATATGATTCGCTGATGACGTTGCCATTCTGAGTGAAATTGAACAATAGTTACAGGATCTGTTGAATGGAATGGGCAGTCTAATGAGTACAGTATACGGACCGAGAGTAAATCGATGAAAGACGAAAGTAATGAGAAGTAGAGAAATGAGAACAGCGGCAAGATTTACATCAGAATTTGGGATCTTGAAGTAAAGACAATTAAGCAATTCTGCTACCTACAGAACAAACGTATCCCTGTTGTACGGAGAAAGGACGACATAAAAAGCAGAGGAAAGCAGAAATTGGATTGTTGTTGTTGTGGTCTTCAGTCCTGAGACTGGTTTGATGCAGCTCTCCATGCTACTCTATCCTGTGCAAGTTTCTTCTTCTCCCAGTACCTACTGCAACCAACATCCTTCTGAATCTGCTTAGTGTATTCATCTCTTGGTCTCCCTCTACGATTTTTACCGTCCACGCTGCCCTCCAGTTCTAAATTGGTGATCCCTTGATGCCTCAAAACATGTCCTACCAACAGGTCCCTTTTTCTAGTCAAGTCGTGCCACAAGCTCCTCCCCAATTCTATTCAATACCTCCTCATTAGTTATGTGATCTACCCATCTAATCTTCAGCATACCTCTGTAGCACCACATTTCGAAAGCTTCTATTCTCTTCTTGTCCAAACTACTTATCGTCCTTGTTTCACTTCCATACATGGCTACACTCCATACAAATACTTTCAGAAACGACTTCCTGACGCTATACTCGATGTTAACAAATTTCTCTTCTTCAGAAACGCTTTCCTTGCCATAGCCAGTCTACATTTTATATCCCCTCTACTTCGACCATCATCAGTTATTTTGCTACCCAAATAGCAAAACTCCTTTACTATTTTAAGTGTCACATTTCCTAACCTAATTCCCTCAGCATCACCCGACTTAATTCGACTACATTCCATTATCCTTGTTTTGCTTTTGCTGATGTTCATCTTATATCCTCCTTTCAAGACACTGTCCATTCCGTTCAACTGCTCTTCTAAGTCCTTTGCTGTCTCTGACAGAATTCCATTGTCATCGGCGAACCTCAAAGTTTTTATTTCTTCTCCATGGACTTTAATACCTACTCCGAATTTTTCTTTTGTTTCCTTTACTGCTTGCTGAATATACAGATTGAATAACATCGGGGACAGGCTACAACCCTGTCTCACTCCCTTCCCAACCACTGCTTCCCTTTCATGTCCCTCGACTCTTATAACTGCCATCTGCTTTCTGTACGAATTGTAAATAGACTTTCGCTACCTGTATCTTATCCCTGCCACCTTCAGAATTTGAAAGAGAGTATTCCAGTCAACGTTGTTAAAAGCTTTCTCTAAGTCTACAAATGCTATAAACGTAGATTTGCCTTTCCTTAATCCTTCTTATAAGATAAGTCATAAGTCGTAGGGTCAGTATTGCCTCACATGTTCCAAGATTTCTACGAAATCCAAACTGATCTTCCCCGAGGTCGGCTTCTACCAGTTTTTCCATTCGTCTGTAAAGAACTCGCGTTAGTATTTTGCAGCTGTGACTAATTAAACTGATTGTTCGGTAATTTTCACATCTGTCAACGCCAGCTTTCTTTTGGATTGGAATTATTATATTCTTCTTGAAGTCTGTGGGAATTTCGCCTGTCTCATACATCTTGCTCACCAGATGGTAGAGTTTTGTCAGGACTGGCTTTCCCAAGGCTGTCAGTAGTTCTAATGGAATTTTGTCTACTCCCGGGGCCTTGTTTCGACTTAGGTCTTTCAGTGCTCTGTCAAACTCTTCGCGCAGTATCATATCTCCCATTTCATCTTCATCTACCTTCTCTTCCATTTCCATAATACTGTCCTCAAGATTATCGCCCCTGTATAGATCCTCTATATACTCCTTCCACCTTTCTGCTTTCCCTTCTTTGCTTAGAACTGGGTTTCCATATGAGCTCTTGATATTCATGCAAGTGGTTTTCTTTTCCCCAAAGGTCTCTTTAATTTTCCTGTAGGCGGTATCTATCTTACCCCTCGTGAGATAAGCCTCTGCATCCTTACATTTCTCCTCTAGCCATCCCTGCTTAGCCATTTTGCACTTCCTGTCGATCTCAGTTTAGAGACGTTTTTATTCCTTTTTGCCTGCTTCCCTTACTGCATTTTTGTACTTTCTTCTTTCATCAATTAAATTCAATACCTCTTCTGTTACCCAAGGATATCTACTAGCCCTCGTCTTTTTACCTACTTGATCCTCTGCTGCCTTCACTACTTCGTCCCTCAGATCTACCCATTCTTCTTTTATTGTATTTCTTTCCCCCATTCCTGCCAATCGTTCCCTTATGCTCTCCCTGAAACTCTGTACAACCTCTGTTTCTTTCAGTTTATCCAGGTCCAATCTCCTTAAATTCCCACCTTTTTGCAGTTTCTTCAGTTTTAATCTACAGTTCATAACCAATAGATTGTGGTCAGAGTCCACATCTGCCCCTGGAAATGTCTTACAATTTAAAATCTGGTTCCTAAATCTCTGTCTTACCATTATATAATCTATCTGAAACCTTCTAGTATCTCCAGGGTTCTTCCATGTATACAACCTTCTTTCATGATTCTTGAACCACGTGTTAGCTATGATTAAGTCATGCTCTGTGCAAAATTCTACCAGGCGGCTTGCTCTTGCATTTCTTAGCCCCAGTCCATATTCACCCACTACGTATCCTTCTCTTCCTTTTCCAGTCACCCATGACTATTAAATTTTCGTCTCCCTTGACTACCTGAATAATTTCTTTTATATCATCACACATTTCATCAATTTCTTCATCATCTGCAGAGCTAGTTGGCATATAAACTTGTACTACTGTAGTTAGAGTGGGCTTTGTGTCTATCTTGGCCACAATAATGCGTTCACTATGCTGTTCGTAGTAGCTTACCCGCACTCCTATTTTTTCATTCATTATTAAACCTACTCCTGCATTACTCCTATTTGATTTTGTATTTATAACCCTATATTCACCTGACCAAAAGTCTTGTTCCTCCTGCCACCGAACTTCACTATATCTAACTTTAACCTATCCATTTCCCTTTTTAAATTTTCTAACCTACCTGCCCAATTAAGGGATCTGACATTCCACGCTCCGATCCGTAGAACGCCAGTTTTCTTTCTCCTGATAACGACGTGTTCTTGAGTAGTCCCCACCCGGAGGTCGGAATGGGGGACTATTTTACCTCCGAAATATTTTACCCAAGAGGACGCCATCGTCATTTAACCATACAGTAAAGCTGCATGCTCTCGGGAAAAATTACGGCTGTAGTTTCCCCTTGCTTTCAGCCGTTCAGAATACCAGCACAGCAAGGCCGTCTTGGTTAGTGTTACAAGGCCAGGTCAGTCAATCATCCAGACTGTGCCCCTGCAACTACTGAACCTCTTCAGGAATCACAGGTTTGTCTGGCCTCTCAGCAGATACCCCTCCGTTGTGGTTGCACCTACGGTACGGCTATCTGTATCATTGAGGCACGCAGGCCTCCCCACCAGGGCAAGGTCCATGGTTCATGGGTGGGGGGTGGGGGAGGGGGGGAAATTGGATTACATGCAGTAAATAATTGAGGCTGTAGGTTGCAATTGCTACTCTGAGATGAAAATGTTGGCACAGAAGAGGGATTCGTGGCGGGCTGCATCAAACCTGTCAGAATTCGATGATTCAAAAAAGAAAATAAAAAAATAAAATAAAAATAACCGTAGAATATGGCCTCCGTAGTAGGAGTGAGAGAGGAGAAACATTGAGTTCGGTAGTAAATTTTAGCTGACAATGTGGAAAATAGTGTTTAAACATCGCAACAGCTTAAGGTACACTTGCAAATGGCTTTGAGAGACGGGATGATTCCAGCTGCATGGTGAGACAGAACATTCGAAATCAGAGACTGTCGTTGTCTGAGAGCGTATACAGATTCAAATCAGGTGGTTAGTATTGAAATGTAGACTTAAATTTAAGAGAATCGTCCGGAGGACTTCATACGGGTTTAATGGTATGTATCTCGGGTACTAATCATCATTTAACCGAGCACTTAGGCTTAACTTTCTTGGTCCACCAGCGTGCTTGCGACTTCGTGTACCATATTAGTTGTTGTAGGGTGTTTGCTTTCAGGCGTTTCACGCCGTACAAGCATAAAACGTGATTCATCTTTTCATCTTAAAGAAGCCACCTGTCGCTATTCAGCGGAAGTCCAGCTGCGGTACTGGTGTGCAAATTGCAGCCTCGGTCGCCCATGAACAGCAGTCAGCATGTGTGCATGTACCAGGCACCTGCTGCAGAGGCCCATATGTTGCAATGTTCGCTGCACGGTCGTTGAGGAGACGCTGTTGGTAGCTCCTTGGTTTATCTGGGCGGTATCATATTAATGAGTTATGAATAATTTAAATAATCTCCTTTGTACTCGTGAAACACGTTCTGATGTCGATCTGTGGCGACAGAGTTCAGGGAGACGAGTATACAGAAGAGGAGCGCAGGGCGGCAGGTACTGCTGGCCCATGGGGGCACGGGTGGTAGGAGTGGTCGGTGGTTCAGTTTGCCGAAAGTGGCGGTTTAGTTCCGTATGATAGACATCACGTGTTGAACTGCTGAACAGTTGCTTGAGCGGCAGATCGGACGCGCTAGTGAATCGCATTGAGATATTTATTATCATTTATATTGCGATTTATGTTAAGGTGCCCAACAGGTTCGGTAGTGAACTTGGACAGTGAAACTGTTATGTATGAGACGGAAATATGGGCCTCGTGGGAAAAGGGTGACCCGGCTGAGTCACGCAATTTGACTCTTAGTCTGATCACGAGGTGTGACCATTAACTGCACGCGTTGATAACGTAGGCTGACGTGAGGATCAATGAACTATACTTGACGCGATGTATCTAGAACATGCTAGGTGATTAGAAAGTTAGTAGACAGGAATACAATATACTTAGCTTTAATTCAGCATCAGCGGTGAACGTCGATCTTGACTTTGTACAATAATATTTACAAGTGCAGTTATAGACTGAACTGCGAATACTTCTTTACAATTCTGATTGCTTCACAAATATAGATCAACTGTCAATGCATAAACTGTATGTGGCGCCTGGCTAGGTCGTAGCTACTGACTTAGCTGAAGGCTATGCTAACTAGTGTCTCTGCAAATGAGATCTCTGAAACTATAACGAGTGAACCATTCCTATTAAAGTCGGCTGTAGAACTGGGCAGTGCGCTAGCTTGTGTCGTAAGACCAGCCGAGTGGCGGCGCTCGGTCTGCTAGCGTCGACAGTGGCGACTCGCGGGTCCGATGTGTACTGACGGACCGCGGCCGATTTGACGCCTACAACCTAGCAAGTGTGGTGCGTTGCGGTGACACCACAGAAACTATAGGTCTTATTAGCGGTTCAGTGAGTAATCTATGTTTGACGGGCATGTGAACTGGTTTCAGTCTATCAAAGAATGTTTGATGCCTGTTTTGCTGTGTACCTGCTCTGATATAGCTCAAATTCCTTAGTTACAAATGAGCACATAATTAGGCTTAACTTGTACTGAAACACAGATGAACCAGTGCGTTGGCTAAATCAATTTTCGTGCGTGGGTCACATCTATTGAAACATCAGAGACTTTCAGCAAGACGCTTTAGACCTACACATAATGGGAACAGGTAATCATGGTAGTGTAACCAGCGCAGTGCACTTCACTGGTCTGGCGGAAATGGAAAGTTTCGTAATCCTGCTGCTCGATCCGGTGCGTCACCTGATAATCATGGAAAAGAGCAATCACAGAACTCGGACAGACAAATATAGATACAAGGACCGTAGCTGTGAAGAAACTGTTGGTAATACACACATCAAAAATAGTTTTGCATCACCTCGGTTCTGAGAGTTCGGGAATCAGGACAGAAAATTGGAATAGAGACCAATATAAACATCATTTCCGCCCTTTTTATTGCTCATGAAAACCACACATTGCATGTTGTACCACCATACAGCGAGACCTTCAGAGGTGGTCCAGACTGCTGTACACGCCAGTACCGCTAATACCCAGTAGCAAACGTCCTCTTGCCTTTATGCATGCCTCTATTCGTCGTGGCATACTATCCACAAGTTGATCAAGGCACTGTTCATCCAGATTGTCCCTCTCCTCAACAGCGATTCGGCGTAGGTCCCTAAGAGTGGTTGGTGGGTCACGTCGGCCATGAACAGCCCTTTCCCATATAACCCAGGCATGTTCGACAGGGTTCATGTCTGGAGAATATGCTGGCCACTCTAGTCGAGCGATATCGTTATCCTGAAGAAAGTCATTCACAATGTGTGCACGATAGGGGCGCGAATTGTCATCCAAGAAGACGAATGCCTCGCCAATATGCTGCCGATATTGCTGCACTATCGGTCGGAGGATGGCATTCACGTATCGTACAGCCGTTACGGCGCCTTCCATGACCACCAGCGGCGTACGTCAGCCCCACATAATGTCACCCAAAACATCAGGGAACTTTCACCTTGCTGCACTCGCTGGACAGTGTGTCTAAGGCGTTCAGCCTGACCGGATTGCCTCCAAACAGGTCTCCGACGATTGTCTGGTTGAAGGCATATGCGACACTCATCGGTGAAGATAACGTGATGCCAATCCTGAGCGGTCCATTCGGCTTGTTGTTGTGCCCATCTGTACCGCGATGCATGGTGTCGTGGTTGCAAAGATCGACCTCGCCATGGACGTCAGGAGTGAAGTTGCGCATCATGCAGCCTATTGCGCACAGTTTGAGTTTTAAAACGACGGCCTGTAGCTGCACGAAAAGCATCATTCAACATGGTGGCGTTGCTGTCACGGTTCCTCCAATCCATAATCCGTAGGTAGCAGTCATAGAATGCAGTAGTAGCCCTTGGGCAGCCTGAGCGAGGCATGTCATCTACAGTTCCTGTCTCTCTGTATCTCCTGCATGTTCGAGCAACATTGCTTTGGTTCACTCAGAGACGCCTGAACACTTCCCTTGTTGCCGCGCGGGATTAGCCGAGCGCTCTAAGGCGCTGCAGTCATGAACTGTACGGCTGGTCTCGGCGGAGGTTCTGAGTCCTCCCTTGGGCATGGGTGTGTGTGTTTGTCCTTAGGATAATTTAGGTTAAGTAGTGTGTAAGCTTAGGGACTGATGACCTTAACAGTTAAGTCCCATCAGAGTTCACACACATTTGAACATTTTTTGAACTTGTCTTGTTGAGAGCCCTTCCAGGCACAAAACAACGCGGACGCAATCGAAACGCGGTATTGACCGTCTGTGCACGGTTGAAGTACAGACAACACAAGCCTCGTTCCTCCTTCCTGGTGTAATGACTGGAACTGATCTGCTGTCGGACCCCCTCCGTCTAAAAGGCGCTGCTCATGCATACTTGTTTACATCTTTAGGCGGATTTAGTGACATCTCTGTGCTTGTGATACAATATCCACCGACAACGTCTATCTTCTGGAGTTCTGGGAGCTTTTTTGATGTGTGTAGAAGCAATACTAAATTGATTGACGAATGAAGCAAACACAAAAAATCCTAGGAATAGAAAGGAGTATAGCAGTAGAAATCACTTACGAATAAAATGAATGTAAGTGCAGCGAAGATAAAACGAAATGGTCGCTGGAAACGTTTGAAGAAACCGAGAAAGTAATGTTCGTCGGAGGGTCAGATTCAACAGTACATAAAAATCAAAACAATCTTCCGTGAAATTAAGAGCACAACGGGAATATCACTGTCAAGCGAAGGTCGGATAGCTGGAAACCAATTAAGGCGTCTACGATGGGAGTAGATATGGAAGACATAGGTGATCCAATATTAGGCTCAGGTTTTAGTACAGTTTTTGGAGTCTACCAATCAAATAAAGCGGAAGGTATGGATAACATTTATATGAATGCGTGATGTCTTTTCATTCGGACAAGTCCTAAAGAACAGACACCATGCGGAATTCACAGCTGTGATACGTATTATGTGAATTGAAGCTGGAGTGGAGACAAACGAAAGGGAAGGGAAGGAACTCATGTCAGCTGCATCGGGGCTATATGCGGAGTCAGCGGCTACTTATTAGGCACTTGCGTTAACCACTGCGCCACCCTCCTCGATGGGCAACAAATCCACCACCTTCAGTGCGAACGTGAAGGAAGGATGGAAGATTGATTTAAAGTCCCGTCGACATCGAGGTCATTAGAGACGGAGCACAAGCTCGGGCTGTGTAAAGAATGGGGAAGGAAATCAGCCGTGCCTTTCAGAGGAACCATCCCGGCATCTGCTTGGAGCGAGTAAGGGAAATCACGGAGAATCTAAAGCTGGTTGGCCGGACGCGGGTTTGAACCGTCGTCCTCCCGAACGCGAGTCCAGTATTCCAGCCACTGCACCACCTCGCTCGGTGCCCCGAAGGAGTCTCAAAGTAGCGAGCGTGCAGGACATGGACGGAGACTGTGGATAGGTGTCGCTGGGTGGGAATTTGGGTCGTCCGAGGGATGCACCGAGGTAGTCCGCGCAATTATGACAAACAAAAAATGGTTCAAATGGGTCTGAGCACTATGAGACTTAACATCTGAGGTCATCAGTCCGCTAGAACTTAGGACTACTTAAACCTAACTAACCTAAGAACGTCACACACATCCATGCCCGAGGCAGGATTCGAACCTGCGACTGTAGCGGTCGTGCGGTTCCAGACTGTAGCGCCTAGAACCGCTTGGCTACCAGCGGCCGGCTATGACAAACACTGTGTGCGGATGCCACAATGGTTAACGCAGTTGCCCAGTAGGCAGCAGATCCCCGTTCGAATCCCGGTCTGACATATATTTCCACTCGGCGCCGCTGGCCGCATTAAGTCACGATGCAGCTGACATCATGGGTTGCTTCCCTTGCGCTTCCTTTCCCTCCACTCCACTTTCAGTTTACGTAGCATGGATACCATTTATGAGGAATATTTTAAATCTATGAATTTTTTTTAATTTGAAAAATTTCTAACGCTCGGATCGCAATTTTTTCTTTCCTTATACAATTAAAGCACGATTACCAGTTTCGGTTGCATTCTAGAATCACCTTCACATCATCCAAATAGAAAAAATTCGGTGTATATGCAGTGAAAACTACCATTGTTAGCTTCAGTCATGAAATTACATGCACTGGTTTTGTGAGCCAACAATATTATGACATTTCGTACTTTGTAACTCCATAATGTCATAGCCTTGTTGGCCCACAATGAGAATGTCACAGTCATGCTGGTCATAGTCTCGTTGACCCACAATACGAATGTCATGGTCTCGTTGGCCGACAATATGAATGTTTGCAACTGCATGACTACAAAAAAAAAAAAAAAAAATGGTTCAAATGGCTCTGAGCACTATGGCACTTAACATCTGAGGTCATCAGTCCCCTAGAACTTAGAACTACTTAAACTAGCCTAAGGACATCACACACATCTATGCCCGAGGCAGGAGTCGAACCTGCGACCGTAGCGGTCGCGTGGTTCCAGACTGTAGCGCCTAGAACCGCTCGGCCACCAGGGCCGGCCTGCACGACTACAGCTAATGGTAGTTTTTACTGCATATTCACCGCTTTTTTCGGTCTGGACGATCTGAAGATCGTCGTAGAAAGCAACCGAAACTAGTTATGTTGCTTTAAATGTGTAAGGAAAGAAAAATTTTGCGGTATAGGAGTTAAAAAATTTTGAAATAAAAAAAAAGTCGTTTCATAAATTACGTTAAGATCTCCCGTCTGCTCCCTACACATCAGGCTTCACTTTGGGTATATAGAACCAACGGGACCCACAACTTGTCTATTTCCAGCATTTATTTCCTGTTGAGGTTGTTTTCTTTCTTTTTATATCTTTTTTTAATTTCTGTTTCTTCTCTAACCTCCTAGCACAGTAATGAGTCTACCTTGATAATACCAAAGCAAATAAGAATCGAATATGATGGTCTTTCGGTGTCATTTGTGGGCCTTAGTGCTAAACGAAGGAGACAGTACCAACTCTCCTGCAGTTCTAAACTCCTTACTACCCAACAGAGACACTCCGCCACCTGCGGCAGCCGCGGAACGACGTCACTTCCCGACGACAGTTGCACCGTTACGTGTAAACAGCTCGGCTTGATGAGCCTGTCTGATTTCGAAATGCGTCTGACCACGTCCGTGTAACCTCTGGGGAAATTTCCAGCTTTAGGAGTCGAAACGTTAGCGGACGAATCTGAAGAGCACAAATCCAAGACGCGGCATGGTGCAC
Organism: Schistocerca nitens; assembly: GCF_023898315.1. Classification (NCBI taxonomy): domain Eukaryota; kingdom Metazoa; phylum Arthropoda; class Insecta; order Orthoptera; family Acrididae; genus Schistocerca; species Schistocerca nitens. The sequence goes on from NC_064622.1 coordinate 93,173,378, forward strand.
TTTTTCACGGCCCATGGCCCGTATCCCGTGTATCTCCACAGGTTTGTCCCAAAACAGACTCATACTTGTTCCTGTGGGGAGAGTCACACACCTGAACACACAGTGCTCATCGTCGATGCCCTAGGACACATGAGGCCGAATTTAGGAAACCAGGGACTTAGGACAGTTAATACGCAGAAAAGATGATTGGAACTCTATAAATGAAATCGTAGACGAAGTAGCACGAGCGCTATATGCGCCATACGAACAGTAGAGAGACCATACGTCAGAACAAGACAGGTTCCACATCTGACATGCCGACCGGAGTGGCCGTGCGGTTCTAAGCGCTACAGTGTGGAAACGAGCGACCGCTACGGTCGCAGGTTAGAATCCTGCCTCGGGCATGGAAGTGTATGATGCCCTTAGGTTAGTTAGGTTTAATTAGTTCTACGTTCTAGGCGACTGATGACCTCAGAATTTAAGTCGCATAGTGCTCAGAGCCATTTGAACCATTTCAACTGTATATCAAAACAGATCAGCAGTACACAGAAAGCGACACATACACGAGCACAGACACGGAATAGAATACTGTATCACACGCAGGAAGTGAAGACGAGATAAACATACAAACATTGCAAAAGTAAGCGAAGGTTTTGCACCACTAAATCGAATCAATGAAAATGTAACTCTCTATGTAGGTCTTTGTTATACCATTTCATATCCTGTAACACTAGCTGAAGTTGTGACATTTCTTTTTCTTTCGCATCAGATTTGACTGGTTCGAAGTTTTTCCGAGCCCTCGCACATGATGCAGCTGAGTGACATTAAAATAAACTCTCATTCTCCACTGTTACCTTAAGTTCGGACACACATTATAACCTAACTAATCAATACATTAAATTAAGTATTATCACTGTCAAAACAGCATATGTACACTATTGGCCATTAAAATTACTACACCACGAAGATGACGTGCTACAGACGCGAAATTTAACCGACAGGAAGAAAATGCTATGATATGCAAATGATTAGCTTTTCAGAGCATTCACACAAGGTCGGCGCCGGTAGCGACATCTACAACGTGCTGACATGAGGAAAGTTTCTCATACACAACCAGCAGTTGACCGATGTTGCCTGGTGAAACTCTGAACTTTGAACAGTGGACGTTACATTTCAGATGTGTTACGACCCGTGGCTCTACCCTTGATTCGATCCCTGCGAAACCCTACATTTCGGCAGGATAATGCACGACCGCATGTTGCAGATCCTGTACGGGCCTTTGTGGATACAGAAAATGTTCGACTGCTGCCCTGGCCAGCACATTCTCCAAATTTCTCACCAACTGAAAACGTCTGGTCAATGGGGGCCGATCAACTGGCTCGTCACAATACGCCAGTCACTACTCTTGATGAACTGTGGTATCGTGTTGCAGCTGCATGTGCAGCTGTACCTGTATACGTCATCCAAGCTCTGTTTGACTCAATGCCCATGCGTATCAAGGCAGTGATTACGGCCAGAGGCGCTTGTTCTGGGTACTGATTTCTCAGGATCTATTCACCCAAATTGCCCGAAAATGTAATCACATGTCAGTTCTAGTATAATATATTTGTCCGGTGAATACCCGTTTATCATCTGCATTTCTATGTATATTTAACTTATTATCATTATCTAAGCAACAAGTTTAAACTAAATTGTGTACATCGGGGCGGTTAATAGATCCGCAACGGAGCGCCTCCCAGGTGGCGGATAGGGGAATGCCTCCTAGATATAGGTGGTACCGAGGAAATGAAATACTCGGGGTGGACCACAACTGCTAGTAGGGTCTGTACCCACAGTGGGCGGCTACAAAAGGCGTCTGCTCCACATGTCAGTGGCGGCCGCAACCAACCCCCTGATCTGGAAAGTCAGGTTGTAGTCGGCAGCATGCCGTATACCCAACTACTAAACATCGTGAAGGTAGGCTACAACGAGAAAAATCTCATTACTCTGGGCACCAGTCAATAGACTGGGATCGTCGTGAGCATCGGATTCCGGGGGCTCACGGACATCATGAGAAGAATCGGAGCTTCTTAAACTCTCTCAAGACCAAGCGCAAACACCACATCGGCACACTCAACGTGAGCACATTGATGAAGACAGGAAACATGACACAACTCACAGACACTCTCGAAAAATTTCAAATCAAAATATGTGCACTGCAAGAAACACGATACGAAGGAAAACCATCGAGCCAACTGAAAAACCTACGGCTTTTTGGCACAGGATTTGCAGTACAAAGGTCCATCAAGGACAGTATAATCGACTTTTCGTTACCAAACGAAAGAATCAGCACCATCACAGTGAAATCAGCCAACGAATCCTACACAATAATCAATGCACATGCACCGACTAATGACTACAACCGGAAAAACCCGGACGAATTCGATGACTTCTGGACGACAATGGAAGAAATTATCAGAAAAATTCCTGCACAAAGACTCAAAATAATACTGGGAAACTTCAACGCCAAACTCGGAATAGAAATGGAATACAGACATACCACAGGAAAACATACTCCACACAAGGACACAAACAAAAATGGAAAACACCTGATAGACTTTTGCCAAAGCCACGACCTCGCCATTATGTCAACAAAACTCAAGAAACCAACGAGGAAACTTACCACATGATAATTCCCCAGAGGAAAGCAAGAACTACAAACCTACCACGTAACAGTCCAGAAAGACTCACAAAAAGAAATTTTGAACATAGACACACGTAAAGGCTACTTCGACTCAGACCACCACCTACTACAGATCAGGATTCGTCTTTTGAACAAGAAAAAGCTCCATAAGAACAAAATTGTTTCACCAGATACAGAATACCTTACGTTAGACCAGACACAAATATTAGACAAAATTAAAATGGAGAAAACGACAGGCTGGACACAACTTTCAGGAAGAATCCGAAAGGCCATGAAACTAGCACAAGCACCACGCATAAGGAAACACCGTTGGTGGAATCACACATGTGACCAACCTATTGACCAATGAATCAGTGCATGGAAAAACTTTAGAGCCATAAATCCCCAGAGAACTGGATGAACTTCCTGAAAACACAGAAACAATCAAGCAAAATCATTCGCAGTGAAAAACGGCAGTATGATAAACGGCGACTGACGGAGATCGAATCGGACTTCACGAAGAACAATACAAGAAACTTCTACAGAACGTTCAGAGAAAATATGACCGAATATCAACCACCCAACTTGTGCTTCAGAAGACCAGATGGAACCCTAGAAACCAATACCAAAAACAACTCTGACATTCTGGCAAGGTACTTTGAAAAACTCCTCAACACGGAACCCCCACCCCCCTTTCCCCGCTATGGAAGAACTGATGCCAGAAACGAATACGTACAATCCAGGTAGTGAACCTCCAACTGTAGAAGAAGTTAAACAAATAATCAAGTCACCCAAGAATAGTAGAGCACCAGGAGAAGACGGCATCGTCACGAAAATCTGGAAGTTACAAGACCCAAAAGTTAAGTCCCATAGTGCTCAGAGCCATTTGAAACATTTTTTACAAAACATCCACAGGAACTTGGAAGATATCTGGGAGACCATGAAAATTCCTGTCGACTGGAAAACAGCCCTGATACACCCACTATACAAAAAAGGTGACAAGACTGACCCGAACAACTGCAGAGGAATATCCCTACTACCGTTCATATAGAAGATCCTCTCTAAAGCTTTACTAAACGGATTAGAATGCCAGACCGACCAGTTGATTGCGGAATACCAAGCAGGCTTACGTAAAGGGCGATCTTGTGCTGAACAAATTTGAAACCTGAAAATAATTTCACAACAAAAATAGGACCTGATCATTACCTTTCTCGACTTCAAAAAGGCGTACAATTCTATCGACCGGAAAACTCTAGCTGAATACAAAGTAGACAACAAAACACTGACTATCATAGAGCAAATCTCGACCAACACGACCTCCAAAGTAAAGTTCTGTGGGGAACTATCACAGCCCTTTGAAATTCGCACAGGTGACCGACAAGGCGATGGCCTCTCACCTCTCCTTTTCAGTCAAGTGTTAGATAAGGTAATAAAAGAATGGAAATTATCACAACAGGGGATAACTTTAGGAAACCTACAGATTAAATGCCTGGCTTATGCAGACGATTTGGCGATTGTCACGAAAAATATAAACGAAACAAAAGAAGCTATTGAAAAACTACACGAAATCGCTTCCAAAACTGGACTACTGATCTCTTACGAAAAGACACAGTTTATGAGCACAAAGAAACTCCCATCCCTGAACTCAAAGTACGGCACGATTTACAAAACGGCAAACTTCAAATACCTCGGTGAAACACTACAAATGAGCGGACATAACAGAGACTCAAACGGAGAAAGAAAAACTAAACTGGACAAGGCATACAAAGTAGTGTGGAATCATTACAACAAGAAGTCTATCTCACAAAAAGCCAAATTACGCCACTACGACACGGTGGTGCTCCCCGAAGCACTGTATGCAGCAGAGATCACACTAATCCTAGGACATACACGTATCAGACAACTAGAAAAAGTAGAATGGAAAATACTTAGGAAAATATTTGGCGCAAATAACAGCAATGGAATATGGATCAAGAAACCTTCAGAGGAACTATACAAATATACGGAGACAACCACAGAAAAGATTTGAAAAGGCAGACTACAATTCTGTAGACATGTATACAGAATGCCATCAGACAGACTGACCAAACAGATCTTTGACTGGGTAACCACTAGAAACAACAAATGGGTGGCAGAGGCAAAAACAGACCTGAACCAACTCAACACACCAGACAGAATAAACGACAGAATAAAATTCAGAAACATCATTAAGAAAAGTAAACTACATGAGATACACTGTGACAAACAAACCGAAGAACGCAAACAAGATCATAGCCGGAAGATGAAAGAAATATGGGCAACCAAAAAGGCAAACCAAGATGAAGCCGACGGAAGCAGGAGTCCGACAAGAAGCATGGACAGAGGACCGGAAACAGAAACACGGCGAGTGAATGAGGGAAGTTGGGGCAGCAAGGAAGGCAGCAAAAGGAATTGGCAATATAGTTTAGTCCAACTGCGCTCTTTAAGGGCAAAAGTGTGTGTGTGTGTGTGTGTGTGTGTGTGTGTGTGTGTGTGTGTGTGTGTGTGTGTGTGTGTGTGTGGTAATCCTTCTGTAATATTTTCAACAAAAAATATTCTAGTAATGAAATTGAATTTGTACAGGGTGTTTCAAAAATGTCCGGTATATTTGAAACGGCAATAAAAACTAAACGAGCAGCGATAGAAATACACCGTTTGTTGCAATATGCTTGGGACAACAGTACATTTTCAGGCGGACAAACCTTCGAAATTACAGTAGTTACAATTTTCAACAACAGATGGCGCTGCAAGTGATGTGAAAGATATAGACGACAACGCAGTCTGTGGGTGCGCCATTCTGTACGTCGTCTTTCTGCTGTAAGCGTGTGCTGTTCACAACGTGCAAGTGTGCTGTGGACAACATGGTTTATTCCTTAGAACAGAGGATTTTTCTGGTGTTGGAATTCCACCGCCTGGAAGACAGTGTTGTTGCAACAAGACGAAGTTTTCAACGGAGGTTTAATGTAACCAAAGGACCGAAAAGCGATACAATAAAGGGTCTGTTTGCAAAATTTCAACGGACTGGGAACGTGACGGATGAACGTGCTGGAAAGGTAGGGCGACCGCGTACGGCAACCACAGAGGGCAACGCGCAGCTAGTGCAGCAGGTGATCCAACAGCGGCCTCGGGTTTCCGTTCGCCGTGTTGCACCTGCGGTCCAAATGACACCAACGTCCACGTATCGTCTCATGCGCCAGAGTTTACACCTCTATCCATACAAAATTCAAACGCAGCAACCCCTGAGCGCCGCTACCATCGCTGCACGAGAGACATTCGCTAACGATATAGTGCACGGGATTGATGACCGCGATATGCATGTGGGCAGCATTTGGTTTACTGACGAAGCTTATTTTTACCTGGACGGCTTCGTCAATAAACAGAACTGGCGCATATGGGGAACCGAAAAGCCCCATGTTGCAGTCCCATCGTCCCTGCATCCTCAAAAAGTACTGGTCTGGGCCGCCATTTCTTCCAAAGGAATCATTGGCCCATTTTTCAGATCCGAAACGATTACTGCATCACGCTATCTGGACATTCTTCGTGAATTTGTGGCGGTACAAACTGCCTTAGACGACACTGCGAACACCTCGTGGTTTATGCAAGATGGTGCCCGGCCACATCGCACGGCCGACGTCTTTAATTTCCTGAATGAATATTTCGATGATCGTGTGATTGCTTTGGGCTATCCGAAACATACAGGAGGCGGCGTGGATTGGCCTCCCTATTCGCCAGACATGAACCCCTGTGACTTCTTTCTGTGGGGACACTTGAAAGACCAGGTGTACCGCCAGAATCCAGAAACAATTGAACAGCTGAAGCAGTACATCTCATCTGCATGTGAAGCCATTCCGCCAGACACGTTGTCAAAGGTTTCGAGTAATTTCATTCAGAGACTACGCCATATTATTGCTACGCATGGTGGATATGTGGAAAATATCGTACTATAGAGTTTCCCAGACCGCAGCGCCATCTGTTGTTGACAATTGTAACTACTGTAATTTCGAAAGTTTGTCTGCCTGAAAATGTACTGTTGTCCCAAGCATATTGCAACAAACGGTGTATTTCTATCGCTGCTCGTTTAGTTTGTATTGCCGTTTCAAATATACCGGTCATTTTTGAAACACCCTGTATGATATAACATGTAAAATCACACAATGTACAACCTGCTTTATAATAACAGGCACCAGGTCTTTACTTGAGAAATAAATAAACAAACAGCCACACAAACATACAAACATGCCTTGCACCACGGCCTAATGCCCACATCACTAAAATCACAACGTCGTAATGGTAGTACAACGGTACTGCGGGTCAAAAATCAGATCTTAGACGATGTGTAAGGACTGCACTGTGATCAGTGTTACACATGACACGACTCTAGCTCCAGAGAGCATTGGGCAACGCTGCTGGCACTTGCGGTACACCTCAGCTTACCCCGACGCGGATGTTGCTCTTCCTGGCCACCAGGTCCTTCCGCAGGCCTTCCAGCAGAACCCGCACCGCGTGTTTGGTGGACGCGTACATGGCAAGCTCACCGCTCGCCACCGGTGAGTGTCCCCAGATGCTGCAAGAGAGAGGCAGGGTCTTGTAAAACAGGCTCGCGCGGACACCAGGCATCACGTACATTCACACTTATCTGCTTACGTCACACACACACACACACACACACACACACACACACACAGGCCAGCCGTAGAAGCCGTGCGGTTCTAGGCGCTCCAGTCTGGAACCGAGCGACCGCTACGGTCGCAGGTTCGAATCCTGCCTCGGGCATGGATGTGTGTGATGTCGTTAGGTTAGTTAGGTTTAATCAGTTCTAAGTTCTAGGCGACTGATGACCTCAGAAGTTAAGTCGCATAGTGCTCAGAGCCATTTTTGAACACACACACACACAAATGCGCGTGATCGTGCACCCAAACATACACACGTTTATACTTATACACTGAAAAGAAAGTGGTTCGCAGTACTTTCTGATGTTGTCGTCTTTGTTGTCATTGTTGTTTTTCTAGCCTTCAGTCTGTCCTGTACAAGTTACTAAATCTCTATTTAACTACCGCTGCCTACATCCATTTCTACTTTCTTACTGTACACAAAACTTGGTCTCGCTCTACTGTTGCTACTCTGACACACACACACACACACACAGATATTGTAGCATCGCGCCGACATGGAGCGTCACACAAATTCACATTGTTGTCATTGTTGTCTTTCTAGCCTTCAGTCTGTCCTGTACAAGTTACTAAATCTCTACTTAACTACCGCTGCCTACATCCATTTCTACTTTCTTACTGTACACAAAACTTGGTCTCGCTCTACTGTTGCTACTCTGACACACACACACACCCACACACAGATATTGTAGCATCGCGCCGACATTGAGCGTCACACAAATTCACATTGTTGTCATTGTTGTCTTTCTAGCCTTCAGTCTGTCCTGTATAAGTTACTAAATCTCTACTTAACTACCGCTGCCTACATCCATTTCTACTTTCTTACTGTACACAAAACTTGGTCTCGCTCTACTGTTGCTACTCTGACACACACACACACCCACACACAGATATTGTAGCATCGCGCCGACATTGAGCGTCACACAAATTCACATTGTTGTCATTGTTGTCTTTCTAGCCTTCAGTCTGTCCTGTACAAGTTACTAAATCTCTACTTAACTACCGCTGCCTACATCCATTTCTACTTTCTTACTGTACACAAAACTTGGTCTCGCTCTACAGTTGCTACTCTGACACACACACACACACACACACACAGATATTGTAGCATCGCGCCGACATTGAGCGTCACACAAATTCACATTGTTGTCATTGTTGTCTTTCTAGCCTTCAGTCTGTCCTGTACAAGTTACTAAATCTCTACTTAACTACCGCTGCCTACATCCATTTCTACTTTCTTACTGTACACAAAACTTGGTCTCGCTCTACTGTTGCTACTCTGACACACACACACACACACACACACACACAGATATTGTAGCATCGCGCCGACATTGAGCGTCACACAAATTCACATTGTTGTCATTGTTGTCATTCTAGCCTTCAGTCTGTCCTGTACAAGTTACTAAATCTCTACTTAACTACCGCTGCCTACATCCATTTCTACTTTCTTACTGTACACAAAACTTGGTCTCGCTCTACTGTTGCTACTCTGACACACACACACACCCACACACAGATATTGTAGCATCGCGCCGACATTGAGCGTAACACAAATTCACATTGTTGTCATTGTTGTCTTTCTAGCCTTCAGTCTGTCCTGTATAAGTTACTAAATCTCTACTTAACTACCGCTGCCTACATCCATTTCTACTTTCTTACTGTACACAAAACTTGGTCTCGCTCTATTGTTGCTACTCTGACACACACACACACCCACACACAGATATTGTAGCATCGCGCCGACATTGAGCGTAACACAAATTCACATTGTTGTCATTGTTGTCTTTCTAGCCTTCAGTCTGTCCTGTACAAGTTACTAAATCTCTACTTAACTACCGCTGCCTACATCCATTTCTACTTTCTTACTGTACACAAAACTTGGTCTCGCTCTACAGTTGCTACTCTGACACACACACACACACAGAGAGAGAGATATTGTAGCATCGCGCCGACATGGAGCGTCACACAAATTCACATTTACTTCCTTATATCACATTTACTCAATCAGACGTATTGCAATGCAACTACTCAGTGTACCACCTTGCTTCACAAATGGTAGAATACCACATACTAAATTTACAACACGATTCGAGAGTATATAGGGCGTCTGACTGAAGCAGGTGTGTTATGGGCCTACACATCGTACACCACAGAAGAACAACGTAGCCTCATAGTAACTGTTCCAATTGACGATCGCCATTCTCAGTTCATACGTGGCAACAGTGCATGCTGTTCTTGTCCATGAAAGGATGTGTGGCCTCATGACGACACTGCACCAGCCCACTTCGATGTTAATTTCAACGAGGACCTGAACAACACGTAGCCTCTTCGTTGGACTGGAAGATGAGGGTCTGTCCTATGACCAACGCGATCGCCGGAATTCACAACCCCGGACTTTTACCTCTGTGGTTACGTCAAGACATTGGTGAACAAGAACCCCGTGGGAAAGAATGAAGAGCCGCTTGCTGGGGTCACAGCTGCCTGTCTTCTTGCCCCGCAGGATTAGCCGAGCGGTCTAAGGCGCTGCAGTCATGGACTGTGCGGCTGGTCCCGGCGGAGGTTCGAGTCCTCCCTCGGGCATGGGTCTGTGTGTTTGTCCTAGGATAATTTAGGTTAAGTAGTGTGTAAACTTAGGGACTGATGGCCTTAGCAGATAAGTCCCATAAGATTTCACACACATTTGAACATTTTTTTGCCTGTCTTCTTGAACAACAGAGATCTTTGAGAGAGTGCGGCCACGCATGCATTGAGACTGGCGGTCGTCACAAATGGCTCTGAGCACTATGGGACTTAACATCTGAGGTCATCAGTTCCCTAGACTTAGAACTACTTAAACCTAACTAACCTAAGGACTTCATATACATCCATGCCCGAGGCAGGAATCGAACCTACGACCGTAGCAGCACCGCGGTCGGTCGTCATATTGAACAGTTATTATAAGCTACCTTGTTGTTTTGCGGTGTATGCTGCATGTGTCCGTATTACAATAAATATGCATTTCCGACCATTGGTTCCCTATCTCAGCGTCACTATCACCCGTTTCAGTTTGACCCAAAATGGTTCGAGATACCATGTATAAAATGGAATTATACATTTAGTGTAATTTTGGTGCTAGTGTAAGAAAAAAGAAGGAAGTACCCGAATGAGACGGAGATAGGTAGAAGTGACGTACGCGTACAGGCAAACAAATGATTACAGTTTCAGAACTGAATGATTTATTCAAGAAAAAGAGCTGCACAGATTGAACATATGAGTAAAGCGCTGATTCACCTCTGGGGCTTACGCAAGCAGTTATTCGGCTTGACACTGATTGAAGTGTTCTTAGATGTCGGCTTGAGAATATCATGCTAAATTCTGCCAACTTGACGTGTTCGATTGTCTAAATCCTGAGCTGGTTGTAGGGCTCTGTCCATAATGTTCAAACTTTCTCAATTGGGAAGAGATCTGGCGATCTTGCTGGCCAAGGCAGGGTTTGTAAAGCACGAATACAGGCAGTAGAAAAAATCTTGCTGAAATGTAAGACCAGAATGGCTTGCCACGAAGAGCAACAGAACAGGTGTAGAATGTCGTCGATGTAGGCAGGGACTCCTTCAATGAAATGAAATAGCATCCTTGACCATCATTCCTGTTTGTCGAGCCGTATAGCGAAGGCAGCCAGGTTGATATCCCATCGCTGTGTGCGGTGTCTCTAGATATGTCTTCCCTGGCCATGGAGGCTCAGTTCGAAACGGAAGACAATCGTCTTCCATTCGATGACATTCCAGGCCGAATATGCCCGACACAACTGCAATCGGCTTGTTGGTATAGAGAGGTCAATGGTAGTCAGCGCAAGAGGCGCCGTAAGCTCACCCCCTTTCTGTGAGCCGCCCATTAATGGTCCATGTGGTCACCGAAGCACCACTTGCACTTGAGATCGATGATGAGGGTGAATCCGGGCTCTCATACCCCTCTGACGACTGCTCGGTCCTCACGTCCTGTGGTGTCTGCAGGACGACCGCTTTTTTCAACTGTGTTCGGCCCTAATTCACCCATTCCTGCCAACATCGTCGAAAAGTGGTATCGCTCCTATTCAAACATCGAGCGATTCGCCGATTACTCCAACCGGATTCTTCATGCCCAACTACACGTCGTCTCTCAAATGCTGACATCTGTGTATAATGTTCAAGCGTCTATCTGCGAAGCATAGCTACTGTCAAACTGAGTACACGGAGTGAAATTCGCAAAGACGTTATGTCCTTGTATCGACGTGTCCCCTATTTTTCTATCCTAGCCAGCTGCGAGGCGAAACTGCGCTCCACCAAAGTTCACCGTTTGAATTTTGTGTCGATAGCTGTATGAACATCAGTTTGTGGTTGATTTGCATAATTCCTTAGTGATGCGTAGTTTTTTGTCTTTAAGTGTATATTTATAAACAGAATACATGTATCGTTCTTTACAACATTGTAACTTTTATATTTTCGATGTAGTTCAAAACTGTAATTCCATCTGAAGTTATTTACATTTAAAGTTACTACGATTATATTTAAAGTTTCCTGTAACTGTTTTCAGAAATAACTAAAAAGATATTTCTTTAATCAACAGTTAATCATGTGTAAGTTTCTCTGGATGTAAAACACTTAATTACAGCGTCTTTAAGATGTTATGCTAGCTGTTGTACGGCTGGTCAACATTGTTGTGAGGTGCTTAGTTGAGTTGTTTGTGTGCTATGGCGCTAAGAACTGGTCAGTTTTGGACTTGTTGAAACATGTTAAATTGCGCTGACTGGAAGACGTGTAATTTATGATGGTTATTAAAAATTAATGGGAAAATATAGTTTCCTGCACTATCTATATTATTTTGTTGTACATATTACAAAATTAAAACCTTACCTCCTCCCGAAAGAGGAAGAAGTAAATCACTATACAGAGAGCCAAAGAATAATTCATCAATCTGCAGACGAGTTCTGCATGTTAAGTACAAACCAGTAACACTGTTAATCTATCTGCATCTGATCGTACAAATATGCATCTTTTAAGCATATTAAGATTTTTTGAAGCTTGTGAAGTTTACACATCTAATATATACTCTGCCAATCGATATGAAGGAAGTAGTTAAATGTGCTTTCTGTTGTTGTTGGTGGTGTTTTCCTTGTCGTTCTGGTCCCCAATATAATAAAACCTTCCCGCCTTCTCTATATCTCTTTTGTTAACCAACCTTCCCTTCTACAGTAACCTATGAAACCTTCCCTTACCATTTCTATTTCTTGCTTAATAATAACAAATGAAATGTTCCCTTTGAAATTAATTCTCTTTCTCAATAATAATAAGTGCAATCTTCGCATACAAATTTAAATACTGCTTATTAAAAGTGATTTGCTGATTATTTCGACGAAACATAGAATGTGTCGTCGTAGTGGCCCTCAGTCGTAACCTGCAATAACTCAAAACTTTTACTTACCTTTTTTTACTGTTACTGGGTCGCCATCTGACTGCTACACCGAACTGCGACATGAATATACTTACTCTGTTTTACTATACTCTATTAGCTGCTGGTGGGCTGTCATAATAAGTGGCTGTATTTATTACAAAGCTGACGTTATTCTTTAATAGCAAAGCTGACGTTATTCTTCAATTAATTTGACTGAAGTTACGTATTTCGTAGTTACACTTTTTCTTGACAACAATAAAATTTTGCAAAGTTTTACGTTGATGGTTTTTGGGATGGATTACAATCAGTAATGCAATATTGCTGACAAAATTTAATTGTATTCTGAAAACAATTCTTCAGCTATTTACTGTTGGTAATGATATGATTTTACAAACGTTCAAATGGGACTTACGTTTCACAATGATCTGACAACTAGCATTGCGCAAACATACCTTCAGTAGTCTTGAGTTTCTCAAAAAATAATAATAATAATTCAATAATATTAGTTCCTCTTATGATAATAGTTAGCTGATGTCTCTGTACATTCGTTTATAATCTCTTGTAAATAATAGCTGGTGGCTGACAGGCACACCGCTCCTCTCAACCTCTCGCTTCAGACCTGCTACCGACTCGCTTCACATCTCGCTTACTACTGACTTCCTACGAACGCTAAAGTGCGGTCTCTCCCGCCAACAATGCTTTCTGGTGCAGATAGTCCCTGATACCATTACAAAATGTATAAATGCGTGGTCTTTCCCGCTCTTTTCTTTAAATGTATCCATACGTGGTCTCTCCCGCCCTTTTTAAAATTATATCAATGTGCGGTCTCCCTCGCCGACAATACTTTGGTGCAGACATTCCCTGCTACCACAATTATTTCCAAAATGACAGATATTAATTATTCCTACTTAATCCTATTAATAAAATATAACCGGCCGGAGTGGCCGAGCGGTTCTAGGCGCTACACTCTGGAACCGCGCGACCGCTACGGTCGCAGGTTCGAATCCTGCCTCGGGCATGGATGTGCTAAGTTCTAGGGGACTGATGACGTCAGAAGTTAAGTCACATAGTGCTCAGAGGCATTTGAACCATTTAAATAAAATATAAACATCTTTCATAAATTGTGGTTTGACAATAGACAATAGAAATATACACAACAAGGGTCGCTTTGATTCAGCTCTCCAGTTTAGGCTATTGTGTGAAAGTCTCTTAATTCTGCATAGCTGCAGCAACCTACAACATTTTGAATCTGCTTACACTATTCAAGCCGTCCTTTCTCTACAATTGTTACCCATTCACTTCTCCGTTGACGATTCCTCGGTGCCTCTGCATGTATTCTATCCAATCTGTTAGACATTTCTTTTTTCTCGACCTCGATTCAGTACCTGCTCATTAGTTATTCTATCTAATCATCCAATCTTCAAAATTTTTCTGTGGTACCACATTTTAAATGCTTCTATTCTCTTCTCGTCCAAACTGTTTCATCGTCCACCTTTCTCTTCCTATATGACAACATATGAGAAAAACACTTTCAGAAAAGGCTTCCCAACACTTAAATTTATATTTTTTGTTAATAAATCACTCTTTTTCAGAAACGATTTTCTTGATACAGCCAGTATACGTTTCATATTCTCCCTAGTTCGGCCATCATCATTTATTTTGCTGCTCAAACAGCAAAACTCATCTACTACCTTCTTTGTCTCATTTCCTAATGTTTTTGCCTCAGTATCGCCTGATTTAATTCAACTGCATTCAATTATCCTTCTTTTCCTGATAATCGTCTTGTGGTCTGTTTTCAAGCTCTTTACCATGTGTGGCCGAATTACGGTGTCGCTGCCAAACCTCACAGTTTTTATTTCTCTTCATCAACATTCTCTCTTCAAATGCCTGCTTTGTTACTTTCACCACTCTTTCAATATAAATTCAATAGCATCATGAATAGGCTACAACACTGTCTCACTCTCCTCTCAACAACTGCTTCGACTCTTATAACTGCAGATTGCTTTCTGTACAAGTTTTAGAAAAGCTTTCGTTCCCTGTATTTTATCCCTACTACCTTCAGAATTTCAAAAAGTGTAGTCCAGTCAATATTGTCTAAAGCTTTCTCTAAATCTACAGAAATCTTTCTTCAGCCTAAGAGGCCTTCAACCTAAGATACGTCTTAGTATCATTATTGCTTGCGTGTTCCAGTATTCTCTGTTATCCAATCCGATCTCCCTGGAAGTCGGCTTCTACCAATTAATCCATTCTTCTGCAAATAATAAATAATTCGTGTCAATGTTTTGCAACTATATCTCATTAGCAGAGGTTGAAAATACCGCTTCAGTTGTAAGTTACTTTATTTTCACCCAAGCGGTTTTGGACTGCTAGCCCATCCTCAGGTGTCTCAGCTGTGCTGTGGTCCCCGAGCGCCGCGTGTACTCCCGCGCGTTGTGCTGCCTATGAGCGCAGAACAGGAAGTCTTATTAACCTGATGGTTCGGCAGTGTGCACACCTGTCAACATCTACCGTTTATGTACAATTTTAGTATCAGTTATTATATTCTTCTTGAATGAGGGTATTTCGTCTGTTCCGTATGTCTAGCAAAACAGGTGGAAATGTTCTCATGGCTGGCTGGCTCTCCCAAGGGAGTAGGAATGTCGTCTTCTGTAAGGACCTTTTTCCCAATTACATCTTTCAGTGCTCTATCAAATTATTCTCGCAGTATCTTATCTTCCATTTTATCTTCATTTACGTCTTCTTCCCTTTCTATATGTTTGCGATCAAACCCATTTCCCTTTTAAGACCCTTTTACATATTCGTTCTATTTTCAGCTTTCCATTCTTCGCCTAGTACTGGCTTGCGATATGAGCTCTTAAATCTCATACAAATTCTTCTCTTTTCTACAAAGATCTCTTTGATTTTCCTGTATCTACTTCTCCCCATAGTCACCCACGTGTCTACGACCTTGCATTTTTCTAATCAAACCTGCCTAGCTATTTAACACAGCCCGCATCTCGTGGTCGTGCGGTAGCGTTCTCGCTTCCCACGCCCGGGTTCCCGGGTTCGATTCCCGGCGGGGTCAGGGATTTTCTCTGCCTCGTGATGGCTGGGTGTTGTGTGCTGTCCTTAGGTTAGTTAGGTTTAAGTAGTTCTAAGTTCTAGGGGACTTATGACCACAGCAGTTGAGTCCCATAGTGCTCAGAGCCAGCCAGCCATATTTAACACTTTCTGTCAATCTCATAGTCTTAGACGTTTCTCTTCCACTTATATTCTCTTCCATTTAAATTCGATAACTCGTGTATCATCCAAGGATATCTACTGTGCCTTGTCGTTTATCCTGTTTGATATTCTTCTGTCTTCACTATTTCGTCTCCGTTGGTGCTTGTTATCCCACCATAATTAAAGTTTCTTCCCGTTGCGTTTCACATGTAGTGGAAATGCTAAATTACTGCTTGCACGCTTCCACGAGAGCCTAATTTCATTTACTTGATCTATAAGGCACTGATACGTAGGAAGCCGAAGAATATTTTTAGTTTCCCAGGAAGTTCACGAGATATTTACGAATTATTTCATTGAATGTCAGACATTTACAATTTTTCAACACTTCTGTTACACTCACTCGCCATCAAACAAACGTGTGACGATTCGGACATCCCTTTTTGGTGTATGGGAGACCGGGGTTAGTTGTTACATGGGGCAACACGTTCCAAGCGACTTTAGAGCTAAGTGATGATACCAAAGCACTTTCTTTCCGGTAGAGGAAAGTATCTGGTAGTACAGTCCTCATGTCTGTATTAGAGAGACAGAGAGAGGGGACGTTGTTTCTGTTTCTAGAAATCTTTCTTCTCTGTATATCAGTTCAAATGTTGTATCATGTGAAAATTCTAACTTCCAATGAGTGATAAGACGTTTAAAATTTCTCTACAATAGAAAACGGATGCTCATACGTAATTGCATATGAAGTGGCAATGTATGAGGCAGTGTATTACAACTCATTGAGCCCAGTTATTACGATGTAACAACCTGCCCTATGTCGCATGCAGTATTTTATCGTGCATTTTCATTTCGAAGGCAACATGAGATATTACAAAAAGAAGACCAACCGAGATACAACACTAAAGGAAACATAAACTAAAGCAGCAAAAGAAGTGATGCCAGATCGCCAGTAATTTGTACAAATGAAACCGTTTTCTACAATAGTGAGAACGAATTACATGTAAGAGAAGAAGAGCAACGTGTAAAGTAAAACTATAACATTTTTATAGATGTTTTATAAGATACGCTACGTGTAACAACTTACCCCACCTACTGTAACAACATGTAACATTGTGGGGCGCATTGTTACAATGAGCGTGAGTGACATTTTTGATAGCTGGGTTAAGGAAAAAATATGCAGTGAGTCTATAACAACGGCAACATTGTAAGGTATTTCGCATCAAAATAGCCCTATAACCATCTTGTACAAAAGTTATTGAAAACATTTTGAGAACTATCCGCAGTGTATTCTACTTTCAGCGCCCACTGATAGTATGGCCTGATATGCAGGGTGATTCACGAAGATACGCAAATATTTTAATAAGTTATTCCACTAGTAAAACTACACAAAAAATTCATATAAACATAGGTCCGCAAATGTTTAGTTACGGAGTTACGGCTAGTAAAACACTTTGCTTGAATTTAGCAAACTTCGCTAATATGAAGCCATCGCAAAACTACGAGGTTAAAGTAACGCACGATTTCGATTTATTTTTGTTGTTATTGCTCTGATGAATGTAATAGAACATGTCCCAGACGTGTATCTGCAGTAGTTTTCCAGTACATCCAGAGTAGCAAAGATTATTATACAAGTAAATTTGCTTACTTTCCTTTAAGACTGTAGAAACGTTCATAATATCATATTAAAATATTTGCATATCTTCGTGAATCAACTTGTATGTACCATACATACACTTGAGGAGCGCTCAGCTGTGTGCTGTACAAGTGTTTTGCTTAGAGTTTCTTTTGTAGAAAATTTTCCCCAGTACTTTGGCATAAATCAACACCTATCATTTGCTTTACATACAAGTAAGCCTATGAGACTGTTCCACTTCGTATCCCCATATCCTATCCTCATATTTTTACTGTGAAATACATGACTGGCTCATCATTCCAGAAGTCATGCGACACTACACTTTTACACCCCGTGAAATCTTGTAACTTTGTATCCCTCTACATTAAGAGCTAGTTGCCAGCTTTGCACCAGACATGTATTTGTTCGTTATCTAACTCGATATTGCTGCAATTTTTACCTGACCGAAACTTCACGTACAAAACTGCGTCTGCAGCGAGAAGCCTCATATTGTGAGAATTATTATCCGCAAAGTCACTAATGTTGTAAGGAATTTATTTCTAGCACACTCGAGCAGATATAATTTCGATGGATTGCTCACGCGCTGCCTGCTATATGTAAGCTATAAGAGAATCTCAGACCAGAGAGCAGTGTTGGCTGCAGTAAGAGCAGTGTCAGTAGGAGTAAGTAGTAGCCAGCAGTCGTGTGTATGGAGTTGGCTGGGCCGGTCGTGGGGAGCGATGGCGGTGCCTGAGCGATGTAATAAAAGGTAAAAGCAGACGCGTGCATATGTAGTTTGTTACAAGAAAATTTGTACTGTTGTTATATCAAGTCCCATGTAAATGTTTCAAAAAATCTTTTAAAAATTATCCTTTTTATAAAATAAACTTTTTGACAATCATTCATCTGAATTTAAAGAATTTATTAATTTCTGCAATCCATGGTCATCCCGATTATCGTAAAGCAACATCAGTCGTTTCTTTTTATACATGACAAATCTAGCGGCCAGCATTGCACTGGGCTGTGCCAGAAAAATTTCTTATAGGAGCAGATACATACGCGTTATCCGGCGACTTCATTGAGGTAAGAATTTTCAATTTATTTAGAATGATCTTTCAGGGTCATGACGCAGCACTGCTGACGTCCAAAATTTAGCACTTTAGATTCACAGTCAGTTAATTCAAAAAATGTTCAAATGTGTGTGAAATCTTATGGGACTTAACTGCTAAGGTCATCAGTCCCTAAGCTTACACACTACTTAACCTAAATTATCCGAAGGACAAACACACACACCCGTGCCCGAGGGAGGACTCGAATCTCTGCCGTTACCAGCCGCACAGTCCATGACTACAGCGCCTTAGACCGCTCGGCTAATCCCGCGCGGCAGTCAGTTAATTATTGAAATGTTGTATATGAGTCACATTCTTTATTAGGAAGTTAGTAGGTTAGTCACATTGTATTATTGGTAGGTTACGGAATTTATCTGTGGGGAGGCTATACAAAAATGTGAATATTATACATATTTTTACTGTAGGGATGTTACAATGTAAGCGGGTGATTCTAAAATTAAGACATCGTTATTCATGGTAGTGAGAGGAAACTTATTTTACAACAAGTTTTGACATGAAAACTAGACACCCAATACAATGAGACCATAGAATGGTTCCATTTAAAAGTAATCAACATGCAAGTTAAGACATTCACGCCGGCCGCGGTGGCCGTGCGGTTCTGGCGCTGCAGTCCGGAGCCGCGGGGCTGCTACGGTCGCAGGTTCGAATCCTGCCTCGGGCATGGATGTGTGTGATGTCCTTAGGTTAGTTAGGTTTAAGTAGTTCTAAGTTCTAGGGGACTTATGACCTAAGATGTTGAGTCCCATAGTGCTCAGAGCCATTTGAACCATTTTTTTTTTTTTTTGAAGACATTCACACCACTGGGAGACGATCATTTCCTGTTTCGTGGAACGCAGTCGGCCGGCGACGTATCCACAACCACACCCAATTTTACACGTGCTCGTCCGACTGAAATCGAGTCCACGCACGTCATCCTTCAGGTCGCCAAAGACGTGAAAATCAAAAGATGAAAAATCTCGGCTGTACCGTGGTGCTCCCCAACCACATCGCTGAAGCGTAGCCAACGCCCGATTGCAGTATGGGACTGAGCGATTCACGATTCGCCAAAACCGGTAATTCACAATTACAGCTTCAGCGCAGTTTCAACTGTAGCAATGGAATTTATGTGGGACAAACAGCTTTGCACAAAATTGTCTCTGGTCATCCTCACAGCGCACACGACAGGGACCGATGACCGTAGCAGTCTGGTCCCTTTAATCCCCACAAACCAACCAGTGCACACGACTATGACATATGGATAGAAATGCGTGTATAATGTTACGACAGATGTTTAAACAAGTATGCAGAAAAATAGAAAATAATGTAATGAAATAAATAAAAAGAGATTTTTTGTAAAAATTGTGACGGTTTATAGGAGTGCATAGTTTCACGGCGATTTGTACTAATACAGGTTTCTCGGGCCTCCAGAGGCGTCAAGTGGTTTAAAATCCACGAGCTTTCGGCCGAGTACTCCTCGGCCATTGTCAAGTGGTGACTGTCTTCTGGTTGCTGCTGCCGTCCGTATATAGCCGCGCTGCCTTCCGTGACGTCACTGGTACGCGGTACTGCACCATATATGGTAATGTTTGCGTTGTGCGGCCGCCGCGCCCGCTTCAACCTTCCGATGGTAGGGTCCCACGCCGTCTTTATTGAGCGTGTTGTCACAAATTTTCATTTCGATCGCTTCTTTTACACTCCTGGAAATTGAAATAAGAACACCGTGAATTCATTGTCCCAGGAAGGGGAAACTTTATTGACACATTCCTGGGGTCAGATACATCACATGATCACACTGACAGAACCACAGGCACATAGACACAGGCAACAGAGCATGCACAATGTCGGCACTAGTACAGTGTATATCCACCTTTCGCAGCAATGCAGGCTGCTATTCTCCCATGGAGACGATCGTAGAGATGCTGGATGTAGTCCTGTGGAACGGCTTGCCATGCCATTTCCACCTGGCGCCTCAGTTGGACCAGCGTTCGTGCCGGACGTGCAGACCGCGTGAGACGACGCTTCATCCAGTCCCAGACATGCTCAATGGGGGACAGATCCGGAGATCTTGCTGGCCAGGGTAGTTGACTTACACCTTCTAGAGCACGTTGGGTGGCACGGGATACATGCGGACGTGCATTGTCCTGTTGGAACAGCAAGTTCCCTTGCCGGTCTAGGAATGGTAGAACGATGGGTTCGATGACGGTTTGGATGTACCGTGCACTATTCAGTGTCCCCTCGACGATCACCAGTGGTGTACGGCCAGTGTAGGAGATCGCTCCCCACACCATGATGCCGGGTGTTGGCCCTGTGTGCCTCGGTCGTATGCAGTCCTGATTGTGGCGCTCACCTGCACGGCGCCAAACACGCATACGACCATCATTGGCACCAAGGCAGAAGCGACTCTCATCGCTGAAGACGACACGTCTCCATTCGTCCCTCCATTCACGCCTGTCGCGACACCACTGGAGGCGGGCTGCACGATGTTGGGGCGTGAGCGGAAGACGGCCTAACGGTGTGCGGAACCGTAGCCCAGCTTCATGGAGACGGTTGCGAATGGTCCTCGCCGATACCCCAGGAGCAACAGTGTCCCTAATTTGCTGGTAAGTGGCGGTGCGGTCCCCTACGGCACTGCGTAGGATCCTACGGTCTTGGCGTGCATCCGTGCGTCGCTACGGTCCGGTCCCAGGTCGACGGGCACGTGCACCTTCCGCCGACCACTGGCGACAACATCGATGTACTGTGGAGACCTCACGCCCCACGTGTCGAGCAATTCGGCGGTACGTCCACCCGGCCTCCCGCATGCCCACTATACGCCCTCGCTCAAAGTCCGTCAACTGCACATACGGTTCACGTCCACGCTGTCGCGGCATGCTACCAGTGTTAAAGACTGCGATGGAGCTCCGTATGCCACGGCAAACTGGCTGACACTGACGGCGGCGGTGCACAAATGCTGCGCAGCTAGCGCCATTCGACGGCCAACACCGCGGTTCCTGGTGTGTCCGCTGTGCCGTGCGTGTGATCATTGCTTGTACAGCCCTCTCGCAGTGTCCGGAGCAAATATGGTGGGTCTGACACACCGGTGTCAATGTGTTCTTTTTTCCATTTCCAGGAGTGTATTATGCTATGCCAAAAACTGTTAGTCCATGTGATAATAGATGTCTCGTCGAATGCAATACAATGACCGTTTCCTAATGCATGCTCTCCTACCGCGATTTCTCAGGGTACCGTAGAGGAAAACGTCTCTCGTGTTCTACACAAGGCTGTTCAATGGTACGCACAGTCTGTCCGATATAGAACCGTCCACACCCACACGGTATTTTATATACTCCTGGCGTTCTCAGGCCTAGGTCGTCTTTCACAGGCCTCAAGAGTTGTCGAATTTTTGCTGGAACCCTGAAGACCGAATCGATTTTATGCCTCTTTAGGAGCCGGCTTAACTTTCCTGTTATTGAATCACATAACCCCAAGAATACAAACTTCGTCGGAGTCTTTCTGCTTACACACTTTCGGAAAGATAGCTTCGAAACGTGGCGGTTGTTGTAGCCGTTTTCCTTGAATACTTCCCGTAAGTGGCTCAGTTCCTTCGGCAAGTTTTCAGAATATGAGACGGTTTCTGCTCGATGCACTAAGGTCCTCAGAACAGAACTTTTCTACAACGGATAGTGATAGCTGTTAGCGTGCAGATATCGGTCTGTGTGGGTGGGTTTTCGGTAAACGCTGTGGCTGAGACACCCATTTGCTTTGCGGCGGACGAATATATCAACGAACGGCAAGGCACCACCTGTCTCTACCTCCATCGTCAACTTGATGTTGTCATGGATGTTGTTGATGTGGTCCAATAATTCTCCCAGCTTTTCACGTCCATGATACCAAACAACGAGCGTATCGTCGACGTAACGATAAAAGCAACTAGGCTTTTCAGGAGCCGTGTCCAGGGCGATGTTTTCAAAGTACTCCATGAACAGATTGGCCACAACTGCGTCTAATGAGCTTCCCATCGCAACGCCGTCCGTCTGGTTGAAATATTCTCCATCGTACAAGAAAGTGGATGACGTCAGAGTATGCCTGAATAAAACCACAAAACTGACGTCAAATAACTGGGGCCGACCGCTGTGGTCGAGCGGTTCTAGGCGCTTCAGTCGGAAAGCGCGAGGCTGCTACGGTCGCAGGTTCGAATCTTGCCTCGGGCATGGATGTGTGTGATATCCTTAGGTTAGTTAGGTTTAAGTAGATCAAAGTCTAGGGGACTGATGATATCAAATGTGAAGTCCCATAGGGCTTAGAGCCATTTTAACCATTTGAAATAACTGGGAGAGCAGATCTAAAGAGTCTTTAATGGGAACGCGCTGACCATAATATCCCCTTCTCCGAGACGCAGGCATTTAATTCGTCTGATGAAGTCGGCTGAATTCTTGATGTGGGGCGCACAGTGACAAACGTGTGGGGTAAGGAGGTTGTCCAGATGCTTTCGCGGGTCTGTAAGTCGGCGACGCATTGTGAAAGGTGGCTACACTGAGTCACAGCGCCAGAGACTGCGCCAAAGATTATTATTCCGCCGCCTCCACTGGCAGTAGTAATTCAGAGGATGTCGAGAGCAGTCGTTGTTCTGTTGGGCAAGAGAGTAGACGATCTGAGTGTTGACTGAAATGCTGTACTGTTCGGTTGGTGTAATGTATAGATGGAAGAAAATGCAATTTTCAGAATATATCTGAGAAAGGAGATGGGCTTTTGATTTACTATGCTGGTGTAATGGAATATTTTCGTCAATATATAATGAGGTAAAAAGGTATTACAGTTTTCTTTAATAACAATCCCTCTTGCTCACAGGTACAGTCAACAAAGCATCTGGCTAGTGTTGATTTATTAGACTTGTAATTCTGGTTTCTATGTGCAATTATAGTATTTCTGGTTTTTCAATTAGTTCATTGTAAGTGGTGTTTAAAATTTTTGTGGTATTGAGAAAGAACCGAGCCAGATATATGTACATTGAGTCACACTACCACACACAGAACAGATACACTTGTGATTTGTTGTTTCGTAGCTTTTATAGTTGCAGGGGACTTAATTAATCAATTGTGTTAATGGAAATTCCTTGTCATTCTTTATTTTTATTTTATGCAGTCAGATTGCGTGCTAATAATGGTCGGGTCCAACCGGTTACGAGACTTCGTAACCAGTCACACAGCTAGTAAATTTATTGCATTTATTCATTAATATTAGTTTTTTTTTCTTTTTAATTAAGCTCCCGTGCAATTGGTGCTCACGATGGGGCGTAGAGAAGTGTTCTTCTTGTGAACATTTGGAAGGCCTTACAATGTAGGTGGTCGAGGTGCCCGAGGGAGGAGATTTTTGATGAGATTCTCTTCCAGCGATGACCTCTTGAGAAGCTCCGACGTCTTCTTCATTATTCTTGAAGTTGGGTCCTTTGACAGTTTTCGATATGTCTCTTCCTCCAGCATCAACCGAATCTTCGCCTTGTAGTCTGCTCGTTCCATAATGACGGCTGCATTGCCCTTGTCAGCTGACGGGGCTACGACGTGTGGATCGTTGCGGAGTTCACGAAGACCATTACGCTCAGCTCTTGTAGTGTTCGAAGTCGGCGGCTTGGATATAGAAAGAGTGCGACTCGTTTCTCGGCGAATTTCTTCTGCAGTTTCACTGGGCTTCTTGTGAACTGCTTGTTCCACCCTACTTATTACGTCTGCAAAAAGGATACTCTGCGGCGATGGTGTATAATGAAGTCCCTTCTTGAGAGCCGACATGGCACCCGCGTCGATGTTTCTTGTCGTCATGTTGATAACGGCCCGTTCTGTTGTTTTCCGCTCTGCTCCATACTGTTGCTGTGAAAGCCTTTCTGCCTTTCTGTGGTTGTCCTCTGTGATGACATTTGTTGTGCTACTGTGGCTGCATGAATCGATTCCCAATCCAAAGCCGAGAGTGACTCCGACAACCGCAAGTGGACGGCCATTAGCACGCGTCCGTTTGTATCCAATTGATTTCTAGTATAATGTATCCTCTCTCGCATCAGGGCGAAACTGGCACGACGAAATATTCTCTTGGCAGCAGCTGTGTTAATATGGTGGCTCACGTAGGCAAAACATGGAATAGTCTTCTCTTCACAGCAGCGTAATAGAAAGGCTAGAGAACTTAATAAATTAGCCTCCTTAACACGCAGCTTCCGCAGGCGTCTGATGCTGCGCCACGTTCCCTCCCCCTATGTAATATATGAGTAGATAGTTTCACGGCGTTATGTACTAATGAAGGTGGATTTTAAACCATTTGACACTTCTGGAAGCCAGAGAAACCTTCATTAGTGATGGTTTAGGTTTGTTAGAAATCGCCGGCCGGGGTGGCCGTGCGGTTTTAGGCGCTAGAGTCTGGAGCCGAGCGACCGCTACGGTCGCAGGTTCGAACCCCGCCTCGGGCATGGATGTGTGTGATGTCCTTAGGGTTAGTTAGGTTTAATTAGTTTTAAGTTCTAGGCGACTGATGACCTCAGAAGTTAAGTTTGAAACATTTGTTAGAAATCGGACCTTTTTTCCCGAATACCCTCGTCCATAATGAACTGTTGGTCCACTTGGAAACGTAGGTGTAAGATCAACCCAATTTAGCAGCACCCTTAATAAGATTAGTGGTTCAGAGAACGCCTTATTTGCAGGGTGATCTGCACTGGCGATGTCACGCACCACGCTTTCATCTGGCGAACAGCAGGATAATGGAATGGTGCGACCCTACAGCAACTTACCCGTTGATGTGGATGACGAACCCGTCGTCGACACCCCTTCTCATCATATCCTGGATGGCCTCCCTGGTGCAGATGCTCAGACCCAGTACGTTCACGTCCAGCATGCGCCTCCATGACTCTGTCGGTGCAGCTGCGAACACAGAGTGGCCTTAGATTAACAACGTACACTACTGGCCATTAAAATTGCTCCACCACGAAGATGACGTGCTACAGACGCGAAATTTAACCGACAGGAAGAAAATGCTGTGATATGCAAATGATTAGCTTTTCAGAGCATTCACACAAGGTCGGCGCCGGTGGCAACACCTACAACGTGCTGACTTGAGGAAAGTTCCCAACCGATTTCTCATACACAAACAGCAGTTGACCGGCGTTGCCTGGTGAAACGTTGTTGTGATGCCTCGTGTAAGAAGGAGAGATGCGTACCATCACGTTTCCGACTTTGATAAAGGTTGGATGGTAGCCTATCGCGATTGCGGTTTATCGTATCGCGACTTTGCTGCTCGCGTTGGTCGAGATCCAATGACTGTTAGCAGAATATGGAATCGGTGGGTTCAGGAGAGTCATACGGAACGCCGAGCAGGATCCCAACGACCTCGTATCACTAGCGGTCGAGATTACAGGCATCTTATCCGCTTGGCTGTAAAGGATCGTGCAGCCACGTCTCTATCCCTGAGTCAACAGACTGGGACGTTTGCAAGACAACAACCATCTACACGAACAGTTCGACGACGTTTGCAGCAGCATGGACTATCAGCTCGGAGACCGTGGCTGCGGTTATCTTTGACGCTGCATTACAGACAGGAGCGCCTGCGATGGTGTACTCAACGACGAACCTGAGTGCACGAGTGGCAAAACGTCATTTTTTTTCGGATGAATCCAGGTTCTGTTTACAGCACCATGATGGTCGCATCCGTGTTTGGCGACATCGCGGTGAACGCACATTGGAAGCGTGTATTCGTCATCGCCATACTGGCGTATCACCCGACGTGATGGTATCGGGTGCCACTGGTTACACGTCTCGGTCACCTCTTGTTCGCACTGACGGCGCTTTGAACAGTGGACGTTACATTTCAGACGTGTTACGACCCGTGGCTCTACCCTTCATCCGATCCCTGCAAAACCCTACATTTCAGCAGGATAATGCACGACCACATGTTGCAGGTCCTGTACGGGCCTTTCTGGATAAAGAAAATGTTCGATTGCTGCCCTGGCCACCACATTCTCCAGATCTCTCACCAATTGAAAACGTCTGGTCAATGGCGGCCGAGCACGCCATCCAAGCTCTGTTTGACTCAATGCCCAGGCGTATCAAGGCCGTTATTACGTCCGTAGGTGGTTGTTCTGGGTACTGATTTCTCAGGATCTATACACCCAAATTGCGTAAAAATGTAATCACATATCAGTTCTAGTATAATATATTTGTCCAATGAATACCCGTTTATCATCTGCATTTCTTGTTGGTGTAGCAATTTTAATGGCCAGTAGTGTGCATGGCAGGTGGACAGAAAACTTTGAGTTACCACCACAAAAAGTAAATATACGTAATTCAGTTTTCGTTTGGCTTCCGGTGGACGTCTGTAGTGCTGGCACACACTAAAATCCCGCCGGCCTCTGTGGCCGAGCGGTTCTAGGCGCTATAGTCTGGAACTGCGCGACCGCTACAGTCGCAGGTTAGAATCCTGCCTCAGACATGGATGTGTGTGATGTCCTTAGGTTAGTTAGGTTCAAGCAGTTCTAAGTTATAGGGGACTAATGACCTCAGATGTTAAGTACCATAGTGCTCAGAGCCATTTGAACCATTTGAACTAAAATCCCAGCGCCACAGTAGCGTATCATCCCGCTGTAGCATTTAATACAAAGTCATCTAGCCCGCTGATGAAATATCGAACTGTAATTCACTGCAGAAAGTGTGTAGCTGTGTCAGACCAAGGCACATGACTTCTCTGACCGCCTGGATTCGCCTGATAGGAGAACATGTGCGGGTAGAAGAAGAAGGAGGTTGTT
Organism: Schistocerca nitens; assembly: GCF_023898315.1. Lineage (NCBI taxonomy): Eukaryota > Metazoa > Arthropoda > Insecta > Orthoptera > Acrididae > Schistocerca > Schistocerca nitens. Next base: position 93,200,787 of record NC_064622.1, read on the forward strand.
ACATCCCACTTCTCACGAAAATGACCAGGTGCGGGGAAAGGGATGGAGGTTGCTGCGTCAGGCTTAGGGACGACAATGTACAGGAAGTCGAGCGGTCAGTACTTGTGAGTGGGGGTCCAGAACTGCCGTTAAATGACAGAACAGGAAATTAAGTCAAATAAAGAGCGTATATTTCGGTGTAAGGGATACAAGGGGCGCGTCCAGGGAAGAATTTACCAGTCTAGGAAGTCGGATAACTAAAGTCGGTGCACAATGGGAGAGACGGCGGTTCATATTTAGGTCTGTTAGTGGCCGGCCATGGGGCGCAGAACCAGAGGCTCTGCCTCCCGTGAAAGTCGTCTGTTCTACTGGAGGTCTCGATCTCAAAAGACCGCAGCAACTGTGTTCTGCTCTGCAGAACCATCCAGAATCCACACGCGTGATCTGCCTCGCACCCATGCTATTGGATAAAACCGATGGCGTGAACTCGCTAGCAATTTAAGCAGAAGACTGCAGCCGTCTCGTGTCAGTAGCTTTAACCGAACAGAACTACCTCGGTTCTGAAAGACAAGCACTTTTGGTAACTCAGGCGCAGCCTACGTTACTCTAGGAGAAAACTTGTAAAGATCTGACTGAGCCTTTGTAATAACCTTTATAAATCAGTTCCCTAAAATATTCCTTGACTAGCTGTAACACTGTGCATACGGATGCAAACTTTCTGGTAATACAAAAGACGGAAAATGGAACTACGACTTAGACGGAGTCGAAGGTGAAGCAGGTTGTAACGGAACAGCGTTGCTTTTACATAGTTTACTGTCGAAGTCTCACCTGACTGATTAATGATTATGTAAACTGTCCGCCCCGGTAGCTGAGTGATGCCGGCACGGTAGCTCAGCGTGTTCGGTCAGAAGGTTAGCTGTCCTCTGTAATAAAAATCTGAGTTAACCGATCAACGACGAACTTCAACGGGTGTCTTACGACGTCCGCCCGGAGCAGATGCAACGAACGATAGCGAACAAAATGAGATAAAAAAAAGTGGTCAGCGCGACAGAATGTCATTCTTAACAGCCCAGGTTCGATTCCCGGCTGGGTCGGGGATTTTTCTCCGCTCATGGACTGGGTGTTGTGCTGTCCTAATCATCATCAATTCATCCCCATCGACGCGCAAGTCGCCAAAGTGGCGTCAAATCGAAAAACTTGCACCTGGCGAACGGGCTCCCGGACGGGAGCCCATAGTCACACGACATTTATTTATGATTACTTTATAGCGAGGGGAGTGAACAAATTATTGTAAAAGTGTTGGTGGATTATGAAATGCACATTTATTCTACTGTTGTACGATCAGAACTACAAAAACAAAGCAATATGTAAAGTCTGAGCTCTTTGTTGTATTTTATCATCACGAAAAGCAAATAAATTCTGCCAAATAAATTAGGAAGCCATTAGACCTGAAGGCAGCCAAGCTTTTCCCCTTGTCGTTCCGTTTCGTGAACGCCATTTCTACGAAAGAAAATGTGCAGCAGGCAGACCCAGCGGATAGCGGCGAGGTAGGGTTGACAGGTAGGGCTTGTCGTTTTCCGTTTTGCGAAAACCTTTTACGTGAAACGAAGTGTACCGCAGACAGACTGAACTGTGAAGGATAGCGAGCCAGCAGAGTGAGGTCACGTTACTGGTGCGCTCTCCATGGCATTAAATATTCGTGCTAACACTGGCACAAATGATGAAAGAAGTCGACAATTAGACTGCCTGTTGTTTCTCGCAAATTGTAGCAGTGGATGCAAGACTTTCCCAGTCTAAAATATAGTGTTGCAAGAATTATACTGTATTACTTCAAGAATGCGTATCAAACGTAGACATTGTGTCGCCTTTGGTCTATCCAGTTAATAAGAGACGTGAAGATTCTGCAGAGGTACTTTTTGCAATGTATTCTAAACTTCACTGCTTCTGACAAGACAAGCCACAGACAATTTATTTTTTTTATTCGCGTACAGGAAAGCCAGATTCAATTTAAATGAAATTGTGTTGAGAAACGGTTTTGGTTAAATGTATTGACAGTTAATTATAAAAGTGTTAACATCTCATCTCAAGCACAAACTAGTATATTGTTTAAAATGTGTCTTAAAATTAATATTTAGTGTGTGAAACAGAAACGACAGTAAATGCAGTATTTGTGTGGTTTATTAAAATAGGGAAGTGTCGCCACTTAATTTTGAAGGGTTGCTTTGTTACAGTACCTGCTTAAATATCACTTTTATTTTTTAGATTCACATTAAAGTAATTCAGTCTAATGACACTTAATGAGCAGTGCGCGGCTCGTGTTTGTGCCATTATTGCTTGACATCTTGTTTTGGCTGTACTCCCTTCTCGTTTCCTATTCGATTTACTGCCGTCACTAAGTTGCTGGCTTGCTTGCCCTTGAGTGGCAGCAGCAGCGCTTATCGATAAGAGCACTGTCGTACTATCTTTGGAGCGACCGCTAGTATTTCTGGGTCGCCGTGTGTCAGGAGTTCAGTGGGGACGGAGCAGCAATGAGGTCCGGACAGCCAGGACTAGCCCGACCGTTGCTGGCACACATGACTTCAGTGGGAACGACCTTGGTTGGTCATTCGGTCAGTTGTCTCATCGGACGACGTGTATTTGGTCGCCGGCCGCTTCCGGGTTCTCTGTGTGTGTCAACTTGTGATTCGTCCTGGTTGTTCCACAATGACTGGTTTTAGTATTGTTCGAGTTGATAGAGGAAATGTTTTGCGGAACCGTGTGTAGCTTGTGTGGTTTTGACTGAGCAGTTATTTTAATGCTGTCTGCTTGCTGGATTGAGGCGGTCGGTTGGGACACAGCAGCGAGGAAGTCTCTGCGGCACAAGGTCAGGCCGGGACCGCTGGCGGCGTGCACGAGCAGTTAGATTGTGAGGCGGTAGCTGCGAGAGCTACGAATTCCGTTGTCCACCAAACCTGGACAAAGAAGTTGGGTAATCAGTTAACCTGTTAAGAAACCTCAACTGCTGTGACATCTCCTCATTCATTGCTGGTTGTTGGTTCCTGGGCCATTCCGGCTAGCATCAATGTACGGTGTGTTGGAGCCGGGGAAATATTGCAGCCATCTTCCTCTATGGTCTTTAACTGTTAAATTGGTTGTGACTTATCAGTGAAGAGCACCAGAGGTATTTTCTGCCTTATGGCCATTAACGCCCCAGTTACCTGCCATGGTCGTTAGTGTAGTTTTCCGGAAGTGTGTGTTACCTCGCCGTGTTGATGCTGTCCAGCACGGCGTGTAGTACAACAGACTTTTAGTTGTCTGCTCATATTTTTTTCCTAAGATTGGTTATTGTGCCTTGGCTATTTTTAGACGCCAATTTTGAAGACGTAGTGCGGCTGGTATCTTCGGCCTCGGCTGATATTTTCCGTTGTTGTACCGTTGGTCGTGAGGAAGGGAATTGATTAGGTTGTTGGTCGGTCCTTCAGCCGTCGCTGGGTCGGGTTGCCATCCGATTATTTAACCTTACTCTTGGCTGCCTGTCTCACCTCACCTTACGATAGTGCCATCTCCTCTGGTCGACCATTGGAACACTTCTCATCACCACTGTTCTGTTGGTTTTAGATTGTGATTTTTATTTTAGTCTGATGTACCGTGTGAGGCCTTCAGCTGTCTATTAATTTAGTTTGTTTTAATGTTACAATAAGGCCTTCAGCCGACTTAAATTAAAATTCGAAGACTAATTTATTTAAGAACGAAATTTTGAAAATTAGTCTATCTGAAATTCTTGTTATCCAGGCCCTAAGCCCTGAGTTGTTCAACGTCCAGTGTGTGGCCTTCAGCCAAGCTTTTACGTGAAATATTTTTAAGATAAGGCCTTCAGCCACATGTATTCTTTAAAGGAATTTTTATAACTTGTGGTCAGGCCTTGAGCCGTCCTTGTTTTTGGTGTGGTTTTGGGCCTTCATCCCAGGAGGTATAGCAAGTTTTCTTAATTAGGCCTTCAGCCATATTGTTTTAATTTGATCCTTTTACAGCAATGTGTGATTAAGTGGTTCTTAGGAAAATAAAAGTTTTTGTGTTTTGTGCAACTAACAGTAACTAATTATGGCCCCCTCCACAACCATAACCTGATCCACTCTATCCTGTGTAACCAGATTTCACTAACTTCATTTAGTCTTTGCAAGGTTCGTAAAGCTGAGGAGGAAGTCGTTTAAGGTTTTACTAGTTTCATTCAGGTGCAAAAATGGCTCTGAGCACTATGGGACTTAAATTCTGAGGTCATCAGTCCCCTAGAACTTAGAACTACTTAAACCTAACTAACCTAAGGACATCACAAACATCCATGCCCGAGGCAGGATTCGAACCTGCGACCGTAGCGGTCACGCGGTTCCAGACTATAGCGCCTAGAACCGCTCGGCCACTCCGTCCGGCCCATTCTGGTGCAAAAAAGCTATAATTACGTTTTCGGAATTATGAAGATGAGAGATGTCCCTTCTCATTTCTGCCATCTTCGTCGTCATTTTTATCATGCCTCTACGGGAGAAGACCGAATAAGTTCATTCCAGGTAATGCAATGTGTACTAATAACTCTAATCACCCTTGGTGTGGGACTCTGCATATTTTCTTTATGGCACTGACAGCCTTCTTTTGGGTGGACTACAGCAGAGCCAGGGTACCTGCGGGGTCCAGTGAAGGCAGAGGCGGGCTGACTCTCGAGCGGCCTTCTTGCGAATTCTCTAGTGTTGGCGGACAGTAGCGGCCAGCCCGTCCCTCTGCCCGTGTGCCCAGAGTTGCATTCCAGCCTGTTGTACATACTGTGAAGCGACTGGGAAGACGACGGCCCGGCGCCGGTCTAGTCGCTTTGCGAAAGTCTGGCTCCTCAGCCTAACTTGGCCGATTCCGCCAGCGGGTAATGTATCCCGATCTTACGGAAGCTGGCACTGGACGACCCGCTGCGTGCGACTCTCTGGTACCGGCAGTTCGATGAACTTTTGGTCTTGATTTGTAGCGGTGGACCGGACTAATTTCCTGGGCCAGCGTAGATGTAGAAATCGACTGGGCAGTTCAAATTTCACAATGAGGCTCTGTGACGTCCTGAAAATGGTGGGACAAGACCCCATTGGATATGTCTCTCGTCAGTATAGTGGAACTTTCCACTGCTCCTTGAATCTTACGACTGGTGCATGTTCACGAGGCCGCCGTCGATTGGGAACTTTCGACAGTGGTAGGGGTCGCGGATGGTACGACTTGGGAAGTGTGAGAACTGTGCACATTAGGGATCTAGCCCCGACGCCGTCCGGAAGCAAGATTTCCTGTTGGCGTTCTTCTCTGTCTCTTCTCCTGGAGACACTTTATATTGAGCTAGCTATTGTACTGACTCGACCACCTGGACAGAAGAAATTCGTGTCGGGTTTTTCTTGGCGGACGGAGTATATTAGCAGAGCCGGTGGTGCATTTTCAAAGCCGGCTGGAATGCGACTCACGCGTTGCCGCGTGGCCTGTACAACTATGTAGGTCTATGACAGAGGAACGTTGCTAAGTTTGAGCAGTAATTGATACATGTATTCTACTATCAAGAAATTTTTATGTGATTTAAAACTGTAGCTTTTATACAATATTTTTGAAGTTTTGAATTATTGAAAACATTTCAAACCCTTTCGGAGCCGCCAGTGTTCTTTCGAATAATTCTGCCTAAAGTATTTGCACTGAACATCTGTAATGTCCTTTCTTAAAACCTTTTTGTTTTCTTTTATTTAAAAAAAGCTATATTTTGCAACTAAGTTTTGTCACAAGAAAAAGCATAAGTTCCAAGTTAAGAAAATCTTTTATTGAAGGAAATTGCTGCCATTTTGTCTTAAATTGAAATATATGTTCTTAAACGTTACGCTTGTTGCTTTGCAAGATTTTTCTGGATTGTTTTAAGTTGTATTATCATTGCATCTCTGTGCTCTTACCAGTGTTGGTTCTTTAGATGCCTGGTAAATAAAGTTCGTTGTTGAGAAGCCTCTATGGACTTGGTCCTTTCACTCCACACAGCCTTGAGACCTGCTATCAAGATATCACTAAGGGAACTAATTACTTCATAATTTAATTTAATTATTGCTCGTATCCAAGTCTTTGTAACTCTCATTTACTGGGTCACTTCACTAATTGTATCTATTTGTGTTTATCCTTACGCTTTAGTTATCATGATAGTTAGAAAGGGGGACGGGAGGGAACGACTGAGTGCGTAATAAAGCCACACGCAGATCTTTAGAATGAAACTGTCCACAAAACACTTCTTAGTCCAGGCACCCCGCAGTATCATCATCTGTTCTAAGTTGATTGGACACTATTACTTTCAAAATTCGTGCCTTCAGGACGTGGCGACCGGTATTAGCATATAGAATCATTGATTTTCAGGAAGAAAACTCTCAAGGTGAGTTAGTATTGGTTGCGTGTCCTATGGTGAATGCCATCATTTGTAGAATCCACACCTATATTTTATTCAAAGTAATATTCATGACAGCACTATAAGTGGAATGTGACTGAACTTTGACCCTAATCTTGTAATACTAATAAAAAGTACTTCATCGTTAATAAAATAGTAAATAATTATTGTCAACGACATAATTTTTTACTTTGTAAAAAATTATATCTCAGACAATACCCATGTAAAAAGATAATGAAAATCTCAATGTTTTGTTATCTATGATTTTGTAGAAAAATCCTTCTTCTTGTTCCTACTGTTATACTCATAGGATGTGATTAATGTCTCGTAACACAGAGGTCTGTAAAGGAACTGTGTTATGTTGCTAACCGATATTTGAAAATAGACTTTATGTGTTATTGAAATGAATCTTCTTTGTTTGGAGTTTTATTTCATTGTAATTCTCGTCCTATATAAATGTTAAGTTTTGTGTTCAGCTACAAAAGAGCGCAGCCATTAGCGCTATTGATCTGCAGCAGTTTATTAGTAAATGGTGAATATTAAGTCTTGTAACATTGAGAAATATTTCCAAATGTTAATCCATATAGTGGAGGTGCCAAAATATTTAATATATATGTTATTTATTAGGAGTCATTGTCTTATGTTAGATGCTACCTTAGTGAAATATTGCAGCGGCAGTTTTAAATTGATTCTGTACACAGACAAAAATGTTGTTGGTCATACTGCGATAATAAATGTGTATTGGTGGCCGAGGACCCATTCTGAGGTAATAAATTCCAGTTAGACTGTAAATACATAGAACTTCTCTGAATGCAAACAGCATCTTACGTGATATAAATTCTTATCTGCTCATGTATGAAGCCTGGTAATTTCGCAACAACTTTTATGAAATATTTTGACCGGGAAATACAGTAGTGTTGTGTACGTGAGGTATTGTTTGACAAAAACGTGCATTTTGCTTGAAGAAAAGTGTTGCCATCCTGAATAACAAAAGCGTTAAAATAGATGAGCGATCTGCAACTAGCAAAGAGTCTTTTACACAACACCACTGAAATTACTAAAAATCATTGCTCTTGTTTAGTTCAGATTACTTATCATACATTTAGCTTGTTTGCTGGCTATATATGATTACTTTTGTAAATGAACTTAGTAACATTTACACTACTTGACAGACAACGTTGTTACACGTTCCCAGGTGGAGATTTTCTTTATCAAAATAACGTTCATCAGCCAGGAAAAGTAGTGGTTAAATAAAACCTCATGTTACATTAATAATAAGTAACTAGTTTTATTGTAATCTTGATGAAATTGTACAACACAACACATGCAATTACACCACACTCCACACAGTGTACTTCAGTGTGGAACATTAATTATCATAACAAAAATTACAGGTAATGGTGACGTGAAATGTATACTTTCTGGCTATGACGACCCATTATTGTTGGCGCAAAATGCTCCAAAGGAGGTTGTTGTTGTGGTTGTTTTTGTTGCGGTCTTCAGTTCTGAGACTGGTTTGATGCAGCTCTCCATGCTACCCTATCCTGTGCAAGCTTCTTCATCTCCCAGTACCTACTGCAACCTACATCCTTCTGAATCTGTTTACTGTATTCATCTCTTGGTCTCCCTCTACGATTTTTACCCTCCACGCTGCCCTCCAATACTAAATTGGTGATTCTTTGATGCCTCAGAACATGTCCTACCAACCGATCCCTTCTTCTAGTCAAGTCGTGCCACAAATTTCTCTTCTCCCCAATTCTAATCAGTACCTCCTCATTAGTTATGTGATATATCCATCTAATCTTCAGCATTCTTCTGTAGCACCACGTTTCGAAAGCTTCATTCTCTTCTTGTCCAAACTACTTATCGTCCATCGTTCACTTCCATACATGGCTACACTCCATAAAAATACTTTCAGAAACGACTTCCTGAGACTTAACTCTATATTCGATGTTAACAAATTTCTCTTCTTCAGAAACGCTTTCCTTGCCACTGCCAGTCTACATTTCATATCCTCTCTACTTCGACCATCATCAGTTATTTTGGTCCCCAAATAGCAAAACTCCTTTACTACTTTAAGTGTCTCATTTACTAATCTAATTCCCTCAGCTTCACCTGACTTAATTCGACAACATTCCATTATCCTCGTTTTGCTTTTGTTGATGTTCATTCTATATCCTCCTTTCAGGGCACTGTCCATTCCGTTCAACTGCTCTTCCTTTTTGCAGTTTCTTCAGTTTTAATCTACAGTTTATTACCTATAGGTTGTGGTCAGAGTCCACATCTGGCCCTCGAAATGTCTTACATTTACAACCTGGTTCCTGAATCTCTGTCTTACCATTATATAATCCATCTGAAACCTTCCAGTATCTCCAGGCTTCTTCCATGTATACAACCTTCTTTCATGATTCTTGAACCAAGTGTTAGCTATGATTAAGTCATACTCTGTGCAAATATGTACCAGACGGCTTCGTTTCTTACCCCCATTCCATATTCACCTGCTACGTTTCCTTCTCTTCCTTTTCCTACTATCGAATTCGTCACCCATGACTATTAAATTTTCGTCTCCCATCACTATCCGAATAATTTATTTTATCTCATCATACATTTCTTCAATTTCTTCGTTATCTGCAGAGCTAGTTGGCATATAAACTTGTACTACTGTAGTAGGCGTGGGCTTAAGGAATCTGACATTCCACGCTCCGATCCGTAGAACGCCAGTTTTCTTTCTCCTGATAACAACGTCCTCCTGAGTAGTCCCCGCCCGGAGATCCGAATGGGGGACTATTTTACCTCCGGAATATTTTACCCAAGAGGACCCCATCATCATTTAACCATACAGTAAAGCTGCATGCCCTTGGGAAAAATTACGGCTGTAGTTTCCCCTTGCTTTCAGCCGTTCGCAGTACCGGCACAGCAAGGCCGTTTTGGTTAGTGTTACAGGGCCAGATCAGTCAATCATCCAGACTGTTGCCCCTGCAACTACTGTAAAGGCTGCTGTCCCTCTTCAGGAACCACATGTTTGTCTGGCCTCTCAACAGATACCCCTCCGTTGTGGTTGCACTTACGGTACGGCTATCTGAATCGCTGAGGCACGCAAGCCCCCCCACCAACGGCAAGGTCCATGTTTCATATGGTTTATGGGGGGCAGGGGGGGGGGGTGCAGAGGAGGTACGATAGCCTAATTAATATTCAGATAAATAAAAACATGGTTCATATCAGTCAGAGAGTTCAGTGCACTTTAAAACCATGCTCGAAATAGTGTTAATTTTAGTGCTTTCATTTGCGATTCCAAAGATAAACCCTACGGAAGACAACGTTGAACAAAGTCATGCAACTTAACAGGTTAGACCAGACCCTAGTAAAAAAAAATGACGATAAGCAAGATTTCTAGATAAGTGCAGTTTGTCTACAAAGAAGGTTGCTTACAAATCATCTGTGCGACCAAGCGCAGGATATTGCTCAAGTGTGTGGGATCCCAACCAAATAGCACCAACAGGAAATATTGAGCGTATACAAAGAAGGGCAATGTGCTTAGTCACGCGTTTGTTTGACTAATGGAAGAGCTTCACAAAGTAACTGAACAGGAAAATACTTGAAGACAGACGCAAACAAGCACCGTCGAAGGGCGTTCGACGTATGAGGTGCCGCCATGACGGGGAGCCAAGGCTGAAAATTCTCCTCACTACCAAAAATTCAAAATACATAAAATCCAGACCAATACACTTACAAAATAGCAATGGCACTAAATGGAAGATAAAGAAAGAAATGAGAAAGTGCATCTAAAAGTCCATTCAGTAGCCAAAATAGCAATTGAGATACTACATTTGAAAATACCTTCACTTAAGAAATTAATAACTTTTGAACGCCATAAGGTTCAAATGGTTCAAATGGCTCTGAGCGCTATGCGACTTAACTTCTGAGGTCATCAGTCGCCTAGAACTTAGAACTAATTAAACCTAACTAACCTAAGGACATCACACACATCCATGTCCGAGGTAGGATTCGAACCTGCGACCGTAGTGGTCGCTCGGCTCCAGACTGTAGCGCCGAGAACCGCACGGCCACTCGGGCCGGCACGCCTTAAGGATGTATAGGAACCACGTATCCACAAATAGAGCCTGAACAGCATTATCGAATCATAGTTTCAGAATTTTTATTAATGCAACATGTTTTGAAATTTGAGTCGGAAAGTTAATTAAAAGAATTAAAAAAACTTTTTTTAATGGAAAATAAATTACGAATTATTAAATATACCGGCAGTATAAGACGGCAGACTATAGCAGCTAAATGTAGTTGTGTAAATTTCATTATGTTTCATAAAAAGTAATAGCATATGGGGATAAGCTAACTATCTCACTGGTTAAAACATTACGGCGTAAAGTCAAGCGCCGGCACGTCAGTCAGGAACGAAAGATGGCCTTGAGAAAACGGCAGCGAATCACACTCTGACCGACCCCTCTCTAGGACGACAACGCGACGGCAGAGGCCCCCATGTGAAGAGGACATACGCGCCGCGACCGACTGCCAACGCCCAGTTGAATAGCCGCTTTACGACTAGCGACTTGGATAGAAGCGTCAACGCTCGTTACTTCGCTTGCACACTCTATGTAACATAGAGTTGGCAATTGTTATACTGAAGAGAATGCTTAGTTTGTATGTCGCCCTTTGCTTGCGACACATTTGTGTAATTGTCAAAGTTAAGTATCGTCATTTACTTTTTGTAATAAAACTAATTAATGCGATTTGTTTGAATTGTATGTCTAGCGAACCGAAGACGCAGGATTCCTAGAATCCACATATTTCACGACGAGCATGGAGACATAATAAAAAATAAAACGAATAATGAGAAAACCAAGGACACCAGCATAAACTAACGGAAAAAGAGGTAAGCAGCTGAAGCTTTTAAAGTCATGTGTAATGTGAGGGCAGTGAAATGAAAACGACAAAGATGAAAAAAAAGCGAATAACTATTTACTGTTCCACATGTAATCATCATAACTTGTAACCTCCCTCCTTACTAATCGGTTAATGAGATACTACGAACGTGTTTGCGTACGCCTAATAAATTTGGTTTTCTACAAGGCTTTCGTCTCCGAAGAAATTCGGCCGGTTGGTAGGAAGGAGTGTACAATACGCTGTTCTAATGAACAGCCTATTCTACACCTGTACTTTCTACTTATTTGTATTTTGTTCAATACTTACAAGAGTGTCATCACTAACAATAAATACGAAACGAAGAGGGGAACCATCTGACTCAAAGAGTCCCCAACAAATATAACTGAAATAACAGAGACATTAACTATTGCGATCGCTAGCCAAATTGGGCACTGTTCTGTCCAATATCTCATCAATAATGAGGATAACAATGAATACGTAACCGTTTCGCTGTTTTTTGATAACACATTACGAATTGATAATGGATAAAGAAAGCAGTCTTATATCGTTAATACTCATATATGTTAATGTGAAAAAGATATTTAAAGTCGCTGTCAGAAAGTCAATAATTTACTAGATATAGCTCTTTTTTTACGACAATAATCTTCGTAACCTCAGATTAACGTTTTGTTACATCCACTGTTTTCCTCGATATGGCAAGCAAGCTACGTGCTTTGAGGAGAATATAATTACCGTCAACATTTACTGGATAAAATGAGCAACTGCTGGCTTTCAACAGATTGACAACGCCGAAATATGAACCATGCCAGTACACGACAGCATTATTACAATAGATACAGATACGAAATGTGTGAACTTAATTTATTCTTTTCCTGGATCTGAAATTGCCAGAATTCCTTTCATTTTAATTTGCTTTACTTTTTTCAGTCAATTGTCAAGCATTACTATGCCAGTAAATATTATTGAGCACCAGTGTTAACTTACTGAGGCTTCATTTCAATTACTTTCAGCCATCTTCTAGCAAACAAACAAAACTGGAAGTATCAGCAGGAGGAATTTTAACCAATGACTCTTCTCCAGCATAAGTACGGGAAAGCTCCCTTTCTAGCCAATGATAGCCACAAGAGATTTAGCCAATAGCTCCTTCTTTGCCATTAGGGCGGGAATACCTCTCTTACTATCCAAGAACGATGGCCCACGAATGCTACTCACAAGAATATTACCCAATAATGCCATTTCTCCAGCACAAGCGCGGCAAAACTCACCTTTATACGAGAACGCGACAGGGGTCTCTGACAGTGCTCAATATACAGTGGACACTACATGATCCTGAAGAAGAGGGGTAGAAACGCCGAGCGTACAGAAGAAATATGAAGCGACGGAACAGTCAGCGGAATTTACCATCAGTGACAACGGCCACGAAACGCTGCAGACTTACATAAAAGCGGCAATGATAGTCTTTCATTACGTTTCTTCTAACTATTTAAACAACGACATGCGGTTGTTGAATAAGTAGAAAGAAATTGGGCCCTAAGTAAATGATAAAGGCTGAGGATACTGACCAGATCAGGTATAGTGTCAAGATCAGGTACGTATAGTTTATACGTACAGTACTTATTACTGAAATAAAATTCACTGAAATGTCACTGGGTAGTGCCCCACAAAAGTTTTCGACGTGAACGAAAATAAAACAACCTTACAGTTCGTTGCAGATATTAAGCCGTCGTTTTCGCAGTCGTCTAAATGCTCCCATTGCGCCATGTAATACAGCGGGCACATCTTGATTCGCAATGACCAATTATAGGGTAGGGTCTCTACGTTACTGAGCCTCTTACATCTGCCCACACTCGCCATGCTCTTGCTGCCTCGCTAATAACATCTGCCCCTCATATAGACCCGACAGTTCAAGACGCTTTTGTATGTTCACTCTGACGCCTCACAACCAAGTCTTTAATTTCTGCCAACGATATTGCTTTTCCTACAACCCCTAAGGGCATTACCTCACAATAAATATATCATAACATAAAATTATTTATACAGATTACAGAACGTATTAGTTTCTAATTAATACGTAGGACCTAAAGATTTACGGAATGAAACAAGGACATCATATTACAGTAAACATAATAGACAAAAATTTTAGGTAGTGCATCTGTATTGTTGTTGTTGTTGTTGTTGTGGTCTTCAGTCCAGAGACTGGTTTGATGCAGCTCTCCATGCTACTCTATCCTGTGCAAGCTTCATCATCTCCCAGTACCTACTGCAACCTACATCCTTCTGAATCTGTTTAGTGAATTCATCTCTTGGTGTCCCTCTACGATTTTTACCATCCATGCTGCCCTCCAACACTAACTTCGAGATCGCTTGATGCCTCAGAATAGGTCCTACCAAGCGATCCCTTCTCCAAGTCAAGTTGTGCCACAAATTTCTCTTCTCCCCAATTCTATTCAGTACCTCCTCAATAGATATGTTATCAACCCATCTAATCTTCAGTATTCTTTTGTGGCACCACATTTCGAGAGCTTCTGTTCTCTTCTTGTCTAAACTTTCAGAAACGACTTCCTGACACTTAAATCTATACTCGATGTTAGCAATTTCTCTTCTTCAGAAACGCTTTCCTTGCCATTGCCAGTCTACATTTTATATCCTCTCTACTTCGACCATCATCAGTTATGTGCTCCCCAAATAGCAAAACTCATTTATTACTTTAAGCGTCTCACTTATTAATGTAATTCCCTCAGCATCATTCGATTTAATTCGACTACATTCCATCATCTTCGTTTTGCTTTTGTTGATGTTCATCTTATATCCTCCTTTCAAGACACTGTCCATTCCGTTCAGCTGCTCTTCCAGGTCCTTTCGTGTCTCTGACAGAATTACAATGTCACCGGCGGACCTCAAAGTTTTTATGTCTTCTCTGTAGTGTTAGCAGTTAGCCAACACTACGCACACTACTTCGTTGAGGAGGCCGAATGCACGCGTTAAACTCACGCAGGCTAGAGATAGGTCTGAAACAGGATACGTAATGAATGCTATAAAGAAAAGTACGTAGCTGCTGGAATACTTAATTTTAATCCATCCTTGTGGTACATCGCTCTTGACGATACAAGTGAGACTCTTTAGATACAAGCTATGTAATGCTAATGGCTCCTTGCTAGGTAGTAGCCATTGACTTATCTGAAGGCTATTCTAACTATCGGCTCTGCAAATGAGCGAGGCTTCGTCAGTGTGCATCGCTAGCTACGTCGTCCGTACAACTGGGGCGAGTGCTAGTAAGTCTCTCGAGACCTGCCGTGTGGTGGCGCTCGGTCTGCGATCACTGTCAGTGGCGACACGCGGGTCCGACATGTACTAATGGACCGCGGCCGATTTAAAGCTACCACCTAGCAAGTGTGGTGTCTGGCAGTGACGCCACATTCTCCATGGATTTTAATTCCTACTACGAATTTTTCTTTTGTTTCCTTTACTGCTTGATCAATATACAGATTGAATAACACCGGGGATAGGCTACAACCCTGTCTCACTCCCTCCCCAGCCACAGCTTCCCTTTCATGTCCCTCGACTCTTACAATTGCCATCTGGTTTCTGTACAAATTGTCAGTAGCTTTTCGCTCCTTGTATTTTACACCTGCCACCTTCAGAATTTGAAAGAGAGTATTCCATTCAACATTGTCAAAAGCTGTCTCTAAGTCTACAAATGCTAGAGACATAGGTTTACCTTTCCTTAATCTATTTTCTAAGACAAATCGCAGAGTCGGTATTGCATAACGTGTTTCAGCATTTCTACGGAATCCAAACTGATCTTCCCCGAGGTCAGGTTCTACCAGTTTTTCCATTCGTCTGTAAAGAATTCGTGTAAGTATTTTGCAGCCGTGGCTTATTAAACATAGTTCGGTAATTTTCACATCTGTCAACACTTGCTTTCTTTGGGATTGGAATTATTATATTCTTCTTGAAGTCTAAGGGTATTTCGCCTGTCTCATACATCTTGCTCACCAGATGGTAGAGTTTTGTCAGGACTGGCTCTCCCAAGGCCATCAGTAGTTCTAATGGAATGTTGTCTACTCCCGGGGCTTTGTTTCGACTCAGGTCTTTCAGTGCTCTGTCAAACTCTTCACGCAGTATCATACCTCCCATTTCATCTTCATCTACATCCTCTTCCATTTCCATAGTATTGTTCTCAAGAACATCGCCCTTGCATAGACCCTCTGTATACTCCTTCCACCTTTCTGCTTTGCCTTCTTTGCTTAGAACTGGGTTTCCATCTGAGCTCTTGATATTCGTACAAGTGTACACCTTTTCTCCAAAGGTCTGTTTAATTGGGATCGGCAGTATCTATCTTGCCCCTAATGATATAAGCCTCTACATCCATACATTTGTCCTCTAGCCATCCCTGCTTAGCCATTTTGCAGTTCCTGTCAATCTCATTTTTGAGATGTTTGTATTCCATTTTGCCTGCTTCGTTTTCTGCATTTTTGTATTTTCTCCTTTCATCAATTAAATTCAATATCTCTTCTGTTACCCAAGGATTTTTATTTGCCCTCGTATTTTTACCTACTTGATCCTCTGCTGCCTTCACTACTTCATCTCTCAAAGCTACGCATTCTTCTTCCACTGTATTTCTTTCCCCCATTCCTGTCAATTGTTCCCTTATGCTCTTCCTGAAACTCTCTACGACCTCTGGTTCTATCAGTTTATCCAGGTCCAATCTCCTTAAATTACCATGTTTTTGCAATTTCCTCAGTTTCAATCTACGGTTCACAACCAATAGATTGTGGTCAGAGTCCACATCTGCCCCTGGAAATGTCTTACAATTTAAAACCTGGTTCCTAAATCTCTGTCTTACCATTACATAATCTATCTGAAGCATTCCAGTATCACCAGGCCTCTTCCATGTACACAACCTTCGTTCATGATTCTTGAACCAAGTGTTAGCTATGATTAAGTTATGCTCTGTGCAAAATTGTACCAGGCGGCTTCCTCTTTCATTCCTTACCGCCATTCCATATTCACCTACTACGTTTCCTTCTCTTCCTTTTCCTACTAACGAATTCCAGTCACCCATAGCTATTAAATTTTCGTCTCCCTTCACTATAATTTCTCTTATCTCATCATACGTTTCATCAATCACTGTCTTCTGCGGAGCTAGTTGGCATATAAACTTGAACTGCCGTAATAGGCGTGGGCTTCGTGTCTATCTTGGCCACAATAATGCGTTCACTATGCTATTTGTAGTAGCTTACCCGCGTTCCTATTTTTTATTCATTATTAAACCTACTCCTGCATTACCCTTATTTGTTTTTGTATTTATAACCCTGTATTCACCTGACCAGAAGTCTTGTTCCTCCTGCCTTCACTAATTCCCACTATATCTAACTTTAACCTATCAATTTCCTTTTTAAATTTTCTAACCTACCTGCCCGATTAAGGGATCTGAAATTCCACTCTCCGCCCCTTAGAACGCCAGTTTTCTTTCTCCTGATAACAACGTTCTCCTGAGTAGTTCCCGCCCGGAGATCCGAATGGGGAACGCATCTGTGCTGCAGTGTCACAAATTGTTAGTACAATTATCCCAATGTGAGACAAGACTGTTAATGGAAAAACGTGTGTGGTTGCCTACGGAACCATGATTGTACCGAGGCGTGCACCTCTTCGTCCGAAGCAAATCGACGGCCATGAATGTCTTTCTTCACGACACCAAAAATATGAAAATCGCATAGGGAGAGGTTGGAACTGTATGGAGGATGTGTAAGGGCATTCCAGCGAAATTTCTCCAGTATATTCGAAACAACCTTGGCAAGACGTGGGCGTGGACTGGCAATTAACAGAATGCAGTGCGGAATACTTCTTTGGCTGACGGAATCTTTTCGTACTGCGTCAGTCAAGGCGTTGCAGGTGATTCTTGTACACTCTGTCTCCAGACACGAAAAACAGCAGCGAGCTGTTGGCCACAGGCAAGTAAGAAATACACCATCATATCCTCCACCTGTAGCAGAAACGATGGGGTGATGCCTAAACAGCGAGACGCACCTATTGTTTTTTATCAGAAATACTGCACTGATGCATCAGTTCGTAGCGTTTCCGTTTTGCGTGTCAGTATTCCGGTTCCTATGTGTTTATTAGCCGATTATCGTTTTTTTTTATTGTAGTTCGCTGTTGATCGTTGAGTTTACGTATTGTCATTTTGTCATTTGGAGATAGTAGGTGCACCTGTGGACGTTAGAAAATGCAGTGCCAAGTGGAAAAATCGGAACATTGTGGACATATTCTTCTGTTTGAGTTAAACAGAGGGGTGACAGTAGCGGAGGCCGCCAGAAACATTTGTGCCATTTATGGGGATAATGCCACAGGACAGAGCACGAAAAGAAAATGGTTTTCCCGTTTTAAGGAGGTTTGCGTTCACATTAGTTGCTCTCTTCGTTCAGAAAGGCCTTTGGGGTTTAATGAGAATCGTTTAAACGTATAAATCCACGTCAATGTACTCGAGAACTGGCAAATGTGCTGATCATTCCACCATAATGCGACATCTTGTAAGCGTATTGTCATATCGCTGGCTTGGTTGTGGAGTATCTTTGCGGGCAGCCGCGTCTGTCGAGTCGAGCGCGGGACACGGTACTGTTATGTCGTGTCGTGTGTAGCTCTGCATGTGACAGGCATTGTTAGCATGGAAGTTGAAATGTTGCTACAAGTGCTATTACAGTAAAGTGATAAAATAAGTAAATGATTAAGAGGAAAGTGCGTCAAGAAGTAATTTAAAAATGAGCAGTGCCGATAACATATTTTGTATCCTCTCGTTGCGTGTCGTACCGTACAGTGTCAATCATCCGCGCCGTGTTCGGTCTCCCAGAATGAACTGATGTGAATCAGTAGAAATTAGTTACCATAAAAGAGTGCAGTCAAGTGCCAGTGACTTGTAGCGAGCGTGAGAACGTGCGTTCGATCATCGCGTTTCCGTATTATCAACAATCAGCCGCACCGCGACGGTTACGCGCACGCTCGTACAAGTGAGAACTGAGAACTGAAAAATTAACTTTGTGGACAGTGTTATATCATTACTAGTATCAAGGAGGACTGGTATCAAAAGAAATCTGTGTATGCGTGGCGAGCGTAAGAATTTTCGTTCGATTAGTCGGCTTTCGCATCATCAACAATCATCCGCGCCGTGTTCGGTACGTGTACGCTCTTCCAAGTGATATTGTGCGCCGATAATCATCAAGATTGTTAATTGGGACTTAGAGTGTAAACAGCGCAACCTGCGACTTTCTTTTAGCGTCTCAGAGTACAGTTGTTCATACCAGACGTAGAACAGTGTTGTGCTTTGACGTTGAGTGGCTCCCCTAACTCGTTTATGTATATCGATACATAATTTCAGGCAAGCCAGCAACAGTGTGGAGCAGAACAGTACGACCACAAGCATTGTCAGGTACGTGGTGTGGATAGGGCACACGGTCAAGAAAAGCAGGAACGACAACCACTTTAAGGAACCACAAAAATGGCTCTGGGACTATGGGACTTAACATCTGAGGTCATCAGTCCCCTAGAACTTAGAACTACTTAAACCTAACTAACCTAAGGACATCACACACATCCACGCCCGAGGCAGGATTCGGACCTGCGACGTAGCGGTCGCGCGGTTCCAGATTGAACTGCTCGGCCACATCGGCCGGCTTTTAAGGAACCACCCCACCCATCTGTACCCCCGGGCGTTTTACATGGCGACCGTGTCCTGTAATAGCACTTGTAGCAACACTTCAACTTCCTTGCTAACAATGTCTCTCACATGCAGAGCTACATACTACACAACATAACAGTACAATGTCCCGTGCTCGACTCGACAGACGCGGCTTACCGCAAACATACTCCACAACCAAGCCAGCGATATGACACTGCGCTTACAATCTGCATGAACGGAGAAGCAGAATGAGTTTTTCACTCTGCAGCGGAGTGTGCGCTGATGTGAAACTTCCTGGCAGTTTAAAACTGTGTGGCGGACCGAGACTCGAACTCGGGACACAGTTTTAATCTGCCAGGAAGTTTCATGTCAGCGCACACTCCGCTGCAGAGTGAAAAGCTCATTCTGGAAACATCCCCTAGGCTGTGGCTAAGCCATGTCTCCGCAATATCCTTTCTTTCAGGAGTGTTAGTTCTGCAAGGTTCGCAGGAGAGCTTCTGTAAAGTTTAGAAGGTAGGAGACGAGGTACTGGCAGAAGTAAAGCTGTGAGGACGGGGCGTGAGTCGTGCTTGGGTAGCTCAGTTGGTAGAGCACTTGCCCGCGAAAGGCAGAGGTCCCGAGTTCGAGTCTCGGTCCAGCACACAGTTTTAATCTGCTAGGAAGTTTCATGAATGGGGAAGATTCAAAAATCGGGTGTATGGTACCAAATGCTCTACGCCAATATCACTAAACTCAGAGGACGGCCATATGTGTATTTCTGCTTGTTCGTTATCAGTTTGCGGGTGAACATCACCGACCGTACCTATCCTGTATCGTTACTGATAACGAGAATGGTGTCTTTGTGTTGACGTAAGGAAAAGGAAGGAATGGTCGAGACAAAACATAGCAGCAACTCTCCGTACAGTGACCTACGGGCGTCCACAAAAACTGATGCTATGCATCTGGTGGAACAGCGACGGTGCGGTGTCTATGAATTGCTTTCCCATCGCAACTGACATTTACTCTCAATAAGTGAGACGTCTTGCAGAGAATCTAAGAGCAATGACCAGCAAGACTGTGTGAAATGATGCTACTTCACGATAATTCCTGCCGTCATTCTGCTAGACATACAAAAGACACTATAAAGGAGTTGGGTTGAGAAGTCATTCCACACCCACCTTATTCACCTGATCTTGCGCCCTCAGATTTTCACCTTTTCCCTATCAATCATCCGCTGCTGCTACGGTCACAAATTCAAATTCTGCCTCGGGCATGGATGTGTCTGATGTCCTTAGGTTAGTTAGATTTAAGTAGTTCTAAGTCTAGGGGACTGGGGACCTCCGATGTTAAGTCGCATAGCGCTCAGAGCCATTTGAACCTATCAAACATCCTTCAAGAAACTTTCTTTCCAGATGAAAATACGCTTCAAACACGGGTCGACGAGTTTAAGCCTCAAAACCACACGACTTTTACACACGGGATCGGAATGTTAGTCCAGCGTTGGGAGAACTGTTGTAAATAGTGAAAGGGAGTATATTACTGACGACTAAAGTCTCTGTTACGTGCATCTGTTGTGTTTATTAAACTTATGGGAAACGCTGCGAACTTATCCACCAACCCATTGAAATAGAGACAGCAAATGGCGCACGTTGGTCATCACAGCTGACACAAGAAAACACATCTCCGAATATACCTGTCGTGAAGTAGGGACGCCGTAACATAATATCCGCAGATATCCTCCCGCTGTATGCCGAAGTTGTTGTCACTGATCGGCAGCAACTAAATCAGCAGAGAAGACTCGATTAGTCAAACTCAAGAAGATACTGCGCTGGGAGACAACACGGCAGATGCTGGACAATTGTCGACGCTATTTCCAGAAACGCACGGGTAGCGCGTTATCTTATGAATCAACGACCGTCTGCTGCACTACAGAAGGTTGTAACGGGATATCGAGAACGCAGCTGAGGTCGACAGCTGTGGGAGACGAACAGACATCCCCGGCGATCGCAACACCATGGAGGAAGCGCAGCAGCAGCAGCAGGTGTCAATGTCTGCGCTGGTGGTGCCACCGCTCCCGTAGGAACGTAAACATTATGACAAATATCTCTAGCTCTTCTGTGCATCGACAGTTCGCTTTCATTCACCGCTAAGATTATATCCGCTGTCACGTTTGAAGTTCTTCTCGCACATTCTTAATTCTGTAGCATCGTTAACAACAGATCCCAATATGTAGGAACCTGGGACAAAACTTTTGTTTCGGCAAACGGCATGTTGTGTTTGTTTGAGAGGCTGATCTCAGCAGCTGCAGATTTCTCCATTTCTCGATTTTTAATATGCGCTTGATGTTCTGTACAGTGCTCGGAAACGGTAGGGATGGACTGACCGATGTAAGTGCTTCCGCACTGAAAAGCGAAGTTGTAAATCCGAAAGATCTCGAGGCCAAGAGTGTCCTTAACAGGGAGTAACATCTGTTTGTCTTCTTAGGAGGTCGTAAAATAGGTCTTCCTTCTCGTTTGCCGTCGATTCTGCCTATTTTTCTGGGAGTAGCGCCACAGTATGGAAGGAATGTTTCTTTGGATCGTTTGCATATCTACATATATACTCCGCTAGCCACAACCCAGTGTGTGGCGGAGGGCACAATTCGCGCCAAAGTCATATTTAGCCCCCCACCCACTGTTCCACTCGCGGATCGCGCGAGGGAAAAACGACTGTCTGAACGCCTCAGTACGAGCTGTTATTTCCCTTATCTTTTAATGGTGATCATTGCGCGATTTGAAAGTTGGTGATAATAATATATGCTCTACATCCTCGGTGAAGATCGGATTTCGGAATTTAGTGAGCAGCCCCTTCCGTTTAGCGCGTTGTCTGTCTGCAAGTGTGTCCCACTTCAAACTTTCTATGAGATTTGTAATCTCTCGCGATGGCTAAATGTACCAGTCTCGAATCTTGCCGCTCTTCTTTGGACCTTCTCAATCTCTTGAATCAGACCCAACTGGTAAGGGTCCCATACAGACGAACAATACTCTAAGACTGGTCGAACTAATGTATTGTAAGCAATTTCCTTTGTTGAAGAACTGCATCGCTTCAGTATTCTACCAATAAACTCCAACCCAGAGTTCGCCTTGCCCGTTACTTAGTTCAAATGGCTCTGAGCACTATGGGACTTAACATATGAGGTCATCAGTCCCCTAGAACTTAGAACTACTTAAACCTAACTAACCTAAGGACATCACACACGTCCATGCCCGAGGCAGGATTGAAACCTGCGACCGTAGCGGTTGCGCGGTTCCAGACTGAAGCACCTAGAACCGCTCGGCCACACCGGCCGGCGCTCGTTACTTGTGTAATCTGATCATTCCATTTGAGATCATTTCGAATAGTCACACACAGATACTTGACGGATGTTCCCGCTTCCAAAGACTTCTCATTTATTTTGTACTCGTACAGAATGGGATTTTCGCAGTAGGTTACACTTACTAATATTGAGAGATAACTGCCAGTCATTACACCACGCATTTATTTTCTGCAAATCCTCATTGATTTGCTGACAACTTTGGTGTGATACTACTTTCCTTATATTGTAGCACGTTGACCTCATATTACGTGAACCATAGCCGTTCTTTCTGAACACGTGCTTCATATGATTAATTTCGAAATCCAAGTGATCCTCGTCAGAAATGGTGCTTGCTCTGTGTGTCAATGTATTTAAAACTACTCTCTTCTACACTGGGCGGTGAAAACTCTGGGCGCTAAGATACAAATCACAGTGTGTCAGCTTGCTGTAAACTGAGTAGTCGACACGTCCATCTCACTTGTTCAAAAACATCTAAAAATGGCAGCCTTTCTTCTTTCTCTTTCTCGGCAGTAAACTGGATATTTGTGTGCATACTGTTCATATGTTCGAGGAAGTGCTCAAGACTTCTAGGCCGTGTGGCCAGACCACAAACGTGTCGCCAATCTAATGATAAAATGAAGATGGACAAAGGGGAGCCAACTTTAATGCACGTTCCTCAAAACGTTTCTTAAAAAGTTCATCACTGCTGGAGATAATGGGAAACTCATAGACATTCCATTGGTCATTTCATGGACGCCATACAAGACCGCCATCGAAGTCGTCGTCGCAACACGCCGGAATAACTTTATCATTTCAGGAGGAAAATGTTCTGGCTGCAGTTTCAATATGTCCTCCACAGGAACATTGGCAAATACGGAGACAACATCCAAGCTAACTAAATTATTGTTTGGGCACTTGTTTTGGCATTTAAGAGTTGAGAGTTTCTAATGTAACGTCCACAGCTGCCAAGTATCAGAGTCATTAAATTAGTTACATATTTTGCCAGCCGTTAGGTAGGAGAACCAATACCTCTAATAATAGGCTTCACTGGAATACTTTCCTTGTGGACTTTAGGTAATCTGTACAGCCTGGGAGGTCTAGGAGCTCGTGTTTTAAGATTTTGATGACATCCTGTGGTAGACTAGAATTCTTCAGGAACTACACCGTTTTTATGCGCTTTGACGGAGTTGGGTCCCATTTCACGCACCTGTGCGTGCTATCCTCCAACAACGATGCCACTGTGCTGTGATATTTAGTAGTATTTTAAAAAACGCGGAATTTCCCTTGTCAGCAGGAAGCACCACAAGATCTTCATCTTTACCCAATGCACGGAGTCCGCTCCCTCTACTCTGCTGGTGTTAGGTTTGGCCGGCGTGGCTGAGGCTAAAATTCGACCGTGTGGTAAGTCTTACCTCGTCGGCGGCATGAGAAATGTCGCACCACCTGTTCCATTATGCAGTGTTACATCCAGAAAAATAGACACAGTCCTGAGAAGACGAGGCAGAGGACCTGTTCTCCGACCTCCTAAGAAGATAAATGGGACGCTACGCTATTTTAAGAACAGCCTCAGCCTCAGGATCCCTGGGATTTACATCTCTTGTGAGTGCGAAAGCAATTACGTCGAAGTTGTCTAAAACAGCCACAAGTCGCACTTGTATTTTTATTGACCAGTTTCGCTCTTCAAATAAACATTATCAGAACGCACACTATAAAAGGTACAAATTGAGACAATGCGGGAAACTCAACACTGACATTAGTAAAGTACATACTCTACTTCCAGTATGGTGACAGTCGTTTAAAGTTGGCTGACAGTTCTGAAGATTAATTTGGCTGTACTATAGTACTGAAACTTACATTTAAAGCACGTTTACAGTACAGTAGTAAATGATGACATTGACATTGACAGCGCCAAGGATGAAACTGACTGTAGAACAGTGGTTGTAACGTCCATGGTACCGTCTATCCAAGGATAATTTACAATTACAGAAAACGAAAGTTACATTAATCGCCTCTGTCGTGGGAGTGTTTATAGACATCTCAGATCTGTAAGTAACTGCCTAGCTTTAAAAAGACGAGTAAATGTGTCAAAAATTAAAATATCTTACAAAGTACACTAGAAAATGGAGAGAAGGCTTCCGAAGTAAGAGTCATTTCAGGTGTACCGCAGGGGAGTGTCATAGGACCGTTGCTATTCACAATATACATGAATGACCTTGTGGATAACATCGGAAGCTCACTGAGGCTTTTTGCAGATGATGCTGTAATACACCGAGAGGTTGTACAATGGAAAATTATACTGAAATGCAGGAGGATCTGCAACGAATTGCCGCATGGTGCAGGGAATGGCAATTGAATCTCAATGTAGAAAAGTGTAATGTGCTGCGAAAATATAGAAAGAAAGATCCTTTATCATTTAGCTACAATATAGCAGGTCAGCAACTGAAAGCAGTTAATTTCATAAATTATCTGGGAGCAGGCATTAGGAGTGATTTAAATTGGAATGACCATATAAAATTAATCTTCGGTAAAGCAGATGCCAGACTGAGATTTATTGGAAGAATCCTAAGGAAATGCAGTCCGAAAACAAAGGAAGTAGGTTACAGTACACTTGTTTGCCCATTGCTTGAGTACTGCTCACCGGTGTGGGATCCGTACCAGATAGGGTTGATAGAAGAGATAGAGAAGATCCAACAGAGAGCAGCGCGCTTCATTACAGGATCATTTAGTAATCGCGAAAGCGTTACGGGGATGATAGATAAACTCCAGTGGAAGAGACGCTCAGTAGCTCGGTACGGGCTTTTGTCGAAGTTTCAAGAACATACCTTCACCGAGGAGTCAAGCAGTGTATTGCTCCCACTTAGGTATATTTCGTGAAGAGACCATGAGGATATAATCAGAGAAATTAGAGCCCACACAGAAGCAAACCGACAATCTTCCGACAATCTTTCTTTCCACGAACAATACGAGACTGGAATAGAAGGGAGAACCGATAGAGGTACTCAAGGTACCCTCCGCCAAACACCGTCAGGTGGCTTGCGGAGTATGGATGCGTTTAAAACTAGCGTTATCATAAGTATTTCTGTTAGGATGATACTGCAGGTATTATATTTTGGTTGCTTATCCATGTAGATTAAATTCGCTTTGTTCGTTTAATAAATTTGCGGCTTTTTCTTTTCTTCTACGAAAACTTCTAATTCTTCGAAAACATTTAACAGTGAACCTTTATCTGCAGTTTAAGTACTACAGTAGAGCCAAATTAATCTTTAGAGCTGTCAGCCAACTTTTAAAGGCAATCTTTAACGCTGTCAGCCAATTTTAAACGTAAGTCACCATACTGAAAGTAGGGAATATATTTTACGTAAAGTCTGTGTTAAGTTTTTTGTATTGTCTCAATTTTTATATTTTCCAGTGTATATTCTGATAATGCTCTTGTTCATTGAAGAGCGAAACCGGTCAATAAAAAATACAAAGTGCGACTTGTGGATGTTTTCGGAAACTTAGGTTTAACAGTAGCTCCCCCTGCAGGCAATGCCTCCTCTTCGTAAATTCGAGAAATTACATCGGTCAGTCCATCTGCATCGTTTCCGACCGCTGTGCAGAACATCAGCGGCATATTAACAATCGAGAACTGGAGAAATCTGCAGTTGCTGAGCACAGCGCAGACGTTGACACCATCTGCGACAGTATTACGTAATTTCCGACCCGTCATAAGCCGTCACCAAGGCAGTAGTTTTGTCGGTCAGTTGCCTCTGACGAAGATGGTGGAGGTAATGTAATAAAATGGAACACCTACAGCCATCCTTACAATATTATTTACTGTATGGCTACCAGTTCTACATCTAAATCTACATCCATACTCCGCAAGCCACCTGACGGTGTGTGGCGGAGGGTACCTTGAGTACCTCTATCGGTTCTCCCTTCTGTTCCAGCCTCGTATTGTTCGTGGAAAGAAGGATTGTCGCTAAGCTTCTGTGTGGGCCCTAATCTCTCTGATTTTATCCTCACGGTCTCTTCGCGAGATATGCGTAGGAGGAAGCAATATACTGCTTGACTCTTCGGTGAAGATATGTTATCGAAACTTTAACAAAAGCCCGTACCGAGCTACTGAGCGTCTCTCCTGCAGAGTCTTCCACTGGAGTTTATCTATCATCTCCGTAACGCTTTCGCGATTACTAATTGATCCTGTAACGAAGCGCGCTGCTCTCCGTTGGATCCTCTCTATCTCCTCCATAAACCCCATCTTGTACGGATCCCACACTGCTGAGTAGTATTCAAGCAGTGGGCGAACAAGCGTACTGTAACCTACTGCCTTTGCTTTCGGATTGCATTTCCTTAGGATTCTTCCAATGAATCTCAGTCTGGCATCCGCTTTACCGATGATCAACTTTATATGATCATTCCATTTTAAATCACTCCTAATGCGCACTCCCAGATAATTTATGGAATTAACTGCTTCCAGTTGCTGACCTGCTATTTTGTAGCTAAATGATAAGGGATCTATCTTTCTGTGTATTCGCAGCACATTACACTTGTCTACATTGAGATTCAATTGCCATTTCCTGCACTATGCGTCAATTCGCTGCAGAGCCTCCTGCATTTCAGTACAATTGTCCATTGTTACAACCTCTCGATACACCACAGCAGCATACGCAAAAAGCCTCAGTGAACTTCCGATGTCATCCACAAGGTCATTTATATATATATATTGTGAATAGCAACGGTCCTATGACACTCCCCTGAAATGACTCTTACTTCGGAAGACTTCTCTCCATTGAGAATGGCATGCTTCGTTCTGTTATCTAGGAACTCTTCAATCCAATCACACAAAAGGTCTGATAGTCCATATGCTCTTACTTTGTTCGTTAAAAGACTGTGGGGAACTGTATCGAACGCCTTGCGGAAGTCAAGAAACACGGCATCTACCTGTGAACCGGTGACTATGGCCCTCTGAGTCTCGTGGACGAATAGCGCGAGCTGGGTTTCACACGACCGTCTTTTTCGAAACCCATGCTGATTCCTACACAGTAGATTTCTAGTCTCCAGAAAAGTCATTACACTCGAACATAATACGTGTTCCAAAATTCTTCAACTGATCGACGTTAGAGATATAGGTCTATAGTTCTGAACATCTGTTCGACGTCCCTTCTTGAAAACGGGGATGACCTCTGCCCTTTTCCAATCCTTTAGAACGCTACGCTCTTCTAGAGACCTACGGTACACCGCTGCAAGAAGGGGGGCAAGTTCCTTCGCGTACTCTGTGTAAAATCGAACTGGTATCCCATCAGGTCCAGCGGCCTTTCCTCCTTTGAGCGATTTTAATTGTTTCTCTATCCCTCTGTCGTCTATGTCGATATCTACCATTTTGTCACCTGTGCGACAATCTAGAGAAGGAACTACAGTGCAGTCTTCCTCTGTGAAACAGCTTTGGAAAAAGACATTTAGTATTTCAGCCTTTAGTCTGTCATCCTCTGTTTCAGTACCATTTTGGTCACAGAGTGTCTGGACATTTTGTTTTGATCCACCTACCGCTTTGACATAAGACCAAAATTTCTTATAATTTTCTGCCAAGTCAGTACATAGAACTTTACTTTCGAATTCATTGAGCGCCTTTCGCATAGCCCTCCTCACACTACATTTCGCTTCGCGTAATTTTTGTTTGTCTTCAAGGCTTTGGCTATGTTTATGTTTGCTGTGAAGTTCCCTTTGCTTCCGCAGCAGTTTTCTAACTGGGTTGTTGTACCACGGTGGCTCTTTTCCATCTCTTACGATCTTGCTTGGCACATACTCATCTAACGCATATTGTACGATGGTTTTGAACTTTGTCCACTGATCCTCAACACTATCTGTACTTGAGACAAAACTTTTGTGTTGAGCCGTCAGGTACTCTGTATTCTGCTTTTTGTCACTTTTGCTAAACATAAAAATCTTCCTACCTTTTTTAATATTTCTATTTACGGCTGAAATCATCATTGCAGTAACAGCTTTATGATCGCTGATTCCCTGTTCTGCGTTAACTGTTTCAAATAGTTCGGGTCTGTTTGTCACCAGAAGGTCTAATATGTTATCGCCACGAGTCGGTTCTCTGTTTAACTCCTCGAGGTAGTTTTCAGATGAAGCACTCAAATAAATTTCACTGGATTCTTTGTTCCTGCCACCCGTTATGAACGTTTGAGTCTCCCAGTCTATATCCGGCAAATTAAAATCTCCACCCAGAACTATAATATGGTGGGGAAATCTACTCGAAATATTTTCCAAATTATCCTTCAGGTGCTCAGCCACAACAGCTGCTGAGCCAGGGGCCTATAGAGACATCCAATTACCATGTCTGAGCCTGCTTTAACCGTGACCTTCACCCAAATTATTTCACATTTCGGATCTCCGTCAATTTCCTTCGATACTATTGCACTTCTTATCGCTATAAATACGCCTTCCCCTTCACTGTCCAGCCTGTCTCTGCGGTATACATTCCAATCTGAGTTTAGGATTTCATTACTGTTTACGTCTGGTTTCAGCCAACTTTCTGTCCCTAGTACTATATGGGCATTGTGACCGTTTATTAATGAGAGCAGTTCTGGGACCTTTCTATAGACGCTCCTGCAGTTTACTATTAGCACATTAATACTGTTATTCCCTCTTGCATTTTCCCTACTCCTACCTCGCCGCGTCTCAGGATGCGTCTTTTCGGGCCTAGGGAGGGAATTCTCTAACATAAAAAACCCACATGTGCACTCTACGCGTACTCTGCTACCCTTTTAGCCGCTTCCGGCTTGTAGTGCACGCCTGACCTATTCAGGGGGACCCTACATTTCTCCACCCGATAGCGGAGGTCGCGAAATTTGCACCCCAGATCACCGAAGAATCGTATGAGCCTCTGGTTTAAGCCTTCTACACGGCTCCAAACCAGAGGACCGCGATCGGTTCTGGGAACGATACTACAAATAGTTAGCTCAGATTCCACACCGCGAGCGAGGCTTTCCGCCTTCACCAATTCCGCCAACCGCCTGTACGAACTGAGGATGACCTCTGAACCATACGGCAGGAGTCATTGGTGCCGACATGAGCAACAGTTTGCAGTCGGGTGCACCCAGTGCTCTCTATCGCCGCCGGCAGGGCCTCCTCCACATCTCTGATGAGACCCCCCGGCAAGTAGACAGAGTGAACACTGGCCTTCTTTCCCGACCTTTCCGCTATTTCCCTAAGGGGCTCCATCACCCGCCTAACGTTGGAGCTCCCAATAACTAGTAAACCCTTCCCCCTGTGTGCCTGCTCGAACCTTGCTGAAGGAGCGGCCACATGTCCACTCACAGGCAGAGCGGGCGATGTCACACGGCCAGCCTCCACATTGACCCTCCGCCTCGTGCGCCGCGAACGCCGCTGAACCCGCCACTCCCCTTGGGGAGAGGGTGGCCCAACCGCGCTTGGTACCCGCGAAGACGTGCTTCAGTAGACCATCTTCATGCCTTAACTCCAATCGTATACATGATTCATCAGTGACCAACATGTGTAAACCCTATTATTTCAGACTACCTATAACAACAATGTAGTGTGTCCAACATTCAAGTACCAATTGATCATTGGGCAACAAAACTGAACTTGTTTCTGCAGACTACCTGTAACAACCACGACGTGGCTCCAACCATCAACTACCAGACTGCCGCTGTGGAATCGTGTATACGATTGGAGTTAACCATATCACCGTCAGTTAAGGCATGAAGATCGTATACTGAAGTACCTAAACTGGTAGCCATTTAATAAATAACATCGTAAGGATGGATGTAGGCGTTCCATTTTATTATGTAAGTGGACGACCGAAAACCCTTAAACCTCCAATCAGAACGATGAACATACAAAAAAAGGGGAGGTAATCGTCAAAAGCTCGGGATTTTACCCTGACACGGCGTGGTCTGGAGCCCTAGAAAGTTTTATGCAACAGTACCGTCGGCAAAAGACTTCGTTCTTAAAGAAACTGGTGTTATTACTGTTTATAATTTGTTTCAGTTATTTGTTGTTTATACTAGTGACAGATGGGAAGGAAAAACATTCTGGGATAATAACAGCTGTACACACATTTAGGAATGGTGATAGGTATAGTCATTGTTAACAGTAGAAATAGTTATGTTGATGGGGAGTAGTACTGTTTTGGGTGTATTAATGCATATTGGATCATTAGTTGCCAATGTATAGCGAAAAAAGGCAGTTCATTGTAATAATTTGTGAGAGTGTGACAAGAACTTGTGTTTATGTTGTACTTAATATGCTAAAATGTAATAAGTAAGTAAGCAAATAATATTAAATAAATTTTATTTTTCCATTCCGTTCTTTTACGGAACGATTCAGTGAACGTATTAGTTCTATCTAGTATGCTTACGATAGTAACTAATTCGTAAACGATCTTCTGCTACATATTTCATTTGTACCAAATGTTCAGGACATTTCTAAAAACACTTGTACACGGAGTTTCATACTTACATGTCAGTTCCTCATCAATTAGAATCGCTGCGTTGTTGACTAGGATGTCAACGCCTGACAGATTATCTTTGATCCACTTGAAAGCCGCAAGGATGCTGTCCTCTCTGCTGACGTCCCCTTGCAAAGGGTACAGCTCCCCAGGGGCATCTTTCAGTTCCAGTGCCTGCGCAGACACAAGACACAGCTTTAAAACTTCATCGCTCCGTAAACAACAAATATTTACAAATTAAAAGCTTACCTCAAAACTAACAGAGGATATGGAATGTATACAAAGGCCAGTGCGAATAGTCACAGGAGGCCATGACGGAGATGATGAAAGGCCTGTATTGGCGAACGCCTCAACATAGACGCAAACTATTCCATGAGAGACTAGCTAGTAGTTTCCAGAAGCAACTTTAAGAGAGGAATCTGTGAATACACTACAGCCTTCAATGTATCGCTCCCGTAGTGATCGCGAAGGTAGGATGAGATTAACTGCAGCGGGCACATACGAGAGCGGAAAAGGCCATTGTAATAGGTAAAATGGAAAGTACCCTCTGCCATGGACTTCACAGTGGTCTGCACATTATGGACGTAGATGTAGATGTAGAAACATTATCAATAAGCTACCAGTCTACTACATAATGCTATTCACACTTATGCCGTCGTGTAAATTGGCAGGAAAGTTGCTACTTTTAGAGAAGATTGCTTCCTCCTGAGTTTTACCATGATTTTTTATGTCATTTAGCCAAGATATATTATCTATTGGGTGTTTCCGTAAGAGCGTGCAAAAATTTAACAGGACATAGAGAATGCGCGAGTGAACAATTTGAGGTAAGGAACTTGGAGTCGGAGAAGCCAGCTTAACAAGATATAGAAGTAAACTTGCTACCGCTTTGTCTAGCATTACTGTTTTGCAGCTTGTTTACAACTAACTGTGTGAAATATAAACGTAGGCTTCCGCGGCCGTTGTCATAGTCAATAAAATTCTGGCCTCAAACCCAGAAGAGTTTTATTGACTACGTACTGTGTTGTTTATTTACTTGTACATTCCTTATTTCCTGAAAGGAAACAAGGAGGACAACTTTGATTACCAGGAAGTCACGATGCCGCTTTTGTTTACTTTACTTGGCCGTAAGGTGGCTCTGTTGTATCGTATTTACATAGTCCCAGGACAGAGACCGCTAAAGGTCACGACAGACCCATTCATTACTCAGTGCTGTTCAAAGACGTACAGTACAATACGATGGAGCAGTACCGGTGTAGTTTCGCAGAACTCACTGATATAGGTATAGGGAAGGTATAGGGAAGTATGTTGCAATGCTCTCGCTGCTGAAAGGATGCACAGGGAACGATTTCTTAATAGGCATCATCCGTTACGAGGAGCGTTTATTTCTCTCGATAGATGAATGGGGGAGACTTGTTCATTGGAAAGAAGAAACGATGGACCTGGCAGCGTGAGGATCACACCAGGGATATTTGTCAGGGTGCGCCAGGATCTTGTTCACCGACGTCATGCTTGCACTGAGGTCAGTTTCAGCACATATTGTAAGATACAGCATAAATGGTACATTCATTGTATCAATGATGGTATTTGCAGTTAACTGTAACGAATGTAAATAAAAAAGTAACGGCCTTATCCAAGTGGATACACCAGTTCCCGTCAGATCACCGAAGTTAAGCGCTGTCGGGCGTGGCCGGCACTTGGATCTACATATACATTTATACTCCATAAGCCACCCAACGGTGTGTGGCGGAGGGCACTTTACGTGCCACTGTCATTACCTCCCTTTCCGGTTCCAGTCGCGTATGGTTCGCGGGAAGAACGACTGCCGGAAAGCCTCCGCGCGCTCGAATCTCTCTAATTTTACATTCGTGATCTCCTCGGAAGGTATAAGTAGCGGGAAGCAATATATTCGATACCTCATCCAGAAACGCACCCTCTCGAAACCTGGGCAGCAAGCTACACCGCGATGCAGAGCGCCTCTCTTGCAGAGTCTGCCACTTGAGTTTGCTAAACATCCCCGTAACGCTATCACGCTTACCAAATAACCCTGTGACGAAACACATCGCTCTTCTTTGGATCTTCTCTATCTCCTCTGTCAACCCGACCTGGTACGGATCCCACACTGATGAGCGATACTCAAGTATAGGTCGAACGAGTGTTTTGTAAGCCACCTCCTTTGTTGATGGACTACATTTTCTAAGGACTCTCCCAATGAATCTCAACCTGGCACCCGGCCTACCAACAATTAATTTTGTATGGTCATTCCATTTCGAATAGTTCCGTACTCATACTCCCAGATATTTTACAGAAGTAACTGCTACCAGTCTTTGTTCCGCTATCATATAATCATACAATAAAGGATCCTTCTTTCTATGTATTCGCAATACATTACATTTGTCTATGTTAAGGGTCAGTTGCCACTCCCTGCACCAAGTGCCTATCCGCTGCAGATCTTCCTGCATTTCGCTACAATCTTCTAATGCTGCAACTTCTCTGTATACTACAGCATAATCCGCGAAAAGCCGCATGGAACTTCCGACACTATCTACTACGTCATTTATATGTTTTGTGTAAAGCAATGGTCCCAAACACTCCCCTGTGGCACGCCAGAGGTTACTTTAACGTCTGTAGACGTCTCTCCATTGAGAACAACATGCTGTGTTCTGTTTGCTAAAAACTCTTCAATCCAGCCACACAGCTCGTCTGATATTCCGTAGGCTCTTACTTTGTTTATCAGGCGACAGTGCGAAACTGTATCGAACGCCTTCCGGAAGTCAAGAAAAATGGCATCTACCTGGGAGCCTGTATCTAATATTTTCTGGGTCTCATAAACAAATAAAGCTAGTTGGGTCTAACACGATCGCTGTTTCCGGAATTCATGTTGATTCCTACAGAGTAGATTCTGGGTTTCCAGAAATGACATGATGCACGAGCAAAAAACATGTTCTAAAATTCTACAACAGATCGATGTCAGAGATATAGGCCTATAGTTTTGCGCATCTGCTCGACGACCCTTCTTGAAAACTGGAACTACCTGTGCTCTTTTCCAATCATTTGGAACCTTCCGTTCCTCTAGAGACTTGCGGTACACGGCTGTTAGAAGGGGGACAAGTTCTTTCGCATACTCTGTGTAGAACCGAATTGGTATCCCGTCAGGTCCATTGGACTTTCCTCTGTTGAGTGATTTCAGTTGCTTTTCTATTCCTTGGACACTTCCTTCGATGTCAGCCACTTTTTCGTTCGTGCGAAGATTTAGAGAAGGAACTGCAGTGCGGTCTTCCTGTGTGAAACAGCTTTCGAAAAAGGTGTTTAGTATTTCAGCTATACGCGTGTCATCCTCTGTTTCAATGCCATCATCATCCCAGAGTGTCTGGATATGCTGTTTCGATCCACTTACTGATTTAACGTAAGGCCAGAACTTCCTAGGATTTTCTCTCAAGTCGGCACATAGAATTTTACTTTAGAATTCACTGCACGCTTAACGCATAGCCCTCCTTACGCTAACTTTGACATCGTTCAGCTTCTGTTTGTCTGAGAGGTTTTGGCTGCGTTTAAATTTGCAGTGAAGCTCTCTTTGCTTTCGCAGTAGTTTCCTAACTTTGTTGTTGAACCACGGTGGTTTTTTCTCGTCCCTCACTGTTTTACTCGGCACGTACCTGTCTAAAACGCATTTTACGATTGCCTTGAACTTTTTCCATAAACACTCAACATTGTCAGTGTCGGAACAGAAATTTTCGTTTTTTCTGTTGTTGTTGTTGTGGTCTTCAGTCCTGAGACTGGTTTGATGCAGCTCTCCATGCTACTCTATCCTGTGCAAGCTTCTTCATCTCCCAGTACCTACTGCAACCTACATCCTTCTGAATCTGCTTAGTGTATGCATCTCTTGGTCTCCCCCTACGATTTTTACCCTCCAATACTAAATTGGTGATCCCTTGATGCCTCAGAACATGTCCTACCAACCGATTCCTTCTTCGGGTCAAGTTGTGCCACAAACTCCTCTTCTCCCCAATCCTATTCAGTACCTCCTCATTAGTTATGTAATCTACCCATCTAATCTTCAGCATTCTTCTGTAGCACCACATTTCGAAAGCTTCTATTCTCTTCTTGTCCAAACTATTTACCGTCCATGTTTCACTTCCATACATGGCTACACTCCATACAAATACTTTCAGAAATGACTTCCTGACACTTAAATCTATACTCGATGTTAACAAATTTCTCTTCTTCAGAAACGCTTTCCTTGCCATTGCCAGTCTACATTTTATATCCTCTCTACTGCGACCATCATCAGTTATTTTGCTCCCCAAATAGCAAAACTCCTTTACTACTTTAAGTGTCTCATTTCCTAATCTAATACCCTCAACATCACCCGACTTAATTCGACTACATTCCATTATCCTCGTTTTGCTTTTGTTGATGTTCATCTTATATCCTCCCTTCAAGACACCATCCATTCCGTTCAACTGCTCTTCCAAGTCCTTTGCTGTCTCTGACTGAATTACAATGTCATCGGCGAACCTCAAAGTTTTTATTTCTTCTCCATGGATTTTAATACCTACTCCGAATTTTTCTTTTGTTTCCTTTACTGCTTGCTCAATATAGACATTGAATAACATCGGGGAGAGGCTACAACCCTGTCTTACTCCCTTCCCAACCACTGCTTCCCTTTCATGTCCCTCGACTCTTATAACTGCCATCTGGTTTCTGTACAAATTGTAAATAGCCTTTCGCTCCCTGTATTTTACCCCTGCCACCTTTAGAATTTGAAAGAGAGTATTCCAGTCAACATTGTCAAAAGCTGTCTCTAAGTCTACAAATGCTAGAAACGTAGGTTTGCCTTTCCTTAATCTTTCTTCTAAGATAAGTCGTAAGGTTAGTATTGCCTCACGCGTTCCAGTATTTCTACGGAATCCAAACTGATCTTCCCCGAGGTCGGCTTCTACCAGTTTTTCCATTCGTCTGTAAAGAATTCGTGTTAGTATTTTGCAGCTGTGGCTTATTAAACTGATTGTTCGGTAATTCTCACATCTGTCAACACCTGCTTTCTTTGGGATTGGAATTATTATATTCTTCTTGAAGTCTGAGGGTATTTCGCCTGTTTCATACATCTTGCTGACCAGATGGTAGAGTTTTGTCAGGACTGGCTCTCCCAAGGCCGTCAGTAGTTCCAATGGAATGTTGTCTACTCCGGGGGCCTTGTTTCGACTCAGGTCTTTCAGTGCTCTGTCAAACTCTTCACGCAGTATCATATCTCCCATTTCATCTTCATCTACATCTTCTTCCATTTCCATAATATTGTCCTCAAGTACATCGCCCTTGTATAGACCCTCTATATACTCCTTCCACCTTTCTGCTTTCTCTTCTTTGCTTAGAACTGGGTTTCCATCTGAGCTCTTGATGTTCATACAAGTGGTTCTCTTTTCTCCAAAGGTCTCTTTAATTTTCCTGTAGGCAGTATCTATCTTACCCCTCGTGAGATAAGCCTCTGCATCCTTACATTTCTCCTCTAGCCATCCCTGCTTAGCCATTTTGCACTTCCTGTCGATCTCAGTTTAGAGACGTTTTTATTAATTTTTGCCTGCTTCCCTTACTGCATTTTTGTACTTTCTTCTTTCATCAATTAAATTCAATACCTCTTCTGTTACCCAAGGATTTCTACTAGCCCTCGTCTTTTTACCTACTTGATCCTCTGCTGCCTTCACTACTTCGTCCCTCATATCTACCCATTCTTCTTCTACTGTATTTCTTTCCCCCATTCCTGTCAATTGTTCCCTTATGCTCTCCCTGAAACTCTGTACAATCTCTGGTTCTTTCAGTTTATCCAGGTCCCATCTCCTTAAATTCCCACCTTTTTGCAGTTTCTTCAGTTTTAATCTACAGGTCATAACCAATAGATTGTGGTCAGAGTCCACATCTGCCCCTGGAAATGTCTTACAATTTAAAACCTGGTTCCTAAATCTCTGTCTTACCATTATATAATCTATCTGATACCTTTTAGTATCTCCAGGGTTCTTCCATGTATACAACCTTCTATCATGATTCTTAAACCAAGTGTTAGCTATGATTAAGTTGTGCTCTGTGCAAAATTCTACCAGGCGGGTTCCTCTTTCATTTCTTAGCCCCAATCCATATTCACCTACTACGTTTCCTTCTCTCCCTTTTCCTACACTCGAATTCCAGTCACCCATGACTATTAAATTTTCGTCTCCCTTCACTATCTGAATAATTTCTTTTATTTCATCATACATTTCTTCAATTTCTTCGTCATCTGCAGAGCTAGTTGGCATATAAACTTGTACTACTGTAGTAGGTGTGGGCTTCGTATCTATCTTGGCCACAATAATGCGTTCACTAAGCTGTTTGTAGTAGCTTACCCGCGTTCCTATTTTCCTATTCATTATTAAACCTACTCCTGCATTACCCCTATTTGACTTTGTGTTTATAACCCTGTAGTCACCTGACCAGAAGTCTTGTTCCTCCTGCCACCGAACTTCACTAATTCCCACTATATCTAACTTTAACCTATCCATTTCCCTTTTCAAATTTTCTAACCTACCTGCCCGATTAAGGGACCTGACATTCCACGCTCCGATCCGTAGAACGCCAGTTTTCTTTCTCCTGATAACGACATCCTCTTGAGTAGTCCCCGCCCGGAGATCCGAATGGGGGACTATTTTACCTCCGGAATATTTTACCCAAGAGGACGCCATCATCATTTAATCATACAGTAAAGCTGTATGCCCTCGGGAAAAATTACGGCCGTAGTTTCCCCTTGCTTTCAGCCGTTCGCAGTACCAGCACAGCAAGGCCGTTTTGGTTATTGTTACAAGGCCAGATCAGTCAATCATCCAGACTGTTGCCCTTGCAACTACTGAAAAGGCTGCTGCCCCTCTTCAGGAACCACACGTTTGTCTGGCCTCTCAACAGATACCCCTCCGTTGTGGTTGTACCTATGGTACGGCTATCTGTATCGCTGAGGCACGCAAGCCTTCCCACCAATGGCAAGGTCCATGGTTCATGGGGGGGGGGGGGGGGGGGTTTGAAATGGTAGGTAGTCTGAAATCTGCCTCCTATCACTCTTGCTAAACAGATAAATCTTCCTCCCTTTTTTTATATTCCTATTTACTTCCATATTCAGGGATGCTGCAACGGCCTTATGAACACTGATTCCCTGTTCTGCGCTTACAGAGTCGAAAAGTTCGGGTCTGTTTGTTATCAGTAGGTCCAAGGTGTCATCTTCACGAGTCAGTTCGCTGTTTAATTGGTCGAGGTAATTTTCGGATAGTGCACTCAGTATAATGTTACTCGATGCTCTGTCCCTACCAACCATCCTAAACATCTGAGTGTACCAGTATATATCTGGTAAATTGAAATCTCCACCTAAGACTATAACATGCTGAGGAAATTTATGTGAAATGTATTCCAGATTTTCTCTCAGTTGTTGTGCTACTAATGCTGCTGAGTCGGGAGGTCGGTAAAAGGAGCCAATTATTAACCTAGCTCGGATGTTGAGTATACCTCCATCCATAATAATTCACAGAAACTATCCGCTTTTATTTCACTACAGGATAAACTACTACTAACAGCGACAAACACGCCACCACCGGTTGCATGCAATCTATCCTTTCTAAACACCGTCTGTGCCTTTGTATAAATTTCGGCAAAATTTATCTCTGGCTTCAGCCAGCTTTCCGTACCTGTAACGATTTCAGCTTCGGTGCTTTCTATCAGCGCTTGAAGTTCCGGTACTTTACCAACGCAGCTTCGACTGTTTACAATTACAAAACCAATTGCTGCTTGGTCCCCGCATGGTTGACCATCGGGGCCGCCATGCATTTTTCGGGGTGCACTCAGCCTCGTGATGCCAATTGAGGAGCTAGTCGACCGAATAGTAGCGGCTCCGGTCACGGAAAGCCATCATAACGACCGGGTGAGTGATGTGATGACCACACGCCCCTCCTAACCGCATCCTCAGCTGAGCGTGACATGGCGGTCGGGTAGTCCCGATGGGCCACTTGTGACCTGAAGACGGAGTGCAATCTAAATAAAAAAGTACACAGTACTGTGATTTTATTCCTAATATCTACTTAATCATCTTCTCTGACCCGAGGTTCCCTACCTCAAATTGTTCAGTGGAGCATTCTGTATGTCCTATTAAATTTTTACACACTCTTACGGAGGCAGCCTGTAGATATTATGTTGAAAGATATTATGTAGAAAGATATACAATACCTATAGGCAAATTGAAAGAAGAAGAAGCACCAAGAATGGAAAACTCAAAGGTGGAAGGAGTATAAAGAGGGGCTATACAAGATAAATGAACTTGAAAATAATATTATACAAAGGGGACAGGGATTAAGCTGAGATGGAAGATATGATGCTGCCAGAACACTTCGACTGAGCGCTGAAAGA
Source organism: Schistocerca nitens (assembly GCF_023898315.1). NCBI lineage: Eukaryota > Metazoa > Arthropoda > Insecta > Orthoptera > Acrididae > Schistocerca > Schistocerca nitens. The sequence continues at coordinate 93,239,923 of NC_064622.1, forward strand.
CCTAAATCGAAAGAAACCCTGCCCCTCCCCCCCCTTCCCTGCTGTAGATGACATTCTGTCAAATCTGCTGATATCGTTGGGGGAGCTAGCTATGACAAAACTATTCCACCTCCTGTGCAAGATGTGTGGGACAGGCGGAATACCCCCAGACTTCACCTAATAATTGCCTTTCCAAAGAAAGCAGGTGCTGAGAGATGTGAATATCACCGAACTATCGGTCTGATAAGTAATGGTTCAAAATACTAACACGAATTGTTTGCAGAAGAATGCGAAAACTGGCAGGAACCGACGTCGGGGAAGATCAGTTTGGATTCCAGAGAATCGTAGAATCATGCGATGGAATACTGACCTTACTACTTGTCTTGGAAGATGGAGTAAGGAAAGGCAAACCAACGTTTATAGCATTCGTAGTGTTAGGGAAAGCTTTTGAAAATATAGTAGGGGTCAGTGAATTCAAATCCACAGAGGTCAAGGATTTCTGGTTAGGGTAATATCAGCAGCAGAAAATGCTATAGCGGATGCACAATTTGTTATGAATAGGAATGCTGGGCAGAGAGTGGGTTATGTGAACAGTTCAGTGATAGGGTTGTCCTCATCAGAATCGGCAGCAAACCAACACCTACATGGTGACATCGCAAGCAGAAGAAGAAGATATTGAACGGATAATTCAGTATGTAAAGGGAGACGAAAATCTAATAGTCTTGTGAGATTGGAATGCTGTTGTAGGGGAAGAACTAAAAGAGAAGGTTGCGGGAGAATGTGGACTTGGTAGTAGGGATGAGAGAGGAGAAAGACTAATTGAGTTCTGCAAAAAATTTCAACTTGTGAAAGCGAATACACTGTTCAAGAATAACAAGAGGAAAGAGTATACTTGGAAAAGGCAGGGAGATGATGGAGGAATTCAGTTAGATTGCATCACGCCAGACAGAGATTCGGAAGTCATATACGAGATTGTAAGGCGCCTCCGGGAGCAGATATAGACTCAGATCAGAATTTATACGTCATGAAGAGTAGGCTGAAGCTTAAGAGGCTAGTCAGGAAGAATCATTTCGCAAAGAAGTGGAATACAAAAGTTCTCTGAGCCTATAGATACCGCGATAAGGAATAGCCCAGTAGGAAGGTCAGTTGAAGAGGAACGGACATCTCTAAATAGAGCGATCACAGAAGCTGGGAAGAAAAACATAGGTACAAGGAACGTAATTGCGAAGAGAAATACTTCAGCTGATCGACAAAAGAAGGAAGTGCAAAAACGTTCAAGGAAATTCTGGAATAAATAAATCGAAGTGACTTTGACAACGAAATAAATACGAAGTGCGAGAATGATAAGGAGAAATAGCTACTGGAAGAATGAGAAGAAATCAGAAAGAAATAATTGTCGAACCCTCCGACTCAGCACACAGAAAAGTCAAAAAAATCTTTGGTGAAATTAAAAGCAAGGGCATTAACATTATGAGCGCTATGGTAATTCCACTGTTAAATGCAGAGGACAGAGCAGACATATGGAAAGAGTACATTGAAGGCCTCTGTGAGGTTGAGGATTTATCTGATGACGTGATAGAAAGAGAAACAATAGTCGATAGGGAAGAAATATGGGATCCATTATTAGAATCTAAAATCATTGCGGGAAGTGGCAACAAAACGATTATTCACATTGGAGTGTAGAATGTATCAGACTGAAAAAATATCATCCACACAGTTCCCAATGTTGCAAGAGTTGACAAGTAAGAGGACTATCGCACAATTCGCTGATAACCTTGCTATTCTCAGTGAAAGTGAAGAAGAAGCACAAGGTGTGGTGAATGGAATGAACAGTCTAATGAGTACAGAATATGGATTGAGAGTAAAACGATGAAAGACAAAAGTAATGAGAAGTAGCAGAAATGAGAACAGCGACGGTTTTAACATCACAATTGGAGCTCACAAAGCAGATAAAGAATTCTGCTACCATGGCAGCAAAGTAGCCCATGATACACGGAACAAGAAGGACATAAAAAGCATCGCAGCGGTGGCAAAATGGCTTTCCTGGACAAGAGAAGTCTGCCAGTTGTAAGACATCGTGGTCTCCTGACCTTCATTGCTTACATACTCCGCCTCACAATCATATTCCACACATCAAGACGCTTCATTCGAACCGAAACTCGATAAGATAAAGTCAGTGTTGTATGAATTCATGTAAACGATATGCAAATAACAAGTAAGCGCACCGGGGTTGAAATACTAGAGGCTAGCGTACACACATACACTCCTGGAAATGGAAAAAAGAACACATTGACACCAGTGTGTCAGACCCACCATACTTGCTCCGGACACTGCGAGAGGGCTGTACAAGCAATGATCACACGCACGGCACAGCGGACACACCGGGAACCGCGGTGATGGCCGTCGAATGGCGCTAGCTGCGCAGCATTTGTGCACCGCCGCCGTCAGTGTCAGCCAGTTTGCCGTGGCATACGGAGCTCCATCGCAGTCTTTAACACTGGTAGCATGCCGCGACAGCGTGGACGTGAACCGTATGTGCAGTTGACGGACTTTGAGCGAGGGCGTATAGTGGGCATGCGGGAGGCCGGGTGGACGTACCGCCGAATTGCTCAACACGTGGGGCGTGAGGTCTCCACAGTACATCGATGTTGTCGCCAGTGGTCGGCGGAAGGTGCACGTGCCCGTCGACCTGGGACCGGACCGCAGCGACGCACGGATGCACGCCAAGACCGTAGGATCCTACGCAGTGCCGTAGGGGACCGCACCGCCACTTCCCAGCAAATTAGGGACACTGTTGCTCCTGGGGTATCGGCGAGGACCATTCGCAACCATCTCCATGAAGCTGGGCTACGGTCCCGCACACTGTTAGGCCGTCTTCCGCTCACGCCCCAACATCGTGCAGCCCGCCTCCAGTGGTGTCGCGACAGGCGTGAATGGAGGGACGAATGGAGACGTGTCGTCTTCAGCGATGAGAGTCGCTTCTGCCTTGGTGCCAATGATGGTCGTATGCGTGTTTGGCGCCGTGCAGGTGAGCGCCACAATCAGGACTGCATACGACCGAGGCACACAGGGTCAACACCCGGCATCATGGTGTGGGGAGCGATCTCCTACACTGGCCGTACACCACTGGTGATCGTCGAGGGGACACTGAATAGTGCACGGTACATCCAAACCGTCATCGAACCCATCGTTCTACCATTCCTAGACCGGCAAGGGAACTTGCTGTTCCAACAGGACAATGCACGTCCGCATGTATCCCGTGCCACCCAACGTGCTCTAGAAGGTGTAAGTCAACTACCCTGGCCAGCAAGATCTCCGGATCTGTCCCCCATTGAGCATGTTTGGGACTGGATGAAGCGTTGTCTCACGCGGTCTGCACGTCCAGCACGAACGCTGGTCCAACTGAGGCGCCAGGTGGAAATGGCATGGCAAGCCGTTCCACAGGACTATATCCAGCATCTCTACGATCATCTCCATGGGAGAATAGCAGCCTGCATTGCTGCGAAAGGTGGATATACACTGTACTAGTGCCGACATTGTGCATGCTCTGTTGCCTGTGTCTATGTACCTGTGGTTCTGTCAGTGTGATCATGTGATGTATCTGACCCAAGGAATGTGTCAATAAAGTTTCCCCTTCCTGGGACAATGAATTCACGGTGTTCTTATTTCAATTCCCAGGAGTGTACATTCCAGACACGACGGTCACAGGAGCTTTTAGTTCGTGAGAGAAACTGCACAACGGTACGCCGGTCCCTTCAGAGGACGACTCAGCCTATCTATGTCGGCCAGTGACCGCCAGTGGAGTAGACAGCGTTTGCCCGAGGGAAAGGAGGAACAACCCCGTGTTCGGCTTAAACGCAAATTCCGCTACATTGCGTGGGAGCGGCCAGCCTATGCATTCATTACACATAGCACGCGGTTTCAGAGATTTTCACAGGCTACAGCAAACGCCAAACGCCAATGCTACAGATTTCCGGATTGGTCGCCTTAAACGAAACGTCATCCTCCCGTTTTAGAAGAGCAGTGCTGATTGGCAGACGATATTTCTGACGCCTTGAGCTGAAGGAGTAATCGAAGAGACCGAAAGAAACCCCTTCACGTCGGGCGTGGAGAGGGGCCGTTCCGTTGTCGCTCTTGGAGCGAGAACACGTAACGTGAGCGTGCGCGCTTGTACGTGTACTCAAAGAATGAGGAACATGTCTTTCCTCAGTACTTCACTGGGAGAGCACCTGTGTTGAGAGCGAATCGAAGTGCGACTCTATATTGAGTCCTTGCGATTAAGCTTTGTTCACTGTGTTGGCCGACACACTGTGCATGTGTGAACGGACAGAGCTATAGTTAAACGCCTATGAGCGAATTTTTGAGTGGCTTCGCGGTGGACTGGTTATCTGACCATTGTACCACGCCAATAGTTAGACTAGGGGCGAATAGGAGTCCTTGACTCCATCAAGGCGTAGGGAGAGTTTGATTGGCGAAGGACAATCCAGATAGAACGAGAGTTATCTTACTTGTCAGCAGCAAGCGGCGCAGACAGCAGTCATCGCAGCTAACGGTACTGTACTATTGCGAGCCCCATATTTTCTCCACAACAGTACCCTTCACTCCATTTCACACGAGACAGCCTCGACCGTGCCTAGCAACATTCTAACGGATAATTATTCAAGTTGAGTAGGTGCGGCTCTCAGCCATTCTGTCAAGTCAATAACAATCTTACACTTTGTATAGAAATTTCATTAGCGAATCCTATCCTTGAGAGGTAACTTCACATTATGAAAAGAACCAGGATATAACTTGTTCAATTCATAACTGAAAGTGCCATTGTGATTTCTAAGAATTTTTGTAAAATACATAATAATTTTCGTTAGTTTCATGTTTTTCTTACACTAACTAGCACTACTCCAGTACCCAAGAATCCCAGTAGTTATGTAAGAAATTTTGTGAATTTTTGTGTCATTTTCTTACAGCGGACGACTCCAGAAGATATTTATTGCTGAAAGTTTTTCAGGCATCTCTCTTTAGAACGGTAGGAGCGTCTGTCTGACTTATGTAGTAGTGTGGGGTTGGAAATTGCATCTTGCAGGAGCCACAGGGTAAAGGGTACATCTCAGATTAATCCGTTGCGCAAAATAACAAAAGATCAACCCCACGTTCACAGAAAAAGGCGACCCTGCCAGGATAGGTAAAATAGGTAAGCGTCAGCATAGTTAGGTACGGCAGGTCGCAGCAGTAGCACTTTGAATAACTTTGTTTCATGTAGTAAAGTGCTATTTTCAAAGATTGGTATCAGAATAGATACAGGTAGTGAAGAAAGCAGAATTGTCGGGAAAAGGGCGTGTGTTATTGTGTTGGAAAATTTTGCATTTTGTTTACGGTTTTTATGTAGCTGTTAGGGCATAGGATTTTCAGGTGATAGGCACAGACGCAGAGTGACGCAGAGAAGCAGTGTGACGGAGCATCATATAAGTTAGAAACAAGAAATAACATTTTTCTCCCTTTGCAAGCGCACAGGTGGAGATTGGAGACTGCAGAAGAGCAGACAGAACATTAGCCGAGAGGTCACGACGCTGTTGTTGTTGTTGGTTCAGCCAAATGGTACGTGGTCGTACAGTTTTGTAGATAGGGTTGTGGTGTGTTGAAAGAATTTCCATATTAACGAGAGCACAAGCCAAAAGGTTACATGAGAAACAGAATGTAGACAAGATGGGGGAGAATCAAATGGTTCAAATGGCTCTGAGCACTATGGGACTCAACTGCTGTGGTCATCAGTCCCCTAGAACTTAGAACTACTTAAACCTAACTAACCTAAGGACATCACACACATCCATGCCCGAGGCAGGATTCGAACCTGCGACCGCAGCAGTCGCACGGTTCCGGACTGCACGCCTAGAACCGCGAGTGGGGGAGAATCAACCAGATAGACAGCAAGTAAATGAGCTTATTGAGAACAGGACAGAAGGTGAACCTGAGAATAGGACAGACGGTGAATCAGAGAATAGGACAGTCGGGGAGCTACAGAATCAGCAGGCTCAGTTAGACTGGGATGAAATTGAGACAGATCAGACAGATGGGAATCGAGGGGACGAGAACATCGAATTTCCAGAATATGAAATCCGAGGTAGGGCACATTCTGAGCCAGAAATAGACAGCCCACGTAGAAAATGGCAAAGATTAGAAGCGAAATGAGCACAGGAAACGCGTTTGTTTGCCGCATATTCAGGGACAGAATACACATGAATACAATCAATGAACCGGCAGTTAGCCAACGTTCAAAGAGAAGTAGACAGTGACGAAGAGGGAGAACATTTAGAATACGTCGAACCTATCGTACACATTCTAAATATGCCCCAACAACAGATACAGGATTTTGCGGAGTTACGAGCACCACGAGAAGGTTCCGTAACAGACGCAACTGTACATGCAAACACAAGACATACACAACAGAGAGGGCAGAATGCGGAGTTGTTTGCGCCACGTACTGGTTCAATGACAAACGCAACTAATCCTCAACACAGACAACATGGGTTATTGCAGCTATCAAACTTAGAAACGCCACAGCATAGCCCAGTAAACGACGTAACTGACCGAGTAGAAAACAACTGATTGAGAATACATAGTTCAGCAGAAGGTAGTGTTACAGGACAGGACGCGATCATCGAGATGTTACAAAAAATGAACGCTAGTATGACGAAACAGAATACACAGATAACAAAACAGTATCAGGAATTGAAACAGGATAATTAGGCTATTAATACACAGATGATAAAACAGTATCACGAAATGAAACTGGATAATCAGGAATTGAAACAGGATAATCAGGCTATTAAGGCACAGATCCAACAGGATAATCAACTTGAGACAAGAGATTAAGACACAGATCCAACAGGTTAAAATCCAGATTGAAGAAGGGATCGCCAGAATTGAAAGTCACATCACTCGGATAAACAAAGACGAGAAAGAATCTACAGAAAGAATTCAGGTACTAACACAAGCAGCAATTACGCACTGACGTGGACAAGGTCCAATAGGACATCGTAAACTTTGACAAAAAGGTGGAACGTTTTACGAAAAAAGCCACTCGAACAGCAATACACATTTCGGGAGAACAAGCAATTCAAAGCAAGGTAACAAAGGTTGCACTAAAAAAATATGATCAGCGGATCAATAAAATAGAACTTAAAAACAAAGATCAGTTTGAAAAGCTTCGAACAGAGTTGATACAAACTATCGAAGAAAAGATTGAGACCGATTACACCTGCAGCGAAACAACTGACACGTCAAGCATTAATTCAATACACGAACACGTTCCGTCTAAGAAAGTTCAATTAGAATCAAGGCTAGACGTAACACTCGCGCAGAAATCGAAACAGAAATCCCAGATTGAAGTAATACATGACACGTCACAGGACCAGGCACAGTATCTAGAAAAACGGAACACATACATTCAGCCGATACCAGTAAATCCAGTGACACAACATAATAGCAGCACAGGTACTATACCGCGAATGATGAGAGTAGAAACACACGAACAACACATTTGTTCACCAATGATACATTATGACGCGGATATGAGTCAGGAAATTGAGAATAGGCAGACTGGCAGTAGATTACCAGAGAATAAACACGACGACACAAGCAGTGGCAGATTATTTGAGTCAATGAATTAGCCACAAACCGGATTTATGAGTAGATATGATACAGACCACTTCCTTACAGTCAGAAAATTTCAACATTTCAAGGAAGAAGGCGGTAGCTTGCATGCACGCACATTCATCGACCAGTTTCAAGTAGGCTCACCCAACCACTGGAGCGTAGCTCACAAACGTTACTTCACTTGTGCACACATGTCAGGGACAGTAGCAGAGGTGATGCAAAAGATCGCGGCTACCTGTACGTCTTACCTACAGTTCAGAACAGCATTTCTCGAAAGATATTAGTCTAAGTAGGCACAAAACAAAATTAAATACGAGTTACTTCAAATGACACCATATGAAAACTCAGAAGAGAAAAGCGTGGTAAAATTCTTTGATACAATGGACAAAAAGAATCAATGCCTAGACAAACCATACAGTAACGGAGAGCTGATACGTCTATGTAGAATGAAATTACCGGCAAAGTATCAACAGGCGACAGTAGGAAAAAATGAAAATACCGAAGAATTCAAGGAGGTTTTAAGGGAACTTGCATTTTTGTTTAAAGCAAAAGGAAAGGACTAGGAACGAATATTCCAATAATAATAATCGTAATCATAACATCAATAATTTCAGGCAATTTAACAGACAAGAACAGTGGCACAATGGAGATAATTGGCATAGAAACGATAACCAGAATAATTGGTACCGAAATAGGAACGGTAATGGACACTCATACAGTGGCGGATATGGGTTTAGGAATCAAAATGCCAGCGGTCAAGGGTACTTTGAAAGAGGTCATGATGTTAGAAACAGCAACTGGCGAGACCAGGGCGCGAAAAACTACCGAGGAAATTATGGTCCACAGACACAAGAACAACACAGCAAAGGGAAACCAGAAGTAGAAGTTAGGCCACCAAATCCTGAAAAACGCAAAGATTGACGGGAAAATCCGGAAGAGGTTAGGCAAACTGACGTCCATTCATTAAGACAATGAAAAAAGGACATTCATGTTTTGGAAGTAGCTAGATAAAAATTAGAAAAAACTGAAAATAGCCAAAATTCAGACAAACAGGGATTTACGAAAATTTCCGATAAAGAGTCAGCACCATATACACTTGAATTAAACTACATAGCTTGGGAAAACAGCATAGAATGGGAAAATTCTGAAAGCGAGGATGAACTGCCACCACTTCCGTGTATTAAAGAATTAAGCGACGAATTATTGTTAACCGGACTTAGCAATATATTTGACGAGAAGCAAGTAAACGAACGCGATAAAACAGAGCAGAGTATCCTAAATAAAAACAGAACACAGACGCCACAAACACAAAAGACGTATAATGTATAAAACATGGGTGACTATGAGGAGAAAGAGAGAGAGTACATTAGGGAATGTTTGGAAATGAAGGAAAAGGAGAGACAGGAGCTCGAAAACAGGCGAAAAGAGGTAGATAGGTTGCAAACGGTTTTTCTCACGGAGTTAACACCAAAGCAAACACAAACACAAAGGGAAGGTACAATTATCCACAGGTTAAGCTATGAATCTATAGCAGAGGATTTGATGCCAGAAAAGGAAATCGTAACATCCACAATCATACAACCCATATTAAAGATAAACATTGGTGAAATCACGACACAAGCAATCATAGATAGTGGGAGTCAAGTGACGGCTATATCAGAAAGCCTATTTGAAAGGTGCAATAGAGAGAAAGAATGATCGATTTTAAGGACAAAAACCATAAGATTTTTTGGTGCCTTAGGAAAAAATGCAACAGAGGTGAAACACGAAACACGTCTTTCATTCAACTGCCAAGGTTGCGAATTTGAAAACAATTTTATAATCGTACCAAAACTTATGGCTGATATGATAGTCGGAGTGGATTTCATTAATGAGCGTAAGGTTCACATTTGCATACCACAAGTCTTCGTGACAGTAGATGATGTAATACTATATTTTATTCAAACTCTGAACGATGAAAAAGAACAGGGAAAAGTAAAGCAATTGCATTTAAGTCAAGAAGGGAATGAAATAGAGGAGGAGAGAGAGTCTAGATATAACTTTGAGGAAAACCTTGACCCACTCCCACCAGAAGTAACAGAAGAAATTCATCAAGAAATTAGTAAGAAGATAGAGGAAACAGATGATATTTCGCTTCACGATAAAAAATTTAGCAGGCATATTGAGATCACATGCGGAGGTATTTGCACCAAAGACAGGTAGCATTAAAGATTTTCAGTACAAATTTGAGGTTCCACCTTATTCCACACCATATAGTTATCGAGAGCAAGTATTTCTTGAAATCAGAAAAATGTTGGATGATGACATAATTGAACCCGCCAAGTCACCATATAATTCACCCTCACACATTGTAAGTAACAAGGATGGGAGCATACGTTTGGTACTCGATTCAAGACAAATAAATACAATTATAATTTCGGAAACAGATAGACCAGAGAAATTGGAAGAGCTGATTCAGAAGTTTCATGGAGTACAGATTTGTTCATCCATCGATTTGCGTTCAAGTTTTTGGCAAATAAAAATGGAGCCTTCATGTCGAAAATACACAGCCTTTATTGTCTTTGGTCGTTGCTACCAATTCAAACGTTCACCGTTTGACCTGAAAATTTCGTCAGCTGCCTTCATTCGCGGTCTGAATTCTATACTAAATCTCGACATACTTCAGAAAATTACTTGCTATGTGGACGACGTTCTTGTGGCGGAGGCAACTTGGGCAGAACAGAATTATATGTTGGATAATTTCCTACAAATTATGAAAAAACGTGGGGTCTCCGTCAACACTACTAAATCGCATTTTGGAAAATCAGAAATTAAATTTTTCGGTTATAACATATCTGCAAAAGGTATAACGCCAGGCGAGAAGAAGATAGACGCTATTCGTAATACTCCCACTCCCTACAACAAGAAAAGTCTAAGGGGATTCTTGCGGTTGATAAATTTTTACAAAAACTTTATATGGATAGGCATACTTGCAGCACCTAGACTGTGTGCACTGACAGGAAAAAACACATCCTGGATATGGGATAAACAAGCAGATGAAGAATTTCATAAGCTGAAGGAGGCATTGAATAATGCTCCAATTTTATCACACCCAGATTTAAGTCAGGAGTTCTGTCTAGTAACTGACAGTGCAACGACCGGGCTAGGGGCGGTACTATTTCAACAAATTGAGGAAAACAGTAAGAAAATACATAAAACAATAGCCTTTGCAAGTAGAGTACTATCGAAGGCAGAAAAGAATTATAATATAACAGAATTAGAAGCTCTAGCCATAGTACGGGGATTTCAAAAATTCTGACATATCTTTTTTGGCAGAAAAACACAAGTATACACAGACCATAAACCATTAGAGTCTTTAATCTCCTCAAAATTAACCCACGGACGTTTGGCAAGATGGATGCAAATACTGCAGGAATATGACTTTTCAATCACATACATACTAGGACCTGAAAATATTCTGGCTGATGCATTGTCTCGTTCACCACAGAGAATGGCAGAGGACCAGAAAATTAACAATGAAGATGAAGAACGGACTATTCATTATCTAAAAAACGTGCCATTCGAAAATTTTTCACGAATGCTTTAAAAAATTTATCTGAGGAATAAAACAAAGATCAGACCCTCCTCAAGATTAAACACCAACTTACCGATAAAACCAACACAGAAATTAGAAAAAATTACATAGTAAAAGATACTATCCTATTTTTCAAACGTAATAATGACGTTGCACAATGGTTAGCATGCATCCCTGACGGACTTATTAATAAATACATTTGGTATACCCACTTTAGTAGTGGACATTTTGGACCCAAGAAATGCTATCTAAAAATGAAACAAACAGTACATTTCCCAAATATGGAGCGACGTATTCGACGCGTTCTTAAAAGTTGTAAAAAATGCATACAGTCAAAACATGTGACATATCAGATCAGACCCCCAATGTTTCCAATTATCCCTGATAAATTAAGTCAGATTGCTGCAGCCGATATTTATGGTCCAATTGCATGAACAAGGAAAGGCTTCACCTACATATTTGTTGAAATTGAACTAGCATCAAAATACAATGCACTTACACCCTTAAAGAAAGCCACTGGATTTACAAATAGTAAAGCATTTCAAAAGGACTTTATACAACAAGTTGGGAGAGTGAAAAGAATAATCTCAGATAATGGGCCCCAATACAGATCAGTGCATTGGAAAAACACATTAGACAAATTAAAAATCAAACCCACCTTTATTTCCAAATATAAACCAGGTGCAAATTCGGCCGGCGTTCCATGAAAGATTTGGGAACACTTTGTAGACTATTTTGCAGAAAGAACCATTGTACTTGGGACCTATATCTATGAGACTTCCAAGAAGTAATTAATGAGCCACCACATAGTACCACGACTTATCCACCAATTACAGTATTAAAGAATATAGATCCACCAGAAAAATAAAAGAAATCATTAAATTTCCAGTTATTCCCCGAAAGCAACATAGACAAATCGTCGCTTCTGCCCTACAAAACATTCGTTCAGCAGCAATGAGACGTAAAATCACTCAAGACAACTCTGCCACGAAGAAACCCTTCACACTGGGCCAAAAGGTATTTGTAAAAACTCATTACCTTTCACGTAAGAGTCAAAATAAATGCAGAAAATTTTTCGCAATCTATAAAGTGCCAATGATAATTTCAAGGATAGCTCACGAAAATGCCGTAGAGCTAACGAACCCAAAAACAGGTAAAAGTATTGGCATCTACCACGTGAGCCACCTAAAAGAATGTGAATGAACGAAATGGTAAAAGAGAAGAAAGGGAAACAGACAGAGGGGCAATCGCAAATCGTGTACTAACCACCAAACCAAAAAATAAATTAAGAATCAACAAAATAACACATCAATTAAAAGAAAAAGAGACACAATACACACTAACAATCTCTTGTAGTATCAAGCACACTACAATAGTATCAAGTACACTACAACATGCACACAAACAATAAATGGTACACAACAATCAAAAGAATGAAGAAGTGGTAGGACGTAATTAGAATAAAGAAAAGAAATCATATATATACAATAATTTTTGCCACTATCAGAAAATTTTTGCATTATATAAAATCAGAGTTTTTTGTAAATAACAAATATATGTAAAAAAAATTGTAAATATTTCTACTCATCAGAGGGACATCGCCACCAACACCAATCATCAGCTCCCTTAACACCAGATGCTTCGAGATAGCGTCGGAGAGGGCACAGACATGTTGAGAAAGCACTTAGGGCAATAACAACAACATGAAGACCAACGCCACACTGGAAATGCAGGTTGCAACCAGATTTGACTTCGGGAGGACAACGCGCAGCACGGACATTTCATATGTCATGACACTGCTACACAACAGAAGAGCGTGGGGAGAATCATAATACGACGAGACGACAATGAAGGTACAAAAAAATTACTAAGACCTACAGACTCATCAAGTAACATTCGGAAAGGCAGTCAGATCCTACAAATCCTATATCACTCCTACACTAAAATTCACATATTCCTAGCCCAAGAAGAACAGAAGAATGCAAGAAAGACGAGAAGAACAGAAGATGCAACATGAAGAAGTGCAGAAGACAGCAAGATACCTTTCTCTCCTATCCTTTCCATGAACTTTGAGGCATGACAACTACTACAAATACCTCTCCAAAAATAAACCTTGAATCGTCAAACAAATACAAGCGAATGGCAAATGGAATATTAAGTAGTAACAACCAACATTATCTAAAAATAGATTCAGCACAATGAACAGTATTCTCCCCACCACATCATCACATTGCCATACTGAACGAGGTGTGAAGTACAAAGGTGTCACAGCACAATATTGGGTGACGATCATCGGTAGTCAACTACAATCATTGAACTGTCATACCATCCCAGGTGTGACAGCAAAGGAGAACCAAGACATCACTGTTTATGCAGCAAACCACAGTCATCATCATCGGTTAAAAGGACCACTCCATGATGAGAATGTCAACAAGTAAGACCCGGCATCGCATGCTAGAGTCCTTCTCTCACGATTTGTGACACCCATACAAATGAGTCGACGCCCTCCAGTATTTCAGTGGGGATCGTCGAGCACAGAAACTGACACAGATCAAAAAATAAAATTAATAAAATACAAATGTAGAGTTAAGAAAATGATATATTTGTAAAAGTAATTATTTTTATTATGTATGTAAAATTCATAATTTATAGATACCTTAAAACCTTATGTAAAGAAAATTAATTAGTATAGTTATATAATCTCACAAACTCATGGAAAGTCTATTTATTTATTTTATATATAAAATTAGAAAAGGATTTATGCAGGATTTTTCTTCTTTAAGTAACATTCAAAAACACCTTTTTGGGATTTATTAATACTGAGGATAGAGAGGATAGAATTAAAAGGAAACGCTTCTTCATTCTTACAAAAAAAAAAAAAAAAAAAAACAGTGACACATAAAGAAAAATATAATGCCTAAATAAATAAAACAAAGTCACACAACGGAGCTTTTGCGAACATTTACGCAAAGCCTAACTGAAGAAAAGATATAACCACATGAATACATAATACACTGTACACTAACGAGTTTAGAAAAATTAATATTGTAAAAACTAATTTTTGGAAATGAAAAAGAAAAACAGTGACACGTACTGGCAACGACAAAGAATAACAACCTTTGCAAAGTCTACATAAACATAAATTGTAGAATTAAAAAAATAGAAACAATAGCTATAAAGAAATCATTAGAAAAAATTGTTAAGAATGGCTGAGAAAAGAACAATTTTTGCCTGACTTTGTCAATATTTTCCTCGGCATTGACAAACCCCAGACAAACATTTTGTCAGAAGGAGGGACGTATGTAAGACGTCGTGGTCTCCTGACCTTCATTGCTTACATATTACGCCCTCATAATCATATTCCACACATCAAGACGCTTCATTCGAACCAAAACTCGATAAGATAAAGTCAGTGTTGTATGAACTCATGTAAACGATATGTAAATAACATGTAAGTGCACTGGGCTTGAAATACTCGACGCTGGCGTACACACATACATTCCAGACGTGACAGTCACAGGAGCTTTTAGTTTGGGAGAGAAACTGCACAACGGTACGCCGGTCCATTCAGAGGACGATTCAGCCTATCTATGTCGGCCAGTGACCGCCAGTGGAGCATATAGCGTTTGCCCGAGGGAAAGGAGGAACGACCCCGTGTTCGGCTTAAAAGCAAATTCCGCTACAGTGCATGGGACCGGCCAGCCTATGCCGTACCTACACATAGCACGCAGTTTCAGAGATTTTCACAGGGCGACAGCAAACGCCAAACGCGAATGCTACAGATTTCCGGATTGGTCGCCTTAAACGAAACGTCATCCTCCCGTTTTAGAAGAGCAGTGCTGATTGGCAGACGATATTTCTGACGCCTTGAGCTGAAGAAGTAATGGAAGAGACCGAAAGATATACCCCTTCATGACGGGCATGGAGAGGGGCCGTTCTGTTGTCGCTCTAGGAGCGAGAACACATAACGAGAGCGTGCGCGCTTGCACGTGTACTCAAAGAGCGAGGAACAAGTCTTTCCTCAGTACTTCACTGGGAGAGCACCTATGTTGAGACCGAATCGAAGTGCGACTCTATATTGAGTCCTTGCGATTAAGCGTTATTCACTGTGTTGGCCGACACAAATATTGTGCAGTGTGAACGGACAGAGTATAGTTAAAAGCCTATGAGCGAATTTTTGAGTGGCTTCGCGGTGGACTGGTTATCTGACCATTGTACCACGCCAATAGTTAGACTAGGGGCAAATAGGAGTCCTTGACTTCATCAAGGCGTAGGGAGAGTTTGATTGGCGAAGGTCAATCCAGATATAACGAGAGTTAGCTTATTTGTCAGCAGCAAGCGGCGCAGACAGCAGTCATTGCAGCTTACAGTACTGTGCGCTACAGCTATTGCGAGCCCCATATTTCCTCCACAACAGTACCCTTCACTGCATTTCACATGTGACAGCCTCGACCATACCTAGCAACATTCTAACGGATAATTATTCAAGTTGAGTAGGCGCGGCTCTCAGCCATTCTGTCAAGTCAATAACAATCTTACACTTTGTATAGAAATTTCATTAGCGAATCCTATCCTTGACAGGTAACTTCACATTATGAAAAGAACCAGGATATAACATGTTCAATTCATAACTGAAAGTGCCATTGTGATTTCTAAGAATTTTTGTAAAATACATAATAATTTTCGTTAGTTTCATGTTTTTCTTACACTAACTAGCACTACTGCAGTACCCAAGAATCCCAGTAGTTACGTAAGAAATTTTGTGAATTTTTGTGTCATTTTCTTACAGCGGACGACTCCAGAAGATATTTATTGCTGAAAGTTTTTCAGGCATCTCTCTTTAGAACGGTAGGAGCGTCTGTCTGACTTCTGTAGTAGTGTGGGGGTGGAAATTGCATCTTGCAGGAGCCACAGGGTAAAGGGTACATCTCAGATTAATCCGTTGCGCAAAATAACAAAAGATCAACCCAACGCTCACACAGTATCGAACAGAAGTTTTAAGTTGAGGAAGAACTATTTGAGAAAGTACAGTTCGAGCACAGCATTGTAAGGCAATGAGGCATGGACTATGGGACAGGAACAGAACAGAAACATTTCAGGTGTGGTGTTGCAGAAGAAAGTTGAAAATCAGGTAAACCGATGAAATAAGGAAGCGGAAGTTTTCTGCAGAATCGGTGAGGAATGGAATACATGGAAAACACTGACAAGAGAAGGGACATTATGACAGGACATCCGTTACATCAGGGAATAACCTTCATGGTATTACAGGGAGCTTTAGAGGGTGTAAGCTGCGGGGAAACACGGAGAGTGGACTACATCCAGCAAATAATTGAGGAAGTAGGTTGGAAGTTTTACTTTGATACGAAAAGGTTGGCACAGCAGAGTAATTCGTGACAGGTCGCATCAAACCAGTCAGAAGACGACTAAGAAAAAAAGAGATAATATAAACTACATAGCAGTTATAAGAGTCGAGAGGCATGGAGGGATATGGTGGGCGAGGACGAATTGCAACATGGTTGGAGCTGTCCCCGATGTTATTGAATCTGTACATTGAGCAAGCAGTAAAGGAATCCAAAGAAAAATTGGAAGTAAGAATTTAAGTCCAGGGAGAAGAAAGAAACTCTTTAAGATTCTTTCAGAGAGAGCAAAGGATTTAGAAGAGCATTTCAAGGGATTTGTCAGTGTCTGCAAAGCAGGATATAAAATGAACATCAAGAAAAGCAAAGAAAGGGTAGTGGAATGTAGTCGAATTAAACTAGGCGATGCTCAGGGAAACAGATTAGGAATTGAGACACTTAAAGTAATAGGTGAGTTTTGCTTTTTTGGACAGTAAAACAACTGATGATGGCCGAAGCAATGAGTGTATAAAATGTAGGCTGGCAAAGGCAAGAAAAACTCTTCTGAAGAAAAGAAATTTGTTAACATCGAATACAGATTTAAGTTTCTGGCGTATAGCCATGCAGGAAGAGAAAGCTGGACTATAAAGAGTTCAGACGAGAAGAGAACAGAGGCTTTTGAGATGTGATGCTACAGAAGAATGCTGAAGATTAGATGGATAGAGAAGGTACTAAATAGAATTGTGGAGAAATTAAATTTGTGGCACAACTTGACTAGAAGAACGGGTCAGTTGATAGGTCACATTCTGAGACATAAAGGAATCACCAGTTTATATTGAAGGGAAATGTTTGGGGTAAAAATTGTAGATGGAGACCAAGAGATGAATACAGTAAGTAGGTTCAAGCGGCTGTATGTTGCAGTAGTTATTCGGAGATGCAGTAATTGTTCGGAGATTGCACAGGATAGAGTAGCTTGGAGAGCTGCATCAAACCAGGCTGTGGACTGAAGAAAGGGACAGCAATCTAAGTGTTCAGATGCATTGACAAGATATATGTTTTTAATTTTTTATTGAATTCGTATTGTTCCTCAGTTTCCTGCTTTATGTTAGATGGGAGCCTGTTGAATATCTTAGCACAAGAGTAAGTAACTCCATTCTGAAACCTAGACAAGGAGTTCAAAGTCTACATGACAATTGTTTTCGTGTCTTGTGTAGTGACTGAAACTGGTGTTTATTATTAACAAGAAAACCATTAAGTAACAGGAGTATTGAGATGTGAATGTAAGAATTCCCACGTGCTCACTAAGGCTTCTGCAAGATGTACGATTATGCACGTCACTCAATATTGCCACGGCTCGCTTCTGCTGAAGAAATAATTTAATTACTTCTGGTACACTGACCTAGGAGATAGCACCGTAAGACAGTAGGGAGTCAACATATATGTAACATGCCAACACTTTTATCTGTGGGTCAGCACAATGAGAGATGCTTCTAAGGGCACAACACAATGAATTCGGCTTCTTGATTAGAGTCTTTGATTGACTGTTTTGTTATACAGCTGCAACCTTGGAAATTTAATGGAGTGTGTTTCATTTAGTGTATGACTATTACCGTCTCTTTCTGACGTCGTTATTGCCTGTCTGAAGTTTCCTAATATGACTCTTTACTGAGATTAAGACTTAAACTGTTAACTGTGAATCACTAGTAGGCATCTTCTGCTGTTATTTTAAGCTCTTTCTCGTAATGCTGAGTTTGAACCCTTGATAACTGTTGTAATGATATTACCATAGTCCGACATAACTTTTTTCTTTTTTTCCTTTTCACCTCAAAACAGAATTCCAACATTACCGGTTTTGTGTTTCGTTCTACATACGTTGTGTAGCTGCCAGTTATGTAGTTTTTATTTTTCAGTTTCTTCTGTTCTGTTCTTAAAATATTTCTATGTGCACAAAACTGTAATTTCCTTAAAAAGTTTAAAGACATCATAATTTGTGTACTATTATGCGAGAGAGACGAGCTTTAAAATGTATCGAGAGGGCGGTATGTGAAACGGTAACAAAGCAGTCTGAGGAGAAGTGCAGACACGTTATTGTCGTGCATGGCCGACGGAATGGTGTGTTTATAACAGCAGCTTTATACACGTTTTCGGTGTACAACGTGGATTGTTCTCGATGCAGATCGCAAACTGTGAAGTTATAAATATGTTAAAGTGATTCCTGTCATAGACTATAACTTCGCAAAATAACTTTGAAACTACGATGCAGAGACAGTGCAGTAAAGTTTTTGCAGAGTGGACTGTTTTCGGTGTTTACCGCGGAGTGTTGACTTAAAGGATACATATGCCAAAGTGATTCTAGACATAAACTATAGTAGTCTATCACAACATAATAAGTAATGATTTTATCGAGTGAACTGTTTTCGATGTATAGTGCGGACTGTGAAATATAATGTAGTGGACTGACAAGGCAGCCAGTCCACAGAGACGGGTAGCCGAAAGGGCACACGTACACACACGCCGACTGGCGCGAAGTCTGGAACAGGATACGTGATGAATGTGATAAAGAAAAGAACGGAGCTACTAGAACACTTAACTTTTATATCGTCCTTTGGTATACAGCATTCTTGATGATACAAGTGAGACTCTTTAGATTCATGAAGTAACTAATGGCGCCTTGCTAGGTCGTAGCCATGGACTTAGCTGAAGGCTATTCTAACTGTCTCTCGGCAAATGAGAGAAAGGCTTCGTCAGTGTAGTCGCTAGCAAAGTCGTCGTACAACTGGGGCGAGTCCTAGTACGTCTCTCGAGACCTGCCTTGTGGTGGCGCTCGGTCTGCGATCCTGACAGTGGCGACACGCGGGTCCGACATGTACTAATGGACCGCGGCCGATTTAAGCTACCACCTAGCAAGTGTGGTGTCTGGCGGTGACACCACATATAAATGTACCGAAGCGCCTCTCGCCGCAAAAAAATATCTAAGAAAGAAATAAAAAACATCAATGTTTGAACAATGGTGAGGAATGTCCAACAAGTGCAGCGACCTCGGTAAACATCGGGCTTTTTTTCTGAGTGAAGCATGTTACTCTACGACGTGAACTACAGATACTTCGGTCAACGAGGCGACTACAAATAACACACTTTCTATTGTAACGTATAAGTGGCAATTCTCGAGGGCAATTACAGCGACACCTCTTAATATGGATTACACTTCTAGTTTATGGGTCGCCAACGCGGGATGATGACACGCCATTTTTCACAGTTAAGTGTTTCTTCATCGGAGATCATGACTCTTAGGAAGCTCACCTCTCGTAAATTCGTTTCACGAGAACTACTGTAATAAACATATAGCTTTTTGCTGAAGTAACAGTTAATACTTCTCCTTGTTGTTGCTTAACTCACGTAAATTAAATCTCAGGCACGTTAACTCATACTTTCAGTAACTTGCAGAGATTTAACCGAAACAAATTTGTTTTATTAAATGGTAGCTTTTGCGCACTCGTCTTCTGAAGTCCTGGAGCTACTTATGAATAGTCCTGTATGTGCTACCCTCCTCACTCTCCAACCCCTTGGAAAATGAAACGACGGCAAACATTATTTCCAAATCGTTACTTCGACTAATATGTTAATTAAATTTACCATACATTAATGCTTTTGAAATGAAATTGGTGGTCAAAGGGTTAAGGTATCAGCGATCGCAATACCCGTACCCAATACCCCTGATACGCTGTCTGTTCGCGAATACTTTTTATTT
The DNA here is from genome assembly GCF_023898315.1 of Schistocerca nitens. NCBI lineage: Eukaryota > Metazoa > Arthropoda > Insecta > Orthoptera > Acrididae > Schistocerca > Schistocerca nitens. The sequence continues at coordinate 93,260,210 of NC_064622.1, forward strand.
TGACATTGCTTTCTTTATTGTAGCGGGTATGTATACTATACACAAATTTGCAGGCATGCAGAATATTCCATTTTGTGTTTTCTTCATTTTTTACTGCAAATAAATGTGTTTCTGAGTGTTAATTCTTCCTTTTCCATGTTTGCCCATATTGCACGTCAAATTACGTGTTGTTTAATGCAGTGTGTCATGTGTGTTGTGTAATGTGCGCCATTAAGCCATCTGTGTACAACCAGTCAGGAATGATTTTCGTTGACGAAACACTTAAACTGCTTGAAACCTGTCGACCTGAGTTATGCACATTCATTGGCGTTTGTTTACATCTCAGAACTATAATAATATATTATCCTGAAGCTATTATTCCATAGCTACTGGGGGAACTTGCGTACTGAATATCAGTAATTGTTTGAGCCCGAGTGAGCCTAATATTCATTGAATTGTGAGAACATTCGATGTTTTATGTTATTTCAAGATTACTTACTAGAAACCTTATTTCTGTAAAAATCCTATCAGATTTCCTCCACTTTTAATATGCTTCCTTTGGTCAAACTTTGCTTCAGTTTGAAAGATTACTTATATAAGTAATATTAGGGAGGTTCCTGTTTCGGTACAATATTGTTGTGCATCATCAGGCCTTACAACTGTTGAACTGTTTTTTTAGAGGCGTTAGAAGATTATAATGTTTAATTAGTAATGCAACACTTTTGTTTTGTCGACCAACTTCGGTTGAAAAAATGTGGAATTTTTGTTGCGGGACGCGTGGTAGAATATTCCGGCTTCAGCCCCTTTAAGTTCCGACAGGTGGAGTCGCTATATGTAGCCTTAAAACTGGCTTCTGTGACGGATGTGCGTTCCAAACAGAGAGCTGTCACTGGGTTTCTTTTGCCGGAAAACCACAGCATCGCAGATATTCATAGATACTTTCAGAATGTCTACGGAGACTGACAGTGAACAAAAGCACGGTGAGTCGTTGGGCGAAGCATCTGTCATCGTTGCAACAAGGTCGTGCAAACCTGTCAGACCTCACTCGTGAAGGCCGGCCACATACAGCTGTGACTCCTGCAATGTTGGAACGTGCAGACATTCTCATTCAAGGGTGATCGACGGGCCACAATCAAACATCTTGCTGCACAAGTGGACGTCTCTGTTAGTAGTGCTGACACACTTGTCCAGCAGTAGAGGTACTCAAAGTTGTGAGCCAGCTGGTTTCCTCGCCACATAACAGAGGACCATAAAAAGCAGCAGAGGACCATCTTTCTGTAAATTCTTGCATGTTACGAGGCTGCTCATGACAATTTTTGGTCTAACATCTTCACAGGCGATGAAACACGGGTTCATCACTTCGAACCAGAAATAAAACGTCAACACATTGAGTGAAGCCACACCACCTCTCCTCCGAAGAAAAAGTTCAAAGCTGGACCCTCAGCTAGTAAAGTCATGGTGATGGTCTTCTGAATGTGTAACGGAGCTATTCTGCTTGAGGTCCTCCTTCATGCTGCAACGATCGCTCTGAACGGTATTGTACCACCCTCACGAAATTCAGGATTCAACTTCAGCATGTTCATCGCCACAAAAATGCAAACGAACTTCTCCTTCTCCATGACAATGCAAAGCCACAGACAAACCGCACAACTGATGGGACTCATAAAACTTCATTGGACTGGTTTGCCCCATCCACCCTACAGTCTACATCATGCAACTTCCAGCTTCCGTCTGTTTGGCCCAATGAAGGGTGCACAAAATGGCTCTGAGCAGTATGGGACTCAACATCTGAGGTCATCAGTCCCCTAGAACTTGGAACTACTTAAACCTAACTTACCTAAGGACATCACACACATCCATGCCCGAGGCAGGATTCGAACCTGCGACCATAGCGGTCGCCCGGTTCCAGACTGAAGCGCCTAGAACCGCTCGGCCACATCGGCTGGCAAGGGTGCACACTCCAGGGCGAAGTATGAAGATGATGGGGAGGTTATTAATGCAGAAAAATGCTGGCTGAGACGTCGACCAATAGAGTGATACCATGCAGGCATACAGGCCCTGCCAGTAAGGTGGCGTAAGGTCCTTACATTGAATGGAGATTACACCGAGGTGTCAAAAATCATGCAATACCTCATAATACTGTGTCGGATCTCCTTTTTCCCAGCGTATTGCAGCAACTCGATGTGACAGGAACTCAACAGGTCGCAGGAAGTCCTGTGCAGAAATACTGAGTCCTGCTGCCTCTGTAACCTTCCACAATTGCGGAAGTGTTGCCAGTACACGATTTTGTGCACAAACTGACCTTTCGATCACGTTCCACAAATGTTCTATGTGATCCACTTCAAGAGATATGTGTGGCCAAACTATTCGCTCTAACTGTCCAGAATGTTCTTCGAACCAACGGCGAACAGTTGTGGATTGGGAACACGAAGTGCATGAATATCTGCAAATGACTCCAAGTAGCTGAGTGATTGGTTCAGTTGGACCAGAGGACACAGTCCATTAAATTTAAATACAGCCCACACCTTTATGGAGGCCACCACCAGCTTGCACAGTGCATTGTTGACAACCTTGATCCATAGTGTCATGGGGTCAGCGCCATACTCGAACCCTGTCATCGGAACCTTGATCCATGGCGTCATTGTGTCTACGGCACACTCGAAACCCACCATTAGCTCTTACCAACTGAAATCGGAATCTGACCACGCTATGATTTTCCAGTCGTCTAGGGTCCAGCCGATATCGTCACGAGCCCAGGAGAGACGCTGCAAGCGGCGATGTCGTGCTGTTAGCAAAAGCAATTGTGTCGGTCGTCTGCTGCCATAGCCCATTAACGGTAAATTTTGCGGCACTGTCCTAACGGATACGTTCGTCGCAAGTCCAACATTGACTTCTACGGTTATTGCACGCAGTGTTGCTTGTCTATTAGCAGCGGTAACTCTACCCAAACTCTGCTGTTCTCGGTCGTTAAGTGAAGACCGTCGGCCACTGTGTTGTCCGTGGTGAGAGGCAACGCCTGAAATTTGGTATTCTCGGCACACTTATGACACTCTGGATCTCGGAATAACGAATTCATTAACGATTTCCGAAATGGAATGTCCCACGCGTCTAGTCTGTTTAAAAGTCTGTTAATTGCTGTCGTGCGGCCATAATCAAGTCGAAAACCGTTTCTTATAACTCACCTGAGTACAAATTACAACTCGGCCAATGGACCGCCCTTTTATATCTTGTGTATGCGATACTAACGTCATTCGTATATGTGCATATCGCTGTCCCATGACTTTTGTCTTCTCAGGGAAGTCGAAAAATAGGTTTTGTAGCCAAAAGGGTGGGAGTAATACGGTGTATTGGAATCCTGAATAAAACCAAGCTGCTTCCAGGAAGAAAAGTGTTGACTTACTTGCTGACAGCACCTCGTATTTAGGTTAAAAATTTAAAGTGTGCCCAGAGGCGATCCTCGTGGCCCTCCAGATTTTATGTTCCCCCATTGTGAGGCTAGCTTCAGTGCCGGATACACCGTCTGTCTATGAGATTCCCTGCTACCTGTTACAAAGGTAAGACTCTATCCGTGCGAGAGGAAGTCTGACCGCAGACCAGGAGGCGGCAGAGGCTCACCTGCACCCTTTCGACCCTCCTGGCGAGCCCCACGACGTTGACGCCGCGTCTGAGCAGCGCCTGAGTTATGGCGGCGCCGATGCCGGCGCTGGCGCCCGTGACCAGCGCGACGCGGCCGCGGTACCGCTCCATAGCTCCCTCCTGTCCTGTCTGCGCCCACTTGTCCCTGCCTCAGATCCGCACAGAGCGCTCTCGCTCCCAGAATGCAGGCGCGACTGCTGGGCAGTGGGGGCGGGCGGCGGCTATACATAGACGACCTTAACTGCGGGGATCTGCTGACACGACGCAGCGCGGCCACATCACGACTGACTTGCACTTCCACAGCACGTGACGTGAAATGACGCTGCAGCTCAGCGCTCGCGGCTGGCGACTTCGCCAAGGCCTCCGCAGCTCTCGCGCGCGCGGAACAGAGCAATTGGAAGAGAGAGAAACGTAGATAGATAGATGTGGAGAAATGTGGCTGTGAGGAAGAATAAGTGTGTGCGTGCGTGTGCGTGAGAGCGTGCGCGCGCGCGCGTGTGTGTGTGTGTGTGTGTGTGTGTGCGTGAGAGAGAGAGAGAGAGTGCGAGGGTGGGGGGGAAGGGAGAGAGAGCGAGAGAGCGAGAGAGAGAGAGATACAGATAGACAGAAAAAGTTACAGGTGATAGTGCAGAAGAGTTAGTGTGCATGTGTGCGTGTGCGTGCGTGCGTACGTGTGTGTGTGTGTGTGTGTGTGTGTGTGTGTGTGTGTGTGTGTGTGTGTTTGAGAGAGAGAGAGAGGGCGAGGGAGGGGGGGGGAGGGTGGGAGGGAGGGAGAGAGAGAGGAGAGAGTTACAGACAGACAGAAAAAGTTACACATGATAGTGCAGAAGAGTAAGCGTACGTGTGTGTGTGAGAGAGAGAGAGAGAGAGAGAGAGAGAGAGACAGTTACACGTTATAGTACAGAGGAAGTGCAATGTCATTGTGCAGAAGAGTAAGTGTGTGTGTGGGAGAGGGAGAGGGAGAGAGAGAGAGAGAGAGAGAGAGAGAGAAGGGAGGGAAGAAGGGAGAGAGGGAGAGAGAGAGAGAGAGAGAGAGAGAGAGAGAGTTACAGACAGACACACAGAAAAAGTTACACATGATAGTGCAGAAGAGTTAGTGTGCATGTGTGCGTGTGCATGCGGGCCTGTGTGTGTGTGTGTGTGTGTGTGTGTGAGAGAGAGAGAGAGAGAGAGAGAGAGAGAGAGAGAGAGCGCGGGGGGGGGGGGAGGGGGGAGAGAGGAATTGCAATGTCATTGTACAGAAGAGTAAGTGTGTGTGTGTGTGTGTGTGTCTTTGAGCCAGGGAGATGGAGGAGAGAGAGGGATTTTTATTATTCTCTGACTGCAGCTTACGATACACAACTTGCAGACTTGCAAATGTTGCAGGTTATAGTTTCAAAAACGAAAATACACTCTTCTTATTTCAGCATATTTTTTTTTTTTTTTTTTTTTTTTTTTTTTTTTGTGAGTTACCAGTCTTCTGACTGGTTTGATGCGACGCTTTACGAATTCCTCTTCTCTAAGAGTAGTCATTACAACCGAGATCCTCGAGTATTTGCTGGATATATTCCAATCTCTCCTTTGTTTTACTTCCGTCTTTACTTCTTCGATGTATAGATTGAACAGAAGGGGCAAAAGTCTACATCCCTGTCTGATACACTTTTTAACCCGAGTACTTCGTTCTTGGTCTTCAACTCTTCTCTCTTGGTTCTTCTACATATTGTCGACGCTTGATGATATATCGCCAGTCACATTCATTCACCAAAGTGAATAATCGTTTTGTTGAAAATTCCCACAATGATTTTAGAAATTTCGGTATAATGTTATCTATCCCTTCTGTCTCATTTGATCTTAAGTCTTCCCAAGTTCTTTTAAATTCTGGTTCTAATACTGGATCCCCTATCTCTTCCCTATCGACTACGCCGACGTCACAAGCCGTTTCTCCTTCTGTCTAGTTATCAGACAAGTCGTCACCTCATAGACGCTTTCAGTGTACTCTTTCCACCTATCTGCTCTCTCCTATTTTCTCATTGCAATGTTATCGTCTTTACGTTGAATCTCACTGTTGGTTGTTTCGACTTCTCTGTATGCTGAGTCACTCCTACCGGTAGTCATTTCTTTTTCGATACCTCCCTATTTTTCATGCAGCCATTTCGCCTTAGTATTCCTACACTCCATTTCATTTCTAACTGCCTTGTATTCTTGTATTCCTGAATTTCCGTGAACATTTTTGTACTTCCTTCTATCGTCGATCAACTGAATTTTTTTCTTCTGCTACCCATGGTTTCTTTGCAGTTACCTTCCTTGTACCTACGTCTTTCTTCCCAAATTACACGATCGCCCTTTTCAGAGACGTCCATTCTTCCTTAGCTGAACTGCCAACCGACTTCGTCATTATCTATAGCTGCAGAGAACTTCAAGCCTATCTCTTCACTCCTTACTACTTTCATATCCTACTTCTTTGAGCTCTGATTCTCCCTGTCTGGTTTCTTAAACTTCAGCCTACTCTTGATTATTGCTATATTGCGGTGTGTATCTACATCTGTTCCTGGGTACGTCTTACAATCCAATCTCTGATATCGAAATCTCTGCCTGACCATGATGTAATCTAACCGAAATCTTCCTGTGTCTCCCGGCCTTTTGCAAGTATGCCTTCGCCTCCTGTGATTCTTAAACAGAGTATTCGGCATTACACCTGAAATACATTGCAGAACTCAATCAGTCTTTCTCTTCTCATTCGTAATACCAAGCCCATATTCTTCCGGAACCCTTTCTTCTACTCCAATCTGCAATGAATATTACATTTTCCTCTCTCTTATCGTACTGAATTATTCGTTCAGTATCCTCATATACGTTCTGTGTCTCCTCTACTTCCTCTGTCTCTTCATCTGCGGCTTGCGACGTCGGCATGTATGCCTGAACTATTGATGTCGTTGTTGGTTTGCTGTCGATTCAAATGACAACAAACCAATCACAGAACAGTTCAGAGTAACCCACTCTCTGCGCTACCTTCCTGTTCATATCGAATCCTATACCCTTTACAACGTTTTCTCCTACTCATCGACCAGAAATCCTTGTCTTCTTCCTGTTTCACTTCACTGACCACCACTATATCTAAATTGAGCTTCTGCATTTCCTTTTTCACATTTCTAGCTTCCCTATCTGTTTCAAACTTCAAACATTCCACGTCCCCAATCGTAAAACGTTATCCTTTCGACGGTTATTCACTCTTTTCCTTATGGTCACCTTCCCTTGGCAGTTCCCTCCCGGAGATACGAATGGGGGACAAGCCACACAAGCACATTTCTCAACACTGAGCTGTATCAATGATGGAACAACAGTAAAGAGTGTACACGTGTCGCACTACACTATTGGTATAAAATGTCGCCCCATCTGACAGTTTATTATTATTTTTATTTTGAGCTGGTTTATGAAAGACTATTTCCTAATCCTTCTCCTTCCATTAGCTCTTATAACTGGTGACCTCTGCAATCATTCCCACAAATATATTCATTCTGCGGAAAAAGTTGATAAAAACTGTTCTTCCACTTTCACGTCAAGGTCTTCTAAAATTAGTCACTGTAGTTTTTTTACCCCCTAGTATTCAGCCAGATAATTTAGTGGGTCTGTGTCCTGAATTTGTTAAGTAACTACCAGCTGTTGTTCTCGCAATCGATGTCCCATGCTAAGGACAGGCGACGTCTGCAATCTACAACCTAGGCTTTCAGGTTCGGTATTTCAGTCGTTAGTGTAAATTGTTTATGGGAATTAGCCGGTGTTCCGAGGCATATTCCTGTGCTAGCGCTTCGTCTCGTAATGGTGAAGACACCATCAGAGACTATACAGTTTGAGGAGCAGCTTGAAATTTAAACAAGTTCTCCAAGCCGAAAAAATAGCCCCTGATGATGTTTCCAGCCTTATGAGACGAAGTCTAGGCACAGAAATATGCCTTGGAACGCGGGATAATGCCCATAAAACATGATCCACCAAAGAATCCACAATCTGAAAAGAGATAGATAGACGTGCACCCTTCGCCCAGGTGGTTACTACTCTCTTTTCTTCTATACAGGGTGATTCAAAAATGCATGTAAATATTTCAAGGGTGTATTTGTGAGGTAAATATAAGACAAAAATGTTCTATACAATTTTTTCCATACTTGGCTTATTACAGAGTTATGAACAAAACAGGATAATACATTCAATACAACGTAAGGTATTTAATTCCCAGAGTTCACAGTTTAATTACAGTGCATTTGGACTAACAACGCAAACTGATAAATAAACGTGACGTAACAAACTGAAACAATTCCTCGCGAACACTGTATTAATTTAGGTCCTGTTGATTGAACTACAGCAATGCACAATAACTAAGGAAAATTGAAGCATTTTACAGACTGTACTGTACTGTACTGTATTTGCACAAATCTTAATGCAATGCATGTTCAAAATGCTGTCCCTGAACTTGCAGACAGACCCGTGCTCGTCGCATCAATGATCTCTGCACATTACACAGTCCGTTCAACTCTCCACGAATAATTTCACAACCACCTTCAATTCTGTGTTGTAGCACTTCTCTGTTCGGTACTGCAGAAGAATACACCAATGTCTTTAGTCGGCCCCATAAATAAAAGTCTAAAGGGTTCAGGTCAGGTGATCTGGCTGGCCAAGCAATTGGTCCTCCGCGACCTATCCATCGATGTGGATACGCAGAATTGAGGTACGCCCTTACGTTGCGGCTGTAATGGGCGGGAGCACCATCGTGCATAAACCACATGGTGGCTCGTGTTGCAAGAGGGACATCCTGTAACAATCCAGGCAATTCTCCCTCCAAAAATTCGCAGTACGCGTGCCCATTCAGCCTTGGAGGCAGAACATGAGGTCCGAGTAAGTAATTCCCCACAATACCACACCAAATGTTTATGGAGAATTGATGTTGATATCCACGCACAATTCTCGCGCCAGGATTCTCGACAGCCCACTGGTGCATATTATGCGAATTGATTACACCCGCACGAGTAAACATGGCCTCATCTGTGAATAATATCCGCCGAATGAACATTGGATCATTCAAATGACGCTCTTGTAACCACTGGCAGAATTGCTGACGGCGAGGATAGTCTTCAGGTGTCAATTCGTGCACTTTTTGCAGGTGAAATGGATGCAACTGTTGTCTCCGAAGCAGCCGCCATACAGTAGATTGTGGAAGTCGTACAGCTGCACTAATTTGTCTCGTACTGATAGATGGATCTTGGTCTACCAGGTCCAAAACATGTTCCTCGACGTTCACTGCATGCTCAAGTGGTCGACCTGAATGTGGCCCAGGACGAATGCCATACTCCCGCATACGTCTGTCCACAGATACAAACGTCTGATGACTTGGTAACCGTCTTCCTGGAAACAGCTCACTGTACCTTCGTCTTGCTGCAAGTGCATTTCCATCTGCTGCACCATACACAAGGTGCATATCAGCATACTCACTGTTTGAGTACATCATGTGCACGAAACCTTTAGCCTTCCGACGATGAATGAACGACAGGACGTACTTTTCCGTTACCAACAACATCAGCGCCATCTTCCGTACAGTAGGAGTAAACATCACGTGCAAACAAAAACAAACACTATTCATGCAGTTTAGAATCAACTGTTGGGAGATACGTATGTGAATTACGTACCAGAATATGGCATCCTGCTGCTTGCACTGCCGTCGTTTTGATACGGACATGACTTTCGTATTTAACGATAACTCTGGAATTAAACGTTTATGGAAAAACATTTATAGAACATTTTTGTCTTATATTTACCTCACAAATACACCCTTAAAATATTTACATGCATTTTTGAATCACCCTGTATATGTATAGTGCAGTAAAGTCGATTTGCAGCTGGATTTTGGAACATACACTGTGTTCGAACGGTTCATTGACACACAGCACAGATTCAGGAAACACCGTTCTTGTGAAAGATGGGAAATTGTTTCTGCTAGGAACAGCGGATAAGCAACTGTTAGCATCTCACTTAGACAGTGAATTGGCATCACTTAGTTCCAGTAAGATGAACGTAGAGGAATTATGGGCAAAGTTTAAGCAGACCGTAGAACGTGGTCTGGAGAATTATGTCTCTTATAAGTGGATTAAAGATGGAAAAGACCCATCATGGTCTAGTAACAAGATTCGGAAAATGCTGAAGAAGCAGAGGCTGTTACGGTACAAAAGAAACGCACAAATGACGACAAACAAAGTTTAGTAGAGATTCGGGCGTCTGTAAAAAGTTCTATGCGCGAAGCACACGCTATTATCACGCTCGTACCTTAGCAAAAGACCTGACAGAGAACTATCGAAAATTGTAGTACTATGAAAAATCGATAAGTGGACCTAAGGCTTGTATCCAGTCACTTACTGACCAGTCTATTGTGGTAGCAGAAAACAGCGTAACATAAGCCGGAGTTCACGCAGGAGAATCGTACCAACGAACCGTCGTTTGGCCATCGGACAGACTCTTGTATGGACGACATAGTAACAAGCATCCTTGGAGTAGAGAAACAGCTGAAGGAGTAGAAAACAAATAAGTCACCAGGACCAGGTGGAATCCCAGTTCGGTTTTTCAAAGAGTACTCTACGGCACTGGCCCCTTAATTAGCCTGCATTTATCGTGAATCTCTCGCCCAGCACAAAGTCCCAAGCGACTGGAAAAATGCGCAAGTGACCCATGTGCATAAGAAGGACAAAAGAACAGACACGAAAAATTAGAGACCAATATCCCTAACAATGGTATGCTGCAGAATCCGTAACATATTCTCAGTTAGAATATAATAAATTTTCTTGAGACCAGAAACTTATGTCCATGAATCATCACGGTTACAGAAAACATCGAAATGGTTCAAAAGGCTCTAAGCACTATGGGACTTAACATCTGAGGTCATCAGTCCCCTAGAACTTAGAACTACTGAAACCTAACTAACTGAAGGACATCATACACATCCATGCCCGAGGCAGGATTCGAACCTGCGACCGTAGCAGCAACGCGGTTCCGGACTGAAGCGCCTATAACAGCTCGGCCACAGCGGCCGGCTAGAAATCATCGCTCGTACGAAACTCAGCTTGCCCTTTCCTCACATGATATGCTGCGAAATATGGATGAAAGGCAACAGGCAGATTCCATATTTACAGATTTTCCGGAAGCCCAGCTGCAGGTTGTTAAAGAAAGTGCAAGCATATAGGACAGGTTCACAGGTATGTGTGTGGATCGAAGACTTCTTAAGTAATAGAACCCAAGAAGTTTTCCTCGGTGGCGAGCGTTCTTCGGAGACAAGGGTTTCGTCGGGAGTGCCCCAGGGAAGTGTGACAGGACCGCTATTAGTCTCAATATACATAAATGATTCGGCGGACAGATTGGGCAGCAATATGCGATTGTTTGCTGAAGATGCTGTGGCGTACGGAAAGGCCGTGGGCTAGGGGTAGAGTCTTTGATTCATATCAAAACGTCTCCGGTCCCGGGTTCGATCCCCGCCACTGCCTAAATTTTGATAAATAATCAGCATTGGCGGCCGAAGACTTCCGGCATAAGAAGTCAGCCTCATTCTGCCAACGGCCTTGTCAAAGAGGGCGGAGGAGCGGATAGAGGTTCAGGGCACTCTCTTGTCCTAGGGGTGGGAAATTGTCCCTAAAGGCGGAAGAATCAGCAATGATCAACGACATGAGGATGCAGAAGGCAATGGAAACCACTGCATTAAAGACACGTAACGTGTATCCACAGGACATGTGGCCTGTAATTGAAGAAGTGTCATGATGATCTCTCCATTGGCAAAAGATTCCGGAATAGTCCCCCATTCGAATCTCCTGGAGGGGACTCCCAAGGGGGAGGTTACCATGAGAAAAAGATTGAATAATCAACGAAAGGATAACGTTCTACGAGTCGGGGCGTGGAATGTCAGAAGCTTGAACGTGGTAGGGAAACTAGAAAATCTGAAAAGGGAAATGCAAAGGCTCAATCTAGATATAGTAGGGGTCAGTGAAGTGAAGTGGAAGGAAGACAAGGATTTCTGGTCAGATGAGTATCGGGTAATATCAACAGCAGCAGAAAATGGTATAACAGGTGTAGGATTCGTTATGAATAGGAAGGTAGGGCAGAGGGTGTGTTACTGTGAACAGTTCAGTGACCGGGTTCTTCTAATCAGAATCGACAGCAGACCAACACCGACAACGATAGTTCAGGTATACATGCCGACGTCGCAAGCTGAAGATGAACAGATAGAGAAAGTGTATGAGGATGTTGAAAGGGTAATGCAGTATGTAAAGGGGGACGAAAATCTAATAGTCATGGGCGACTGGAATGCAGTTGTAGGAGAAGGAGTAGAAGAAAAGGTTACAGAAGAATATGGGCTTGGGAGAAGGAATGAAAGAGGAGAAAGACTAATTGATTTCTGTAACAAGTTTCAGCTAGTAATAGCGAATACCCTGTTCAAGAATCACAAGAGGAGAAGGTATACATGGAAAAGGCCGGGAGATACGGGAAGATTTCAATTAGATTACATCATGGTCAGACAGAGATTCCGAAATCAGATACTGGATTGTAAGGCGTACCCAGGAGCAGATATAGACTCAGATTACAATATAGTAGTGATGAAGAGTAGGCTGAAGTTCAAGACATTAGTCAGGAAGAATCAATACGCAAAGAAGTGGGATACGGAAGTACTAAAGAATGACGAGATACGTTTGAAGTTCTCTAACGCTATAGATACAGCAATAAGGAATAGTGCAGTAGGCAGTACAGTTGAAGAGGAATGGACATCTCTAAGAAGGGCCATCACAGAAGTTGGGAAGGAAAACACCGGTACAAAGAAGGTAGCTGCAAAGAAACCATGGGTAACAGAAGAAATACTTCAGTTGATTGATGAAAGGAGGAAGTACAAACATGTTCCGGGAAAATCAGGAATACAGAAATACAAGTCGCTGAGGAATGAAATAGATAGGAAGTGCAGGGCAGCTAAGACGAAATGGCTGCAGGAAAAATGTGAAGACATCGAAAAAGATATGATTGTCGGAAGGACAGACTCAGCATACAGGAAAGTCAAAACAACCTTTGGTGACATTAAAAGCAACGGTGGTAACATTAAGAGTGCAACGGGAATTCCACTGTTAAATGCAGAGGAGAGAGCAGATAGGTGGAAAGAATACATTGAAAGCCTCTATGAGGGTGAAGATTTGTCTGATGTGATAGAAGAAGAAACAGGAGTCGATTTAGAAGAGATAGGGAACCCAGTATTTGAATCGGAATTTAAAAGAGCTTTGGAGGACTTACGGTCAAATAAGGCAGAAGGGATAGATAACATTCCATCAGAATTTCTAAAATCATTGGGGGAAGTGGCAACAAAACGACTATTCACGTTGGTGTGTAGAATATATGAGTCTGGCGATATACCATCTGACTTTCGGAAAAGCATCATCCACACAATTCCGAAGACGGCAAGAGCTGACAAGTGCGAGAATTATCGCACAATCAGCTTAACAGCTCATGCATCGAAGCTGCTTACAAGAATAATATACAGAAGAATGGAAAAGAAAATTGAGGATGCGCTAGGTGACGATCAGTTTGGCTTTAGGAAAAGTAAAGGGACGAGAGAGGCAATTCTGACGTTACGGCTAATAATGGAAGCAAGGCTAAAGAAAAATCAAGACACTTTCATACGATTTGTCGACCTGGAAAAAGCGTTCGACAATATAAAATGGTGCAAGCTGTTCGAGATTCTGAAAAAAGTAGGGGTAAGCTATAGGGAGAGACGGGTCATATACAATATGTACAACAACCAAGAGGGAATAATAAGAGTGGACAATCAAGAACGAAGTGCTCGTATTAAGAAGGGTGTAAGACAAGGCTGTAGCCTTTCGCCCCTACTCTTCAATCTGTACATCGAGGAAGTAATGATAGAAATAAAAGAAAGGTTCAGGAGTGGAATTAAAATACAAGGTGAAAGGATATCAATGATACGATTCGCTGATGACATTGCTATCCTGAGTGAAAGTGAAGAAGAATTAAATGCAGAGGAGAGAGCAGATAGGTGGAAAGAATACATTGAAAGCCTCTATGAGGGTGAAGATTTGTCTGATGTGATAGAAGAAGAAACAGGAGTCGATTTAGAAGAGATGAACGGAATGAACAGTCTAATGAGTACACAGTATGGTTTGAGTGTAAATCGGAGAAGGACGAAGGTAATGAGAAGTAGTAGAAATGAGAACAGCGAGAAACTTAACATCAGAATTGATCGTCACGAAGTCAATGAAGTTAAGGAATTCTGCTACCTAGGCAGTAAAATAACCAATGACGGACGGAGCAAGGAGGACATCAAAAGCAGACTCGCTATGGCAAAAAAGGCATTTCTGGCCAAGAGAAGTCTACTAATATCAAATACCGGCCTTAATCTGAGGAAGAAATTTCTGAGGATGTACGTCTGGAATACAGCATTGTATGGTAGTGAAACCTGGACTGTGGGAAAACCGGAACAGAAGAGAATCGAAGCATTTGAGATGTGGTGCTATAGACGAATGTTGAAAATTAGGTGGACTGATAAGGTAAGGAATGAGGAGGTTCTACGCAGAATCGGAGAGGAAAGAAATATGTGGAAAACACTGATAAGGAGAAGGGACAGGATGATAGGACATCTGCTAAGACATGAGGGAATGACTGCCAAAGTACTAGAGGGAGCTGTAGAGGGCAAAAACTGTAGAGGTAGACAGAGATTGGAATACGTCAAGCAAATAAATGAGGACGTAGGTTGCAAGTGCTACTCTGAGATGAAGAGGTTAGCACAGGAAAGGAATTCGTGGCGGGCCGCATCAAACTAGTCAGTAGACTGATGACAAAAAATATATATATATATATATATATATATATATATGAAAAATATGTCAAAATATGGAAATTCCCTGATGCAAGACAGTGAATATGTATCGAGAAAAAAACAATATACCACTAACTAATTATAGTTAATTTTGTCTCGGTGCGAAGTGTAGGAGGATAATTGACATGGATGTAGCACTAGAGTACCCTAGGAAATCTACACTATGACTATTAGATGTTTGTAAGGTTAGTTGCTATTAAAACTGGCATCAGAGAGCCACGGACAATCTATTTTCTTATAGTCTTTGGGGGATGTGAGTGCTTCTACAGCCCACGTAAATATAAACTGTGTACTACTTCCTCCAATAAGAAAAAATGCTGTAACCACATATAGATCACTGGCTTTGCATTATCCACCTAGCGACATCATGTCATTGCAACCTTGTTGCAATGTCACATGGATGCCCTATGATGTGTTCATCTCACCCTCTTCTCTGACTATGAGATGACCAAAAAAAAAACGGTAAGGTGTCGAGATTGGGTAGCTATAGGAGTACAAAATTTCTAGTTGGTGCGATGAATGGCAGCGGGCTTTAAAAGTAGAAAAATTTGAGCCAATTCGGATGAGTAGGAAAAGCAAACCCGTAATGTTCGGATGCAACATTAGTAGTGTTCTGCTTGACAGAGTCACGTAGTTTCACTATCCGGGCGTAACGTTTCAAAGCGTTGTGAAATGGAACGAGCATGTGAGGATTGTGGTAGGAAAGGCAACTGACTGAGGTCGGGTTATTGGGAGAATCCTGCGAAAGTGTGGTTCGTCTTTAAAGGAAACGGTGTGCAGGCCGCGACTGGGACCTGTTGTTGAGTACTAGTCGGCAGGCCGGATCGGCAGGCCGGATTAAAAGAAGACATCGTAGCAGTTCAGAGGCGGGCTGCTTGATTTGTTACTGGTATGTTCGAACAACACGCAAGGGTTACGGAGATACTTGTGGAACGCAAATCGGAACCCCTGGAGCGAGGACGACGTTCTTTTCAAGGAATACTATTGAGGATATAAGATGAACATCAACAAAAGCAAGACGAGGATAAGGGAATGTAGTTGAATTAAATCGGGTGACGCTGAGGGAATTAGATTAGGAAATGAGACACTTAAAGTAGCAGAGCAGTTTTGCTATTTGGGGGGGCAAAATAACTGATACAAAATGTAGACTGGTAATGGCAAGGAAAGCGTTTCTGAGGAAGAGAAATTTATTAACATCGAGTATAGATTTAAGTATCTGGAAGTCGTTTCTGAAAGTATTTGCACGGAGTATAGCCATGTATGGAAATGAATCATGGACGATAAATAGTTTCGACAAGAAGAGAATAGAAGCGTTCGAAATGTGGTGCTACAGAAGAATGCTGAAGATTAGATGGGTAGATTACATAACTAATGAGGAGGTACTGAACAGAATTGAGGAGAAGAGAAATTTGTGGCGCAACTTGACTAGAAGAAGGGATCGGTTGTTAGGACATGTTCTGAGGCATCAAGGGATCACCAATTTCGTATTGGAGGGCAGCGTGGAGGGTAAAAGTTGTAGAGGGAGACCAAGACATGAATACACTAAGCAGATTCAGAAGGTACTGCGAGATGAAAAAGCTTGCACAGGACAGAGTAGCATGGAGAGCTGCATCAAACCGGTCTCTGCACTGAAGACTGCCGCGCGGGATTAGCAGAGCGGTCTCGGGCGCTGCAGTCATGGACTATGCGGCTGGTCCCGGCGGAGGTTCGAGTCCTCCCTCGGGCATGGGTGTGTGTGTGTTGGTCCTTAGGATAATTTAGGCTAAGTAGTGTGTAAGCTTAGGGACTGATGACCTTAGCAGTTAAGTCCCATAAGGTTTCACACACACTTGAACATTTTTGAACTGAAGACTACGACAACAACAACTACAACTATTGAGAAAATTTAGACGACAGGCATCTGAAGCTGACTGCAAATCGATTCTGCTGCTTCCAACATACATTGCGCGTAAGGATCACGGAGATAAAATACGAGAAATTAGAGATCATTTGGAGGCGTATAGTCAGTCATTTTTCCCTCGTTCTGTTTGCGAGAGGAACAGGAAAGGACGTGACTAGTAGTGATACGGGGTATCCTCTGCCATGCATCGTCTGTGGCTTGCGGAGTATCTATGTAGATGTAGATGTAGCTTGAACACAACTAGCTCTTTACCTGCACGAAGTAATTAGTGCTGTCGACAGGGGATCTCAAGTTAATGCACACAGCACTCCGTCTTCAGGCCACGAGTGGCCTACCGGGACCATCCTACCGCCGTGTCATCCTCACTGGAGGACGCGGCTGGAGGGGCGTGGGGTCAGCACACCGCTCTCCCGGTGGTTATGATGGTATTCTTGACCGAAGCCGCTTCTATTCGGTCGAGTAGTTCTTCAATTGGCATCACGAGGCTGAGTGCACCCCGAAAAATGGCAACAGCGCATGGCGGCCTGGATGGTCACCCATCCAAGTGCCGATCACACCCGACAGCGCTTAACTTCGGTGATCGCACGGGAACCGGTGTATCCACTGCGGCAATGCCGTTGCCACTCAAATTAATGCAATATTTCTAAATTTCCGGAAGGCTTTTGACACCGTTTCTCACAAGAGACTGCCAATCCAGTTGCATACCTATGGCTGTGCGGCGGAATTCGAGATGTCCTCTCAGAAAGGGCGCTGTCGAAGTAACTGACGGAAAGACATCAAGTAAAACAGATGTGTGATCCGTCGTTCCCAAAGATAATCTGAAGAGCTCTCTTAGACTGTTTGCCGATGATGTCATTTACCGTCTAGTAAAGTCATCAGAAGATCAAAACGAACTGAAAATGACTTAGATACAATATCTAAATAGAGCGAAAAGTGGCAATATCTCTCAATAAGGGAAGGTGTGAGGTCGTCCACATGAGTACAAAAAGAAACCAGTTAAATTCCGATTACACAATAAATCACACAAATTTAAAGGCTGTCATTTCGACTAAATAACTAAGAATTACAATTGCAAATCACTTAAGTTGGATCGTTCAAATGGATAATTTTGTGGGAAAGGCAAAGCAAAGACTACCTTTTCTTGGCGGAACGCTTAAAAGATGCAACATGTCTACTAAAGAGACTACCTACACTACGTTTGTCCGTCATCTGCTACAGTATTGCTATGCTCTATCTGATAATTGCCAGATAGGATTGACGAGGGACAGCGAAAAAGTTCAAAACAGGGTACTTCCTTTTGTATTATCGGGAAATAGGACAGAGATTGTCATGAATATGATAATCTAGCTAGAACGGCAGTCATTAAAACAAAAGAGTTTTTCGTTAAGGCGAGATCTTTTCACGAAATTTCTGTCACTATCTTTCTCTTCTGAATGTGAAAATATTTTACTTTCGCCAGCGTATACAGGAAGAAATGGACATCATAATAAAATAAGAGAAATCAGATATCGTACAGAATTATTTAAGTGTTCATTTTTTTCCACTCGCTGTTAGAGGGTGGAACGGTAGAAGAACAGCCTGAAGGTGGTTCGAATAAACCTCTGGGAGGCATTAAACTGTGAATTGCAGAGCAGTCATGCAAATGCAGATGTAGATCGCCGGCAGCGAAATGGTTGGAAATGGAGCGCATTTTGGAATCAGGAAATAACGAAGAATAAATCATGTGCAGATTTCTTGAAGGGCCATGAATATGACCAAAGCTATGTAGAGATTTCGAGGAGACTCTATCTCAGAATGGTTGGTCCACGAATGAAGCGACAGTGCTACGGGTAACGAAACCAAACACTCCATTCTTGACATCCTCGATATACCTCCTGTGTCTCACGCTGACAAGAGGCTCGGCAATCATATGGAAATAAATCGAACCCTGTATCGGACGTTCTGATAATCCGTGGCAAATCTACTTCGTTTCGAGTAGAAAAGTTGCGTAGACGGAGGCTGATAACACATTGCGATCTCCGCCGATACCGGCAGCGAAGAGCAGGTGGTCAGATAAACAATTTTGTGCATCCCGACACGGGATTAAATGCTTTCGTAGACGATAAGATAGCTAATTCACATCGATATGCACATAAGCATCTGGCCGATAACGTGGATGGCGGTATTTTTTTTATAATACCATAAATAAATGTGCTGTCGCATTCCTTTCGTGGATGTAGCGTCGCAAGGAGTCGTTGCGACTTAGGGATGCTCGATGATCAGATTCTTGAACGAACTAAGGCACGACCACTGTTGTAGCTAAGCGAAGGCATATATTGTAGATCTGGCAGATGTCCGTGAAATTCTGCGACGTATAGAAGGAGGACCGATTGCAGAACGTTTTTGCGCACAAAAGTTGTATTATTTGGCGTCCTCGATTGCCCCTTCCCCCCACCCCCGGTCCCATTAGTGTCGCTTGGCCCTGTATAGAAGTGGCTATCAGCGAAAATTTCATACAAATGTACAATGCAGCGAGTTAAGTAATGACAGTAACTAGTACGTTGAATAAAATACGCTGGTGTCAAAACTTAAAGCAACAAACGGACATTTTGCATGGTTGCGTTTATTTTGCCCCAAAACAGGTGATAGTAAAGTAGAAACAATGTGAAGAATACAGAACGTACTCAACTGCAAGATGCATAAGGGGATACGGAATCGCATATCCCCGCAATGTTAAAATATGCCTGCTATAGGGAACATTTTCTCACAAACCGCTAGAGACAGACAGATAAAATTTTTACTGTATGTGCATTGCTATGTTATAACAATACTGAAACAACAGTTTACTGTCAAAGTATTTTCTTACAAAGATATTTTACATTTATTTCAATTAAATTTTTCCATCACTTTTTACTAGATTATCACCCCTAAGTCTTTTGTAAATAAAGTAATTAAAAAATCGTTGTTTTAATGTGTAAAAGAAACCCATGTGACTAAGTCATAAAAATTTCAGACTTCTAGGTTCACCAGTACCTGAAATAATGTTCCTAGAAGAAGTAAAAAGCAAACTTACGGGAAACGGAGAAAGAACATTAAAACATTCCTGATCCATAATTAATACCCCTTCACAGTCTTCATAATCATCTTCAAATCTTCTTTTGTCACCCCTCTGCACCTGTCTTGGTTTTTTCACTAATGTCTTGATTATATTGTCAGCATGCCTTAGTCTGTGCCGATCTAAAGTCAACAGAGCACGTACTGTGCGGGAACCAACACGCAAACCCAACTTTTGTAGGACCTGGCATTTAGTTGTATTCCCAAGATTGAAGGTAGCTACAGCATCATACACACTAAAATGTAGTATACTAATTCCGACAAACACTGTTTTTGGGAGACGATGCCATATCACACTATTCAAGCACTCGTTGGGGTTCTGCGTTTTTCCATGAAGACATTTCATCAGAAGACTTCCGTCAGCCAGATCTCTGAAAATGGGCTTTATTTCTTCCATGATGGCTAATGGCAGACTGTGGTGGTGAATGTACACTCCTGGAAATGGAAAAAAGAACACATTGACACCGGTGTGTCAGACCCACCATACTTGCTCCGGACACTGCGAGAGGGCTGTACAAGCAATGATCACACGCACGGCGCAGCGGACACACCAGGAACCGTGGTGTTGGCCGTCGAATGGCGCTAGCTGCGCAGCATTTGTGCACCGCCGCCGTCAGTGTCAGCCAGTTTGCCGTGGCATACGGAGCTCCATCGCAGTCTTTAACACTGGTAGCATGCCGCGACAGCGTGGACGTGAACCGTATGTGCAATTGACGGACTTTGAGCGAGGGCGTATAGTGGGCATGCGGGAGGCCGGGTGGACGTACCGCCGAATTGCTCAACACGTGGGGCGTGAGGTCTCCACAGTACATCGATGTTGTCGCCAGTGGTCGGCGGAAGGTGCACGTGCCCGTCGACCTGGGACCGGACCGCAGCGACGCACGGATGCACGCCAAGACCGTAGGATCCTACGCAGTGCCGTAGGGGACCGCACCGCCACTTCCCAGCAAATTAGGGACACTGTTGCTCCTGGGGTATCGGCGAGGACCATTCGCAACCGTCTCCATGAAGCTGGGCTACGGTCCCGCACACCGTTAGGCCGTCTTCCGCTCACGCCCCAACATCGTGCAGCCCGCCTCCAGTGGTGTCGCGACAGGCGTGAATGGAGGGACGAATGGAGACGTGTCGTCTTCAGCGATGAGAGTCGCTTCTGCCTTGGTGCCAATGATGGTCGTATGCGTGTTTGGCGCCGTGCAGGTGAGCGCCACAATCAGGACTGCATACGACCGAGGCACACAGGGCCAACACCCGGCATCATGGTGTGGGGAGCGATCTCCTACACTGGCCGTACACCACTGGTGATCGTCGAGGAGACACTGAATAGTGCACGGTACATCCAAACCGTCATCGAACCCATCATTCTACCATTCCTAGACCGGCAAGGGAACTTGCTGTTCCAACAGGACAATGCACGTCCGCATGTATCCCGTGCCACCCAACGTGCTCTAGAAGGTGTAAGTCAACTACCTTGGCCAGCAAGATCTCCGGATCTGTCCCCCCATTGAGCGTGTTTGGGACTGGATGAAGCGTCGTCTCACACGGTCTGCACGTCCAGCACGAACGCTGGTCCAACTGAGGCGCCAGGTGGAAATGGCATGGCAAGCCGTTCCACAGGACTACATCCAGCATCTCTACGATCGTCTCCATGGGAGAATAGCAGCCTGCATTGCTGCGAAAGGTGGATATACACAGTACTAGTGCCGACATTGTGCATGCTCTGTTGCCTGTGTCTATGTGCCTGTGGTTCTGTCAGTGTGATCATGTGATGTATCTGACCCCAGGAATGTGTCAATAAAGTTTCCCCTTCCTGGGACAATGAATTCACGGTGTTCTTATTTCAATTTCCAGGAGTGTATTTCTCTCGAGTTGTTAGTCCCCTATTGTATTTACGCCGGTTCTGTTCACCTTTGGGGCACAAACCATGTTCTGGATGCTCATCTGTGGATGCGGTGTGGAAATACAAAGCCCATATAGCTTTCTTCATTTCATTCAGATTGCCTGTATTTTGCCTGATTGCAAGTCCATAGCAATTCTGAATGTGGTCTATTATGGAATCAGTCAATCTTCCTTTGCCATGCAAGGTTTTCCCATCATCTAGCTTTTCCCTTTCATAACTGATTTTAACCTTCTCAGTCTGTCACCCATTCTCTTCTGCACATATCCTATCCATTCAAGTTTGCTTATATTTACACTGTTACCACATGGTTTGGTTTCCAAAACTTCTTTGAATGCTTTAGAGCCACCATCTCCCAGATACTTGACATAGCGAACATAATACCACTCTGAAGACCGATGAAAATTTTTTTTCACCCCAGCAACCCCCATGATACCACTACTACCATAACAATTAGCAACATAGTCATCACTATGTTCATTTTTCAGCCTGTCTATGCACCTACAGTATTTAGACAATTATTCCCAGTGTCAACACTAGTTGCTGTTACAACACCATTGTTGGAGGTGTGACCCCTTTTTTGCTACGTGCCATCAAAAGCTACTGTGAGGTCGCGACTGCCATCATTTTCTTTCACTGCTTCTTCCACAGCTACCTGCATTGAGTTCTGTGCTACATCTTCAACTGCAGATCCTAGTACATAGCTGTAAGCATCAAACTTTGAAGGAACACTTGGAAGATTTAGAACACCACATAGTTTATCACCAGCTGCTTTGCCCCTACCACTTGCTCTCAATCCATAAACTAATCTAATATTTAAAGTTCAGTTTTCTTGTATCCATTATTTACAGTTACTGAAACAGAACTTGGAAACTTTCAGCTGTACTTACAAACACTGCCTATTAAATTAAACTGCGCAGCCAGGCCAACATGGGATTCTACTTTCAGAGAAACGTTTCCTTGACATTTTTTTCAGCACACACTGTTTTCAAGAGCTTCGCACAATATGCTCGTATCAAAAACTTCTTTTCCTTTATCAAATAAATTATGTTTCTCTTACAAATCTCTTAGTTTTTATGAGAAGCTCTGTTTCCATTTGGAGTAAGTTCGTTCAGCAAATCAGTAGTAAGTGGACTCATATTTTGCAACAGTGATGATGAAGAACTGCTTTGCTTTCCTAACGAATCATCATTTCTTTTGCCAGTTCACACGCTTTTTAAACACTTTTGCTCTAGCTCTAGGTATTTTCACTGCGAAAAATGAAGCACTAAATACGACATAACTCGACAACAATAACTTTCATATAGCACAATGTTCACAAGCCCTTCACAAAGTCAAAGAGTAACTTGAGGAAACCAGAGGGAAACATTTTCGGACAAACAGTGTATAAAGAGTCGCTGGAAAGCGGGATATTTGAATTAATGTCACATAAATGTACTGCCGAAAAGTTTAGGGTCAGCTATGAGAGACGTGTATAACTAAAGCTCAATACCCGATCTCACAAATCTATAATAATAAAATAGTTATAATTCTAGTAGAGCTATGTATGACACGTCATTTTAAAGAGGAAACTTGGCGGAATATAATACGTCAATAAAACGAAAATCGATTTTTCCCCAAAATCCTATTCCGTATCCCCATAACGGTAGACAAAAATGTTCTTCGTTTTTTTTTCCACTTAACGGATTTGCACAGAAATTCCGACAACTGGTTAATGTGCTCAGTGTGGGGTGTGACCAGCTGTGACACCAATACAGACCTGATAACGATGGGGCATGCTGTGAATGATGTCATCAATCTCATGTTGAGGCAATAACGCCCATTCTTCCTGCAGAGATGCTCACAAGTCTTGGAGAGTGGCTGGTGGATGCCGACGTGATGCAGCCCGTCTCCCTAGAGTATCCCAGACATGCTCTATGGGATTCAAATCAGGAGAGTGAGCAGGCCACGCCATGAATGCAATATCTTCCGTTTCCAAAAAAACATAAGCCACCCCTGCTCTACGAGGTTGAGCATTAGCGTCCATCAATACGAAGTCTAGGCCCACAGCAACTCGTAGCAACCCAAGATCTCCTCACGGTGCCTGACAGCAGTTAAATCTTGCTGAATCGCCCGTACAATTTCATGAAGAGGTGTTCGAGTGGTCAACATAATCCCTGCCCACACAATTAGGGATCCTCCTCGATATCGGTCTCTTTCCATAATGTTTGGGTCCCGAAATCGTGTTCCACGTTCCCTTCAGATTCGAATCCGTCGAGAATCAGTCTCCAAACCAAATCGGGACTCACGTGTCGAACGAACATTGTTCGACCGTGCAGATGGCATTTTGACAGCTCCAATCTAGACGTTCCCTTCTGTGAAGACACGTCAGAGGTAAACACACAGCAGGTCTCCAACAATAAAGGCCACTCTGCTGAAGCCTTCTGGACACCGTTCGTCTCGGTACAAAACGTCCAGGGGATGCTGCGAGGTCAAATACCAGTTGCAGTGCAGTACCAAGGCAGTACCGCGGTGCCCTTGCAGCCAAATAATGGTCCACTGTTCCTGACGCCATATGTGTTCGGCTTGGGGCCACATCAGTTTTCGACGCTCCTGCTGCCATTTTTCCTATGGCCCTCCACAGTAGAGAGTCTGTAGGAGTCTTCTCTGTGCCATACTACACCGTCTGCGACTATTGTAAGTAGCCTGTATATGTTGGCAGTGCTATGCAGCGCTGCAGACTGCATTAATATTTCTGTCAGCGCTGTGTGCCCTCTGTAAGAGACTCTGTGGCTGGTCGGACGCGCAGGTGGAAGTTGATAGTTAGCAGTGATGGAGGTTTGCTGTGTTAGCGTGAGGGGACGGTTTGGGCTTGTGTCCGTCACGGAGATTTAATATTGGTTGGACATGGATTGTAAAATGTGGGTAATGGAATTATTGACGATTATATAATTTTTGGGACTGGATGTCACGGACGATTATATAATTTTTGGAACTGGATGTCACATTATTAAGGTAAAATCTGGCCCGCCCGGTTGGCCGTGCGGTATTACGTACGGTTTTCCGTGTGGGAAGAAGCGCCTGATCCCCGGCACGAATCCGCCCGGCGGACTTGTGTCGAGGTCCGGTGAGCCGGCCAGTCTGTTGATGGTTTTTAGGCGGTTTTCCATTTGCCACAGCGAATGCGGGCTGGTTCCCCTTACTCCGCCTCAGCTACACTATGACAGTGATTCCTGCGCAAACAAGTTCTCCACGTACGCGTACACCACCATTACTCTACCACGCAAACATAGGGGTTACACTCATCTGGTGTGAGACGTTCCCTGGGGGAGGGGGAGGGGGGGGGGTCCACCGGGAGCCGAACCGCACAATCACCATGGGTTCGGTGTGGGGCGGCGGAGGGGTGAAGTGGACTGTGGTAGCCGTCGTGGGGTTGTGGACCACTGTGGCTGCAGCGGGGATGGAGCCTCTCCGTCGTTTCTAGGCCCTCGGTTAACATACAACACAATACATACAAGGTAAAATCTACTAAATACATTGTTTGCTCTGCAACAAAACAGTAGTTACAATCCTTTTATTTAACTGGCTGTATACTTCCTGTATTTGCTGTAGTTCGTGTTACGAAGATTTTCCGTGAGGTAAGTTTGTTATGAAACGTGTAGGTTATTGTGAGGATTTCTTCTAATTCAGGGCCATTCGTTTGTGTTAATTAGTAGTCAGATTGCGTTATCTTGGTATATTGTTGGTAATGAATGAATAAGTTTGAGTTGTATTTGTCAGGAATAATCCCTGTAGGTCAGAAATGAAACGATAAAGACAAGCCAAGTGACAGTACGTCAGTTTCTCTCAGCAGTTTTAGAAGGTTCACTTGCATTAAGCTATTTAAGTAAAAACGTAAAAGTTTCACCTTCTCAGTTATTTTAGTTTAAGTAAAAATATATATTTACAAGTTTCTCTATTTACACAGCAAATGTGGATGTGGGAGTACCCGGCAAACACTCCCCCGCTTGATAGGTGCCCTGACGTGACTGTTGGCGTGGTTGTACGTTGACCGGAATAGCATCTTCCATGCAGAACACGATCATAATGACATCTTCTGGCAGTGTGTATGATTATATCGTGAATTAGACACAGGACGGGGAAATAGCAGTTTGTTGCTTCAATTTTGGACAGCAGTGTATTTGGCATGCAACCGCTACAGAATTTTGGAGCGAATCTTAAAAGTAACATCGTAACAGAAACAAAAAAGCGCTTACTAACAACTGAACATGTTAACTTACTGGGAATATCAACATTGCTCGGTCCTAGATTTAAGAACACTTGCACCAACGGCCACCCAGCAGTTGTCAACAACACAGGTGGACGAATGCAACGCCATACCACAAAAACTCCTTACAAAATTATGTGGACAACATGGAAATACGTTGCAGAGCATCCGTAGTGGTCACAAACTCTATTAAGAACAAATGTGTTTATTCCAGTCTCTGATCACAATATCAATTCTTTAGACGATGACCGGTTTCAGTCCGTAATGACCATCCTCAGATATACAATATACAAATTTATACGCCTAGTGAGCAGTGTGTCTTTCAACATAATACAGCAATACGTATCACAATATACTATCATGCAACCAGGGAAATGTACAGATAAAATACAGTAAAACGTACCTTTTTTATATAACGGCATCGTCAAAACATATAAATAATCAGCACAGCATCGTCACATAGATGTCATATTAAGAACCATGTCCTGCCTTTTGTAGTATTTTTATTATCCAGGTTTCAATCTGCTACTTTGAATGAGTTCATTTATAGAGAAATGGGTAAAGAATGTTGAGTTCACTCCGAAAGCAAGTGTAATTAATTGGCAGTCGGAGCACCAAAATTCACTTAAGTAGGGTCGGCAAACACTTTCTTTTCCATATGACAGTGTAGTTTGTTGTCATTCTTCAGGTAAATAAAGAAAAAAACAAACTTTACCAGATCTGCCTGGAAATACACGATACACTCACATTAATGTGACCACCACCTATCTTCAACGGCCACGTCGAATATCTACTCATAGTCGGCAGGTGGCAGCACTAGCAGTGGAGGGAGATGCAGGAGACAGTGCAGTCGTAAGGTGGAAAAGGAGTGATGTGTCTGACATTCAAAAGGGCGCGATCATTGACTTTTGGGCCAATAGTGGAAACATTTTCAAAAAGGCTATGTCTGTAAATTGTTCGCCGCCTTGTTTAAAGTGTACCACGCGTTATAAAATGCTGCTGTCCAACACCGGCGCTGATTCCCTCCTCCTCCCTTCACCTGGTGGTAGGTCCCCTTCGGTGCACTGATTTTTAACGTTTTCGTTGTGGTGTCCGTGTTTCTCCAGTGTCGTGTGCAGTGCTACGTTCCACCAACAGTGTCGCCACCATCGTTCATTTGTGGTCCCACTGTGGTGTTTCTTTGTTTTCGTGTCGACTCACAGTGTTCATTCTTCGCATGAGTGTGTGGCTCTCTTCTATGTTGTTTTTAAATCTAGCATTTATACTCATTTATTTTTGTTCTTGTTTATTCATCACTATGTTTTTTTCTGTAACTCTCTTGGCTGAAGAGCGGCGTATTGTGCCGCTGGCAGCCCACCCCATTTTGGGAAGTGAAATTACAATAAAGGAAAAAAAAAAACACCGGCGCCGAGGCAACTGTGAGGCACCACGTGCCACAGATGACAGGCGTGCAGCTGTTGAGCTGTTGGCTGCTCAGATGAACCAAAGGGCTACCAACAGTGACTCCTCGACGACCGTTCAACGAACGTTGCTGCTGGTTCATGCACCCATGCTGACTCTTGTTTATCGACGACAAGCGCTGGAATTTGCACAATGGAGCAGCAACTGGACATTCACTGAGTGGTGACAGGCGACCTTTTCAGATGAATCACGTTATATGCTGCATCGGACAGATGGCCAACACCGCGCAGCAATCTTTGGAAGAGTTCAGGCAGGAAGAGGAAGCGTTATGGTCTGAGGAAAGTTTTTGTGGTATGCCCTAAGTGATCTCGTCATTCTGGAAGGCAAAATGGATCAACACAAGTATCCTTCAGAACAATATTCAGGCTTTTGACAGGTGGTCAAGTTAATCTGACTCGACAGTGTATAATGTTTGTTGTGGCATTGGTGGTACAATATTTTTATGAAGTTATAGCAAAAAGTGCTCTAGTTGAGTGCGTTTTGTTACTACAGGCATCCACATGCTTTCCTGTATATCTGTGGATGTCGGTGCCTCTTCGTGTGCGACGCAGGAGGTGCAATCACATTTGAAACTGAATGCTTTTTTTGAAACTTATGAAGAGCAGGTTGCTTATCTTTTGAGCCACCACAGGGACAGTATGGGAAATAATTATATTTCTTGTGTAATAGACGTCAGGAAAGACCTCAACTTCACTGAAAATTTCAGGACAGGATTTGTACTTTGTACCAGTAAACTCGTTTTACTTGAAACCAGGTACATTGGTCATTTGTATCCGATCATTGATTTCAGTGTAGTTTATTTAAAACAGCAAGTCATTCACTTCACGCTATTATTATTAAACAGTTACTACTGACCTAGTACCTTTACTTATTGGAGACATTCATTCTCTTTGATCACAGAATACATTCTCAGATTCTGCAACAAATGAACTTGAATGATACTGGACACTGGCTTTGTGGATCACTTCTGCTTCCTTTCAACCGCGGTAAACAGTTTCTTTTCCTTTTTTCTGAGTACCTTCAATATATTTTGGTTAAACAAGGGCCTAACTCAACTGAAAATTCTGTATAGAACGTGATAAAAATCCTATTCGGTCCTAGAATCTTGTTTACTTTTGTCGATTTCAGCTGTTTCTCAACACCACTGAAATTTTCATCTCTGTCGATCATCTTTGCAGTAATGTGAGAATTAAACTGAGGCAGTACTCCTGGAATTTCTATCGTAAAAATTACAAAATGGCATTTCTGCCTCTGATTTGCTACCTTCAAATTTAGCTCACATGTCATCCATAAGGGTCTCGACATCCTTTACATGTGATCAGAATTTCTTTCGATTTGTGAGCGGTCTTTCGCTAAGAGACTGCTACGATATTTGTTGAAGACTTCACACATTGCCTTTTGGACAGATAAACGTGTTTCATTTAGCATTTCACTACCTACAGCGCAGTGCTTTGTTTTACACCAGATGTGCGGTTGTTGCTGCTTCTCTAGACGTTTCTTTACAGGGACTGTATACCATGGAGGGTCCCTGTCATGCTTTTGTTTTGCTCTTTTCTATTTTGCATCCTCCACCTGTGTCTACACACTGGTTTTTGTGCCACTGACGACCTTCGTATCTTATGCGCTAGCCTATACACATTTGCTGTCGTTTTCGTATAGATAAGACTCCTGCGACCGTTTTCAACAGATCAAAGACAGTGAGCGAGCCACGTAACGAGTCTACATTGTGCTGCCCGGAAGCGTTTATCTTGTCCTATCCTTAATCGCCCCCTCGTGTGTGGTTTGACCGTTAGCATTCCTGCTGTGTCATGCAAATATATCTCGAGAGACCGAGTGGCTGTCCTGGCACTGTGTGACACTGCGCAACTCAGCAATCACTGGACGTAAAAGAAACACCGTACGAACAGAAACAAAGTCGTCCTCGCACTTGATATTTTCTCCTAACCAATTCTCATGACTGTTTATTCACTACCGTAACTCCCTCCTCCCACTCCCCACCATCTTAGTTAAAGAATCGAACTCTCATATATAAAACAACTTCGGAAGTCTGGATGTTTTTGATTTCATAATAATTTGTACAACTGATATTGAGAACGATTTTCATTTTTCTGAAAATCTGTGTTTTCTCCTAAACTGTGTATACTACAGTGATGTAATTTCTTAGCTGTATTAGGAGGTATATATGGATACTGTCTGCCGAAAGGGAAGTGAATATAGTTAGTAGTAAATAAGTAATAAATTTAAATAATAAACTGAAATATCATGCTTGATGCTGAAGTTCATCGCATGAACTATCAACATTTTGAACATTAAATTGTTTGCGTTTCATTATTTTTGGGGCTGTAAGCGAGAAAAGTTTAGGAAAGTTCTGAAATTACGTTTAAAGTTTGTTGGAAGTCACGTTGGCTAATTTGGAGTCCGTTTTTACAAAAGATAGTTTTACATGCATCCCATTGCTTATGATGCCCTGTGACCTCAAGTTATGACGTCATATCTCCTTAAGTAGCCTATGCGTCACAGAATGCTTATGTTTGCAGGTACATACATTGGCGTATGTTGATACTGTCTGCAAAATATGTTCTGAGTGGAATTACTAGTAGAGAAGTAATAAATTAAAATGTCATGAGTGATGCTAAATTTTTGCATCGAAAATATAATACGCGTTTATTCCATTATTTTGCTGTCGGGATGGGGAAAGGGTTCGGACAAAATGTTTTGAATAGGTTTTAATTTATTTTTAAAGTTTGTTAGAAATCGCCAAGGTCTCTCATTCTCAAATAATGGATGAATATAGTCTAGGTAATTTGTTCGCTGTGAGTTACGATGCTTCGAGACATATAGACACTTCCTAACTTCAATACTTGGCATTGTATTAAACCTTTAACGTAACTTTACGAGTTTATTCATGGCTGCTATTTTCTCAGCCGTGTTGTTGTTGTTGTTGTTGTTGTGGTCTTCAGTCCTGAGACTGGTTTGATGCAGCTCTCCATGCTCCCCTATCCTGATCAAGCTTCTTCATCTCCCAGTACTTACTGCAACCCACATCCTTCTGAATCTGATTAGTGTACTCATCTCTTGGTCTCCCTCTACGATTTTTACCCTCCACGCTGCCCTGCAATGCTAAATTTGTGATCCCTTGATGCCTCAAAACATGTCCTACTAACCGGTCCCTTCTTTTTGTCAAGTTGTGCCACATACTCCTCTTCTCGCCAGTTCTATTCAATACCTCCTCATTAGTTATGTGATCTACCCATCAAATCTTCAGCATTCTTCTGTAGCACCACATTTCGAAAGCTTCTATTCTCTTCTTGTCCAAACTATTTATCGTCCATGTTTCACTTCCATACATGGCTACACTCCATACAAATACTTTCAGAAACGACTTCCTGACACTTAAATCTATACTCGATGTTAACAAATTTCTCTTCTTCAGAAACGCTTTCCTTGTATTGCCAGTCTACATTCTATATCTTCTCTACTTCGACCATCATCGGTTATTTTGCTCCCCAAATAGCAAAACTCCTTTACTACTTTAAGTGTCTCATTTCCTAATCTAATTCCCTCAGCATCACCCGACTTAATTCGACTACATCCATTATCCTCGTTTTGCTTTTGATGATGTTCATCTTATAACCTCCTTTCAAGGCACTTTCCATTCCGTTCAACTGCTCTTCCAAGTCCTATGCTGTCTCTGACAGAATTACAATGTCATCGGCGAACCTCAAAGTTTTTATTTCTTCTCCATGGATTTTAATACCTACTCCGAATTTTTCTTTTGTTTCCTTTACTGCTTGCTCAATATACAGAATGAATAACATCGGGGAGAGGCTACAACTTTGTCTCACCCCCTTCCCAACCACTGCTTCCCTTTCAAGCCCCTCGAATGTTATAACTGCCATCTGGTTACTGTACAAATTGTAAATAGCCTTTCGCTACCTGTATTTTACCCCTGCCACCTTTAGAATTTGAAAGGGAATATTCCAGTCAACATTGTCAAAAGCTTTCTCTAAGTATACAATTGCTAGAACCGTAGGTCTGCCTTTCCTTAATCTTTCTTCTAAGATAAGTCGTAAGGCCAGTATTGCCTCACGTGTTCCAGTATTTCTAGGGAATCGAAACTGATCTTTCCCGAGGTCGGCTTCTACCAGTTTTTCCATTCGCTTGTAAAGAATTCGCGTTATTATTTTACAGCTTTGACTTATTAAACTGATAGTTCGGTAATTTTCACATCTGTCAACACTTGCTTTCTTTGGGATTGGGATTATTATATTCTTCTTGAAGTCTGTGGGTATTTCACCTGTCTCATACATCTTGCTCACCAGATGATAGAGTTATGTCAGGACTGGCTCTCCCAAGGCCATCAGTAGTTCTAATTGAATGTTGTCTACTCCCGGGGCCTTGTTTCGACTCAGGTCTTTCAGTGCTCTGTCAAACTCTTCACGCAGTATCTTATCTCCCATTTCATCTTCATCTACATCCTCTTCCATTTCCATAATATTGTCCTCAAGTACATCGCCCTTGTATAGACCCTCTATATACTCCTTCCACCTTTCTGCTTTCCCTTCTTTGCTTAGAACTGGGTTTCCATCTGAGCTCTTGATATTCATGCAAGTGGTTCTCTTCTCTCCAAAGGTCTCTTTAATTTTCCTGTAGGCAGTATCTGTCTTACCCCTAGTGAGAAGAGCCTCTACATCCTTACATTTGTCCTCTAGCCATCCCTGCTTAGCCATTTTGCACTTCCTGTCGATCTCATTTTTGAGCCGTCTGTATTCCTTTTTGCCTGCTTCATTTACTGCAATTTTATATTTTCTCCTTTCATCAATTAAGTTCAATATTTCTTCTGTTGCCCAAGGAGTTCTACTAGCCCTCGTTTTTTTACCTACTTGATCCTCTGCTGCCTTCACTACTTCATCCCTCAGAGCTACCCATTCTTCTTCTACTGTACTTCTTTCCCTCATTCCTGTCAATTGTTCCCTTATGCTCTCCCTGAAACTCTGTACAAGCTCTGGTTCTTTCAGTTTATCCAGATCCCATCTCCTTAAATTCCCACCAACCGTGTTATATATTTCAAAATAAAATTCATTTGTCAGTTACGCAATGAGCACATTTATTTCCCCCGTCGGACGTTCGAGTCCTCCCTCTGGCATGGGAGTGTGTGTTGTCCATAGCGTAAGTTAGTTTACGTTAGATTAAGTAGTATGTAGGCTTAGGGACTGATTACCTCAGCAGTTTGGTGACATAAGATATTACCACAAATTTCAAATTTTCACATTTATCTCGCTTTACGCGTTTCAACACATAAATCTATTATCCTCAGAAGTTTAATACAAGTTTAGCAGACGATAAATGAATCACAATTATGTACATAGTCAACTAAATACTTAATTATTCAGAATTTTCATGAAATACTGAGAAATAAAATTTTTGCTGCCTGTAGAAGCTGTTAGACTGGCACCCTCCTACAGCTACTCCGTGCCTATTTTAACCGTTTAATAATATACGCTACTGGCCATTAAAATTGCTACACCACGAAGATGACGTGCAACAGACGCGAATTTTAACCGACAGGAAGAAAATGCTGTGATATGCAAATGATTATCTTTTCAGAGCATTCACACAAGGTTGGCGCCGGTGGCGACACCTACAACGTGTTGACAAGACGAAAGTTTCCAACCGATTTCTCATACACAAACAGCAGTTGACCGGCGTTGTCTAGTGAAACGTTGTTGTGATTCCTCGAGTAAGGACTTCCGACTTTGATGAAGGTCGGATTTTAGCCTATCGCGATTGCGGTTTATCGTATCGCGACATTGCTGCTCGCGTTGGTCGAGATCCAATGACTGTTAGCAGAATATGGAATCGGTTCAGGAGGGTAATATGGAACGCCGTGCTGGATCCCAATGGCCCAAGTATCACTAGCAGTCGAGATGACAGGCATCTTATCCGCATGGCTATAACGGATCGTGCAGCCACGTCTCGATCCCTGAGTCAACAGATGGGGACATTTGCAAGACAACAACCATCTGCACGAACAGTTCGACGACGTTTGCAGCAGCATGGACTATCAGCTCGGAGACCATGGCTGCGGTTACCCTTGACGCTGCATCACAGAAAGGAGCGCCTGCGATGGTGTACTCAACGACGAACCAATGTGCACGAATGACAAAACGTCATTTTTTCGGGTGAATCCAGGTTCTGTTTACAGCATCGTGATGGTGGCATCCGTGTTTGGCGACATCGCGGTGAACGCACATTGGAAGCGTGTATTCGTCATCGCCATACTGGCGTATCACCCGGCGTGATGGTATGGGGTGCCATTGGCTACACGTCTCGGTCACCTCTTGTTCGCATTGACGGCACTTTGAACAGTGGACGTTACATTTCAGATGTGTTACGACCCGTTGCTATACCCTTCATTCGATCCCAGCAAAACCGTACATATCAGTAGGATAATGCACGACCGCATGTTGCATGTCTTGTACGGGACTTTCTGGATACAGAAAATGTTCGACTGCTGTGCTGGTCAGCACATTCTCCAGACCTCTCACCAATTGAAAACTTCTGGTTAATGGTGGCCGACCAACTGGCTCGTCACAATACGCCAGTCACTACTCGTGATGAACTGTGGTATCGTGTTGAAGCTGCATGGGCAGCTGTACCTGTACGTGGCATCCAAGCTCTGTTTGACTCAATGCCCAGGCGTATCAAGGCCGTTATTACGGCCAGAGCTGGTTGTTCTGGGTACTGATTTCTCAGGATCTATGCACCCAAATTGCGTGAAAATTTAATCACATGTCAGTACTAGTAAAATATATTTGTCCAATGAATACCCGTTTATCATCTGCATTTCTTCTTGGTGTAGCAATTTTAATGGCCAGTAGTGTATGTAGACTGAAGCGCAGAATGAAAATTTGTCCCAAGGCCGGAATTCAAACCCAAGTCTCCTGCGTTCGCATCCTGGCCTTGTAAAAAATTTTCATGTTTTTCTTTAGTGTGCATATACTCGTATACCACCATAGAGGCTTGGAAAAGACTCTGAAACCACATAATTACATCTGAATAAATCTGGATTCAAATTTGTTATTTATAGAAATTGTTTTTATTGTAACGAGTTACATGTGGTAGTCTTCTTGGGACACTGAGATAGAAAGGTAATGGTAGATCACGTGGTGGAACGCTGCATTTTTGAGGGCTGTTGGATGTTCTGAAGAAGCAGGGATAAATGTGTCAGTAAAGGAGTCTCTCCGGCAGATTTTTAAATTTGTTGTTGCTACTTTCTGTCTTCAAGATGACGTCTAGGAAATTAATGGTGGAATCTCCTAATTAGATACTGCCCTAAACGTTATTATGCCACTGGTTGACGTGTTGCAAGTACTTCTGGAGTTATCTTGTGAAGTCTTCCCACATACACAGGTCATCATCGACGTTTCTGTACCAATACACTTGTTTTTCCAGTGATTCACTGTTAAGGAAACCAGCTAAAAATCGAGTGCAAGCGGTAGAGTGAACTGATCCCTTCATACAGGCTGCGTAACATACCCATCACAAACTTCTCTCAGGTAGAGTGTACTGAGAAGATAATATTTTGAACTGGACATACCGTTTCCGTGATAATTTGAAAATATGTTATTAACGCGAACAATTAACAAGTAATTTATTTGGCGTGATCCAGTACTTCACTTGTTTCATAATTGTACCCGTTGATAACTAAAGAAACAAAAAAAGTAAACTTAATCAGTTTTCACCGACACTTGCTTACAATTGAACTTCAACCGTTTTCCCTTTTAAAAGGATGTTCAGCATCTGTAAGGTTCGATGTGGCGACCACCAAGTTCAGTGCACACGTCGTACCTACCAATGATGTTCTAGTACACACGTTCTATCACACCCGATGTCTCTCCAGTCTGCGCTGCAGCGATCACAACTCGGGCTACATGTTCTTCTTTTGTGTCTACAGGTGTCTCATAGACCAAATTCTTCATTCTATCTCAAACAAAAAAGTCCAGTGGAGTCAGATTCGGTGATAGTGGGGGTAATGCGATTGGACCACGTCATCCTATCCATCTGCGTCCGAAGCGATGGTGATAGTCCACATTTTCGACGTTTTCCCGAACAGGACGTGAAGAGTGAGTGAATGCGCAGTCGTGTTGAAACCACATGTACTGACGGACTTTCAGTTGCACAGCGTCCAACAACTCGCCCAACACTTGTTGTAGGAAGCCCATTTAGATGAGGCCCGTGAACTTTGGTGGAAGCATGTATGGTCCAGTCACATGATCATCCAGAGTACCTGCCCACACACTGGAGCCAAATCTGTGTTTGAATCCCTGGACATAAGTGGTATGTGAGTTTTCGTCTGCCCAGACACGGCTTTTCCGAGGACTGAGAACACAGTAGCTAGTAAATTTGCATTCATCTGTGAAGAGGAATCGCCGTGGATACAGCGTCACAAAAACTGCGTACAGAACCCAAGGTGTGGTGCAAAGTCAGCGGGCATTAGTGACTGTATCCTTTGGAGGTGATAGGGATGTAGTCGCTGGTCATGTGAAACATACGCGATGGTGCTGGGAGCAACGT
Source organism: Schistocerca nitens (assembly GCF_023898315.1). Classification (NCBI taxonomy): domain Eukaryota; kingdom Metazoa; phylum Arthropoda; class Insecta; order Orthoptera; family Acrididae; genus Schistocerca; species Schistocerca nitens. The sequence goes on from NC_064622.1 coordinate 93,295,869, forward strand.
CCATTGCAAGCGCAACTGTTCGTGTACTCGGTGGCGGATTCTCTTCAACGTGGTGCAGTACAGCCTCTTCTAATCCTGCTGTGCGGCGTCTCCTTGGAGGACCACCATCACACCAGCTGACGATGGAGGTACCCTCCCGAAGTTGTGTAATTGTAGTGAAAAGGGTGTACGATGGCGTCGGACGTTGTGGATAACGATCTTGTAAAAGCGACTAGCAGCTCTTCTATTACCGTCAGCTTCACCATACAGAAGGAGCATGTCTGCGTATTCTGAAAACATCTACTCAGCCAGTCACAGGCGCTTGAAGTAGGCTCGAACCGGGTCAGAGAGGTAAGAAAGACGCCAAATGAAAGCCGATCCGACATAAGAACCCCTCACCATGACCAATTTGTTGCATACCTAACCAGAAAACATGTTTTCTAACGGCTGTAGCACGGAAACGGTACATTTCCGGAAATGGGTTCCGGTTCAAAATATTGCCTACTCAGTCCACTCTAGAAGTCCTAGAAGTCTTTAGAGCACCCTGCATAAACTTTCAATAAGTAAAATGAGATGACTGGGTATCAATCAGTCTCCCATTACGTTTTCTCTGCTTACATATCATCAAACTTTTCCAAGGTCTACAAATGCAGAGTGTGTTTCTAATTGATATTTTTCAACTAAAGATCTAAAATCACACTGATTTTCTGTTAAAAATTAATCTGTTAACGCCTCCGATCTATTTACAACAGTCTTAGAATATACGCTACTGGCCGATAAAATTGCTACACCACGAAGATGACGAGCTACAGACGCGAAATTTAACTGACAGGAAGAAGATGCTATGATATGTAAATGATTAGCTTTTAGATCATACCCTTGCTCTTCTTTGTATAAGTAATTCATTCCTTGTATGAAAACGATTGTTCGCCGCACGTATCGCTTCCTGAGTATGCAAGGATTATCTCGCAGCTGTCACGATGGGCTTCCAAGGCTCCCTTTTTGGTATCGTTAGCTTTAATACACTCCTGGAAATTGAAATAAGAACACCGTGAATTCATTGTCCCAGGAAGGGGAAACTTTATTGACACATTCCTGGGGTCAGATACATCACATGATCACACTGACAGAACCACAGGCACATAGACACAGGCAACAGAGCATGCACAATGTCGGCACTAGTACAGTGTATATCCACCTTTCGCAGCAATGCAGGCTGCTATTCTCCCATGGAGACGATCGTAGAGATGCTGGATGTAGTCCTGTGGAACGGCTTGCCATGCCATTTCCACCTGGCGCCTCAGTTGGACCAGCGTTCGTGCTGGACGTGCAGACCGCGTGAGACGACGCTTCATCCAGTCCCAAACATGCTCAATGGGGGACAGATCCGGAGATCTTGCTGGCCAGGGTAGTTGACTTACACCTTCTAGAGCACGTTGGGTGGCACGGGATACATGCGGACGTGCATTGTCCTGTTGGAACAGCAAGTTCCCTTGCCGGTCTAGGAATGGTAGAACGATGGGTTCGATGACGGTTTGGATGTACCGTGCACTATTCAGTGTCCCCTCGACGATCACCAGTGGTGTACGGCCAGCGTAGGAGATCGCTCCCCACACCATGATGCCGGGTGTTGGCCCTGTGTGCCTCGGTCGTATGCAGTCGTGATTGTGGCGCTCACCTGCACGGCGCCAAACACGCATACGACCATCATTGGCACCAAGGCAGAAGCGACTCTCATCGCTGAAGACGACACGTCTCCATTCGTCCCTCCATTCACGCCTGTCGCGACACCACTGGAGGCGGGCTGCACGATGTTGGGGCGTGAGCGGAAGCCGGCCTAACGGTGTGCGGGACCGTAGCCCAGCTTCATGGAGACGGTTGCGAATGGTCCTCGCCGATACCCCAGGAGCAACAGTGTCCCTAATTTGCTGGGAAGTGGCGGTGCGGTCCCCTACGGCACTGCGTAGGATCCTACGGTTTTGGCGTGCATCCGTGCGTCGCTGCGGTCCGGTCCCAGGTCGACGGGCACGTGCACCTTCCGCCGACCATTGGCGACAACATCGATGTACTGTGGATACCTCACGCCCCACGTGTTGAGCAATTCGGCGGTACGTCCACCCGGCCTCCCGCATGCCCACTACACGCCCTCGCTCAAATTCCGTCAACTGCACATACGGTTCACGTCCACGCTGTCGCGGCATGCTACCAGTGTTAAAGACTGCGATGGAGCTCCGTATGCCACGGCAAACTGGCTGACACTGACGGCGGCGGTGCACAAATGCTGCGCAGCTAGCGCCATTCGACGGCCAACACCGCGGTTCCTGGTGTGTCCGCTGTGCCGTGCGTGTGATCATTGCTTGTACAGCCCTCTCGCAGTGTCCGGAGCAAGTATGGTGGGTCTGACACGCCGGTGTCAATGTGTTCTTTTTTCCATTTCCAGGAGTGTATTATGTAACTCATGAAACGTATTGTTGTGTTTGGAAACCGAAGGAGGAGATGGAAAATCGGGAACACCTGTATAGAAGATACTAACAGCGTCAAGTCAAAGGTATACGCCTCTCTCAGTAACCTTTATTAATTATGCTGTCTGTTTCGGAGTATCATTCGTCAATTTTCGGGCGGTTCTCAACATAATTGCAAATGAATATAAATTCACTGAAAGCACTTAAAATGACAATTATTCGCCGGCCGGTGTGGCCGTGCGGTTCTAGGCGCTTCAGTCTGGAACCGCGTGACAGCTACGGTCGCAGGTTCGAATCATGCCTGGGGCATGGATGTGTGTGATGTCCTTAGGTTAGTTAGGTTTAAGTAGTTCTAAGTTCTAGGGGACTGATGACCGCAGATGTTAAGTCCATAGTGCTCAGAGCCATTTTAACCATTACCATTATTCCTGCAAATTTAACTATTATGAAGTGTGACACTTAATCTTTCATTCTAAGTAACTTCGATAGGTCTATCCACAACATCACAACAACTGATTTCAAGGCATACGAGTTACCGCGTGTCGGAAAAATCATGCCGACTTACGTAATACCACTTAAAAGTTATATAACGTATTTAATCGTATCAGGAAACATTCATCATGTAGTCAGAACAATACACGGAAAATTGCAGTCTAGTATTCTAAGGATTACCGGCTTTCTGGTTAGTGGAATTCGTCATAAATAATTAATCCACCACAATTTGACAAGAACTGTGACGTACATACCTACAACGCTAAGAGGAAAAAATGACCTTTATTACCTTTACTAGCCATTCTTAAAGCTGTCAGTGGCTCATAGAGGAGTTCAATTTGCAGCATTAAAAAATTTTAATCATTTGCCCAATAACATAAAATGTTAGATAGGTACGGAAGCAAGTTTTATATGTAATTTAAAATCATTTCTCTTGGGCAACTTCTTCTATTCCATTGACGAATTTCACTTAAAAACTCGCAGACAGTAAAAAAGAAAACTTGTTTTAAGTGTAGTTGCATATGTAGAAATACAATGATAACGTGTTCATTAATGTTCACAGTAGTCATGTATACACGTACTGTAAACTGACTCGTTCCACATCATTCCTTTAAAGGAATCGTTCAAATAATCTGTGGAACATGTAACTAAAAACAAACAGCTGTGAGACCAATCTTTAGCCACCTCACAAGCTTCATGGGTTGCTACCATCGGTTCCTCTAGGGAGCACAGCTTGCAGACGAAAAGATAACCCTTAGTTTGCATTTCTCCGCATTCGCACAGGATGGAGTCGCAAGAAAATCATCACTTTTTCAGGTTGGTCTTACACTTTCTAACTCCTGATCGCCTGTTGAGCGTCTTCCTTGTCGGCCACCTTTCTTCACGGCCACAAGAGGATTTCTCACATGGTACGATCCATTCTGTGATGCTGCTGTCTCGGTTACGCCAGGAATTTAGTCTGTATACTGAAGTTTTTTCGGTGAGTGTTTCTGTAGTGAGGAGTAAACTTCATCTTGATTTCAGTCAGGCAGTTGCGTGTGAATTCCGACACAGAGAATGGGTGTTTAGGTTCTTTATTTCTTTCTAGTCGGGCGGTAGATTCACGGTGGATGTCCAGGGTGGGGCACCAGCTAAACAGTAGATCTTTTAGAGTGGAGCTCATCTGAGGCATATGATGATTCAGCAGGTCTCGTATAGTGCGAAAGATTGGCATGACTGGAGCTGTACCAGATACAACCGGCAAGCCTATTGCAGAGTGGCAGAGGGCTAAAGATAATGTTCTTAGAATACGATGCTGTGTCCCACAAGATGTACCAGCTAGTTTCCGCAGGACGCTATTTCTCGATGATACCTTTCTTTTGGTGTTCAGGCTGTGAGCTCTGTAAGTTATTGTTCGATCAAGGGTGACTCCCAAGTATTTGGTTGTAGAGCTGTGTTTTGATTGTTTTCCCAAGTCACCTACAATTTTCCTTCTTCTTTATGTAACAATGAACGTCAAAACCGATTTATCGCAACCGTGTTCTAATAAAAGTTGTGGAAAAAATGTAAAACGATTTTTAAATATTACAATTACTTTACCATGTTTATTGACACCCACGTTTTGTGTAATACATGCCACTTAAGATCAATAAAAAAACGAGTATATAAAATATAGCCTTAAAATTTAAAAACGGTGACTATTTTCCGGTATTCATTTTTCAAGGCTTCTGGCGAAGGCGTCAGAAGAACACCGCAAACCTTCGTCACCAGACAAAGACCATAACCACCACTGTCAAATACAAGCGAAGTTCAAACAGGTTTCTTAACGACAGATACTGGAAGACTAAAGCGCTTTTAGACCAGCGCAAATGGATGATAATAACAGCGCATGCGCATTCGGAGACAACACGCCGGTTTTCACAACCATTTTCTTGTACCTGTTTACAAGCGTTTACACTAGAAGGAATTGGAGAGAACACGAGATATCCAAGATAGTCTATGAATGCTGCGTTGCTTTTTTGGCGCTAATAATCACCAACAAAATATAAGCTGTTTACTTAAAGCCACGAAGAAGAGAGGGCTATTTTGCATGGCTGTCACACCGTTTTTGGAGAAGTAAACAAAATGGCATAGAGAAGAAGAATTTAGGCGTCATGGTTTCCACATATACGTGAACTGGGTGAAGATAGTGAAATCCGAACTCCAGCTCCAGTTCCTTAGCATTCCAAAACTTCGAACACATGCCGACTGTTGCTTTTCGCTTGGCTCATCGCATGTATGAAGAGAAAATTTAAAAGCAGAACACTAATTGCGACGACCAATGAATCTGAGGAAAGGCTAAGATTTACACTGTGTGTATCAGCAAGCGGAGATGTTTATATTACTGATTGCTTCGTATTCCGATAGCTGCTATACATCATGTTGTTTCTGATGTCTGCAGTGGCATATGAAAAGTACTTCAAGCACATATAAGGAAGATAATTTCAATAAAATAAAGTGTGAAACATACGTACACATACGCTGTTGATAAAATCTGCTATATACGCTGTAAAACAAAGAAGAAACGGCTCACCACGAAGGAGTTAACTGAATGGGACGGAAATCGATAGACATGATCTATTTGCACAGGCAAACAAATTATTACACTTTCAGAAAAAATGGAATATTCATTCAAGAGAAAGTGCTTCACATACTGAGAAAATTATGACGCGTTGAGCCACTTATGGCCCTTATGCAAGAATTTATTCGGCTTGGCAATATTGATAAAGATTTTGGGGTTCTCCTGACGTATAACGTGGCAAATTCTGTTCAGTAGCCGAGTTAGATGTCGAAACCCCGAGCTGGTTGGAGTGTCCTGCCCATAATGGTCCAAACGTTCTGAAATGGACAGAGATTAGCCGACATTGCTGGCCAAGGTATGGTTTTGCAAGCACGGACAAAGCAGTAGAAACTACGGCCGTGTGCAGGCGGGAATCGTATTGCTGAAATGTAAGATTATGATGGCTTGTCACGAACGGCAACAAAACGGGGCCCGAAATATCGTCGACGTACCGCTATGCTGTAAGTTTGCAGCAGATAGAAACAAGTGGGGTGCTGCAATGAAATTTAATGACGCGCCGGACCATCGCTCCTGGTTGACTGGCGGTATGGCGAGTGACAGTCTTATTGGTATCCGACCGCTGTTAGTGGCGTCTCAAGATACACTACTGGCCATTAAAATTGCTACACCACGAAGATTACGTGCTACAGACGCGAAATTTAACCGACAGGAAGAAAATGCTGTGATATGCAAATGATAAGCTTTTCAGAGCATTCACACAAGGTTGGCGCCGGTGGCGACACCTACAACGTACTGACATGAAGAAAATTTCCAACCGATTTCTCATACACAAACAGCTGTTGACCGACGTTGCTTGGTGAAACGCTGTTGTGATGTCCCGTGTAAGGAGGAGAAATGCGTAATATCAAGTTTCCGACTTTGATAAAGGTCGGATTGTAGCCTAGCACGATTGCGGTTTATCGTATCGCGACATTGCTGCTCGCTTTGATCGAGGTCCAATGACTGTTAGCAGAATATGGAATCGGTGGGTTCAGGAGGGTAACACGGAACGCCGTGCTGGATCCCAACGGCCTCGTATCACTAGCAGTCGAGATTACTGGCATCTTATCCGCATGGCTGTAATGGATCGTGCAACCACGTCACGATCCCTGAGTCAACAGATGATGACGTTTGCAAGACAACAACCATCTGCACGAACAGTTCGACGACGTTTGCAGCAGCATGGACTATCAGCTCGGAGACCACGGCTGTGGTTACCCTTGACGCTGCATCACAGGAGCGCCTGCGATGAGGTACTCAACGACGAACCTGGGTGCACGAATGGCAAAACGTCATTTTTTCGGATGAATGCAGGTTCTGTTTACAGCATCATGATGGTGGCATCCGTGTTTGGTGACATCGCGGTGAACGCACATTGGAAGCGTGTATTCGTCATCGCCATACTGGCGTATCACCCGGCGTGATGGTATGGGGTGCCATTGGCTACACGTCTCGGTCACCTCTTGTTCGCACTGACGGCACTTTGAACAGTGGACGTTACATTTCAGATGTGGTACGACCCGTGGCTCTACCCTTCAGTCGATCCCTCTGAAACCCTATATTTCAGCAGATAATGCACGACTGTATGTTTCAGGTCCTGTACAGGCCTTTCTGGATACAGAAAATGTTCGACTGCTGCCCTGGCCAGCACATTCTCCAGATCTCTCACCAATTGAAAACTTCTGGTCAATGGTGGCCGACCAACTGGCTCGTCACGATACGCCAGTCACAACTCTTGATGATCTGTAGTATTGTGTTGAAGCTGCATGGGCAGCTGTACCTGTACACGCCATCCAAGCTGTTTTTGACTCAATGCCTAGGCGTATCAAGGCCGTTATTACGGCCAGAGGTGGTTGTTCTGGGTACTGATTTCTCAGGATCTATGCACCCAAATTGAGTCAAAATGCAATCACACGTCAGTTATAGTATAATATATTTGTCCACTGAATATCCGTTTATCATCTGCATTTCTTCCTGGTGTAGCAATTTTAATGTCCAGTAGTGTACATCTTTCGTTTGGAATCTCATTGTCTGCAGTGGCATTGTCTTCAGCACTGACCTCCGATGACCAGCGGAGTCTGGAGTCGCCCCGTACAGCGGTGGGATACCAACCTGTCTTTCGCCCACCATATGGCGCGACAACCAGGAGTGACGTATCTGGGGTGGCATTTCAATTCATTTCTTATCAGAACCCCCTTTGGTTGTCATCCTCTACACCCTTACATCACAACGGTACTTCATCGATACCCCACGTCCGTTTTGTTGCCCTTCATGGCAATCAATCCTGTGTTTAGATTTCAGCAAGGTAATACCCTTCCGCAGACTGCGAGAGTTTCTACTGCCTGTCTTCGTGCTGGCAAAACCATACCTTGGATCTCTCCCCAATTCAAAACGTTTGGAGTATTATGGGCAGGACCCTCCAACCATCTCGGGGTTTTGACAATCTAAAACGCCAACTGGCCAGAATTTGGTCCGATATCTCTCCCGGAGGACATCCAACAACTTCTTCAATCATTGCCAAGCCGAATAATTTCTCGCATAGGAGCCAGGAGTGAACCAACGCGTTATTGACTGCTCAATTTGTGAAGCTCTTCCTCTTTGATAAATCATCCAGTTCTTTCCGAAATTGGAGGCGTTTGTTTCTCCGCACAGGTACATCATATCTACCAGCATTTGTGCTGTGGATCACATTAGCATCTATGTTATCTATATTCTTCTGTCAGTAACATTGCATTCTTTTCACATTTCTCATATCAACCGTATAAGCAGACAAGATAGCAGCTTCATGCACGGCTAGCCACGAAGCGCAGCGGACGCAAACTTCCTTCGGTGGTTCTCTTGAAGACCGACAAACGGCGTCTAGCGTTTATGTCGTACAAAATTCTCATTTGCCGTTTCACGCTCATCTGTTTTCCCTTCGCTATGAGGGGGCTTAAGATTATGCACGAACTGATAACATTCTGCTGCGTCGCCAATTCATCATCGTGACTGCGCCGGCACAAGAATACACTTTTATCTTATCGTACACGGCAGCTTACGGCCTGTTGCGCTCGCGTAATCAGCAGAAACATTTTGCGTTGTGTCACGATAAGTGTGCATGCTACGTAAACAGCGAACGTGCTTAGTTTCAGGGAGTCCATCGTGTTTTGCATTGCGCAGACCGCTATACATATATCATAGCAAAGAGTGGTCTAATACGCTGATAATTATAGGCATATCTAGCTGAGGTCTGGCTGTTGATGGATTCTGAAACCCGTCCTACGTTCGAGAATTATTAGACCTTTGAATTTTTTAGATGCTGCACCTTCGACAGGCGTTCAGTGAGTAATGGAGTAATTCAACTTTTTTTTTCTTTAAGCACTTTGGTTTTATTCAAGATCCCAGTACACCATATTATTCCACACCATGTTGGCTACAAACCCCTGTTTTTCAACACCATCTCCGTTCAACGCGACGACCTTACGCCCCATTTCTGGGAGAGTCTGTACGCCCGTTTGGTACCTGTCTACTGGTCGACTTCAGAGCCAAAGTCGTGCTGCACAATAACTTTCCCCATCATCCACGGAATGCTTCCCGTGGAGATTGTCGGTCATTGGGCCAAACAGTTGGAAGTGTGAAAGTACGAGATCCGGGCTGTAGGGTGGACGAGAAAGAACAGTCTGAAGTTTTCTTAGCTCCTCTCGGATGCACAGACTTGCGTGAAGTCATGCTTTGTCATGGAGAAGGAGAAGTTCGTTCGCATTTCAGGGGCTAGGACAATACACTTTCGAGTTGATCATTGCACCGTAAGGGAGGACAAAAAAACAGAATTACTCCTTCGGAGTCCCAGCAGACGGTCGCCATGGCTTCACCGGTTTGGAGTGCGGCTTTGAACTTTCTCTTCGAAGGAGAAGCAATATTGGCCCACTCCGTGTCGTTTTGTTTCCGGTTCCAAGTGATGAACACCTGCTCCATCGCCAGTGACGATGTTCCACAAAAATCTGTCGCGATCAGCTTCGTAAAGCGCAGGCAACTCCGCACAGATGGCAGACCCTTTGCTGGTCTTTATGGTGTTCTGTTAGGCGGCGAGGAACCCAGATGACATACACGTTTGAGGGCTCCCAACTGCTGGACGAGTGCGTCAGCACTACCAACAGAGATGTGTAGTCGTGCAGTGAGGTGTCTGATTGTGGTCCGTCGATAACCTCGAATAAGAGTGTCCGCACGTTACAAAGTTGCAGGAATCACAGCTGCGTTCGGCCGACCGGCACGCGAGATATCGGACACGTTTGCGCGACCTGACTGCAATCACGACAGACAACCTCGCCCAATGTTTGTAGCAAGAACATGAAATCAAATTAAGGCGGTTGTCACACAATGCAGTGACTATAAGAAAATCAACATTTACTAATCATTTGTGATCGTGTCTCAAATTGAAATTAGGCCTACTGTTATTACTTAGTATAACATGCTAACTTATGCAGGTTACCAATTAATAGTAAGATCGATAAAGTAAGTGTGGTAAAGAGGTCGGGAGGGAAAAGTTGCCGGTGCACGTTTTTTGACCTGAACAGCGCTACTGAATGCGGAAAAGTGGTCAGATTGGTTACACACACACAGACACACACTTCAGCTTGATAGTTTCTTCTGTGGATCACTAATCCCCCGACATGACATCCTACCGGTGAAAGTGGCCCAGATGTACAGCCCAGTACGCCTTACTTCCCGGGGTAAAAGAAACGATAATACAGGATATACACTCCTGGAAGGGGAAACTTTATTGACACATTCCTGGGGTCAGATACATCACATGATCACACTGACAGAACCACAGGCACATAGACACAGGCAACAGAGCATGCACAATGTCGGCACTAGTACAGTGTATATCCACCTTTCGCAGCAATGCAGGCTCCTATTCTCCCATGGAGACGATCGTAGAGATGCTGGATGTAGTCCTGTGGAACGGCTTGCCATGCCATTTCCACCTGGCGCCTCAGTTGGACCAGCGTTCGTGCCGGACGTGCAGACCGCGTGAGACGACGCTTCATCCAGTCCCAAACATGCTCAATGGGGGACAGATCCGGAGATCTTGCTGGCCAGGGTAGTTGACTTACACCTTCTAGAGCACGTTGGGTGGCACGGGATACATGCGGACGTGCATTGTCCTGTTGGAACAGCAAGTTCCCTTGCCGGTCTAGGAATGGTAGAACGATGGGTACGATGACGGTTTGGATGTACCGTGCACTATTCAGTGTCCCCTCGACGATCACCAGTGGTGTACGGCCAGTGTAGGAGATCGCTCCCCACACCATGATGCCGGGTGTTGGCCCTGTGTGCCTCGGTCGTATGCAGTCCTGATTGTGGCGCTCACCTGCACGGCGCCAAACACGCATACGACCATCATTGGCACCAAGGCAGAAGCGACTCTCATCGCTGAAGACGACACGTCTCCATTCGTCCCTCCATTCACGCCTGTCGCGACACCACTGGAGGCGGGCTGCACGATGTTGGGGCGTGAGCGGAAGACGGCCTAACGGTGTGCGGGACCGTAGCCCAGCTTCATGGAGACGGTTGCGAATGGTCCTCGCCGATACCCCAGGAGCAACAGTGTCCCTAATTTGCTGGGAAGTGGCGGTGCGGTCCCCTACGGCACTGCGTAGGATCCTACGGTCTTGGCGTGCATCCGTGCGTCGCTGCGGTCCGGTCCCAGGTCGACGGGCACGTGCACCTTCCGCCGACCACTGGCGACAACATCGATGTACTGTGGAGACCTCACGCCCCACGTGTTGAGCAATTCGGCGGTACGTCCACCCGGCCTCCCGCATGCCCACTATACGCCCTCGCTCAAAGTCCGTCAACTGCACATACGGTTCACGTCCACGCTGTCGCGGCATGCTACCAGTGTTAAAGACTGCGATGGAGCTCCGTATGCCACGGCAAACTGGCTGACACTGACGGCGGCGGTGCACAAATGCTGCGCAGCTAGCGCCATTCGACGGCCAACACCGCGGTTCCTGGTGTGTCCGCTGTGCCGTGCGTGTGATCATTGCTTGTACAGCCCTCTCGCAGTGTCCGGAGCAAGTATGGTGGGTCTGACACACTGGTGTCAATGTGTTCTTTTTTCCATTTCCAGGAGTGTAAAACTGACTTCTAATCTCTTTTATATAGAAAGCTATCATCCGCCATTCAGTCCATCTGCGACGATTTGGAATTAATTTGCATTATTTAAAACTGCCTCTGTTATATTTAGCCTAATATAAAAATCCAATTTAAAACGGTGTTTTGCAGCCGCTTGGTATTCTGTCAGATACGAGGACATGAAGATGGCTAGGGAATGTGCCCGGAAATCAGAAAAAACAAACATGGGATCCTGTTGCGATCACACTAACTACGATACCCGGTTAGGTACGGAAAATTGGTCACTACGTGAGCTTTCACAAGAATGTATCTAGTTCCAATACATCATTTTTTCACTTACAAATATTTGGTGTGATGCCTTGCGATATTCAAAATGTATAAGTGCTAAGTTTCTGTCAGTAACCGTTGTCTGGTGAAAATTTAATTTCTCTTTGAGTAACTACTTCCCCGCCACAATCCCAAACCGAGGTTGTCTTCACGGCATTAAGTCGCAATCTTAAGCGTGAGCAACCGTATTTTCTGTTATTACATTGACTATACTCCAGTGGAAGACTGCACGAGAGACGCTCAGTAGCTCGGTACAGGCTTTTGTTAAAGTTTCGAGAACATACCTTCGAGGAGTCAAGCAGTATATTGCTCCCTCCTACGTATATGTCGCGAAGAGACGATGAGGATAAAATCAGAGAGATTAGAGCCCACACAGAGGCATACCAACAATCCTTCTTTCCACGAACAATACGAGACTGGAATAGAAGGGAGAACCGATAGAGGTACTCAAGGTACCCTCCGCCACACACCGTCAGGTGGCCTGCGGAGTATGGATGTAGATGTAGATGTAGGTGTAGATACATAAAGAACGAATAAAAACTGAACAGAAGATGTTACTGGTATTAACATAAATTCAAAACTTGTGTTGGTAAGTTATTTGTTGCAAGCGCGTTTGTGCTAGATGCTGAACGCGTAAAATCATCCAGATCATGCAGCTGAACAGAAGCGGAATCATTAATTGAATGACACTGAGAAAAAGGGAACTGGACTACATTTCAGACTGACGATTTTCGATGAAGTGACATCGGGTTCTGGGCGCAGTATTAACACTCATGATCAATTCTGAAAGACTATTACGCGCTATTTAAGTGGTCTAGAGATTCAAAAGTGAAAATGTGCCGCAATTTGACGTAAGGTCAGCTCAGAGATATGAGCTGCATAGGTGGGTCATGACTGGTTAGCTGCATGTTCTAATATGGCTTGTCGTCTTAGCTACGGAACAAATATATGTCGAACTGCGAAAAACACGTTTATTGGTCGGGATGATGAGCAGATTTCTGTATCACAGTCACGCAGTTAATTCCCGCTACTCCTATTAAACAAGAACCTGCAGGGATAAAGCATTTCGTCGGAAGAGGAGACGGTGGTATCGACCCAGTCGGTATTGGTGGAACAGTTTGCAACATTCTCGTAACGTTAACGCCTTAAGGTACTATTTCGGTGCAACTGCCGGCCGCTGCGGGCAAAACAACGGAACATATGTCGTTGTAACTGCTCCGCAGTCAGCGGTCGTGACGTCATCGCGACTTGCTGCGTCTCTGCCACTGCAGAAGTAGTCAAGCAGTTGGGCCGCGACTGCCAGGTGACTGCAGAAATCAACGACGCGCTGTGTCGAAGAAAGGTTTTCACGATGACGACGACGAACAGTTAGTGGAGTATGTGAGCAGATACTCTATACTGTATGATCATAAGCGTACAGATTTCAGAAATGTGATGGCAACGGATAAGGTGTGGAAGAAGATAGGAGAAGTAATGAAAAAAGAAGGTAATTGTTTTGCATATACACATTCATGTATTTATGTTTTTTTTTTCCTACTGTGACTAATTGTACAATATGGAGGCTACAACAATGCTTCCATTCTTTCTGTCACCAAACGATTACAACAATAGTCGTTACGAGTAGTTCAAATGGTTCAAATGGCTCTAAGCACTATGGGACTTAACTGCTTGAGGTCATCAGTCCCCTAGAACTTACAACTACTTAAACCTAACTAACTTAAGGACATCACAAACATCCATGACCGAGGCAGGATTCGAACATGCGACCGTAGCGCGTTACGAGTAGTAACAATAATTTATTTCCTTTATTTGAGCCTTAGTTCTTTTCCAGGTTGTAATCATTGATTTGTACGTTCACAGAGGTAATTCTTAAATGTATCTCGTACCTGAAACCCTTCAGCTTGGTAGAATCCCTCTGTTAGGGGCAGGGGAATGATGTTCTGTGGTAAACTCACGTCATGGTCAAGTTCATAAAAAGGTCGTCCTCTTTTTTCTAAATAGGCGTCCCTGAGGAGCAACGAGCTGTAACGAGTTTATCACATATGTTGGGTTGCAGATTCAGATTTGTGTAGAACACTCGAAATACCTGACACATAAAATCCAAAAGCGTTTTCAGAAACTCGGCGCGCTCGTGACAATTTATAGTTGAAGGTCGCTTTTGATTTATCTTGCTGGGCAGACGAGCGAGTGTAAGGCTTGAGAATATGCCTCGTCGCCTACTATATGCCTCGTCGCCTACTATAACAAATGGCATCTTGATGTCAGTTAGTTAATGGAAGCTCTTCATCTGCTGGAAACACATCTCCTTTCATGATCATTTTCCCCATTGCTGACTTATTAAATATGCCACTGTCTCCTTCCTTCCCATATGAACTTACGTCTATCGCAACGAATTTCGCATCAATCAATGCCAAAAGTATTATGAAGAAGTACCCTTTGTAATTCCAGAAAAGGGAACCTTTTCCAGGACACCGTACCCTTATATGTTTCCCATCAATCGCAGCACAGCAGTTAGGGAAACCCCAAAGAATGTAGAATTCTTTCGCACCTTCCCTGAAAGATTCTCGAGATGGAGGAGGCAGGAAGATAGGTGCCAAGTGTTGGCACATAGCTTCTACTGTTTCACGAACTATGATGCTCACGTAGCTTGGTGATATCCGGAAACCATATCCAAGGGACACGAAACTCTCCCCTTTAGCTAGAAACCTGTAACACAAACCATAATTATTATTAATACATGAAACATAAATAATATGTCTTGTCCTAATTACACAGCTAAACAAATATCGTTCCATTTTAGGTAACCAGTGAAAGAAGAGATGGAAAAACATCAGAGATAACTAGCGGAAAACAGTTCGAAAACAACAACTGCAAACCGGTTCTGTAGCACCAAGTTCAACAACAATTGGCGTTGTTCAACAGACTAGGCTTTTTGAGAGCTGTAGAAAGGGAGCGGTCGTCTTCTTGTAGTGTTCGCTAAAGGAGCCAACAAGCGTTGAAGAACTGCTATCTGATGAAGACGGATAAAATGCCAATGAAACAGGGCCTGACACTCCACAGGCCATTACCTCCTTATCCTCTAGTGACGCAGATGCTGCCAACTCTTCCATCTCATCTCGCAGATCGAGGAAAACACACTGGGATTCAATCAACCAAAGGGGCCAACAACGATTGGATTGCTGCAGCGCTTGGCTAATAATCTGGAGCCGGAAGATGATGTGTGACTGTTCATGAGAACCATCGCAGTGTCCATTAGGAAACTACCACGTCACCTCATTAATAAAGCGAAAATTGACATTTTAAGCTATGTTATGAGACTTAACAGTTCTTCATAATCATCTCTTGTGCCACTACCTGTCAGCATCAGTCCTTCCGACTCGTCTTCCCTTTCATCCCCTTTCGAACAAGCTTCATCGGTTGGAGACGATACCTTAATAAAGGTCGAACCACAAGCAGGTGATACTACTTTTGAAAATAATTACTAATCATAATGTAAACACAGTGTAAAGATAATGTAAAAATAAACAACAAACTGTACAGGCCCTGAGTCGCTTCCAAATAAACCTATTATTTTGATAGAAATTTATGTTATTTCATAGAGATACAAAATTATCCATTTTAAACCATTGTTGATGAATACGTATGTTTTTATACAGCTACTTACTGTAAAGTGACTGCCATTTTTTCGTCGGCTTCTATTGGAGTTTGCACTGCACTGGTAGCTGTTACTGCTATATCTTCTTTCACCAGACTTAAAACAAAATCGAACTGAGATGGGTTAAGTCTAAAGAAATTTCATCGTTTCGCAAGTGACCGTTACTAAGTTAGCATAAATTCCTTCACTTTTCCGTGTTTGGTAAATGCTGTGGGGACAAGATCTTGTAAGCATTGTAATAATTTCCTCTTCTTCCTCGTCCACCAAAAAACCTAGAATGGTATTAGCATCCATGTTGCGAACTCGCATGCGTGTTCCTTTCACAGAGGTAACTCACTGAGAGGCGTGCCCGCTGTGGTCAGCAGTCTCGACGAAATACACAGGCAGTGACGGTCGGTAGCTACGGCTGGCAGTTACTACCCGTCGCTACGGCGGGCAGTCGCAGCGAAATAGTACCTTAAGTACCTATCAACTGTCTCCTCATCTTCCTGCTTGTCTAACTCCCTTTCATCCCCAGACAGAGAGAACGGCTGTTAGCAATATTTTTATCTTTTTAGTGATTTATTTCCCTTGAAAATAATTATTCACAGCAGCTGTTCATCAAACAGAAATAGAAAAGACAACGTAAAATTTTTTTTGCAGAAATGTTTTTCACTTGCTTTACAGTAAAGAATGACAGGTACCTGCAAGGCACCGTTGCCACATAAATTGACATTAAAAAAAGTTTTTGCTTGTGTGACGTGTGAACTATAAATTATTTCAAGACTGCGTACGAGTGCGCGATGTTGAATAAATATTAAAAAGTGTAATTAGTACCACCAAAGTTCACAAACAGTGATGTGATTAACAAAGATTATTTTTTTGTCTGTAATCTCTGTGTAATGAAAATGAACATGGCCAGAGACTATTGTTTTATTGAACTCTCTCCTATATTGTTTCGTCTAGCGGAAGGTCGCCATTGTATAGCAGTCTGATATTTAATGTAAGTTTGGTTGTAATTCAGCAAAATATAATTGTTATGAGAAAGTGTGTATTATTGATTTAGTGGGCACCTCTCATGATAGTAATCATTAATTATAGTTAACAAATTTATTTTCAGAACTTCGTGTTGCAGGGGACTCATCTCCCCTAGCAGCATTTGGTCGGCCATTACGTCTGGCGATATTTTATAATTAGAAATTAATGTCATAATGTTAAATGTAAATGTGAGAGATTTCTCTATTTTGATCGTCCAATGGTTTCAGAGCTAACAGAGTAAAAATACATTTCATTTATTAATATTTAGTATACTGAATTAGTTCAGTATGTTTTCAGTTTGTCCGCTTAACGGCAAATGAGATTTTGTCCAGTTTGGCCTTGCAAGTAACGAATAATAAAATAATGAAAAATATTCCATTCAACGAGCATAACAATATCTCAGTTACTTTATAGAGTTTGGTACGTAATGACCAGTAGCCCCTTGAGAACCAAATTAATTATTACAGGTTGCGTAAAAGCACGCACATTTTCTTTCCAAAATAGCAGCGCTCACGCGAACTATTTATTAGAAGGCGATGAGTCGCGCGCTGTGTTTAAAACATTATTCCGTACGTACTTCGGAATAGCCGAGGTCCGTACATATTTCATCGTGGTATTGGGTTATTTCAGAGTCTCATACTAGCCCACCATATTTAACAAAGTAAACGATATTGCAGTATTTAATATATATTTATTTTTATTAAGTACCACGATAGGTAAAAGAATCAAAAAATACCCGTGTACCGCGGTAAGTGACGCCCAAGAACGCGGGGCACGTACTTTTATGTACGAACTGAGGTACAGTTACATTTATGAGAACAATTTGCAAAAAGAGTGGTAAAATATGTTTATATGTATGTGATAATGTGTAAGGTGCAAGAACTAATTCTGTATATGTAACATTGGTCCATGTACCCCAATATAAAAACCTTGCACCTGAATGGGACTGTACGAGGTTAGTGCAGTGAAGATTTTGGACCTGAACCTAACTCAAAATACACAATTTCGCAATCGGGATAAATCCAGCAGCACACATTACCAATTACAAAAGGTAAGAGTGTAAGTGCGTGGGCTTCTGGGCTGGAACAGAGGAGAGGAAGGAATCCGAGGGCGATGCACTGTGCTGACTGTGTTGGCACAGATTTGTCACAGCCTAGTAGATAAAGTAAAATCTTTTTTTTTTTCACCAGTGAGATTTGATCAGATTCATTTGCTATAACGTGATACATGTGAGTGAATCAGTTATAGGATTTTGCTAAGCAGTGCATAGTGTGAGTTATAGGTCACACAATCAGCTGTGTGTATTTCAAATTAACGCAAGTGCAATTCATGACAGGTTCACTTGTGTGTGTACTGCCATCAAAGCAATATTTCTGTATAGATTGGTTTTTTGCAGTACACCACATAAGTATTGTGAAAGGTTTACACTTTAAAGACAGTGCAAAAGCGTAGGTTATAGTTTCATTTGAAAAAAAATGGCTCTGAGCACTATGGGACTCAACTGCTGAGGTCATTAGTCCCCTAGAACTTAGAACTAGTTAAACCTAACTAACCTAAGGACATCACAAACATCCATGCCCGAGGCAGGATTCGAACCTGCGACCGTAGCGGTCTTGCGGTTCCAGACTGCAGCGCCTTTAACCGCACGGCCACTTCGGCCGGCATATTAGTTTCATTTGAAGTAACTGGTAGGATTTCATTAGGTTATTTTAATATTTTGTGTGTATTGTGTATATTTTGTGTATTGCTTGTGTGTGTGATATTTTGTGGGAACCAGACTTCTGGGTATATTTGTACCAAGATAGTGAAAGTAGATTTCTGCAAACATGGTGAAGACACGAAAAGAAAAACTAGCAGAGAGCGAGAAAATGTCTGGGTACGATACAGATGACAATATACAGGAATTTCCAGCAACGAAGCAACCCGAAATGTCAGGCTCTCAAATTCCTGGCCAGGAAAGTGAGCAGCATCTGATCAATAATGTATTTGGCAATGCGGATGATCAGGCTCAGATGAGCAAAGAAATTCACTCAGCTCTTAGGATAGGTAGAAATGATGCTACAGCACCAACAGATGATGTGGTGCAGGTACCAACACCAGCCACTGATATATTGACTGCACTTACGGCACAATTAGATCTGAGAGAGAAGCAACGGGAAGAGATAGAAAGACAGAAACGCCTTGCTCGCGAAGGAAAAGAAAGGCAAAAGCGCTTGATTCACGAGCAAGCTCTAATTTCACAAGTCAAAGATATTTTAGCTGCAGATCGAGCAGAGTGTGTAGCGTTGCTATTGGGGGAAGCGAAATGAAAAAGAATTGTTATTTTATATTCTTTTTTTGAAAAATGTCGAAAAAGTGAATATTTTGGCAACAGAATCGGGGATTGATTACACTGTTACAATAACATACGTTGAGCATTAAATACCTGAATAAGTTATTTATTTGAGATCGTTCGGAAGAAACATTTCATTTCTGTGAAGTTTTACAGTCGTGATGTAGTAATACTCGCAACAACATTAAGGGCCCAGAAGATTTATAGACTTTAAAAGAAATGCAACACTACACAATTTAAAAAAAAAAGTTGATTCAGAAATAATAGGAAAACGATAATGTTCCTTCTGCCTCATGCTGCTTTCGGCCCATCAGCGTGATCGTAATTTCTGGTGATTAATAACACAAAATAATTATCATTCAAGTAAATGAGGAGATGGAAATCATCACGGTTAACTTACTAAAATAAGCACACTTATCTTTAACACAAATTTTTTAATGCTACGTACCTTTTCATATTAAATTACAATAGATGACCATTGTGGTTAAATACTATACGTAACAGTCAAAATGTCCCCTTGATGCTGTCTATTCGTAACCAGTTACAAGAAACTACATGTTTTCTGATCGGAAAAATAACAATTAGCTCATTTACTGAATATTTTCACATAAAATACCGATAGGGAACACGACAAGTCCGCGTCCGCCTTTCATGGAATACAAACAGTAAAAGGTGAGGGGCCCAATGCCTCATTTGTCTTGAAACAACAGAATTCTTTTTTTATCATTAATCTATACATGTACATAGAGATTTACAGGCACCGCGCAACAACGGCAAAGATAAGGAATAATAGATTCTGTCGCTGCTATGCGATGGTTCATTTCTTTTACTTTACAGTTGTTCGATAACTTTAGGCCCTCAGGCGTTTACTATTGAGCGTATATAAATGTTTGTGAGGCGAAAATTACTAATATTAGAAGTGTGATGCTCATTTTCTGGCGAAAATGAACGAAATGTTTGACCAACGTGACAAAGTGGTAGTATCATATTTGTCACAGGAGATCGATGTGGTAAAACAACACGTCGCGAAATTAGTTGATCAAAATAAAGACATTCCGCAAAACGTGTCACAATAAGACGAGAGTGTAGATCAATTAGACAAGGCGCATAGCGTTTTAGAAAATCAGATGAAAAATATTCTTAATACAGTTGAAGATGTGTCAAACATTTCGTAACAAAAGATTGATGACTGTCTCAGAAGATGTAGATCGGCTCCTGCTTGATGCAATCGACCGGCGCGACACCTAGTAACACAGTGCCGTATTAAAATGTATCACTTAATATGATATGTACGGAGTATAAAAATTAGGCTGCGAGAGAATGCAACCGCTCTTCCGGTCAATTATCCAGGGATTGTCGCTGCAAACGAGACCGGAGTGTTACCAACGGTAGCACAAATAAACAAGAAGAATCTTTAATTAAGAAAACCAGAAAATTTAGTTCGTGATTTCATTTATTACGGGAGACGCGGCACTGTGGGCGATGGAAAGTGCGGAACAGTGTCCGACGTTCTCGGAATTTGAGAACAAATTCCTAGCCAGGTACTGGTCTAGGTCTGTGCAGGAAAGACTGCGTAAACAGATGTACAACCCAGAACCCTTTAACCACCGCTGTGGTAATCTGAGGAAATATTTTGAACGGTACTTGAATAAGACGAGATATTGGGATGAACCCATACCCATGAGAGATGTTTTACGAATACTAAAAGGAAAATTACCAATAGTGATTCGTGAAAAATTTGTGCACGTTCCTGATACATACCTAGAATTGTTCATGGCAACAATAAATTCTCCGGATTTGATACATGAGGATGTCCGGTAGAGTGAGGAAGGGAACTAAAATAACGGTCAAGGGAGTAACAAAGCAAGAAATCAGAGGAATGATAGCCCTGGTAAAAATGGTTCTGGCAAAAACAATTAATATTCGCATGGAGATAATTTCCATAAAAAGGCAAACTCTATGAATAATGGACCGCCTGCGAATAATAGCTGGAATAGTAATGGGTATAGTGCGAGGGGGAGACAGTTATAACCGAAAAAGACGAAGCGAAGGGGGAGGAAACTCCAACTTCGTAAATAAAAATATGCGAACAAACATTGGGCAGTGGCAACAGACAGGGCCAGCGAATTGGCAAACACAAGCCATGCCGACAGGTCATGTGCTTGTCAACCATATTAACGTTATTCCGGTGCCACCACCCACCCGCAGCCACGGCAGCCACCGATTAGTCAGTCACATGTGTATGTCGCTCATGGGACATCGCAAACTGTGACTGACATGGTGAGAATTACAAACGTGACAGACCAAGTTTCGGCAGGGTGCGGTAGACCGTCAAACTCTGGCCGACCTCTGTAAGACCTTCCCAGACGGTCGGCAAGGTGTTAAAGGGGCGAGGGGGGGGGGGGGGGGGGGGACAGGCAGACTGTGGCTGTACATTTACTCCGTTATAATGACGGGTGCGATATTAAAGAAGAATTAACAGTTGATCCGCGATCGGCAAAACAACAGGAGGTAGGTCATGTACAGGCTGCGTTTATAGCAAAGATTAATGGAATAGAAATGACAGTAATTCTTGATACAGGGGAAAGCGCCTCTGTCATATATGAGCAATTATTCAAATGTATCGATCGTGTAAAGAAGTTACAGATTTTGCCAGTGGAAAATTGTAAGGTCGTAGGTGCTCTATGGGGCAGAGTGCAAATGATAAGGAATCAGGTACAGGCTGAGATCGCATATACAAAAAGAAGCCATATTATGCTCATTCCTTGTAGTAAGGAATCTTACAGTGCCTTGCATCCTGAGACTCGATGCGCTACGGGAAATGAAGGCGAGAATTGACCTCTCCCGGGCCAAATGCACTTTATCCTACCGTAACCGGCAAATTTATCTGGCACTGATTAGGACCCCGGACGCATATACAAATTGTTGCCAGAATGTCCGAGTAACTGTCGATGATCTAGATACATTTGGTAACAATGACTGTGTCATTAAACAAAGCAGCAATGAACAGGAACCCGATTGGGAGTTGGAAGCTGTCACTCTTAAACAAAAAATTGAAGGAAAAGTAGCTGAATCCTCTTACTTATGCCAGCCACAACAAGCTGACTTAAGACAACTGTTAAATCAATTCGTGAAAGTATTTTCAGAAAAATCAGGAATCATTAAGGGATATGAATTTGATATGCAAGTGAAGCCCCGTCAAACATTCCGTCGCGATTCCTACTCTATACCGTGGTCTAAAAGGCCATCCGTACGAAAAGAGATAAAAAAGGATGCTGCGTTGGCAGATAATCGAACCTTCGTTGTCACCGTACAGTAGTCCGCTGTTAGCAGTTACGAAAACAGACGGTAGTGTTCGTTTAGTATTGGAAGCACGGGACATTAATGACATAATAATACCCGTTCGGACGAGACCCAAAAATACAGAAGAACAAATCCAGCAATTTCAAGGCGTCAAGTAATTGACAATCCTTGATTTAAAACGTTCTTAGTGGCAGGTGCCCTTGACTCAAGCTTCGAGGGTATATACCGCGTTTATATTTTCCGGTAGAAGTTACCAGTCCCACGTTTTACCGTTTGGGTTGTATGACAGTGCGGGCGTGTTCATTATGGCACTGGACACTGTATTAGGGCCCCACCTTTTAGAAAAGGTAGCGGTATATGTGGATGATATCCTAATAGCAACGGAAACCTGGTCTGAACATACGGAAATTTTATACCGTATGTTAACAAGATATGAAGCAGTGGGAGTCAGGGCCAACCTTGAAAAATCTAAATTTGGTCCTGAGAAAATAAAGTTTAATGACACATCATTTCCCCGTGGGAATCTTACCCAATCCCAAGAAATTGAAAGCAATAGAGGAGATGCCATACCCTAATAACAAAAAGCAACTAAAGGCATTTCTAGGAATGGCCTCCTCTTTTAGGCGATTTATACCTGCTCAGTTATTAAATAGTGAGGACTTATTAAGTCTACTCAGGAGAAATTGACCTTGGATTTTCACAGATGAATGCAAGAGGGTACTCGATGAAATCAAAGAAGCACTAATAAATGCGGAGATACTGCACCATCCTGACATGTCACAATATTTTTATCTCGCGACGGACGCATCTTTTTGTGGTTTGGGATGTTGCTTATTTCAAGTGGAAAATAAAAGGCAACAAGCTGAAATTAAAATAATAGGATTTGCAAGTTGTGTGCTGAATTCCTGTGAGCGGTCTTATTCCGCAATAGAAGCCCTCAGACTGTTACGGACACTAAAGAAATTTCATTATTACGTCTACGGAAAAAGGCTATTAATATTTAGCGACCACTAAGCGCTTAGTTTCGTGCTGACGTGCCGCTTACTGCACAAACTTCTAACAAAGTGGATTTTGGCTTTGCGAGATTACGACTTCCAAATCAGACACGTGAAGGGAACGGATGATGTGATTGCAGGCGCATTGTGTAGATTACCTGGAGGTTTACCCGCGTTTGCGGGCTTAGTAGAACAGTCTACGGAGTTTAAAATCCTGTTGCTTAAAGATCCCACCAGACGGGACAAATATGTATGCATGTGTCGCCAGATCGCACATATGCAGCGTGACGATCCGTTATGGTACGGGGTAATTGACTCACTAAATAACAATCCAAATGGAGAATTTGGCAAAATTATATAAGATACCAAATGACATTTTGTATTACAGAATGAAAGAAACTTCAGAAAACTGGTGTGTTTGTATACCGACACGGTCAGTTAACAATCTGATATGGTACACTCACGATTCTTGGGGACATTTCGGTGGCAAGAAGTGCGCCGATTTGTTAATTACCTACTGTTATTTTCCGAACTTACACCGTAAGGTCAAAACACTTGTGTAGTCTTGCCTCATTTGTCAAAAAACAAAACCATGTACTCGTAGTACTAGGAATGAACTACTCCGCATAGTTCCGACAGCTCCATCACAGATCGTTGCTGTCGATGTAACCGGGCCCTTGCCGATAGCAAGAGGCGGGGTAAAATATGTGGTAGCCGTGTTTGATATTTTCTCAAAACATATGGAATTACATCCCACAAGAACCTCCACTACAAAAACTATAGTCCGAAAAACTGTATCAGACTGTATACCAGGAGTCAGGAAACAGATGGCCTAGCTGACAGACGGCGCCAGCTATTTCAAAGGCCAGGACTGGAAAATGTTTCTGCGGGAACATGACAATAAACATATTTTACTATCTTTTTTTAACCCGAGCGCGAATCCCGTGGAACGTTGTTTCGCGATTTTAATCGATTTGTCCGGACGTATGCGGCAAATCAACAAACTAAGTGGGTTAAGTTGGTACCACATTTTGAGAGAATTCATAACAATGTGCCGCATGAATCCACGGGGTGCACGCCTTGTGAAATCATGATGCTGACTGTACCTGAAGATGATAGGCTGAAACCTCTGCCACGTATTCCAAGAGAACAAAAGTTACAACAAGCCCTGCTTGCACTGCAGCATCATTCAGCAATTAGAAAAGAAAAATATGATAGGAGTTTGAACAGACTCTACAGTTACAGCAGAGGAGACTTGATTATGTTAAAGACCCATCCCAAGTCTTCGAGTATCAAAAGGAGTAACAAAAAGTGGCAGTTTTTATACTCAGGGCTACACAATCACGGAGATACCTCATGAAGGGTGTTAATTTTTGGGACACAGGTGCGCAAGCAGATGCTCGAATGAAAATAAAACTCATCTGGAAAGTGAAGAGAGATTAGGTATAAGGTGTAAATACATAATCAAGATTTATTTCATGTATCTCGAATTTTGTGTGTATGCTCATTATATATGTAGGTGTGGTAGTTTTTCAGTATAAGTTTCTAGGGAATGAGAGTTATGTATTTAATTGTGTGTACGTGGGCAGAGGACTAGTAAATGAATCCGCTTAATAGCGCTTGGCACAAAATCGAAAACAAAAAAGGCATTGTGCATGGTTGCTGGAACACTTACTAGCCGAAAACCATTAACAGAATGCGAGAAATCTGAGGATTTATTCTCTAAACAGTATAATAACTGAAGATATGACAGATAATTAATATCTGCATACGAGTTTTAGATTCGAGCTTGGAAGCGCTTGCAGTTGCACCCGGACAAGCAAGGCAACTGCAAGCGCAATAACAATAAAAAGAAATGAATCAGTGTTTAATAGCTATACATGCTCCATGTAAAAACCTACTGAACTCACGAGTAGCCGGCCGGTGTGGCCGAGCGATTCTAGGGGCTTCAGTCTGGAACCGCGCGACCGCTGCGGTAGCAGGTTCGAATCCTGCCTTGGGCATGGATGTGTGTGATGTCCTTAGGTTAGTTAGGTTTAAGTAGTTCTAAGTTCAAGGGGACTGATGACATCAGATGTTAAGTCCCACAGTGCTCAGAGCCATTTTTTGAACTCACGAGTCCAGGAAGACCAATTGGTCGAAACTTTAAAATAAGAGGTGCTAGCTAAATCAATCACTTGATACAGAGTGAAAAGTCGTATCTGGAAGTAACTCTGATTTAGCTAATGGATGGAATATTACTGTGTAATTTGAAAGCCATATTTGTTATGTAGCTCAATTAATACGTGCTAATATGTTCCAATTTATAAGTGAGACTATCCGGACGCTTAGATAGTGCAATACGGATGAAGTGAATCGTTAATTGGAATGCGATTTAAAAAGTGAACATTAAACTGTGTGCTAAAACAATGATTGTTGACAGTGTTTCGCAGCGTATAACTGTTGTTCAAATACAGCGAGTTAAGGAAAATACAGTTAACAGCATACATGGTGGTGCCTTCCGCAAAATACATAATTAAATATGCAAAACAGTACGGCCATTTACAGTGTGAAGAAACGTTTCTGTGGACAAGATAAACTTCCGATGACCGGAATATTCTCAGTGGACTGTGAAGGGACGCTACGGGTGGTGCACAGCAAACTGCGGATCCCGGGGCCAACAAACGCACGCTAGAAGCGAGGCAGGGCCAACATAGCGAAGTGAGAAAATGTCACAGCTACGTACTCGCATGAACATTCGCATCAGTGACAGTGTGTAGTGCTGAGTAGTGGACAATTAACAAAAAAACAGTGATTAAGTTAAAATGGTGAACTGTATGAGTCCGAGCCATAAACTTATTTAAAGAAGTGGATCTCGTACGATCGTACATTATATCAGTGCAAACAAAAACAGTATACATGAATGTCTGGGGAGTGCTTGAAGACTAATAACATTTCTTTCAGCACCTTCGATATGTGTATTTGTCCTGTTCTGCAGATGAACTGATGCTCCGTCGAATGTTTTCATGTTGTACACGAGGCGAGCGGCCGACAGACATGCCTGACTGCACAGCTGATGCGCGGCGCCTGGCGACTGATTGTCACCTGTCTGCGCTGACGTCACGGCGCAGGTCAACGAAATGTCGCTGTTAGCGGTAGGCTGCCGTACACGCTTCGGTCGGCGCGCAGCAACAACTCGCCGACATCTCAACCTCTACACCAGCATCGATGGCTCTTACCTTGATGAAACTTTGGAATGTACGTAATATATATATACAGGGTGGCCCATTGATCGTGACCGGGCCAAATATCTCACGAAATAAGCATCAAACGAAAAAACTACAAAGAACGAAACTCGTCTAGCTTGAAGGGGAAAAACAGATGGCGCTATAGTTGGCCCGCTAGATGGCGCTGCTATAGGTCAAACGGATATCAACTGCGTTTTTTTTTTTTAAATAGGAACCCCCATTTTTATTACATATTCGTGCAGTACGTATAGAAATATGTATGTTTTAGTTGGACCACTTTTTTCGCTTTGTGATTGATGGCACGGTAATAGTCACAAACGTATAAGTACGTGGTATCACGTAACATTCCGACAGTGAGGACGGTATTTGCTTAGTGATACATTACCTGTGTTAGAATGGACCGTTTACAAATTGCGGAAAAGGTCGATATCGTGTGGATATATGGCTATTGTGATCAAAATGCCCAACGGGCGTGTGCTGTAAAAGCTGCTCCGTATCCTGGACGACATCGTCCAAGTGGCCGGACCGTTCGCCGGATAGTTACGTTATTTAAGGAAACAGGAAGTGTTCAGCCACATGTGAAACTTCAGCCACCACCTGCAACAAATGATGATGCCCAAGTAGGTGTTTTAGCTGCTGTCGCGGCTAATCCGTACATCACTAGCAGACAAACTGCGCGAGAGCGAGAATCTCAAAAACGTCGGTGTTGAGAGGAATGTCGTTACACGTATTGCCAAATGCATTGAGGTTGACGGACATCGTTTTGAGCATTTATTGCATTAATGCGGTATTTGCAGCATTGATAAGTTCACAAAGGTACATGTATCACATTGGAACAACCGAAATAAAATGTTCAAACGTACTACCTTCTGTATTTTAATTTAAAAAACCTACCTGTTACCAACTGTTGGTCTAAAATTGTGAGCCATATCTTTGTAACTATTACTGCGCCTTCTATCACAAAGCGAAAAAAGTGGTCCAACTAAAACATTCATATTTCTTTACGTACTACTCGAATATGTAATAAAAAATGGGGGTTCCTATTTTAAAAAACGTAGTTATATCCGTTTCACGTATGGCAGCGTCACCTAGTGGGCCAACCATAGCGCCATCTGGTTTCCCCCTTTAAGCTAGACAAGTTTCGGACTTGGTAGTTTTCGGTCACGATCAATGGAGCACCTTACACACACACACATTATATATATATATATATATATATATATATATATATATATATATATATATATATATATATTCAATGGACATATTATCAGCATAAGTAATGAAAAGAGAGAGACTGAATGTCAACAATCCGAAGGCTCCGGGCGAGGTTTTGAGCCTTTTTCCTTACACCTATAACCCATATGGGGGAGCGTAAGCCAGTTCGTACCGGGTCTGCAGGATTCCGGATTGTTCACATTCCTGATAAAAAAGACAGTTTGAAATAGTAAATGTACTCACCTGTAACAGTGAGATCGAAACATATCTAAAACACGTTAACTATATATGACACATATAATTGTACATATCACTGCGTATCACCTGACTTCATTCATGAGGTGCAGAGAAAGGCCAACAATGTATAGCATTATACGAGTACAATAGAAGACAATAACATCACTTTCAATATTTTTCGAAAAGAAACGTACACTGACCAAACCGTACTTGCTTCCTCTTTTCATCCACAGTCTCAAAAAATGGCCTTTTTTCACTCTGCCGTCCACCGAGCCACCTCTATACCACTTTCAACAGAAAAGTTTAATTTACTTAAAACCATAGCAGTCAATAATGAATATACGCCTAACATAGTGGACGATATCCTAAAAAAGAAAACTGCAAGAACCTCATGCACTGAAATTAACCAAAAAAAAAAAAAAAGGTTTTTCTATTCCTTTCATAGGACCCATTTCCTATCAGATTCAGCGCATGCTTCGCAAAAAATACAACTGCAATGTTGCCTTCCCTACTAATAATAACCTAAAGAGAAACTCCATTCATAATTTGAAATCCATTCGCTCCCCTACAGAAAGTTCTGGCGTTTATAAGATCATCTGCGACACCTGCTCCTCCTATTATATAGGGTAAAGTGGACGTACTTTCACCATCAGATATAAAGAACATCTTTTGGGAAAGAACGGCACCAGTCCCCTAAATTCATCCTTTGCCGATCATTTCTTAATTACTGGACACGTGCCTAAAGCCATAGGCAATAACAGTATTCTGCATACCGAAAAGAAGGGTCGTAGGTTAGATGTTTTAGAGGAATTGGAGATTTTCAAACATCTCTCTCGTCATGATGGGCTCATTCTCAACGAACGGCCGCAGCTGCGAAATAAAAACTTTTTCGACTGTATAAAGCCATTGCTTGATCGTTGATTCAGATTTCCTCATGCAATTTACCGAAATAATGTTTTCCTGTTACATCTTTGCTGTTTTCTTGTATGTCATAACTAACGCTTTTTTTTACGTTCCAAAATGTATCTCAGTTTAAAGCAGATAAATATGTAACGTCATCATATATTAGTGCTTACGTTATGCCTGAATCAGCTGCATCACAATTTCATGCGTCTAATTTTGAATGTACAGTAGCCTAGTTGTTTCTGCGGCTACTAGATGGCGCTCGTAGCAACACCATGTTTTTTGCCCACACTTTCCAACGTGGGCACCTCAGTCTTGTTGCAACCCTTGTTCACTAAAGTACGAGCAGCCCTTAGCGGCTCGCCATCTTACTTACAACTATTCATGACGTCGCCTTTCCGGCTTAGATCTTTTTTAGTATGTGACTTTTAAGTACTGCATCTTTTTACAGTCAGTACAAACTTTAATTTTATTAATGTATTATATTCTTCATATGTTTTAGAACAGTTAGTCTAATTCTGAAGACGACGCTCATAGTAGCGTCGAAACCTTTCTGATTCCACCAGTTCGGTTCAGTATCTCTCAGCTCCTGTATCTATTCTTGTGGGACGCCATACGTAGTTAGTTCCCAGTTGGATAGTGGCAGAGAGCTGCAAGTACTGGAAATCATGCCGGTGACTCACTGACAGGAATTCTACACCCTCTACCCGCTCGTCAATATCCACATTCATCTAACACCTTCAGCTAAGAATGAATTTTCATTGTACTCGATACCTTCAAGAATTACTGATGACTGGCGTTTTGTCAACTACATATTCCCCGCACTCCATGGACACGTATTTTTCCGTTGTCCCGCCCTCGTCACATGGAGAACGTAACATACATGTGGCTGAACACCGCAACCACAGCATACGTCAAGTACATCCTCCCCTACAAACGTTCAAATTTATTCGCCTTATTATTTTGTTCCTTATACTCATTGCCCGCCTTGCAGCGACGTATAATCTGGTCCAACCCGGGAAAGCTGTTTAAGAAACAGCGGCAGTATACGTGTCAGCAGATTGCATAAAACTGTTTCCTGCTGCAATCGACGGATTGTCCGACGAGGAAATTCAAAACTACCTGTCTAACCAGGGCGTAACGGCTGTTCATCGAGTCATGAAAAGGGTTAACAAGAACATCGTTCCAGCCCGAACTGTCTTCTTGACATTTGACAAAGTTCAACTTCCATCGAACATAACAGCAGCCTATGAGATAATTTCCGTTCGCCCTTACATCCCAAACCCTACACGTTGCTATCGGTGTCAGCGGTTCAATCACACCAGCCAGTCCCGTTCCAATCCGGACAAATGCGTTACGTGTGGCAAGGATGCCCATGAGGGTGCTTGTCCACCTCCATCCCCTCGTTGCATCAACTATATGGGTGACCACGCTGCTTCCTCTCGAGATTTCCCCATTTTTAAAGACGGATGGCTCATTCAGGAAATCAGAGTGAAGGAAAAGGTGTCGACCTTTGCTGCTCGAAAGTTATTCGCCAGCCGAAAGCCCACTGTGCCTCACACAGGTAAATACAGCACTGTCCTTGCCTCTCCTCGGCCTACAAAGGAGGCAGCCACGCAGAGTTGTGATCTCACCCTTAGTGCCACTGTCGTCAGATCGGCCAGCGCAAAGATCGCCCATTCAACGCCCCCACTCTCACCTGCTCACTCTATGGCTCACCCTTCATTGGGTTCTGCTAAATCACGAGCCCCAAAATCAGACACCCGGAGTTCGAAAAAAGAGCATACTCGTGAAGATTTTTTACGTACCCCAGCTTCACAACCATCGGTTCCTCCTCCATCTCAACGTCCAGTTTCCAAGAAGGCTAATAAGAAACCCAGTTCCCCTCCTTCTCCGCCACGGTGTGTCTCACCTACAGTGCCACCTGGCGGTAACCGCCCTTGGCCGTCTTCTGTGTCGCTGAGGTGCACTGCTGGCGGCCGATCAACCGGCCGATCGCTGGTGGCAGGAGCTGCTCCCGGACAACCTGTGGATGAGGATCTTCTGCCTTCAGCTGATAGCCGTTCCACGCTGTAGGTCGCAACGTCTGAGCAGTCGTTGAGTTGACGGCAACCTTGGTCACATTCTTCCCTTTCCTGTCTGCCCAATGTCCATTATCCATTGGAATATCCGCGGCATTCGAGCCAATCTGGATGAATTGTCGATCCTCTTACGATCCTACTCGCCGTCATCTTCTGTCTTCAGGAAACAAAGCTGCGTCCCCACGATCGCTTTGTTTTCCCCCATTTTCAGTCACTCCGATTTGATCTCCCCTCTGTTGAAGACACTCCAGCACATGGAGGACTGATGATTCTTCTCCATGATACTGTCCATTATCACCCAATCCCCTTAAACAGTTCCTTCCAAGCTGTTGCTGTCCGTCTTTCCCTTTCTCGATACACCTTCTCTCTTTGTACTGTATACATTCCATCGTCCACACCAATGGCAAGAGCTGATCTCCTTCATCTTCTTGGTCAGCTTCCTCCTCCCTATTTGCTGGTTGGGGACTTCGATGCCCACCACCCGCTATGGGGATCTCCGCCTCCTTGTCCGCGCGGCTCACTATTGATAGACGTCTTCCACCAAGTGGATCTTGTTTGCGTCAACACTGGGGACCCTATATTTTTGTCTGCCTCCACGACAAATTTCTCTCATTTGGACCTTTCGGTCGGTACTGTTCCGCTAGCTCGGCGCTTCGAATGGTTCGCTCTTGCGGATACACACTCCAGTGACCACATTCCATGTGTCCTTAGATTGCAGCCACAACTGCCATATATGCGCCCGAGACGCTGGAAGTTTGCCAAAGCCGATTGGACACACTTTTCGTCTCTAGCGACATTCCATGACCGTCACTTTCCTATCGTCGACGATGAGGTCACTCATATTACAGAAGTTATTCTTACAGCTGCGGAACGTTCAATACCTCGCACCTCCAAATTGCCCTGGCGCCCCCCAGTTCCTTGGTGGAACGAGGCATGCCGAGACGCAATACGTGAGCGGCGACGTGCTCTTCGCGTTTTCCGCCACCATCCTACTTTGGCCAACTGTATCCGCTCTAAGCAGTTCCGTGCGCGGTGCCGTCGCGTCATCCGCGATAGCAAGAAGGCAAGCTGGGACTTCTTTACTAGCTCATTTAACCACTTCCTCCTCGGAAGTCTGGAGTCGGATTCTACGATTATCTGGCGCACCTTGTTTCTCCCCAGTCTCTGGGCTCATTGTCGCGCATGATAAATTAGTGGACCCCTTCCCAATTTCTTACTCACTGGGTCAACACTTTGCTGAGATTTCGAGCTCTTCAAATTACCCACCAGATTTTCTCCCGACGAAACGTGCAGCGGAAGTGCGACCTCTAGCTTTCTCCTCTCAAAAAAGCGAAAGCTATAATACTGTTTTCTCTATGCGGGAACTCCAACACGCACTCTCTTCTTCTCGCTCTTCCGCCCCAGGACCGGATAGTATCCACATCCAAATGTTGCTGCATTTATCATACCATAGTCTGCGTTACCTCCTTCGCCTTTATAATCGAATTTGGACCGACAGTACTTTCCCCAGACGATGGCGGGAAGCTATCGTCGTTCCTGTTCCGAAACCTGGAAAGGACAATCATCTCCCCTCTAGCTATCGCCCCACTTCTCTCACGAGTAGTGTATGTAAGGTTTTGGAGCGTATGGTGAATTGCCGTTTAGCCTGGTGGTTGGAGTCATGAAGTCTTTTAACACCTGCCCAATGCGGTTTCGGAAAGCATCGTTCTGCAGTTGACCATCTTGTTGCTCTCATGAACAATTTTCTCAGGAAACGCCAAACAGTAGCAATATTTTTTGATTTGGCGAGAGCATACGATACCCGTTCGAGTACAGGAATCCTCCGCACAGTGTTCTCTTGGGGCTTTCGAGGTCGGCTGCCCCTTTTTCCTCGTGAATTTATGGCAGAGCGCACATTTAAAGTGCGGGTGAACACTACTCTCTCCCGTACTTTCTCCCAAGAAAACGAGGTACCCAAGGGCTCCGTGCTAAGTGTTGTCCTGTTTGCCATTGCCATCAATCCAATTATGGATTGTCTCCTTCCTGATGTGTCGGGCTCCCTCTTTGTGGACGATTTTGAGATCTACTACAGCTCTCAACGGACCAGCCTTCTTGATCGATCTCTTCAAAGATGTCTCGATCGCCTCCACTCTTGGAGCATCGAAACCGGCTTCCGCTTTTCTCCCAGTAAGACCGTTTGTGTTACTTTTTGGCGTCGTACGGAGTTCCTTCCACCTTCCTTACATCTAGGACCTGTCAACCTTCCGTTTTCGGACGTCGCTAAATTCTTGGGTCTTATGTTTGCTGGTCCTCCCACATTTCCTATCTTTCGGCTCACTGTCTGCGATCCCTCAACACCCTCCGTGTCCTGAATGGTACCTCCTGGGGAGCGGACCGAGTAGTCCTTCTCCGCCTCTATCGCGCCTTAGTGCGTTCGAAATTGGACTATGGAAGCATAGTTTACTCCTCTGCTCAGCCGTCTGTTCTTCGGCGTCTCGACTCTGTCCATGTTTAGTGTCTGGAGCTTTTTACCCCAGCCCTGTGGAAGGCCATTATGCTGAGACTGCTGAACCTCCGCTGTCCAATCGGCGAGCTGTCCTTCTGAGTCGTTATGCTGTCTTCCATGCCTGCAAATCCGGCCCATGACTTTTTTTTTTTTCGACGCCTCCTTGTATTTAGGGTATGGAGGCCGCCCTTCCTCCCTACTACCACCGGGAGTCCGCTTCCGCTTCCGTCAACTGCTCCATTCTCTTTCCTTCCACTTTCCTAAAACTTTCTTGACAACTTGGGGTACAGCACCGCCTTGGCTCCGGCCCCGGACCTGCCTGCTCCGCGATATTTGTCAGTTTCCCTAGGATGGTATCCCTTCTCATGTTTATCGTCGGGCATTTGCTGCTCTATGCGCACAAATGAAGGATGCCACAGTTATTTACACTGATGGCTCAAAAACATCGTTTGGAGTTGGTAGTGCCTAAATTGTTGGCGACACCCCCAATCGATTTCGGCTTCCCGACCAGTGTTCGGTTTTTACTGCGGAGCTTTACGCTGTTCTCCAGAGTGTCCAATACATCCGTCGTCATCAGCGGATACAATATGTTATCTGCTCATATTTGCTCAGCTCTCTACCCTGTCCACCCTCTGGTCCACCGGATTCAGGACTGCCTCCACTTGCTCCACTTGGGGGGCGTCTCTGTGGCGTTCCTCTGGATCCCAGGACATGTTGGTATCTGTGGAAATGAGGCGGCAGATATAGCGGCCAAGGCTACAATCTCTCTTCTGCAGCCAGCTATTCGCATGATTCCCTTCGCCGATCTGCGGAGTGTTTTATGTCGTCGTGTTGCTATTTTATGGCACGCACATTGGTCGACACTTCCCAATAATAAATTGCGGGACGTGAAAGCTCTTCCCTGTGCTAGGACCTCTTCCTCCCGAACTCGTCGTCGGGAGGAGGTAATTTTAACTAGTCTCCGGATAGGGCACTGTCTTTTTAGCCATCGCCATCTTTTAAGTGGCGATCCTCTCCCACTCTGTCCCCACTGCTCTCAGCTGTGGACGGTGAGACACCTTTTCCTGAGTGCCCCTATTTTACTCCATTTTAGCAGATGACACGCGCTCAGCCGATCGCGTTCTCGAGTTTATTAGTGCCAGTGAGATGACGTCAGTCATTTGAAGCT
Source organism: Schistocerca nitens (assembly GCF_023898315.1). NCBI lineage: Eukaryota > Metazoa > Arthropoda > Insecta > Orthoptera > Acrididae > Schistocerca > Schistocerca nitens. Next base: position 93,330,448 of record NC_064622.1, read on the forward strand.
CTTTTTGGGGCAAACAACCCCCCTTCTATAGTGGTTTTTTAAGCTTTCCCTCTGGTTTTAGTTTCCCTAGTTTCTTGAGTTTGTTCCCATTGCTGCTGGTTTCCAGTTTTTTTTTTTTTTTTTTTTTTGCCTTTATCTAAGTCACAGACCGGGCGCTAATGACCGTAGCAGTTTTGCACCCTAAAACCATAACAAAAAAAAAACAGAAAAAATTGCCGACGAGTGTCATTTTATTTCAAACGAATCCGAATGACCGGGTGGGACTTCTGTCTCTTAAAACTTCAGTGACTCGTGCCCCCGCCTGACACTCAGCCTTTCTATCCAACAACCTACCATGTCCCACCGTTTTACAACCATGTCCATAGTTCTGTCCATACACTGTCCACTATTCTTGTATCTTTCATACTGCAGGCATATTCAGATAATAGCTTTTGCACCACCTCTAGTGCCTGACGCTGCCTGCCATCCTTAACGTCACCCGGAGTCGATTGAGATAATCAATTTACCTTCAGACATCCTGAAGCCTCATCAGATCTACTCTTACAAGCTTCGGAAAAGTTATAGAGTGGACTACTAACAGTTAGTCTCTCCCTCAAAGTACTATACTAATTGGGCAGAGACGCTGATTTTACTTGTTCGCTAGCGAAACCGGTAATGCATCGTAACTGTAAAATATGAGAGTTTTGTTTGTTTTTACTGCAAAGTAAACATAGTTTGGGAACTAAAGTTTCTTAAATTGATCAGCTAAATAGACTGGGATGAGGTATGAGAGAGACGTCTACAGTAGCTGGAACCGTGAAGATAGCAGCTTCAGTGAGAGTACTTCATATAGTTTTATAATCTGTGAACGGTTAGGATTACGAAGGTTTGGATGATTCAGATTCTGTAGTGGTATTCTAATCATAAGCCAATAAACCATAATTACGACTTTCCTGTTAAAACAGATTGCGAGAGACAAACCGAAACAGCAAACTTGTGTAGAGAACTTTGGTTTAAAATCATGTGGAAGGAGAAATAACATAAAAGGTCCCTTACAGCAAAACGTCTAGCAAACATGTGCTCTAAACTGTGTACGTTAAGAGCTATAAGCACTCGTTCAATGGAAGTGTTGTGTTTAACACTAGCGAAGATGAACAAGTGCTCAGGTCTAGTTTTTTTTTTTTTTTTTTTTTTTTTTTTTTTTTTTTTTGTAAGGAACATGTCCTTCAAGCTTGTCTGTTTTTTTGGAACATCCTCCGTATGTGGGAAAAACAATTTGTCTAAGGCTTAATTACCCTGCTGCCTTAGTTAAAACCGACTGCGTAAAAGAAAACTAAACCGCACATTTTCCCAAAACAGCACATCCTTCGTCGCAGTTGATTTTAATAGAAAAGCTGTACATTGTTGATTAAACTACATAAAGCCTATGTCAATCTGCGTGTTCATTAGAGCATCATAAACTGTGAAGTAAATCAAAGAACTTTTTGCGATTTTTGGTAACAACATTAATCATCTTACCTTTATATAGTAGTAGTAAAATAGATTACTATCAAAATCTATGACCTATCATCTAATTCTTCATCATACATAAATATCACTTAAAAGTCTGGTTTACCAAAAGTCTATCATTCTTTCAGAATCCTTTATTATTATAATCTGCACCCCTCTTTCCATTGTGAAGCCCGAAAATCAATGGTCGGCGCTTTGGTGGCTTCTTAGATTTATTTCTGGAAGATGCCGAGTTGGTGCTAAACATACGCAAAATACTAAACCACTTTAATAAAACGTCAACAAGAGGAAATACATTGCAACACTCCATGTCCTCAGAAATGTCATGTGTGTATTTACTAATGTCACTGGACACTTACCACTTGATATAGAACAGGATAATTCTCTCTTCTCTTGAAGTAGAATTGACTATAAATTTTGCTACATTTTTTATAAAGAAATTTGCACCATTTTACTTAATTGTTAACAGTCAAATCGCGGAAATGTATTTCAAAAAATTCTATCACCATGCGCAACCCCCCCCCCCCCCCCCCTCCCACGAAGGAAAACTCATTTGTTTTATAGTTCTGATACCAGGTGCTTACAATTAAAGTGCACCTACTCACAGAGGTCCATTGTGGGTTGAGATCTACGGCAACGAAACAAGTTAGATATTCTAATGCGTTCACGCGAAACCGATTCATGCAGGAAAACAAATTAGTTCCCTTTGTGGTCACCAGGAGCAAATCTTGCGCTGTGAATGCAAGAAAGACGTGTAGAAAGATTTTCATATGTAATGGGTTAGGAACCGGACATGGGCAAAGAAGGTCAAACAAGTGAGAAAGGCATAATGTTATTTTTATTATTGACACAGTGTGTTCAATAGGAGCAATGGGAACACCGACGAAACGCTGCATCCATAAAACAGTTGCTCGCAGCAGTTCCAGTGGAATCTGAGCAACGAGTTCCTTTCAGGCACAGGCCAAGTGTGTCCCTGGTAAACACAGCCTTTAGGCATCCCCAGAGTCAAAAGTCACATGGATTCAGATCAGGTGATCTCGCAGGCCATGCGTCTGGAAAACCTCAGGCGACAACCCATCCGTGGAAGGTTACATTAGAGCAGCTTTCACTGGGCGAGTGACATGAAAACAGTGGTTTCGCAACAGTTGTGCTCTTCCAAAGCAGAGTAACGTGCAGACGTCACGGTACACCTGACAGGCCATTTGGTTTCTTCTCTTCAAAGAAGAGTGGCCCAACAAAGAAGCTTGTGAGCCACAATGGCTCTTTGTGCACAACACGCAGTTTAACAATGTAAGACGTTGTGGTCTCCTGACCTTCATTGCTAACATATTCCGCCCTCACAATCATATTCCGCACATCAAGACGCTTCATTCGACTCCAAACTCGATAAGATAAAGTCAATGTTGTATGAATTCATGTAAACGTGCACCGAGGTTGAAATACTCGACGCTGGCGTACACACACACATTCAAGACACGACAGTCACAAAAGCTTTTAGTTCAGGAGAGGCAAACTGCACGCCAGGAGGCCGGTTCCTTCAGAGGACGAGTCAACTTATCTACGTCGGCCGGCGACCACCCGTAGAGCATACAGCATTTGCCCGAGTGAAAGGGAGAACGACCCCGTATTCGGCTTAAAAGCAAATTCCGCTACATTGTGTGAGAGCGCCCAGCCTACACATTCTTTACAAACATAGCACACAGTTTCAGAGGTTTCTACAGGGAGACAGCAAACGCCAAACACCGATGCTACAGATTTCCGGGTTGGTGGCCTTAAATGAAACGTCATTCTCCCGTTTTAGAAGAGCAATGCTGATTGGCAGACGATATTCCTGACACCTTGAGCTGAAGGAGTAACGGAAGAGACTGAAAGATATACCCCTTCACGTCTGGCGTTGAGAGGGGCCATTCCAGTGTTGCTCTTGGAGTGAGAACACGTAACGAGAGTGTGTGCACTCATACGTGTACTCAAAGAGCGAGGAACAAGTCTCTCCTCAGTACTTCACTGGGAGAGCACCTCTGTCGAAAGCGAATCGGAGTGCGACTCTATATTGAGTCCTTACGATTAAGCATTGTTCACTGTGTTGGCTACCACACTTATCGTGCGGTGTAAACGGACAGAGTTAAAACGCCTGCGAGCGAATTTTTGAGTGGCATCGTGGTGGACTGGTTATCTGACCGGTGTACCACGCCAGTAGTTAGACTAGGGGCGAATAGGAGTCCTTGACTTCATCAAGGCATAGGGAGAGTTTGATTGGCGAAGGTCAATCCAGGTAGAACGAGAGTTATCTTATTTGTCAGCAGCGAGCGGCACAGACAGCAGTCATTGTAGCTTATGGTATTGTGCGCTACAGCTCTTGCGAACCCCATATTTCCTCCACAACAGTACACTTCACTGCATTTCACAAGCGACAGCCTCGACCGTACCTAGCAACATTCTAACGGATAATTATTCAAGTTGAGTAGGTGCGGCTCTCAACCATTCTGCCAAGTCAATAACAATCTTAAACTTTGTATAGAAATTTCATTAGCGAATCCTATCCTTGAGAGGTAACTTCACATTCCGAAAAGAACCCAGTAATAACTTTTTCAGTTCATAACTAAAAGTGCCATTGTGATTTCTCAGAATTTTTGCAAAATAATAATTTTCATTAGTTTCATGGTTTTCTTACACTAACTAGCACTACTCCAGTACCCAAGTATCCCACTAGTTATGTAAGAAATTTTGTGAATTTTTGTGTCATTTTTGTACAGCGGACGACTCCAGAAAGTTTTTCAGGCATTTCTCTTTAGAACGTTAGGAGCGTCTGTCTGACTTCTGTAGTAGCGTGGGGGTGGAAATTGCATCATGCAGGAACCTCAGGGTAAAGGGTGCATCTCAGATTAATCCGTTGCGCAAAATGACAGAATAGCACCCACACGCTCACAGAAATATCCCAAATTCGGTAGTTCTGTATATTCACTGCGCGCTGTAACGTAAAATGTGCATCGTCACTGCAAAGAATATTACTGAACTACATGTCATCAACTGACGCCAATTCCAGAAGCCGAAGAGCAAATTCAGAAGGTTACTGCGACTAGTGAGGTTTCAGTTGCTGCATAGCCTGGATCTTATGCAGGTAGCAGTGCAAAATAGACGACAGGCCTTTCCGTGCTGTTGCCCAATGCGGTGGGAAGTTCTCATGACACTGCACAAGCACTACACGGGGCACGTGCTGTATGGTCATTTACAGCAACAGCAACCGCGACAGTAACTTCAGCCGGCAAATGGTTCCTTCCTCTTCCAGGTACCACACTAAACTCACCCGTGTTTTCAAATTTCGTCGCCGTCATCGTATGACATCGCGTCTCTCATCAGATGCTTCAGTCAGCGGTACTCGCCTAACGCAGCACTAATTGCTGCCCTTCGAATGAAACAGTTACACTAACAGCGGACTGTCCGTCTCCTCGGTAACCACACTGTTGAAACGTCCCCTTATAAATTTAAGAATGACAGTGCTGAAAAAACTCTTTATTTGATACAGACAGCTGAAAACTGAAAATACTCTAACAGTTCTCTCTTTATTTATTCTGATCATCACTAAACCGACACACAATATTTTTAGCGCAACGCAATCCGACTTTCAATAATCCCTACAAAATAATGTCCTTGACTAACAATAACCCATACCTTTCATGAATCACTTACAAAAATCTTCGTTACTCGAACTACTGCAATACAGCGAGCGCCAATACTGCCAGCTAAATAAAAGATTCTAACTACTGATAGGCATACTTAGCAAATGAAAGATTTTGGTAGATAACAAACAATGTATTTACCTTAATAGTGTTCGAAAGTGTATAAATATACAGTTCATTACATCCAGTCTTACAAATTTCCTTTTTCTGACGGACACACGTCCAGATCGAACACACACACACACACTCACACTCTCTCTCTCTCTCTCTCTCTCTCTCTCTCTCTCTCTCTCTCTCCCCCCCCCCCCCCTCCCCACAGCCACCACTGCCGGCGGCTCACCTCGAACTGTACAACGCTACGCGCTGTTCACATCCAACAGCCCAACACTACAATAGCGAATATTCCAACAATTTAATAAAATTGCAGCCAAATAGCCATATACAGTTCCTTTGCTTAACATTTTACATTTACATTTTTGCATATTCATTTATCGATTTCACTCTTTTAGTGCACAGTTCTATGTGATATCGTTCACAGGCTTCGTTACACAGTTCACATACACATGTTGCGGTTGGGTCATGATAAGTTTTGTTTTTGCAGATTAGATGATGAAAGCCGTGAGTAGGAAGTCTAGTTACAACATGTCGCTGTTCGAAGTTTGGTGCTGTCCATGAGCGGTTCGTCATTGCTTCGGTGCCATAAAACTCTGGCCATATTTTTTCTCGTTTGTCCTCCATGATCTTCAGTTGCTTTCTGGAAGCTCTGGTATGTGGCATCATATATCGAAGTCTGATGTCTTCAATTAGGAATGTCTCTCTCGCTAGCAGGTACACTAGTCTAGATCTTGTTGTCTTTGAGAGACCTAGTGCTCTTTTTATATAGGTCGATTTTACCTTTTCTAGTGTTTCTAGATTTTTCTGTCAGGTGGTCCCATATAATCTCCATCCCATAGGCCAGGATTGGCAAGATTTTTGCGTTGAATAATTTCATGGCCGTTTCTAGACTGAGTAGGCGGATGTTTTTAATGTCCTGTATTGCTATTATTGCTTGGGCTGCACGTTCTGTTGTATGTTTTGTGAAGCATTTGGCTGTTGGTTGCAATGTCACTCCTAGGTATTTAAAGTCTGATGAGATTTTTATTTTTTGTCCTCTGACACTGATTTCCGCATTCTTGGGTGTTTTGCCTCCTTTTCTGAAAATTACCATTTCTGTCTTTGTTATGTTTATGTGTAGTTTGTGTTCACTGCACCATCTATTTTCTCAATGATTCTCTGCAGCTTCTGTATATCTGTTGAACCTACGGCTATGTCGTTAGCGTATGCATATACATACACATCTTCATTTTCTCCAATTCGGAGTACTTCTTCAGTGGCAAGAATGTACTGCAAAGGGCTCATTGGGTCACCCAGTAAGACTCCGTTCGATTTCAGAATGGGGTTCGAAAAAAAGAGGTTGTCTGATATTGTAATTAAATTGTATTCGAGGATTGATTTGATTATTCTTGCCCATACGCTATCTTCTCCCATTGTGTTTTCCAGTTTACGGACTATGAGCTCTCTTTCCAATAGGTTAAAGGCTTTGGTAAAGTCTATGACCACTGTGTAGAACATTTGTTTCTTTTGTAGCGCATCATCGATGTTGTTTAGAAGAAGCCTGACTGCCGTAAGAGTTTATCTTCCAGATCTGAAACCCATTTGTCGTTCTGGGAGATGACTGTCCACAGAGGCTTGGAATTTTTGTGTTATCGTTGAAAACATCTTGTATTGAGTATTTTCCAGGGCTATGCCTCTGTACTTGTTTGGGTCCATTGTGTCTCCTCTACCTTTGTACCGAACTTTTATTGTGGAGTGTCTCCACTGTGTCGGAATTCTTCCAAGTTCCAGGCATTTGTTAAACAGTTTGGTCCATATGTGTTGGAGGGCCTGTTTTGCATCTTTTATATGTTCATTATATATATTATCAGGTCCTGCTGCTTTCTTGTTCTTCAGTGCTTTTATTACTTCTTTCACATCATCTTCATTTAGGGTTTCCCATGTATTGTTTTCTTCCTTAGTTTGATGTTGTCTCTCTTTCTTTGGGGGTGTTTTGAGTCCTCGTTTGTTCAATATCTTACTGAAGTGGTCTTCCCATTCCTTCAGGTCTATATTTGGTGTATGTGCCATTTTTCTTGGTCTTGCTGCTATGTATGGGTCTTTCTCTGCTTCATCCGCTTCTTTTTGCCTCACTTTCTATGTATTCTTTTTTCTTCTCTGCTATTAGTTTTTTGTAGATTCTCCGTTTCTGCGTACAGTTTGTATGTTTCCTCGTCATGCTGGTTTCTTAGTCTGTGGAGGATTCGTAGAACAGTGTTCCTCTTGCTGTAGCATTCAGCATCGAACCATCTTTTGGCCGTCCTTGTTTTGGGGATTGTTTGTATCACTGAGTTTTTTTAGGACGTCTTCTATTTGGTCTGTTGCTTTTTCAAGGTCTCCTTCCTCTATGAAAGTTTCTATTTCTGTTAATCGTTCTTGCTCGTTTGTTAATTTTCTATATCAATTTTTCTTTGTGTGATTTGGTGGGTCTTTCTTGCTGGCGGTGACGTGACGATATTTACTTATATCTTCATTGGAATGTGCTTTCGTATAAGAGTAATGGAGTCATGCCATATTGGTTGAATACTTCCTTCTATGTCTCCCCTTGTTAATGCGATATCAATGGTGCTTTTCCCATTGTGGCATATGTATGTAGGTATCTGCCTATCGTTAAGTAGGGTGAAACCATATTCTAGGGTTTCAAGGACTAGTTTTGTTTTATAGTTTTCTGTGTCTATTGTGCAATTGAGATCGCCTGCAATAATGGTGGGTTTGCTGTCGCATTGTTTGATGAGTGTGACTATTTCGTCAATTATTTCTACAGCATTTGTGTGCGGTTTAAAATAGGCTGCAACTATACTTATGTTTGCCGCTTTTGTTAGCATACTATTTTCTTGTTTTATGATTTTTTCGGTGGGCGTCATCCAGGGTTTCAGTAGGATAGATATTCCTCCCATGGGTCGTCCTCTTTCTCCCTTCTTTGCCATTAGGTGATAATTATAGAAATTATGTTGCCAGCTGTCTATCAGGAAGGTTTGTTAGAATTGCAAGATCGGAGTTTTGCAGAATGTCTGTTGGTGTTAGGTTAATAGCACTTTTTACTCCCTCTGTATTCCACAAGACTGCTTTTATTTCTTGCTCTTCTGGTTTTCTTCTTAGTTTAGTTGAGCTCTGCTCCCTCTTCTATTGACCGTCTTGGGAAACGAAATCTACGTACTTTTATGTTTTCTGGCCAGAATTCTGGTTGTGTGATTTGTAGCTTTTCAAACGGAATGCCTACTTTGAAAGCTTTTTTGTCGCCCAGCCACGGACTGCACACAGCACAGTCAGTGATTTTCGTACAGAGCGCTACGTGGCGTTACCGCCATAAAAACCTAAACAGCCTACTTACACTGTTCATTCACCTAACAGCTTGTCAGATGAGAGCGTGGATGTCATACCGTGATCCTTTGGACAGCGCCTGATTTGTACCTGGTGTACTACATTGGAAGTAATTTGTTTTCCCGCGTAAATCCGTTCCCTATTAACGCATTACCGTATCTATGAAGTTTCGCTGCCGCTCGATGATTGTAGCTCATACTTGATCCCCGTGTGTAGCTGCACTTTGAACACCTAGTGCGACTCTCGCACTGTTGGCTGATAGTCGACTCTTGCGATATTGCTGACTGGCGCAAAGCGGCTCTCCGTTATGACTTGACTAAGCAAGCCGCATCGGTGGCGAGGATATGCTTGCGCCGACGTTTCTCGTTCGTCGATGCATCTGGGCCGAGGTATGAACTTTGACATGGTACTTCGTTCTTCGGACAACACAATTTCTGCATCCTATTATAATACAATACACTGCACAATCAAAATTCCATCACTTCTCACACCTAAATACCCTGCTAGCTTTATTCTGACCCTCCCATTTTTTGCTCTAAGAATGAAACAAAGCACACTGTCTTATCTACATCGATGAGCCGCAACATTATGACCACCTGCTCAATAGCTTGTTTGTCCGTCATTGGAACGAAATGCGTAACTGATTCAGCCTATCAGTGATCCGACAGTTTGTTGGTGGGTTTGTGGAGGTATGTGGCTTTCGATGTTACGCTCACGTAATATAATTCGTGTAAATAACGGTCCACTGATATGCGTACGTAGATGACTTCCATAGGATTGACATGGGGCAAATTTGGTCGCCGAGACATCAAGCTGAGTTCACTAAAATGCTCCTAACTACCGTTTCACGGTTGTTGCTCCGAGACACTGCCAGTTATACTGCTGGAAAATACCACCGCTGTCGGGAAAGATATCAAGCTTGAAGGATTGCACGTAGTTCGCAGTTGTCTTCGATTACTACCAATGGCAGGAGAATGTCTCCCATAGCATAATATTGCACCCACCTGCATGTGTCCGTGGCGCGCTGCACGTTTCGAGCCGCCGTTCACCTCGGTGATGGCGTTTGTGGAGACGACCATCGACCTAGTGTAACAGGAATGTTATTCACCCGAAGGGCAGACACGTTTCCATTGATGGACTGTCTAATCTCAATGGTCCCGTGCCCATTCCAACTGTAACTGACGATGTCGAATCAACATGTAGGGGTGGTCTGCTACAGAGCTCCATGTTCAACAATGTGCTCCGAAACACTTGTGCTTGCAACAAAATTGCGTTCTTTCGGCAGAAATACCAGAGACCACCATTTATCCTACTTCACAGAGCACACAGGCCTCCAAATCCCACGTACTGCGAAGAGTTGTGGACGTCCAACCATTTAGCGCCTAGTAATAGTTTCACTGTCTTCCCACCTCTTTCTCTAGATGCTCACGACAGTATCTTGTCAACATTCTGCGAGCTTCGCCGTTTTCGAAATAGTCTTTCACAGGCTCTGCATGATTATAGTCTGCCCTTTATCAAATTTGCTTATCTCAGTGGGTTTCACCATTTACAGGCCGCCCCTTTGGTAGGGCGATCCTCTGTCCGTGTCTGCTCCACTTACATACGTTTGTTACAGCGTCACGTGCTCACAAAGCCGATCATCGCGACGTTCACAATATTGTAGCTTTTCAGTGCATCTGATACGTCGTTTCCACCACCCGTCTTTCTTCCAACTGTATTTTTACACTCACTATATTATCTCACAGTAACTTGTACCTCGTCTTCCCAGAAAATCAGTATCTTCTATACCCTTCCGGTTGGATTTAACTCGCTCCTCCACATCCCCACACAGCATTGCTTCCTCCACTCTTTCCCTCTTTTCTATACACTTTGTAATCGTGGTCAGAGCTTTATCATTTTACCTAGCGAAATCCTGCTTTCCTACTACCAAAATTTTCACTTCTGGATCTGTACATCCCGGAAATTGTGACGAAAAATTTTAAAACCAGACACGGCCGTGCGCGCACGCCGGTTGTTTCGACAGGCGCTTGCGCGGCCGAACCGGCGAGTGACAGCTGAGTGTAGCATTCATCTTACGCTAACTGCGGAGAGCCCTACGTCATAGTGACGCAACGTTACGTCATCGTGACGTAAGAACACCTAAATCGACTTACGAGTACGTGTATCGATCTTTGCAGTTGTACCACAGAGGTTGCACGGTAACGTGAAAGCTAAATGTGATATGTTCAGCCCAGTTGAATTACTTATGAAGCTGGAATCCTAACAGTTTTGGATGTTATTGTTTGTTTCTTGAACATAATGAATGTCTGAACGACGGAACCATAACGAAAGAAAAAAGAAACGCTTGCAGTCATTTTTTTTTAAATCCGATGAATCGTCCAGAAAGCATGTGGAAGAAACGTGAAATAATTATTAAGCTGTAATCCAAAAAATTTTGGATGTTACTGGTTATTTCATGAATATAACGAAAGGAAAAAAGCTTTGTCATTTTTGAAAAATCCCATGAATTGTGCATGATTGTGTCTACAGAAACGTGAAATAATTAAATATTACGCTCTAATCCCAAGAATGTGGGATGTTATTGTGTGCTACATGAATATAGCGAATATCCGAACGAAGGAACCATAACCAAAACGGAAGTCAAAAAGCGAGTAGTCGTCCAAAAAAAAAAAATTATCCTGCATAAGTCATGTAGACAGACACGTGAAATAGGGAGAAATTAAGGTGTTTCGTATTTTTATGTAAGGCAATGGATTGTACATAACTCTTCTGGGCAGAAACGTTAAACCGAGAAAATGTGGTTCCAAAGATAATTCGGAATGTTTCTGGAGTTTTAATTTTGCCTTCATTCTTTATACGCTGTATACTGTAAAAAAAACAATGATATTTCGGTCTACAATTGTTATATTTTAATATGTAAGCAGTATCAACTACAAAAACAGTAAGTCTCCTAGTTGTTGCCAAATGATGTTGGAACACTGGCTGTCACAATGGATGAGCTACTTGACAAAATAGCCACAACAGCCCACAGTTTTAGCAGCACTAAGCGATGTTTCATATGCGATGGTGGAATACTGTGTGTTTATTCTCTCAATAAGCATGGTATTCATTTTGGGGATGTTTGGTATGATTACTACAGCTATTTCAATATTGCCTAAGAGTCATACAAAAAGTAGCTGAAAATGGCAAAAGCACTCACTGCTTTCAGTTGCTTAAAATTCTGGGAAATGTGACTTGCATGTCATTGTTTTCTCAGAGTATACAACATGTGCGCGAGCGCGCTAGCGCGCGAATGTGAGTGTGAGTGCGCGCGCGCACGCTCGATATCTGGGACAGCATTTATGAACAGCAATAGGTTGCACGTAGAGTGAATCGAAACGTTTTTAAGTATAGCGTCGTGTACTTCTCATACTAGCACGTGTCGCTAGTGAAAGCAATGAACTATTTTCATCGTGTGGGCTTTAAATGTTTCACACTATGTGATCTAGCCAACCTTACTGCAGTTATTTCTGAGTGCGATCTGATCTCCGAATTTAGTTTGCAGTTGTGGAACCGCAACTCGACTTGCGCTATAGTAACTATTTATTCTGATTTTTCTGGAAGTTTATCCGGATATGTGATATAGTCCGTTGAAGTCCTGACTCAGTAATTTCAATGATTCTCATTAACCTGTGTTACTTCATGTGACACAAACTCAGTTTTCCAATTTTGTTAAAATTTAAAAACTGACTGGTGAACGTAATTATCACTGCTACTTCCTGCCTGAGTTTATTTGAACTTTCCACAGCTTTTTTAGGGTTATGTGACCGATGTCCCTTAGCTCTGTCTTGCGGAGTGGTCCCGTGGTCGACTCCCGGCCGTGTCAAATATTTTCCCTGCCTCGAGATTACTAGGTATTATTTCGTCATCATCGTCGTCGTCGTCATCATACATCCCCATTACGGTCGGAGGAAGACAATGCCAAACCATCTCCGCTAGGACCTTGCCTAATACGGCGGTGCGGGTCTCCTCCATCGTCCTCTACGCTCCTTGGAGTATAGGACCTCGTCATCATGTGACGGATGCGTTGGTTGGCCTGTAGTGTGTAGCGTAGCCGAAACACAGAACTGCAACCATTCATTTTGGAGGACGTATGAATAATGACTCATTTACTACCGTATTTGCTGTTTGAGCAGTTGCACTTGGAAGCTCACGAGTTGTTAAACAATTATTTTTTGCAAACAACAAATTTTAGCTTCTCCATTCAACATTTATTATCCATACTGTCATCCGTGGTTGGAGTTTTCTGGGAACATTTGTCTTAATTATCTGTCACGTCACATTCGCTGCTCAGAGACACTCACCTACGCTGTTGGACACAACTGCGAAGCTAGTAGATCTCTTCCTCCTCGTCTCCTCCTAAGGCAGTTGCATCATGCCTAAGCACTTGGAAGACCTTCCAATTAATTCTTGTTTCAAGTCAATAGAAGATTTCGTTAAAAGATCTGTCAGCAGATCACTAGCTCGCGAAAGACAAATACCCCAGGTTCGAACCCTGATCTGGCACGCAGTTTTATTCGGCCAGGAAGAGTCGTATTCCTGTGATGATTAATGTTTGGCCTGCCTCACAAATGCAACGTTTGATTAGGACAATAAATCCACTGTTTCCATAACAAAAATGGAAGTATCTCGTTTGATTTTCGATTCATATTAACCCCCCCCCTCATTAAATCTCATCCTCCTTGATGACGTGTTTATAAATCACATTTGCTAAGTTATAGATGGGCATCTGATAGGGTCCAATTTCTAAACATAATATCAATGAAGATGAAAGATTACTGACTTTTGCTGCATGGCTACAAGGTACCATATGTAAAGAAATGTGGAGTAGGGTGTATCAGCTTCTTTAACTGACGATATTACTTTCTTATGTTACTCTTATCGCTACACAGCAGCAGAACTTTGCTTTTATTTATTACCGGTTGTGTATTAGTTTGAGGACATTACTCTCGTTTGGAATTACTGAGAAGGAATTAATCAGCCGCAATTCCTATACTGGAATTACTGTTTGAAAAGTATCGGTAGTTGCTACATTTTTACATTGAAGTTTCGTTTCCTACTGGATGTACAATTGTGAGAAACTGTGTCCCTAAATTTCCATCAACAAAATTTTTCAGTGTTAATTTCATGGTCAAAGTGGTTATTACCTTATTTTTGTGACCCGTACTCCAAACAAACTTCTAAGTATGAGGGAATACCTAAACGTTGAAAAACGTAGTGTAAGTATTACGCTGTTTTGATTATTAGAACGTATTGGAATTTATTGGAAACGTGGTCTCGTATGAAACTTCCTGACACATTAAAACTATGTGCCGGACCGAGACTCTAACTCGGGACCTTTGCCTTTCGCGGGCAAGTGCTCTACCAACTGAGCTACCCAAGCACGACTCACGCCCCGACCTCACAGCTTGGGTAGCTCAGTTGGTAGAGCACTTGCCAGCGAAAGGCAAAGGTCCCGAGTTCGAGTCTCGGTCCGGCAAACAGTTTTAGTCTACCAGGAAGTTTCATATCAGCGCACACTCCGCTGCAGAGTGAAAATCTCATTGTGGTCTCTTATGTTGAACAGTTCGTAATATTTATGACAGTGGAGAAAAGGTAAGGACTACAACGAAGTAAACGAAAGGAAGGTTGACTGGGGGCCACAATTAACAAAAGAAATGGTGGTTTTGCGACACTAATAATTAGCCAAGTAAGAAAATGAGTAATGCGTATCACACAAAGAGTAGAAGCACATCTCTACAATTTATTTTTTTATTTCTTATTCATTTGGGATTAATAATGCGATAACAGGTTACAAAAATAGATGTGATTTATAGAGAAACATTTCAGAACAGTTACCATAAAATCAAAACAGCAGGAAAGTTCAGCAGTAATATTAACTATTCTATAGCCCACTTCTATTGGCTCCCTTGTATACATGTATCTCTTGCATATTTGATCAACACTTAGCATGAAATGGAGGTGCAGTTAAATACGTCAACTGTGTAAACATTTTTTCTTTTTATCTTCAAGGCTGTAAATGCGACTTGCGAAGAGTTTTAGCTGAAGGCAATTACGTACAATAGTAGTTTCAGTGGCTTTGTCTAAAGGAGACAACAAAAATCCAAGTCGTTATACTAAGCCTTTTTCTAGTACGGATTCCCCGTTGGACGTAGGATGATGTCATAAACCTGTAACATAAAAAGAAATCTTATTTGTCTTTCATTGTTCAATGTTAGGGAAAATTCAGAGAATTTCATATAATCCTTAGATAGCAATGTTTGTCTTTTGCTTAACGACGAAGAATGACAACTGCGTATTATGAGAATGTAGAACCAATAACTTAATTCATGGAAACCTTTGTTTGATAACACATTTTGGTGAGCTTAGAGCCTTGCGGACGGGCAGCCAGTAACGTATTGAATCCAGCGTCTGAGGTAAATGAGCCAACGATCTGTCCCTAGCCAGCTTGAAACAATCTGGTGCCGAGATTGATTTGATAATACTACTGACATCTGTCAGAGTGAGGTTTGTATTTATTCTGTTCTGAGTAACAGATACATGCACGAGTCGTTATTTCTGCCGTGTTCATTTCAACCTTATGTTACTGAATACTTGCTCGCAAGATTATTGTCTTTAAACTACATAGTGTATCATTCAAAATCTACCAGCCATGTTGTATCACAGCATTGTTCATAGGGTGGTGGCTGATTAGGTCTTATTCGGTTGTATGAAGTAAGGGTAATTTTCAGTGACTCATGTTCTGACTCACTTTTTTTAAAATAATGCTGTGTGATTTCAGTGCATCGCTACGTTTCTGTAAAACAGGTAAGCTGAGACATACGAGTAGCGAGAGAAATAGAACACATTCGGCCGTCAGGAGGGCACTGCGTGAAGCCTTCAACGTTAAACACAGCAAAATTTCATCGGAAGACATCTCAGAAAACCAAGAAACTATCTTCATAAGTAATGGTTAGCAGCGGCGCTGAAATTCGTGTCCAGACACTCTTGAATGACACAGGATCCAAAATTCGTCACAGCAAGCAAGAAACGAAATATTAACCCTGAATGTAAATGTTTCTGCACGGAAAATGCAGGAGGCCCTTATTCTCGCCACCGCAACGATTTGAATCCGTGTCAGTAGTGTTGAGATACAGCTGGAAATTCAAAAGTTACAGCCTTCAATGGGCTCGTTTTCTTGGTCTTCGTATTCGTGAATAATGTTGTATAGGCCGTTGGCTATGGAACAATAGCTACCATATCCCGTGTAATAGTAATGAAGTTCCTCTACAGTTTTTGGTGTCAAAGCGCATAATGACTATCACATAATTACAATTATTTGAATATCAGTTAATTAAGTCTTTGGACAGTTTATAATGAGAAGAGGACGAGAGGGGAAGGAGATCGTCACTGACATTATTGTAAAGATGAGGGAATAGAGTTTGAAACGCAGTCACTACTTTCCTACAGTCATGTGTATCAGAGCGTCACACAACACGACATTCAAACAAAATTGTAATGTTATCACAATGTACAGAAGGTATTAAGTTTCATGTGGTTGCTGGTGTTTGCAAGAACTGTTCGTTAGAAAAAACGCAACAGTAACCACTAAAGTTTATGCCAATAGTAATTGATTTCTTAGTAACTAGAAAACTAGTTACTGTAGTAACTAAAGAGTATAGTAACAGTTCACTTTTTGTATCATCAACACACCTTGAATTTATAAATTCAACAGTTAACCTTTCTGTTCCGTGGTTGCTGTGGCTTCGTTAGCAAGTACTTGTTAATTTAATATTCAAAGGTGGCACAATTAGCTCTGTAATGTGAAAGTTTAAGCTGTTTGTCTGGGCACTGTCCCTGAACCTGCGCAGTAGTATGAAGTTGCCGTAATATATTGTTGCTTATTACATCCGAATTCTGCAACGTCGTTAGCCAAACAGTCGAGGGGAATATGAAGCAAACTTACAATCGTAGGGGGAATCGACAAAGTGTGTAATCAAGGAGAGCAAGCGCAATGCTCGCTCACCTTCACTGAATAGTAAGAATGGCCACCGAGATTTAACACTGTGCAAAATGGTAACACTGACAGAACAATAAGCTCAGGTGTGGAACAGAATATGTTTACTATTAGTGGCTGATCTAACCATGGGAAAGATGTAGAACAATGTAAGAGATCTTTTCATTCAGTTGATTAATAACGCTACCAGCTAAAAATACTGGTTAATCATTTTATTTTAGTGCCATAACCTGATTTTGGCTGCCATGCCCGTCTTCATATGGCTAATATTTTTCGTGACGTAAATGTTTTGCTGAACAGCATTTCGTCTGCTCCACAATACGTTTCAGTAGATTGCTATTTCTTTTGTTGTGGTCCATGTGGTTTTCTAGCTCTATGTTCCATTCCATCACAGGACACACAAGTGTGTAGCTCATGTGCTATGGTGAACACGCATTTTAAGAACATTATTAAGTGTGCCACAGAAATTTGCTTACCATGTGTGTGATGCGGTGGAATTCAAAAACATACATTGATCTAGAAAACCACATTGACAACAACAGAACAAATCACCATCCATTGGAACGTATTGTGGAACTAACGACATGCTGTTGATCGAGACATGTAAGTTACGAAAAATATTAGTCGTCTGAAGATGGGAATGTCAGCCCGAAACCGGTTATGGCACTAAAGACTTTGAAAAGTATTTTTGGCTGTTTGAGACATTCACCAACTACCGTTAACGGCTGCGGAGTTCACAAGATCCAACATGGATAAAATAACTCCTTTTAATTTGCATTAAGTCTGAGTAAAGCAGATTTTAATCTGTTCTAATTGTCTGACAGTTGACAATTAGTTGAAGGAGGACACAGGTTTAAAAATTTGACTTTATACAAAAATGACAGTAACACTATGGGGAAATACCAAATTACATGGAAGGCTGCACGGAGAAAACTCAGCAAATTATCCTTGTCTGGAGACATAACGAATTCAGCGTTAGAGAGACAAAGTTCACGACATAATCAAATGAGCAACTGACGTTGCTTGTCAGAACAAGCAGCAAGGTGCTGAGAGTACATGTCGCCCCCACGATCAGCGAAGCGTGTGCCCTTTTGTAGCCGGAAGACCAAGTGCCACGAAAATTACCGGGTGGTTATATCTAAACTTTCCCTACTTAACACGTTATGACACGGAAACTAATTACCGTACAGGTACCATACTTGGTAGCATTAATGCCCAGAGTATAGGGTGCATGGTATCCATGCGACACACCCGCCAACGTACAGTTCCAACTATGGCCATTAGGTGCCAACTATGGCCATTAGGTGCCGTTATCAGCCATCGTGATTCATAGTCCCACACACCTGACCAATCGCAGTGCACTTGTTGACGAGACAACATGAGCCTGGACAAAATGAGCACGGCATTATTGTTGCAGCTCTGTCATCAATACAACGGTAATGCTGCAGCTGCACTTCGAGAATATCGCTGACTGAAAGGATTACGGAAGGGTCCTCTCTCTCCACCTGCTGAGCGGATTGGCCCATGGTCCACTGTACGGAAGGTGCTTCGAACCATTCTCAAATGGTATCCGTACAGGATCCGTATCGTACAGCGGCTTGCACTATAGGACGCACAACGACGTGTTTATTTCGCTCTCCACTTTCCCGCAAGGATTGAAGTTGAGGAGGGCTGGCCCTGGACCCTCCTATGGACAGACGAAGCTCACTTTTCTCTGACGGCTCAGGTGAACGCACGTAATTGCCGAGTGTTGTGATCTTCTCCTCCAGTCACAATGCACGAACCCTGTGTAAGGTTAACGTGTCACCACATGATTTGGCTTCGCAGCTACGTTCATCATTGGCCCATTCTTTTTTCAACAGGCTGGCGCTCAAGGACCAAAGACGTACAGTGTAACTGGTCAGCGTTGCTGTGATATGCTTCGCCATCATGTCATACTCGCCCTATAGGACAGACGCACTGAACTCAACAGTTTTCATGCAAGATGGGACCCCATCGTACATTGCTCGTGAAGTTCACCTGCTTCTCCGAAACATTTGGAAATTAATTATCAGCGTTCGTTTCCTAATGCTTTGCCGCCACGACCACCTGTTCTCACTTCCTGTGATTTCTAGTTGTGGGGCTACCCGAAAGAGAGGGTTTACCAGGGGAACATCCACACATGTGCTGATTTGAAGCGCAGCATATCAACAGAGGTAGCCAGCATACCTACAGAAAAGTGTTTCATTTTAACTGATTCCTTGACATTAATGCTACCAAGTTTGATCCTCGTGCGGTATTTAATTTGTGACGTAACGTGTTAAATAGGAAAGTTTAACTGTAACCACTAGGTAGTTCTCCCTCAACACACTACTTTCAAGGAACTACACATGGAGGGGATGACTCAATGCTATTGCCAGTTTGACAGATGGTAATATATATTGCATGAAAAAACGGAGGAAAAAAGCAAAAACTTCCCACTCTTTGCATGAAAAATGCACATTAACAAACAAGGTTGGTACTTGACTAGATCAACGTCTCCTCGATAGGTAAGTCTCTTCGCGCCAAACTATGTTGAATGACCAAAATTTCTGCACCACAGAATCTAGGCTTCTGATGTTTGTGCAGGAAAGGCAGTGGTGGTACAGCAAACCCCCACCCCTAGGTATGCCATGCGCCAGCGCTGCTAAGAACTACTTCACGTGAGGCTGCATACTCACTTCGTAACAACTGCCTGTCTCCCTAGTTCCGTATGGTTTCTAGAACGAAACCGCTTTCTTCTCCACCCTGTTTTTATCGTTGGGCAGTGGTCGTGCCGTTTTGTGTAAGTGCATGCAAATGGATATCTCTGGAAGGATAACAACTCTGTTCTTGCAAATCCAGCTGCGTAAAAGAAGTTAACCCCACATGTCGTGTGTCGCGAATTCGCGTCATACCAAAGCGGCGCTAATAATTCGAAGGTTATCCGTTACTGAGCGCCAGTGATTGGAGGTGTAGCTTCCACACGAAGTTACCAACGATTCTGACACGTGCTGTCCATTCCTTTGTGTACACACACACACACACACACACACACACACACACACACACACACACACACACACACACGATACGTTATGTAATTTTTTGCTCCAATGAATGCATAAAATAACCAAAAATAGTAGTCGAGCTCATCGTAAAGATCTGTCCAAAACACGGAATTTTAACTGTTCCATGTGAATACATTTACCAGTCAGTTGTACACATCAAAAATGACAATGGTAATTACTGCACATACAGCTCTGTCCATGATCATGCAAGGAGAGAGACTCAACTTACATTTACCAAGAAAAGAATAAACAAAGCTCTAAACACGATTTTCCACCAAGGAATAAAACTGTACAATAAATTACCAAAAGAGATTGAAGAAATTGCAAAAATACACTTGTTTGAAAAGGCACCTAGAAAGTACCTGTTATGCAATAAATTTTATTCATTGAAGGATTACTTAGTTGATAAAGTCATACAAATAAAAATAACAATGATTATAAAATATCCAACATTCCACATAACACCTTCAGTTGTTTTTTTTTCCTTCTTTTTCCTTTCTAGAAATACTTACACCCAAGCTATGCGTAGCACAATACTAACACCTCCTCCTCTTTCTGAGCTCAAGCATTACATTATTTAATAAGTTATTTGTAAAAAGTATGGTATACCAGGAGTAAATCTAATGATTGTTTCTAACTAGAAGTCAGTAAATATGTGTGTATACGAATTAGCGAATTTCAAATTGATCTATATTTGTAAATACTTTGACATGTCCTATATCTTTTGGAAAGGGATAAAGCTACTACTACTACTACTACTACTACTACTACTACTACTACTACTACTACTACTACTGTTAAAATTGTCATAAAACAAATTGCAAGTCAGATGAATTCGCAATTGCGACCAATGGCTACAACCAGCTGTAGAATGGCATGACAATGAAAATTCGTGCCTGACCGGGCCTCGAACCCGGATTTTCCGCTTATCGCGAGCGCTCGCCTTAATGGCTCTGAGCACTATGGGACTTAACTGCTGAGGTCATCAGTCCCCTAGAACTTAGAACTACTTAAACCTAACTAACCTAAGGACATCACACACATCCGTGCCCGAGGCAGGATTCGAACCTGCGACAGTAGCGATCGCGCGGTTCCAGACTGTAGCGCCTAGAAGCGCTCGGCCACTCTGGCCGGCGCGCTCGCCTTACCGTTAGGCTATTCGTGCACGTTTCACGGTCAGAAGGTCTATAACTAAATCCAGTGTTTTAGGTTCAGAATCTCGCGTAAATATTGTCACAGATGTGACATACCGAGCTACACCCAACATGTGTAATATACTCGTACCTTAGATGAGTATGTACAAGATTTCGCTGTCGGTTACAGAACTTTTGAAGATTTTCTTTAAAGGTGAAATTCGGTCAGTTATTAAGGGGTCAATGTGTATTCTAGGATATTTGTGCTGCCTTTCTGATGCCACCATCTTATACAGCTAAAGGATAACATTTGATATACCAGGGCGTGTACAGATGCATATGAAGTCACTACTGCCGCCACCGCCCCACGTAGTTTGTAAACGTAATGAGAAAGGAAACCGTTATTAGCGTAAGAGGTACCAACCGCAAAGCATCGTACAATGGCTTGCGGAGCGCATGTGTAGATGTAGATGTAGAAGACAGAGCTGATACGAGATGCAGGAGTGGCTTACCTGCACGCGTGGGTGCTGGGACAGCATGTAGATCGCAGCTTCTGCAACATCTTCTGCTTCCATATAATTCAGCTGGTTATATAAGTCTTCCGTCCAGTTGGTGGTATTAGTGAGGATCTCTGTCTTCACCATTCCTGGGGATATTTCCTGCACGGAAGGCAATATCAGTGTAAACGATTGTGTATATCTCCATAATCATAATTCAGAAGAAAAAAGATTACTGAAGTGAAATTAAGTCCGAAAGAATAATTTGTCTTTTTTCTCTAAATTAAGCTGCTTTCACTCCGTAATTAACTACGTGAATCACTAATACCATTAAAATAAGTCCAAGACATGAAGAATAGAAACTACATGTGCGAATTTTTTTGGAATAAACCACAACTCTCGCAGCACATTCTACATCCTTAGTCACCTCAATAGGAGAACCTTTTACAACTAACTTTTCCCCATTTTAAATGGAAGTAACTGCTGTATAGAGTTAAAGGACGGAAGTAACTTCCGTATGCAGTGTGACTGCCACGTAACGTCTCGATAAAACTTTGACAACACACAGGAAGAACCCTTATGGTATAATACAGAAGGTAACAAATGAGAAACAGAAATGACATTCAAAAACAATAATTGCAATGAAGTCAGATGGTCCTCTAGACGTTACATCACAAGTGGCCCATCAGGGCCATCCGACCGCCGTGTCATCCTCAGCTGAGGATGCGGATAGGAGGGGCGTGTGGTCAGCACACCGCTCTCCCAGTCGTTATGATGGTTTTCTTTGACCGGAGCCGCTACTATTCGGTCGAGTAGCTCCTCAATTGGCATCGCGAGGCTGAATGCACCCCATAAACGGCAACAGTGCATGGCGACCCGGATGGTGACCCATCCAAGTGCCGGCCACAGCCGACAGCGCTTGACTTCGGTGATCTGAAGGGAACTGGTGTATCCACTGCGGTAAAGCCGTTGCCAGACGTTACAAAGGGCGGGGCACTATTCGCAACACAGCGTGATGATCACGGATATTTCAACGCCTGCTCTGCTACGTGCTCCCATACTGGCTGTAACATCGGCAAGCGGTTCTTGCCGTAGGGGCTCCATTCCTTCACCGGCACTGTCACTGTCATTTTTGCACGTAGAAATTCTGCAATACGTCTCCCCAACGCATCCCACACTTCCTCAATAGGGTTTAAGTCGGGAGATGGGGAAGTTAGTCCATTCGTGTGATACCCTCTCGTTGCAAGAACTGGTCCACACGCTCAGTTCTATGCGGCCACTGATCTGTAAAAACGATGTCAGGGCTGAATCCGCCCCCTGTAGCGACGCACATGGGGAAGGTGTGCAATGTCACAAAGCTGACCAATGTGTGTACCCTGTTCACAGATTTGGAGGTCAGCTCGCGATGCAACATTATGCCTCCCAACACTTGGGACACCAACGTATTACGAGGGTTGCCCACGAAGTAGAGCAACGCATTTTTTCTCTCAGCCGAAAACAATGCTACGAATGTAAAACGTTACGTATGTATTATCTGAAGTCTCCTGAGTGAGCCCACAAAGTTCCCGTCAGTTCAGACAGACAGCGTATCTGCAGAACAGTTTCAAAATGACATCTTTAAGTGATGTACCTGCAAGCAACGTGCCGTCATTGAATTTCTTACTGCAGAGAAATAAACTGACGAATATTCACGAACACTTTTACAGTCTACCGAGCATGTGCTGCCGATGTACGGTTAGTCGCTGGGCACGGTGGGTGAGGTCATCAGAAGGCAGTTCGGCGGAGCTCTAAGATTTGCAGCGGTCTGGGAGACCATACGCGGCTGTCTTACCTGACCTAGCCCCCTGGGACTTGTTTCGGCCATTAAATGATGCCATTCGTGGAGGACATTGAGGAGGATTAGGTGGTGGTTCACACAGTGGAACACTGGTTCCGCCACGAGGACAAGGATTGGTACTGACAGGGCATACGCCCACTTGTTTCGTGCTGGAGGAAGGCCATAGAACGAGATGGGGATTACCTGGAAAAATAGGATGTGTAGATAAAACATTCTTTGTTTGTGTAATTCCCATTACATTCAATAAAGAACTGTTGAAGAAAAAATGTGGCGCATTACTTTTTGAGCAACCCTCATATGTTTAACAACTCTGGACGTACCCTCATATGGTGAGTGGCGGAAATGTGTAATGTTGCCAGGAACATTGTTGAACATGGTCGTTTCGGTAAGCCCGTTGTCTGAAACATGGAAATGTGTGTCTTCCATGGCGCATTGCACGCTGGACAGCCGATAATACCCCACATACTACACAGCTCCTCTACTGCCTCAGTACGCACGGGCACTGGTCAATGTTCCATACTGAATTGAGTGGCGAAGTATGTGGGATCCAGTAGATGAAGCAGATGGTGTGAACACATCTCCATCCCAGCAAGGTGGGCAACAGAAAATGTACCATTCCCCATGCGTAACCATACAGTACTTTAGTGGACTGCGACGTCGATCTTTCACAGGTAGCTGTTAAGACCATTCTACAGTTACCGAAACAGTGGAGTACTCAGTCATTCTTCATTAATGGGTATGGTGTGCGCTCCATGATTTTCCTGATGCTTCACCACTTTCGCTACCTGTTCCACATTGTCAATTCATACTGTATCTAGGACAGAGCCATGGCCAGCTTGCGCTGATGCCGTTTGTTCTTTGGCAGTTTTTCGCAATCGAGTGGCTCCTTATTTATCCCTGAGTTACTACCATAACGAGTTGCTGACTTGCCTCCGCCAGTGGCAGCACCAGCGCTTGTTGATACTAGTACTGCTGTACCATCTTTGGTGTGACCGCTCTATTTGCGTGTGGTGGTGGTTGTGTGTGTGTGTGTGTGTGTGTGTGTGTGTGTGTGTGTGTGTGTGTGTGTGTGTGTGTGGCAGTTGGTCGGATGGGACGGAGCAGCAGGGAAGTCTGCACAGCGTGAGGTCAGGCCGGAACCACTGGACGTGTGCACGTGCAGTTGGATGGTCAGGCGCTAGCTGCGAGAGCTACAAACTTCGTTGCCCACCGAACCTGGACACTGAAGCTGAGTGATCAGTTAACCTGTTCTGAAACCTGAACTGCTGCGACATCTCCATTCATCGCCTTTGTTGCTTCCTGGGCCATCCCTGCTAGCAGCAATGTATGGTGTGTTGGAGTCTTCTTCCTGTATGGTCTAACTATTAAAATGGTTGTTACTTATCAGTGAAGTTCACCAACGGTGTTTTCTGGATTGTGGCCGTTAACGCCCCAGTTACCTGCCCCGGTCGTTAGCATAGTTTTCCGGCAGTGTCTTCCTCGCCGTATTGATGGTGCCCGACCTGGCGTGTAGTTAGACAGCCTTTTAGTTGTTTGTTCATATTTTTTCTTGTAAGTGGTTATTGGGCCTTGGCTGTTTTTAGATGCCAATTTTGAAGACGTAGTGCAGCTGGCATCATCGTCCTCGGCTGATATTTTCGGTTGTCGTACCGTTGGTCGAGCGGAAGGGAATTGATTAGGTTGTTGGTCGGTCCTTCAGCCGTCCCTGGGTCGGGTTGCCATCCGATTATTTCACCTTACTATTGGCTGCCTGTCTCACCTCACCTTACATTAGAGCTACCTCCTCAGGGCGACCCTTGGAACACTTCTGAGCACCACTGTTCTGTTAGTTTTAGCCTGTGATTTTCATTGTAGTCTGATGTACTGTACGAGGCCTCCAGCTGTCTATTAATTTAGTTTGTTTTAATTTTAAAATAAGGCCTTCAGATGAATTAAAATTTGAAGATTGATTTGTTTAGAAACTAAATTTTGAAAGTAAGTTCCATCTGAAATTATTGTTATCCAGTCCCTAAGCGTCGTGTTGTTCAATGTGTTGTGTGTGGCCTTCATCATTTACGTGAATTTTTTTTAATTAAGGCCTTCAGCCGACTTTATTCTTTAAAGTAATTTTGATAACTTGTGTTCAGGCCTTCAGCCATTCTTGTTTTTGGTGTGTTTTTGGGCCTTCAGCCTAGGAGGTATTGTAAGTTTTCTTAACTAGGCCTTCAGCCGTATTGTTTTAATTTGATCCTTTGAAGGCCATGTGTAATTAAGTGGTTCTTAGGAAAATAAAGTTGGTGTGTTTTGTGCAACTAACAGTGGCTGATTACGGCCCCCTCCACGATCATAACCTGATCCACTATCCTTCAATACTAGATTTCAAGGACCAAACCCTTTGTGTGTTATCTAAGTTTTGAAAACATTCACCGATAAAGAACCTGGTAATGATAAAGGGAGATGAGTCAAAGGACTCCGCAAGGTACCATCCCAGTATCCCCAACATGATCTGTATTTCCTAACACCGATTACAGTTCATGTCTCGTGCACTGCACATCTGATCCTTGTCAGTATGATGTTGCACCACGATACTGACAGAAGGATGCACTACATGCAGTGACATCCATTACAGCTTTATTACTGGATCAGCGCAGCATCAAAGGTATCAATTTGGCGCTCTTTTTCACAACTGTAGGCGTGATTTTTGGAATATACTTATACATTATAACAAAAGGCGAATATCACAAAGATGAGAAGAACATGGAGTTCTATGACGGACTCCGCTCACCCCAACACGGATGTTGCTCTTCCTGGCGACGAGGTCCTTCCTGAGGCCTTCCAGGAGAACCCGCACTGCATGCTTGGTAGCGGCGTACATCGCGGTGTCACTGTTAGCTGGCGGTGTGTGTCCCCAAAGACTGGAAACAGTTAAGTCTGCATCACATTTTCAGCAGCACACGTACAGGCTTTTAATTCAGTTAAATATATTCCACTGAAATAAAAAACGACGATGAGGCCCCTTTCAATATTTAACTGATATGGACAAAACACTTCGGCATCGTGAAATCATTGTATACAGTGACACGGGTTATGGAAACAGCAAATAACTTAACATTTCCATCAATATTAATTTAACACTATTTAACGTTGTGTTTTCCAAGCACTGAGAGAAAATTCAGCTGGAACATTTATAGTGTAAAACTGTGATGCAAAAAATTTGAAGTAAGAAACTTTACCAACAGTATTTAAATACGGCGAAGTACAAAGAATGATAGGAAAGATTTGAAAGGTATTTACACGTGAGCAGGCTACTCAAAACATTGAAACAAAATAATTTCACCCACTTCGGACTATAAAACAATTCTTAAATTTTCATCACAAAAGGCTAATTTTCCCAGATTTGGTTTAAGGAGGACAAATTATATATATGTTATGCCTCAGAGGTCGATAAACTATTCATCAAGCACGTTTGGGAAATAAAAGCTTTTCTCTCTGAGACTCCTTTCTAGTCTGGAGTCCTCGCGTCTTTCAATGGAGGCACCTCATTTTCAGTCTTTTGAACATGGCTGCACTACAACTACGGTTACAGAACAGCAGGTGTAAGACTACCAACCAGTTGCAATAAATGGTCTTTTTCAAATAACACTTAGCATGGTTTCGACTGATTTAAACCAGTCTTCCTCATGAGGACACACTGTTTTAGTATTTTCAACTTTATGCCCATATATTTGGAAACAGCCTTAGATACCTTGGCAGGCAGAAACCACCTATTCGAACTCGTTGCCTTTCTGTTACACCTGCGGTTCTGTAACCGTTGTTTTAGTGCAGCCATGTTCAAAATGTTGAAGTTACTGCCTGACAAGGTGCGTAAGGCAGTTTCTACATATCTGGACGTCAAGTTGAAAATGATTGAATACTTTGTCCTTCTGAGGAAGACTGATTTAAATCAGTCAAAATCATGGTGAAGGTTATTTGAAAACCATTTATTGCACCTGGCTGGCTATTACACCTGCTGTTATTTTCAATCGTTTTAAGTGGAACGTAACATTTCAGCTGCTTTTCCACCGCTCATTTCGCTAGAGTCGGTGCAGAGAAAGCAAGTTGCTGAATAACGTCATAAATATGGAACAAACTGACACCTAGCTGGCTCCTGAAGTGTCTTTACAAAAGAGTGAAACAAATCTGAAGTTGTATATTGGGAAAGTAGACCTGTTTCCACCACGCTTTCCTCTGTAACGTTGCCTATCGCTGTTACTAAACCAAAATGTAATAAATCCTTCACATCCGAAAGTGATTCTTCATGATTTGTTCTATGAAACTTAACAGTTTTTGCGAAAATGTGAATGAATGATTATACTTCTTAGACTATTACGTTTATTTCCTGATCAACCTCCGCTATAAACAGGGGAAGAGCAGTTGACTTCAGATCAAGTGAAGAAGAACAAGAAAGAAGCCCCTAAGTAAATCGTGGTCAACAGAATCAGCAGAAAGAATGTCGAAAGAAGTTTGATACTGAAGTATTGAATATCAGTTTTAGGTTTTGAGGCTGTTGAAACGATAATGAATACCACAATAGGCAGTTCGAGAGAACTTTACACCCTCAAGAAAGCAATCACAGAGGTTAGACAAACCAAGGTACAAAGGAGGCAAATACACCGCTGGCCACCGTAAATGCAACACCAAGAATGACAAGAGGTAGCACAACAAAATTTATTTTGTAGATAACATGTTGACCAAGTATCAAATGATTACGTTTACAGGCGTCTGTGACATGTGGTTCCTGCCAGAATCCTGCCAGACATCCGTCTGTCATCACACCATTGGCGACGGAGACGTCTGTGGCTCTGCGTCAATGGTAGACGAAGCAATGGACGTCTTGCGGACAGACCACTCTGCTGTAAACGGCGTCGAATGGTACGCGCAGACACTGGATGATGCGTTACAGACGCAATGTGCTGTGCTATGGTTCGGGATGTCACTGAGCGATCCGTCACTGCCATGCGCACAATTTGCCTATCAGCACGTGCAGTGGTGCACCGAGGTGAATGCGATCGACCACGTCGGTCCGTCGTACCCTCCTGCATCCAACGGTCACATATCCGCATTACAGTTGTTTGGTTTCGTCCAACACGACTAGCGATTTCTCTGTATGATAATCCACAATCTCGGTAAGCCACTATCCTTCCTCTGTGGAACTCTGATACTTGATCAAAAGATGTTCGCTGTTGTCTACGAGGCATAACTGATCGTCTTGTGAAACAACCACAAGGTAAACACACGTGCCGAACGTACACTCGTCGAAATCGCCAAGCCTTAAATGGCGCTATGAGGTGGCGCCACAGGCGCGCGTGATGTGCGTCTGCGCTGAAATTCTAATCAGTTGCATATCTCATCGCTGCAAACCCATGGTGTAAATTTCACTTGATTCGGATGCTTCCTTCAGGGTGTTGCATTTACGGTGGCCAGCAGTGTATTTCAACAGATCAACCAAAAAAGTGAGTACAAATCACTCAGGAATGAAAACTCTACGAAGTGCAGTGAATCTGAAGTTGCATAGTTGGAAGAGAAATCATGAAGCAAACCAGAAACAAATGATCATCTGAACGACCGATTCAGCATACCAGAGTCAAAACAGCCTTCAGTGAACGTTAACGTGAGGGCGTCAACACGGAGACTGCAGGGGAAGGCGACTGATAAAAGCAAAGGAGAGTGAATACATGGAATTGGTACGTTTGGAATATGTAGAGGATGGGGGACGTTTTTGGTGACAAGATATAAGAAACGCGTGTCAATTTGAGACATCAAGTTTAGTATTAGAGTGATGAGTTTGACAGTTTGGAACACTTGCTACCAAATAGGGCAGTTGGCGGAAAGTGAGGAACAGTTATTCATATTGGTTTGGAAATTCAATGTGACTAGATACATACCATCTGACTTGTCACCCACACAAGCACGAAATTAGCAAGAATAGATAAATGTGTCCAGAATTACACCGTCAGCTTGACAGTTCATACATTTTAGTTGCTGAGAAGATAATAACCGATGACTGGATGGCTTCCAGTTTGGATTCATGAGAGTAAGGGCACGAGAGTGGCAGTTCTGACTTTATGCTGTGTAAGAGAGGCAAGGCTTAAAATATCAAGACGCTTCGTTGTGGTTCGTTTGGAAAAGCGTTCTATAATACAAAAACTTGAATGGTGTCAAAGTCTCATAAAAAATGTTTATTTGTACTTCATAAGGGCTGACAGTAATGCACACTAAGTGCAAGGACCAAGAGGTAAAAATAAGAATGACAGATCAAGGGCGAAGTGTTTGAGTATAAATACCTTAGGCTAGAATGCTACAGTTCTCTCCTATGGTGTAATATGTTTAAGAAGGAAGGACAGTAGTAATAAGTAGATTTATAAGTGAGACTTAACTTGATGCTGAAATGATAACTATCAGAATCATCGATAACGATGCTATCAACAATGAAAGAGGAAGAATTACAGTACAGGGGAATGGAATGCACAGTCTATCTGATAATATGGATCGAGGGTATACCAAATGAATCCTGAATTATTGAGGACTATCAGAAATGATATTAGCAATTAACTTTAGGGCAAAATCAGAGGACCAAATGAAGGACTTCTAACTTAGAAGCAAAATTCAACACTTAACGAAGGAAGGAGGCTTTAAGAAGCAAGACTATCACAGGCATAGAGGACATTCCTCGCGAACAGGATATTATTTGTATCAAACATAGGTCCTAATATGATGAACAAATTTGAGAATGTACGTCTGAAAAAGCATCATATGGAAGAGCATGAGGCACAGTGGGAAAACTGGAAAAGGAGAGGATCCGTCCGCTTGATATGCCCTTTACACTAGGATGCTGAAAATAATGGGCTGATCTGATAAAAAATGAAGATGTTGAAAGACGGCGAAACTGACAGATTCATCGACTTGCACATTATTGGTATGTGAGATGCAAATTACATAGAGTGATAGGTAGATCAAATTAATTTGAATATAGCGTATTCCTTTGTATTTATTAAATATTATCAGATAGTTATTGCCAATACATGAAGTGCTTCTAGTGGTTTTATTTCTTGAGAATCACGTTTGGCTGAGCTGGCAGTTTCAGATAGCAAGTCAAAGCGGATCAGTGGGCAGGTTGTGAAGGTGACGCAAACACCAGGTAGGACAGAGTTCGGCGAAAGTAGTTGTGTGCACTTGACAGGGTGAGACGACTCCCATCGCACGCAAAAGTGCAACAGATAACTGAGTGAGTTGGCTTCAAGTGCTACTCTGAGATATAGAAGTTAGTGCAAGATAGGATGTCGTGGCGAGTCGCATCGAACTTGTCACAAGACTGATAAGAACCACACCATTCTGTGAAGACGAAATAAAAAATAAAAATGCATGGAGATTAAGTTTTCCGCTACAGTACAAGACAGCACTGTGCTCTAACTGAGCTTTATTAGTAACTTTATCTTGGAACTCTTCCATCTGGTTCGTGTTTGCAAAGAAAATTAACAATATTGGAATTTTTAGTCCGCCTTGATGGAAACAACTTGTTTACTTACGAGTTGGTCCAAATGGCTATGAGCACTATGGGACTTAACAGCTGAGGTCATCTGTCCCGTAGAACTTTGAACTACCTAAACTTAACTAACCTAAGGACATCACACACATACATGCCCGAGGCAGGATTCGAACCTGCGACCGTAGCAGTCGTGCTGTGCCCGACTGAAGCGCCTAGAACCGCTTGGCGACCGCGGCTGGCTTACTTACGAGTACTTCATTCCCCAAACTAGAAATAGCATAGTTATAGAAACACTAACACATTATTACATTTTTATCGTTAGTATTTTGAATGTAGTTTTCTGTGGATAATTTCATAATATCTCATTTATTGTACGTTATAACATGTTCTTAAGAATTGTTGTCGCTGTTTGCGGTATATTTTCTGTGGTTTTTCTGTTGCCGTTTTTCTCGGCAGACATATCTGCATCTGTGAGCGGCTGTTATAAACAAATACTAAAAAGTGAACTTATGTTTGTCAGCGTTACACACTTTCAAAAACCACATAGTAAAAATGTAATGTGTTACAGGGTTTGTGTATCTATGCTATTTTTGCATGTTTTAGATTTGAAGAACCTGTGGCAGTGCGTCACAAATATTGACATTTTTATCTGTTGTAAAAAGTGAACAATATTGTTAAGGGTGAACCAAAAATTATTTGTATTTTATGAACATAATTAGTATAAAAGAGTTAATGTTCTTGAAACAACTAATATGCAGCAATCATTTTAAAAAGTACCTTTATTTGAAAGATGTCTAGGGAAAATAAAAAAAGGATGGAAAAGAGACGCGATTGTGCGGCTGAGGACGAAGGACGTACTTTATGGTACGCACAATGTTTTGTTTCGCGATACGGAAGGCAGCCATTGACCGGTTACACATATTTTATGTAAGTTATTTGGTATTCTGCCAAAATAAACTATTGTTATCACAAAATGAATTTCCTTGTAATAGTTGTCACCTCAAATGATCACAGCGGCTAATATTTTTAATAAGCTTTTTTTTCAGGAATTTGTGCTGCAACAAGCTCATCTTCCGACGCAGCCTCTGGTCAGCCATTACGAGCCGAAGTATTAATTTATTTTTCAAAGTGTTAAATGTAAATGCGAGAGATTTCGTTGTCAGAACCTTTCTAAATTGCAACAGATAATTTCCGTTAAAGTTCATTTTTTAAATTATACAGATTCCATGAGTTCAGTAAGTTTTATCTTGTCCGCTCGATGGTGACAATCTAAATTCTCTCGAGCCTTGCTTTGCAATCAATAAATTGAAATAAAATTACATTCAATTCAGTTAACGTCAACTATATTTTAGTCACCATGTTCAAATACTAAAGTTCGTACATGAGTAACAGTGGCCCTTCAAGAACCCACCTCATATTTACTTTTGCACGTAAGTAAAAGTGGTAAGGAAAGACAATATCCCTGAGAGAAAGAATCATGCACTAAAAAAAAGAAAAATTCATGGCGACAAACGGCAACGCGACAAACGGCAACGCGACAAACGGCAACGCGACAAACGGCAACGCGACAAACGGCAACGCGACAAACGGCAACGCGACAAACGGCAACGCGACAAACGGCAACGCGACAAACGGCAACGCGACAAACGGCAACGCGACAAACGGCAACGCGACAAACGGCAACGCGACAAACGGCAACGCGACAAACGGCAACGCGACAAACGGCAACGCGACAAACGGCAACGCGACAAACGGCAACGCGACAAACGGCAACGCGACAAACGGCAACGCGACAAACGGCAACGCGACAAACGGCAACGCGACAAACGGCAACGCGACAAACGGCAACGCGACAAACGGCAACGCGACAAACGGCAACGCGACAAACGGCAACGCGACAAACGGCAACGCGACAAACGGCAACGCGACAAACGGCAACGCGACAAACGGCAACGCGACAAACGGCAACGCGACAAACGGCAACGCGACAAACGGCAACGCGACAAACGGCAACGCGACAAACGGCAACGCGACAAACGGCAACGCGACAAACGGCAACGCGACAAACGGCAACGCGACAAACCCACTGATGGAGGACTCAATTCCCATATCGTTTATGTCCTACATTACTTCGCATGCTCCATCCGCGAGTGGAACAATGACTGGAGGGGAATATCTTCACACTACACGGTGAAGCGATATGAGTGAGATGCAGATTTAGAACATACCTGTTGATGTGGATGATGAAGCCATCGTCGACGCCCCTGCTGACCATGTCCTGCACGGCCTCCCTGGTGCAGACACTGAGACCCAGGACATTCACGTCCAGCATGCGTGTCCACGACTCTGTACGTCCGCCTATGATGTGCAAGATGGAGCTGAATATTTTGTGACATCCTCAGAAAATATTATCGAGCTAATAATTTAAATTAACTTTTTATGGAGCGACCACATCCATCGTTTTGGTTTGCACATTCTTCTGCAATCGCTAAAATTACGTCTTAGGTAGGATAAGGGTGATGGGAAATGAATATTCGACGCAGTGCTTTTGTAAGTTCCTACATAAAGTTCTTCATCCCACATGCGTTTGAAATCTGGTTATGTTACAGTTCGGCTGGCGTGCGTGATAATGAACAGTTCTGTACTCATTCGAAGCTATACTACTACCTAAAATTTACTTACTGTCCACTCACAGCTCACCCTAAAACAATCACCATTGTGACCCAGCAGACATGGGGGGGGGGGGTGTCCAATTTTCTAAGTTTACGTAATTCACCACAAAAATATCTGTCACCAAGTCATGAACACTTGACAGAGTTCCAAGTAACTCTCAGCATTTAGGAACTACAGTTCACTAAAACTAATGTGCATGTATTAGTAACAACTATCTTTCGGACTGTCTTCCTTAATTCCTATAGGATTTGAAGTCTCAAAAAACTTCAAATATCATTTTAAGATTTCCAAAGAATATTAGAACATTTTAAATTGTAAGCATTGTCATAGTGGAGTGTTTAGCAAGAAAGCCTTGTGATCGTGAAATTGCTGCCTCCACTGACTACTTGCAGCATTTAGGAACAAGTACTGACAACATTCGGTACAGAAATGCAAAATTTTCAATAGAAAATACTTTGATTTCTAGAGCTTTAACAGCATTGTTTATGTATACACTTCTTAAATTTGGAAACGGTATCTCGCGTCTTAATTAAATTTCTGATGAGCCTTCACAAATAAAAACATTTATTAAAAAAATACCACTTAATTCTATTTGTTAATAGATAACAAACTTAAAAGTAAAACGAAATTGTTCGGGGATTTGAAAGCTGACATTGCCCGGAAATCTGTTTCCTGGAAGAGCAAGACTGTTCCAAAAATTAAAAAAAAAACACGTGATAAAATCGCTTGCTATGAGACGATACCTAATCCCTATTAAGATTTGTTAGTGACACTGTTGTCGATAGCTGAAAGCACAGCTTAATTGTACGGCAATTGTGTAGTCGCTGGTTGAAATCTGGCGGAGGTTTGAGAAACATTTCAATTTTGCTCCCACAACAAGCAGACTTCCTCTTACAAAATTTATCAGCTCTATGAAACAAGCGGAACAAAGCTTTCCTGTAGTCTGGGCAGGAAAGAGAAAAGGAAAAAAAAAGAGAAGACGCGTACCACAACTTCCGTCAGGCTCTGTGTCCGTGGGCATCTGAAGGCCATGGTTTCTTCGTGCTAATGGACAGAGATTATTCTGTCAAGTACATTAGATCAAGAAGTGTGAACTATGAAGCTTACTCAGCGAAAATCGCCCTGATACACTCACATTCGCTCGCTCTTCGCTGATTGGCTGTCACTTTAAGGCCATAGCTCCACAGCAGAGCATTGCAGAGTTTTTTTCTTTCAATCTGAAATACTTTGTTCAGCTAGACGGCCACCAATCCAGCTCTGACCTGATCAGGTTGTTGTTCTCCACTGTGTATAGCCTAAAATCTGTCTTTAGGCGAAATTACGAAAATGTCCCCATTGCCGTTGTGGATACAAAAAATACAGGATGATTCAAATGTCATGTTACATAGGACAAAGTCTAAACCGTGACTGACGTGTTGTCCAACAGAACGAGGTCTTACTCAAGCATGTGGCAGGAATCATCTTCATAAACAAAACTGTCTGGTGAACGTGGGCACTAAACTGCGTACTGTAAGAGCTATGACAACATATTCCATAATGTGAAACATCTCTTCTAGTTAAGTGCTCAGAGTTCTTAAGATACGTATTTTAGAGTACGTTACTACACTTTTTTGCTTCATATGATTGTTTCTGTCCGCACCCAGAGCTAGGTCAGCGCGACAATGTCAATCTTAACGGGCCCGGGTTCGATTCCCGTCTGGGTCGGAGATTTTCTTCGCTCAGGGACTGGGTGTTGTGTTGTCCTAATCATCATCGTTTCATCCCCATCGACGCACAAGTTGCCGCAGTGGCGTCAAATCGAAATACTTGCACCCGGGAACGGTCTACCCGACGGGACGCCCTAGTCACACATTTATTTTTATCATTGTTCCTGTCGTATCTCTGAACACGACATATATACGTGTATATATAAGCTCTCAGATATCAGTAGTAACAATCTGAGGGCGAAACATGGGAGCGCGATTCCAACCAGTGTTTCAAGACGAGGTCTGTCTCGCCAGAGTAAAATTTCGTTAGTGTTGGTCGAGAACTCTGAGGCAGAAGAGGTGTCACGCTGCCCTCACGTCGGTGATGGCAAATCTTACCACACTCAAGGCCTGACTTTTTTTTATATGGCCAGGAGAGATTCAGATGACTTAACTACGCTTTAAGTCGAATTCAAGGTAAAATTCCCTAGGATAGCGTAAAGCTCAATTGCAGAGTTAGGCTCGTGATTTTTAGTCCGAGTTTGCAATAATCCCATGTTTTGTTTGACGGTTAAAAAAGCCTCCTCCAAATAATTATTCACCACATCTTTTTGATAAATTTGCTGTGGTTATTAAATGTTTATGTAACTTTGAAATTGAAATAATTTATTAATCTGGCACTCAGCCATTATAAATACTTACAAGGTCATTGGCAGGTATTTCGCCATTATTAATACTTGTCAAATTATTGTTGGTCATGGTGATTTCTGAAGCTTCTAATAGACAATTTAGGAAATCCCTTCTTACAAGTTATTTAGTAGTTAACGGGACCCAAGCAAACTCCTTTATTAAATTCGTTGTTAGCAACCATTTTTAGCCACTGTTGCTGCTGTGAATTGCTGTAAACCACTTAGAAAAAGGCAGTCATCTATAAAGGTGAGTGAAAAACTACAGGCCAAAACAGAGACATTGACATACCACAACATGTCATGTACTCTAATCCAGTAATTCCGTTGCACAAGCCAGATTCTTTATCACTTGTAAATTCTTATTCGAATATGCAGTCAAATAGCTCATCCAAATGTTAGTTTTAAGTTTTTCCATGTAACAATCTGATGCGGGTTTCAGTGATAATGAAATTGACACTCCTACAACGAACAAACAGTCTTATGCAGGTTATATTCCGATTAATGATAGCTCAGGTTGCTTATAGAGTCCATTTTCGGAGGCAAACACACACTTCATTTGTTATAGATCACACACACACACACACACACACACACACACACACACACACACACACACACACAGTCCCCCCCCACACACACACACACACACACACACACACACACACACACACACACACACACACACACACACACACACACAGTCCCCCGCCCCCCCCCCCACACACACACACACACACACACACACACACACACACACACACACACAGTCCCCCCCCCCACACACACACACACACACACACAGTCCCCCGCCCCCCCCCCCCCCCCCCACCCACACACACACACACACACACACACACACACACACACACACACACACACACACACACACACTCCCCCAGACGGTCACACACAGTCGTTTTATATAGCGGGGCCATTTTGATCGAGGTTAGCGGTTTGTTGGTTACATATGCTGGTTTGTCGCTCGCGGATTTCGAAAGGAATGAAAACTTTACTAAAACTTTGGGATGCCGCAAGTATTTTGGTTTTTAATGAGAGTTTCTAGCTCTCTTAGTTTAGAGTTGGGGCACTTGGTTCGGGACTTTTTTGTGTGTAATTGACATAACAATTAACTATGTAAAGCTTAGGCAAGTCATGTACGAGGGCCGTTCAGAAAGTAACCTCCGGTTGATTTAAAAAAATACACCAAGTTAAATAAAAATATTTTAATATATACATCTTACAACTACATCTTTGCACTATTTTTCTACATAGTCTCCATAGCGATTGAGGCACTTATCGTATCTCTTCACAAGCTTTGAAATTCCTTCTGCATAAAAATCACCCGCTTGTGCCTGGAGCCAGCCTGTGACCGCATCTTTGAGCTCTTCGTCGTGATCAAACCGCTGTGACCTGAGCCATTTCTTCAAATGCATGAAGAGGTGATAATCACTTGGCGCCAGGTCTCGGCTGTAAGGTGGATGGTTGATAACGTCCCACTTTAAGGACTCAAGAAGGGCCGTTGTTCTGCGAGCAGAGTGAGGACGGGCGTTATCGTGCAAAAAAACGATACCGGAAGTCAGCATACCACGGCGTTTGTTCTGTATAGCCCGTCGTAACTTTTTTATTGTTTCACAGTACACGTCTTGATTAATGGTCGTACCACGTTCCATGAATTCAACCAACAACACCCCTTTGGCATCCCAAAACACCGTTGCCATCAGTTTTCTGGCAGAAAAATCTTGCGAGGCTTTTCTTGGTTTGGTAGGCGAATTTGAATGTGCCCACATCTTTGATTGTTCTTTTGTCTCAGGGTTCACGTACTTAATCCAGGTTTCGTCACCGGTCACGATTCTGCTTAACAATGGTTCTCCTTCGTCCTCATAACGTGACAGAAAGTCTAATGCAGAGGCCATTCTTTGAGTTTTGTGGTGGTCGGTAAGAATTTTGGGCACCCATCGTGCACAGAACTTACGGTAACCCAATCTTGCTGTCACTATCTCGTACAAGAGAGTCTTAGAAATCTGTGGAAAACCAGTAGACAACTCCGACATTGAGAAACGTCGATTTTCACGAACTTTTGCATCAACTGTCTGAACGAGTTCGTCAGTCACCAATGATGGTCTACCACTCCTCTCTTCATCATGAACATTTTCTCGTCCACTTTTAAATAAACGTACCCATTCACGGACAACTCCTTCACTCATAACTCTTGGTCCGTACACGGCACAAAGCTCACGATGAATAGCTGCTGCAGAATATCCTTTGGCTGTAAAAAACCTTATGACAGCACGCACTTCACATTTGGCGGGGTTTTCTATTGCAGCACACATTTCAAACGACCACAAAAACTAAACTAGCGCAGGTACGACGTTCACTCGACCACGGCTTGATGCCGACTGACCTGTTGAGTGCGTGAACGCACAGATGGCGTCGCTACTCCCCCCACAACCCGCACTGTGACCAATCGGAGGTTACTTTCTGAACCGCCCTCGTAGCTACATGTTGATACTTTGATAACCTATCACATGCTTTTAACATAAATGGTTGGGCAACATATGTTGACTTATGTTAGCAATTAGCCGTTAGCATTCTAGCTCATTATTCGAAGTAAGCTCGCTCAGTCTATACATTATCTGGTTATCTTTCTGATAGTGCTGGTCAGGCGAAGTCTGATAACTGCTACAGCCGATAAGATTATTGCAAGTTTATTTTGTGAACGCAAATGTAAATCTACCCACTTTATTGCTGCTAACTGATTAACAATTCCACCTAAACAAACCGTCTTTATGCTTTCTTAATTGTCTCGTTTTGCTCTTGCATCTGCTGCGACTACTTGCCCTGCTTTTATTATTGTTGTGAGCTCTAAATTGCTGTTTGTTCGGGTTCCCGCCTAAATTCACTATGAACGTTGATCGGCTGAAATGCTGGGCTCGATAGCTACTTCAGAAAATAATGACTGTCTTAGGACACTAAATGGCACCGTAGTCAGCGCCCTACGACAAACTGCTATCAACGAGTCTTCTATGGGCTGCAGCGGTCATGGAAACCGCTCTCTGGAGTTCTGTAGTATTTTTTCCATTGCATTTCTGATGTATCAGTGACACTTCGCTCATGCGTCATTCTTTTAACTGTTATCTGCACGTTGTTGGCGTCTAGTTGGACCAAACACAGCTTCTAAAATCACTACTACTACTGCTGCTGCCGCCGCCGCCGCCGCCGCCGCCGCCGCCGCCGCCGCCTTATCAGGTACAGGGTGTTTCAAAAATGACCGGTATATTTGAAACAGCAATAAAAACTAAACGAGCAGCGATAGAAGTACACCGTTTGTTGCAATATGCTTGGGACAACAGTACATTTTCAGGCAGACAAACTTTCGAAATTACAGTAGTTACAATTTTCAACAACAGATGGCGCTGCGGTATGGGAAACTCTATAGTACGATATTTTCCACATATCCACCTTGCGTAGCAATAATATGGCGTAGTCTCTGAATGAAATTACCCGAAACCTTTGACAACGTGTCTGGCGGAATGGCTTCACATGCAGATGAGATGTACTGCTTCAGCTGTTCAATTGTTTCTGGATTCTGGCGGTACACCTGGTCTTTCAAGTGTCCCCACAGAAAGAAGACACAGAGGTTCATGTCTGGCGAATAGGGAGGCCAATCCACGCCGCCTCCTGTATGTTTCGGATAGCCCAAAGCAATCACACGATCATCGAAATATTCATTCAGGAAATTAAAGACGTCGGCCGTGCGATGTGGCCGGGCACCATCTTGCATAAACCACGAGGTGTTCGCAGTGTCGTCTAAGGCAGTTTGTACCGCCACAAATTCACGAAGAATGTCCAGATAGCGTGATGCAGTAATCGTTTCGGATCTGAAAAATGGGCCAATGATTCCTTTGGAAGACATGGCGGCCCAGACCAGTACTTTTTGAGGATGCAGGGACGATGGGACTGCAACATGGGGCTTTTCGGTTCCCCATATGCGCCAGTTCTGTTTATTGACGAAGCCGTCCAGGTAAAAATAAGCTTCGTCAGTAAACCAAATGCTGCCCACATGCATATCGCCGTCATCAATCCTGTGCACTATATCGTTTGCGAATGTGTCTCGTGCAGCAATGGTAGCGGCGCTGAGGGGTTGCCGCGTTTGAATTTTGTATGGATATAGGTGTAAACTCTGGCGCATGAGACGATACGTGGACGTTGGCGTCAGTTGGACCGCAGCTGCAACACGGCGAACGGAAACCCGAGGCCGCTGTTGGATCACCTGCTGCACTAGCTGCGCGTTGCCCTCTGTGGTTGCCGTACGCGGTCGCCCTACCTTTCCAGCACGTTCATCCGTCACTTCCCAGTCCGTTGAAATTTTTCAAACAGATCCTTTATTGTATCGCTTTTCGGTCCTTTGGTTACATTAAACCTACGTTGAAAACTTCGTCTTGTTGCAACAACACTGTGTTCTAGGCGGTGGAATTCCAACACCAGAAAAATCCTCTGTTCTAACAAGGGAACCTCCCCATCGCACCCCCCTCAGATTTAGTTATACATTGCCACAGCGGATAGGCCTTGAAAAACTTAACACAGATCAATCGAGAAAATAGGAAGAAGTTGTGTGGAACTATGAAAAAATAAGCAAAATATACAAACTGAGTAGTCCATGTGTAAGATAGGCATCATAAAGGACAACGATAGCCGATGAGCGCTGTGCTCTCGTGGTTAGCGTGAGCAGCTGCAAAATGTAAGGTCCTTGGTTCGAGTCCTCCCACGAGTGAAAATTTTACTTTCTTTATTTACGCAAAGTTACGATCTGTCCGTTAATTCATTGACGTCTCTGTTCACTGTAATAAGTTTAGTGTCTGTTTTGCGACCGCACCGCAAAACCGTGCG
Organism: Schistocerca nitens; assembly: GCF_023898315.1. NCBI lineage: Eukaryota > Metazoa > Arthropoda > Insecta > Orthoptera > Acrididae > Schistocerca > Schistocerca nitens. The sequence continues at coordinate 93,371,074 of NC_064622.1, forward strand.
ATTAGTAGACGAAAGGACGTGCCTCTCCAATAGGAACCGAAAACATTTGATCGCAAGGTGATAGGTCAACCGATTCCTCCACAGGAAAACACGTCTGATATATTCTATACGACATTGGTGTCGGCATGTGCGTCACATGACAGGAATATGTTGTCGACCCACCTAACTTGTACACTTGGCGAATGGGTAAAAAGATTCTTCTACCTTGCCCGATTTAGGTTTTCTTGTGTATGTGATAATCACTCCAAAAAAAGTGATGAAAACATAAGAGTTTGTCACATAAACTGCATCAAATGAATGCAACAGTTTCAGAGTCGCACAGTTTTCCCTGTGCTATGTCAAAACATATGTTTTTTACGTTTTCAAATGTTTCCGTGCGTATACCGTCAGATTCTGTATATGTCCAAGCAAATCTGAACATGTCCTCGAATTTTGGATAGCGAAGTTCATTATGTGTGAGTGGCTGAACTTTGATAATTATCAGAAAATAAAAAATTAAAATTTTCGCCTGAGAGAAGATTTGATCCAAGTACCTGTCGCTCCACAGCCGCTCACGCTAACCACAGGACCACGGCGCTCGTAAGCTAACACTCTCCTCGATGTTGCTTACGTTGCGCATGGACTACTCAGTTTGTATATTTTGCTTATTTTTTTCATAGTTCCACACAACTTCTTCCTGTTTTCTCGATTGATCTGTGTTCAGTTTTTCAAGGCCTATCCCTGTGCCAACTTATAACTAAATCTGAGGGGGGTGCGATGGGGAGGTTCCCTTTTAAGGAATAAACCATGTTGTCTACAGCACACTTGCACGTTGTGAACAGCACACGCTTACAGCAGAAAGACGACGTACAGAATGGCGCATCCACAGACTGCGTTTTCTATATCTTTCACATCACTTGCAGCGCCATCTGTTGTTGAAAATTGTAACTACTGTAATTTCGAAAGTTTGTCCGCCTGAAAATGTACTGTTGTCCCAAGCATATTGCAACAAACGGTGTATTTCTATCGCTGCTGGATTAGTTTTTATTGCCGCTTCAAATATACCGGTCATTTTTGAAACACCCTGTATCATGACCACGTTTTCAGTTGAAACTTCCGGGCTGAGAGACCGTGGTCGATGTACAGAATTTTATACATCGACCATGACCTCTCAGCCCTGAAGTTTCACCTGAAGACAACGCCGGCCGTGAAAGCGTACATTGTATGTTTATGTTTGTTCGCTATCAAGATGGACACGAAGTCTTAAGCTAAACCCTAAGAAGTCACGTCGTTAATACTATACTACATATGGTTAGAGAACGTTTAGGTGAAAAAGTTCCTATTAAACTCATCTCTCTAACAAGATTTCTGCACAATCGTCAATGTTACCTTACCAAAACTTTGTTTCCGTATGCTCTAGTCCAAGTTTAAACAACGGGCGGAGTAGCACCGCAAAACTGTCCAAATTTCATTTGTGACCACGGTGCCATAGCAAGCACTTCGAACCAACCCCGCTAGTGAACGCCTGCGCCCACAGATTCGGCACAGTGGCTACAATGCAAGTATCAAGTATTCTCAGAACACAGCAACAATCAGCCGCTGCCACTTGTTTTATTGTAAAATTTTCCTAGTACCCTTTGTGTTTACTTAAATATTGAACTGCAGTGACGGAGGATTAATTTAGAAAGGTAAAAAATCGCCTATTCTCAATGTGGGTTTCCCTAAATGCTAACATCTTTGGCAGTTCACATTTGCTTTGGAGTGGTTTCTGGAAATAAATTGTAACAAACGGCGACCATTTCTATCTCCTTCCCCATCCTCGTGCAACTGAGCTTGGGTTCATGATTGAGAACGAGGCTTGTATACGATATTAAATTTTGCAGCATTCCTTTCATTCCTGAATAACCGTATTTACGTCAGCAGTCCATTTTACTTTCAGGTGTGTAAAGTGGTTAGTTTCTCCAATTTTTAATCCAAAACGCAACACTTGTTGCAGCATGCAGAGAATCCTCCTTGCATACATGTACCCCAAATGAAGGAAAGTATTTCCACCTCAAATTAAAAATTAATAAAGTCTGCAGCGCTGTCAAATCTTTAGCAGTGTGATTCAGTTCAAGGCGACACAAATGGTAAAACATACAGACAATTCAGGTGAGCTGTGAATGCTTGCACAGGATGTCTAACAGTCGGTTGTTTGATGTCAATATTTCCTACGCTCAGCTTTGCTGGATACGGCCGAATAGGCGACAGAATTTTCACTCCATCTGTTTTCTTTACTAGTTTCTCAATAAGTTTTCTCACAAACTGAATATCCATCATTAATACACAATTGCATTATCAGATTGGATACGTCCTTTCTTGTATCTACGCAGAATACTCAATAAAATGGACTGCTGACGTAAATACGGTTATTCAGGAATGAAAGGAATGCTGCAAAATTTAACATCGTATACAAGCCTCGTTCTCAATCATGAACCCAAGCTCAGTTGCACGAGGATGGGGAAGGAGATAGAAATGGTCGCCGTTTGTTAGAATTTATTTCCAGAAACCACTCCAAAGCAAATGTGAACTGCCAAAGATGTTAGCATTTAGGGAAACCCACATTGAGAATAGGCGATTTTTTACCTTTCTAAGTTAATCCTCCGTCACTGCAGTTCAATATTTAAGTAAACACAAAGGGTACTAGGAAAATTTTACAATAAAACAACAATAAGTGGCAGGGGCTGATTGTTGCTGTGTTCTGAGAATACTTGATACTTGCATTGTAGCCACTGTGCCGAATCTGTGGGCGCAGGCGTTCACTAGCAGGGTTGGTTCGAAGTGCTTGCTATGGCACCGTGGTCACAAATTAAATTCGAACAGTTTTGCGATGCTACTCCGCCCGTGGTTTAAACTTGGACTAGGGCATACGGAAACCAATACCGTCTTCCGCTTCTCCAGACCAACGACACCTCTTATTAACAGCAGGCCTCACCCAGTACCCCGCAGTAGTAACTCCGAAGTTGAGCGCCGTCGGGCTCTGATGGGTGACCGTCCGGGTCCGACGAGCATTGTTGGCAAGCGGGGTACATTCAGACCACATAGGCCCCATTGAGGAGCTACTTTTTTATAAACTTTAAATGGCCAGGAGAGCGAATATGAATTCAATTGAGACGGAAAATCTGTCCACTGATCACTACAGTTTTATGAAGTATCGCCGGTGCGAAACTTAGCTTGCCATTTTCGTCACATAATATTCTACGACCCACGGGCGAAGGGCAACAGGCAAATTTCTGAAAGTCGTTTGAGGTTATGACCCACTGTAGACTTAAAATACGTACGAGCATAACTTAACAAGTTCTCAGATATGTGGCTTAAAGACTTCTTAAAAGTTGTAGAATCCAGTACGTTGACCTCGACAATGAGTGTTCAGAGACAAGTGTCGTCAGGAGTGTCCAAGAGAAATGTGGCACCACCGCTGTTATTTTCTATATACTTAAATGATCTGGCGGTCAGGGTGAGCAGCGATCTGAAGGTATTTGCCGACGATGCTGTGGTATATGGGAAGGTGTAGTTTGAGTGACTGTAGGACACAAGACGACAGACGAAATTTTCAGTTGGTGTAATGAACGGCAACTAATTCTAAGTGCAGAAAAATTGAAGTTAATGCAGATGAGTAGGATCTCGCTTTGTGAAAAACGATGTGCAATTTTACCTGCCATGAAGTTACGGATCCTGTCACATATTTGATACGATACTATGTGAGCTCAGATGTTTCTCACCAGGCGACAGAGGTGCAGGCGCAGGCGTAAACTGGCTGTCGTTACCTCTGACTACGTATATCATTGACAAAGGTAACATGCCAAATTATGCAGACTTGATATTTGTAAAATATTTTCTGAAGATGAAAGCATCGTCTGTTAAAATCTGTTGCCTTAAATAAATGAATGTTTTATGCAATCTTAGCTAATGAATGTAAAAAAAAAACATTTTGTGGTTGCAGCACAGGACCTTTCAGTGTCTACCTCGGCCGATACTGTGTCCAACGATTTATCGGCCTCACTTTAGTCGTCGCAAAGCAGCGTACGGTGAGTGACGGAGGGTACTCTGTACCGCTACTGGTCTTTTGATTTCCTGTTCGAGTCGCAGAGTGAGGGAGAAACGACTGTCTATATGCCTCCGTATGAGCGATAATTTCCCTTATCACCGTGGTTCGTACGCGAAACACACTGAAGTGCCAAAGACACTGCCACAGGCACGCGTGTTCAAGTAAAGAGATATGTAAACAGGCAGAATACGGCGCTGCGGTCGGCAACGCCTATGAAAGACAAGTGTCTGGCGCAGTTGTTAGATCGGTTACTGCTGCTACAATGACAGGTTATCAAGATTTAAGTGAGCTTGAACGTGGCACACGAGCGATGGGAAACATTAAATCTTCGACATCGCCGAGGCCGGTAACAAATCATCCAAGAAAGGGACCAACGGTGACTGAAGAAAATCGTTCAACGTGACAGAGCTGCTACCGCTTTCGCAAATGGCAGCAGATTTCAATGCTGAGCCATCAATAAGTGTCAGCATGGGAACCATTCGACGAAAGATCATCGATATAGGCTTTCGGAGCCGAAGGCCCACTCGTGCATCCTTTATGACTGCACGACACAAAGCTTCACGCCTCGCCTGGTCCCGTGGACAATGACATAGGACTGTTGACGGCTGGAAACGTGTTGCCTCATCAGACGAGTCACGTTTCACACTGTATCGAGCAGATGGACGCGCATGGATATGCAGGCAACCTCATGAATCCATGGACCCTTCATGTCAGCAGGGGACTGTTCAAGCTTGTCGAGGCTCTGTAATGGTGTGGGGCATATGCAGTTTTAGTGATATGGGACGCCTGATAAGCCTAGATACGACTGACAGGTGACACGTACGTAAGCATCTTGTCTGATCACCTACATCCATTCATTTCCATTGTGCAGTCCGACAGACTTGGGCAATTCCAGCAGGACAATGCGACACTCCACACGTCCGGAATTGTTACGGAGTGGCTCCAGGAACACTCTTCTGAGTAAACACTTCCCCTGGCCCCACAGCTCCCTTGACATGAACATTATTGAACATGTCTGGGATGCCTTGCAACGTGCTGTTCAGTTAAGATCCTACCCCCTCGTATTCTTACGGATTTATGGACAGCCCTGCAGGATTCATGGTGTCAGTTCCCTCCAGCACTACTTCACACATCAGTGGAGTCCATGCCACGTCGTGTTGCAGCACCTCTGCGTTCTCGCGGGGGCCTTACGCGATATTAAGCAGGTGTACCAGTTTCTTTGGCTCTTCAGTGCGTATGTTAGCGACAGTAAGCGCGTTCTGTAGTCAGCGTCACATGTCTGTTCTCTAAATTTTGTCAGTGGTGTTCCTCAAAAGGAACGTCGCCTTCTCACGAGGGATTCCCATCGGAGTTCCCGAACAATCTCCATAATACGTGGATATTTCTCGTACCTACCAGTAACGAATCTACCAGCCCGCCCCTGAATTGCTTGGATGTCTTCCTTCAATCCGCCCTGGTGGGGATACCGAACACGCTTGAGTACTCAAGAATAGGTCACGCTAACGTCCTGTTTGCGGTCTTTACCCATGAACCACACTTTTCTAAAATGCTCCTAATAAGCCGAAGTCTACCATTCGCTGTCGTTACCTACAGTCCAAACAGGCTCGTTCCATTTCACATCACTTTGCGACTTTACTACCAGATATTTAAACGACGCGACTGAGTCAACAGCACACTAATAGTGCTGTATTCGCTCATCGTGAGTTTTCCCCCTACTTATCTGTATTGACTGCCCTTTTCTACTCTCAGAGCCAGCTGCCATCCATCACACCAGCTAAAAACTATTGTGTAAGTCATCTTCTGTCATCCTCTAGTCACTTGCCTTCGATACATTTACATACACCGCAGCCTAACCAGCAGAAAGACCGTAGATGGCTCCCCACCCTGTGCGGCCTATATTATATAGAAAATAATACTGGTCCTATCGCAATGATGTTTCTTTATATAGGTATGTGCAATGATTTACATTTAGTTTAGTGTCCGTCGTTTTTCAGGCCTTCACCGATTTGGTTACAGCCTTTCGGCACTGAGGGGAACCTTCATACAGTAACGTCTTACATGAAAATCGACACGGAGGTTTTGATGTTTTCAATCGAATAATTTGTTAATATTGTATGCACTAATGCCTTGTAACATTGTAAGTAGGCTGTTAATGTTTTTTTTTTATTGGTAACGCCACGTAGCGCTCTGTATGAAAATCACTGGCTGTGCTGTGTGCAGTCTGTGGCTGGTTTGCATTGTTTGCGATTGTAGTGTTGGGTAGTTGGCTGTTAACAGTGCGTAGCATTGCTCAGTTGGACGTGAGCAGTCAGCAGTGGTGAATGTGGGGGGGGAGAGATGGCGGAATTTTGAGAGCGGATGATCTGGACGTGTGTCCATCAGAAAGAGTAAATTTGTGATATTGGATATCATGGACTGATTATATATAAACTTTTGAACACTATTAAGGTAAATACATTTCTTGCTCTCTATCAAAATCTCTCATTTGCTAACTATGCCTATCAGTAGTTAGTGCCTTCAGTAGTTTCAATCTTTTACTTAGCTGTCAGTATTGGCGCTCGCTGTTATGCAGTAGTTTGAGTAAGATTTTTGTGAGGTAAGTGATTCATGAAAGGTATAGGTTATTGTTAGTCAGGGCCATTCTTTTGTAGGGATTATTAAAAGTCAGATTGCGTTGCGCTAAAAATATTGTGTCAGTTTAGTGTTGATCAGAATAGGTAAAGACAAATGTCTGAGTACGTTCAGTTCTGCTCAGCTGTTTGAAAATCAAATAATGTAAGAGGTTTATCAGCACAGTAATTCATTAATTTTTCTAAGGGGACGTTTCAACATCCCTGTTAAGAACGACGTGTTGAGCTCTGTCTGCTAGGAGAAAGTAAACGCAGTTAAGATTTTTTTATCTTTGGAAAACTAAAAGTTTCGCTGGAAATATGTATTTACAAAAAATAATTTTATGGTGAATCATTTTTACAAAAAGTAGTTTTTACAAAAAAATAATTTTAATGGAGCTTACTAATCACATCTGTATATTGAAATTGCTCTTAGTTTTGTAAATGAGTAAACACATACTACAGATATTCCAGTCTACGTAAGTTCTAGCAATTCGCTACTTACTTGTCAGTTGCTCGTCTATTAGAATGCCAGCGTTGTTGATAAGGATGTCCACTCCAGACAAATTCTCCTTGATCCACTTGAAAGCTGCGAGGATACTTTCTTCCTTGCTCAAGTCTCCTTCCAGGGCGTACAGCTTACCAGGAGCATCTTTCAGTTCCAGCGCCTAAACACAAAAGACGCAAGAACTGCGGAGTTTGCATTAGCCTTCTCTACATTTCCGAAGTGACCTATTAGTAGAATACCAGAAACTTACACCCAGTCAGACGGAAGAAGCACATTATGAAATGTGCGTACTGGAAGCGTATACTGTGAGGATTATCTGCAGCTGACTCTTTATGATGCTAACGAGCCTTTGGACCAGAGATGAGCTATGATGATCTGGTATGAAAATGTTCTGTGCTGTACCACTCCTGTGTATGAAAGATAGGGTGCATGACTGTGGGCGTGGATTTAGACGGGAACCATCGGGGTAACTGTAGCACAACGTTGTCATTTTGCCAGCCTGAGTGCTGATCGAAGACAGCAGAGTGTTTTGTCTACATCCGCAGGGCACGCCTTGCGTAGTTTCGAGATTTCCCGTTCGAACTGCCACGCTGGCCACAAGCCGCTACGTGCCTCTTTGCCAACCCCCACGACCTTTCTACCCCAAGCTCTAACGCAGTTGTGTACGGCAGACCTTCGGTTGCAGCGGTGAGTGAACGGTTGTGTTTTAGGGTAAAAACACTTTCTGGATGCACGTATTAGGATGTCTCTTTCAGCAACTAAAATAATATACATTTTCTTTTAGTTTTATGATGCTAGGCCAGTTTCGAATCATGTGAGACGTTGAAAGGAGTCTACCGGGACACACACACATGTGGATTGTGGCACCCGAATATTGTAATGATACTAACAAACTAAAATGAAACTATCATATTGTAAAAGATGTTTGTGACTGGTGGGCTTTGTAAAGCGGATCACTGACTGCACGACCGCAGAGCCAGAGATACTGATTCTGCTCTGAGATTGTAATGTTGGAATAAGAGAGCGCTTGGCGCAGAGCGATGAGTGTGAATCAGTCTGTGAGCAAAATAGGGTGGAGTAGGCAGTTTTTGTGGTGTGCTCTGTAAAGCCACCAGCTGTTAGATTATAATGTAGGAAGTTACACCGCGTGTGAAGTTTGTTGTGTTGGCAGAAGAGCCAACACAATGTTACTAGAGGAGGCCAAAATGCACGCGTTTTAGCTCACGCAGGCTGGCGTGAGGAGGGAAGGACTATACTGACGTGAGGTCTGGAACATGACAATGAATTAGAATTTAGAAAACGGACGTAATTAGTTTGATACTTAACTTTAATCCATTAATGATGAACGTCCCTCTTGACGGTACATGATTCACAATATTATCTGTTCAGAATAGTAACTGAATATGGCGCCTTGCTAGGTCGTAGCAAATGACGCAGCTGAAGGTTATGCTTAACTGTCGTCTCTGCAAATGAGACCGTATGTAGACAGTGAACCATCGCTAGCAAAGTCGGCTGTATAACTGGGCGAGTGCTAGGAAGTGTGTCTAGACTGGACATGCCGTGTGGCGGCGCTCGGTCTGCAATCACTGATAGTGGCGACACGCGGGTCCGACGTATACTAACGGACCGCGGCCTATTTAAAGGCTACTACCTAGCAAGTGTGGTGTCTGGCGGTGACACCACAAAATAGGTAGTTAAAAAATGAGTGATTTTGTAATGGAATGTGAAGTGAACTGATGAAATGTTTATTTAATTGTGAAGAAAGGATTACTGGATTCCTATTACAAAAAAGCTTTACAGGTAAATGTATTACTGTAAATATAAATGTGGAAGCAGAAGTCTTCTCGCAGTTAAGGTAAAGAAGCTGGTTGTTACCTTCCTTTTGGCAGCACGTTAGTGTAAATGAGTTTGCTGATAATTGGTAAAAAATGGTTCAAATGGCTCTGAGCACTATGGGACTTCACTTCTGAGGTCATCAGTTCCGTAGAACTTAGAACTACTTAAACTTAACTAACCTAAGGACATCACACACATCCATGCCCGAGGCAGGATTCGAACCTGCGACCGTAGCGGTCGCGCGGTTCCAGACTGTAGCGCCTAGAACCGCTCGGCCACTCCAGCCGGCAATTGGTAACAGTGAATTCTATGTTGAGTAACCCCAGAACGTAAACAGATTTTATGTATAGGCTAGTTAGATATTTCCCTTTTGTATTGTTTTTAAGATTTGTTAACATAGGTATACGTAATTTGATGATTTGTCCTTATGCTTTTTTGTGATGTTGGATAATACTTGCTGTACAAATCTCATTGTGACTACGTCAGCAAAGAAAGGTATTCATTTAATAAAAAGGATGTAATTTTTCTGAGTAATGTAGGTTCAATTGTCAAATGTTTTGAAAAGCCAAACTTAACTCCGAATACAACTTCACTATTGATAAAACGGTGTTATTAATTCACCCAAATCACTGTCGCCTTCCTGCCCACGTCTTATGTTTTATTTAAAGACATTCAACTTTTCTTAAATATATTCATTTATAAGCCAAAGGAATTTCATGTTTATTTCGAAGTATTACGGCCAGCATATCACACCGTTGTGCCTGTAGCTAGCATACTTTATGCTTCATGAGAGAGCAGAATATAACGCTATCCATAGTTGCTGCTTTTGAGGTAATACAATTTTATTTATTTTCTATGTGCACAGAGACCAAAGTTACAGTTTTGAACAGGGCCACAGGATACAGTACGTAAGGGGCTGAATGTATTTTGCAGTGACTGTATTTTTACTGGTGTTGGGAGTTGCATTGCCCAATCAGTTCGTGTAGAGTTTTGACAACAGTAACACGGTGCACGGTGGAAGCACACCACTTGCAGTTACAACCTGCTACACGGTAACTTCGTTTTCTATGCACTCCCAATTCAGGCATTCATTGAAGCACTTCAATAATTCTAATAATCTTGACACACGAAGAACGTTACAACGTGGCGGCTTTCTCGCAATCTATCGATTATCCCTATTCTTAAGATCTTTGACTAACCTCTTGCTGTTTGACCGCAGCGCCCTCTGGTGTGGGCTCCGGGTGTGGTTGTCGGTTTAGAGGACAGTGAGATGGGGAACGCATCTGTAACGAGCTTTCCGTGAGCCCTTTTCGCTGTGGTGTTAGCCGTTGGGGAGCGACCAATACTGGGATCATGTAAGTTAAGTAGGACCGACGTGGCTTCAGCTGTGATTTATCAGTAGAGCGTCGAGCTGTCCGCCAGCCGCTGTGACCGAGCGGTTGTAGGCACTTCAGTCCGGAACCACGCGGCTGCTACGGTCGCAGGTTCGAATCCTGCCTCGGCCATGGATGTGTGTGATGTCCGTAGGTTAGTTAGGTTTAAGTAGTTCTAAGTCTAGGGGACTGATGACCTCAGATTTTAAGTCCCACAGTGCTTAGAGCATTTGAACCATTTTCAAGCCAAGCTGTCCGGGAAGTGTTCACTGTCATTTTGGTCTATCTTCCTTCTTTTTGTTGGGTACGGATGCCCGTGTCTCCATGGTATTCGAAGGACAATGTGATTGCAAGACCTGGTAGACATTTTATACCGATTCATTGACTGATGTAATTTGTTGTGTGTGTTAACATTGTGTATTCGTGGCGTTTGTGAAACTTTAGCCGGTGTAAAGCGCCGTGTTCCAGAGGAAGCTTCTTTTGAAAGTTAGCGGCGTGCATTAGTATATGCGTTACCTGTTCTTGTCCGCCTTCTGATTTTTAAAGTAACTGCGCGGTGTAATATTTAGTAGTAACCACTTATCACGGATGATTAATAGCGCATGCCAGAATATGTGTTTGCTGTTTTATTGGTCTATGTATAATCTGCTTTTGTTCTGGTTTCTTTGAAGCTAATGCTGAAGGCCTATCCTGTCTAAGGAATTACTAAGTGCGCCTGGTCGATGTAAGTGGCTCAGATAAATTGAAGTCTGTTCCAGGACGCATTTGTTCTCTCCCAACCGCTATGGAAATGGCTCTGAGCACTATGGGACGTAACATCTGAGGTCATCAGTCCCTACCGTAGCAGCTGCGCAGTTCCGGACTAAAGCACCTAGAACCGTTCGACCACAACGGCCGGCTGGTAATTAAGGACGTTCTGGTACTATCGTTTAGCTTTTACCCTTATTACATTCTGTGCCTTACATAATATCGTCTTGGGTTTAAATGAACTTTAAATTTTCTGTACATTATTTAAACTGGCATTGAATTCTTAATGTTTCTCTTTGCTTGGTCTTTTAATTTAAAAAATTAAAGCTTAACTGGCTGCTAAGTGATTGAAACAGTGTGAAATAAATTGTGTTCTACCAGTGCATTAAGTGTGTGAAATCCCGACTGGTCCAGTCCTTACCGTTTTCCTTCCTGGCTGAATTAGGATGCCCTGCTTATCACCATTTTAGTGTTCAATTTTTCACGATTTTAGACAATGGGATCTCAGACAGCTCTTTCGTCTGAACCGAAATGCCTCCGAGTAGCTAGCGAAACAGGGTAGTCACGCTTGTCTCAATCTCCAGGTTAAATTCATTTTTGAGTTTCATCGTTTCGCGGATTGCTAAGAGGGTTGTCCAGAAAATAATACACCGTATTTTTTTCTCAGCCGAGAACAACGCTACGAATGCGAAACGTTACATATGTATTATCTGAATTCTCCTGAGTGAGCGCACCAAGTTTCCGTCACTTCTGACAGCGTAGCGGCAGGACAGTTCCAAAACGGCGTCTGTAGGTGATGTACGTTACAAGCAACGTTCCGTCACAATTTCTCACAGCGCAGAGAAACCAACTGTGGGGAACATTCGCAAAAGCTTGGGCGAAGTCTATGGAGCATCTGATGTCGACAGAAGTACAGTTAGTCGTTTGTCAGGATGGGTGAGGTCATCAGAACACGGTTCGGCGGAGCTCCACGATTTGCAGAAGTCGTGAAGGGGATCCACAGCTGTCGCACCTGACGCTGTCATTCGCGAGGACAAAAGCAGTACGACTCGGCAGTCATGTTGAGGACGATGAGGAGGTGATTCACAAAGTGAAGCACTGGCTCCGCCACCAAGAAAAGGATTGGTACCGACAATGCATACACGCCCTTGTTTCGCGCTGGACGGATACCATACAACGCGATGGAGATTGCGCGGAAAAACAGGGTGTGCAGATAAAACACCATTCTTTCGTGTGTGTAGCTCTCATTACGTTCAGTAAAAACTGTTGAAGAAAAAAATGCGATGCATTACTTTCTGGGCAACCCTCGTAGTTCCCGTTGCACCTGTAAACCAATTTAAGCTGTGCCGTGTGGAAGACTATACCGTGTTCACGGAATTCCCACGATGTTGAACGAGATCAAAGCCATCCGCTCGACCAGCCTATTTCAGATGCATGAGCCTTGAACGCTAATTTAACAAAGCGTTTGATTACCATTTCCAGTCTAGTCACGTGAAACTTCGTGAAAGAATTTTTCATCATTGCAGTCACCACAGGTGATCGTAAGTGCGTCAGACTCACTCATGTTCTAAACTTCAATTGCTAAATGCTTCCCGTCGCGTTTAACAAAATAAAAATAAAGCGAACCAACTACTGTTAATTTTGGTACCTCACCTGCCCCTACACGTTAGTAATCTACGTGAAGAGATGTGCACGTGCTTCTATTTCGCCTATTAGCACCCAAACCTGTCTTTCAGCGACCAATACGCGGTCTTCCGTACTTAACTAGAACCCATTTGGTAACCACACACCTATAGAAATCCGCCTTAAAATGCTTCACATGTTCTGGTAAACTGGTGTCCACCCACCACTTGTGATCTTACTATAGATGTGCTGCAACTAGGCGTGGTTTTCACTCTTATTGTGCAAGTGAACTGATACGTGAAGGAAATTTTTGTTGATTCCCTGATGATCTCATACTTCCCCCATCTCTACTATGACGGGTGATGCTGTCTTAAGTCGTAAGCGCTTACGTAAATCTGTCTTCCTTATATCGATAGGCCCCATGTATTCACTGTGAGAGTTTGTCGTATGTCAGACCACAATTACAATTAACCTCCATACGAGGTGTTCCCTTCCACCGTTACTCTTATTTAAGGCAACCGTAATCGATATAATAGAATTGTGGTTCAAAGCTAGTAACAATCCTAAATATATCTTACTAGATGTTACCCAATTTGGGGGATTTTTGACCTATTATTAATAAGAACTACTCCAATATTTGTCAATAATGCCAGCCACAGGAAGTCTCGTGCCTAAGCCTGTAAAGCCACGTCCCCCTTTCGAGTTTGCATCCCCGTATTATCCACTGCGCACACGTGTTAAAGCCTTAATGTATAGAAATCTGATCATAGCTGAATTCCATTAGGGACATTGGACATGTAGGGGTAATAAGAAATAGGCAATGAGACTGCTCAACCACTGGAATTGGCTTTCATCGAACATGGCAGATAGCGAGCACACCTCAGCTATTAAGTTTCATCTGGAGAGCTTTGTCTATCATCTGTGTGCGAAGTTGGTACTTTAGAGAAGTGACACATTGTGATGTATCAGTTTGAATATTCGTTTTCGCCGCTCTGTGGTTGCACACGCTGTAGTCTCTGACTTAACACAAAAACACTCAAGATGCTTCCCATAAGCTTCTTCAGGGACACTGCAACACCTGCACACCCTCAGGAACGTCAGGGCTGAGCCATTACCGAGTTCTGACACTGGACTGGGCAGCCAGACATTCGACAACTTTGTTAGAAGCGAAGTTTCGTTAACTGTCATCTTGCACACTAACGGGACATCCTTCTCTAGCATTAATTTTCCTCAACAGTAGTTGTCGATGCCAGTATTATTTTTCGAAACCTGGACATGTCAATATTATCTCAGTGGCTTTTCTGAAAACTTTCATATAATTTTATGCACAGTATGTTATATTTGAAGCAATAATTTATGAAAATGAATTACTTTATAAAATGTTTTAGTCTATGTCATAATCAATAGGTACTAGTTCTGAAAGTACAGTTAAAATTATTTTTTAGAAACATTTGAAATTTCGAACTATTGGCACACTTAGAATTTATTATTAATTATGAAATACTATGCTGGTTACTGTGTGTTTCTGGATACATTTATGAAATAATAACCTAAAGTCGTCGTGTAACAAACTAGTAGAATTTCATTTATTAAGAACCGGCCGCTGTGGCCGAGCGGTTCTAGGCGCTTCAGTCCGTAACCACGCTGCGGCTATGGTCGCACGTTCGAATCCTGCCTCGGGCGTGTCTAGGGGACTAATGACCTCAGATGTTAAGCCCCATAAGAAAAATTGTAAACCCTTTGGAATATGGTATGAAACTCTTAAGTACGCCTCTGATGACGATCGGACGTATTTTTGTATTTTGTGCTGCCAATATAATTTCGGCTTTGTTCTAGTGAAACAGGTTGGTTGGTTGGTTTAAAGGCGGGAGAAGGGACTAAACTACGATGTCATCGGTCACTTGTTCCTAATGAAACAAGTGTAAGAATTAAAACGACGAAACATATAACACAAAATGGAAAGAAAGGAAAAGCCACAAGAACGAAGGTAAATCAATGAACACTAAAAGGATCTAGTTGCCCGGGATTCCGACGTGTCCTGGGGCCCACACAAACACCACGCAACGGCGGGACTGCTCCAGGGCATAGATGGACTCCTGAATGGACGCTACCAGAGGGTGGCGAGGGTAGCACTGGTCGATAGCTTGTAGGCTGCTCAGTGAGTCGGTACACAGGAGAAATGACATGCCAGGGCATGAGCGGATGTAATCAAGAACACGAGATATGGTCGCTAGCTCTGCAGTGAAAAAACTGCAGCCAACTGGAGAGGAGTGCTGCTCAAGATGTCCTCCATGAACATATGCGAAGCCTATGTGACCGTCAGCCATTGAGCCATCTGAGTAAACCACTTCAGAGCCCCAGAACACGCCAAGTATAGAGAGGAAGTGACAGCGAAGAGCGGCAGGGTTAACAGAGACCTCAGGTCCAGACTAAGCAGCGGCCGAGGCGTACACCATGGAGGCGTACGTGAACGGACCGCAAAGGAAGGACTCCAGAGAGAAAGGACCACACGCGAACCGCAATCGTTAGCCCCCATCTGGGCCACCGATGCGGGAGATGGACTGCCGCGGGCGGGAAAAGGAGATTGTAATTCGGATGTCAGGAGAACTATGAATGTGTGTTGCGTAACTGGCGAGCAGTTGGGCACGTCTGATCTGCAGTGGAGG
The DNA here is from genome assembly GCF_023898315.1 of Schistocerca nitens. NCBI lineage: Eukaryota > Metazoa > Arthropoda > Insecta > Orthoptera > Acrididae > Schistocerca > Schistocerca nitens. Next base: position 93,386,502 of record NC_064622.1, read on the forward strand.
GACACCAGCCTCCACCAGTACACTGGTCACCGGACTCTGTCCTAAAACCTCCTGTCGCTAATCGAACCACACAGTGGTGCACAGGGTCGAATAAATGCAATGCTGAAGGCACTGCCGAACTATAAACCACACTCCCATAGTCAATTCGGGATTGGACAAGGGCTCTGTATAGATGTAGCAGCATACAGTGATCTGCAACCCAATGGTGTTGCTCAGGCAATGGAGGACATTGAGGTGCTACCAGCACTTCTGCTTAAGCTGATGAAGATTAGGGAGCCAAGTCAATCGAGCGTCGAAAACCAGTCTTAGGAATTGATATGTATCCACTACAGTGAGTGGATCGTCATTAAGGTAAAGTGTGGGTTCTGGATGAACGGTACGACGCCGACAGGAGTACATGACACACGACTTCGCGAATGAAAACTTGAAGCCGTGGGCTAGAGCCCATGACTGCGCCTTGTGGATGGCTCCCTGGAGGCGCTGCTCTGCAACAACAGTTCTGGAGCAGCAGTACGAAATGCAGAAGTCGTCAGCATACAGAGAAGGCGAGACAGGGGGCCCGACAGCTGCTGCTAGAACGTTAATGGACACTAAAAATAGAGAGACGGTCAATACAGACCCCTGCGGGACTCCATTCTCCTGGATATGGATGGAACTATGGGAGTCACCAACTTTAACATGGGAAGTACGGAGCGACAGGAAGTTTTGGATAAAAATCTGGAGTAGTCCCTGGAGACCCCACTCATAGAATGTGACAAGGATATGATGTCGCCAAGTCGTGTCGTATGCTTTATGTAACTCAAAAAAAGACGGCAATCAGGTGTTGCCCTCTGTAAAAGGCTGTTTAGATGGCCGACTCTATGACAAGATTATCAGTGGTAGAACGACCCTGGCGGAAGTCGCCCTGACATGGAGCCAGCAAGCCACCTGACTCCAGGACCCAACCCAACCGCTGACATACCATACATTCCAGCAGCTTAAAAGAAACATTGGTAAGGCTGGTGGGCCGATAGCTCTCCACATCAAGCGGGTTTTTACCGGGTTTGAGCACCGGAATGGTGCTCTCCCGCCATTGCGATGGAAAGACGCCATCGCACCAGAGCTGGTTGAAGATGACGAGAAGATGTCGCTTGTAGTCGGATGAGAGATGTTTAATCATCTGGCTGTGGATGCGGTCAGATCCAGGAGTTGTGTCAGGGTAATGTGCAAGGGCACTGAGGAGCTCCCACTCTGTAATAGGATTCACTGCAGCGTGTAGTGAATGATCGGACGTTCCCTTCCAGCCGCCGTTTGAGCGTGCGAAAGGCTGGGGGGGGGGGGGGGGGGATGTTTCTCCGACGCAGAGGCTCGAGCGAAGTGCTCAGCAAAGTGCTCGGCAATCGCTTTTCCGGCGGTACATAACTCGCCATTTGTGATAATACTGGGGACAGCTGTTGTGGTCTGGTACCCGAAAAGACGTTTGGACTTTGCCCAGACTTGGGAAGGTGACGTGTGGCACCCAATGGTGGAGACGTATCTCTCCCAACACTCCGTGTTCCGTTGTTTGATAAGGTAGCGAACACGGGCACGGAGCCATTCAAAGGCTATGAGGTGCTCCAGGGAAGGACGCCGCTTATGCCGCTGCAGAGCTCGCCGATGCTCCTTAATTGCTTCAGCGACTTCCGGCGACCACCAAGGGACTGCCTTACGCTCAGGCACCCTAAAGAGCGAGGGATCGCGTTTTCTGCTGCAGAAACAATTGTGCTAGTCACCTGCTCAACCATCACATCGATGTTACCGTGTGGGGGAGATTCAGCGGTGACAGCAGAGGTGAACGTTCCCCAGTCCGCCTTCTTCAAAGCCAATCTGGGCAGGCGGCATGCGCCTGATGCTGGGACAGTTACAGGAAGATCGGGAAGTAGTCACTACCACACAGGTCGTCATGTGCTCTCCAGTGGATAGATGGGAGAAATCCTGGGCTGCAAATTGATAAATCAATGGCCGAGTAATTACCATGAGCCACACTGAAATGTGTGGCAGCCCCAGTATTTAAGATGCACAAGTCGAATTGCGACAAGAAAGTTTCGACATCTCTGCCTCTGATAGTAAGCATGGTACCACCCTACAAGGGGTTATGGGCATTAAAATCTCCCAGAAGTAGGAAAGGTTTAGGGAGTTGATCAATCAGTGCAGCTAATATATTCACGGGTACTGCACCATCCCATCTGGAGGAATATATACATTGCACACAGTTATTTACTGCGTCGTCATTCTGACAGCCACAGCTTCAGGAGGGGTTTGAAGGGGCACATGTTCACTACAGACCGAGTTTAGGACATAAACGCGAACTCCACCTGACACTCGATTATAGTCGCTACAGTTCCTGTAATATCCCTTATAGCCACGAAGGGCAGTGGTCCACATTTCTGGGAACCAGGTTTCCTGGACGGCAACGGAGATAGCAGGTTCAAAGCTTAACAGTTGCCGTAGCTCAGCCAGGCGGTGGAAAAAACCGCCGCAATTCCATGGGAGGAGGACATCATGAGACTGGGAAGGCATGGAACACTGAATGAGGCAGTTTACGCCTCAGTCACCTGCTGCCACAGATTTATTGCCTGAGCAGTCTATATCCATTGTGTGTCTGGAGGGATCTAGGTCCTCAGTGGTCGCCAAAATCTCCACCCCATCCTCAGCCGTAGAACTTTTAGGTAGCAGTGGTGTGGGTACCGCTGCAATTTTCTTATTCTTAGGGGTTTTCTTTTTGGATTTCTCTCCCTGCTCCTTGGGTCTCCCTGGCTGGGAGGACTTCACTGGGTCTGTCTCCGGGACTGAGGATGAGCATGAAGCCCTATGACAAGCTGCTTTTGGACTCTTCAGCCACTGGCGGGTGTCGTCTTGCCCACTAGAAGAAACCTGGGAAGGGAGTGACCCAAGGGACATGTTTCTAGCGAGAGAAGCCAAAGAAGACTTACGCTTCTCCAGCTTAGAAGTGGGGATGGACGTCCCCAATGGTTGGGGGGGTGTCGCTCCCGAAGTAGGTGGTGCAGGAGCAACAGGGAGGGAAATGTCCCCATCATCAAGGGGGCAGGTGTAGTCTTCCAGCTCTCAGAAGTGACCTGGGTTGGCAGAGCTGATTGTGCCAGAACTGTTGTAGCGGCGGCGTAAGACTGTCATACGCACAGGATGCAGGTGATCAAATTTTCTCTCAGCCTCAGTATTGGCCAGTCGGTCAAGGGTCTTTTACTCCATGATTTTCCTTTCTTTCTGAAGAATCCTGCTGTCAGGCGAGCAAGGCGAATGGTGCTCTCTGCAGTTGACACAGATGGAAGGTGGGTCACATGGAGTATTGGGCGTCCACAATCTCGGCATGTGACGCTGGAAGTACAGCAGGAAGACATATGGCCGAACTTCCAGCACTTGAAGCACCACATCGGGGGAGGGATATAGGGCTTCAAATCACACTGGTAGACCATCACCTTGACCTTCTCGTGCAATGTATGACCCTCATAGGCCAAGATGAAGGCACTGGTGGCAACCTGATTATCCTCCGGACCCTGGTGGACACGCCGGACGAAATGTACATCTCGCCGCTCTACATTGGCGCGCAGCTCATCGTCGGACTGCAAAAGAAGGTTTCTGTGAAATATGATACCCTGGACCATATTTAAGCTCTTATGGGGCATGATGGTTACAGAAACATCCCCAGCTTGTCGCAAGCGAGTAACTCCCGTGATTGGGCAAAGGATGCTTTTTTGATCAAGATTGACCCAGATCTCAATTTGGACAAGCCCTCCACCTCCTCGAACTTGTCCTCTAAATGCTCAACAAAAAACTGAGGCTTCATAGTGATGAAAGATTCCCCATCAGCTCTCGAACATACAAGATACCAGGACGAATAAGATCCACTGCCATCCTTAGCCTGATGTCCCTCCCATGGTGTGGTCATGGAGGAGAACGATTTGGGGTCGTACTCTTGTGTGTTGAATTGAGCTCGTGATCGCTTAAGAGACTGCTGGTGTTTTACCAACAGCAAGAGATGATTGACTACATCGCATGTCATCCGCCCTGATGTCACCCACTCTGACCTGGGGCCCTCCACATGGGCGCCACCAAGCTGCAGCAAAGGCCACTTGGCAGGATGGCCATTGCCTCGAGTCCTGATGCCCCAGGGGTATGGTCATCTACCCCTTGGCATACGTGGGAAGTTAACAGCGTAGGCATCAGCAGAGCTATCCCTGTGTGGGCAGGGGGCTACAACCAACAGGGTACATGGCGGCCCCACCACAATGGACTGGCTACCGTGCTGGATATCAGGTGCAAAGAAGTCCACTGTCATCTTCGATGCAGGAATCGACACTGCATAGTGCATGGTGGAAAACGCACCCAGGTAGGTGTCCTCGTTCAAGAGATTGAGAATGGGCAAGACTGCAATGTGACTACGAGAAAGTGGGATAAAGATCTCAATGCACGACGGACAATGCACCTTGTAAGGCGCCCTTCCCCTATTTGCTCGCTCTTCGGGGAAATTTTGAAGAATGGAGATCAAACCCTACAGGGGACCATCACATAAAGGCCGAATCGTGTGAAACTCCTTTTAGTCGCCTCATAAGACAGTCAGAGATACCTCGGGCCTATTCTAACACCTGGACCTGCAGGGGGGAAATTGTTTTGGAAGAAGCACTTTGAAAACCCTATCAGGGAAAACAGCAGAATAACCAAGAGCATTCTCCTGCAGGGAGCCATCTGTATAAACAACGATAGAACTGTTGTACATACTTAAAATAGATTAAAAGCTGTAAAAACAAAGTCTGGAGTACAGGTTTTCTTGTTCCTTGTCAAGCTTAAAATCACTTCGGGCCTCTGAAGACAGCAAGGCGGTAGTGCGTTCCATCCCTGTCTGTATTTTAATGCCTGAGGATCCAAGTCCTTGAGACAGTCTGTAGCACGTTTAACAAATGGCTGATTCCTAAACAGCCGTTCAAAGGTGGGTTGGGTCACTGAACTGAATTTCAACGATTGAAGTGATGCTGAGATTTTCAGCGGCACTTATGACCTGGGTAATTTTCAAATTCACTTAGAAAGCCCGAGTTTCCATAACTTTTTCCCTTGGAAGAAGTGCTTACTCTTCAGTAGATCCTTCAGTTAAAAGCTGTACCAAACGTACATTACGCTAGGTACTATAACTTATGTAGTAAGTTTTTTAGCAGTTCGATCATCAATATATGTGGTAATTTGCAAATCAGCACACGGTATTGTGATGACAAATATTGCAAATTCAGCAGAGGCTATTATCGCAATGGACTTTCTTGCATCAGTGGTACACTGCATATTTATAAAGGCACGTTACTATGAGAGGTTCCATGCCCTCTTTTGCATGTCGCCACTTATTTTCATCAATTTTATTAATGTTCTATGTCATTGCACGGTAGTAACAGACCGAATAAAGTTACTGTACTTAGGGTATGTGTAGTGAGCTCAAAAAGAAAAAATACTTCTCACTTGATTCTTATACATGTTGGGTTAGTTCCCTGGGTGGCATGTGCGAGGCAACATAGGAGGACGCGGCACACTGCGTTTCCGGTTGGGGGCTGCACTTCCCTGAATTCTGAAGGGTTCGTACAATAGGCTTAAGCGCCTGGCGGAACGACTGACGTCTGTCGAGTTTCGCCTATTGTATGCAGGGTGGAACGACCTGCTAGACATCTGAGTGTCGCCGCAGTTTGTGAGTTTACCGTTCTGGCGCGTCCGGAACGAAGACTCCTGGCTCCGACTGGCTACATTGTCCTCTTGATTCTAAGAATGCTTGTGGACTGTGCCCTGCTAGCTGCGACAGACTGGCGCCGAAAGGCCGGTGGTCTAGGCAGGTTGTTTTCATAGCCGGTCAAACGACAAGTTCAGCGCCGTCAGCTGAGCAGCAGAGGCATGATTGGTCAACTTAAACTGAGGCTAGTTGACGTCATAAAGCCCTGCTCGAAATTGGAGGAAACAGTCGCTAATGGCGCGAATGATGTTCTGAGACAGTGTGGGGGAATTTTGGAATCCGAACTGAATGCTGATTCGCAGTGTTCGAGGGGAATAGGGAGTAAGGCAAAGTTGGCTTCGCTCTTGCGTTACGCGGGCAGGGGATTCGGGATCTGATCTTCGTCGGATTCTGACGGTCTTGCGACTTGGTCGCTCTTTTTCGGAAGAACTTAGAATCCTCTGACAGCCTTCGAGACCAGGGGTTGACACATAGTTGCTGCACCGACGACGTGCAGCAGATTTCAATACTGGTACAGTATTTTGCGTCTCCGGCATTGTAGGACCTTATCAATTTTATACTGAATCCCTCAGCAGCACGTGCGTTCACTTTGCCACAAGTCCACCTTGCTTGTTTCTCCATGTGATCCCATTTGAGCTCTCACTAGTAATTGCGATACTGCTATATAGTCGGGAGATTAATATTTGATTCATTAGGACCTCCAGTCATTATCGTCAATCTATTGCATCACAGAGAGTAGGAGCCCTTTGTTCTCGAGCGAACTCTTATTCTCATAATATTTCAGTATACCCTATCCTTTAACCTACGGTGTGTGTCGACAATCATGTGAATTTATGTTCTGATATGTAATAAACCTCATTGTGATATTTAATTCGCATATCATTTCGTAGATATAGGCAGAATCCCATTTCCTGTTTATTATGATAAATTTCTCTTTTTTGAGTAGATTACGATTTTTTATTAAATTATTGTGAGTGTGCACTCCTTATTTTACCAACTAGCAGGGTCCACCACCATTTGTTTCTGTTACCATTGTGCGCATAATTAATTAGCTGGTAGATAAGGAGAGGGTCGAGTGCATGTCTCGTTCTCATGCAAGATTCGTCTGAATTAAAGATGTACAAACTCTTCTCCACCCCGGCACCTCACAAGTGTCATTAGTATTCCTCATCTGATAGCGTACATAAAGGGCTAGGAGCAGCAGACAACTTTGACATTTCTAATGTAGCACTGTACGGTCTATCAGTTTTGTTAATATTACGGTAACTTAATATACGTCTATATATGATCACTGCAATCTTTGGCTAAAACATATTCACTATCATCCGTAATGCGTTTGCATTAGGTCACCATAAAACTGGCCTTCTGCAAGGTGTTGCAGAAATTAGTTGTATCGTTAGCACTGGGACTTTATCAAACCAGTTTTCAGACTGGACGCTGAAAATTGCTTCAGTTTTACCAGTGACAACATTAAAAATAGTTTCGAACTACATTTTCGGTTTTGACATATAGGCATACGCTGGAAAACTTCCGATCATACCTTGTAATGCTCTAGAAATTCTGTCTATCAGTGAGAATAGGTTATCATTCTGTTTTATTCCCAAAAGCTAGCTAAGAATATAGAAGCTAATACTGGAATCTGGAAGGTGTAGAAGGGACTATGGAATGTGAAGTGCAGACACGGTACGATCGATATACTACCCCAACATTGACAGAAGTACTTTTCGGGATGGAATACGAAATTTCGACGCGATGTCTTTTCCACGAACGCGATTTACAATTTTAATTCACGCATATTCATTGACTACGTTTTAGTACACAGCCAGTTTACGTAATGTAATCATTAAGCAGTGGCGACAATTCTAAATCAAATCTGAAGAAAGTGGGCTGCCATCGTGCTCTCTTGTGACAAGCTGCCTTAATTATTAGGGGAAAATTTTTATTAAGTACGGTATTTTACATCTCAAAAGAAATAAAGATCTGCGAGAGCAGATGTAGCTTTCATAGTTGTCATAATCACCTCTTTCTGTTCTGTAGGTACTGAAAAGTGTGACAAAAGTCTTCGTTGTTGCTCAACCGTAAAAGAATCTTACGTTCTCGCGGGCTTTTATTTGGCTGTTTTTGAGCTCTACAATATGGTACAACGTAAATTAATATAGCTTGTATGTATTATGTAGCATATATCAGGAGACCAGGCAGACGGAAAACATTTTTACTTAACTGATTAAATTTAAACGAATGAACGAAGTTTCATGGAACATAGCTAAGAACCATCTCGCTTAAACCGGTTTTCAAATAAAAGAAGTGCATTAAAATCGAACGTTTCGCCTGGGAGCTACGATCCCATTGATGCACAGATGCATACGTTAAACTTTCTAACACCCCTCTGTTTACGTCGAGGGTTACAAACGGCTAAGCCTTTTGAAAGTATCAGAAAGGAGCATCTGCACGATACCGGATACTTTTTCACATGTAGGTGATACGCCGTTGAGTGAGACGGTGTATCCCAGGAAACTGAACTTTTCCCCCGAAAAAACATTTAATGGGTATTGACAATCTTCTTCTTCTTCTTCTTCTTCTTCTTCTTCTTCTTCAGTAGCGCTACAATCCTTGGTGAGCCTTGGCTTCAATGATTTTCCTCCGAACTTCTGTTATTTGCTTCTCTTTTCCACCCCCGGACTCTTGTACTGGTGAGATCCACTATCACGTCGTCAATCTTCTAGGTCTCCCTTTTCTTCTAGCTGAATGGATCACACCTTTCATCATTTTCTTTGGCATTCTATCCTCTGCCATTCTCCCCACTCGTCCTAGCTATGTCATTCGCTCTGATTTCACTAATTTTACTATGTCCCTACCTTGCATTAACTGTTTTAATTCAGCATTGTAGCGTATTCTTCAGCCTTCTTCCTCCCTTATTGGACCATAGATTTTGCGTAGTGTTTTCCGCTCCAAGGTTCTTATTGCATTTTTATCATGTTCTGTCAACGTCCATACCTCTGACCCGCATGTGAAAACTGGGCGGAGTAGGGAGTTATATATTAGCAGTTCCGTTTTTCCTGTAACAAGGGTATTTCTGAAATTTTGCGTATTTGCAAAGTAATTGTTTCCAGCTTGTATTCGTTCCTTTATAGCTTTTCCAATACTGTTATGGTTTGTTATTAGGGCTCCCAAGTAGTTAAAAGAGGACGCTCCTTTTGAAGCATTTCACGTTGATGTTTATATCTTTAGGGGTTCTCCTGGTCTCAGATTGAGACATCATATTTTCTTTTGTTTTCATTGTCCCGTATGTTTCTTACAGTGTATTGTCATTTGTTCCTATTATAGCAATGTCCTAAGCGTATGCACATATCTGGCTAGTTTTCATAAATATGGTGCCTCTTTCATTGATTTTATTCACTAAACTACGCAGGACTATATTGAATAGGACAGTGGAAAGACTGAGCTTGCTTCAGGCCCTTATGAACATCGAAGTCTTCACTTGTTCTGCTGAGGACCTTCACTTTTGCTCTTGTCTGTCATTGTCATTCTGATTAGTCTTCTTGGTTTAGCACATATACTAACTTCTTCCAGTACTCTGTATAGTTCTTGCGGTTTATGCTGTCAAAGGCTTGTCCGAAGTCAGTGAATAGGAAATGCATATCTGTATCATAGTCAAAGAACTTTTCAATCGTTTGATCAGAAATATTTGATCAGTTGTTCCTCTCTCTCGTCGAAAGCCACACTGATATGCCCCTAGTATGTGTCTGCACACGTCTGTATCCTTTCGTTTAGGTAATACAGGGTGGTACAAAAAGGTACGGCCAAACTTTCAGGAAACGTTCCTCACACACAAGATGTTATGTGGACAAGTGTCCGGAAATGCTTAGTTTCCATGTTAGAGCACATTTTAGTTTTTCCACCTACGCTCAATGGAGCACGTTATCATGATTTCATACAGGATACTCTACCTGTGCTGCTGGAACATGTGCTTTTGCAAGTACGACACAACATGTGGTTCATGCACGATGGAGCTCCTGCACATTTCAGTGTAAGTGTTCGTACGCTTCTCAACAACAGATTCGGTGACCGAGGGATTGGTAGAGGCGGACCAATTCCATGGCCTCCACGCTCTCCTAACCTCAACCCTCTTTACTCATTTATGGGGGCATTTGAAAGCTCTTGTCTACGCAACCCCGGTACCAAATGTAGAGACTCTTCGTGCTCGTATTGTGGACGGCTGTGATACAATACGCCATTCTCCTGGGCTGCATCAGCGCATCGGGGATTCCATGCGACGGAGGGTGGATGCATGTATCCTCGCTAACGGAGGACATTTTGAACATTTCCTGTAACAAAGTGTTTGAAGTCACGCTGGTACGTTCTGTTGCTGTGTGTTTCCATTCCATGATTAATGTGATTTGAAGAAAAGTAATAAAATGAGCTCTAACATGGAAAGAGTTTCCGGACGCATGTCCACATAACATTTTCTTTGTGTGTGAGGAATGTTTCCTGAACGTTTGGCCGTACCTTTTTGTAACACCCTGTATACTTGTGAAGATCTTATAAACTGTGCTTACAAGTGTTTTACCTTTACGTTCTCTGTGGTCACCACACATTCTCCCTTTATCAATACTCTTCTTAACCATCTGTAATGGAGACGACCGATCACCGTGAGGACATACAAATTCTCCAGTGATCATGTTTCCTAATTCTTCGTTGGCTGCTCGCAGTTTATCCACAGGTAGTCGTCTAGGCCGACTAACCACAACCTGTCCTCGAGTAGCCGTGTCACGATGCAGTGGCAACGCCTACCTTTTGCTTCACTGTCAGTGAGCGCTGGGGACTCCTATGGCAACAGCTCGTCGGGGTCGTTATTCGCCGCCTGCCCGGTCTTGCTAGTGGAGGTTAGGGCAGGGGAATGGAGAGCAGGACGAGGAGGGGGGAGAAGGAATGTGGGGGGGAGAGAGAGGAGAGCAAGGGGATGTGGGGGTAGGGACGCCTGGCACTGGTTCTGCTCCACTGAGCAAGCATCGGATCTCCAGGTGCGCCTGCTCCAAGTCGGCGTGCAGTAAACCTGTACCTGCGCCATCTCAACCCTGCTTTTGAATCCGAAAGTCCCAAGCTTTTAAATTATTGCCTTTTGTTAGTTTCTTGCTGTCTCATTGTTCCTTTCGTCTTAATTGCGGGTATCTAATCATGGCGGTAGCCGAAACGTAATACAGGATCTTTAATAGCTATCTAGACGGTTTTATTCGTGCGGAAAATTCGTTTCCCCTTTTAGACAAACGTTTCCGTATTTTAAAGCGACGTCTATGGCTAGTGCACACCTGAATCTTAAACATCTACATCTACATTTATACTCCGCAAGCCACCAAACGGTGTGTGGCGGAGAGCACGTTACGTGCCACTGTCATTACCTCCCTTTCCTGTTCCAGTCGCCTATGGTTCGCGGGAAGAACGACTGCCGGAAAGCCTCCCTGCGCGCTCGAATCTCTCTAATTTTACATTCGTGATCTCCTCGGGAGGTATAAGTAGGGGGAAGCAATATATTCGATACCTCATCCAGAAACGCACCCTCTCGAAACCTGGACAGCAAGCTACACCGCGATGCAGAGCGCCTCTCTTGCAGAGTCTGCCACTTGAGTTTGCTAAACATCTCCGTAACGCTATCACGCTTACCAAATAATCCTGTGACGAAACGCGCCGCTCTTCTTTGGATCTTTTCTATCTCCTCCGTCAACCCGATCTGGTACGGATCCCACACTGATGAGCAATACTCAAGTACAGGTCGAACGAGTGTTTTGTAAGCCACCTCCTTTGTTGATGGACTACATTTTCTAAGGATTCTCCCAATGAATCTCAACCTGGTACCCGCCTTACCAACAACTAATTTTCTATGATCATTCCACTTCAAATCGTTACGCACGCATACTCCCAGATATTTTACAGAAGTAACTGCTACCCGTCTTTGTTCCGCTATCATATAATCATACAATAAAGGATCCTTCTTTCAATGTGTTCACAAAACACTACATTTGTCTATGTTAAGGGTCAGTTGCCACTCCCCACACGAAGTGCCTATCCGCTGCAGACCTTCCTGCATTTCGCTGCAATTTTCTAATACTGCAACTTCTCTGTATACTACACCATCATCCGCGAAAAGCCGCATGGAACTTCCGGCACTATCTACTAGGTCAGTTATACAGGGTGGTGCAAAAAGGTACGGCCAAACTTTCAGGAAACGTTCCTCACACACAAAATATGTTATGTGGACAAGTGCCCGGAAACGCTTAGTTTCCATGTTAGAGCACATTTTAGTTTCTTCCACCTACGCTCAATGGAGCACGTTATCATGATTTCATACGGGATAGTCTACCTGTGCTGCTGGAACATGTGCTTTTGCAAGTACGACACAACATATGGTTCATGCACGATGGAGCTCCTGCACATTTCAGCGTAAGTGTTCGTACGCTTCTCAACAACAGATTCGGTGACCGATGGATTGGTAGAGGCGGACCAATTCCATGGCCTCCACTCTCTCCTGACCTCAACCCTCTTTACTTTCATTTATGGGGGCATTTGAAAGCTCTTGTCTACGCAACCCCGGTACCAAATGTAGAGACTCTTCGTGCTCGTATTGTGGACGGCTGTGATACAATACGCCATTCTTCAGGGCTGCATCAGCGCATCAGGGATTCCATGCGACGGAGGGTGGATGCATGTATCCTCGCTAACGGAGGACATTTTGAACATTTCCTGTAACAGTGTTTGAAGTCACGCTGGTACGTTCTGTTGCTGTGTGTTTCCATTCCACAATTAATGTGATTTGAAGAAAAGTAATAAAATGAGCTCTAACATGGAAAGCAAGCGTTTCCGGACACATGTCCACATAACATTTTCTTTCTTTGTGTGTGAGGAATGTTTCCTGAAAGTTTGGTCGCACCTTTTTGTAAAACCCTGTATATATTGTGAAAAGCAATGGTCCCATAACACTCCCCTGTGGCACGCCAGAGGTTACTTTAACGTCTGTAGACGTCTCTCCATTGAGAACAACATGCTGTGTTCTGTTTGCTAAAAACTCTTCAATCCAGCCACACACCTGGTCTGATATTCCGTAGGCTCTTACTTTGTTTATGAGGCGACAGTGCGCGCGTAAGGGAATGCTGTGATAATGATACAAAGTTTTGAGCGACCAAAATTCGTGCGTATCATTCATCTACACAAACCACGAATTTTTATCTGAAAGACTTAAACCTAAGTCACTGTGTGCAAAGCTAACTGGCGACTTCCGCCCTTCTACTGATATTACTGTCGGCACCTTTGCACCCATCCTTAAGCCGTCCTCTCGCATGAAGACGCACGAGGACGATGACCTGGTGACGTCACTCGTGGACTTCGGGCCAACGGGATATACGGACGTTGCAATCAATTTGTGAAGTCACGTTAGTCGGCTTGTCCGCCACACTCCGCAATCGCTTGGCTCCACGGGTAATCAGTAATTGAAAAGGTACCCACTACATATGTTAACTTTGTCGTGCGCTATCGAGCACGTGCATGAATTTCAACATGACATTAAGAATTATTAAATTCTCCGAAAACAGTTACTCGCTCGCCATCGGAGACGGCTTCCGGCACTCTTAAGACCTGCAGTATCACGTGCTTTGAAGTGCGCGCCAAGGCCAGTCTTTCTCGTAGGCCTCGCTGGAATTCCACGTTACCGTCAAGCGTGAAATGAAGGATATCGTGGAGAGAAACGTGGCCAATAATTTGCCACATCGCTTTTACCTCGCAGTGTAATATGTCTGGCTTATTCAGCCATCATCATATTAGGCTCCAGGAAGCTATTCCCAAGGCAGTGGAGATGCAAGAAGCAGAGAGATGACGCAATGTGGGATGAGGTACCGGTGACAGATTCGGTACTATTCCCGTGAGAAAGCCCGCCTGCATGATTCTGCTGCTCTGATTGGCTGCTCTGTTCGGCGGTAGGGCGCAAAAACGTTAAACTTTAGTTGCTATTATTAATTAAACCTGTCATCCAAATTACTTCATTTTTTAAATAAACATCTCTCAACAGCCAGCTATCAGTCATTTCAAAATTATTAAAATCAAAGTACTACTAAAACAAAAGACTGACGATATTACTGCCGATGCACTTCGGTGGCGTTCGGGTCACGCCTTACTGGCTGGCTTGGCGCACGAAGTATCTCGGGCAGTCCGGCTCTCCAGTTCTGACCGTTCCAGTAGACAGACATGTTTTCTGTGGCAGGATGTATTTCATGTTATTTTAGCCAGAAATAATGACTGTGGAAAGATATGTTCAATACGTTGTGATCAAGAATAGTTTCTCGTGTCTATATCAATAAAAACGCGAGTGGCATCCCAAATGAGTCATAGTTTATTCGTAGCAGCAGTTCCTTGCAACGTTAATTTCAGCGTCAAGAAAAAGAATCCACGACCTGCGTGCTGTTTCCTGCGCTGGGGACATCATCATTATGAAGACATCAGGTTAGTGAAGTGTACAAGATCTTACGTATTCCACAGTGGAAACAACTAGGCACCTCACGTGTACTGCATGAACAGTACAAATGTGCTCAGTGACACCTCATGTGCAGTAATGCAGAGGAGGTAAAGGATGAAAGCATTGACACTATCTCACATTTATTCCATTTTTTTCTCGCCGTAGCAGACCTGAGGAGCCGCCATACTGAACTGAGTTGAACTTCCTTATCAGAGACTGCGTGGTATGAATAAGTTGTTTCGAAGCAACATCAAACTGGGGATCTATCGAAAACTCTTCATTGTAGCTACTATTTTACTATAGTAAAGTAACGTGTGACCATGTACCGGTAGATGAAAACTTCCTGTATTTGCTGTTTTTAGTGTTAAAGCTTGTGTGCTATAGAAGTACACCATTTCAGTCCTACGGCACGTCAGAAAACCTTTTTGATACCAGTTACCATAGTTAAATATCTTTAATATCAATAGCAGTTTCAGATCGTCTTTAGATAGTCTTTACAATATAATAAAGACAAGCCGCCGTGTTAGTGCCGTAATTCAGCTGTTAGCTCGTAAGCTGTGAACCAAACAGCACCCATTTCGTGTCCATCTTGCAAACCTTTTTTTAGTTTTGTTTTCTAGAAGTTTTTGGATCTTATTTATTTAGTTGACTTCATTCCAGCATCTCTCCATGGTAATGTATCCTGTGGAAACCATCTCCGAATGACTACTGCAACCTACATCCTTCTGAATCCGCTTAGTCTATTTATCTGTCTCCTCCTACGATTTTTACCCACCACGCTTCCCTCTACTACTAAATTGCTGATCTCTCTATGCCTCAGAACGTGTCCTACCAACGGATCCCTCCTCCTATTCAAGTTGTGTCACAAATTCCTCTTATCCCCAATTCGATTCAGTACTTCATTAGTTACGTGATCTACCCACCTAATCTTCTGCATTCTTCTGTGGCACCAAATTTCAAAAGCTTCTACTCTCTTCTTGTCCGAACTGTTTATCGTCCATGTTTCACTTCCGTACATGGCTACACTCCATACAGGTACTTTCAGAAAAGACTTCCTGACACTTAAGTCTATACTCCATGTCAACGAATTTCTGTTTTTCAGAAACGCTTTTCTTGCCATTGCCAGTCTACATTTTATATCCTCTCTACGTCGACCATCAGTTATTTTGATCCCCAAATAGCGGAACTCGTTTACTACTTTCATTGTCTCATTTCCTAATCTAATTCCTTCAGTGTCACCTTATTTAGTAAAAGTACTTTTTCTCTAAAGTCAGTCGTATTTATTACAAATAATACACTTCCTGCAATTTTTTGTTGCAGAAGACAACGAGTGGAGTGTATCCCTGTCGTTGGAAATTTTAATGTTACTGCTAGTCTACGTGAAAAGTGAACAAGTTACGAAGTATGTGCTATTAAGAAACTTTCAGTAAAATGTATGTAACTGTCTCTGGGTTTTCGACTTACTCATGTCTGTCTATTGCCGGTAAATATCTCAGTGATTGAGTGCAGCTTCGAACAAATAGACTCTTCCAATCGAATGTAACTACGAAAAGACTATCTTGAAACCTGTGTTATGAAGTACGTTATTTTAGTGCTGGTAGTCAATGCAACATCGAGATTACTGATGATGTGCAGGCGCAAACCGACACACTATACCGTAATTATATTCAATTTAAAAAAGAAAATCTGAATGAAAATGAATTTAATTAACGAGTAACTTCTAGTACGCACCACAGAGCGTTTTACAGTTTTATGTGAAGTTCCTCTATCAGCGTTCAATGTTCAAGCCATGGACGAGTCCCGAATGTTCTTAGCGATTATCGAACAAGTACGGAGAAAAACGCGAACCGAGTTGAAGCAGCTGTTTCACGCCTATATTTTCGTACAGAAACTGCATGCTTTGCTGTCGAAATAATGCCGACAACTGCCTCTGAGCTGAAGTCACGTTAACCGGCTCAACTCGATTACGGGGTTATCTCGTGACGTCCGACGTCGCATCGGCGTCCACTTAGCTACCTTGCGCAGTGTGATGACGGCCATGGGAAGGTACATCGACCAATTGATTAATGAATGGCTGGCGCTTTAAATCTCACCGTTGCGGCTTACTCCTAATCCCGGATCATGTTGTCATTACTTACGAACATAATGGCGGATTTCTTGATTTGGCCGAAGTCTGGATCAGGGTCAGCGCCAATCACGCCGCTGTGTGTCTAATGCTCATAGGTTGGTAACTAGTCAGCTGCGCGTAGCCTGTGGGGTGACAGTTTCGCCTAACCAGTGCAAGTCGAGAGAAGACGCGCTGTATTTCTACGAGCAGCAATGAAATCTGCCATCTCGTTTTTCACTTATATTTGACCGCTTCTACCGAGTACGGGCGATTTTCGAGAAGGTAATTAGGGTAGTCTCTACTTTGTCCGAATATGTACCGGATTTTGTGCATATTGGCGAGAGAACGTGACAATATTCGTTCGTCTATTTCTTCCCAGTATGTATGCCTGCTGCTCTTACCGGTTCGTTATTAGTAGGTGACACTTGCTGTCGTTCCCGTCATACCTCTGCGAGCGTTGGCAACATCGCCGCAAGAAGCACGCACGCCACTGCCCCCAATGTAGACGTTTAACCGTAATTAACGAGAGTCGGTGACTTACTTAGTGGTCTTTTCGTTAGCATCGTGCGGTAAGTCTACACGCAACACAACTTACGAAAGATGAAAACGCTATCTGAAATCTGTTTCTACTGTCTTGTTTGCATCTAAGAGAGTAACAGATTTTGTTGGTCCGATCAAGTCTGTTTCCAGATCATTTTTACAGACACGGTGTCTGTAAATTAGCTATCCTTATTTCGTCAGCAAGACTGAGGTTATCAGTACAGTCTTAATATTTTTTACGAAGAGCACGATTTTCTTTAGATGCAAGTGAGCCTTTGAGGGGAAGGAAAGGAACATTGTTGAAGAACTTCTGGAAGAGGCCTATGTCTGTAAGTCGAGGCTGAATTAGAAGACTGATGAAGTATGTATTTAAAAATAAAGAAAAAATTTTTAAAAATCTTATGCAAGCCAGTTGAAGCGTGCGAAACTTATCTTGGGCGCAGATCACATGGCTTGTTTGAATGTTTTGCAGCGCAAAGACAACTGAGGTCTTACGCGCGTATGTCATGAAATTAGAACACTAATTGAAGAAAGTTTAAAGCGACTACATGTTGAGCCCAATCGACGGAAGGAAAGAGCTAAAACGAAGACTATCTTGGAGAAAGATCCACGAAGTATGCCGTAGCGACAGCAGAGGTTCCGATCCAAAGATTAAATGTCCTTCGTCATACTGCAATTTAAAGTAAAACGCGGTCGACAGCCCGCAAGTCGTTCGCTAAAATGACCGGTAACTCAGACGGCCAACACACACTAGAACGAACGCCGTTAAAAAAAAAAGAGCATTAGGTCAGGAAAATGGCGAACTGTCAAAGCCAATGAGTACAAAGTGGTGGGTGACCATCACTTAAGTGCCGATGGCTAAGAAAACAGTGGCCAATGCGCAAACTAGCTAAATTGATCTCGCGGCAAGACGGCTGGGAAAGATTTGATTCCTCCCAACTTGTTCCCGCGAAGGGAACACCAGTAGTGACGCCAAAGTTACACCGCCTGCCGATAGACGGCAGCACGGAGATAATCTGAAGGAATGTGAGAGCTGGCAGGCCGAGATAGGAAGACTGCAGCATTGGCAGCAGTGTCAGCAGCCTCATCCCCGTCAGACCGGCGTGACCAGCAGGGACCCTCGGGAACGTCACAGTGGCTCCCTCAACAGTGAGCAAGTAGAAGCTTCCTTGGACGCGTTGTGTAAGGGATGGACTGCGTAAAGCACACAGAGGCTCTTAAGGGCACTGAACATGGGCTGAAGTGCGAGGAGATTTTATACTAGAATGTTTTGTAAATATGAAGTTGCTAGAAAATTTCCCAGTAAGTGGGGGTATATTCTTAATCCCATGTGTAGATTACAGAATATTTTATCATTCGTCAGTGATTGTGTACAGAGCCTTTACCTCTGAAAGCACGAGTGGGGCTAGCAATACAGAAATATGACTATGCCGTCCGTAAGATTGCTGTCAAACAATTCGCTAGAATGCAGTATATGTTCAACATTCATTTAGCTCTTTAGCATTTAAACGAACTTCCCGCTCAGTCCAGTACTTTTTCTTCACTCAGCACAAAAATCACTTCGTACACAACAGCCAAATTGAAAGCCATTAAGAACCTGTTAACACATTCACGATTCAAATGCAGCCAGAAACAGATTGTGGAACCTTATACCCTGCTAGCAGAAGAGTTTTCCCAAAACCTATATCACAGGATTCGTGACCAGACGAAAAGCGAGAATGGAAATTTTTATCCCCCCTCCCATTACTAAAATTAAGATTCCTTGATGTTTCAGGTGTTCTGCAATTCTATTTAGCAACTGTTCATCGGCTATCCGACCAACCAAGTTAATCTTCAGCAGGTTTCTATAGCACCAGCAAACAAAAGCTTGTTTTTTGGTTGAACTATTTATCGTTCACCTTCCAGCCTTGTGGAAGAAAATGGCAAAGAACAACTTCAGAGAATACTTCATAATTTGTGCGGTTCGTTAAATTCATATTTTCCTGGAACGCTTTCATTCCGGTAGCCAGTCTGCAATCTCCTCTACTTGGGCCACGTCAATTATGTTGTTGTCCTGGGTGCGAAGCTCTTTTACTTTGAGTGTCATTTCCTCATCCACTTCCCGCAGTACCGCCTTTTTCAATTACATCACCTTCGTGTTAGTTCTATTTATGTTAATCTTATAGTCTCTTTCGAGGTAACTCATTCCTTTCAACTGCACTCCCAAACCATTTGCTATTTGACGAACGTATTGCCGGTAAACGTTTCAGTTTCTCGTCCCTGAACTAATTCTTTTGCCAAATTTCTTTTGTTTCCAAAATTGCTTGCTTAGTATGCAGACTAACATTAAGGGTCCGCAGCTATGTAGATATGGTATTTTACACACTACTTACGCCAAAAGAATGTTTGAACTCTTCCACGCTATCACCCCTGTTATTAGTGAAACACTTTCTGATGATAGATCTGTATTAGGAGTGTTCTAGTCAACGTTGTCAAAAGCTTTCTCTAACTCTAAAAATGCTACAAACGTAGGTTTGCCTTTGCTTATTCTGTTTTCTAAGATAAGTCGTAGGGTCAGTATTGCCTCACGTGTTCCAACATTTCTACAGAATCCAAACTGATCTTCCCCGAGGTCGGCTACCATTATGAAAGGGAAGCAGTGGTTGGGAACGGAGTGAGACAGGGTTGTAGCCTATCCCAGATGTTATTCAATCTGTATATTGAGCAAGCAATAAAGGAAACTGATGTGTCGACAGAAGTGCCGACACAGTGTGGTTTGAGGAGACCGATATGCACGCTATAAGCTCACGCAGGATGGCGTGAGGTCTGAAACAGGATACGTAATGAATGCTATAAAGAAAAGTACGTAGCTGCTGGAATACTTAACTTTAATCCATCATTGTTGTACATCGCTCTTGACGATACAAGTGAGACTCTAGATCATGCAATGTAATACTAATGGCGCCTTGCTAGATCGTAGCCATTGACTTAGCTGAAGGCTATTCGAACTATCTGCTCTGCAAATGAGCGAGGCTTCGTCAGTGTGCATCGCTAGCTAAGTCGTCCGTACAACTGGGGGCGAGTGCTCTTAAGTCTCTCGAGACCTGCCGTGTGGTGGCGCTCGGTCTGCGATCACTGACAGTGGCGACACGCGGGTCCGACATCTACTAATGGACCGCGGCCGATTTAAAGCGACCACCTAACAAGTGTGGTGTCTGGCGGTGACACCACAGAAACAAAAGAAAAATTCGGAGTAGGTATTAAAATCCATGGAGAAGAACTAAAAACTTTGAGGTTCGCCAATGACATTGTAATTCTGTCAGAGACAGCAAAGGACTTGGAAGAGCAATTGAACGGAATGGACAGTGTCTTTGAAAGGAGGGTATAAGATGAACATCAACAAAAGCAAAACGAGGATAATGGAATGTAGTCAAATTAAGTCGGGTGATGCTGAGGGAATTAGATTGGGAAATGAGACACTTAAAGTAGTAAATGAGTTTTGCTGTTTGGGGAGCAAAATAACTGATGATGGTCGCAGTAGAGAGGATATAAAATGTAGAAAGGCAATGGCAAGGAAAGCGTTTCTGAAGAAAAATTTGTTAACATCGAGTACAGATTTAAATGCCAGGAAGTCTTATCTGAAAGTATTTGTATGGAGTGGAGCCCTGTATGGAAGTGAAACGTGGACGATAAATAGTTTAGACAAGAAGAGAATAGAAGCTTTCGAAATGTTATGCTACAGAAGAATGCTGAAAATTAGATGGGTAGATCACATAACTAATGAGGAGGTATTGAATTGGGGAGAAGAGTTTGTGGCACAACTTGACAAGAAGAAGGGACCGGTTGGTAGGATATGTTCTGAGGCATCAAGGGATCACAAATTTAGCATTGGAGGACAGCGTGGAGGGTAAAAATAGTAGAGGGAGACCAAAAGATGAATACACTAAGCAGATTCAGAAGGATGTAGGTTGCAGTAAGTACTGGGAGATGAAGCTTGCACAGGATAGAGTAGCATGGAGAGCTGCATCAAAGCAGTCTCAGGACTGAAAAAACAACAACAACAAGAACAACAGTATCAGGAAACATTCGCCTGTAGTCGAATGTGTTCTTTCAACATTGCGTGGGTATTCCCGAGTTACAAGCGCGAAGTATCCTCACACTTTATTGTAATAATCCTATTTCCAAAGAAGACAGCTGCGAGCAGGTTCGAATACAGAACCGTGAATTTAACGAGTATGTTTCCGGAGGTATGGAGAATTAGAAGCAGACTTCGAGGATAGGTTCTGGGCACATTTAAGAACTCTTAAGGCAATACTGACCCTACGAGTTATAAGATAGGCAAATCTAAATTTACAGCTTTTGTAGATTTAGAGAAAGATAATACTGGGTGGAATCTTTCCAGTTGTGAACATAACAGGGATACAATACTGCAACGAAAGCCGTGCGGAGTGACCGCGCGGTTAGAGGCGTCATGTCACTGATTGAGCGGCCCCTCACGCCTGAGGTTCGAGTACTACCTCGGGCATGGATGTGTATGTTGTTAGCATAAGTTAGTTTAAGTAGCGTATAAGTCTAGGGACCGATGCGAAAGTTATTTACAACTTGGGAGGTGTAAGTCGTACACGCAGTAATGCTTCCCGTGTTTTCCCGCATTCCTGCAGAGGTATTAGTCGACCACAATATTATTGCACCCCGGAGCGAGGGCGCTTCGATCGGCTAGTGTGTTTACCTGAGTACTGTAAGCCTATAAGGATGTGCTCTGCCGTTCTAACGACCAGATAACATGGTCAGCAAGCTATTTTAACTTTCACAGCGTATCCGACAGACGGAAAAATTTATGATTTTGTTTACTGTAACTTCAGCGCCTCTTTCCGATAACGGCCACGGTGGGACCTGTTGCAGTAATATCGTGGTTGAGTAGCAAGTATCCAATGAAGTTACAAAACTGGTTGTGGGTTGAGAAGACTTCTGAACAGATGATTCCGAATTGGTTTGAACACGGCAAAGATTAGGAGGTTCTTAACTAGACGAACTTTAACGGTGCGCATGATAATTGGAACGAGATGTAGAAAATTTACTCAATTCTCGCTCTCAAGGAACCTCTGCTGTAAACAGGACACTTAAACTAATACACGTCATCCTTGGAATAAAGGATACACAGTATTTCTGAAAAATGTAACATCCCTAAAACACAATTATCATCATGGGTTTCTCCACAAATACTTCTGAAGTTTTACCGTATTTATACATTGCCACCTTTGTGCATATACTGTTCTTTTACGCAAGTAAGTTCTGAATTCAGCCGTCGAGTCTTTTGAAAAGAGAGAGCTACGTCCTTTATCTGTTGGATTAGATTCATTTTGCGTTCGTTAAATTCCACAGTAAATTTCCAGGATGCAGAACACGCCAGAAAACAATAACAAATTTCAGTATATCCATTGTGGTGAACTGCAACTGTTACTTCAATTGGCGATTTATCTGGCAATAAATATGCAACCAGTTATGGTTGAATAAATCGTGAAAAACGACTGGTTGCATATTTATTGACAGATAAATCACCGAGAACACACATTTACATAGAAAATATTTGCTAATTTACGGCCCTCATGGATGTGGAATAAAAAAAATTAGAACTTGTTTTCATTTTAAAAGCTAAGAAACCACAAAATACGTATATGTTCAATACATTGATGTGCATATGATATTTCTTACGCTATTTTATCCGTATATCGTCAAACAACTTATTACAAAACACTTATTCACTTTAAGATAAAGAGGAACTTCCGAAAAGATTGATCGGATTTGATCAGTGATTTACTAAACACGCGACAAACACCGTGAACATTGCTACTATATGTCAAAGGCGATTTTTCAAATGCCTTAAGCTGCAGATCAGTCTCACCACAACCAGTTTGTTTTTAGCTTCGCCAACTAAGAACAGAACTGGATGTAAGTACTACAAGGTGACATCACTGGTCAAAGCCGGCATCTCTTATCGAGCATTCCGCTCGACCTAAACTTCGCATTACCACATTGCGCGGAGCTGACTATAAAATACTCCCTTAACTTCCTATTATTAGAAACATTTACACACCAGTCGCTCGTGCTAAGAAATCCGTCTTTGGCGTACGAGTTTGTCACCAACAAATCCTTTAGGCTCACCTTAAAGTGAAATCTACCTTAACATTTTATGACTGCTGGAAAATCACTGAAAACGCGTGTATTATTTATATTTCTGGTATTGATTAAACGGACTGACTGTCGGGTTGACAAAAAGAGCTTTAATGATTTAAGTTTTTGGATTTCTTATTTAATAACCAGATGTTCAGTTTAACTTCATATTCTAATTTGTTCATTTTTGTTGCGTCCGATCCCACCCGTCTGCTTTGACCCATGACGTCACAAATATGGCGGAAACAAAACACACACTTTCTACAAGAAGCCTAATGACACTAACGGGACAAGCGCGGGAAATTGGGTGTTTTGGGTGGGGGCAAACTAAATATAAACAAATTCAGACGCCTTGCGTAGCTACAACGTGTAAGTGAAGACCCACCCACCTCCCCAGGGGTCGTAACCCCTGCAACCCATAGAAAAAAGATGCTTCAGTAGCTGATTAGTGTTTTTTGTCTTTAAAAAAATCTCACGGGATAGAACGAACAGATCAGAAAAGTAAATAAAATAAGATAAAACAGAACTGGAGACACACTCAAACCAAACTCCGCGCCGTCATGACGTCACACGACAACACCCTTACGTCAGGGGTCAAAGCCGACGCGTGGGATCGGACGCTTCTGTCGACCCCTTCTTTCTTTTTATATTTTGAGTCTAGACTGGTGCCTAATTTGCTTTTAATTTTAGGTTGTGGTTACCAACCTGAACGTTTTCAGGCTGATGTTTACTCTTTTTTTTTATACTGTGTTTGCTAGATTGCCTTTGTTGGTGGTTTTGTTTAAGGTTTATGATTCGCTAATACTTTATATATTCCTTTGTTGTTCGATTTGGTTATTTCTTATAACTTTTGCTTTATTTAGTTAGGATACCAATGCTTTTAGTTCACCTTTGCCTCCCTAAGGTTCTTGTAGAGGCCCCCGTTTCTCGTAGAATAATTCTTATAAAAGCGTTATTGAAGTTAGGTGGTTATAGTATTTTTGGTGTGCTAAAGGTTATTTCTTATTTGGGTTTGAAGATTAATTATTTTCGATTTCCTTTAAGTTTGTCTGGTGGATTTTGGTTGATTTGTGGGAGAGGACCAAACAGGTAGGTCATCGGTCCCATCGGATTTCAAAGGAACCAGCCTGCCATTTGCCTTAAGCAATTTAGTAATTTAGGTAAATTCATGGAATACCTAAATCTGGATGGCCGAATGCGAGTCCAGTTCGTTAAACACTGTGCCACCTCGATCGGTCCCGTAAAGGGGCAAATGTGTTGGTAATCAGTAGTTAGTACCCTAGTCCTGAGCCAAATACGTATTTCGGATGGTATTTCCGATTCAGAGTTTTACAGCACGCGAACCGGTACGGACGCAGCACAGCTCACCTTGACTCTGTCGACCCTCCTTGCGAGCCCCACGACGTTGACGCCGCGTCTGAGCAGCGCCTGAGTTACGGCGGCGCCGATGCCGGCGCTGGCGCCCGTGACCAGCGCGACGCGGCCCTGATAGCGATCCATCCCGTCTGCTCAGTTGCCAGCTGCGAGGGCGACTGGCACGCTGCGCTGGCGCAAGCTGTAGCGCAGCGAGAGGCGGCCTCAGTGACGTCACTCTGGCGAGCGCCACGCCTTCTGGCGGCTGGCACAGTGCACAGTAGGCGAGGGCCGGGCTCGACGCACAGCAGCCGAACACGCAACAGGTGCAGCGGCGGCGCTGCATCTCTACAGCCTTGTTTACAATGGGGCAACACCACCTTGCGTACTTCTATAGTCCGATCCACGGAGGATGGCGGTTCGCGCATGCCGAGGCACGTACGCGGATTGCATTTTTGACGATTCCATGCGACAGCTGCGGTACGCGCATACGCGTGCTTCCCGCTTTAAGACAGCGCATATCCTGCAATTTATGGATGCTTATGCAGAATTTATCACTTACCACCACAATCAGTGATGACAATTCGCACCAAATGGAATCGAAATTCACTAAACAACTCTCTACGGCCACGTTTAATGCTCGCATTACGTACGGCATTCACAGCAGAGCGCGCAGAACATGCTGAACGCTCATTGGCTGTCGGAGAAAGTGTGAGGTAGAACAAGCCTAAACTCGACCGCCATCGTTCGTGGCTACAAATATAGTAGTATGTAGAGAGCCTGTATACAGAGAGAGTGGCCATAGGTGAAGTCGCCCGTGATTGGTTGATTAGCTTTGGCAGAAAAATGGCGCCAAACGTCTCTCGCGCTTCCTATGCTCACCATGCTTTTGAGTTGAATTGAAGTTCAGAGGACTTTTGGAAACGATTAAAAGGTATTTGAATTATTGAGAGCCTTGTTACGCGTTGTGCATGCATGTTCGATTTAGTTGTATATCGTTTTTAGTACGTAATTAGCGTTTGCGATCTTAAATACGATTTGAAATAATGAGCGTTTTGTGATGAAGCCGGTAGGCCTACATGTTCGAAGTAAACACGTTAGTAATTGTACAGTATTGTTTTTGACATCTGTAATTCGTTCTGCAGACGTTCGTAAACGATGCCAGGTTGTGCTGCATTTGGTTGTTCCAATAGAGGCGAAGGTGGATTTCACATGTTAGCATTTCCACGCGATGAAGAAAGACGAAAGCAGTGGGCAGTCGCAGTCAACAGGGCTGACGTAAATCAAACAGGAGCCTCGTGGAAACCAACCAAGTACTCTTATTTATGCGAAGTTCGTCGTTTTTGCTTTTTACTACATATAAAACAACTTGCAATATACATAGTTAAATTTGAAAGCAGACCAGTAAATTGGCTGTGTGAAAGTTATTATAACACATTATTCTTATAAACAAAGGCATTTAACGAATGATTTCGCCATATTGTCTTGTGCTTTTGATTCGGTGAGTGTGTACTCCACTAATGGCCATTCCAAAGTCCCGCCCGCAGTTTGGCAGAAAAATGGCCGCCGTATCGTCCGGTTGGCCACTCTCTCCCTGTGCAGGCTCTCTAGTAGTATGCCACAGAAGGAGACATCTTGCTGCACACGTTGCGTGGTTAATGTACACCAAAGCTACAGAATTTGTGCCGTACTGAGTCGGTCTTGAAGGAGAACAGGTGCTCAGTTGACTGCACTGGTTGCTTACTTGGTCATTGCATATGCATCTAATAATGGAAAAGGAAATCAGTGGAAAACAAAACGATGGTGGCCAAGGAGAATATTTAAAAAAAAGCCCATCGACGAAGTGGAAGTTCTCTCACTATACACAGTGAATCACTAACTATTGCGACCAAGAATAACTCCGAAAGTATGATAGGAGCTGAAACGTTTGTGGGATAAAAGTTGCATGAGAAAATGGGGGGCCATAATATGACGTTGGTTTTTTTAATTGCTAGGTGGGGTAGCGTCAGAGATATGAAGGTAAATTTTGTTTTTTAAATGGGATGCTACAGTGTGGTACTTATTTTCTGATAGTGGCTAGCGATACGAATCCAGAGATGTGTAACAGTAAGGTCTTTGAACGTCAACCAAAGTCACAAAAGTAGCATGAACGTCCATTTACAGAAGGTGTTCGAAGTGATGACCATTGGTGTCAATGCCGTGCTGCAATCTTCTTATCATGGACTGAGTGGTTTTCCTTATCACATTGGCACTTATCGAAGCAGATGCTCTGACAATTCTCTCTTGTATATCGTGTACTTAGTAAATATTTAGACACAGATGACGTAAGTAAGGGTGCAGTTGTTTTTGGAGACTGGACAGACGCTTCTCGCTATTATACAGGTTAACACGATTCAGCAAAGATACATCGAACCCATTCAGTGATAGACAGCTAGTACGAGAATATTTCATGACAACATTACGAAAGATTGAAAGGCCGGACATGTACCAACAGAACAATGCTCTGTAAATAAACAAAATTATACAAATGAACTCTAACTTTTTAGTTACTTTATTTCTACAAACTTGTTCATCTGGTCTACTGTAGCAGAATAAATTTTGAAATTACTATTAAATCTATTGATTACATATTTATTCGAATGCATTTGGTAGAAGGTGCTACATATAGGCTATTGACTACAACAATAATTTAAAGAACAGAATAAAATTTCCTAATTTACAAATATAATTATTGATAATTTTATGACCATGGACTGGTACGCTACAGCAGTCAGTTGTAAAGTACTTACAGTTATTGAAATATCGTGACACAAGTGAGCTGTCCATTTCTGCGTGCGGTTCCGTCTCATAGAGAATGAATTTCATTGATTCGTATTCGAAGCATTTCCTTTCCATATTAGACTCTGAGCCTTTTTTTATTATTTTTATTCATCACACTAACAGCTTCTCGGATTGTCTGTAGTCGTCTATGAACTCAAAAGATTTTTCGTTGGACAACTTCGAATTTAGCATTGCTTCACAGAAAATGCCGCACACGAATCCACTCGACTGGGGAGCTAGCTGTGGCAGCTTGCGACGCACCTCGTCTAGTCCCAACTTTCTTCTCCACGCCGGCCGGAGTGGCCGAGCAGTTCTAGGCGCTACAGTTTGGAACCGCGCGACCGCTACGGTCGCAGGTTCGGATCCTGCCTCGGGCATGGATGTGTGTGATGTCCTTATGTTGGTTAGGTTTAAGTAGTTCTAAGTTCTAGGGGACTGATGACCACAGCCGTTAAGTCCCATAGTGCTCAGAGCCATTTTCTTCTCCACATCAGCGCTGAATGCGTGGCAAAGGGTACTTCCCATAGGGCTACGCCTCAAGGCCTTTACACTAAAGGCCCCTACACAAGCACTAACCGACCGACAGACGTACCGACAAATTGGACATGTGTAGGGATTGACCGTCCGACGAACTTTGCTAGTCGAGATATCGAGCGAATAGGACCACCCGATAGTCTACCCCCGTCCTACCCTCCGCAACCACTCCACCTTTCAAACTGTGCATTCTGTAGCGCTGTCGCGTCAACCGCCTGACGAAAGTTCGTCTTTAGTCACTGTTTCTGGAGAAATTTAAACACTGCAAATGTGTGTGGGAAACGTCGTGCGAGGAGTATAGGAATATAGATGCAAGAAATGAAGCACTTATTTTCATTTTGTTAGCGGATCCATAATGAGTCCGTGGGCACATAGAGAGAAAGTCTTTCGACATTCTGTATTTCCGTTTGTAGGCTTTCTTTCCGATACTTACCAGAAATGAAATCTAAAAACCGAAATGTCGACATTCAGTGGACGTTAATTAATACAATATCATTGCTTTGTTTCTGTCAGTGTTAAAAAAAAATCCAGTCTAAATCCGAGCCCTCTACTATGAAAAGCAAAGATTTTTTTTTTCAGTTCTAACAGCTACTAAATGTTTCGTTTCTTACGTATGTGGTGATATGTGTCACCAGCATGTGCAGACTTCTTCGAATTTGAAATCATTTTCTTAAACTTACAGTTCATCTTTCATGCCACATTTCTGGAAAGCATTTGACACGGTGCCCCGTCGCAGGCTGTTCACGAAGGTACGGGCATATGGAACAGGTTCACACATGTGTTTTTTTTTTTTTTTCTTTAACGAATTTCGATTCCCCCCCCCCCCCCGAAGGGGGCGGGCTGGCAGCAGTTTAGTATGCCGCTCTTCAGCCTACAGACTTTGTTTTAAAAAGATGAAAAGAATAAATAATAAAAACAAGCGATAAAATCGGAGACTTAAATAGTGACATGGCGAAAAAATCGTGGAACTTGAACATAGAACAAAGGGATGATAATGCTAATAAAACACATACGAAGCCGACAGGTAAAATACACTCCTCGAAATTGAAATAAGAACACCGTGAATTCATTGTCCCAGGAAGGGGAAACTTTATTGACACATTCCTGGGGTCAGATACATCACATGATCACACTGACAGACCCACAGGCACATAGACACAGGCAACAGAGCATGCACAATGTCGGCACTAGTACAGTGTATATCCACCTTTCGCAGCAATGCAGGCTGCTATTCTCCCATGGAGACGATCGTAGAGATGCTGGATGTAGTCCTGTGGAACGGCTTGCCATGCCATTTCCACCTGGCGCCTCAGTTGGACCAGCGTTCGTGCTGGACGTGCAGACCGCGTGAGACGATGCTTCATCCAGTCCCAAACATGCTCAATGGGGGACAGATCCGGAGATCTTGCTGGCCAGGGTAGTTGACTTACACCTTCTAGAGCACGTTGGGTGGCACGGGATACATGCGGACGTGCATTGTCCTGTTGGAACAGCAAGTTCCCTTGCCGGTCTAGGAATGGTAGAACGATGGGTTCGATGACGGTTTGGATGTACCGTGCACTATTCAGTGTCCCCTCGACGATCACCAGTGGTGTACGGCCAGTGTAGGAGATCGTTCCCCACACCATGATGCCGGGTGTTGGCCCTGTGTGCCTCGGTCGTATGCAGTCCTGATTGTGGCGCTCACCTGCACGGCGCCAAACACGCATACGACCATCATTGGCACCAAGGCAGAAGCGACTCTCATCGCTGAAGACGACACGTCTCCATTCGTCCCTCCATTCACGCCTGTCGCGACACCACTGGAGGCGGGCTGCACGATGTTGGGGCGTGAGCGGAAGACGGCCTAACGGTGTGCGGGACCGTAGCCCAGCTTCATGGAGACGGTTGCGAATGGTCCTCGCCGATACCCCAGGAGCAACAGTGTCCCTAATTTGCTGGGAAGTGGCGGTGCGGTCCCCTACGGCACTGCGTAGGATCCTACGGTCTTGGCGTGCATCCGTGCGTCGCTGCGGTCCGGTCCCAGGTCGACGGGCACGTGCACCTTCCGCCGACCACTGGCGACAACATCGATGTACTGTGGAGACCTCACGCCCCACGTGTTGAGCAATTCGGCGGTACGTCCACCCGGCCTCCCGCATGCCCACTATACGCCCTCGCTCAAAGTCCGTCAACTGCACATACGGTTCACGTCCACGCTGTCGCGGCATGCTACCAGTGTTAAAGACTGCGATGGAGCTCCGTATGCCACGGCAAACTGGCTGACACTGACGGCGGCGGTGCACAAATGCTGCGCAGCTAGCGCCATTCGACGGCCAACACCGCGGTTCCTGGTGTGTCAGCTGTGCCGTGCGTGTGATCATTGCTTGTACAGCCCTCTCGCAGTGTCCGGAGCAAGTATGGTGGGTCTTACACACCGGTGTCAATGTGTTCTTTTTTCCATTTCCAGGAGTGTAATAGACAGACAATTAAAAAACACGGCGACAGTCTGGTTTCTGTTTGCAAAAGACATACAATTCACACCCAGCGACAGCATGGTTTCTGTTCGCAACACTAGAAAGACGAACAACACTGAACATTCACTGGACCACAGCACTAAAAAGTTGGCAAATGTGGCATACCACAGCCGAGAGCAGGTGGGGGGAAACTGGACAGATGATGGGAAAATAAAAAAGGGTAGAAGGAGACGAAAAGCGAAGGGGGGGAGGGGTGAAAGGAGCCGCTGGAGGATGAGGACCCATAAGAGGGGTCGGGGGTGCTGGGCAGACGCGACAGGGAGTGGGGAAGGCAGAGGAGGGGAATACAAAAGGACTAGGGGGGGGGACAAGGGAGGTAGGGAGAGGTTTGGTGGGGAGAAAATGAGATGGAAGGGGGGCATATGTGAGTGGCTCGAAGACTTCTTAAATAATAGAACCAGTACGTTGTCCTCGATGGCGAGTTTTCATGAGGGGCAAGGGTAACGTCAAGTGTGTCCGAGGGAAGTGTAATAGGATCGCTGTTGTTCACTATATACAGGCTGGTTATAATTAAACTTTCAAAACTCTGTAGAAATAACATCATTGGCAGAAAGACTTCAAATTGCAACGAAATACTATGGAATATTATCGGAGAAGGGGGAAAAAGTATAGAAGAGGAAAAAAAAAATAGTGTGAAAATTGATCAATAGATGGCGCTGCATGTGTCAGAACAGAATACGTAAATGAAAACACCTATCATGCGCATAACCCATTAAAGTTGGTACAAACACGCCGGGTACACGGCTTTTCCTCCCTTCGCGCCTGCGACGTTCGCCATGGCTGTCTCAGTGCAGTTTCGCGCTCTACTAGTAAAGCTGTATTACAAAAATGATGATTGAGCACACGTCGCTCTGCAGAAGTTCCGAACACTGAAGTGTTTGAAAAAAGGCGTTGGTCCGACGACTGCCGTGGGTCTGGAGAAAATTATTCGGAAATTCAAAAAGACGGGTTCTTTTGGTGTGCAACCTGCTAGAGGGAGGAAATGAATTGGTTCGACGTCCGTGGAAGTACTGGCCCCAGCTATGCAGGAGGAGACGAGTGGTGGTGTGCAAACGTGTAGCGCACGGAGAATTGCCATAACATTGGACATAGCCGTGAGCACGGTGCATAAAATCCTACGAAACACCCTTCTTTTCTATCCGTTCAAAATTACACATACGCACGAGTTTCTTCCTGTTGACCTGCCAGCAAGAGAGAACTTTGCTTTATAATTTCGTGCTCGCATGGAAGTGGACAATGATTGGCGGTGAAAGATTTCGTGCACAGACGAAGCCGACTTCCATCTGACAGGATATGTCAATACACAGAATTGTCGACTATGGGCAACGGAAAATCCGCACGCAAATCAACCAGTACCACTACACCCTGAAAAGGTCACTGTGTGGTGCGGGGGTTTACAGTATCATTTATCACAGGGCCATATTTTTTCGAAGAGACAGGTGCTTCCGGTTCTGTTACCTGTACCGCCACCGGTAAGCGCTACGAGTGTCTTTTGCTCAACCACGTCATTCCAGTTCTCCAACAGCGCGGATGTGCGGATGGGATCATTTTTATGCACCTCCGCACATTGCAAATCCAGTTAAGCATCTGCTGAAGCGCCATTTAGGAAATGCTAGACTCGTCGGCCGCCATTTCCCTACAGCCTGCCCGTCCCGATCACTTGATCTTAATCCGTGTGACTTCTGGCTGTGGGGCTATCTGAAAGATGTGTTCAGTGTTCCGACTACATTGAATGCACGCATTGCGCAACACATTCTGAACGTGATCCCAGAAACACTTCGGTCAATTGTGGAACATGCTGTTTCTCGATTTTAACTTGTTGCAGAAAACGTTGCACAGCATATTGAACATGTTTTGCGCCAGTCACACCGAAATTAATAATTATATTTCATTCTGATTGATGTTTTTATGCGATTTTTGGTCTCAGGACAATTAAAAACCAACCTGAGTGATGCTTTTTATGCGATTTTTGGCCTCAGGACAATTAAAAACCGATTTTTCCTTTCCGATGTGAAATGACCTTGCTGTGGTGGATGGGCTTACGTAACTAACAGTATCACACTTGCACACTGAGCAGTACAGTTTGTTTGACGTCAGACGTACACGTTAGCCATTGTTGTATGATTCATTTGTCATCTGTAGTCGACCACTATTAAATTATGATGCTTACAGCGCCATCTATTGCTATATTTTGTAACTATTTATTATTCTTCTGCCATACGTTTTTCCCCTTCTCCGATAATATTTCGTTGCAATCTGACCTCATTCTGACCAGTGGTGTTATTTCTACGGTGGTTTGAAAAAAAATGGTTCAAATGGCTCTGAGCACTATGGGACTTAACTTCTGTGGTCATCAGTCCCCTAGAACTTAGAACTACTTAAACCTAACTAACCTAAGGACATCACACACATCCATGCCCGAGGCAGGATTCGAACCTGCGACCGTAGCGGTCGCGCGGCTCCAGACTGTAGCACCTAGAACCGCTCGGCCACTCCGGCCGGCGACCGTGATTGCAGTTTGGCCACCACTTCCTCGTTCTTTATTAATTTCACTCACTTCCTGATCGACGGAAACAAATGGAGACTGCAATTTTGCAACCTCTCCCTGAATTTGTTTATTAACAGATAGCTGCTGATCTTTGCAATCGGCTACTGCACCTGTTGTTTCTTGCAAATTAATGCTGTTTAGCAGTCGCGCGGTTCCGGACTGAGCGCCTTAACCGCGAGACCACCGCGGCCGGCGGTGGTTTGAAAGTTTAACATTAATTATAATCAGCGGGTAAATAAATGATCTGGCGGACAGGGTGAGAAGCTGTCTGCTGTTGTTTGCTGAAGATGCCGTGGTGTACAGTAAGGTGTAGAAGTTGAGTTACTGTAGAGTATACGTGGCAACTTAAACAAAATTTCCAATTGGTGTGATGAGTGGTAGTTACCCCTAAATGTGGAGGTGGTGGTGGTTAGTGTTTAACGTCTCGTCGACAACGAGGTCATTAGAGACGGAGCGCAAGCTCGGGTTATGGAAGGATTGGGAAGGAAATCGGCCGTGCCCTTTCAAAGGGACCATCCCGGCATTTGCCTGAAACGATTTAGGGAAATCACGGAAAACCTAAATCAGGATGGCCGGAGACGGGATTGAACCGTCGTCCTCCCGAACGCGAGTCCAGTGTGCTAACCACTGCGCCACCTCGCTCGGTTAAATGTGGAAAAATGTAAATTAATGAGGATGAGTATTAAGAACAAACCTGTAATTTTCGGACACAGTGTTACTACCGTCCAGCTTGAGAGAGTCAAGTCGTTTAAATAACTGCGCGTAGCGTTGCAAAGCGATACGAGATGGAACGAGCATGGAAGAACTGTGGTAGGGAAGACAAATGCTCGACTTCGGTTTGTTGGGAGAATTTTAGGGAAGAATGGTTCACCTGTATACGAGACCGCATATAGGACGCTGGTGCGACATATTCTTGAGTATTACTCTAGCGTTTGGGATCCACACCAAGTCGGATTGAAGGAAGACATCGAAGGAATTCAGAGGAAGGCTGCTAAATTTTTTACCGGTAGATGAAAACAAAACGTGTTACGTAGATGCTTCGGGAATTCAAATGGGAATCCCTGGAGCGAAGGCGGCGTTCTTTTAGGGAAATACTATTAAGAAAATTTAGAGAACCGGCATTTGAAGCTGACTGCCGAACGATTCTACTTGCCGCCAACATGCATCGCGCGTAAGGACCACGAAGACAAAATACGAGAAATTAGGCTCGCACGAGGCGTACAGACAGTCGTTTTCCCCTCGCTGTATTTGCGAGTGGAACAGGTGGGGAAATGACAAGTAGTGCTACACGCACCTTGCGGTGGCTTGCGGAGTATCTACACTACTGGCCATTAAAATTGCTACACTACGAAGATGACGTGCTACAGACGCGAAATTTAACCGACAGGAAGAAGATGCTATGATATGCAAATGATTAGCTTTTCAGACCATTCACACAAGGTTGGCGCCGGTGGCGACACCTACAACGTGCTGACATGAGGAAAGTTTCCAACCGATTTCTCATACACAAACAGCAGTTGACCGGCGTTGCCTGGTGAAACGTTGTTGTTATGCCTCGTGTAAGGAGGAGATAGGCGTACCATCACGTTTCCGACTTTGATAAAGGTCGGATTGTAGCCTATCGCGATTGCGGTTTATCGTATCGCGGCATTGCTGCTCGCGTTGGTCGAGATCCAATTACTGTTAGCAGAATATGGAATCGGTAGGTTCAGAAGGGTAATATGGAACGCCGTGCTGGATCCCAACGGCCTCGTATCACTAGCAGTCGAGATGACAGGCATCTTATCCGCATGACTGTAACGGATCGTGCACCCACGTCTCGATCCCTGAGTCAGCAAATGGTGACGTTTCCAAGACAAAAACCATCAGCACGAACAGTTGGATGACGTTTGCAACAGCATGCACTATCAGCTCGGAGACCATGAATTCGGTTGCCCTTGACGCTGCATCACAGACAGGAGCGCCTGCGATGGTGCACTCAAAGACGAACCTGGGTGCACGAATGGCAAAACGTCATTTTTTCGGATGAATCCAGGTTCTGTTTACAGGCCGGCCGGAGTGGCGGAGCGGTTAAAGGCGCTACAGTCTGGAACCGCGCGACCGCTACGGTCGCAGGTTCGAATCCTGCCTCGGGCATGGGTGTGTGTGATGTCCTTAGGTTAGTTAGGTTTAAGTAGTTCTAAGTTGTAGGGGACTTATGACCACAGCAGTTGAGTCCCATAGTGCTCAGAGCCATTTGAACCATTTTTTTTTTTTTTTCTGTTTACAGCATTGTGATGGTCGCATCCGTGTTTGGCGACATCGCGGTGAACGCACATTGGAAGCGTGTATTCGTCATCGCCATACTGGCGTGTCACCCGGCGTGATGGTATGTGTTGCCATTGGTTACACGTCTCGGTCACCTCTTGTTCGCATTGACGGCACTTTGAACAGTGGACGTTACATTTCAGATGTGTTACGACCCGTGGCTCTACCCTTCATTCGATCCCTGCGAAACCCTACATTTCAGCAGGATAATGCACGACCGCATGTTGCAGGTCTTGTACGGGCCTTTCTGGATACAGAAAATGTTCGATTGCTGCCCTGGCCAGCACATTCTGCAGATCTCTCACCAATTGAAAACGTGTGATCAATGGTGACCGAGTACGCCATCCAAGCTGTGTTTGACTCAATGCCCAGGCGTACCAAGGCCGTTTTTACGGCCAGAGGTGGTTGTTCTGGGTACTGATTTCTCAGGATCTATGCACCGAAATTGCGTGAAAATGTACTCATATGTAAGTTCTAGTATAATATATTTGTCCAATGAATACCCGTTTATCATCTCCATTTCTTCTTGGTGCAGCAATTTTAATGGCCAGTACTTTATGTAGATTTAGATACACATATAAAAAAATAATAGCATTTGCACGAACGGCTTTTGTTTTATTTACTTTGCTTTGCAGTGACGTATTTCCTCAGTCAACCATAACATAAATCACGTAGCAGGTTTCAGGAATCATTTTAGCTCGTAAATTAATAATTGCGGTGATACAACAGTTCTGAATTTGAGGCCCTGTTAACTTTTGCCAGTGGCTAGAAATAGTAATGTTGCTAACAGCCGCTACTCGCAGCCTACAGCCTCTCTCGTGCCTGTACTCATTTTCGTTAAAAATGACCTGCTGATTTTCAGCAGCTCCGAAATGCACGATTTATCCAATCTTAGATAATTACTAATATCATCCACCCCAGATGCTTGAGTGACAGAACACGGATAAGCTTCTTTCCTTGCATTAGCCTCTTCTTTACCCACAGCTTTCTCTCTGCTTTTTTTTTTTTTTTTGTTTTTCGCCTTGTTACCTCTAAAACAGCCAAAGCAAACCACAGCTGCAAAACAAAGCGTCATCTCGCAGAACATAAACTTAATGAACTTAAACAAATCACAAGAAAAGGTGACGCTGCAGTCACTGAGTGCAGTCGGTCGGGACGTGTTTAGTCTGCCACGAAATTGATCGGACGTTTGATACATCGGTGCGGGTGTAGGGACCTTTACACTGAAGAATGACAAATTTACGTTTATAATACAAGGACTGACAACAAACTGAGGCACCCAGAACAGTGAATGAGGTGGAGCTCCGAGGGGTTGAGAGATGTGTAGCTACTAGCTCTAGGAACTATAGCATTCACTCCAAAACCTCGCTTCGCAGTTGAGAAAGGATAATATTAGCTCAGTTATGAAACGAGAAGTGGATCGAGGCACCGACCTTTTTTTTTTTTTTTCGAAGAGGTTGAAAAAATCAGCCAACTAGTTGCAAAACAAAGTTTATTAGCCCTTGACCTAGGTTTCGATATTTCTACAAATGTCTTCTTCAGAAGGAGTGGGTCTTGTTGCGTCACATGGTGGTAAACTACATTAGTCACCATGTGATGTAACAAGGTCCACTCCTTCTGAAGAATATATTACTAGAAATATCGAATCCCAGATCAAGGGCTAATAAACCTTTGTTTTGCGACTATTTAGGTGATTTTCTCAACCATTTCAGATTTACACACTTGCTGATTCGCAGCCTTGTTCAAGATTTTGATTCTTTTTTTCTCTAATCGAAGCAATCGTGCACGTATAGGAAAAAAAACACGAGGGCTTGTAGACTGCTCTACCAGGCCTTCCCCCTCAAACGCTTCCATAAACATATCGGTCACCACCGTGATAGCGGGCAGACCATCGCCACTCTGTTTGTTAGCTCGTAGTAATGTCTAAAAAACGGGAAGTAGACTGATATCAGCACGAATTCAAACAGTGTCGTTAGCATTGTTCCAAACTTTTCTCCTACGAGGCTTAGGGAGTCTCCTAGAGTTATTCTTGTAAAGTGAGACACCACGTCGAAGCTCAGCGTGATGTCTTCTTGCAACGCTCACAAATTCTAGAGCTGCAGGTTGAAATGTGTCGACTTCCGTACGTGGGGCTAGTATTTGCCAACAAAAGGGCTGAGCATCGACGTTAGATGTTTTGCTAATCCACGAGCTGGCCCATCTACGAGTGTGTTGCTAAAAATTGGGCGGAGTGGCATTCCTTCCTTCTGAACTTTAGGCAGTCCATGAAGTCTAGGCGGCAGAGTTGCACCTGGTCGAAGTCTCTTTACCGTCTTCTTGACTTGGAATGTGTGTGTCGGAGAAGCTCGATAGCCTTCATTTTCATTCGGTTGGTAACATCGCCTTCTGTCCTATTCGAGGTGTTGTCCTCTTATACATCATAAATTTTTTGTTTGTGCACTTGATGTGGCAGTAGGACTGTTGAATTTTCTTGTCTGCTGGGACGAAGACTGCCTCAGAATCTCTTCGGAGGCTCTTAACCGTTTTTCTCTCTGCCTTGGAGCTGTTTGGCTACGGTGGAATAGCGCTGGCGTAAGTACAGCATTTGCGTCGTATCTCCGCCGCTGTGTTTCGTGCAGGAGCAGGAGGGCTTAAAAATTCCATTGTTGGCACTACAGATAAGGTAGTGTTGCCAGTAATTTTCTCTGTACAACTGATTATAGTTCTCTGGGGTTCTTCTTGATGTGGTTTAGGAGGGTAATACGGTACGCCGTGCTGGATCCCAACGGCCTCGTATCACTATCAGTCGAGATGACAGGCATCTTATCCGCATGGCTGTAACGGATCGTGCAGCCACGTCTCGATCCCTGAGTCAACAGATGGGGACATTTGCAAGACAACAATCACCTGCACTAACAGTTCGACAACGTTTGCAGCAGCATGGACTATCAGCTCGGAGACCAGGGCTGCGGTTACCCTTGACGCTGAATCACAGACAGGAGCGCTTGCGATGGTGTACTCAACGACGAACCTGGGTGAACGAATGGCAAAACGTCATTTTTTCGGATGAATGCAGGTTCTGTTTACAGCATCATGATGGTCGCATCCGTGTTTGGCGACGTCGCGGTGAACGCACATTGGAAGCGTGTATTCGTCATCGCCGTACTGGCGTATCACCAAGCGTCATGGTATGGGGTGCCTTTGGTTACAGGTCTCGGTCACCTATTGTTCGCATTGACGGCACTTTGAACAGTGGACGTTACATTTCAGATGTGTTACAACCCGTGGCTCTACCCTTCATTCGATCCCTGCGAAACCCTACATTTCAGCAGGATAATGCACGACCGCATGTTGCAGGTCCTGTACGAGCCTTTCTGGATACAGAAAATGTTTGACTGCTGCCCTGGCCAGCACGTTCTCCAGATCTCTCACCAATTGAAAACTTCTGGTCAATGGTGGCCGAGCAACTGGCTCGTCACAATACGCCAGTCACTACTCTGGATGAACTGTGGTATCGTATTTGACTCAATGCCCAGGCGTATCAAGGCCGTTATTACGGCCCGAGGTGGTTGTTCTGGGTACTGACTTCTCAGGACCTATGCACCCGAATTGCGTGAAAATGTAATCACATGTCAGTTCTAGTATAATATATTTGTCCAATGAATACCCGTTTTTCATCTGTATTTCTTCTTGGTGTAGCAATTTTAATGGCCAGTAGTGTATGCCTGTCAGCTCCGACAAGTCAGGGGACAGCGTCGCCGCCAACGGCAGGTAGAGCGTCAAGAGTTCTCTTGAGGTCTCGTCGAGTCTGAGTGGAGTGTACACCTATATCTACATGACTTCTCTGCAATTCACACTAAAATGCCTGGCAGAGGGTTCATCGAACCATCTTCGCACTACTGCTCCATTCTCGAACAACGCATGGGAAAAACGAACACTTAAATCTTCCCATGCGAGCTCTGATTTCTCTTATTTCATTACGATGATCAGTTCTCCCTAGGTAAGTCGGCGCCAACAAAGCATTTTGACATTCAGAGGAGTAAGTTGGTGACTGAAGTTTCATGAAAAGATCTCGCTCCATTCAGAAGCACCTCTGTTTTAATGATTCCTGCGCCAATCAGTGTATCATATTCCTGACACTCTCCCATACATTTCGAGATAATACAAAACGAATTGCCCTTCTCTGAGGTTTTTCGATGCCATCCATCAATCCCGTCACATACGGATCAGAAGCGCACAACTCTATTCCAGAAGAGGACGGACTGGCGTATTGTGGGCAGCCTCTTTTGTAAACCTGTTGCCTTCTGAGCATTCTGTCAATAAAACGCACACTTTGGTTGGCTTACCCCTCAACATTATCTATGTGATCGTTAGAGTTTCAATTATTCATAATTGTAATATTTAGTTGATTTGATAGTCTTTATATTTGTGTGATTTATCGTTTAAGCGAAATTTAACGGACACATTTTAGTACTCACGTGGATGACATCAAACTTTTCCGTACTGAGAGACAATTGTCACTTTTCGCACCATACAAATATAATGTCTAAATCACTTTTCAATTGATTCAGATCTTTCCTTGACTTTACTAAACGGTAAATGACGGTATCATCTACAAACAGTGGAAGAGGGCCGCCCAAATTGTCTCCTAGATGGCTATATACATTAGGAACAGCAGAGGCGCTATAACACTACTGTGGAGAGCGCGAGATGACACTTCTGTTTTACTCGATGACTTTCCTTCAGTTACTACGAACCTTCCTGAAAGGAAATTACGAATCCAGACATACAACTGAGATGATAGTCCACAGGCACGCAATTTGATTGGAACTAGGTTGTGAGCAACGGTCTCAAAAGCCTTCTGGAAATCTAGAAATATGAAATTAATTTGCGATACCCTGTCGATAGCATTCATTACTTCGTGTGAATAAAGAGCTAGTTGTGTTACACGAGAAGGATATTTTCTCAAATCGTGCTATTTTTCAATACATCGTTTTCTTCGAAGTAATTCTTTCTTCGAGGTAATTCACATTTTTCAAGCACACTTTATGTTCCAAGCTCTTACTGCAAATCGACATCAGTGAAATGGGTCTGCCGGCCTGTGTGGCCGAGCGGTTCTAGGCGCTTCAGTCTGGAACCGCGTGACCGCTACAGTCGCAGGTTCGAATCCTGCCTCGGGCATGGATGTGTGTGATGTCCTTAGGTTAGTTAGGTTTAAGTAGTTCTAAGTTCTAGGGGACTGATGACCTCAGATGTTAAGTCACATAAAAAGTAGACGACAATAAGTGATTCCAGTCAGTAGTTTTTATACTATAAATACTTAAATGAGAATCGAAATTAAGGTAATTTTTTATAATTAATAAGGGTATATTTTTCCTCCTGGTGATAGTAAGCTGGTGTCTGTAGTCTATTTTTCTCCAAATGCTAGCCTGAAGTATCACAAAAAATTTCAGATCTCTAGCTCAAATAGTTTTTTTGCATAAAATAAGCATGTCACAAAATGTGATTCTTGGGAAGTTCAGTTTAAAGGTACATTTCATCTGTTACTCACCTCTGTTGTTCTTAAAGCCCTCCAGTTGCATAATATTCTTGGTTTGTGTGTTCCTCGTCTTCTCTCTTTCTTTTCTTGCTCCTGGTCTCTTTAGTTCCCTCAAGAGCCTATTTTTCGCCTTCAGTCACTCTCAAGGAATCAATTGGCATCAGTGCTTGTCTCATATTGAAATCAGGAGATAGTCCCAACAACTCTAAAACATCACATCTGCTAACTGCCCCATCATTAAAGCAAATAACTGCATCTAATACACTTTATCTCATGGTATTGAAACCAACAAACACAGTTTTATACAGGTGTTCCCATATCACATGGTTGAAAAATTCATTAACATTTTGTTTCTTTCCGTGTAAGAACCGTGACGTAAGTTTAGTGTCTCTTAGGTCCCTGTATATGGCCTTAATCACTTCCAGTACCTCAAATGGCAGAGAGTGATGGTGTGCATGAGTCTCACCACTTGCTGTTGCTTTTTTGTATCCACACCATGTGTCTACACTACTGTCGCAGAGAACATACTGTGGATGTTCATCCGTAGAAGCTGTATGGATCAGGTAGCCCATACTGCTTTCTTCATGGCCTCAATATTGTCTCGATTCCTTCTTATGGACAAACCATAATACTGCTGCAGTTTGTCCTCCTCTTCCTTGGTAAGACGACCCCGACCAGCAATTCGTTTGTCATCACTCAGCTTTTTCCCCTTCATATCCTTTATTAGCTTACGTAAACGTGTGGCCATCCTCTTTCGGACATGACCAACACACTCTAACTTTACACTTTTTACAGTTCTTCCATAAGGCATATTTTCCAACATATTTGCAAACCTTTTGGAGGCATTTGACATCCGACCGCAGCGGAAACACGGTCGTTGCTGCATTCTAACATATATTTAAATTTGTTTTTAAAGATGTTCCCGATGTCCTAATCGATTCATTTAACTACCATTTTGCTCACAAAACTCTAAATACTTATTTAAGACAGAAAAAATTCGTCTTTGAAGCAGATTCACTAGCAAGTGAACATGCCGGGATAGTTCTTTCGAAACGGCACGGCTACTTTCCTACTCCATCTTTCCCTAATACGAGCTTGTGTTCAGTCTCTAATGATGTCGTTGTCGACGGAACGTTAAACACTCATCTCCTTCTCCTCATCCTCCTCCTCCTCGTCCTCCTCCTCCTTGTTCTTGATTCTATTTCGGGAATATTTACTTCGCCTCCTTTCCTGAAGGAATTTCGGGAAGCCGTGTTTAGTAGCTCTGATGTAGTGTCACTGTATCATCGCTACCACGCAGCGTGGCGGATCCTATCCCTTACTAAGACAAGCTGGCTCTTCTGCTGATCCATTTGGCGGCTGCTGTTCTGATATGATGAACAACCATCGTAAAAGATCGTATTATCCAGTCCTCTCATCTCGGATTTCTCTTCATCCTAAGCAGACTGACTTCGGCTTCTTTGGTCTCACGGCACGTCGTATCCCCTGGTTGTCGCAACGGCCATTGGTAGTTAACCTGGTCCCTACAGCCCATTAGTGAGCGTTAATAGCTATATGGTGGGCGGTAAGCTGTTGAGATTTAAAAACATTTTCATTACGTTTTTATAAAATTTTTACATACAGTGGCCGCTCAGTAATTATTGTTACGTGCTTTAACGCACTGTAACGCTGCATTATACTTGTATACACTGAAGAGCCAAAGAAACTGGTACGCCTACTTAATACCGAATAGGGCCCCCGTGAGCAGGCAGAAGTGCCGCAACACGACGTGGCATGTAGACTAGCGTCTGAAGTAGTGCTGGAGGGAATTAACACCATGAATCCTGCTGGGCTGTCCATCAATCCGTAACAGTACGAGGGGGTGGATATCTATTCCGAACACCACGTTGCAAGATATCCCTGATACGCTCATAAATTTTCAAGTCTGGGACGTTTGATGGCCAGTGGAAGTGTTTAAACTCAGAAGAATGTTCCTGGAACCACTATGTATCAATTCTGGACGTGTGGGGCGCCGCATTGTCCTGCTGGAATTGCCCAAGTAAGTCGGAACGCTCAATGGACATGAATGAGTACACGTGATCAGACAGGATGCGTACGTACGTGTCACCTGTCAGAGTGTATCTAGACGTACCACAGGAGTCCCATATCACTCTAACTGCACACGCGTCACACTATTACAGAGCCTACTTCAGCTTGAACAGTCCCCTGCTGACATACAAGGTCCACGGATTCGTGAGGCTGTCTCCATACCCGTACACGTCCATCCGCTAGATACAGTTTGAAACGAGACTCATCCGACCAGACAACACGTTTCCAATGGCGGCGTTGACGGACTCAGGCGAGGCG
This sequence comes from Schistocerca nitens, assembly GCF_023898315.1. Taxonomy (NCBI): domain Eukaryota; kingdom Metazoa; phylum Arthropoda; class Insecta; order Orthoptera; family Acrididae; genus Schistocerca; species Schistocerca nitens. The sequence goes on from NC_064622.1 coordinate 93,429,478, forward strand.
AAAAGCACTGTGTCGTGCGGTGATCAAGGGCGCACGAGCGGGCCTTTGGCTCCGAAGCCTATATCGATGATGTTCCGTTGAATGGTTCGCACTTGTTGATGGCCAAGCAATGAAACCTGCAGGAATTTGCACAAGGGTTGCACTTCTATCATGTTGAACGATTCTCTTCAGTTGTCGTTGATCCCGTTCTTGCAGGATCTTTTGCCGGCTGCAGCGTTGTCGGAGATTTGATGTGTTGCTGGATTCCTGATATTCACGGTACACTCGTGAAATAGTCGTACGGGAAAATCCCCGCTTCATCGCTACCTCGGAGATGCTGTGTCCCATCGCTCTTGCGTCGAGTATAACACCACGCTCAAACTCATTTAAATCTTGACAGCCTGCCTTTGTAGCAGCATTAATCGATCTAACAACTGCGCCAGACGCTTGCCTTATATAGGCGCTGCCAACTGCAGCGCCGTTTTCTGTCTGTTCACATATCTCCAAATTTGAATACGCATGCCTGTACCAGTTTCTTTGGCGCTTCAGTGTATTTTACAATGTAAAGTTGCTTCACTACTTTTCTATAATTCCATTACTGCGGAACTGGTGAACAGTTAGAAAGTTTTACTACTAACAGAGTTACAAAAGTACGAAATCTGTGTGTATTGATTTTTCTAGCTTTTTTTATGTCTGTAACCGTGATCATGTTGTTGTTGTTGTGATCTTCAGTCCTGAGACTGGTTTGATGCAGCTCTCCATGCTACTCTATCCTGTGCAAGCTTCTTCATCTACCAGTACCTACTGCAGCCTACATCCTTCTGAATCTGCTTAGTGTATTCATCTCTTGGTCTGCCTCTACGATTTTTACGCTCCACGCTGCTCTCCAATACTAAATTGGTGATCCCTCGACGTCTCAGAACATGTCCTACCAACCGATCCCTTTTTCTAGTCAAGTTGTGCCACAAGCTCCTCTTCTCCCCAATTCTATTCAATACCTCCTCATAAGTTATGTGATCTACCCATCTAATCTTCAGCATTCTTCTGTAGCACCACATTTCGAAAGCTTCTATTCTCTTCTTGTCTTCGTGATCATAAGACTTCAATTGCTTAGACATGCACGCGCAGCTTCGACAGAGATGCTGCGTCGCACAGAGACGAGTCAGACGTGATCTTTGCTCTGCGAAGATGAGGGACACATTTATCTGTTGATCGCGAGGATAGATGAGGAGGCAGTCAGTTGAGCTTTGGTGTTAGATGTGAATAGCCCAGTTTTGGTTTAGCAGCAGCAAGCGACACACAACGGAGATTTGTGGAGTTAAATTATGAATCAGTAGAAGACTTATTCCTGAGACAAAAAGAATTGATTTTTACATTGGTATGATAATATTTGTGAAGAATGGTTTACAGATAATCACTAAGTTTGTTTTATTTGCGGTAGTCGTTTGATTATGTAGCGTTCTTGGCTCGTCAGAGGTCCAGATGAGGAGTCTTTTTGAAACTTCCTGGCAGATTAAAACTGTGTGCCCGACCGAGACTCGAACTCGGGACTGGCAGAAGTAAAGCTGTGATTACTGGGCGTGAGTCGTGCTTCGGTAGCTCAGTTGGCAGAGCACTTGCCCGCGAAAGGCAAAGGTCCCGAGTTCGAGTCTCGGTCGGGCACACAGTTTTAATCTGCCAGGAAGTTTCATATCAGCGCACACTCCGCTGCAGAGTGAAAATCTCATTCTGGAGGAGTCTTTTTGCTTTTCATTTTTTTGTTAGAATTTATCGATCATTGAAAGAGAAATGAATTTAAGAATTATAGCCTGGAATTTTGTTTAAGGAGAGATTACACATGTGAAGTTCAGTTTCTGTAAGTTTAATTTTTGCAATTTTGGGATTATTATTTTCAGAGAAAGCGTTAGTATTTTTGAAATTTCATTAAATGTTATTAAGTCTAGCGAGATGAAATTGTAATTGAGTTCATTTGTACCAGAGTCATTGTTCACATCCAAGGACTCGATTCATTTTGAATTATTTAAAAACTATTATTGCAAAATTGTGAACAAAAAATGATAGCAAAGTTTTTAGAGTGTCCATTGAACCTCCGTGTATCTCTGTAGTTAGATTTTGCAGCTCTATTATCGAGACGCGCTGTATTTACGAGAGCAGTTTGCACCCATTTCAGAGAAATCAGTTTTGTTTTATCAGAGGTCATAGTCAGATTGTGTGATTACAAGTCTAAGACAGGGCATGGTTTTCTCAAGATTCTCGCAGTTCAATTTACCTAAGCATTCTCGAAGCTGAATTTTATCACTGACGGTTACTATTAAGTTACCTACAGATTCAGGTTCATTTCCTCTCACTATAAAAAAATCGAAACAGACGACTTTCACTCAGCCCTATTCTGCTTAGATTTGGAGGCGAGAATTTCCGAATTTTTTTCAAGTTTCGAAATGAAGTGCACTGGTTTTGATCGCTCTTTTCTTATACTTTTGTTTTGCTGCAGCATTATTTGCTAATCATTTGTGTTTTCTCGCAGCTTGGTGGGATAATTTATAAAAATTTCTTTATTTTTTTCTTTCAGTAGTGTTATACACTGAAGGGCCAAAGAAACCGGCATAGGCATGCGTATTCAAATGCAGACACATGTACACAGTCAAAATACGACGCTGCGGTTGGCAAAGCCCACAGAAGGTAACAAGTGTCTGGCCGCAATTGTTACACTATGTGATCAAAAGTACCCGAACACCTGGCTGAAAATGACATACAAGTTCGTGGCGCTCTCCATCGGTAATGCTGGAATTCAGTATGGTGTTGGCCCACCCTTAGCCTTGATGACAGCTTCCACTCTCGCAGGCATACGTTCAGTCAGGTGTTGGAAGGTTTCTTGGCGAATGGCAGCCCGTTATTTACGGAGTGCTGCACCGAGGAGAGATATCGATTTCGGTCGGTGCGGCCTGGCACGAAGTCAGCGTTCCAAAACATCCCAAAGGTGTTATATAGAATTCAGGTCAGGACTCTGAGCAGGTCAGTCCATTGCAGGGATGTTATTGTAGTGTAAACACTCCGCCGCAGGCCATGGGTATGAATCGTGTTGAAAGATGCAATCGCCATCCCCGAGTTCCTCTTCAACAGTGGGAAGCAAGTAGGTGCTTCAAACATTAATGTAGGCCTGTGCTGTGATACTGCCACTCAAAACAACAAGGGGTGCAAGTCCTCTCCAAGAAAAACACGACCACACCGTAACACCACCGCCTCCCAATAACTGTTAGCACTACACACGGTGACAGATGACATATACCGGGCATTCGCATACCCACACCATGCCATCGGATCCAGTGTAAACCGCAAAAGCGTTTGAATCAGGTACAGAATTGGAACAGAAAAACCTAAAACTGACAACGGTGCAGAACAACAATTTGAAACACTGAAAGCACAGATCTAAGAACTTTTAAACAAAGTTGAGCAGATCGAAGTAAATACTGACGATCACTTAGCAGGCACACAACGGACACAGTTTAAAGAAACCGCAGAGTTTCAGTCTTTAGAACATTTTAATGAAGGACAGATGACGGTAAACAAACAGCACAAACGAGAAACCTGTAAGTTACGCACTCATCTAACTGACAGTGAAAAGCATTTGTCACAAGAACAAGAGAGACGTGATTATATTGAGAACTGTCACGGACGAGAAGCGATTTCGTGCAAGAAAAAATAGACTTTTAAAATGAACACGGACATTCACATTTCAACTGACAGGACTTTAATGACTTAACAAGACACGACTGATCTGACTATAAGCATTTTTGTCAGGTAGTAAGTTTAAAGTTATTCGCAGTGGCATCGGTGATTCACGTCTCTTAGACTGGATCCAACAGTTTAGCTTTTCTTCACCACCAGCTTGGCCAGTGACACACAAGTTACAATTTATTTTCAGTTTTTTGGAAGGTTAACCAGCTATGCGAATGTGAATCTTAGCAAGACAATGCTTTTCTTTAGACGAATTTCAAAATGCATTTCTAGCAGCATACGTCTGAGAGACAAAGCATGGTATTAAGGACAAACTCACGAGTTTGCCAAGTTTTGAAAATTCCAATTTTCAGCCTGAACGCAGTTCTTCGAGCACACGACACATCAGAACCAACATTTAATGGAACCGATCAGCCAGTCTGCTTTAATCAGTCTTGTATTTCTAAACTTCCAAAATCTGTACGTGTTTCCTTGCTGACAGGACATCAGAAGGGAAACATCAGTGCATTCCATGACGCTTTACAATTGGCTGAAATTAAAAAATCAGACTATAAGTACAAACACAGAAATTTTTATCAGAACAACCACAGTTAAAATAACAATTGGAAGAGGGATCATTTCAAATCATTCAGTGCCAACAGAGACAGAAGAAACAGGAATAACCATCAGTAATAAGAACAATATCAGGGACGTAACAATTTCAATACACCATCATAGTCCTATTCGCTACAAGATCCTAATTTCCATAACTGAAGGGGCAATATGAACAATCCTCCACGGCAGCATAGCAGTTTTGCAATACGTACAAGAGAATAAGAATTTACATGCGCATAAGCAGCAAGCACACAGTCACAACTATCATGATAATAGACAACAAGACCATGATTTCCGAGAAAATGAGAGATGCGGGAATAATAGAAATGAAAATTACGGACAACAGCAAGGTTGACTATTTCTTTGTATTCTTCCACTTTATGATTTTCTGTTAATATAATGTACTTTACTTTGACAGATATAGATTACAGTGTCACTAATTAATAAATTTTTTAGCAGTATAAATATTCCGGCAAAACTACGTTCCAAAAAAAGAAGCGGCAACGTTTAGTCGAGTAGAAATGCGTAATGACACAAAACCATGAGTGAGTGTTGGATGGTAACATCGGGTACTGCGTAAAGTAATGGAATTTTTCTTACAGGCTGACACACTGAATTATGCAGCAATTGGATGGTATTTGACAAATGTTGTACAGTACACAATAGTGGGATCGGAAGGGAATTTTTGGTTCGATTTAAGATCACTGAACATTATAATACAGAATAACAACTGTAAGTACAATGTCATATAACTTTTTTGAGTAATTTATACAGTACGTGATGGAAGTAATTAAAAGTTTATGATGATGAAGTAGATGATTTTGGGGACTTGCGGATTTTATATTTGAGGTGATATGTTTTAAGATTTCAGGAGATAGGCAATGATGTTAGGGATTGTTAGGGATTATGAGATGATCTGCTTTTAGAGCACACTCTGAGCTGTTGTCGTTTAGTGACTTTTGTCTAAAGTAGGAGATTTCTTATGAATGGAGACGAGATATGTTGGAAAATTTGCTACTTTATTTGTTACACTGTGATGAGAACTTTCGGCCTGTAAGCATTTTTCTGTATGGGTAGTGACATTTATGAGAAATGACACTTCTGTTCATCTGCTTGATTTGACAACTGTTTGGTTTTGTTTGTTCTGTCAACTCTTCTTTCTTGTTTAACAGGTTAATGAAATTATTTTTATTTTTTCAGATCAGCTTAACTGATTTGTATACGTTTACTAACCATTTAACACAACTATTCTTTATCTTATTTGTGTATAGTTGTAAAGCATTTTTTGGTACTACTTTGTCTTTCTTGCAGCTGGGATACGCTAAGCATTTTTAGATGATAATGATTAGTTAGCACATGCGTAGAATAAGCATTTGTGGCCATATTTTCACTTTCTTTATCTTTTGTGACGGACTGACGACTGATGCTTTAATGCAACTAATTTCTTTTGACAGATACAAAAATAATTTTGTGACGGACTGATGAGTGATGCTTTAATGTAACTAACTGCTTTTAACAGATACAACAAAAATTTTGCGACATACCGATGAGTGATGCTTTAATCTAAGTAATTTCTTTTGATACATACAACAATAATTTTGTGCACAAACCTTTATTTCCTTCCTTCATCCACTTTCCTTCTGAATAGATGCTCGAGCTAAAAAAATTTGTATGAAGTAGTATTATGTTTAGTGAATACTGTGCATAGTATGTTAGGCAACCTGGAAGAGGCTCTTACTTTTGTAACAGTATTTTCACAGATATTTATACGAAAATGCTATGATTTTCATTCTCAGTTCATGTCTTCTATAGATAATATGTTTTTCATATGTTTTCTTACCTAGTATACAGTGCAACAGTGAAATAAAGAATTTCATGTGTATGTTAATATGCAACCTTTGTGGTAATTTGTCAGCTTCAGCTGCATATCGTGGATTGGTCTTGAATGCCACCAGCAAATACTTTCTCTTATGGAAACTTACTTTAGACATTTGTTTGTGTTGCCATATTGTAACACACACACATTTCCACTTTTAGTCTAGCTTCTGTATTTACTCATTTGTAACAGTGTTTGCTAATTATGTCTTCTGCTGAATGAGAACATCCATGGGCATATTTAGGCATACTCTTCCGCACTTTGAGACACTTATGCAATGTATTGACGTACTTTCATAACAGCGATATGTTGCCTCACTTAAATTGAATTTATGCAATTATTTCACAGACATTTGGAGAGAAATGCTACGTTTTTACGTTACTACGACACTTTGCAATATTGTTCTGAGACACTATGGCTCTGAATTGTCAGCGAAATATTTATGGGCATTCCTGCACCCTCTGAGTCTGCTTTAACCTCCTCACAAACAAACCAGTACAATGATGCAAATGCTTTTGCACTGAGTCTTCGATGTTTACTTCAAGACACACTCCGACAAGTTTTCTTATTGTGGTGTGGTGAGTACATTGAGTTTAACAACGATTATCACTGATACATATAATACAACCATGGAAACATAGGTTTTTCAATGGTCTAAAAAACTATGACTTTAGCACATTTGTTTTCTTACTGATGCTTTGAGCACGCTGATGTTCGTAGACTGTTGGTGAGCCTGTGGACGATGATTTAAACCAATTTCTCATGGACTGTTCTAGAGCCTATGCACAATGATTTAAATCAGTTTGTCATAAATTGCTTATGAACCTATGCACAACGATTTAAAACAATTTGTCAAGGACGGTGCCTGTGCTCGACAATTCAAAACAATTTGTAAATAATGATTTCCGTTATCTTTTTATACTATATGCGGCTATCATTTCTTTATTTCTACTTGCGCACTTCGTGTTTTAACATCGTTGGTCAATTTTGCAAATCTTATCTTTGTTAATTACATATCTCGTCCTGCAAAATTCTGGTCGGAGAAGCCGATGCATAGCGAAAGATATGTGTGTTAATTTTTGTAGGAACTTTGTCTGAAATCGCGGTCGTGACGTCTGAATTGCTTAGACATGCACACGCAGCCTCGACAGAGATACTGCACCACACAGAGGTGATCTTTGCTCCTCGAAGATGGGCAACAGATTTATCTGTTGGTCGTGAAGAGAGGAGAGGAGGCAGTCAGTTGAGTTTTGGTGTTAGAAGTGAACAGTCGAATTTTGGTTGGCAGCAGCTAGGGACAAACAATGGAGCTTTTGGGAATTATATTATGAATTAGTAGAAGACATATTCCAGAGACAATAAGAATTGATTCAAATCAATATATTTAGCGTCGTTGGATGACATTTCCAAACACATGTTCCTATCCTTCATTTGTTCCTCAACACACCCTCCAAAACCCCTCGAGATCTCTGCAGTGGAGTGTGCCTCATTAATGCCCATGTATTTGTGGCTCACAGGAAGAGCCCGATCATCAGCTAATCCAGATTTCCTTGATATTGTCTTAGGCATGTCTGCTATATATAGGAAAAACAGAAGAGGAGCTAGCATTGATTCTTGATGAAGCCCATTATTAAGCTTCATTAGAGGGCTCATCTAATTATCCGTTAGAGCTAGATAGCTTCCATTGCTTAACATAGTTTCAATGAGGTACGTTACCAGTTTGGAGAGCATCAGTAAGGAATGTTCTAACCAGTTTTTTACGTACTTCCCACTGTGGATCAGGAATTATGAATGGATGCCATCAAACTAAGTGCCTTCCCTGCTTTAATTTCTCTAGGAGCTGTAGTTATTTCCTCGCCGCTAAATGGTCTACAATAGTCTGACTTAGGTTTACAAGCTAGTTTTTCACATTATTTATATGTGATGAATCTGAGGAGCTCTAGAGGTGGTCACAATGTTATTTGATGCTTTGTTGGGAGTGGCAGCCTCTTTCGTGCAGTGTGGTAGGTTCGCACTTCCAGGTTTTCTCAGTAAGGACCAGGCTCTTCTGCTTGAGATGTGGAAGTCTAAGGCCTTAACTGTTTCATTTCACAGCACACAATCAGGTGCGCCATACTCTCCAGAAGTTTGTCAGTTATTTTAGCTGTTGTTGTCACAAACTCATTGTACAGAATTATGTATTTTCCCTCCTTCTCGGTACATGTTTCTTGCGGAAGTCTCTTGGGATACATTTCTTTGCTGTGGATAACATAGCTCCAATGAATTTCTTAAGGTTTGCGCTTATTGATAGGATCCATCCCAAACATCCGTCTTTTAACATTTTCCATTCTGAGCCATTTACACGTGGTCTGTCCCTATGGTCTGACACTTTTCAACCAATTCCTTCGATTTTTTTGAAGAATCCATGAAGAAAATGTAAAGATACTAAACTACTTACATTAAAGTTTAAAACTTCCTCTTTCTAATACTGTTATACGTTTTTTCCTAGATGTAAATGGCATTTTTTCTACAATTTTCAAAATTGAATGTTTTTCTAAAAGAAAGTAATGTCTAAAACTCATTCCTTTGAATGTTTGCAAGAAATAAACCTGTACAAAAGAACATATTTTATTGCAAGAAACATAGTCATACAAGAAAAATTCAGTGGAGGAGTGCATTTCCCTTTATCTGCAAGAACTTTACAAAATCTTGCTGCATTTTGCTTTCGTGCTGTAGCTGGGATCTTTTCTGTGAAGTATCAGCCAAAGACTCTGCCTCCACTTGGTGACAGTGCACATTTGACCTGAAGCCCCTCCACACTGCCATGACTAGCTAGCTGTTTACCTACGGCATTGATGACACACACCAGAGATTCTGTCTTTATTGTTGTTTACTTGCACACAACTCAACTATTCACTACTACTAAAAGGATCAAGTGAAAGAAAATCTTCTTCCACCACTTAGTGTCTTCTAACAAGGATAATAGCTAGATAGCTGGTCAATCCTGTCTACTCCAGTTTTACCCTTGTTATAGTCGATTACAACATCTGGTGTATGTCTCTCTAATTATTTTTCTTTGCTTCTGGTACTTGCTACAATTGAATTTGCTCAGTTTCTGGTTGAAAAACATTGCACATCCTTGGTTGAGTTCCATTTTACCGCAAGGAAATGTTCCTTCGTCCAAAACATCACTTTCCCCTTCCTAAGCTTCAGAATTTTGGTTTCATTCGGTAGACCCTTCCTGTTTATCATTACAATGCCCACACCAAGTTTTCCTTCTGCCACAGACAGTCCACCACAGCAGGGCTTGTGTAGAACCTATCCATGTAAATGCAGTGTGCTTTGCCAAAATAATGTCCACATGACCTCTAATTACAGTCAAGCCTGAGGTATCTACATCTACATCTACATCTACATACATACTCCGCAATCCACCATACGGTGCGTGGCGGGGGGTACCTCGTACCACAACTAGCATCTTCTCTCCCTGTTCCACTCCCAAACAGAACGAGGGAAAAATGACTGCTTATATGCCTCTGTACGAGCCCTAACCTCTCTTATCTTATCTTTGTGGTCTTTCCGCGAAATATAAGTTGGCGGCAGTAAAACTTTACTGTAGTCAGCCTCAAATGCTGGTTCTCTAAATTTCCTCAGTAGCGATTCACGAAAAGAACGCCTCCTTTCCTCTAGCGACTCCCACCTGAGTTCCTGAAGAATTTCGGTAACACTCACGTCATGATCAAACCTACCAGTAACAAATCTAGCAGCCCACCTCTGAATTGCTTCTATGTCCTCCCTCAATCCGACCTGATAGGGGTCCCAAACGCTCGAGCAGTACTCAAGAATAGGTCGTATTATTGTTTTACAAGCGGTCTCTTTTACAGATGAACCACATCTTCCCAAAATTCTACCAGTGAACCGAAGACGACTTTCCGCCTTCTCCACAACTGCCATTACATGCTAGTCCCACTTCATATCGCTCTGCAGTGTTACGCCCAAATATTTAATCGACGTGACTGTGTCAAGCGCTACACTGCTAATGGAGTATTCAAACATTACGGGATTCTTTTTCCTATTAATCTGCATTAATTTACATTTATCTATATTTAGAGTTAGCTGCCATTCTTTATACCAGTCACAAGTCATCTTGTATCCTCCTACAGTCACTCAACGACGACACCTTCCCGTACACCACAGAATCATCAGCAAACAGCCGCACATTGCTATCCACCCTATCCAAAAGATCATTTATGTAGATAGAAAACAACAGCGGACCTACCACACTTCTCTGGGGCACTCCAGATGATACCCTCACCTCCGATGAACACTCACCATCGAGTACAACGTACTGGGTTCCATTACTCAAGAAGTCTTCGAGCCACTCACATATTTGGGAACCAATCCCATATGCTCGTACCTTAGTTAGGAGTCTGCAGTGGAGCACCGAGTCAAACGCTTTCCGGAAGTGTAGGAATGGCATCCGTCTTATACCCTTCATCCATGGTTCGCAAGATATGTGAAAAAAGGGTGAGTTGCATTTCGCAGGAGCGATGCTTTCTAAAGCCGTGCTGATGCATGGACAGCAACTTCTCTGTCTCAAGGAAATTCATTATATTCGAACTGAGAATATGTTCGAGAATCCTGCAACAAACTGGTGTTAAGGATATTGCTCTGTAATTTTGAGGGTCCGTCCTTCTACCCTTCTTATATACAGACGTCACCTGCGCTTTTTTCCAGTCGCTCGGGACTTTACGTTGGGCAAGAGATTCGCGATAAATGCAAGCTAAGTAAGGAGCCAATGCAGTAGAGTACTCTCTGTAAAACCGAATTGGAATCCCATCAGGACCTGGCGATTTATTTATTTTCAACCCATTCAGCTGCTTCACAACCCCAGGGATGTCTATCACTATGTCCTCCATACGGGAATCTGTACAAGACTCGAACGGCGGTATGTTTGTACGATCCTCCTGCGTGAAAGATTTCTCAAATGCTAAATTTAAAATTTCAGCTTTCGTTTTGCTGTCTTCCGTTGCCAGGCCAGACCGATCAGTGAGTGACTGGATGGAAGCCTTCGACCCGCTTACCGATTTTACGTAAGACCAGAATTTCCTTGGGTTTTCAGCAAGATCTTTTGCTAAGGTATGACGGTGGTAGTGGTTGTATGCTTCGCGCATCGTTCTTTTTACAGCAGCACGAATCTCTACTAACTTTTGCCTGTCCTCATTCTCCCTATCTTTCTTGTACCGCGAGTGCAACTGTCTTTGCTTCCTGAGCATTCTCCGAATTGCGCTGTTAAACCACGGTGAGTCTTTCCCGTCCGTAACCCACTTTTTCGGCACATACCTGTCCAATGTGTGATTTACAATGTTTTTAAAATTTGCCCATAATTCTTCCACGTCCATCGTACCGAAAGTAAATGAAGTCGATTAATTTACTAAGCGGGATGCAAACAACTGCTTATCTGCTCTTTCTAGTAAGAATGCTCTCCTAGAAGTAAATGAAGTCGATTAATTTACTAAGCGGGATGCTAACAACTGCTTATCTGCTCTTTCTAGTAAGAATGCTCTCCTAGCCTTCTTGACCGACTTTTTAACTTTCGTAACCATAGTCGTAATGACAACATCATGATAACTAATCCCTGTCTCAACACTGACACCGTCGATGAGGTCTGGTCTGTTCGTGGCTACCAGATCCAAAATATTTCCATTACGCGTTGGCTGTCAATTTAGCTACTCAAGACAGTTTTCGGATAATGTGTTCAAACGTAATTCACACGACGGCTTGTCTGTACCACCTGTAATGAATCCATAGACATCCCAGTCTATACCAGGTAGGTTGAAGTCGCCTTCGACTAACGGGTGCTTCTGCGATACAGAGTGTAGACTCCCTTTGAATGATTCTAGAACTGTCACGGTGGAACCTGGTGGCCGGTAATAACACCCAACAATTAACTTTATTTCTCCTAGCCCTTTTAAACGTGTCCAGATAACTTCCCAATCACACTCTACTTCGACCTCAGTAGACACAATATTTTTGTCAACTGCAATGAAGACACCACCTCCTACGGTGTCTAATCTGTCTTTCCGACACATGCTCCAACCCTCACTAAATATTTCAGAACTTCCTATCTCGGGGTTCAGCCAGGTCTCAGTCCCTAGAATAATTTGCGCGCCACACGCTTCCTGGAAGGCAGTAAATTCAGGAACTTTACTCCGAACGCTCTGGAAATTTACTGCTAATATCGTGACAGCTGAAGTGTATTTGCACTGAGCGCATCCTGATTGCCCTGCCTCCACGTCGACTGGTGAGTGTTCATCAGGACACCTCGCACTACTGCCTAGCATAAGAAAAGCCCCATGTGCACGCCACAAGTACTCTGTTACCCGAGTAGCCGCTTCCTTTGTGTAGTGCGCCCCTGACCTATCTAGGGGCGTCCTACAATTCCCCACCCAATAGCGCAAGTCTAGAAATTTGCAGCCAAGACCGTCACAGAGTCGACGAAGTCTCTGGTTGAGACCCTCCACTTGGCTCCAAACCAAAACACCCCGATCCACTCCGGGAACGATGCTGCAAATAGAGAGCTCTGCTTGAACCCCGTGTGCGAGGCCAGCGGTCTTCACCAAATCCGCCAGCCGCCTGTACGAACTGAGGATCGCCTCAGAACCGAAGCGACAGGCATCATTGGTGCCGACGTGAGCAACTACTTGCAGACGACTGCATCCCGTACGCTCGATAGCCGCAGGCAAGGCCGCCTCCACATCTTGGACGAGGCCCACTGGCAGACAAACCGAGTGCACCTTGGACTTCTTTCCAGCCCTATACGCTATTTCCCTATGGGACTCAATCAGCCGCCTAACGTTGGAGCTCCCAATAACCAGCAAGCCTTTGCCCCCCTGTGCCTGCTCGGGCCCTGCTGAAGGAGCGGCCACCTGCCCTCTGATAGGATGAACGGGCGAGGCCAGCCAGACAGCCTCCACATTGACCCTCCGCCATGAGCGACGCGAACGCGTTGCAGTCCGCCACTCACTCTGAGGTGAGGGCGGCCCCAACGCGCCGTGTACACTAGAAGGTGCCTCGGCGGCGGAGTCAGAGGACGCAGCAAGCGACACCTGGGGTGTCTCAAGCGACGCGCCAGACTCCCCGCCGTCGCTGCACCTCGAGGCAGCAGCCTGAAGATGGCTGACCGTGGCCAACAGCACGCTCAGCTGCTCGCGAACCGCGGCCAGTTCTTCCTGCGCCCGCACACAGCACGCACACACCCTTTCCATCCTATTGCTAAAATCTGAACATATAGAGTTGCAACAAATAAAACAGCAATATGCGACTGCACAATTGCGTCACCAGCGCCAGATTGAGCTGCGATATGTGAACAATTACTTACGAACTAAGCAATCAAATGACCACGACTACGCCACTATACAGATATTACAATGCGATCCTACCCCTGTCTTAGCACAAATGACAACCACCTACGCGATGTTACACTCTACCGTTATTAAAATTTGATACTACCCCTTTCTAATTCGAAAATACGCAAAGATCCGAAAAATTTCACCACGCAAGCACACAAACACACAAAGTAATTTGAATTAAACTTGTGGAACTAATACAAACACTGAATATACGACTAGTTTCTGCTACTGCTGCTCGCACATGTCACTGTGCAAGCTCAGATGAAACTGCACTGGCCTCTGTCTGCTGATAACTGACTCTACGAAATAAATAGAAAGCACTGGCTGTCCAAAACAAACAACGACTCCGCGAATTTATACTTTACAGGTATCAATAAGCAATATAACTCCTCTCAAATACGCGAATATGCAAGGATTTTATGTAATTAAATATGCAAGCGCACAAACACTCGGAAATAAATTAAGAATCAAACTACAAAACAGATATGAAAGCTAAATATGCGACTCGCTATTGCACTGCTGCTGCACTACTGCTGCACTGATACTTCACCAGCGGCTGCTCAAGGCTCACATTGTTTACTTTACATGTGTAAATTTCACAGTTCACAGCATAACTTGTTGTTAAGTCACATATCAAATGAAGTTTGATTCCATCTTTATTTGGTGTGTTTTTCATGTAAACTCTAAATTCTATTCAACCTCTTAAAGGGCATATTCCTTCATCGACTGTAAGATTAATGTGTGGTTTGAAGTTATTCTTACACTTTGTGACAAAAGAATAGAAGAAAGGCCTAATTTTGTGCAGTGAATCACATCCTGATTGACCTAGCTTTATGAATTTTCTGTTGTCATTCAAGTGCAACAAAACAAGATGGAAGTGAATTTGTCTCTACTCATTAACCAGCTTGCCCATGAAGTATACAGAAATGCTTCGATCAACAGTACTTAATTTTGGTATCTTCACTGTACTCATATACAAAATAATAAAGAAAAACCAATACATTTAATGTCTTTTTACTACTGACCATCGATGCCATTTATAACTTCTCTTCATAGACTTTCTCTTAATCATTTTAATTATTTTTAGTTCTGCGTGCCTGTTTCTTTCAACTTTTATTGTTTTTATCATCTAATTATTGAAAAATGCCGAGAAACATTTAAATTCACTACAGTTTTCATTAAGCTTCAAGGTTATACCACTAGCAATAGTGACAAATGGTAAATCAGACTGGTTGTCAATTCTGGCCAGTTGATCATGTCAGTATTTAAGTTCTGTGATGTATCAGGATGGGCAGCAGTATTAGGACCCTCATCTTAATCTGTACATTAATAAATAAATACACATATAAAAAGCTAAAAGAACAGCATAAAATATTTTGAGGTAATATTTGCTTTTATAGGGACATGCATATTATTTTGTAACGATATTCTTCAGTAATATAAATCCGTATTGATTACCTGAACCGTTGGCAAAATACTTCAGAAGGTTCGTGATTATTATCCACATCAGACTTTTCCTACTCCTATCCGGAAGAACCATCAAAAACATATATGTTCCTAATACAACACAAACACGCAAAGTGAAACACGAAGTGAACAAAGACAAAATCAGATCACACAAATCGATCATGTGTTGTCTTCACTCACGATGCAGACTAGCACTGACCTCTGCCGGAAAGTACATAAACTATGCATGCCGCCAGTTTGAATGCAGAAATGTACAGCGTACATTTTGTCATATTAAAAAACATGGGAAACGAAGCAACGTATGGCATATGGGCTCCATCTAAAGAGCTGTGTTTATGAGTACATATTGTGTATAGGCTTAGTGTGGAAAGTTTTAAAGCTCCAGCTACGTCTGAGAAATGATCATATGACAGATCTGCTCATACGTGTCTCAAGAAGTACTGGGCGGTGTTGAATGTGTGGGAAGCCATCTAGGACTTTTTTGACACTGGTCTGTACCGAATTTTGGAATTATGCTTTCTGCGAATGCACAAAAAAACGCTGTAAAAGAGTTAGTGACTGGATATTCATCTTCCTTCATTAACAGCTGCATCCCACCAACAGATAACCGCATTACTTTCTTTCTCAAATTCACTGAACAGGTTGAAATGGGTATACCAATCATCAGGCTGACTTATTTCATGACATGCTAATATCATCCATTCTTAAATGAGAGAAACAATGGCTTGAGATCGATCAATAATCTTTTAAAAGTGGTCATCGCTGTAGATTCTCACTCAGCATCAGTCAGCATATTTTTCCGGTGTCATATTACAACTGATGCAATTGCGCAGAGGAAGGGAGAGGGAGGTCCGTCAAAATCGAGTTATGTCATTGCCAATGTGCTGTGTACCAAGTGTTGTGGCCCTCAGAACACTGACATTTCAGCTAATGGTGTACAAGCTCAGCCCCCCCCCCCCCCCGTCCTTTAGTCAATTTTAATACTTATAATTCAGTTGCATGAGCACACCGTTGCTGTCTGCACTTTATATAGCTGAGAAGATGAAGGGGCTCACTGCTTCTGGGCAAAATGCTCTCCATTCTAGCTTTGTGCTCTGTATTAAGAGGATTAGTGTGTGGGTATTTCTTATAACAAATTATTTTGCTTATTATTACTGCAGTTAAAAGATGCTATAGTGAGCAGCATGCAGTATAAAATAACATTGCCAAAGCATACTCCGCCAAATGTTAGCTGTGAGAAGACCTGTGTGAAAGCATCCGAATGATCAGACTGCATCACACTTGCATATATGTGGCACAATTGCAGCATGTACACCAGTGTAACACTTGTTTCACACCAGTGTCGCACCAGTATCGCATTACGTCAATATCATACTGTGCTACTGAGACACTTAATTAATTTAGTGGTCAAAAGTAGCTGTATTATTTATCAGTCATATGTTGTTGCCCCCTGTTCAAGGGCTATGTTGAAGTGAGAAGCAGAGTTAAAAAATACTGAGGTAAGATACTTTGAGAGTATGAAATAATTATGTCATAGCACCATCTGCAAAATGTTAGTCAAGGGACCTGCTGCTCTCAGGCACTTTGCTTCATATTATTTCTACCAAAAAATTGTGTTATCTTCAATTACTTCTGCCTTCACACTGTATGCGTGTGCACACCCCATAGGTAATGTACCTGCAGAATGCTAGCTGAGCAGTGTTTCATTTTGTGAACATGGCGAGAAGACGTATAAATATGCTGCCTCTAATGGGTAATGAATGGCATATTGCATGTGTTAATATTCGCCCTAAAATGCTTAACAAATGGGGTATATTCATGCACTTACACAGTTAAGAAATAGTATGTCACCACCACTTGAATTATGTACATATCTGCCAGAGCAGTGTATTTAATGAGCCAACACATTGACATTGCAAGCTCCAACATGCCGAGACGATGCATAAATACATGCACTGAAATGCAAATATGTGCCTGCCTGGGCTGAGATAAAGCATAAAAACAGACCGAAATGTGAATGTGTGCCTGCCTGACGTTAAGTTAGCAAATTAATTTTGAACCCACCATGGTAATGAGTTGTAACCTCTCACTAAGACTTTGCCCATCTCTTATTATGTGTGGTGGGAAATATGTCTTAGCTATGAAATACTAATATGAGCAGCCAAGCAGACTGATGGTATGAACATATTTAATTAGGCTACTCTTGATGTAAGTCAAAATACACCCCCTAATCAAATGGCACAGATGTGCTGGAGGTAACGTACTGTAACAATTCTCTACAAAGTTTGCAATCAGAACAATGGTATCAAGGTTATCTAGAAAGTTTATAGACGGTATTTCCTATAAGCAGTTATCAAATAACACCATCGTCTAACAAAAAATGCACACAAAACCTAGCCAAAACACAAACAAAAACCACACCATACAAATGCATGGTGTCTTTTGTTTCGGATATGTCATATAATTGATTCTTCTTGATGGGCAACCTTTCCTCCTTCTTCAGCGTCGGTGCACAATTACGGCCGACCTCCTGTGGGAATCTCTGAGTAGCGAGCATGGAGGAAATGGACAGGGGCTGCCAGATAGGTGGTGTTAGGTGTGAGTGTGGGTAAGCCAAGAGGTATGCTGAGATAATCTGGATGGAGCAGTGGTTAACGCAACTGCCTAGCAAGCAGGAGATCCCAGGTTCAGATCCCGGCCTGGTACACAGTTTCACTCATCGCTGCTGATTCTGTGTAATGTCCTGATGCAGCTGACATCACCCATACCTTTCCCTTTCTTTCTTTCAGTTTACATAAAACACCATATTAGGAAGGAACGAAGGAGGCGCTCGATTTGAGGAAGGAGGCGTTCAGTTTTAGGAAGAAAGGTGATTTTCATTACAGTACATCACTTACACCGCAGAAAGATATGTTTTGCTTAAATACACTCATAAGATGACCAAAGATGCTAACAGAGAGAGATGTAGCATCTCCAAAGACGATGACAGAGTCGATATCTCGAAAAGAAATAAAATTATTTCTCACTTATTGTATTATATGTAAGATACCAAACTTGCAAGCTCTATGGAGCAATGAACTAAGTATTCTCACTTCTAAAACTGCCTGTATGATTCATTAAAGTACACATAGCTTATATGTTTGTCGTAATACACATGACCTGTACAAAAAAGTAACTTATCTGTTCTTTATTCCTCAAGTGTATTACGTTTGTGTATTTAGTCAGTGATATGCCTTTCAATGCTCTAAGTATCTGGAGAATGATTTCTGTGTTCATTAGTTTGGACAAGCCCTGATAGGCCGAAAGCTGCAGAAACGTGTTTTTTTCTGAGCATTATCTGCGTTTTTACAAATTATATGAAAGATATGTCAAAATATGGAAATTCCCTGATTCAAGACAGTGAATATGTGAGTATCGAGAAAAAACAATATACCATTAACTAATAATAGTTATTTTTGTCTAGGTGCGAAGTGTAGGAGGATAATTGACATGGATGTAGCACTAGAGTACCCTAGGCAATCTACACAATGACTATTAGATGTTTGTAAGGTTAGTTGCTATTAAAACTGGCATCAGAGAGCCATGGACAATCTATTTTCTTATAGCCTCTGGGGGATGTGAGTGCTTCTACAGCCCACGTAAATATAAACTGTGTACTACTTCTTCCAATAAGAAAAAATGCTGTAACCACATATAGATGACTGGCTTTGCGTTATCCAGCTAGCGACATCATGTCATTGCAACCTTGCTGCAATGTCACATAGATGCCCTATGATGTGTTCATCTCACCCTCCTCTCTGACTATGAGATGCACTGCAAGCTATACTTGTGGCTGTAGGCAGTGGCCTTGATGAAGAGCTTACACAGGCCACTGACACAGGATGGATGGAGTGTCAGCAGTGCTGTTCCAGTGGCGGTATTTCGCTACACTGATGTGAAGAGAAAAATCATTGGATATCAAACCATATAATTTACTTCGACTTTTCTGCGTAAAATTAGTAGAGCAACTTGAATTACTTGTCTGCATTCCAAAGGGATGTTGATGTAATTAATTAAGCAATGTGCTGTCATACTTATAGATGTGCCAATGATCAGCTAGGAACTATGATGGCCGGCCGAAGTGGCCGTACGGTTAAAGGCGCTGCAGTCTGGAACCGCAAGACCGCTACGGTCGCAGGTTCGAATCCTGCCTCGGGCATGGATGTTTGTGATGTCCTTAGGTTAGTTAGGTTTAACTAGTTCTAAGTTCTAGGGGACTAATGACCTCAGCAGTTGCGTCCCATAGTGCTCAGAGCCATTTGAACCATTTGAACTATGATGCAGCACACACACACACACACACACACACACACACACACACACACACACACACACACACACACGTACATGTGCTGGTCTCATACATGTATGGCTGGAGCAGGCACTCTGTGATATCTGATACACATGCTAGGAGAGATAAAGAAACGAGTCACGGCACATCTCTTGGTAACTGCAGTGAACGTGCTGTATACAGAAAAGATATGTGACAAATTGCATAAATTGTATATGACTAAAAAATGTCTGGACACTAGCAGAGACACGTTTCCTCAACTACACAAAAAAATTACAGCGCGTCTCATCTGCAATGCAAAGGAAAGCACTGTTTTCTTTCCTCTTACACAAGTAGCTGTACATCAGAGACATGAGAATCCCTAAATAAAGTTCATTCCCACTCAATAGCCTTCTGTAACGCTGACACTATCGTACTAACCGGGACTTTGACCACACTGGTGTATTACAACAACCAAGCTACAAGTGTGTTAGCAGAACTGCTCTGTTGTTCATTTTCCTAGGAAACAGGCGGTTGTGGTAGGCTGTGCCCTCCAACATCAATAGTCGCAGGATGTTGTATCTAGGCAGGAAGAAGAACCGCTAGAAGTCTGTGCCATACTCGGCGGTCTGTGGTCCAAAAAAACTGCTGAGCTGTGCATTGCCTAACACGATTACATACATGGGACAACAAGATATGGGGTGTGCTCAAAGAGAATCTCTTAATATTATTAATTTATGGTAGAACAACGTGAAAAAGTGGTGGGGTGTGTTCATACAAGGTGCTTTTGATTAGAAAATGTATGTACAATAGCATTAGATTAGGTGTCGGATATGAATCTCACAGCTGTATTGTACCACCACGAGAAACTGACAGTGTGTATCAGTTACCAGATCGCAAATAGTATTCTACAGTTCCACCTGTGGTAGGTGTTACATAAAGTTTATAGCTTTAGAGTACATATAAGTTGCTTTGCCAGCTGTGAAAGTTATCAACATTAAGGAATTTTGATTTAACTGTTAAAAAAATACAACTGCAAACAGTAGATTTAACTATTAAAAAAATACAACTGGCAAACAGTTACTGCGTTTATTAACGTGGATGTTATTCCAACTACTTGAGAAACCGTTTGAGTTTGTGTCATCTGTTAATGTGTACTTTGTGATTTGCATTACTTTGTCAGAGGCATGAGACAGACATGTGATACCATAACTATTCCATGTCTACCTATATTTTGTCATTTATCGTAATTTTTAGCCATTTTTTTCATCACAGAAATGTCTCAGTGACCTATATGATTTAATCCTGACAGCATCACATCACGGCATGTAAAACATACTGGCGCCGTTGCTGTATGAGTGACACACACCCATACACGGAAAACGGCTGGCAAGTGATGTATATGGATATCAAAATCTTTTACTTGGATCTGTAAATTATCTGTATGCATCCATGGTGGGGTAATCAACATGTATGAGGCAATTTTTCTTTCCATGTGAATGGAGAGACACACACAGCAAGAACCATAATTATAATACCTAGGACAGTAGCTATGGGGGAGGGGGGTTGGAAACCTGTTTCCACTGATACACATAACGCAGCACAGTAATCTCACTGGATGACTCCACTACCTATGGGGGACGGGGGTTGGAGACGTGTTTTCAGTGATACACATAATGCAGCACAGTAATCTCACGGGATGACTGGACATAAACCATTAATGCAGGAACAACATTCTGTAACCTCAAAACTCCACACAGCACTTTTAAGGACTGTAGTTTGAATTGGGAGCTGAAATATTTTCCTTGTTGTGCTGGAGTACTGAATATTCTTCATGTTTTAATTTTTTCTGTTAATACATCTCGATGATACGAATACCTGACTAGACTAATTTGAGATGTGGCGACGTGTCCGATAGACTTAGGCAGATCCTTCCTTGCAGAAGTTACTTCCAGGTTCCTTCGGCAGATATATGTGTATAATCCACCATAAATCTCCACATATCTCATTGTACCATGTGTTTGAAATAGTCAAGCAATGTATATCGCCAAACTCTTTCAGATCACAGACCACTGAGCATGATACAAAATTTTTAGTGGTTGCTCCTCTGGCCTGTACACAGCATCCTACAACCTCTACTGTGCTGGAGCGCACAGCCTATCATGACCACCTGTGCCATAAAAAACTACCAACAGAGCATTTCCACTAAAACACAAATATAGGTTTGTTGTTGTGGTACACTAGTGTTAGCATTATACCGAGTTGGTCCATAAATTCGTACCGCTTTTCGTAAGTTTAACAAACACAACAGATACACATAACAGAAACTTTAGTAATCAATAATATATTGTACTTCACTATTTACAACAGTCTGCCAATGCTTGGGTAGGTTTTCGATTCTGTGACTCTAGAAATTGTGTGGTTTTGAAGTGAAGAACTCATCGTGACACGTTCAGATAGCATTTTCGTCTGGAAAGGAAGTTCCTTGAATGCTGTTCAATAGAGAGGGCAAAAAGAGGAAATCTGAGGGGGCCAGATCAGCTGAATAATATCAGTGAAAAATGAATTTCCAGCTCAATTCTTGTGTACTGTTTTGTATCAGTCTAGCACAATGTGGGTGGTCGTTGTAAATGGAGCAGCATCAGTTCATGCAGTCTTCCTGGTAGTTGTTCTTGGACTGAATCCTCAAGATGTCTCAGGTCTTGGCAATAAATGTCAACAGTGATGGTTACACCTCAAGGAAGCAATTCGTAGTACACCACACCGTCGTTGTTCCACCAGATGCATAACATTATCTTCTGTGGATGTTAACAATTCTTTGTACGAAGACCTGCTGCTTTATTTGGGCTCAATCATTCCTTTCTTTACCTTATGTTAGCATAATGACGCTATTTCTCGTCATCAGTGACTATACAGGACAGAAATGTTCGGTATTTTTATTAATCAACCGATGACGACCAAGCAGAGATGCACATATGGCCATCCAATAATTTTTGTGATTTTGGCTTAGAGCATGCAGTACTCATCTATCCAACTTTTGAACTTTCGCCATTGCATACAAGTGCCATACAGTGGTGCAATGATCACAGTTCATGACATCTGCCAGTTCTTGACTACACTAATGGGGGTCACTTTGGATTAATATGTTTAAACAATCTTCATCAAGCCCCAAAGTTCTTTCTGAATGTGGAGAGTCACTAATATCAAAAGGATCCTCCTTAAAACCAGGAAACCATTTTCTTGCCTTTCGCTGTCCAGTGGCATTATCCCCATCACTAAGCAAACGACCGATCGAGGTGGCATGGTGGTTAGCACACTGGACTCACATTTGGGAGGTCGATGGTTCAACCCCGCGTCTGGCTATCCTGATTTACGTTTTCCATGACTTCCCTAGATCTCTTCCTGCAAATGCTGAGAAGGTTCCTTTGAAAGGCCACGGCCGAATTTCTTCCCCATACTTTCCTAATCCGATGAACAGATGACCTCATTGTTTGGTCCCCTCCCTCAAATCAACCAACCAACTATGTGAATGTTTCGGGCAGCCTCTGCTGCTGTCACCCTTCTACAGAACTCAGACAGAAGAATATGTCGGAAATGTTCCGATTTCTCCACTTGGTACTCCATTTTCTAGCGTCCACAGCTCCACTCACCATCTCCAACTGACAAAATAACAAAATGTAAACTCAAATAGCAACAGTAAACTACAAGTGAAAAGGACAGTCGATAGCTAAACCCTTAACAACCGGAATACCAACACGCAAAACAGAAACGTTACAAACTTGTGCACCAACTTAATATATTTAAACGAAATAAAAGCCTATTGAGTGCCAATGAATTATGTTATTTAGGAATTCTCATATGTTGGCACACTCCTATGCCTATCAGAGAAAAGAAAGCAGCGCTGTCCATCGCATTACAGACGAGATGAGCTGTATTTTTTTTTTTTTTGGACACATGTAGGAAAATTTATCTCTATTAATGGGCTACTACTTTTTTGGTCATGTATAGTTTATGCAGATTGTTGAATAGTTCTTCTGTGTACAGTGTGTTCACTGCAGTCACCAAGAGACTTACTATGATACCCTTTTTATCTCTCCCATCGCTTGTGTCAGACATCAAAGATCTTGGGCTCCAGCCATTTGCATATGTTGCTGGTGTGTGTGAGTGTGTGTGTGTGTGTGTGTGTGTGTGTGTGTGTGTGTGTGTGTGTGGAGAGAGAGAGAGAGAGATATATGTGGCCAGCCCATGGCACATTTGTAAGTATGGCAGCACATTATATAATTAATTACTTCGATATCCCCCTGTAGCAAAAACAGTTAATTCAAGTCACTCGGGTACTTTTACACAGAATATGTCGAAGTAAATTATATGGTTTGGGATGCAATGATTTTTCTGTTCAAACAGTCACACAGCACTGCAATCGCTGGAAAAGCATTGCTGACTCTGCATCTATCCTACATTGCCAGCACTTGTAAGATCTCCACCAAGGCCACTGTGCAAGGATGTGGGTTCAGCTTGTGATGTTTCCCATAGGCACAGCATTGGGCGAGATGAATTCATCATTCACTTGAAGCTGCAGCACGGTTCCAACGATGTGACGTCACTGGAGGGGGAGGGGGAAGTATGACTCAAAATTGTCCACCCATGAATTGTTATGGTGTCGACTTTCCTTACTGGAAAAAAATTACACAATTTATATATACTCTGGTCAGAGGAGCACTCACATACCCCAGTCGCCAGAAAAAAGACTGGCCAGGACACTGTCTATGCAAGTTTTTAATAGCAACTTACCTTAAACACATCTAACAGTAATTGTCGAGATTGGCTAGAGTGCTCTCTACTGCTGTAACACTATCAGTTACCGCCCCCCACCCCTCGCTTCACAACCAGAGGAAAAATAACTTTTATTAGTTAGCTATACACTGCTTTTTTCTCAGTAACCACAGTTGGCTGTCTTGAGTCAAGGAGTGTTGAAAGCTCACAGTAGGTGGAAACATCTGCATTTTGGACACATACAATATGCAGCCTCTTTGGTAAATAGCTCTTACTGCCATTTTTAAGGAATTTGGATGGTTTGATGTCTATTTGACATACTTTATGAAGGCATAAATGTTGCTCTGAGAAACAACATGTTTCTCTATCTTTCAACCTATCAGGGGCTTGTCCAACCTACTGAACACAGAAATCTTTCTTGAGACGTCCAGAGAATTGAAATGCATATCGCTGGGTAAATATATAAACATACTGTACTTGAGAGACGAAGTACACATAAGTTACTTTTGCTCGAACCTTTCGTTGAGGTCATGCCTGTTACAATAAACATGTAAGCTGTATGTATTTCAGTAAGTAACGAAGAACTTTTGGAAGAGAGAATATACAATGTAATGCTCCACAGAGCTTGCAGTTCTGCTACCTTACATATAAATGATAAAAAAATTTATTTATTTTCGAAATATCAACTCTGTTATTATCTTTGGAAACGCTTCAAATCTGTCTGTCAGTATCTTTGGTCACCTCGTGAGTGTATTTAAGAAAAACATATCATTCTGCAGTGTAAGTGATGCACTGTAATAAAAATCTTCTTTCTTCCTAAAACTGAACACAGTCTTTGTTTCTAAAATCAAACACTTCCTTCGTCTCTTCCTAATATGGTGTTTATTTGTGTTTTGGCTGCATTGTGTGTATCACGCATTTTTTTGTAGATAGTGGTATTATTTAATAGCTGCTTATAGGCAATATAGTCTACAGATTTTCTAGAGAGCCTTGGTACCACTTTTCTAATTGCAAACTTTGTGTAGAGTTATTATTACACATAACCTCCAGTAGGCCAGTATCATTTCATTTGAGGGTGTATTGTGACTTGCATCAAAAGTAGATCAAATTAAATACATTTATACTGTCAGTCTGCTTGTCTGGTTAGTTATGAGTGATCATTCCTAAGTGTCAATAAACATACATTATGAAACTTGCCAAGTGTGTAGAGGAGGCAAAATATAGGAACACACATTTTTTTTTGACCAGTTTCACTTTTAAGGGGTAAACTGCATCTGAAAAGATAATTCAGCATTCTACATTTAGAGGGAATTTCTTTGAAACGATGATAAAAATGATTTTTTCATAAAAGAGTTGATATGTAACTAATGATCTTGAAAACTATATAATCAACTTTTGTAACAATTTGAAATTTTGCAAAATACCTCTCCACCATTAATCAGTTTTGAAAAATGAAAACTTTTGTTACAACATAAATAAAAGAGGCTTTTCAGTCGCAGACACCCCTGTGTAATAGAACTTCTTTAATTTATATTGTAATAAAAGTTTTCATTTTTCAGAATTAATTAATGGTGTTAGGGTATTTTGCGAAATTTCAAATTATTACGAAATTTGATTATACAGTTTTCAGGAATATTAATTACAAATCAACTTTTATATGAAACACATTTTTTATATATCTTCTATATTCTGTCTAAACCTAAAATGTCAAATTACCTTTAGGGTGTGTTTTACTCCTTAAATATGAAATTGGACACAAACAAAAAAAATTACACTTTGCACTACATACCACCAGATATCATCACGATCTTTTGTTTGCACTTGGGAGTGTTTTTATTAGTACTGTAAGTAGGCTGTTTAGGTTTTTGTATTGGTAACGCCACGTAGTGCTCTGTATGAAAATCACTGGCTGTGCTGTGTGCAGTCTGTGGCTAGTTTGCATTGTTGTCTGCCATTGTAGTGTTGGGCAGCTGGATGTTAACAGCGTGTAGCGTGGCACAGTTGGAGGTGAGCCGCCAGCAGTGGTGGATGTGGGGAGAGAGATGGCGGAGTTTTGAAATTTGTAAGACTGGATGTCATGAACTGCTATATACATTATGACTTTTGAACACTATTGAGGTAAATACATTGTTTGTTCTCTATCAAAATCTTTCATTTGCTAACTATGCCTATTAGTAGTTAGTGCCTTCAGTAGTTTGAATCTTTTATTTAGCTGGCAGTAGTGGCGCTCGCTGTATTGCAGTAGTTCGAATAACGAAGATTTTTGTGAGGTAAGTGATTTGTGAAAGGTATAGGTTAATGTTAGTCAGGGCCATTCTTTTGTAGGGATTTTTGAAAGTCAGATTGCGTTGCGCTAAAAATATTGTGTTTTGTTTGAGTACGTTCAGTTTTGCTCAGCTGTTTGAAAAGCAAATAATGTAAGAGGTTTATCAGCACAGTAATTCATAAATTTTTCTAAGGGGACGTTTCATATGTCGACCCTCAGCCGAGGATACCTCACTGGAATCTTCTGATTTTTTCTTGTAGTTTGTGTAATTAGTGTAGATTTTGTTTATTGCTAGCGCGTAATTGTAGAGAGAATCTCCTTTGTAGTTGCAGTCTTTCATTGTTGTACAGTAAAACAGGTGTGGCATGCATGTAGATTTGCACCAAGTATTTTGCAGCTGCGCTTGCAATTAACTAGATATCATTTTCAGTGCTATGTTAATGTGTTTTCTTATTTTGCTCTTCAAATTGTGGCGTGTGAAAAACGTAACACTAGGCTCCAAAGTAAACTGAGAAATAATAGTGACGACGAGCGTAGCTTATCAGCGCCGCCGAGTAATGAATTAACTATTGTTCAAAGTAGTAATTTGGTAATTGTGCATAGGGAAATGGAGCGGGCTGCAAATAATGCTGTAGGCAGTGAAACAATTAGTGAACAGCGAAGCATTATCGATCGATCAGTCGGCAATAGCTCGCCTCAGGAATCTGAAATAACAGGACACAATCTCGCAAATACTGTAGATTCAGGTTTTGGGTCCTCACCGTTTCCTCAAATAAGTCAAGATACATTTTCTGCTTGTCAAAATGTGAATGTTGTCGGTGCAAATTCACTGCCGAAAAGCACTGAGGGTCATGTTTCAGACACCAGTGCATTGTTATTACAATTAATACAACAAATGGGATGAACACAGCAAAAGCTTCAAAAGTTAGACACAATGGAACAAAATCTTCGAAAGTTAGACACCACGCTTGAACAAACACGTGAAAATTTAACTACTTAGTTACATAACATTGAATCGAAATGTCAAAAAGTCTGTAATGACGTAAAAACACAAATTTGTGAGCATTTCCAACCAATTTTTTCGCGGCATGAAAATACATTACAGAATCACAAAGCAGCCATAAAAGAACTGCAAACTATTGTTCATGAAAATCATGAGACCTTGCAAGCTAAAATTGACTACGTTGCATCTACCGATTCGGTTACGCAACTTGCAAAAACTCAGGAAAACTTAAAGGACACAGTAGATACTCTGAAAATTGGTTCAGAAAGACACATGGAGGAAATTAGTTCATTATCAGAGAAAGTAGTGGAACTTTCGGATCAGCTAAATAATTTATCTACGAAGGTAGATGATAATCTGAATGACACAAAACTGGTAGTCTTTAATGACACAGAAGAGTGCGAACAAATTAGGAAATTCAAACAAAATCAGAATCAAATTAATATGCAACACCAAAGAGAAATCCAGGAAGTACAAGATCAGCTGACACAGGTAATGCAAGAATTACGTATTTCAGAGAACACTCGCGCCCCAATACGGGAAGAGAGACATAGAAATACGGAACAGCCACAAAATAATAACACAGCGCATTTCGGAAATTATGAAAGAAATTGGGAAGGTGCACCGAATTTTGAAATGGAACCGCCGAAACGACGTAACAATGACAGATATGCGACTCGCTGACATGATGATTTTGATTATAAGCTGTTCAGTACTACACGTAAATTTAAAACATTTAAGAATTCTGGCAACGACATTCATCCACAAGCGTGGCTCCATCAATTCTCTCATTGTTTTCCTCCAAAATGGTCATTAGAGCACAGATTAGAATTTATGTGTGGCTATTTAGAGAATGAACCAGCCGTAAGAATGTGATCGGTCATTCACGATTGCCATAGTGAAGGAGAATTTTACCATGCCTTCCTCTCAGCATATTGGTCTCAAGCTACACAAGACCGAGTAAAACATAGCATCATAATGATGAAACATTTCGAACAATCTCAGTTTTCCAATCTTGTGAAATATTTTGAAGACATGTTGCACAAGAATCAGTACCTGTCAAACCCATACAGCCCCTCAGAACTCATCCGCATTTGCTTAATCAAATTACCTGAACATTTACGACATATTATTTTGGCAGGACGTTGCAAAGACGACACTGAAGTTTTTCAGGGACTCTTACAAGAATTAGAGATTGACACTGACAATCGCGGAACGCGAAAACAGGAACACAACAATTACAGGTCACATCCGTCACAATTCCGCGACGAAAGAAATAATAACTGGACACGGCAAGGCTATTCTTACAACGCAAATCGTGAACAAAACAGACACCACCCATATGACAACCACTGGCAGAGTAATTGTTACAGAGAAAGATCGCATTTCATTAGTAATGAATATGACAGAGATAACCATAGAAACAGACAATATGGGAACGAAAATAATTATTTGCAAGGGAGACAGAATAACTTCAGACGCAATGGTCCACCACGCAGTTACAATTCCGGGAGAAATTCTTCACCACATGACCCACAAACAAGAAAATATGTAAACTACCGACAAAACGACGGACCTGAATTCCATCAGAACTGACGAGCTTCAAACAGGGCAGTGCTTTCTCGACAAGGGAATTTGCAAAAGTTAGGTCTCCTAATCCTAATAACGACGTGCGCCAACAAAGAGACAGACAATGACTCGCACCGCAGGCAGCCGCGTACGCCGGCTGGCTCAGAGAAAAATAACATAGACGCTAACCTTGAGAAAAATTCCAGTATTCTTTATCGACGTATACCGCATGATAATTGCGTTCAGGTTGAAACTCTGCGTACTAGGAAGAGTAAAGGTTTACACCACATTTCACATGTAAAACCGTTTATTGAGAGATAATCTGCTTTTTAACTTTGTCTTTGCCATAAAACTTTTCACTTCACATTTCTAGCATGCATTGTCAGACTAGAAACTGTTGCCATGCAACAATGTTTGAAGTTAAATATCCAGTCTAGAACCAAGAGAACTTATTTAAACAGAAATTACGAATGCATTGTTATTGCGAACAGATGACACAGTGTTATTGTGTGTGTACATTCTTGCTTGTTAGTTGCACGATTACGTAACGACTATAAGGCTCACATTCTTAGAACATTTACCAGTACTGCTAATGAATTTTAATGCAACATTTTGGTTTACTTGAAAATACATTCTGGATTTGAAGTACTTTCTGTGAGATACCAGATGACACAGTGGTTAGTTTATGTGACAGCTACACGATTTTATCACGATGCTACTAACGAGTGACAATTTACAATGTTGCTTTTGCGGTGTATCTGTTTTATATCTGCACAGTTTTTCTGAATTCTTCTGTAAAATAAAACATGTTTTACTTTTGTGCTATAGCTACAAGGAGACAGCCTTTTCCGTAGGACAACAATACGTTACAGCACAGCACTTTCTTCATCACGGCAATAAGCGTAATAACTAAGATATCTATACGCAAAGCATTTCACTTTTGTGTACCATGAGGTAAGTACATTGACTTCAGCAGAACTTAGCTTTCAGAGGACGATAACTACGACACTTCCACAGAGATTATTTTACAACAAGACGCACAGTTTAGCGCTACAGTACATGTGTTTGAGTGATTAATTTTGTACTTCAAACACTTATTTTTAAAGATATTTGAAGTACAATGATACAAAGGTTTTCTGTGATACATTTCATTCCACTGCTGTAATCTGTAACACCTGAGGGTATAATTACATTAATCCTCAGGGGGGTACACACCTACTTTGTGTACCATGTGTTTGGCAAGCACAAGGAGCCCTAGCTAATATGGTATTTGTTTATACAACTTTACACATCGGTACCATATTTCTCTAACACAGAATTGCACAGCTATCTGATCATTTAACTGAGAGAGACAAACTTTTTTACTACGGCAGTGACAGATGTTTACATAATTACACCGTTGGATAACTTCATACTTACGAAATTGTATTTTGTCTGTACTTTGTGAACTGTTCATACTTTTTCGGAACCATTGTGATACTATGAGAGCTTTGAATGATGTATTTGGTAAGGGAGCATGATTTTAAAGTACGTTTGAGGGAGATGACACTATTGAAATGAGCAGAGAATTTTTTTTAGGTTTTGAAATTATTGCAGAAAGCTACGACGTTTTTGAGATTTGACTTAGGTGTTACGATGTTATTATTATGATGACGATGTGTATTATGCTGTTGAGGTATGTTTATGATCAATAAGCTGATGATATCAGAGGAATTTGATTATGCTACGTATTTATTATGATGAAATATTGAAGAAGTGTCGACGAATATGTATATGTGTAATAAGGTAAGGAATAGTGAGTAGTGTTTAGGGACTCTGATTTGTGGAAAAGGATGTTGGAAACCAAGAATCGTACTTTAAGAGTTATGAAATGTGTGTAAATGTGTGAATGTATCACAATGCCGACGAAAACTTTTTGAACACTGTTATATTCATAGGATTTTGTTTTGACACATTTGCAACGCAAATTCTCGACCTGTGAAATATTTTTATATGAGACTGTCACTGTAGCGGAAACTGGTGTCATAAATATTTCGGCAAGAAAGTGACCTTCATGTAATGCGTCGTGGGCACGACGCATTACGTGGGCAGCTGCACGACAGGTGCCTGGAAAAAAGCCATTAGTGTGTGCCTTTCAGAGGCACAGGTGGAGAAAAAAAAAAGAGGCCATTATCCTCGCTATTGACATTTCTTTGTAGAAAGCATCGCAAATACGACACACTCAAACTTGAAACATATGATAACACTGTGGAGCTCTTAATTTATGATATTTACTAAAATGCCTAATGAAACGATGAGAAACATTTCACGGCTATTGTCTTGCTAGTTGAGAGAAATGCCATATGGCTTGCTTTATGTATTTATTTACTCATTTTGTTTAATATCTAGTTTCTAGCTGCACTGCAGCATTGGTTAAAATAAAATTTAGTAGATGTACTAATATAGTTATTTTATGCCTACAGATCCAGTCAATTATAAATTTATGATATACTTCCAAGAAAACGAGGGCACATAAATAGACATTTCCCTTCACAGGAATTGCATAAATAATTTTTTTACGATTTGGTAACTTATCTGCTAGCGTAAGTTTTTGTGATGCATCACTCTAGTGTTAAGATGTGACATAGGTATTAAACATGGCCATTTTTACTGTAATATTTTTTCTGCTTGAGCTTTCTCATGTTTAGATATAAGTTATTGCATTTGCTGCGGCTGTTTTCCAGGCATAGTGTTACTAAATTTCACTTTGTATTACTCTGTTAAGCTAGTTTTACTACTGATTTATTTTTCTTGTTGCTGCACATTGGCTCATATTAGTTGTAATGTTGCATTGCTTGGTAATTTAGATTTACTGCAGCTTGCTTTGACAATTTCCATTTTTTTCATTGCTGTTTGTATTAATTGTTTTGTGCTGCTGCATTGCCTCGTCCCTTAGTTTAGCATCTGAGCTCAGTAGATTTAAGTTAGCTTAAGAGGGGGTAGACTATATAAGAAACTAACTATGATGAATTGGAAGAAATGCATTGAGAAGCTATAAGAAAATGGTTTGGCCAAAAAAGTAGTGCACAGTGGAGAAAAACTATTTTTGAAAGAGGATGTGAACAGAATACAGAGAGCATACTTGGATAGGATTATTTTTTTTGGCTGGAGCAAATGTTGAAATAAGAGGGACGATATATGGAATGAAGTTTTGGGTTGGACTGCAGTACCAAATTTTACACTGAAAACGAACCCTGTCCTTTCCATTGTGTTATCCCCCTATGTGTTTGTGTACTCTTGTATATTAGTGTTTTTCCTGTCTTTATGTGTTTAGCTAATAAGAGTTATGTTGTAGAATTTTTCTGATAATATGTTATTTTCTTTGTAAAGATGTTTAGACGTCATGTATTCTGTTCTGTTTTAATGCTCATGTGTGAAGTTGATGTTTCTAAAGTTATTCTGATCTTTTATGTATGTACTCATGTCATAATTCCTGTAACACTGATGTATATGTTTATTTCTATTCTTTTGTAAAGTCCGTGTTACTACAAATGTTATCTGTACTGTTATATTTTTAATGATGTATTTTGTACCATTATTATTGTATTCTTATGTTATAAAATTGTAATTGACACCAGTTCATCAAATTAAGTAACTTGTAAGTTACATTTCACTGCACACGTTTCTGTTGGTCATAGTATATGGACAATATGTGAGAAGTAGGGACTGATAGTGTTTGCACGTGTGTTAATAATTCAGCAAGGGACTGGTTAACAGCATTGCTGGTTCTAAGGACAAATAGAAAAAAAAACTTTGTGAGTGCACAAGTGGTGGTTTATGGACTTGCTATATTATCCGCAAGACTCTTCAAAGGTGATTGTGCACCTGAACAGTCACAACAGATGGCTGCTGGCCATCTCTACAAGGACTACAGTGAGTCTGCATCTTTGATGACCCACCAATACCATTATCTGTACATGGACTACAATGGATCTGCATCTTTGATGACCCACCAATACCATTATCTCTACATGGACTACAGTGGATCTGCATCTTTGATGACCCGCCAATACCATTATCTCTACATGGACTACAGTGGATCTGTATCTTTGATGGCCCACCAATACCATTATTTCTACAAGGACTGCAGTGGGTCTGCACCTCTGGTGGCCCACCAGTACCGTAATCTCTACCAGGACTACAGTGGGTCTACTCTGTGATGACCTACCTACCAATATTCTTCAAAACTTCGAATGACTATGCTGTGGGTTTGCTCTATTGTGGCCCATTACCTGTCTGCATGTCAAGAGTCAGCACTGTCTTCCTGTTGGAAGGATAACACTACTTCAAGACTGCATGGAAATCCATTTTTTCAGTGCGCATTTTCTTTTACTGCTCAGACTTTGAGAAAAACATAGCAATTTTACTGTGATGAATGATCAGGACTGTCTTTATGGGCTGTGAGAAAATTTTAGTTTTTGACCAACACTGTATCGATAAGTGTGTGCATTTGATATCTTTCTTACTGTAATTATGAAAAAAATTTTCAAATCTGTATTGGCCAGTGCCCAAAACAATTTGTAAAATTTTTTGTGGGGAGCATGGGGGCTATGTAAGTAGGCTGTTTAGGTTTTTATATTGGTAACGCCACGTAGCGCTCTGTATGAAAATCACTGGCTGTGCTGTGTGCAGTCTGTGGCTAGTTTGCATTGTTGTCTGCCATTGTAGTGTTGGGCAGCTGGATGTTAACAGCGCGTAGCATGGCACAGTAGGAGGTGAGCCGCCAGCAGTGGTGGATGTGGGGAGAGAGATGGCGGAGTTTTGAAATTTGTAAGACTGGATGTCATGAACTGCTATATACATTATGACTTTTGAACACTATTGAGGTAAATACATTGTTTGTTCTCTACCAAAATCTTTCATTTGCTAATTATGCCTATTAGTAGTTAGTGCCTTCAGTAGTTTGAATCTTTTATTTAGCTGGCAGTAGTGGCTCTCGCTGTATTGCAGTAGTTCGAATAACGAAGATTTTTGGTGAGGTAAGTGATTTGTGGAAGGTATAGGTTAATGTTAGTCAGGGCCATTCTTTTGTAAGGATTTTTGAAAGTCAGATTGCGTTGCGCTGAAAATATTGTGTGTCAGTTTAAATATAGTCATGTACAATTGTTCAAAGGGGACGTTTCAGTACTTTTTAGCTGACATGTATTTCCTGCCTCAAATAATACTGTATTAATAATTGAAGATCACAATTCTTACTGACTAGTACTGCTACTCATTGTCTTGGAGAACTCAAAATTAATTTGCCATCTTAATATCAGACAGGCACACATTTTCATTTCAGTCTGTTTAGTTACACATCATCTCAGCACAGACAGGCACGTATGTTTTGAAACGTCCCCTTTGAACAATTTTACACGACTGTGCTTAACCTGACACACAATATTTTTTAGCGCAACGCAATCTGACTTTCAACACACAATGTTTTGTTAGCGCAACGCAATCTGACTTTCAAAATTCTCTACAAGAGAATGGCCCTGACTAACATTAAACTATACCTTTCACAAATCACTTACCTCACAAAAATCTTCGCTGCTCAAGCTACTGCAATACAGCGAGCGCCACTACTGCCAGCTAAATAAAAGATTCAAACTATGGAAGGCACTAACTACTGATAGGGATAGTTAGCAAATGAAAGATATTAATAGAGAACAAACAATGTATTTACCTTGATATCATGACAAATTACAAAACTCCGCCATCTCTCTCCCCACATCCACCACTGCTGGCGGCTCACCTCCAACTGCCCAGCGCTACGCGCTGTTCACAGCCAGCTGCCTAACACTACAATGGTTGAGTATTACAACAATGCAAAGCAGCCACAGACTGCACACAGCACAGCCAGTGATTTTCATACAGAGGTGGCGTTACCAATAAAAAAACCTAAACAGCCTACTTACATAGCCCCCATGCTCCCCACAAAAAATTTTACAAATTTTGTTGGGCACTGGCCAATACATATTTGTTAAAATTTTTTTTTCACAATTACAATAACAAAGAAATCAAATGCACACACTTATTGATACAATGTTGGTCAAAAGCTAAAATTTTCTCACAGTCCATAAAGACAGTCCTGATCATTCATCACATTGCAGTGTTTTTCTCAAAGTCTGAGCAGTAAAAGAAAATGCACACGGAAGTAGTGGATTTCCATGCAGTCTTGAAGAAGTATCGTTGTCCTTCCAACGGAAAGACAGTGCTGACTCTCGACATGCTGACAGGTAATGGGCCACAAGAGAGCAAACTCACAGCGGAGTCAGTCGAAGTTTTGAAGAGTATTGGTGGGTAGGTCATCACAGAGCAGACCCACTGTAGTCCTGGTAGAGATTACGGTATTGGTGGGCCACCAGAGGTGCAGACCCACTGCAGTCCTTGTAGAAATAATGGTATTGGTGAGTCATCAAAGGTGCAGACCCACTGCAGTCCTTGTAGAGATATAATGGTACTGGTGGGCCACCAGAGGCGCAGACCCACTGCAGTCCTTGTAGAGATGATGGTACTGGTGAGTCATCAAAGATGCAGACCCACTGTAGTCCTTGTAGAGATGGCCAGCAGCCATCTGTTGTGACTGTGCAGGTGCACAATCACCATTGAAGAGTCTTGCGGATAATATAGCAAGTCCATAACCACCACTTGTGCACTCACAAAGTTTTTGGAATTGTCCTTAGAACCAGCAATGCTGTTATCCAGTCCCTTGCTGAATTATTAACACACATGCAAACACTAACAGTCCCTACTCCTCACATATTGTCCATATACTATGACCAATAGAAACGTGTGCAGTGAAATGTAATTTAGAAGTTACTTAATTTGATGAACTGGTGTCAATTACAATTTTATAACATAAGAATACAATTACAAAGATACAGAAAACATCATTAAAAACATAATAGTAAAGATAACATTCGCAGTAATAGGGGCTTTACAAAAGAATAGAAATAAACATATACATCAGTGTTACAAAAATAATGACATAAGTACATACATAAAGATCAGAATAACTTTTGAAACATCAACATCACATGAGCATTAAAACAAAATAGAATAAATAAAGTCTAAGCATATTTACAAGGTAAATAACATATTATTAATACCAATTATATTTGAGGATAACAGTATTCCTCATCATAGTGAATAGTGTTAGAACAGAAAAAATTCAATGAAACTACACAGAGACAGGAAGAAAACAAATACACAAGGGTACACAAACACATAGGGGGATAACACAAAAGGAAAGGATAGGGTTCGTTTTCAGTGTAACTTTTGGTACTACAGTATTTTGCGAACAAAACCTTTTTTGTTCTTGGAGATCTCCCTTCGTTCATCATTATTCCCAAAAAGTCCTATCTATACCTCTTTTCTGTATTCCAACCATAATTCTTTCAAAATAAATATGGCTCATTGTACAATACTCATTTAGGCCCAAATCTTTTTTTATATACCTTGTCAATGCATTGCTTCCAATTCATCATAGTTAGTTTCTTATATAGTCTACCCCCTCTTAAGCTAACTTAAATCTACTGAGCTCAGATATTAAACTAAGGGACGAGGCAATGCAGCAACACATAAAACAATAAATATAAACAGCAATGAAAAAAAAAACGCAGATTTGCGAAGCAAGCAGCATTTTAGAAATTAGCAAAGCAATTGTAATATTACAACTAATCTAAGGCAATGTGCCACAAATAATAACAAGAAATCATTAGTAAAACTGGCTTAACAGAATAATACAAAGTCAAATTCAATAACACTATGCCTGGCAAACAGCACCAACTTATACCTAAACATGACATAGCTCAAGCAGAAAAAATAGTAGACTAAAGATAACAATGCAGATAAGGGAAATGTATAATCACATCTTAATGTCTAAGTAATTAAAGTGGTGCACCACAACAACTTATTGTAAAAAAAAATATTACCATGTACTTGAAAAGAAAATTGTGTGTGCAGTTACTGTTACTAGTCCCTTCTTATTGTTCTTTCCTTTCCAAGTGCTCCTTTTTTTTTTTTTAAGAATGTGGATTACAAAATTATTATTTAATAGATCTGTAGACAGAAAATATTTAAATTAGTACATCTATAAAATTTTATTTTAACCAGTGCTGCAGTGCAGCTAGAAACTAGATATCAAATGAAATAAGCAACTATGTACAAAGCAAAGCATAAAAATATCATTCAGTAGTCATGAGGTATTTCATAAGTTAGTAGAAAAATCTCTCAACTAGAGAGACAGTAGTCATAATCAGGTGTATAGACATAAAAATATTTCTCGTCATTTCATTAGGCATCCAGTGTAATCATATGTTTTCAAGTTCGACCGTGTCGTTTTTGCGATGCTTTCTACAAAAGAATGTCAGAAGTTAATGGCCTCCCCTTTTTTTTTCTTCTACCTGTGCCGCTGGAAGGCTAATGGCCCTTTTTTTTTTGTTCGGGCGACTGTCGCCCAGCTGCGTGCCCACGACACATTACGTGCAGGTGGTCACTGAACTTTCTTACCGAAATATTTACGACAGCAGTTTCCGCTACGACAGTCTCACATAAAAATATTTCACAGGTCAAGAATTAGCGTTGCAAATCTGTAGAAACAAAATCCTATGAATATAAGTGTCCAAGAAATTTTCGCCGTCATTGTGATACATTCACGCATTTACACACATTTCATAACTCTTAAAGTACGATTCTTGGTTTCCAACATCCTTTTCCACAAATCAGAGTGCCCTAATCACTATTCATTACTCCTTACCTTATTACACATATACAAATTCGTCGACGCTTCTTCAATATTTCCTGTTAATAAATACATAACATAATCAAATAACTCATATAGCATCAGCTCCTTGACCATAAACATACCTCAGCAGCATAATACACATCGTCGTCATAACATCATAAAACCTCAGCCAAATCTCAAAATCGTCGTAGCTTCCTGAATATTTTAAAACCTAAAAAAAAATTCTCTGCTCATTTCAAAAGTGTTATCTACCTCAAACGTACTTTAAAAATCATGATCCCATACCCAATACATCATTCAAAGCTCACATATTATCACAATGGTTCCGAAAAAATATGAACAGTTCACAAAGTACAGACAAAATACAATTTCATAAGTGTGAAGTTATTCAACTGTGTAATTACGTAAGCATCTGTCACTAATGTAGTAAAAAAAATGTTTGTCTCTCTCAGTTAAATGATCTGATAGCTGTGTAATACTGTGTTGGAGAAATATGGTACCGATGTGTAAAGTTGTATAAGCAAATACCATATTAGCTAGAGTTCCTTGTGGTTGCCACACACATGGTACACAAAGTAAACGTGTACCCCCCTGAGGATAAATGTAATTATACCCTCAGGTGTTACAAATTACATCAATGGAATGAAATGTATCTCGGAAAACTTTCTTTGTAATTCAAAAATCTTTAAAAATAAATGTTTTAAGTACAAAATTAATCACTCAAATACGTGTCCTGTAACGCTAAACTGTGCGTCATGTTGTAAGATAATCTCTGTGGAAGTCTCGTAGTTATCGTCCTCCGAAAGCTAAGTTCTGCAGAAGTCAATGTACTTACCTGATGATACACAAAAGTGAAATGCTTTGCGTATAGATATCTTAGTTATTACGCTTATTGTTGTGATGAAGAAAGTACTGTACTGTAACGTATTGTTGTGCTACGAAAAAGGCTGTCTCATTGTAGCTATACCACAAAAGTTACTACTAAAACATGTTTTACTTTCCAGAAGAAGTCAGAAAAACTGTGCAGATATAAAACAGATACACCGCAAAAGCAACATTGTAAATTGTCACTCATTAGTAGCGTCGTGATAAAAATCGTGTAGCTGTCACATAAACTAAATGCTAAGTCATTTTTAATCCCACAGAAAGTACTTCAAATAAAGGATGTATTTTCAAGCAAACCAAAATGTTGCATTAAAATCTCAAGTTAAAAAAGCACATTATCTCTCAATAAACGGTTTTACGTGTGAAATGTGGTGTAAACCTTTGCTCTTCATAGTACTCAGAGTTTGAACTTTAACGCAATTATCAAGTGGTATACGTCGGTAAAGAATACTGGAATTTTTCTCAAGGTTAGCGTCTGTGTTATTTTTCTCGGAGCCAGCGGGCGCACGCGGCTGCCTGCTGTGCGAGTCATTGTCTGTTTCTTTGCTGGCGCGCGTCGTTATTCGGATTAGGAGACCGAACTTCTACAAATTCGCCTTGCCGAGAGGGCCCAGCTCTGTTTGAATCCCGCCAGTTCTGATGCAATTCAGGTCTGTCGTTACGATCACATCGTCTGTCGTCATATCGGTAGTTTCTGTGGTTTCTTTCTTGTCGGTTAAGTGGTGGAGAATTTCTCCCTGAATCGTAACTGCGCGCTGGACCGTTGCGTCTAAAGTTATTCTGTCCCTCGTAATAATAATTGTTTTGGTTCCCATATTGTCTGTTTCTCTGATTGTCTCTGTGATAGTCATTACCGCGGAGAGGTGATCTTTCCCTGTAATTATTACTACTCTGCCAACGGTTGTTATACGGGTGGTGTCTGTTTCGGTCACGATTTGTGTTGTGAGAATAGCCTTGTCGCGTCCAGTTATTATTTCTTTCATCGCGGAATTGCGACGGATGTGATCTGTTATTGTTGTGCTCGTGCGTTCCGCGATTGTCAGTGTCAATTTCCAGTTCTTGTAAGAGTCCTTGAAATGCTTCAATGTCGTCTTTGCAACGTCCTGCCAAAATAATATGTCGCAAATGTTCAGGCAGTTTGATTAAGCAAATGCGGATGAGTTCTGAGGGGCTGTATGGGTTTGACAGGTACTGATTCTTGTGCAACATGTCTTCAAAATATTTCACAAGACTGGAGAATTCAGATTGTTCGAAATGTTTCATCATTATGATGCCATGTTTTACTCGGTCTTGTGTGGCTTGAGACCAATATGCTGAGAGGAAGGCATGGTAAAATTCTCCTTCACTATGACAATCGTGAATGACCGAACGCATTCTTACAGCTGGTTCATTCTCTAAATAGCCACACATAAATTCTAATCTGTGTTCTAATGACCAGTTGGGGGGAAAACAATGAGAGAATTGATGGAGCCACGCTTGTGGATGAATGTCGTTGGCAGAATTTTTAAACGTTTTGAATTTACGTGTGGTAATGA
Source organism: Schistocerca nitens (assembly GCF_023898315.1). Taxonomy (NCBI): domain Eukaryota; kingdom Metazoa; phylum Arthropoda; class Insecta; order Orthoptera; family Acrididae; genus Schistocerca; species Schistocerca nitens. The sequence continues at coordinate 93,469,627 of NC_064622.1, forward strand.
ACAGCTTATAGTCAAAGTCATCATGTCGGCGAGTCGCATATCGGTCATTGTTACGTCGTTTCGGCGGTTCCATTTCAAAATTCGGTGCACCTTGCCAATTTCTTTCATAATTTCCGAAATGCGCTGTGTTATTATTTTGTGGCTGTTCCGTATTTCTATGTCTCTCTTCCTGTATTGGGGCGCCAGTGTCCTCTGAAATACGTAATTCTTGTATTACCTCTGTCAGCTGATCTTGTACTTCCCGGATTTCTCTTTGGTGTTGATTCAGATTTTGTTTCAGTTTCCTAATTTGTTCGCTCTCTTCTGTGTCATTAAAGACTACCGGTTTTGTGTCATTCAGATTTTCATCTACCTTCGTAGATAAATTAGTGAACTGATCCGAAAGTTCGGCTACTTTCTCTGATAGTGTACTTATTTCCTCAGTGTATTTTTCTGAACCAAGTTTCAGAGTATCTACTGTGTCCTTTAAATTTTCTTGAGTTTTTGCAAGTTGCGTAACCGAATCGGTAAATGCAACTGAGTCAATTTTAGCCGACAAGGTCTCATGATTTTCATGAACAATGGTTTGCAGTTCTTTTATAGCTGCTTCGTGATTCTGTAATGCATTTTCATGCCGCGAAAAAATAGGTTGAAAATGCTCACAAATTTGTGTTTTTACGTCATTACAGACTTTTTGACATTTCGATTCAATGTGATGTAACTCAGTAGTTAAATCTTCACGTGTTTGTTCAACCGTGGAGTCTAACTTTTGAAGCTGTTGCTGTGTTTGACTCTGATTTTGTTCCATTTGTTTCTGATTTTGTTCGATTGTGTCTAATTTTTCAAGCTTTTGTTGTGTTTGTCTCTGATGTTGTTCCATTTGTTGCATTAGCTGTAATAACAATGCATTAGTGTCTGGAATCTGTTCCTCTACGCTTTTCGGCAGTGCATTTGCACCGGCAACATTCACATTTTGACAAGCAGAAAATGTGTCTTGACTTATTTGAGAAAACGGTGAGGATCCAAAACCTGAATCTACAGTATTTGTGAGATCGTCTCGTGTCATTTCGGATTCCTGAGCCGCGCTATTGCCGACCGATCGATCGATAATGCTTCCCTGTTCTCTAATTGTTTCGCTGTCTACACCATTGTTTGCAACCCGCTCCATTTCCCTATGCACAATTACCAAATTACTACTTTGAACGTCTGTTAATTCATTACACAGTGGTGCTGGCAAACTACGCTCGTCGTCACTATTATTTCTCAGTTTGCTTTGGAGCCTAGTGTTACGTTTTTCACACGCCATTATTGTCACAGTATTTCACACGACAACACAGAAAAACACAATTTCAAGAGCAAAAATAAGAGAACACATTAACATAACACTGAAAATAATATCTAGTTAATTGCAGCTGCGAAATACTTGGTGCAAATCTACATGCATACCACAACTGTTTTATTGTACAACAATGAAAAACTACAACTACAAAGGAGATTTTCTCTAAAATTACGCGCTAGCAATAAACAAAAGCTACACTAATTACACAAACTACAAGAAAAAATCAGAAGATTCCAGTGAGGTATCCTAGGCTAAGGGTCGACATATGAAACGTCCCCTTTGAATAATTTTACACGACTGTGCTTAACCTGACACACAATATTTTTTAGCGCAACGCAATCTGACTTTCAACACACAATGTTTTGTTAGCGCAACGCAATCTGACTTTCAAAATTCTCTACAAGAGAATGGCCCTGACTAACATTAAACTATACCTTTCACAAATCACTTACCTCACAAAAATCTTCGCTGCTCAAGCTACTGCAATACAGCGAGCGCCACTACTGCCAGCTAAATAAAAGATTCAAACTATGGAAGGCACTAACTACTGATAGGGATAGTTAGCAAATGAAAGATATTAATAGAGAACAAACAATGTATTTACCTTGATATCATGACAAATTACAAAACTCCGCCATCTCTCTCCCCACATCCACCACTGCTGGCGGCTCACCTCCAACTGCCCAGCGCTACGCGCTGTTCACAGCCAGCTGCCTAACACTACAATGGTTGAGTATTACAACAATGCAAAGCAGCCACAGACTGCACACAGCACAGCCAGTGATTTTCATACAGAGGTGGCGTTACCAATAAAAAAACCTAAACAGCCTACTTACAGTTTATGCATTGTCTCTTCATGTTGAAGCTTATAATGTCGATGAGTTATCTCATTGACACTGCTCTGGCAGATGCTCGTAATTCAGGTGGTGGCAGCGGACTAGTTCTGAACTGTGTAGGTGCATGAAATACCCTATTTGTTATGTATTTTAGGTGAAATATTTACACATGCCATATGCCATACATTACCCATTTTTGACTATTTACATGTGTTCTCATCATGTTCATAGAAGGAAATACCACTCACCCAGCATTCTAGATTTATGTTACCTATGAGGTGTGAATGTGCATACAGTGTGAAATACGCCAATGACAATGCAGCTTTTTCAATAAATAATTCAATGCGAAGGGACTGGGAGCGAGGGGTCTCTCAACTAACATTTTGCAGGCTATGCTATGACATCATTATTTTATACTGTGAAAGTATGTAACCCCCTAACCTCACAATTATTTAATTCTGCTTCTCACTACACCAAAGCCCTCTAATGAAGAATAAAAGTGCATGATTGATAAATAATACAGGTACTTTTGAGCCCTAAATTCATTATGGACGCCGGCCGGGCCTGCCGAGCGGTTCTAGGCGCTACAGTCTGGAACTGCGCGACCGCTATGGTCGCAGGTTCGAATCCTGCCTCAGGCATGGATGTGTGTGATGTCCTTAGGTAAGTTAGGTTTAATTAGTTCTAAGTTCTAGGGGACTGATGACCTCAGATGTTAAGTCCCATAGTGCTCAGAGCCATTTGAACCATTTTTTCACTATGGGCCTCTGCAAGACATGATGAAATTGACGTATCTTTTAATTGCTGTAATAATAAAATAGTTTGTTGTAAGAAATACCAACACCCAAATCCTCCACTATAGAGCACTAAGCGAGAATGGAGAGTATATTGCCTGAAAGCAGTGAACCCCTTAATCCTCTCAACTAGATGAAGTGCAGGCAGCAAATGGTGGCACTCACACAGTCGAATTATAAATATCGAAACTGATCAGAGGGTGGGGGTGCTGACCTTGAACGCCATTGGCTGAGAAGTGAATGCCCCAATGCCACACAGCAACTGGCAGAAAGCACAAACATCGAAATAATGCAGTTGTCTGGCCTACCCTTCCCCTTCCCTCATCCCTCTTCTCACTCCCTCCCCTTCCCCAGCATGACCTTGATATGTGTCACCTGTGACCTTGACTACGATATGCAAAATTGCATCAACTGTACAAAGAAAACAGAAAAAAGTAAGGACAGTTGCTGAGTAGTGTTTTTGACCAAACTCACACTGATCCCCCACTCTTCAAACATTCCATTGTATATGCAGTTTGGGACAACTTACTGCAAAGCCATGGTTGAGTAGTTTTTATAACCATGTAGCGAAAAGTTGCTCACTCACTTTTTAACTTTTAATATGTGTGTATGTACTGAATGCATGGAGGTGCTTTCTTTCTCTTTGACAGATACTGCCCCCCTTTCGTTGTCTATTCATAGAAGGCTGGTTGTACCTGCCAGTCTCGAGGGGTTGAACCATTAGAAATCTAGCAACTCTTTATGGCGTTGTTGTGAATCGGCACCACGGTAGAGCGAGACGCTATTGTGAGACAACTCTTCCCGTTTATTTTGTCCAGGAACAAGTCAGTTACTAGTCTAGGAGCTGGTTTTCTACTACAGGTGGCACAACTTGCAGGTGTCAGAGCAGTAGTTACTCGAGCAGTGTCTCCTCACTGAGACGACGCTTGCTTGATTACATGCTAATCAATGCAGTAGGAAACGAGTCCCTTGTTCACAACACAGCTATTTTTCGCGAGCTATTCCACACAGAGTTCTCTGGAGCCAACCAGTCTAAGCCACACCTACCCATACAACACCTGTGTGGCAAGGAGAGAGTGGAGAACGCGTTCTTGTGTTCACAAAATAGTTATTTTCGTGACAAATTGGTGAAACATAGTTCTGTCAAAACAAGCTTTCCGTAGGTGTGGTAACACCCTTTATATGATGGGGAAATGGAACACTCATGTGACTGACAGAACCATTGTTGTCCAAGTACAATTAGGTGAGAGAAAATTAGATGTGATTCCCCAGACAGATATGCCAAGGAAAGCTGAGAGTGAAGGAAATAGGGGTATTTTGTATTAGTATCAGATGGGAGCAAGTATCAGGACTCTTGGTGCCAGATCCAAAAGAGGTGATCTCCAGTGGTTGCAGACGTTGCCTTTATCCTTCAGTGGTGATCGTTTTGTCAGGTATGTTCGGTATACCTAAATAGGATGCTAAGCCCAAGTCGAGCTTGATAACGATTATAGAACTCCTGAAGGCATGGGTTTAACTTAGATACACAACACGGGGTCATGGATCTCATTTAAAATAAAAACAGATATATCATGTTTTTGGTGCTCATGATATAGAATGAAATCTTATGCCACATCCTTCTGTATTCATTGTAGCTATATGCATACCATAAAGAATAAAATGAAATTTTTATGTTGGTAGAGTATAGTAATAAATTAATAAATTATTTTCATCCATCTGTCACTTGGTATTTTAAATTAAGCCCAGGAATTTTTTCAAAATCACATAAAAGAATGCAATAAGCTTTTTATTGCAGTTAATTTTTATGAGTATAAATTTGTTACATTCTTTTAAGTCAATTTTTTGGGTATCAGATCAACAGGAAGATATACCACACTTCTAAGGTTTTAACACATTGTCCTGTTCACTGATGTGGACATTGTGAATGCTTATTTTACATTTTGCTATAAATAAATTGTAACTGGGGAAATGTTCTCACATAACATTCACAATCTCAGGCAATGCTCATACTTTTGTATCTGAAGCTCAGGTTTTTATATTTCCTTAAACATTGTCATTCATCATGCAGCTCATTAAACTGTACAGTTGTTGCTAACAACTACTTTTTAGTCATTTTTAAGTACAATGAAATACACACACACACACAGTAAAGCTGTTGACATGAAAACCAAAATATTGTAATGGTACTTAAGAAAAAAGGGCAGTCAAAAGATGTTAATTGGTGATGGAGGAAGGAAAGCAATGTCAGAAAATTACAGTGACTAACTTTTGTAGAATGGCTAAAAGTGGCGTCAGTCAAGTGCACTACAGCTATTTGGGTGTTTCAACATACAACTTCAGTGAGACTTCTCGAGTGACAGCCAAGTCGCACCACTTTTGTTGCCCGTGGAAACCTGGTTGGTTGGTTTGGGGAAGGAGATCAGACAGCGTGGTCATCGGTCTCATCGGAATAGGGAAGGATGGGGAAGGAAGTCTGCCGTGCCCTTTCAGAGGAACCATCCCGGCATTTGCCTGGAGTGATTTAGGGAAATCACGGAAGTGGAAACCTGGCTTTGAAACAGATTCAAACAAGCAACTGAAGTGACACCACAGCTAGGAGCATTCAGCAGTGTCTCTTTGGTTGCATTTGTTAACAACCTTTTTGAGTGGCATCATTTAAGTGATGCAACTTTTTCTATGTCACAAAAATGTTAACACAGTTGTAGTTTGTTATGCCACCAGCCATCCTCTACCACTGAATAGCATCATTTGACTACAGCCTAATGGCTGTATTTTGAAACACAGGCATTGTGTCAGTTATCAAGGAGTAATAGCGCTGTACTCTGTTCAGTTTCAGTGTATTTTCATTTTGTTACTGAAAAACTGCAATCTTAAAAGATTTTTGGATCCATAAGTAAATAAACATGTAACAAAAATGTGAATTGTACTAACCTTGCAGTTTATGAGACCAAGCACTTTGTAAACTGTGGATTATATGTGGGAAATAACTCCTGAGTGTGATGTGACAGCTGTTAAACTAAAAATTAGAGGTATTCAAATACCTACTTTTACGAATATGTTAAGACTCTAAAATCTTGGAACACAGGTGTATCTGTGTATAATACAGTTTTTACATTTCAGTTGTTGATTGCTTTGCCATAGTAGACAACATTTTCGCCTCTGAGGGTTTTTTTGTGTTTGTGGCCTCTATTTTTAATCTTGCATGAAAACTATTTTGATACCCTACATTTGGTTTTCGTTTTTCTTGTTACTTAGTTATGTTAACTCTAGTCACAGCTCTAACATCATAAGGCCAATTCACACTTCCTGTCGCATCACATCACTGCACTGTCCATCACACAACATCACATCAGTTGGCTTAGCACAGTACTAAATGGTGAAAGTGATGTTATGAGTTGGTACCTGTCATACAAAAAGTCGAAGTATAGTATCGGAATTGAGGAAATAACAACAACAAACTTTATTAATGACTAAAGCAGACTTCATGGTGTATGTTCTTGAACAATTGTGTATGGTAAAGTGCTGTGAAACACCATTATAAAACAACGCCATTTATTTGCTAACGAAAATGTATAGTTAATAATACATCAAAAAATATTTATAAGAAATAAATAGGGCCTGTTTCATTAACCATTACGTCTTTTTCCCTTGTATAAGTAAGAATTTCATAAACAACTCTATTTTTCCTCTTCATTAGAGCTGACTTTTTCAATTAAAACGTTATTGAATGCAAATTGCTTCATCAAAGTATTTTATTGTGTATATAGAGTGTGGGTGTCACCACTGTTTTCTCTTACTGTAAAACCTAAATAATTTTCAGCTTTCAGATATCTGACCTTGCTTGTGGAAAAACACTCAATAGAAAAAATAACCAGGTCTTCTTGGAACATTTGCAATTTGCCACAAAAAAACTGTAATGGCAAAATAAATATTAAGAAGAAACAAATGCACAAGATCTACTACTAAAACATGAGTGAGTGTAGCGAAAATAGATTAACTTTCGACGTTAGCAGACGAGGACACCATCAAATATTTCTTCCTGAGAAATTTTGACATGTTATGATATGATAGTCTGTTGATGGCCCGCTTGAATGTCGCCATTTGAAATGCATTCTGGAATGTCTTGTCATGATGTGACATCACGGCCAGTGTGAATTGGCCCATAATCTGCAGCATAACGTTAATACACGCTCGTATGATTCCAGTTGACGCCATACTGAAAACTGCCGTCCTTTGAATTTGTGGCATCCTGAGTGAACGGCAGCTCATGGTTCCACTAAAGATTACCATGAACTGTGACATAACTTTAGTTGTAGCCATCAGTTCCTGGCAGATCATGAAGTTAAGCGCTATCGAGTTTGGTTAGCACATTGGTGGGTCACCATCCATGTCTGCCGAGTGCTGTTGGCAAGCCAGGTGCACTCAGCCCGTGTGAGGCTAACTGAGAAGCTGCTTGATTGAGTAGTGACTCCATTCAAGAAAACTGACAATAGCCAAGAGGATGACACTGGACACGGCTCTTGGTTGGTACCACTGGGTCATAAGGGATGTTCAGGTGGAGTCAAAAAAACGAAAGTGACAAGGCAGCATGTGAGATGAGAGCTGTTATGGCAGTGGCACCATGTTTTACTATTTCCAAACACTCATTTCGACATTATTCTGACATTATTTTCAGTATAGTATCCTTTGGCATTATTTTTACAGGCATTGCGATTGTCATTCAGATTCTGGTATTACAGCTGAGCCAAGATTCCAGCAACAAGAAGAGAAAGCACAAATGTTGGATTTGGAAGTGGAATTCGTGCAAAAATGACACAGAAATATCAAAGTAATGGACATAGCACTTGTAAATGAAGACCCATACATGGAACACTTTAAGATAACAAAAGCTAATTTACTTGTTGAGATGTGGTCTGAGATCTATTAAAAAATCTGATACATTAAAGATGCAGTCCTGGCTCAAGTGCAACTAGAAGTGACACTTCGACATTTGATCTAATGCAACTACATTTTGCCAATATTTAGGCCTATACCACGTACTCAAAAGTACAATTTCAAATTTTTGTGTGTCGTATTGGATGCAGTGTATGGTGCTTCAAAGATTAATTTCAAAACTAATAATTTTACTCATGCACTCCATATCAGTTAAATAGTGTGAAATACTGAACTTATTTTGGAGCTATGCTTCTTGCCAGTACACTAAAAGAGACTTTAATATAATTGATTTCCTCTATTAAAGCCTACAGTCAGCCTGAAATAATACTGCCACCAGAAACCTTGTTACCTCCTTTCTCAAATTTGCAGCACAAGTGTTTAAAGAGGATTGATGTTTCCAGTACTAGAATCTGAATATATTTCCAGTACTGAATTAATTTTCAATGATTTTGGAATAACGTGAGCTGTTGTGAAACCATAAATCACTAGCACTAATTAAAAAACACCTACTTACACAAAAATTATATCCACACGTCATATAATAGAAATTTCATGTATTTTCACTACATAAATTGACCATTATGCATTGTTAAAACCTTTATACACCACAAGCATACATCCTTTCACTTAGCATAATAACCATACTCAAAACAAAGCTTTTGGAGAGATCTTTAATATGGTGTATTATTGAAACTACAGACTTTCGTACTACTCAAGTATAAATATGAAAACCATCAAGTATGGCATGTTAGCTTCAATGAAACTATACGTAGGATGGCGCTTCCACGCACAAACATAGAGCGATCGGCAAACGTGGAGGGGATGAGGTCCGCTCGTGCATGATGGCAGAGACTGAGCAAATAAAGTCCGCATTGCCGAACTGTGTTGCTGCAGTCAACAGTCAGGTTAATTTGCCTATGCTATATCACATTAGACATTCAAATCTTTAAGGGAAATAATACATCTTAAAACAGATTTCGATCAAGCGTCTACATGAGGGAAATCTCACTGCTCCACAGCTTTAGTCTGCATGGTGTCGGAAGAGAAGAACATCCAACGCAGCTTTGTGAAGACGTTAAGTACAATTTTTCTCAGAATGACATTGTCTGACAACAAGATAATCGAAATTGGTTGCGACAATTCTTATTTAATGCAACTTGGACTGTATTATGAGTAAAATACAATAAATTAGAAAATTAGTTTCAAACTTAAATCGAAATCATTGTATATGGTTAACAACTGTTTCTACTACATGGAATTTCTTAAATGCATATAATTCGTGTATGTGGGTGTGTCTTATTGTAGTTAAATGTGAATCACTGTGCGTAAAAAATAATTACTGGTAGAAAAGACTAGTGCAGTAGACTATCGTAAATATTGTCAGTATATATTTTTCACTATCAATGGGCGTTATATGTGTCAACAGCCAGGTTAATTTACCTATGCTACATCGCACTATACATTCAAATCTTTAAGGCCAATGAAATACGTTCAACATTACAGTGAGAGAATGTTTTTATGGTCCATCAAACAAGCAAACAATTAACCATCTTCTGAGAATAATTCAAGGGAATACTGACCAATAACATCGCAAACCACCAATATCTCGTCAGGTAACCCACACAGTGATTTTAACGCATTTTACAATTCGTGCCTTCGAAATGACAGGGGTTTACTTGTCACAATACTGGCGTTTTCGACGTATTCATCCAGCCGCATTCTCGCGAATAGTTAGGGCATACAGTACACAGGGAAAATTTAACTTCTCCTTAAGCAAAATGTTGAACATTATAGTCTGCATAATTCGCAAGGTACAAATTCGTGATCAGTAAAGGCTGGGAACTTCATACGTACTATGTATGCAATTGATATGTTGAGAAACCCATTTGGTTAACCATGGATCTTTAAAACCAAGAAATATCATTGCCTTACTCGGTTGCAAAGTCTGCATCGTAATACCATCGTCAGCGCTAGCTGAGTCGTGTCCGAACCACCTAACGGTAAATGTACGATGATAGGTTCACGGCTTATATCCATCTTCACCTCCCTATCAAAGTATTCTTTCTGAAACTTTTCAATGGGCCCAAGAGGGAACAAGCGATTGAATCCCTGTTATCTTCAAAGTCTTTTTTTTTTCATATGTATTTTAACCTACACCCAAATTAATTCTATCGGTTTATACTGACATGACATGTGAGTAAACTTAAAACTGCGTGATCACATTCAAGCGAAAGAAAGTCAAATATGTACGTTCTGTCACTTGACTTGCATAAATTAACGAGCTGGAGAAGTTCGGCTCGAGTCTGGCTTGTAAATGTGGAATATTTTTATTTTTAATCCAGAGCACAATATACGCTATCCTGGTGTTTGTACTTCATGTTTTCTATGTAACAGCTGAATGATAACCGTCAAGGTAATTACAATGACCAACTTCGAAGCGAGATATGGCAAGAATTCTTCATTGAATTACTTCTTGAAACTGACAGCGTTCATTTCCGAATGATAGCCACTGCTGTTGATGTTACGCCTAAATACAATTTTACTCTCAGCAACAAACCTAAAAGAAGAGAATAGTTATCTGAGAACCTTCTCCCAAGGGAACTTTAATATCGTTAGTACCATCATTCATTTACCAGCAGATATTCATGGAATGATTCTGATTCACCTATGTTTCATTAGAGTAATACACTTTTGAACAATATCTTTCTCATGTATCGTGCATCATTAGAAGGGATATGGTTCGTGCTGCACATACATCACTTCTTCCAATCAGAAACGAATGTCTTAAAATTCTTTGTACTGACGAAGCCCTACCTCTAAAGCCAATTTTCACATGCATTATTTAACAAGTTTTTGTGACGTTGGGTGTTCACTACTTATATACATTTCAAACAGAGCGCTTTGAAATACTGTTGTCAAAAACCATCCATTTGAGCTACAGGTTTCTTGCGATTTCGATATTTTTCAGGCTACCGAAACCATATTTTCCTGCAATTTCTATAGCTTTGACACTTTCATTTACTATTCTCTGTTTGACAGGGCACTGAAAGACCTGAGTCGAAACAAGGCCCCGGGAGTAGACAACATTCCATTAGAACTACTGACAGCCTTTGGAGAGCCAGTCCTGACAAAACTCTACCATCTGGTGAGCAAGATGTATGGGACCGGCGAAATACCGTCAGACTTCAAGAAGAATATAATAATTCCAATCCCAAAGAAAGCTGGTGTTGACAGATGTGAAAATTACCGAACTATCAGTTTAATAAGTCACAGCTGCAAAATACTAACGCGAATTCTTTACAGACGAATGGAAAAACTGGTAGAAGAAGACCTCGGGGAAGATCAGTTTGGATTCTGTAGAAATGTGGGAACATGTGAGACAGTACTGACTCGCCGACTTATCTTGGAAGCTAGATTGAGAAGAGGCAAACCTACGTTTCTAGCATTTGTAGACTTAGAGAAAGCTTTTGACAATGTTGTCTGGAATGCTCTCTTTCAAGTTCTGAGGGTGGCAGGGATAAAATACAGGGAGCGAAAGGCTATTTTCAATTTGTACAGAAACCAGATGGCAGTTATAAGAGTCGAGGGACATGAAAGGGAAGCAGTGGTTGGGAATGGAGTGAGACAGGGTTGTAGCCTATCCCCGATGTTATTCAGTCTGTATATTGAGCAAGCAGTAAAGCAAACAAAAGAAATATTCGGAGTAGATATTAAAATCCATGGAGAAGAAATAAAAACGTTGAGGTTCGCCGATGGCATTGTAATTCTGTCAGAGACAGTAAAGGATTTGGAAGAGCAGTTGAACGGAATGGACAGTGTCTTGAAAGGGGGATATAAGATGAACATCAACAAAAGCAAAACGAGGATAATGGAATTTAGTCGAATTAAGTCTGGTGAAGCTGAGGGAATTAGGTTAGGAAATGCGACACTTAAAGTAGTAAAGGAGTTTTGCTATTTGGGGAGCAAAATAACTGAAGATGGTCGAAGTAGAGAGGATATAAAAATGTAGACTGGCAATGGCAAGGAAAGCGTTTCTGAAGAAGAGGAATTTGTTAACATCGAGTATAGATTTAAGTGTCAGGAAGTCGTTTCTGCAAGTATTAGTATGGAGTGTAGCCGTGTATGGAAGTGAAACGAGGACGATAAATAGTTTGGACAAGAAGAGAATAGAAGCTTTCGAAATGTGGTGCTACAGAGGAATGCTGAAGATTGGATGGGTAGATCGTATAACTAATGAGGAGGTATTGAATTGGGGAGAAGAGGAGTTTGTGGCACAACTTCACTAGAAGAAGGGATCGGTTGGTAGAACATGTTCTGAGGCATCAAGGGATCACCAATTTAGCATAGGAGGGCAGCGTAGAGGGTAAAAATCGTAGAGGGAGACCAACAGATGAATACACTAAGCAGATTCAGAAGGATGTAGGTTGCAGTAGATACTGGGAGATGAAGAAGCTTGCACAGGATAGAGTAGCATGGAGAGCTGCATCAAACCAGTCTCAGGACTGAAGACCACAACAACAACAACATTCTATGTACAGTACTCTTGCCGACACATACTTCTGCAGTTCGTTTCTGTGTCTTCAAAATGTCAAAAATATGTGTCCCGTTTCTGACCCACGCTCGAAAATGTTGTAAATACGAGAACAAACCTACTCATCTGCTTGTGAAGCTCCATGCTTATTGCCGTCATCTGACATAAGTATTTGCAAATCGAACTAAAGCCGTTACAGAGAGACATTCACAGCTATACTGCTAAAAGAAAGTAACATTGACAGCTAAATGAATAATTCGGTCGCTCTGTGAATGAACTACAGTGCTGGCCATTGAAATTGCTACACCAAGAAGAAATGGAGATGATAAATGGGTATTCATTGGACAAATATATTATACTAGAACTGACATGTGATTACATTTTCAAGCAATTTGGGTGCATAGATCCTGAGAAATCGGTGCCCAGAACAACCACCTCTGGCCGTAACGACGGCCTTGATACGCCTGGGCATTGAGTCAAACAGAGCTTGGATGGCGTGTACAGGTACAGCTGCCCACGCAGCCTCAACACGATACCACAGTTCATCATGAGTAGTGACTGGCGTATTGTGACGAGCCAGTTGCTCGGCCACGTTTTCAATTGGTGAGAGATCTGGAGAATGTGCTGGCCATGGCAGCAGTCGAACATTTTCTGTATCCAGAAAGGCCCGTACAGGACCTGCAACATGCGGTCGTGCATTATCCTGCTGAAAGTAGGGTTTCGCAGGGATCAAATGAAGGGTAGAGCCACGGGTCGTAACACATCTGAAATCTAACGTCCACTGTTCAAAGTGCCGTCAATGTGAACAAGAGGTGACCGAGACGCGTAACCAATGGTACCCCATACCATCACGCCGGGTGATACGCCAGTATGGCGATGACGAATACATGCTTCCAATGTGCGTTCACCGCGACGTCGCCAAACACGCATGCGACCATCCTGATGCTGTAAATACAACCTGGATTCATCCGAAAAAAATTACGTTTTGCCATTCGTGCGCCCAGGTTCGTCGTCGAGTACACCATCGCAGGCGCTCCTGTCTGTGATGCAGCGTCAACGGTAACCGCAGCCACGGTCTCCGAGCTCATAGTCCATGCTGCTGCGAACGTCGTCGAACTCTTCGTGCAGATGGTTCTCGTCTTGCAAACGTCCCCATCTGTTGACTCAGGGATCGAGACGTGGCTGCACGATCCGTTACAGTCATGCGGATAAGGTGCCCGTCATCTCGACTGCTAGTGATACGAGGCCATTGGGATCCAGCACGGCTCCTGAACCCACCGGTTCCATATTCTTCCAACAGTCATTGGATCTCGAATAATGCGAGCAGCAATGTCGCGATACGGTAAACCGCAATCGCGATAGGCTACAATCCGACCTTTATTAAAGTCGGAAACGTGATGGTACACATTTCTCCTCCTTACACGAGGCATCATAACAACGTTTCTCCAGACAACGCCGGTCAACTGCTGTTTGTGTACGAGAAATCGGTTGGAAACTTTCCTCATGTCAGCACGTTGTAGATGTCGCCACCGGCGCCATCCTTGTGTGAATGCTCTGAAAAGCTAATCATTTGCATGTCACAGCATCTTCTTCCCGTCGGTTAAATTTCGCGTCTGTAGCACGTCGTCATCGTGGTGTAGCAATTTTAATTGTCAGTAGTGTACGTTGTCGCGAAGTACAACAGCGCAGCGTGCGGGAGGGAGATTTTCGCAATGTAGTTTTAACTCGCGGCTAGCGGCTGGGAGAGACAATGAATCTTATTGGCAGCTTGCAATTAATGAAGTTGGATGCGCCGCACGGCTGAATATTTGGCCGCCTTCCTACATGAAACGAATTTTAATCGGTGGTGAGAGAAGTAAGGGGCGTCAGCAAGTTAAAGAGTTTTTAATTTTTGCGACATGGCTAAAATGATGTCACTCGAGTGACGTCATAAGAATTTGGATGTTTCCATATGCAGCTTCGACGACGCCACCCGAGTCGTGACCAAGTGGTTTCATGTTTGTAGCATATGGAAACCCTGTTTAACACATTTTATGTGTCCATCATCTATGCTCAGCCCAACAGGAATGTTTTCGTTTTTGTGCTGAAGTGCATGCTGTTTGTTTTCTTTATGTTCATTGTTAATTTATTACATGCTGATACTGTCCACCTGTAAACATTCTTTAAGTTTTCGTTTCCATACTCTGTTTGTAGTTTTGGTATTTTATGAGTGAGTATCCTGTTGCTGTCATCAGCAAGGCGAACATTTGCTCCTTATTTTATATTGCCTGGGAAATCCTTAAATGTCATTTGCACTTACTTTGTGCCTCTCTTTCTAACTGCAACAACATTGTTCACCATAGGATTTGTCCAGGTAGTTTTTGCATTAGTTTTAGTGTTTTGTTACTTTAATAACACACACACAAATAAACGAATTGTATCTTCAGAGTGTTCCAAGTAATAGAATATACATGGAGCCACTAGACAGTTTTATAAAGTAATTTCTTTGATTTTTATTACCGCTAACCTTTCTCAGCAACCGCCTCTTCAGACAAACACCTACTTCTTCAGTTACAGTGTCTGGAGTCGACGTCCATGTTCCACAACACACTGTCTTACGACTTCAGCCTCACTTGAATCGCGTCATTGGCAGTTGCTAGTTCGCCCGCGTTCTACTGTGCATAGGAATGACCACTTTCATCAGTCAACTGTCCATGATTTCATTGTTCACTGTAGCATATAAAACACTGCAAAAAACACTTCTCCTCACTGTAGTTGCAGTTCAAGACGCATCTCACCAAATGAGAAAATATCTACATTTACATCTACATCATACTCTGCAGACCACCGTCAGTGTAAGGCAGAGGGTAAATCCCACTGTGCGACTTATTAGGATTTCTCCCATTCCACTCATGTATGGAGCGTGGGAAGAATGATTGTTTAAATGCCTCTGAGCTTACAGTCATTATTCTAATCTTATCTTCACGACCCCCATGTGGGCGATACATAGGCGGGTATAGTATATTCATAGAATCATCATTTAAAGCCAGTTCTTGAAACTTTGATAATAGACTTTCTCGGGATACATCTATCTACAAGAGTCTGCCAGTTCAGTAACTTCACTGTCTCTCTGACACTCTCCCACAGGACAAACGAAGCTGTGACCATTCGTGCAGCCATTCTTTGTATATGTTCAATATCTCCTGTTAGTTCTACTTGGTTGGGTTTCGCACACTTGCGCAATATTCTACAACCCATCGTTCGAGTGGTTTGTAAGCAATCTCCTTTGTAGACTGACACCAACTGCCCAGTGTTTTTCTAATAGACCGATGCCTACCACATGCTTTACCCATGACTGAGCCTGTACGATCATACCAGTGCATATCCCTACAAAGCCTTACACCCAGGTATCTGTGTGAGTCGGTCGATTCCAACAGTGACTCATTTTTACTAGAGTCATAGGAGACTACTTTTCGTTTTGTGCAGTGCGTGTCTGAACATTTAAAACAAGTTGTCAATCTTTGCACCACTCTGAAATCTTGTTAATGTTAACATTGTCTGAAAGGTCATTGATATACAACATGAACAGAAAGGATCCCAACACACTTCTGTGTGGCACACCCGAAACTACTTCTACATCTGACAATGACTCTCCACCCAAGATAACATGCTGCGTCCTCCCAACTAAAAAGTTCTCATGCCAGTCACAAATTTCCTTGATACCCCTTATGATGGTACTTCTGACAGTAAGTGTCGGTGTGGTCCTGAGTCAAATGCTTTTCGGAAATCAAGAAATACTGCACCTTCGTGACTGCCTTGACCCAAAGCTTTCAGTATATCATGAGAGAAAAGTACGAATTGGGTTTCATATGATCGATATTTTCGGAATCCATGCTGGTTGGCATTGAGGTCATTCCATTCAAGATAGCTCATTATGTTTGAGCTCAGAATATGTTCTAAAATTCTACAAAAAATCGATGTCAAGGATATTGGATGGTAGTTTTGTGGAACATTTCTACTACCCTTCTTGTGAAAGGGTGTGACCCCGGTTTTTTTCCCCAGAAACTAGGCACATTTTTTTTTGTTTGAAGGATCTATGACTGATTACAGTAAAAAGAGGGGCTAACTCAGCTGCAAATTCAGTATAGAATCCGACAGAGATTCCATTGGGTCTTGGTGCTTTTTCATTTTTAAAGATTTCAGCTGTTTCTGAACACCATTGACACAAGTACTTATTTAATTCGTCTGTTCATTGGTTCGAGGATTGGGGCAATTCTCCTGAATTCTCCTTTGTAAACGAACATTTGAGCATGGAGTTAAGCATTTTAGCTTCTGCTTTGCTGCTCTCAGTTTTAGTTCCTGTCTCATTCACTAGGGACTGGACACTAACTTTTGTGCCACTAGCAGCCTTTATGTACGAACAGAATTTCTTTGGGTTCTGTGAAAGATCACTTGACAACATTCTGCTAGGTAGTCACTGAAGGCATCACGCATTCCCCTCTTGACAGCCAAACGCGTTTTATTTATTTATGTGTTTGATTTTTTTTTAAATTTGTGGTGAGTTCATATGGGACGAAACTGAGGTCATCGGTCCCTAGGAATACACACTACTTAATCTGACTTAAAGTAACTTACGCTAAGGACAACACACACACCCAAGCCCGAGGGAGGACTCGAACCTCCAATGGGGGGATCCGCGCAAACCGTGGCAAGGCGGCCTTAGACCGCGCGGTTACCTAACGCGGTGCGCGTTTTATTCAGCAACTCTCTATCTATAGCCCAACACTTTGTTTTACGCTTATTAGGCGGTAATTTCTGTTTCTTTATAAGATTCTTTACAGTGAATGTATACCGTGCATGTTCCCTCGTATTGGGTTGATATCTATCCAGTGCATGGTCACAATTTTTTTTAAACCTGAGTTCCTCTACATGCTCCTGCCCTATGCTGAAAGTTTTAAGTTCCTCACTGAGATATGAGACTATTCGATTTTTATGTAGTTTATTGAAAATACATCTCTTTGTGCTTGATTTAGTTGCTCCTGTACTTTAGTAGTCGTTAAGCCATTACTGTGCCACAACCACTTGTAACACCGGAAATGCATATCCTTCTATTTCCATCTATTGTACTATAAATATTTTTCCTTATTTTGTTACCTGAATATATGACATTTCTGTGCCTTTATATATTGTAATTGTTTTACTATTTGTATATATATATATATTTATGCATTTATGTCGATGTATAATTGGTTTGTTTTGCGAATATTATTTGCATTTTACGCTGGGTCTTGCCTAGGGAAAACTATGCTATCGAACGAATACATCGATAGGTCGTGTGGAGAACGAAAGTGTTTAGGATCTTTGGTAGTGAACTCTGCCGCGTGGAGCGCGGGCAGAGCAGAGGGGAGTCTGGCTGGGGTAGGGCGGTTGAGCAGGTGTGTTGTGTGACGCTCCCGCGAGTTGCCGCGCTTTTGGGGTTTGGCAGCATGTAATTGCGCTCGACTTGCTATGGTAGTTTCTAGCACGGTGTCGCGGACGGGAAGCATTAGCTGGCACACATCAAGAGCCCGTTTCGCCTGTCGAGAAGAAGGCGCGCCTGCATCCAGCTTCTGCAACCGCGACGGCCGACAATGAGTGACTGTCGCCACCTCCTCGATCGACGACTTCAAACCTTCAATCAACCAACAAGGAAGACTAAAAGCACGTAAAGTTTCAGAACTGTATGGCAGACCTCAGCTTTTCAAACTGTTCCATTTGCCTCGCAAAATTACAGCAACTTAGCATGAACCTTTGTTGCTCATTGTCCCAATTGCATTACCAAGCAGGGTCCCTTCCCTTTTCCGAAATGAACCCGAGTGTCGTTGAAATTCAGACGCCAGCATTAAAGTACAATCATTCCATTTCACTGCTTTAATTTCAAAATTCAGTTTAAGTATTCATAGCTGGCTACAATATTTAGATTACACAAGCACAAATTAAGAGTGCGAGTTTTGTTACCGTATTTTAGCTTACCTGTGACTGCAGCTCAGCTTGGTACGTACTAAATTTTACTATTGTTAATTGTTCAGAATCATTTAATTCAAGTTCAAAGCTAAATCTCTTATTTCTAAATTGCGTAGATTCAACTAGCTTTTGAAATGATTGTTGAGGTAGTCCAAGACTAACCGTATTTTACTGAATTTCGATGTGCTTAAGAAAGAAAGCTTCTTATTAATTTCAGTCACTAAATTAACTTTCAATTTTCCGGTTTTATTAATTCTTTTGCTAAATTAAGTCAGAGTGCAGCGAAATTTATTACTTCTGACAAACTTTCAGTTTTCACACTACACGTGTCAACCTTCAGTTGCCACGCTTCTAGTGCTAATTATATGTGTAATTACCTTTCTTTTTCAGTTACTATAGTAATTGTCCTTAGGACTGGCGACCGTAATTTCCCCCAAATCTCAAATATGTAATTACCGCTAGTTAATTGTTAAAGTAACGGCAGCACATTTACTTTCTTTATTAACTTTACCCCTTTTCAAAAATTAATTTCCACCAGTTTCATTAGCAGTTTTTCTTTTCATTTAGATGTAACCCTTTCCTCCCTCTTTACCGACAGATTAACTTCGGTGACGATTGCTTTTCCCAAATTTCCATTAGGTACATGCGGTTTAATTTTTCACTGTCATTAAGGTCGATAAGTGAGGGGAAGGTTACACACTGATGTTGTTGTTGATGTTTTGGTCTTCAGTCCTGAGACTGGTTTGATGCAGCTCTCCATGCTACCCTATCCTGTGCAAGTTTCTTCATCTCCCAGTACCTACTCCAACCTACATCCTTCTGAATCTGCTTAGTGTATTCATCTCTTAGTCTCCCTCTACGATTTTTACCCTCCAACACTAAATTTGTGATCCCTTGATGCCTCAGAACATGTCCTACCAACCGGTCCCTTCTTCTCATCAAGTTGTGCCACAAACTCCTCTTCTCCCCAATTCTATTCAATACCTCCTCATTAGTTATGTGATCTTCCCATCTAATCTTCAGCATTCTTCTGTAGCACCACATTTCGAAAGCTTCTATTCTCTTCTTGTCCAAACTATTTATCGTCCATGTTTCACTTCCATACATGGCTACACTCCATACGAATACTTTCAGAAGCGACTTCCTGACACTTAAATCTACTGTATACCCGATGTTAACAAATTCCTCTTCTTCAGAAACGCTTTCCTTGCCATTGCCAGTCTACATTTTTATATCCTCTCTACTTCGACCATCATCAGTTATTTTGCTCCTCAAATAGCAAAACTCCTTTGCTACTTTAAGTGTCTCATTTCCTAATCTAATTCCCTCAGCATCGCCCGACTTAATTCGACTACATTCCATTATCCTCGTTTTGCTTTTGTTGATGTTCATCTTATATCCTCCTTTCAAGACACTGTCCATTCCGTTCAACTGCTCTTCCAAGTCCTTTGCTTTCTCTGACAGAATTACAATGTCATCGGCGAACCTCAAAGTTTTTATTTCTTCTCCATGGATTTTAATACCTACTCCGAATTTTTCTTTTGTTTCCTTTACTGCTTGCTCAATATACAGATTGAATAACATTGGGGAGATGCTGCAACCCTGTCTCACTCTCTTCCCAATCACTGCTTCCCTTTCATGCCCCTCGACTCTTATAACTGCCATCTGGTTTCTGTACAAATTGCAAATAGCCTTTCGCTCCCTGCATTTTACCCTTTCCACCTTTAGAATTTGAAAGAGAGTATTCCAAGCAACATTGCCAAAAGCTGATACCAGTTTCGATGTGAACATCGTCAAAGAGGTCAGGTCTATTTATTACCGTTAGATCATAACTGGGGTTCCTAGCTATCTCTTCTATGTAGTTTTCAGAGAAGTCATTTAGTAATGTTTCACACGATGTCATATCACGTCCACCACTAACAAAACTGTGATTTTCCAGTTAATTCTTATATGATTAAAGTCTCCATTGACTGTTACTTCACGACTGGGGGACTTATGTTTGCGGGAAATGGGGTACCGACAATGTGATAGTAGAACAGTGACACTCTAGCAAAACTCTTATCTTCCCAATTAATTGTTGGGTGTTCAAAGTCTCCACTGACGATTACTGTATGACTGGGGAACTTACATATCTGGGAAATGGGATGCAGACAGTGTGATAGTAGAACAGTGACAAAACGTAGAGATGCGATTTCCACACTGTTTATTAATAGGCGCATATAAATAACATGTATAACCATTATGAGCATACAGATCATACTGATCCCTACCGCCTCATGGGGCAGCAATCCTCATTTACAGAGTCAGATATGTTACACCGCCACACAGCACCGCCTTAGTGCAGAGCACATGAGGAGCGGTTGAAGTGCCCAGGGTGTGGCGTTGTGGTACAACTAACGGGTTGCCACCAGTGGCGTTCGCAGGTAAGGAAGTAGTCTAGCGACATCTGTAATTGTTGCTGGTTCGGCGGCGGCGTTCGAAGGCGGAGCACGTTGGCGGCGTTGCCTTGCATTGTTGCATCTAGAGGAGGTGTCACGGGGCCGGCAGTGGTGTAAGCTGGGATGGTGACGGCGAGTGTAGCATCAGCTGAAAAATGGGAGGTGAGTCCTGTCATGTCAACTTCTGGCGAGACACGAGTGGTGTCCATGAAACTGTGTGACAGTGCTTGCCTGCCCATGTAGGTAGGAGTAACCGTGAGGTCGGTATAGACGTAACATGACGGATATGTCGTCAGGCAGAAAATCCAGGAGATTCACACGCGCTTGGAAATTTACTGACGCGTCGGTAGGAGCCAGTGAGGCAGGAGTGTCTGTTGTGGCAGATCTGCTCAAGTCCAAGCCCGTTTAAGTCGGTTCATGTGACTGATGTTTGTTTTACAGGACTTACAATACCAAAAGTGTTTGTATCATGCTTCAACACCCGACATGGCCCTGTAAATGGCGGTTGTTGGCCGTGTTCCACTGTGTCTACACATAACGTCGCATGAGGACGTGTGACCTGGTATTCGTGAATAAAAATTCGTTGTCATGTGATGGGATGGGGCTGGAATACATATGTTTTGTGTATATGCGCTCACACGTGTGACTAAGTCTGTTAAGTCCTCATCTGTGGGGACCATTTCATGCGCTACAAAGTCAACAGGTAGAGGCAGGGGCTGGCTGTATAGTATTTCAGCGAGCGACGTGTCAAGGTCATCTTTATGTGACGTGCGAATGCCCAGGAGAACCTATGGAAGAGCTTCCACACACGATTTTGAGTGGCACAAGAGAGTAGTTTTCATTGCCCAATGCCATTGTTTCATGAGGCCATTGGACTGAGGGTGGTAGACAGTTGTGTGGAACTGGTGGAATCCACACAGGTGACATAAGTCATTGAACAGTTGGGATTCAAATTGCTGACCCTAGTCTGATGTTAAGGACGTAGGGCAGCCGAATTGGCAATCCAACTGTTGATGAAAGTTTTGCTACTGTCTCTGTTCATAAGTCGGCAATGAGCATAGCCTCCACCCATTGCATCATGGTACCTATCACAGGCAGAATGTAATGGTAACCATGCAATTCGGGGAGTGGCCCTATGATGTCAATTTGAACTTGCTGAAACAGCCCCTTTGGAATCGGGAATTTATCATGTCGGGAGGCAGAGGCAGGGGGGGGGGGGCTGTGTGCGGCGGTTTGTGTTTTCCTGATGGCCCAGAATGCAAGTCCTCGTCCACATGGCACAATCCTTTTTAATGTTAGGCCAGACAAACCATTCTGTGATGAGGCATACAGTAAGGTGCACAATACGAAAAATTGTAGGGAAGGTCAAAAATTGTCCTGCGACACGGCTATGGGGCGACTGGTCGGACCCGTCAGTTTCAAACGTCACACTAAACTACTTGTTTTGTCGCGTCTGGTAGCGTGCATTGCTGCAACTGAAGTCCAATGTCTGATTTGTTAACCAAGCTGTGGAGATTGGATCTGTCACTTGCGCATCTGTGATTCTATCGAAGTCCAATTGGACAGAAGTAGCTGTTATACAGGAAAGACAGTCTGCCACAATATTATCAGCACCTTTAACATATCGCATGTCAGAAGTGAACTGTGCTACGAAATCTAGGTGGCAGTATCTCCTGGGTGCAGAATCTGCCGACAGGTTGCGGAATGCGTCTGCCGATGCACGATGGTCTGTATATATGGTAAGAGGTCTCCCCTCAACATCTCCTTGAAAAGTGATCAATTGCTTCATACATGGAGAGCAGTCCATGGTCAGTTGTGGGCCATTTTTCTGGTGTTGGTAAGTTTGCATGAGAAAATCACGAGTGGCGGAGTGGTTCCACCAGTCTCTTGCTACAAAGCAGCCCTGATCACGTGATCGCCAGCTTCTGACACAATAATTACATGTGCGTCCGGCGATGGGTGGGTGAAAGTCATGGCTTACAACAGGTGTTGTTTTATTTTTTTCAAAGGCCACTTGCATTTGTGTTGTCTAATTGAGGCATCGTTTACCAGACGTATTCTTGTGGTGCAGTGCTTGGGTGAGTGATAGCAAAGCCTCAGTGGTGTGTGGCAATTGGCTGCTGCAGAAATTTATAACCCCCAAAAGCCTACACAGCTCTTGTTGTGAGGTGGGAGGAGGCGCGTCTGGTCAGCTTTCTTAGGAGTAGGACGCACCCTAGATATGTCAAATGGTTCAAATGGCTCTAAGCACTATGGGACTTAACGTCTGAGGTCATTAGCCCCTAGACTTAGAACTACTTAAACCTAACTAACCTAAGGACATCACACACATCCATGCCTGAGGCAGGATTCGAATTTGCGACCGTAACAGCAGCGCGGTTCCGGATTGAAGCGCCTAGAACCGCTCGGCCACACCGTCCGGCCTAGACATGTCAACGTGGTGTCCAGCAAAGGTCACATCGGGTTGCCAAAGATGGTATTTGTCATCATTTACCATGACCCTTTGAGAGGTCAGCTTATCAAGGACGACACGTAGGTGGTCGTCATGGTTTTGCTCGTTTTGCAAAACGATTATGACGTCATCTAGACAGGCAAAACAAATAGGCAAATTGAACAGTACCCTATCAATAAATCTCTGCTATGTCTGTGCCACGTTTCTTAGTCTGTACGGCACGCAGAAAACTCAGAGAGACAGAATGGCGTGATTATCGTAAGTTTTGGTATGTCTTCGTAATCTATGAGAATTTGCAGGTATGCTGTTTCACAATCAACGATGCTGAATATTTTTGCCCCAGTCAAGATGAGGGTTCAGAATGGGTAGCTGCAAAGGTTGTATGGGCATTGAGGTAGCGGTAGTCATTGCATAGGTATCAAGTACGATTCTTTTTAGGAACTAGTTTAATTAGGGAGTCCCAAGCACTGCCTGATGGCCTGATTATGCCAGCTCACAAAAGTTTACGCAGCAAGGTGATTCAGTGGTTATCACACTGTGTCGCATTCGGGAGGACGATGGTTCAGATCCACACCTGGTCACCCAGATTTAGGTTTTCTGTAGTCTCCCTAAATTGCATCAGGCAAATGCAGGTATGGTTCCTTTCAAAGGGAACGGCCAAATTCCTTCCCCATCCTTCCCTAATCCGAGCTCTGACTCTGTCTCTAATGACCTATTGTCGACGGTACATTAAACACTAATCTCCTCTTCCTGCTCCTCGCAAAAGTTCGTCTACGGCAGCTTTAGCCACTTTAAGTTTGTGGGGAGCTAGGCAACAGGACAAACAACAGACAGGGGGAGGCCGGCCGGTGTTGCCGTGCAGTTCTAGGCGCTTCAGTCTGGAACCGCGTGACCGCTACAGTCGCAGGTTCGAATCCTGCCTCGGGTTTGGATGTGTGTGATGTCCTTAGGTTAGTTTGGTTCAAGTAGTTCTAAGTTCTAGGGGACTGATGACCACAGATGATAAGTCCCATAGTGTTCAGAACCAGACAGGGGGACCTGATGTTCAAAAATGGCTTGGAGCACTATGGGACTTAACTTCTGAGGTCATCAGTCCCCAAGAACTTAGAACTACTTAAACCTAACTAACCTAAGGACATCACACACATCCATGCCCCAGGCAGGATTAGAACCTGCGAATGTAGGGTCCTGATGTGGTTGTAATGTGGTGGTCTGTACATGGTCTGTACATGGCATAGATTGTATGTGGTCTAAAGGGGGAGCATGGAGCAAGTCCAGGAAGTGGGGCATGGCGTGATTCTCCCTTGCTGTTAATGTCACACAGCATTATCTCAGGAGCGTACTTGAGTTGGGGTTGTGATGCTTCACTAACCTGAGAAATGTCCATAGTAGCATCACCATGGTAGTGATTGGTGTTGAGATGCTGAAGGTCAATGAGATGCTGTTGAGCTTGCATGTAGTGATGTCATGGCACCCCTGTAGTTATTCATTGGTGAGGAGAGTGACCTCGTTCTCATGATGTAATGATGAGTACTCATCTGCCTTTAAGCATAGATAGTTGAAAAGTGATTCACTTTGAGCTTCAGGTCAAGTGGTGTGTCGAGTGGTGGCAGCGTGACCAGGGGCGATGCAGCGCTGGCAAGTAGCATATCACTGACGGCACCATGGATCAACTGCCAGCTGTCCTCTCATAATGGGAGGGCGCGATTTTAATTCAGCAGTAGTTGGTAGTGTCGAAGGAAGTCGGCTCCCAGGATTGGTTCAACTGTCTCTGCCACTAGGAATGTCCAAGGTATTTGCCTGCACTGAGGTCGAGTGTGATGTGTGCAGTTCCAGCAACTGCGGTTACAGTGACACTGACAATGCGCAATTGCAGTGGCAACGAGGACAGTGTGGAAGGCGCGAGAGCAGGCAGTAGGGTGCTCATGGCTGCCCTGGTATCGACGAGGAAATACGTGTGCAGGCGTCTGTCATGTATGAATAGCCGGAGACCATCTGCCTGTTGAAATGCTACATCATTGCTGTTTTTTTGTGGTGTGCAGAGGCATCTTTTCGGTGAAGAATGGCCTGGTGCTCCTACTTCTGGTACCCATAATGGTATGGGTGGATGCAGAGTTGTCTGCAGTGCTATGCATCCTGCAAAATCTGGTTTAAAACCACCTTTAGCGCTGTTGTGTGTTGGTTGTGGAAGCAGGTGATCACTTGGTCGGCACAGCTTTCGGTTGGACAGAGTTGGGGTGGTGGCCAACTGGTAGAATGACAATCACAGCTGTCACGGTAGACAACTGTTGTCAGCTGGAGCCATGAAAGGTGCTCAGGGTGGTAGAGGTCAGGGCAGGACCCAGTTTGGGTCAGTCCAGCCATCATCAGGCAGTATATGGCTGCACAGAATGTTGAATCTGCTTGGCTGGGATCTTCCATTATCGGTTTTGGTGCAGGAATACTGGGTATTGACTGCACTGTAGTGCTGTTGAGCTGCATGTAGTGATGTGGTGGCACCCACAATTCGTCTCTGTAGTTGCCCAAAGTACTCTCATTGATGATGAGATGCAGCTGCTGCTCAGGTGTGTGTGTCTGTTGTCATACCAGTAGTGTCTTGGCAGCATCGTATTTGTGAGAAGCGGAAACATCTAAAAGCAATCACTAATAAGATCCACATTGTCTCCGAGGTGGTTAAGAAGGGTGGTGAACTTCTCGTCATCCCCAATGATGCCGCTGGCAGACATCAAACACTCGCTGAGGTCAAACCACATCACGGGAGAATCAGGGTGGAACAACGGTGGTTTTGGATGGTGGTGGCCATCAGTTCAAATGGCTCAGAGTACTATGGGACTTAACATCTAAGGTCATCAGTCCCCTAGAACTTAGAACTAGTTAAACCTAACTAACCTAAGGACATCACACAACACCCAGTCATCACGAGGCAGAGAAAATCCCTGGCCCCGCCGGGAATCGAACCCGGGAACCCGGGCGTGGGAAGCGAGAACGCTACCGCACGGCCACGAGCTGCGGACTGGCCATCAGTGATTTGATTGTAAGGCACCATCTCAAGGTGAACATGGCACGGCAAAGGAGAAACACAAGGGGTGGGAGCTTCGGTGTGCGAAACAGGCGGGAAATGCGGTTTGGTGCAGGGCGGTGGGTAATGAGGTGGGTCAAGTCATGGTGTAGGTGACGCTGGCGTCATGTGGCGATGTGCATGAAATTCGGGTGGCTGTTCGAAGAATGGCTGTGTTGCGTTAGTGAAGTCCTGAGACTGATGCAGTAGATAAGACTTTCCCAATGTCAGATGTCTGAAATGGCGGAAAACACATGTGAGAGTGTGCATGAGGTCCTGCCACTATAAAGGAGGACAGCATAGTCCATTTATTATGCAGCAGCACTTACTGTGTCTCATGGAGTTCGTGCAGACATGCAGTCATCCGAGGCGCGGCTTACGCGGGTGTGACGTCACTCGAACCGGAAGGCAGCGGTGTCTAGCCTTGTTGAAGCGAGGTCCTGGAAAATGCATTCACGGAGTCCATAGTTGGTTGTGATGCTGGGTGCTGGACTAGAAGCAAATCGGTTGAGATGCCCAGTGCAGCTGGGCAACTGGAATACGAGTGACGTCATAGTCTCTTTCGCGGAACTCGCATTTCGTCGCAATGGTTGGAACAGTATTTGGAAAACTGGAAAGCACAGATACTGAAAGGTGATGTAAACTGTGATCGCACAGTCCACTGACAGATGAATGATGAAACGGAAAGACATAGTGGTATGGCACTGCCCATTGCTGTTCAACCATAATGGCACTGCGGGAGGCGTCCGTATCATTGAGGTCATTAACGCTAATGACCTAACGTTCATAATCACTGGCTTTGGAACACGCTATATTATTTCCTGTGCGAAAGTCGAAGGCACTTAGATTAATGTTTGTTACAAAGGCGGCCGGCCATTGTTTTTTGTGTGTCAAATATGTAATTATCGTGAAGTCACTAAGTAAGTTCGAGACTCGTCGTGGCACAATTCGCTGCTTGGCATCGGTGACGACGCGAGGTTGGTCCAAAAATGTAACGAACAATAAAGGCATTGTGGCTATGTCGTTTGGCACTGTAGTATCGTCCGAGCCTTCGCGGATATTTAGCGACTCCGCATACAGGATGTTCATGGAATTCACGTGCAATTATTGATAGATGTTGTCGACATTGACGAAGAAACGTTGAAGTTGTACCGTTTGTAACGACAGCATTCTTGATGACATAACCGGCGCGGCAGATCTCGACTTAACAGAAAAATCAGGGCGCGGCGCGGAAATTCTTGGACACCACTGTGGGAAATGGGGTATCGGCCATGTGATAGTAGAATAGTGACACAAATAGAGTTACGATTTCCACATATTTGTTAGTAAGCACATATACATTACAATGTGTTAGCACAGTCTAACATAACAGTCGCTACATTCATTGCTGTTAAAATTGTAGCCGTCGGACAGCTGGAGCGACACTAGTGCTCTAAGCGTCGAGAAAGGAGAACGTCAGTTGCGTCGTAAGCATAATGCTTGTTTTGCATCCCTTTCCTATGTGATTTGCGAAATATTTGTCTTTTTTTTCTCTCCCAAGAATTGGTGTAATATCAGAAGACATAGTTGTTGTTGTTGTGGTCTTCAGTCCTGAGACTGGTTTGATGCAGCTCTCCATGCTCCTCTATCCTGTGCAAGCTTCTTCATCTCCCAGTATCTACTGCAACCTACATCCTTCTGAATCTGCTTAGTGTATTCATCTCTTGGCCTCCCTCTACGATTTCTACCATCCATGCTGACCTCCAATATTAAATTGGTGATCCCTCGATGCCTCAGAACATGTCCTACCAACCGATCCCTTCTTCTAGTCAAGTTGTGCCACAAACTTCTCTTCTCCCCAATCCTATTCAATACCTCCTCATTAGTTATGTGATCTACCCATCTAATCATCAGCATTCTTCTGTAGCACCACATTTCGAAAGCTTCTATTCTCTTCTTGTCCAAACTATTTATCGTCCACGTTTCACTTCCATACATGGCTACACTCCATACAAATACTTTCAGAAACGACTTCCTGACACTTAAATCTATACTCGATGTTAACAAATTTCTCTTCTTCACAAACGCTTTCCTTGCCATTGCCAGTCTACATTTTATATCCTCTCTACTTCGACCATCATCAATTATTTTGCTCCCCGAATAGCAAAACTCCTTTGCTACTTTAAGTGTCTCATTTCCTAATCTAATTCCCCCAGCATCACCCGACTTAATTCGACTACATTCCATTATCCTCGTTTTGCTTTTGTTATGTTCATATTATACCCTCCTTTCAAAACACTATCCATTCCGTTCAACTGCTCTTCCAAGTCCTTTGCTGTCTCTGACAGAATTACAATGTCATCGGCGAACCTCAAAGTTTTTATTTCTTCTCCATGGATTTTAATACCTACTCCGAATTTTTCTTTTGTTTCCTTTACTGCTTGCTCAACATACAGATTAAATAACATTGGGGAGAGGCTACAACCCTGACTCACTCCCTTCCCAGCCATTGCTTCCCTTTCATGTCCCTCGACTCTTTATAACTGCCATCTGGTTTCTGTACAAATTGTAGATAGCCTTTTGCTCCCTGTATTTTACCCCTGCCACTTTCAGAATTTGAAAGAGAGTATTCCAGTCAACATTGTCAAAAGCTTTCTCTAAACGTAGAAACGGAGGTTTGCCTTTCCTTAATCTAGCTTCTAAGATAAGTCGTAGGGTCAGTATTGCCTCACGTGTTCCAATATTTCTACGGAATCCAAATTGATCTTCCCTGAGGTCAGCTTCTACTAGTTTTTCCATTCGTCTGTAAAGAAATCGCGTTAGTATTTTGCAGCTGTGACTTATTAAACTGATAGTTCGGTAATTTTCACATCTGTCAACCCCTGATTTCTTTGGGATTGGAATTATTATATTCTTCTTGAAGTCTGACGGTATTTCGCCTGTCTCATACATCTTGCTCACCAGATGGTACAGTTTTGTCAGGACTGGCTCGCCCATGGCTGTCAGTAGTTCTAATGGAATGTTGTCTACTCCTGGGGCCTTGTTTCGATAGATGTTTCTGAAAATGATTCTAAAATAAGAACAACTAGGTACAAAAATCACGAATCTAGTGGCAAGTTGCAACACAATCGTAAAGAAACACTTGTGACGTTGGATAGAACTGCAGATTACCATGTTGATATGAACGGAATATAAACACATATATTCACACATAAGAGTCCCAGACATGTTGCCGCAAGTACGACCTACATCTTTATATTATTCTAAGTGGGACACGCAACTGCCAAATAGTGGGAGAAATATACTGTCAGTGTAAACCCCAAGTCCTCAAAGCCAATAATACCTTCAGAAGTGTTGTCTTATGTAAAATTTGCCATTAGACTTTGCAGCCAATGACATAGGCATTACGTTATCAGTTTAGGAGAAATGCTGTGTCTTCTGCCTTAGAAGGCGGAACGTATTGTCACTTACCCCACGTTTTATTTGTATGCCTTCCACATACCTCTGTAATGTACGCACTGATAGAAACATAAAACATTCTGACAAAATCTTTATGCCTGCGTGATGTATTATTATATTAAATATTAACGCAAACAGCTTATTTTCGTCTTTCCATCTTACAGATAGCATGCTAATATGGCTTAACAACAAATCAAGGGCATCTTTTTTTAAATATCAGGATCCTGTAGTCTTCAAAATGTGTTTGTCCTTCTGCACTTGATCCTTCTGTCACAGTTTCTGTTGCTGTCTGTACTTAATATGATAGGCACTTTCCTTGTCCCGTAATAGTTTTGTACAAAGTCTAGCGATCTGCACGTTCTGATACTCCACACGCTTTCTCTGACCACGACTAACTGCACTTAATTTTACCACATCGTCGTCAAAGAAGGTCTGTAGTGACGATTCAGATGAATGTTTCGCTGAAATATGGAGAGTTGAACTCGCTGCTTCTGTGCCATATGAGTGTTTTACAGCTTTAGATGGATTGTCCAATCTTTGTGGCAGTTTCCTCTTCATATCGTCAGTTGAGGTGGCTTATTTGGTATGTCAAACAGTGTGGTTACTGAATTCCGCACGAGTTTATTAATGTCTACATTCATGAACTAGTTTTGCTCGACGTGTAGCGAACAAGACTTAACGTTATTATAAAGGTAAACAGGGTCTTATTTCATAAGATATTCTCGCCTGCTTTTCACTAGCCATTTTATGCTCCTAAAACGAAACATTAATCATCAATATGCATGTAGTTTTCAACCGAATCCTGACGATACAGTTAAGTAACACGATGGTATATACCTCTCAGGGTGCTCAGAAAACCTTAAAAAAAAAAGACAGATGTGGTATCTTATTCTTGTTGTTACTGCAATTCATTGCGCTAAGTACGCTCCCACTTGCAAAAACCGTTGTACAAACAAAAATAAACAACTACTATTTGCTTCCACGATTGCGCCGAACTCAACAGTTTTACTTACTGGCCCCTTGGCGTGCTGCTGGCGCAATAGGCAACAAAATTGAGGCGAAGTGTCGCGACTTTTCCGTTAAACCGTGGTGTAAGCGTTACGAGCGTACGAACAATATTGACCCCTACCGCCTGGCGGAGAAGCGATCCTCATTTACAATCAGAGATGTTACTCTGTGACACATAAAAGTGAATTAAGGTTTTCTCTAAAGTTAT
Organism: Schistocerca nitens; assembly: GCF_023898315.1. Lineage (NCBI taxonomy): Eukaryota > Metazoa > Arthropoda > Insecta > Orthoptera > Acrididae > Schistocerca > Schistocerca nitens. The sequence continues at coordinate 93,500,625 of NC_064622.1, forward strand.
CGGTTACATCACGAAACGAGTCTGCTGAGCGATATAAGGATCCAATTATCATCTTATGCCTACTCCTAATACCAAGTCTTGCCCAATCTGTCTCACATGCAACTTCAGTTTCTATCTCGATAGATTCATATAATGCGACTAATACACCACCTCCATTTCCCATTTGCCTACTTTTTCGATATACGGTTATATTTTCCGTAAAAGTCTCATTGCCGTCAATTTCAGGATTCAACCAGCTTTCTGTACTTAGTATTATGTAAGCTGAACTGCTTTTTATGGGCGCTTCAAACACTGGCACTTCGGTGCGAATTCTTCGCCGATTTACCATTAGGATTTCAATACTCTCGCATGTGAGGAGCGTATACAGCGAAGTGAGCAGCTGTTTGTATTTACGTCGTTCGGTCGATGATACACATTTGTTTCTCGTTCGTTGGAAATATAAAGATAATCCTTGGATAAGTGAGCATGTCTCATAACTTTGCAATACATGAAGCGCGGCACAATAACTATCGCAGTAGCGTTTCGCGCTGCGAGGATTAATATGGCCGTCTATGTTGCGGCCGAGTTTAGGGGAGGAGGGTGGTGTGTTGTAATAAAATTGTAGCTGAGTTCCCGCGAGGGAGTTCTTATATTACTTGTGGATTATGAATAATCGAAGAGTTGATCTTCTTCCAGGTGAATTCGATTTATATTTTTCGTAGAAATGTGATTTGTTTTCTTAGTTAATACTTGGAACATATGATCATGACAGTAGAAGTTATCACAATATGTTTGTAGATTCATATATTCATTCAGTATTCCTCCACGTTTGATCACTTATTACTGAACTCGTTGTAATGAAGATGAGTTTTAGTATAACAAACTAATATTATACGTGTCAGCTCACTAAGTATGTCAACATGTTTCTTTAAGGGAGTGCAAATGTTCACGAAATTACCTTCTAATTTCAGTGGGCGGTCCAGAAACGGAGGAACAACAACGCCTGAGATTTCAGGTGGAACTAGAATTTGTTCAGTGCCTCGCAAATCCTAATTATTTGAACTGTGAGTTTATTAAGGTTCTTCACTGTGTATTTTGGTTCTCTCCTACTTCATAAACTGTGCAATAGATATGTGTTAAATGGTTTCTATGTCGATACCGGTATATATAAAAATGCAGATTGTTTTATCAGTTTCAGCTATAGCATTAAAGTCACCAAATGTTTGATAAAATATTTCGTATATTAACTATGGAACATTTTTGTTTTAGTTAATGGTCTGCAGATATCAGTCTAATCAAAGAGTGAAAATAACATAATTTATCCATCATGTTGCTGATTAATAAATGCATTTAATGCTTAGAGTGTAGTCACTGCATACAGTATAAATATACAGAGGGGGCACATTCTAACAAATTTTGTGTTATAGATTTTGCCTGTGAAAGTCCCACTTCAATACTATTTTATTCTTTTAAAATAGCACTATCAGTGAATGTAGTATGTTCACCTAGTTAGAAAATTTGCTAAAGTTATTAGTAGTAAACAAAAGATCAAGTAATATAGTGCAGTTGAAGTATATTTTTGATGAAATGTACACCTGCCAAGACTAATGCTTTAAAAAGTCATGTGCTAAATGTCTCTTCAAATATTCACCTAATAACTATTGATTATTAAGTCAGCTATATATTTATATTATTGATTTAATACATCTAAAGAGTATGTATGAATAAAAGGCAGCAAAATCACAGGTATAAAATACAAAAAGGATAGGCTAACTAGAATAGATACCACGAGTTTATTATTATGGTTTGTCTTCATTCTCTTCTGCCATCTGTACATTCAATTTTTAACCCAGTAGCCTAGTAACTGTTGCATAACCTTTTAACAGTTTCTAGTTCAGTGCAAAACAAGATATTTTTTTCTACTTATGATAGGGTAAGTTCATTTGCACAGTTCAGTTACGCATGCAAAGAACCAACTAATACATCCAGATTGTATATTCAGTCTTCTGTTGAACCATCAGAATGAAAAGCTTGTTGTAGTAAGTTAGTGCTATTAGGTTTACAGAAAGTGAGCTGAACAGCTTGTGAAACATAATCAGTTCTAGCTATTTTGTTTACTAACCAACACTCTTTATGTGTAAGGTCAGCTGTTTTCCATGATCGTATTTTATTTGGTCTGTGTTGTTGTAGGTGGTCTTCAGTTCAAATGGTTTGATGCAGCTCTCCATGCTACTCTATCCTGTACAAGACTCATCAGCTCAGAGAAACTACCACAACCTATATCCTTCTGAATCTGCTTAGTGTATTCATCTTTTGGTCTCCCTCTATAATTGTTACCTTTCACACTTCCCTCCAGTACTAAATTGGGGATACATTGATGCCTCAGAATGTGTCCTACCAACCAAAGCCTTCTTTTAGTCAAGTTGCACCACATATTCATCTTTTCACAGATTTTCAGTACCTCCTCATTAATTATGTGAGCCATTTATCTAATCTTCAGCATTCTTCTGTAGCACCACATTTCAAAAGCTGCTGTTCTCTTCTAGTGTAAACTGTTGATTGTACTTGTTTCACTTTCTTACATGGCTACACTGCAAGCCGATACTTTCATAAAAGACTTCCTGACAGTTAAATCAATATTCAGTGTGAACAAATTTCTCTTCTTCAGAAATGCTTTCCTTGCCATCGCCAGTCTACATTTTATACCCTCTCGACTTCGACCATCTTCAGTTATTTTGCTGCCCAAGTAGCAAAACTCGTCTACTACTTTGTCTCATTTCCTCATCTAATTCCCTCAACATCACCTGATTTAATTCAACTACATTCCATTATCCTAGTTTTGATTTTGTTAATGACCATCTTATATCCTCCTCCCAATACACTGTCCATTCCGCTCAACTGCTCTTCAAAGTCCTTCTCTCTCTCTGACAGAATTACTATGTCATCAGCAAACCTCCATGTTTTTATTTCTTGTACCTGGATTTTAATTCCTACTCCAAATTTTTCTTTATAGTTTCACGTTTTTAACTTCCATGAATGAAGTCATAAATCTTACATTATTCATCTGCAGCAAAACCTTCCCTTGTGTACTTTTTAGTGATAAGTTAGGTTATCATGGTGTCTGGTTACAATAACTTAGCTCATTACCTGTGTAAATATTTCTTAATCCGTTTAGGAAAAGTAGTTCATCTAATGCAGGTCTACCATAGTTCTAAGTGACGCTATAGTTTATTGGTTTCATGACTTTCTCAATTTCTTCCTCTCCTACCTGTTGTCAAGTACACTTACTTAAGCAAGTTCGCTCCGAGAATGTAAGTCCATTGCACCTATTGTTCCACATAGTAATATATTGTTGCCAGAATAATGGGCTGCAGGGCACTTCAGCAGTGTTAATGAATTCCATAGGTTCATTGAAATCATCCCCATTTACAGCAATGTATTTTTGCCTGTACCTAACTTTCCAGATACATACTACTTTGTGTGACATACAGGGATTAGTACATACCATCATGAACTTATTTTGGTAGATAGTGCTTTTCCATGTAAATACCTATTTTTTTATGTGCTTGAGCAGCAGTCGTGCACAAATTTGACGCCTACACACAGTTCAAGCATGGTTGTACAAGCATTAGTTTGTTTACTAGGAAATATTGGACCTGGACAATGATGCATTTGCTTTGGCAACCTTTTTGCTTGTGTTACAGAAAAAAAAAATCGGATGATAAGAACATTATATGAAGAAAAGACTAGTAAATGTAAAAGTTATTCCCATATTAGCTATTCATGGTAGACATACTGGGGAAACTATCTCACAGTAGTGTTGACTCTCTCTCTCTCTCTCTCTCTCTCTCTCTCTCTCTCTCTCTCTCTGTAATATTGTATTCTTTGACTTGAACTGCATTGCAGTACAGCCTTTGTGCAAAACATAATTTAACAGGACCAAATAAAAATTAAACCAAACCAGATCACTGACAAAGGCTTACATATGCCTCCCTATTGTTGGTAGACAAGCTCAAGCGTATACATGCTTGAACACTGGCACAAGCATTGACTATTGAAATTCAAGCTGGTTGTACAGTACTGATGCTAGTACAAATTTATCTTACTCTCAAGCATGCTTGAGCAAGCATGTTTACACAAGAGTGCTTGCCAAGCATGCAGTTGTGTGGGGCTCCCCTAAGGTGATTAGAGACAAATAAGCATCGTCAGAAAGTTAAAAGGCAATGCTTCAGTAATTTTTCCTTAGGTTAGGGCAAAATAGCCTCCATTGTGCAAACACACCCTTGTTCGATGTGATGCGATCTAAAGAATCTCTGCAACAAAACAAAAAATGTTAATGGGACTTGACATTAGTTTGTTTCTCACTGCCCATACGGTTACTGGTTCAGACACATCACTCTCACATAGATCTTGGGCTACACTACATGTCAGTCCAACAACATAACCAGTTTTCTGATTTGTTGGCTTCGACAATTCACAACCAAACTCTTACATTCCAACCTAACAAAGACCTCAGGCTTTGCTACAGGTTAGTCAGTCACCATATCCAGTTCTGCTTCCACATTAGTTGGCTTTGCCAACTCGCAATTATTCACATTCCCACCTAATCTAGACATGGGTAGGCCACTGGTCATAATAAAAATGGTAACATGCTGTAACAGAAAAAAACTAAAGAACGGTTCATCTGTGCAGTGCTTGTAATTAATCTCTCATTGCAACCAAAATCCACTACTGTAGGCAATTTTGATAAGAATGTCACAAAACAAAAATATCCATAATTTACATAGAGATCATGATAACTTCAACATAAAAAATACCAAATTGCCTAAATACATCAACAGAAACACTAAAATACAGCAGAAGTAGAAAATTAATAATGGGCCGCCCATAAAATGTGTATTATTCATACCAGTCCTTCACCAACTAAACATTGTGCAATGAATTACTAATAATATTTCACCATAGAAAGTGCTGTATATACCAATAATAGAAATGGTCATATATTGTTACAGCAGAATTGAGAGGACAGGCCATCTACACAGTTGTGTAATTCGTCTCTCATCGGAACAAAAATTTGCCATTGTATACAGATTATTTGCAGTCAGAGTTTCACATAAATAATTCTGTAATTTAGATAGGCCCCATATTAACTAATGCAACATAAAAAATGCCAAACTGCCTATTTGCTTCTGTAATGAAAATGCCAAATGCAGCATAACTAAAAAACTAATACAGGGCCATCCATAAAACGTAAATAATCAATTGCTGTCTCTCACCAACACAACATTCCACATCTAAGAAAAAAAATTCATTAGTAATATTTCACCATACAAGTTGCTAAATAAGTCAGTAATAGATAAATCAGAATCCTGCAACAGTGAAAATTAAAGAAAGGACCATCTCCACAGTACGAACAGTTCTTGAGCGTCTGTCACTTCAAGTGAAATGTCGTATTCTGATCTTTGTGTCATAAATGTAGACATCTGGCCAAAAATGTTTGTGTAAAAAAAGCTTGAGTCATTCATATTTTCTCATTTTCTGGCTAACTAATTTGCTCTACAGAAGCTTGTCTCAATCTGGCTGCCACCAGTGATAAAAGCACAGGCAATGCCGTACCACAAACAAGAGCAGCACGCAGATGGCTCATAGTAAAGTTTAGCTGCACTGAGCATTGGTATGGCACCTGACTGTAATTAATGCCTAAATGTCCTGTGAAAGTAAATTATCATAATCACGAAAAGGATAAGATTGCTACTCATCACATAGATGCTAGAAGTTACTACCTATTGGATAAGTCCTTAATCAGAGGCAGACAAACTGAAACACACGTGCTTAACTCTCATGCATACATGGCAGTTGTCGTCTTCACACAAGACTAAGGCCAGACTTTGAGATAAACAGCAGTGATCTTTGCCGGTGTGGGTAGCGAGTCTATAGAAGAGATGGAGGGACAGCAGTATAAGGGTGGGGAATATGATAATGCTGCCTGTGGGAGCATGCAGGGATATGGTGGGGACAGCGTAGTGGGTGTTAGGTCCAGCATCGGTAGGTTGTGTTAAGGAGCATATGTGAGGGGGGGGGGGGTTGGAGGATGAAAGGGGAGAGGAGAGAAGTAAAGAATGTGAAAGGAGAACGCAGTTGAGACAGATGTGTGTAGGGCTAAAGTGGGAGCAGGAAAGAAATGGAAGAAAGTGGAGAACACAGACTGGGGAAGGCAGAGGCCAGGGGGTCACGGAAATGGAAGAAATACTGCAGGTGTAGTTCCCATCTGCACAGTTCAGAAAAGCTGGTGTCAGTGGGAAGAATCCAGATTGCACAGGCTGTGGAACTATCATTGAAGTCCAACACACATGCGAGTCCTGCACGTAGTGCTTGGTGGCATGAACAGTTATTGTATGGTCCACTTTTCTCTTGCCCACTGTTCGGCAGTTGTCATTCATTCATATAGACACACAGCTTGTTAGTGGTCTTGCCTACAACTAAAGCAGCACCGTGATTGCAGTTAAGTTGGTAGGTCCATGACTGCTTTTACATGTGGTCCTGTTTTTGATGGAATAGGGCTGCCTGTGACAGGACTAGGTAGGTGGCAGTGGGAGGATTCAGTACCTCATTAGTTACATGATCTACCCATCTGATCTTCAGCATTCTTCTGTAGCACCACATTTTGAAGGCTTCTATTTTCTTCTTGTGTAAACTATTTATTGTCCATGTTTCACTTCCATACATGGCTACATTTCATGCAAGTACTTTCAGAGAAGACTTCCTGGCACTTAAATCTATACTCCATGTGAACAAAGTTCTCTTCTTCAGAAATTCTCTTTTTGCCATTGCCAGTCTACATTTTATATCCTCTCTACTTTGAACATCATCAGTTATTTTGCTCCCCAAATAGCAAAACTCCTTTACTACTTTAAGTGACTCATTTCCTAATCTAATTCCCTCAGCATGACCTGATTTAATTTGACTACATTCCATTATCCTCATTTTGATTTTGTTGATGTTCATCTTACATCCTCCTTTCAAAACACTGTCCATTCCGTTCAACTGCTCTTCCAGGTCCTTCGCTGTCTCTGACAAAATTACAGTGTCGTCAGCGAACCTCAAAGTTTTTATTTCTTCTCCATGGATTTTAATTCCTACTCCAAATTTTTCTTTTGTTTCCTTTACTGCTTGCTCAGTATGCAGATCGAATAACATTGGGGATAGGCTACAACCCTGTCTCACTCCTTCCCCAACCACTGCTTCCATTTCATGCCCCTCAACTCTTATAACTGCTGTCTGGTTTCTGTACAAATTGTGAATAATATTTTGCTCCCTGTAATTGACCCCTGCCACCTTCAGAATTTGAAAGAGTATTCCAGTCAACATTGTCAAAAGACTTTCTCTTAGTCTACAAATGCTGGAAATGTAGGTTTGCCTTTCCATAATCTATGTTCTAAGATAAGCCGTGGGGTCAGTATTGCCTCACGTGTTCCAACATCTTTACGGAATCCAAACTGATCTTCCCCGAGGTCAGCTTCTACCAGTAATAGCATCTCTAAATTGAAAACTACAATTTAAAAGCACATTAATTTAGGACTTAAAGATTCAAAATAAACATTTATATAACTTAAGAATGTCGAGAAAATTGCCCATGTAGTTGAGTCTTTCATCACTAGTGTGGTACATTTCCACTCATGTAACCACCATTAACTGTTTGGGCCTCTCTAAACTCTGTCCACGGAGATAAGCCGAAGATTAATCTGAAACAGACACACTAAAGGTGCAGCTCCTGCTGCCCGGCAGCATACAGAAAATTCACACAAGATCTGATGAGAGAGTTAGCACTCCACAGGTAGGTGAAAATGAGTTGATACGAAATATTCACTATAACCCAGTCCCCACATCACTATACTGTAGACTTCATACTTGTACCACAATCACCAATGACATCTGTTCTGTTATGCAAGTTCTATAATGCTTAGGGGGCCACAAGGCAAAGACCAAGAATATGGCCATGAGTTTGTGGCAAAACACAGTGACAATAAGCAACGAATAATCTCAGTTCAGAGCAGCAAATTCTCTTCCATGTGGAATTACCAAGAAGGCATACTACGTAACTATCCCTTGACTCAGCCCATCTGTGCTACAGGACAGGAAGCTACTCCCATCTACCACATTCCATCAAAAGCAGCATACTGTCATGATCATGCTATACAGCCCTTGCTCTTCTCTGCAGGCAGCAGCTCAAAATCTCCGCAGACTTAACCACAGTAATCATTGCAAATTTCATGTCAGTCACAGAACACACACTGCCTTAGCCCCACTTTTTATACACGTTTCCTTATGTCCTGCCCCATGTACAATCCACACTTTATCACTCCACAGTCCCCCATGTAATGACTGTACCGCTGCCACCACCATCCTTCCAGTGATGCACGAGAGACAACCTATAATTTTAATTAATATTGTGTTTATACTGGTTGCTGGTGAGGAGGAAAGTTGGTTATTAGTGTTTTATTAATGATCTCATTCATAACCAGCCGTATCACAGTCGCTCAAGAAAGTTATAATTAAGCTTTACTTCTTAAATCAGAATCGGACAATGACTCTCCTTGTCCGCAGTCTCAATGATTCGAAGCGATCTGCAATCCTGTGTATGTCTTGGTTTTCTTGTGTTGCGTAGTCAGTCGGGAAACCTCAGATCGAGCGGAAAGTTTGCTTTGATAGTTTAATTATCCGATGAAATAATGGAGCTCGTGGATCTAATAATTGCAGGTTCGTTTCAATTCATAGAAAGTTCCCTTCTGGTTACCAACGAAACGACACCTCCGTGCAAATTCCAATTAGAGAATACATATGTAATGAAATTCCTTACACACCTTTGATGTAAATGCTCAGTATATACTTTCTTGAGTAGCATACAATATATTTTCAAAGAATATTACAAAGAGTAATTATGCGCTCATGGAATAGTAATAGTACTGTACTACTTTGTGCATGGATTCTGCGAGTATATAGATGGTCAAGTAGGAAACGTAATTCACTCATAGAATTGTGCAGGGATAATTAGTAGAATATAAAGACTTTACAAACTCATTGACCACCACATCCTACTGAAAGGCAAAGACATGCCAGCCAGCAAATGTCGTCAAATTGTATAATTTAGTATTAGAAAAAGACATTAGACAGTTCATGAAACATAAGATGTGGAGCAACAGTCAAGCAATATGCCTGAAACTTCAGTAGATACAAAACAACCATCAAATAGTGTGTCTCAAACCTGCCAACATGAAATACAAAGAAGGCAAATGTTTTGTCTATAACATAATCATGTGAAAGACCGTTTTCTATTATGACTAATAGAAAAATAGTGAAATGTGGGAGTTAAGAAAGTTGTATGTCGAAATGCATGTGTTCCACCTCCAAGCTAGCATAAGAGATATGTAATGCTCATCAAGCCCATGTGGTTCACTGAATTCATACTAGTACTGAAAATTAATGTTTCTGTAAAGTATCATTTGATATAATATAACCTCTTTTTTTAATGTCAGTGGAAGTGTATCTTCTGAAATTGTACGTATTAGGATGCCACCATGAGAAAACGTTGGAAAGCTGTGGTGTAAGAGGTGCAATCGACGGTGACAAGCTTGTCATTGTCAATAAAACCTCTCTTTAGGCTTACATTTATATTCAATGTTAACAAATTCCCCCTTTTAAGAAAACCTTTCCGTGGTATAGACAGTCTGTATTTTATATTCTCTCTACTTCTGGCAGCACAAGTTATTTTTCTGTTTAAATAGCAAAACCCATATGCTACTTTTAGTATCTTACTTCCTAATTGAATTCCCTCAGCATTGCCTGATTTATTTTGACCACATTCTGTTACCACTTGATTTACTTTGCAATGCTCATCCTATAATATCTTTTCAAAACAAGCTTTATCCAGCCATTTCACTGGTCATCCAACTCCTTTACTGATGACAGAATTAAAGTGTCATTTGCAAACAACAAAGTTTTTATTTCCTCCCTTTGAATTTTAATTCCTTCTCCAGTACAGACTGAATGACATAGAGGGCAGGCTACCACCCTGTGTTAGTCCCATCTCCCAATTGTTTTCATTGAATGTTCTTCAACCCTTGCAACTCCTGTGTGACAGGTATACAAGCTGTATATAATCTTTCACTTCCTGTATTTTATCCCTGTTACCTTCAGAATGTCAGGCAGTGTATTCCAATTTCCTTTGAGTCTAGAAATGCTGTAAACATATATTTGTATTTCTCTAACTTATCATAGAAGATAAGTCATATTCAGTATTTTGTTGTGTGTTATGTGAGGTCTGCTGCTACTAGAGTTTCCATTCTTCTGTAAATGATTTGTCAGTATTTTGCAGCCATGAATTTTTAAGCTGATAGTTTGATAATATTCACATCTGTCAGTACCTGCTGTCTTCGAAATTATAATCATTTTCTTCTTCCTGAAATAGGAGTGCATTTCTCCTATCTCATATCTTGCGCATCAGGTGGAATACTTCTATCACGGCTGGCTCTGCTAAGGATCCTAATAATTCTGAGGGAATGTCATCTATGTCAGGGGTATTGTTAAAACTTGGATCTTACAGTGTGCTGTGAAATTCTCCTTGCAGTATTGTATCGCCTATGTTACCCTCATCTACTTCCACTATGTTTTATAATTTAATATTTTGTGCAACTTCATTTTGTACAGCCGCTCTATATGTTTCCTCCACCTTTCCACTTTTACTTATTTGCTTAGCACCTGTTTGCCATATGATCTATTGATATTCATGCAGTTGCATCTCTCTTCCCAAAGGGATCTTTGATCTTCATATCGGTAATATCTCTTTTCCCCAAGTTATATATGCATTTGTCTTCTGGTCATTCTGTACTTTCTGCCCAAGTCATTTTTTAGGCATTCCCATTCACCTACTTCTTTTTGCCACATTTTTATAGTTTCTCCTGTCAGTTCAATTCGTACCCCTTGAGTATCCATGGATTTATACTAGGTCTTGCGTACTTAGTTTTCTGCTGCTTTTACTAATTTATCACTCATGACTACCCATTCAACTTCTTCAGTATTCCATTTCCCTGCTTCAATCAAACATTGCCTAATGCTCGTACTGAAGCTCCCAAGAAACTCTGATTCTTCCACTTCATCCAAGCCTCATTTCCTTAATTCTCTACTTGTTTGCAAATTCTTCTGTTTCAACCTGCAGTTCATAAGCAATAAAGTGTCTTGCAGTTTAAAATCTGGTTTTGAAATCTGTCTTACCACTATATAATCACTCTGAAATCTTCCATTGTGACCAGTTCTCTTCTATATAGGCTATACATTCTTCTTATAAGTTGAGTTGCAGATAGGCACAATGAAAAGACTGTTACAAATTATGGCTTTTGGTCAAAGCCTTCTTCAGCAAAGAAAATGCACACCTCATGTGCACACGACCGCTGCCACCGCCAGCTCTGACTGGAATTCTGGAGTCCTGTTGGAGCTGCTGGTGTTAAGTCGTGTGCATGAGGTGTGTGTGTGTGTGTGTGTGTGTGTGTGTGTGTGTGTGTGTGTGTTTTTTTCTTTTTGCCTGTCTGCAACTAAAGGGTCACCTTTACAATGGGTAACTGTCTATCCTTTTCATAATATAGTTGATATTTCGCCCTATAGTCTCCATTGTTCAATCTTCTTCGATTCTTAAACCAAGAGTTAGCAATGATTAAGTTACAATATGTGTAAAATTTTATCAGGTAGGTTCCTGTTTGATTCTTTTCATCCAGTCAAATATTCTCCTATTATTTTTCCTTCTCTTCCTTTTCCTAGTAATTCCAATCTGTCATCACAATTAAATTTTCCTCTATGTTAACTATCTGAATAATTTCCTTTGTCTCCTCATACATTCTTTCAATCTCTTCACCTGCAGAGCTAGTACACATATAAACCTGCTGTGGTGGGTGTTATCTTCCTTTGGCCTTACATAAACTTTCAAAATTAAAAAAATATACTTGATTTAGGTTCACAGTGTTAGCTGTAAGAGAATCGGCAGTACTATTCATACCCACCAACAATATATTTTATTTAGGTAAACAAATAACTGTCTTTGTCTTGGGGATTTCAATGTATTTTGGATATAAAACACTCCAAAGTGCTTCATAAGCCCTTAATATTGATGCTCATTCATTATATCATTGTCAGGATGTCCAACAACTTGGAAAACAGGGGTGAAAACTCGGGGAAACTTGGGAGACTGTTGCATTTAGCCTAAAGCTCTTGAAAGGCGATAGTATATGATTTGATTTTGGGCAGACACATTTGCTTGCCTTCTGCTTGGCTTGGTGCAAAAGTGGGTGTACCCTTCATCCTTAGACGGGTGCTGTGTGACCACCATCCACCAGAGTTTTGGCGTTCCTGAACCTGTTCCCCCACTCAGTCCAGATTAGCAGCCAGGCCGAGCTAGCTGACTGAGGTTTGTTTTTGTTAATATGGGATGGTTTGCATGCCTGTCACTGCAACCTGAATGTGCTACCCTGGTTTTTTTATTGTGCCATGGTTTTGTGGGTTTGTGATGCGATGTAATCCGCACAGATCTGTGATGAATATTTGATGTGGTTTACATTCATGTAAGTATTGCCTAGTTTGGTATCACAATAAGGTCAGAGATGTGTCTTGTGCTTTTAGGGCTGTTTGTGGCCTATTTGAATCCATTTGTTTTGAACTAGGGGTATTAGGATGTGATAAGCACATTGTAAATTACTGTTGTACATCCCAATAGCTATCGATCCGATTGCATTGTGTACAAATAAGATTTATAATAGATCTTCGGTGGTAGGCATAAAATAGTGTTACTAGAACACTAACAAGCAGTCATTGGTCATTGCAGAGCAGATTTTGGCTTAGTTAAGATTGAACTAAAGCCTGTGACAGGAACATTGCAGAGCAGGTGGCCAGAGAGCGAGTGAGGAATGTGGTGGTAGGCGGCTGGGGCATGAGGCAAAGAGACTGTCATTTCTGTCCTCATTGGCTAACACTTCTGATGCTGCTGTGGGTATTACTCAACATGAACTACTTCCAGTTAGATGCACACACAGAAAATTTTATTGCCTTCCATAAAACGCAGGCAACGAGAGGTGAGAGTGTCGGGTGGAAATAGTTTGCAAGAAAGAAAGAAGCGCATGTCTTGAGATTTTTTAATGGCTCCCCATCTTTGTGAAGTCTTGGCCACATCTCATTATATGGTTTAGGTGTAATCCTGCCTAATGCATATTTTATGTCAGGTCTTACTCAATGAACTGGGAGTGTGCATTCACCACTTGTTGGACTAAGGATCCAGAGATGGTGGGTCACAAAAGACAACTCTGAAAATTTCAGTGTTCAGATCCTCCTCAATAAAATGAAATTCTTGCTGAGAAGTATAAGCAGTCTTGCCTTATCCAGTAATCCAGGGGAAGGAAGCATGCTGGCCTCAAGACTACAAGGAAGGTTACATTGTCTGTATCCATGTTAATTGCCACTAATAGCCGTGACTTCAATGCTACTGCATCATACATGGCTTCTGTGGTGTTGCTCGCCACCTGGATGCACTCAAAATGATCTTTAGCTCTGTCATTGGAGAGGATGGTTCGGCAGCTGCACTGGAAAATAAAATAAACAGTTTCACAGAATGAAAGTAGTGTTTTTTATTAGTCCATGTATTTTTAGTCCACCGTGGCACTGGCAGGGAGTGCATTGTGCAGTTGATTTGTCTCAGCAACCAGGTCCTACTTCAAGGCAGCTTTGTTAATCTCTTACCAGATGTGTTTCCAAATAGTAACATTGCATCCAGAATGCAGCTTCGAAAGTCAAAAGTAAATTAAAGTGTTGTTCAAATTGAGGATGTTTTCCACTAAACTACTACAGGATACTGTTGCTGCCTATGATGTGGTAGTGGTTGAGTTTGATTTGTTTGTATGTTGTTTTTGGAGGAAAAATGCTACTAAAGATTTGGTTGAATTTGAGGCAGATGAATCCCAATCTTAGGTATATTTGAAAAGCAGGTTGTTAAAGTGTCCATGAATGCCCCTAATGTTAATAATGCATTCCTAAGAAAGCTGAAAACAAAGTGCATTGGAGGGTAATCCAGAGGATCTTGTGCTTTTTGGGACATGAGGCTTACATATAGTGCATGGTGACTGACAGATTGTACTAGCATTGGTTGGATCTTTTTTAGTTAATAACAAGATGTGTGGTTTGAGAATGGGAGAGTCAGCCCAAAACTGGCTAACACTACAGCAATAAATTCTATATTCATGCAGCTGAGATAGACCAAATAAAAATATATCAAACTTTTCTCAAGACAACACTTCAATCAGCGAATAAAATGGTGTCAAGACTGGAGTTGGCAATTATTAACACCTATTTAAAATGTGTCAAGGAACTAGAAAGAGTAAAGAAGGAACAGAAGCAGGTAAAGCCAAAACCTAAGAACACTATCGGAATTCGTAAGTCATAGCTACCAGTAATTGTCTTTCAGGGATAATTTACTGCTCGTTGATCTCATCTTTTTTGAGACTGTAGCTACTCAGGCTGAGTTGTCTCTGTCTGTCAGATGCCCCCTTAACTCCATTCCGCTATACTTGTCTCCAGTGTATGTTGAGAGAAATAACAAGAAAATTTGTCAAACCAGAAGTTTGTAGAAACAGGCTAGCTTCCAAATAGATCTGAATGATTATAAATCAGTTCCATCTTCCGAAAGTGGACAACAGGTACAGAACCAAAATAGCTCTGTGTCAATGTGACATGTCAGAGGAAGATGTCGTGGCATACTAGAAGGAGTGCCTTACATTTCTGAAGTGTATGGTATCTGGATAAATGGCACGTGGCATATTTCTCTATGGAGGGCATTCCACGTTTCGACTCGGAAGGGGCAATTAAAGCTGACAATGAGAGGAGACAGTTTGGCATAGAATTGATAAATATCAGTACCTTCAATCCCTTTGGTGGTCATGATATTGATGCTGCCCACGAGTTTCAGAACTGAGTGCAGATCATGCCAGTAAGGAAATTCATCAAAGAATTTGATGGGGATTGTGTTCACATCAGTCAGTGATCGTAATCTGGGTCAAAAGTGTATGCGAAAATGCGAAGAGATTTATCGAGTCTGCTTGCAGTATCATCTATGGCAATGCCAGCCTTGAAAAAGGTTTCTCTGGCAACTGCTTTCTGGTCAAAAATTTTATTGGAGCCTCTTTTGTAACTGTTTGTGCTGTTAATGATGTTTAAGGTTGTGGGGGTGTTAAATTGTGACTATCACAAAGCAGCTCATACAGTTTCCAAAGTGCACGGGGGAGGTACAGTGAAAAAGTAGCAGAGGAAAGGCAGCTCAGAAGACCTCAAAGGAAAATGAGAGAGAGAAGAAAGTGTGCAGAGAGAAGCTATGAGCGTTGCAGAGTATGAAAACAAAACTCGAGGAAAATGCTGAGAAAGAGGTTTCTTAGATTGAAGTAGTAGTTTTAACACTAATAACCACCTTTGTGTGATTTTACTTAATGTTCAAGTACATTTCCTCATCAGACTAGTCTATTACTGTTCCTTCCACAATAATTTTATTGAAATTGTATTTGAAACTTATTCGTAGAGTTCTTCGTAAAATTTGCAGTTTATGACCAAAACAGATAATGCTCGGTTTTTTGTCTGTGCGCTCCCTACAGTTAATTGGTCACAGTGTAAATGTGTTTTAATAATGCTTTACTTCCTTTGCAACCTTGTCTCATTCTAATTTTCCATTAGCTTTTGTGTTTAAATTACATTATAAAAATTTTGTTGTCAAGTTCTAGTACATTTACTTTATTGTGGGTAGAATTAAAGTTGTTCATTTTAAGGTTTTTTTCCTTCTAACTCAGAGTGTAGACCTTTTACATTCCTTATATATTGACAAAGTTTGTAGATTTTGTCAAGAAATCAATCAGAATAAGCTGGTTGGGGTTGAAACACAGTATGACCCTGGAAAAATTGAAACTTAGCTAGGAAAACCTGGCAAACTCGGGCAAACTTTTTGTAGAATCGCAGGACACCCTGATTGCGTTTCTTAGCTCCCATTGCAGAGATGAACCTTCATGAATATGGGCAGAGTCAGGTAGTACTTAAACAAAGAGGAGCAGCAGCTAGAATTGTATTCTTACTGTTACTGTAGTTTTAACTAACTCTTGTTACACTGTTTGGTCTTGTGGAGAAACACCTCATCTCTAATTCTATGCTGACAATTTTTTGGACCAAGCAGTTGGAAGAAACAGTAAATTGCTTTAAACATAAAATGTAAAATGAGAATTCATTGGCATATTTTAGGCATACTTAACAGTTACTAATAAGTGTTACAGCAATGGTATATTCGAATCCAGTCAACTATGACTACGGTGTTTGTATCAAGGTCTGAAAAGTAATCCAACTGTTTTTATTTCAGTTTTGGCTCAACGAGGTTATTTTAAAGATCAAGCTTTCATCAACTATCTCAAATACCTTCTCTATTGGAAAGAGCCTGAATATGCAAGATACCTGAAGTAAGTAATCATCATCTTGTGTGTGTATATCCTCTGGAGGAAGTTTTGCTTTCACCTAGGTGCTGAATGTCTCTGTGGTTCGTAAAGTACATTAAATTATAGACCCCCTTATAAATAGCTGGGTAACTCAAAGGTTGGAGGAAGTAAAGTGCATCCAAAAGATAATGACTAGTGAAGCACAGTGCTGTTAGTCAATTGTTAGGTTGGTGATAGCCCTAAGGCCCCTCTCCACTTCAGTCTTCACAAAATGTTAACCCCCACATTACATGTCTGAAATATGCTGTGAAGAAAACTTCCAAAGCACAAACAATATGGAGTATACCCTTGAGTGAAAGACATACATCTTTATTTGGCTGGTGTATCAACCCCATTGTGTGTAAACTGAAGTTGCGATATAGTCAGGTCTGTGACTGTGAGGTAAATTGTGAGCCCCTCTTATGTACAGCTATGATGAGTTGCTTAGAAACTACAGATCCCTTGTTGTTAAAAAATTATATTGGATGCATTTTATGTTTAGCCCATACTCGGAACATATGCCAGACAAAATACAAAAACCATGAGAGCACAAGCAGAACATTCACTAGACATTAAAAGTAAAATAAAAAAATAATAATAAAATAGAAAACATATAAAATAATATGAAACTTCCTGGCAGATTAAAACTGTGTGCCCGACCGAGACTCGAACTCGGGACCTTTGCCTTTCGCGGGCAATCTGCCAGGAAGTTTCATATCAGCGCACACTCCGCTGCAGAGTGAAAATCTCATTCTGGAAATATAAAATAATAATTCAGTTAAGTTCTTGTGCTAAACAAAATTCCTTCACACACAGTGTAGCCCCTCCTTAGTATATTCTTTACGTACATGCTCAACTGTTAGTGAGCTGCCATTAAAAATCTTAGCTACTGATAGATGTCAGCAGGTGGCATATTTATATGGTTATAGTGGTGTTAAAAGTGTAAAGGAAAGTAAATAGACAAATTAATAACAAAAACAGTATTAGGAAAATGTAAAGATAATAGGAGCAAAATACCTGTGAGAGAAACTAAAAGGAAATAATGAAATATATAAACAATACATCAATAGATCATATTACTCATTTAAGGGCTTGTTGGAAAAGGATGAAGAGAAAACAGAGGGGATATGCTATAGAGTAGATAAGTGCAAGGAAAATTTAGTACGAGCAGGTTCTTTTTAGGTTTAACAAATTCATATATTGTTTCTGTATGCATCTGTACTATAGAACAAGGCTTGGTAAACATTGTCTTTCTCATTACTGCTTAGCTCTTCGTAAACAAGTTCAGAAAAACCTTTACACTTACGTATTGTATTTTAACTTTGTTGGTGCAGTGGCATATAATTGAATTTGTAAATGCATATACTGTCTTTAGATATTAGATATTTCATTGTTTTATTAAAAATTGCTAGTAAAATAGCACCATATGTCCTTCAAATGATTTTCTCACTATGTCTGCAAGTATCCCTTCCTCCCTCTACCCGTTTGGGCTTACGTATACATCATTTAGAACATAAGGTGGGTCTATCTTTCATAATTTTGGATCTGATAATGCTATACAATGTTTAACAAATCTTATGCTATGGAAAAGATAAGTATAGGTAAAATTATGTACGTCTGTGAAACTTAAAAAATATGCTAACATTACATTTTCCTTGTACTCATATCTGTTCTGTACTATAAGACTCCAGTTCTCCCATGTTCGTACTTCTCCTGCGCATCTGAATTACAGTCTCCTTTTCCCAACCATAGTGGTTCATCTCCCGCTTCAGCAGCCCAGGTCAGGGCTTATGATAGTGGTTCGCGTCCAGTCCCTTCTGTCTGAACTGTAGTCCTGCCCGTTACCACCTCTCCTTGAGGTCCATTCACGTACAACTCCATGGTGTACACCCAGGCTGCAGATTCTTCTGGACCTTTCACATGGCCGTAAGGACTCCGTTAACCTTGCGACTCTCTGCTATCACTTCCTCTTGATTCTTGACATGTACCGGGGCCATGAAGTGGTTTACACAGATGACTCGATGGGTAATGGTCATGTAGGCTTTGCATATGTTGGAGAACATATTGAACAGCACTCCTTGCCAGATAGCTGCAGTGTTTTCACTGCAGAGCTGGCAGCCATATCTTGTGCTCTTGAGCACATCTGCTCATGCCCTGGTGAGTCATTTCTCCTGTGTACTGACTCCTTGAGCAGCCTACAAGCTATCGACCAATGCTACCCTTGCCATCCTTTGGTAGCGTCCATTCAAGAGTTCGTCTATGCCCTGGAATGGTCCCGTCGTTCAGTGGTGTTTGTGTTGGCCCCAGTTACTGAATCCCAGTCAACGAACTTGCCGACAGGCTGGCCAGACAGGCCACACGGAGACAGCTTCTGGAGGTGGGCGTCCTCAAAACTGACCTGTGTTCTGTCTTACGCCACAGGGGTTTTCAGCTTTGGGAGGTGGAATGGCATAACAGTACACACAACAAACAGTGTGTCATTAAGGGCACTACAAATGTATGGAAGTATTCCATGCGGTCTTCTCACAGGGAATCAGTTGTCCTCTGCCGGCTCCGCATTGCCATACATGGCTAATACATGGTTACCTCCTCCATCGCGAGGACCCACCTTGGTGTCGCTGTGGC
This sequence comes from Schistocerca nitens, assembly GCF_023898315.1. Lineage (NCBI taxonomy): Eukaryota > Metazoa > Arthropoda > Insecta > Orthoptera > Acrididae > Schistocerca > Schistocerca nitens. The sequence continues at coordinate 93,519,761 of NC_064622.1, forward strand.
TCACAAAGGATGGTCGTCACCTCTTGCTGGACTGCCCACTTTTAGCCACTCTGTGGTGTACTTTTAACTTTCCCAGCACCCTACCTTCGGTGTTGGGTGACAGTGCCTCAACAACAGTTTTAGTTTCACTCTTTATTCGTGAGGGTGGGTTTTATCATTTGATCTAAGTTGAAGCGCATGTCCTTTGTCCCTCTGTCCCCTCCACCGTAGTGCTTTTAGGGTGGAGGTTTTAATGTGTTGCAGAGTGGCTGGCCTCTCCTTTGTATTCCCATGGTCAGCCAGCCATGATAATTTGCTGTCTTGTTTTGATGTCTTCTACGTCTCTCTGTATTTTTATTGTCAGACTTTGTCCATTTTAGTGTTTGTTGCCCTTCTGTCACTCTTGTGGTTTTCTCCTTTCTTCCAGCTGTGTTTTGTATGTCTCGATTATTTTACTCCCACCCTTGTGGAATTATTTTAATTGGAACAAGGGACTGATGACCTAACAGTTTGGTCCCTTGCCCCCTCTCTTTTAAACCAACCAACCAATCCAATTCTCCCTTCACCCATTTTTCACAAGCCCTCAAATTGTGTGCTTCATTGACTTATGACCACAGCAGTTGAGTCCCATAGTGCTCAGAACCATTTTTTGTGTGCTTCATTGATGTATTTTTGTTTATACACTCTTAACTACTGCCTTGTAGTTTCCTTCATAGGTGTTTTTTATCTTCACATTTTTTCTAATATTATTTTTGCTATCAATTTCCCATTCATTTACAGCCTTATAACTAAGCCACCTGATGGCATACATTGGTAGCAAGGTCTTGTAATGGCAGCTCAGTCAGTTGAGAACTTATATTGAGAATGTATTTAGGTGATGCTCTACTATGTATGTAAGCATTTTGTTTTGTATGACCTTAAATGATTAAAATATAATTTAGCAATGGATTAAAAAAAAAAGCAAAAAGGAGCCCAGTACAGCAGTGTACAAGAAGTGTTCACACGTGTGTGTGCAGACTCCCAAATCCGCAACTTCTGTGTGTATTCTTATCTTTTTGGCATTGTCAATTCATCAAGAAGTGCAGGTCCACAGCTTTTACTGATGTTCCGATGAAATTTTCCTTTTGTTATGTTAATAATGAACAAAATGAAGCATAATATTTATTATTTTTACACTTGCACATTGATAAAGTACACAAATGACACTAGCAGTAATTATAATTAAGATTTCAACATTATACAGCCTCTTCTTAATGTTGACTGACACTGCTCCTCTTTGGCTGCAACCACTTTGACATGATGGTTTGTTATGTAATTATTACAGCGTTGACCAAACGATGTTATAATGATATGTCTCTTAATTTGATTTACTTGTTACTTAAAGTTAAATTAAACAGAACACCAAATTTCTACATGGTTTATAGTGTCATGATAGAAGTAAGACTCCCATGTAGAGTGCAGCTTCTGTCTTCTTGGAAATCACTCACAATATGGTATACGTTTCAGCTGATTTGATTATGAAGTACTAAAAACAAAATTTAGCACAAAAGTGCCAACCTGAAAATTAAATGGAATGTTGTTTTGTACATAGAAGGTAAGGTAGCATTTGATCTGGGCAGTATGAATCTGGAATCATTCCGGCAAAACATTGTTCGGAAATTAATCCGTGTCTTCGTACTGCTATTTTAATTAATCATAACAATCATATTGTACAGTTATATGCCACGGGAAGGACTTTGTTAGAAAACAAGTCGCTCCATCCTTTCCATTTTGTCAATTCTTCCTGTCACCTCGGGCCTTCTCATTGATCTCTGACCATCCATCTCCATCTCTTCCATCTTCTTAGGCCCATACTATATCAATCTGTCTTTACCTATCTCCCCTTCTAGGGGTTGCTCAAGTTATCTCCCTACTAACTCTATCATTTCTCATATTTTCCACTTTTGTTACATCCACCCAGTTTCTCAGAACCTTCATTTCACTTGCTTGTACCTTGTTTTTCTCTGTACTTCATGACCTACATTTCTGCAGTGTAGAACGGACCTGGTATGTACTATGATTGGTATATTAGCTGCTCACGTGTGTGTTCAGTCATCTTTCTCTGGGTCCCAAGTCATGTGGGCATCCCAGGGAATGAACTGGCTGACCGTTTGACTGGAAAAGCAGATGTATGATTCCAGCTGCGGATGTGTGTCAAATCTCTTCGCCCAAAAGTGGAATGCCATCTGGATCGTTACTGCTCACAGTAATAAACTCCGCACCATCAAGGAGTCTACTGCAGTTGGCACTCTTTGTTTCACTTCTCTCAGTAGTAGTCCACTGTTTGATGCCGTTTACACATTGGTCATACCCCGCTCACCCATTGTTTCCTTTTACGTAACGTTTGACCCCTACAATGTGGTTGTGGAGGCAGACTGACAGTATCTCACATATTGGTGGAATGTTCCCTTCTTTTGGCCCTTCGTGTTAAGTATAGTCTTCCCGATTCCTTAAATTTAATATTAGCAGACAATCCACGGATGGTTGAACTGGTCCTCAATTTCCTCTGTGAAAGTGGTTTTTATTTCCAGATATAAGGTTCTGCTTTAGTCTTGGAGCAGGAGTAGGTTGGTTGTGGGTGGGACTTCTTTTACAGTCTTCTCGGTCTGTGACCTCATGATTACCCCCTTTTTTCAGTTTTTTGATTTGGTCTCACTTTTTATGCCTTTACTGTGTGTGTTTAATGTTCATTATTTTGTAATTAGACTCCCATCACTGGATCCATCCACTTTCAGCAGATCCTCTTTCTTCTTTGACTCACTTCGGGATCGTGGGACTGATGACTTCGCCATTTGGTCCCATAACCCCTCTCAATTAATCAATCAATCTGCTCACATGTGTGAATATTACCAAACTATCAGTTCAGTAAGTCATGGATGCAGAATATCTATGAAACAATGGAAGGACAAACAGTATGGAAGATCAGATCAAGTTCTTGATAAATGTAGGAATACATGATAGTTTGAACCATATGACTTATCTTGGAAGATGCACTGAAAGAAAGCAAGCAAACTTTCGTCCGTAGTGTTCGTAGATTTAGAGAAATGTTTTTACTATGTTGTTGGGAGTACAGTCCTCAAAATCCTGAAGGAAGCAGGATAAAATGCAGGGAACATAAGATGGACTACAATCTGTACAGAAACTACTGCAGTTGAGAGACGAAGAACAAGAGAAAATAATACTTCAGGAGTGTGTGACATCGTGCTGTAGCCTGTTCCCAATGTTATTCAGTCTGTACATTAAGCATCCAGTAAAGGAAACCCGAGAGAAATTTAGAAAATGAGCTAAAGTTCAGGATAGAGAAATAAAAACTTCAAGGTTTGTCCTTGACATTGTAATATTGAGGAGGCAGAAAACCTGGATGATCAGTACAACAGAATGAATAGTGCCATGAAAACAAATTCAGAAAATTAATACTATCAGAAGTCAAATAAAAGTAATGAAATTCAGCTGAATTAAAATGGATCATTCTGAAGAACTTAACTATGAAAGAAGACACTAAAACTAGATTAATTTTGTCTCTTGGGCAGCAAAATAACTTGCGTGGGAGTGAAATGTGGACAATAAACGTGTCAGCAAGAAGAAAACGAGAGCTTTTGAAATATGGTGCTGCAAAAGAATGCTCAAGATTATGTGAGTAGATTGCTTTACTTGTAGTGAGGTACTGATTGGAATTGTGGAGAAAAGAATTTTGTGGTGAAATTTGAGTAGAAGTGATTTGTTGGTTGTGAGCTACCAAGTGATTTTTAATTTTATACTGGAGAGAAGACGGAGGGAGGATTTAAAGATAGTAGAGAATGACCGAAGAGTGACTAGAAACAAGCAGGTACAAATGTTGCAGTAGCTTTGGAGAAACGAAGAGGCTTGCACAGCATAGGTGAGCATTGAGAGCTGCATTGTGAAAGTCTTTGGACTGAAAACCACAACAGAGGCAGTATCACCTTGATACTGTTTTGGAGATCTCTTTTTTTTTTTTTCATATCGCTCCTTTCACTTCTTATGAAACTTAACAGCTCACCTTCCAGTTTATCTCCTTATCATTCGTTCCATTTACCTGTTTCACACACCACAGGTATTTCAAACTACCAATCATTTTCAGCTGCTCTGCCACTCAGTTTTACATTCTTGGTTTGTTTTAATTTATACTTAAATTAAACATTTTTTTAGGAGTTACATGCTGGAGTTGAGGTGTTTCAACCTTCTGCATTGACTGAGAGAGCTCAGTTGTTTCAAATGGCTGATTTTATAAAGAGCATAAAATAAGTGTTCTAGTGTGTTGATATCAGGCTAGGACTTACTTCATGGCTGGTAGTCCCCACCATACCTATTAACCCCCAGGTGAGGGAAGCTTTCATTCCACTGATGAGTGAAAGTGATACTGATTTTCAATAAGTGTTACCAAAATTAGGCATAATATGCAAAATGGAGACCAGAATAGAACATTGGAATCACAATTTTATGTTGTAGCTGAAAGTGTATGTTAGTTAAAATGCAACTAACTTTTAATGTACGAAAATTTATGTTAAAGAAACAAAACTTTCATTTAGAAGCAGTCAGTCAGATGTTGAGGGCTTGCAGTTAATCTCGAACAGCTAAAGAACAGTGAATTCAACAGAATTATAGTTACAAGTGACAGAACTCTTGTGTTTGAGAGAACCTCAACTTGCCCTGTGGTGCTTTGCATGGTTAGGTTTGTTGCACCCCCCCCCCCCCCCTCCCTCTCTCTCCAGTTGGCGTGTACGGCATGAAATGTGAAAGTGGAACCTTGCAACAATTGTTGAAAGGGTTGATGCATTTCTTTGCATTTGCTGGGTTACCCTGTGATTCTGAAATGCACAGTGGATCAACACAAGTATACAGCTATCCTTGGAACCACATCCACTCCTTCATGCATTCTAATGTGTGTAAAAGAATTCTACTCACCATACAGCGGCAGGACGACACACATATAAACATAATGAAATTTGCAAGCTTTCAAAGTCACTGGCTCCTTCTTTTGGCATAAAGATTGAAGGTGAAGGAAGAAGGGCCAAGGAAAAAGAATGGTGATGTGTAGGAAATGGGGAGAATTCGGGAGTCGCGCAGAAACCCAGGTCAGGGGGACTTACAAGAAGGGATGAAAAGGAAAAACTGACTGTCACTGTGACTACACTAGACAGAGATCACGAGAGAGAGAGAGAGCATTGTTCATGAGACTTTTTACAGTAATACAACACAATTCTCATCGAGCCTTCGCTAGACATGATTACCCTGTTAGCCCAGTTCAAAAGCAGATTTCCTGGGCCATCACATCCAATCCTGATACTGCTGATCCTTCCAATAAACAGCTTAGTAGTACACCTCTTGTGACTCACTATTATCCAGGCCTTGAATTTATTAATTAGCTACTTTGAAATGCTATGACTTCCTAAAATCATGCCCTGAAATGAGGTCCTTTCTGTCCAATATTGTGCCCACCACAATAGAATAGCCTTCTGTTAGCCTCCCAGTCTCTGCATTATCTGTGTCGAACCCTATACTCCTTCTGCACGTATTTCCCTAACCTATAACTTCATCTGTGCTGTCCCCACTGTAACACTTGCCCTGTGCACTTTCCTATTATTACCTATACCAGCCCTGTAACTGGTAAAACATGTGCTGTCAAAGTTACAGCAACATGTGAAACAACTCCTGTTGTGTACCAGCTCTTATGTAATTATAATGCAGATGGATAGATAAAAAAATCTAATCAGCAAGCGGCAACAGGGGAACCAAGCTTTTGGAACCAGTGGCTCCTATTGGCAGAAGAGTTGAAGGGGAAGGAAGAGAGGTGAAGGGAAAAAACTGGAGAGGTTTAGGGAAAGGGATACAATTCTGAAAAGCCACACAGAACCCCAGGTCGGGGCAGACTTACCAGATGGGGTGAGACTCTTGTTCGGCCTTTCATATTGGCATGACTATCACCAAGTTGTCAGTTATAATGATTGTTCATAGGCGGAGGGATATACTGCCAACACAAAACATTCTGTTGCAGAGTATGCTCTACAACATGAATAAAGACCTCAGTGCCTGTTTCACCACATGTGCCATCTGGATTATTCTGTCAGACAAGAGTCTCTCAAAACTGCACAGGTGGAAAACTGCATTAAATCATGGCCTTGGTTCTGGCCACCTACCTGTCCTTAACGTATGGTAATTTCTTTGATCTCAGAATTTCTTCTCTGTAACTGTTCTTCTCTTCACTACCTTTTAATTTTATGTATCTTTCATGTTATGGCCTGTTCTACCACCACTACTACTACTGCCCCACCCCAGCTCTACCACATATGGTGCAGTTTGCTTTCTGCTCTTACTAACTCTTGCACAATTTTTGTCAGTAATCTCTGTCTTGTGTATTACCTTACCTTCCACCTCCAGGCTCTCTTGGTTTCAAATCTCATCAGGTGAAGGACCCAGCAATCATGTCTTTCCTTCTCAGCCCTTTGGGTAAGTCCCCTGACCCGGGGCTCTGGTTGATTCTTCCAAACTCTCCCCATTTCTTAGACCTCACCAGGCCATTCCCTTCATCCCTCTTCCTTCCCCATCAGCTTTCTCTGCCAGAAGGAGCCACTGGTTCCAAAAGCTTCTAAATTTCAATATTTTTATTATGTTCTCCTGTCACTGCTTGGTGAGTAGATTTTTTTTTATCTGCCCAATTACATTACAGTTTCAAAAATTTACTTTTATTGGTATACTACTGTTTGTTTTCCTTCAGCACCATGGCATCTATTGGCAGGACAGTGAAGCATGTCACACAGCTCACGTTATACATGTGTTGTTGAAAGGAGCACCAGGATGAATTTACTGTACGCCCCTGGCCACCAGACTCTCCAAATTTAAACCCAGTTGAGATTCTGTGGTACTACCTTGATTGCGCTGTTCGTGCGGTGGATCCGCAACCAAGCACAGATTGCCATGGCACTGGAGTTGGCATGGCTGCGTATTCTTGTCGGTACCACCCAGAATCTCACTAACTCTCCTCCTGCGTGTCTAACAGCAATCTATACTGCAAAATGTAGTTTTTAAGGCTTTTGACCGGTGGTCACATTGATGTTGTTTTTTCTTCCTTGTTTCTCATCTGATAATTTTACTTTAGTTTTTCTACCTCTTCATTGGATCATCCAAGTTCCACATTTGATTCCTGCTCTGTTGCTGCAATGCAGTTTCTGTTGGTATAAAACTGCTCCCATTCAGTAAGAATATTAATGTATGAGAATGTTCTGAAGACAATGTTAATAAAATAACACTGGCAAAGTGATGACTGAAGTTAAACTTGATGTCGCTTCAACTGTAATCATTTATTTCTTGGTAACAGAAGAGTGAAATGTTTCACTATTGCTACTGCTGTAAATATCTAACTCCCCTGCCCCCCTCCCATTCATAGCCACCATCACTGCTGATACCCAACAGTGTGCTTTGTAATGTGCTACTTCTTAGCAACAAAAGAATAGGAAGTGAGGTTCGAAACATTTCATTTGCATATGTTAAGATTTCTGTGTTCCATATGAAGTAATATATAAATTTATTTTCAGGTACCCAATGTGCCTGCACTTCCTAGATCTCCTACAGTACGAGCACTTCCGCCGTGAAGTTGTGAGTGCACAGTGTGCCAAGTTCATCGATGACCAGCAGATCCTGCTGTGGCAGCACTACACACGGCGGCGTACGCGTCTTCTGCAGACGCAGGCGGAACATGCCCAGCAGGTGGCAGGTCAGCAGCCGCCCTCGGCAGCCATCTCGGCCAACGGGCAGGGGCAGACACAGAAGGCGTGACGGCTGGTCCTTGTGTGACCATGTGGCACCCGCCGTGGCCCCAGATTGAGGCTTTACTTGGCCACTCACTAGTCGGAGGACCTTTCCTGTGAATGTTTGTAAATAAGAGAATTTGTTAGAGGAAGTGAAGAGCGAGTGTGGATTTTGTGTAAGTTCTTTTGCAGACAAAGTACGTACCTGTGTTTCATACAGCCATTTTTCAGTGTGGTCGAACATGCTTTCTTTTTTATTTATATAATGACAGAGACTTAAGTTATGAAGGTAAATTATGATTCCTGTTAGTTCAGAAGTTATTTTTAAGTATTTTGTGATTATGTTAAGACCTTGCACATCCTACTGAACATTCCTATGTGACTGGGAATGTGGAGTTACCTTTTATGCTCCTTTTTATCTGTGTGTTTGAATTGCAAAAACTGTAATAATTCTGTGTGTGGGAGATAGTATGAAAATAAATGTATTTTTGTAACATACATTTATTACATTTTCAGTGCTCAAATGACATTTATTTTATTTTTCACACCACGTATTATGAGAATGTTCCATTGTTACATAGCTTATGATGAGAAATAAATGTTCTGTTTCATTGGCATTCTCAGATGTTTTGTCATTATCAAACTTTGCATCCTCCTATGTACTAACCATCTGGTTGGCGTATCTCCTCATTTCACGTGATTGGCATGCCGTGACATTTACACCACAATTTCGCCTTCACATAAGTATCATTTCTAGACAAACCATAGGGTAAAAACTGAAATAAAACAGCCTGTAGCTGTGTTAATTATTTCAGGTAAAAAAGTAATAAAGATATAAACTTTTTAAAGTAGTTCACATCAATAAATATCATCAATCAGAACAAATGTCCAGCTGCTGGTCATTGGCATCACAGGAGAAACACACAACATTCTGACAAGAATGCTTCTTGGGAACATTATGTCCACATTTGCTGCATGATGTTTTTGTCGTGACATTTTTGTGTCATCAACGTATGTGACATATTCCAGGTTTAGGTTTTTTATGAATGGTCCCACCATCTCTGAATATTTCTAGAAGTAGTTGTACATCTTTAGGAAGGTTTGTCAGCTTTGCTCTCTGTATTAGATGAGTGCCCATAAGACTGTATGATACGTTTTTAGAAAAAACTGTCACCTATCTCTATTATCTGGGCTTTTGTGAGTAAAGATTGATACTCGAATTTAGTCCAGCGATACAAAGATGGTGGTGAAGTAATGTGATCGGCTGTCTCATGGTTGTTCTGGCTGGTGTCTATAATACATCTGATCCACAGTATCCAACCCTCCCTTGGTTCTGTTGTGCAAATTTACTGCCAATTCTTCAGTTTCAATGTCAATTACATTTGTGTCATGCATTGTAGACAGCAGAATCACAGGTCTTTTTTGTGACAGTCGTAGATAAACAGAAATTGTACTGAAAGCCATTGAGTGCTGTCAGTTGTAACATTCCTGTTTGTTCCCTTTATGGGAGTTACCAGTCTTCTGACATCATCTTCAGGTTTATTTGATTTTACGTATTGCCCAGTCAACTGTTTGCCACACTACACTTCAAAATTTAGGGAGCCGTCAATTGCAACTAACAGTGCGGCGGTTAGAGGAGTGGGCTGCAAAGACTGGTTTTAGGTTTTCTGCCGATAAGTGTGTTCGTGTTCATTTTAATCGTTCTCGTCGTCTTTTTACGTTGCCTGCCTTGCATATGGGGGATACTGTCCTACATTTTGGAGACACAGTGCGGTTTCTGGGCCTAATTTTTGACTCCAAGTTGTCATGGTTACCACACCTACGCGACTTGAAAGCCAGAACGCTGAAGGCACCGAACATCCTCAAGTGCCTCAGCCACAAGTCTTGGGGCGCGGGCAGGGCGCGTCTCCTTCAGTTTTATCGAGCTTTCGTGCGCTCACGGCTGGACTATGGGTGCACAGTATATGGGTCAGCGAGGCCGTCTTATTTGCGGATCCTTGACGCTGTTCACCATGCTGGGATTCGACTGGCCACGGGTGCTTATCGGTCCAGTCCCGTACCCAGCCTCTGTGCTGAGGCTGGTGAACCGCCACTTACCATCCGGCGGCAGCTCCTGCTGGTGCGCCAAGCTTGTAAGTTTCTTGCAGCTCCCAGCTCGCCTTCTCACCTTCTTGTTGCCCATCCACCTCTGGACCGCCTTTTTTCCCGCCGTCCCCGGGCTACGTTGCCATTTGGGATAAGAGTGCAACGTGTGCTTGAGTCCCTCGGTGTGGAGTCTGTACAACCCCAAATCCTGGGTTTTAACCGCCTGCCACCCTGGTTACTGAAGAGGCCACGTGCGATTTTCGATTTATTGCAGTACAAGAGAGATTGCACTCCCGCCACCGTTTTTAATGCAGCATTTTCTGCTATTTTATCTGAGCACCCCGACTATGTACCTGTTTTTACGGATGGCTCGGAACAAGGGGATTCCGTTGGTTGCTCAGTTGTTTTTCCGGATCGTGTCCTCAAGGTCCGACTGCCTCAGACTTTTACTGTCTTTGATGCAGAATTGTCTGCGATCTTGCGGGCGCTGGAGCAGATGAGACGTTCTTCCTCTCCTAAATTTCTTGTCTGTTCTGATTCACTCAGTGCCCTTCAATCATTGCACCATTTGTATCCGGCAGATAAAGTAGTCCAGGCCATCCAGGATGCCCTCCTCCGACTACAGCGACTGGGGAAGGTTGTAGCTTTCTGCTGGGTTCCGGGGCATGTCGGCATTGCTGGGAATGGAAGGGCAGATCTCGCAGCCAAGGAGGCGTGTCTTGATCCACACGTATCTCAGTGTGCTATCCCCTTGCACACACTCACCTCGCTGATGAGCTCCCGAGTCATGTGTCGGTGGGAGGATGAGTGGCTGGAAGTGACTGACAATAAGCTCCGTCTAGTCAAGCCCACAACGCGTGTGTGGTGTACTTCCTTTCAGCCCCATCGACGGGACGAGGTTCTCCTCACTCGGCTTCGAATAGGCCACAGCCCCATGACGCATGGCTTCCTGCTCCGGCGAGAAGACCCTCCATTGTGTGGTGCTTGCGGCGTGCAGGTCACTGTGCGCCACGTTTTACTGGATTGCGTTTTATTTTCTGACCAGCGGGCCGCGGCTGACTTGCCAGCGGACCTGCCAACTCTTTTAGGCAACACTCGGACGAATGTGGTTAAAGTTTTAAAGTTCTGTGCCATGTCAAATGTTTTTACAAAGATTTTAGGGAGAGGATTTTAATTTGCTCACTGTGTGACAAGCTCCCCCATATTTTATGTAAGTGGCCAGCCAATGACAATTTCCTGTGTCATTCTTGTTGCTATGTTTTCCCTTTCCTTAGGTTTTACATTCTTATGTAGTATTTTCCCTCTTTTTCTGCTTCCTTTGAGTGTGTTTTTTCAGTTTTATTAGGTCTCTCCACATTCGTTCCTTTTCATGTGTGTCAGGGCGCTGATGACCTCGATGTTGAGCGCCCATAAACCCCAACACACACACACACACACTCAAAATTTAGGGTGTACATGTCTTAATGTCACTAAGGGTATATATTTTGATACCATACTTCGCCGGCTTAATTGGAATGTACTGTACAAACCCACAACACCCTCTAAAAGCTTGCAGCATTTCATCAATTGTAACAAATTCACTGACTTTATAAAGAGGAATACAGTTACTTACAAATTTTTGGTGACATTTGGTACTGAAAAGTGACCGTAAGATATGAAACTTCCTGGAAGATTAAAACTGTGTGCCCGACCGAGACTGCAGAGTGAAAATCTCATTCTGGAAACATCCCCCCAGGCTGTGCCTAAGCCATGTCTCCGCAGTATCCTTTCTTTCAGGAGTGCTAGTTCTGCAAGGTTCGCAGGAGAGCTTCTGTAAAGTTTGGAAGGTAGGAGACGAGATTCTGGCAGAAGTAAAACTGTGAGGACCGGGCGTGAGTCGAGCTTCGGTAGCTCAGATGGTAGAGCACTTACCCGTGAAAGGCAAAGGTCCCGAGTTCGAGTCTCGGTCGGGCACACAGTTTTAATCTGCCAGGAAGTTTAATATCAGCGCACACTCCGCTGCAGAGTGAAAATCTCATTCTGCCTGTAAGATAGTCATACCAGTGCAACTGCATGCTCCCACTTCACAGCAATTTGCACGATTTCCTTTCTTTCTGCCAATTAAAAACAATGCCCCAAAAGGTGCTTGAATTTCTTCTACAGTACTGTCTTTACAATCATGAGCTCGAGAGTGGTTAGTACCACTGCCTTTTCTTCCAACTGATTTGTTAGTACAAGATATGATGTCGTCTATCATGTTTTCAATGATGAACAGATAAAAGGCATCTGAATGTGTAAGTGCATTTTTGGCAGACCCTTTTCTCCTAGTTAAAATTCTAGTAATGTTCCTAGCACTTGTTTCTCCTGTAGTATGGAGCTGACTAATCCAAAGAGTTTCATTGTCTTTTCCAATATAAAATTTGTAGTTACCTGCTATAACTTCATGTGCAGCAGTTTCCCAATTGTCATCTCCCACCTGCAACTGTTTAAATCCACTATTGTTTTCATCAGCTTCAATAATTTCCTCATCTATATCAAAATCTTCATCAGATTCATCACACGTCAACTGATCTTCCAAAATGTCCACTAGTAATCTCCTCAGGATCCCTTACATCATCACTTTTCCTGGAATGAATGTATCCATAATGAAACAAATCGTAAGCACGTAAAGTTGGAAAAATACTTACAGGATTAGGCATGTGGCAGTAATCACACAGCAAATGCTTAACTGAAGTTAACAATGTTATTGTAACTAAACAATGGCCAATGTGGTTTCAAATGAGGCCACACATGCCCCATCTTCAATGAAGATAACATACTAGGTGCCATACAAACCTACTACTAGCACCAGCCAGTGGACACTCAGAAATCTAAAATTTGTGGTGAATATGTCATGGTGTGTCCATCAGAGCGTGAAGTTGCATTACTGGACAAGAAATAACTGTAACATGATATTAGTCATGTTAACACGACAATGAGTACTAGTCTTGGAACTTGCACTGTTGTTAATGATCCCATGTGTGATTCAACCACTTCTTGTAGCTTGAAGTCTGGTTTTGTTAGTTCCCTACAAAACAATCAAAATTGCACAAGGCTTTGTGGCAAACTAACTTCATATTCCAATAAAGCCTGAGAATTTTTTGTGCATTAGTAAATAGTATTACACGTGTTTATTGTTTTGTTCAACTGACTTATCCCTTCACATCATTTGCTGCTGACATTGACATGGATGTTTTTCGACATTATTACAGTGAGAACAGTAAATATTGAATCACCATACATGAGAATGAGGGGCTTGTGACAAAAAGATATAGACTATTTTATTTGTGGAGATGGATCACTGTAACTTAGAATGAATGGATGGTATTGTTGCCTACATTGTTTGTTCTGTTGGTTTTAGTACCCCTCTGCCAATTTCTGCCTGAGACCAAATTCGAACTCCTTGCACGTACTGCACCTGCATGGGTTGTTGAAATAATTGATTGAAATACTTGAAAGACTTAAGATTAAATAAGACAGAAGGGATCGATAAAATTCCCCCAGAATTTCTAAAACCATTGAGAAAGTGGCAGAAAAATGACTATTCATGTTGGCGTGTAGAATGTGAGGGTCTGGCAATGTACCATCTGACTTTCAGAAAAATAACATCCTCACAAGTCTGAAGTCTTAAAGAGCTGACAAGTGAGAATTATTGCACAATCAGCTTAACAGCTTGTGTATCCAAGTTGCTGACAAGAATAATATACAGAAGAATGGAAGATAAAATTGAAGATGTCTTAGATGATCAGTTTGGCTTTACGGAAGGTAAAGGAACCAGAGAGTCAGTACTGATGTCGATAATGGAAGTGAGACTTAAGGAAAATCAAGACAAGATCACAGGATTTGTCAACTTGAAGAAAGTGTTAGACAGTGTCAGGTGGTGCAAGATATTGAAATTCTGAAAAAAAAAATGGGATTAAACTTTGGGGAGATACAGGTAATATACAATATGTACAAGAGCCAGGAGGGAATAACAAGAGCGGAAGACCAAGAACGAAGTGCCCAGAGTAAAAAAGGCTGAGAGACAGAGGTCTAATCTTTCGCATTTACTATTCATTATAAACACTGAAAAAGTAATGATGGAAATAAAAGAATGATTCAAGAGTGGAATTAAATTCAAGGTGAAAGGAGATCAGTGATAAGATCCGCTGATGACATTGTTATCCTCAGTGAAAGTGAAGATGAATTACATGATCTGCTGAATAGAATGAACGGTCTAATGAAGACAGAATATGAATTGAGAGTAAATCGAAGAAAGCCGAAAGCGATGAGAAGTATCAGGCATGAGAACTATGAGAAACTTAACATCAGGATTGATGATCACAAAGTAGATGAAGTTAAGAAATTCTGCTACCTAGGCAGCAAAATAATCCAAGATGGATGGAGCAAGAACATAAAAAGCAGACTAGCAGTCTGGTCATAGAAAGTAACTTATAAATACAACAATCATGGTAAAATAATGCATTTCTGTGCACAGGTTATGCTCAGAGTTTATCTGCACACTGCTGCGACGTTTGTTGTAGTGACAGTGACGTGGTACAGGGACCCATGTTGGGAACAGATGCACACCCTTCATGGAGATGGCTGCATGGTACATCCCATCTTTAGCAGTGTCTAAGAATGGGCTGTTGTATCTTTTTTGACATGCTGACTTTTCTAATTTTCTGCACTGGCTCCTCCCTGGATGCCAACCCAATTGATGTCATAGCTACATTGCTCCCACAGGAATGACAGATGATTTAGTGTGTGTCAAGTTTCGCAGTAAGGAAGAGCTTGCGTGGTGTGTGGAACTGGCAATCTCTGTCCTAAGAAGCAGCTATTGTACATCATCCTCCGCCTTCCCCCCTCTAAACATTCAGCCAAGAGGCACATGCCAGTGTGTACCATCCCATTCTGTCATCTTCCTCACACATCATTGACTGTTTAAAAAGAATATACCATAAATACCTAAGATTGCTTCAATATTATGTATTTTGTGCTAAATCATGAAATTTGTATCAGTATATATTATCTGCTTAAGTGAGCATTGTCACAGAGATTCAACAATAGTTTTCCCAAACAACTTTAAAATTATCCTTTTCATTTGTAATGAACACCAAATTTTCCCTTTTTAATTGGTTTAACTTTCATGTAGCAGTGCTTGAAAAGCGTTTTAAAGTAATATTTATTAAGAGCTTGACCTCCAGCAAAGTTATGTACTTTAGTTCAACTTTTGTAGATGTCTGTACACTTTTTTGTTTTGTTTTCACTCTTTTATTTACTTATGAGCCTGACAAACATGTTCTATAAAGACAAAGACATATTTCCAAATTCATGCCTAACATTGATTCTTTTCCATGTATTTATGGATTATAACAGACTTTTTATTAAAGAATAATTTGCAGGGTTTCTCGGAGAACCTTCTCCTTTCTTTCCTGTGTAGCTCATTAGATCATGCTTAGCAGCTGGAAACACTTGAAGTAAGTGTAAAGTAAAAATTCAGATGATTAGTGGAAGGCTTACAGAATAAGTAGAAGGAAGGTTGGATCTAACGTCACGTTGACATCGATGTCATTAGAGAGAGAGCACAAGTACGGATTGTGTCAAGGATGGGGAAAGAAATTGGCTGTGCCCTTTCAAAGGAACCATCCCGACATGTAGCTGGAATGATTTAGGGAAATCACAGGAAACCTAAATCTGGATGTCTGGACGCAGGTTTGAACTGTTGTCCTCCCGAATACAAGTCCAGTGTCCTAATCAGTGTACTACCTCACTCGGTCAGAATAAGCATACTGAAGTTGCAAGGTTGAATAGAAATGGCAGGCTATTGATGGATTTCAGTTCGAGTGCTTTATGAAATTTGATGATCCTATAACGGTGGCAGCTGTAGATGCTGTCCTGTAGTCCTATTTTGCACTAATCTCACCTTTGCATTGTACTAAATTTCTAGGGCAAATAACTAATCCAGAATGCCCTAGAGCAAAATTTCCGCAAGCTCTTCCTTCGCTTAAAAATTAGGTCAGTCCAGAAAGTAAGTTCCATTTGTATTTCTTTCTTTCCATCCAGCACTACAATCACAGTTCAGCACATGCACGGCAGCTGTTTTGAGTCAAGGAGACCATCACACCATTTTGGTTCTCTGTGTGTTGTTTATGGGGTGTAGTGCTTGTTTATAATAGTGAAGTTGGTTGGAAATCTCACCATTTGTGAGATTGCATCTGTAAGAAGACAAAATGCCTTACTACCTAAAATGCAACATACTGCCATCTAATGCATGCTTTCACAGTTAGCTATGCATTACACTAAACTGAGTATGAAGAATTCCATCTTTCTTCTTAGATGGTCTGATGATTAGTTTATCTCAAAATATGTCAATAAATGTGAATTGCTGAACACCAAGAAAGAATTTTTCTAGTGATGTAATAAACGGTGTTAAGTTTTATAAAAAATTTAATTGACATTCAACAGCAGTTTTGAGAGGTTTACAGAGGAAGTACAAGAAGTGTCCAATGGTAAGGAGGTAGGTCTGACAGTTCATGCAGCTGAACTCGTGAAAGGAAACCTTGAGTTCAGAGTATCTGATTGTTTTAAGAACTTCCCACAAATTTTGTGATCACTTGTTTACAAAATTGTTTTTGGAAAAACTATGTGTGTGTTCAAAGCCAAAAATTCTTAGAGAGTGATGCAAAAACTGTCTGGGCAGTGCACTATGCTTTTTCACAAGTCACATGAAAAGTGGTGGTGATTTTGTAAGCTGGATAGTGATTGAGGTTGACACTTTAGTCAATTACGAAACCCGTTCATTGAAATGACAATTAGTGCAGTGTGGAGGCACTTGGCGTCACCAGTAAAGACTAAAGATAAACAATTTTTTGACACCTTGATAAGTCATTTACACAGTCTTTCCTTTTTATTTTGACAGAGACAGCTTACTACTGTTGAAACAGTTGATACAAATGTTTGCAGTGAGGTGCTAATAAAACTGTCACACTATATGGAATAATCACTGCAGAAAACACACTGACAGTATTGTTTTGCTTCATGACAATGCTTGATCTCTCAATGTGAACAAGAAATGGCACCTCTTACAGGACTTTGACTGGAATTAGTTTGACTGCCCCCTGTACAGCCGTATCACCCATAGTGGCTTCATCTATTTCTGCAAATCTATTTAACAAGTACTTTATATCCGTTACTGATAGAATGGGACTTTCAGGATCAGTAAATAATGCCCTTGATTATCTGAAACTAGCCTTCACAAATAGCTTCAAGTACATGAATATATCACTCACTTCACCAAAAGAAATAACGTCCATAATAAAATCTTTAAAAACAAAGCATTCTAGTGGGTACGATGAAATATCAACAAAGTTAATTAAGGCATGTCCTTGTGAGTTTAGCACAATTCTAAGTTACTTGTGTAACCAGTCAATTATAACTGGGACATTTCCTGACTGGCTAAAATATGCAGATGTTAAGCCTCTATTCAAGAAAGGGGATAAAGAGATACCATCAAACTACAGACCGATTTCACTTTTGCCAGCATTCTCAAAAATTTTAGAAAAAGTAATGTACAGGCAGCTGCTCAACCATCTGACCACAAATAACATATTATCAAGAGCACAGTTTGGGTTTCTGAAGGGTTCTGATATCGAGAAGGCTATTTACACCTACAGTGAAAATGTACTTAATTCATTAAATAACAAATTACAAGCAGCAGGTATTTTCTGTGATTTGTCAAAGGCATTTGATTGTGTGAACCACAACATCCTTTTAAGTAAATTAGAATTCTATGGTGTCACGGGCAGTGCTGCAAAATGGTTCAAGTCATACCTCACTAACAGGAAACAAAGGGTGTCAGTGCAAGGGACTAATGAATTAAGTCATCAATCATCATCAGAATGGGAAGAAATTACATGTGGTGTCCCACAGGGATCCATCTTAGGGCCTTTGCTTTTTCTTGTGTACATTAATGATCTCTCATCAGTTACACTGCCAGAAGCAGAGTTCGTTTTGTTTGCAGATGACACAAGTATTGCAATAAATAGTATGTCAAGTGTAGTTCTAGAAAGATCTGCTAATGATATTTTCATTGATATTAATAAATGGTTTAAAGCCAACTCACTGACATTAAACTTCGAAAAGACTCACTGTATGCAATTCAGAACCTGTAAGAGGTTTCCACCCAGCACATGCATAAAATACGAAGAAGAGCAGATAGAAGAGGTTGACAGTCTTAAATTCCTGGGATTACAACTTGATAATAAATTCAGTTGGGAAGAGCACACCACAGAACTGCAGAAATGCCTTAACAAATCTGTATTTGTAATTTGAGTGTTAGCAGACATAGGCGACATAAAAATGAAAAAGCTCGCATACTTTGCCTACTTTCATTCCATAATGTCATATGGTATAATATTTTGGGGTAACTCTTCAAGTCAAACAAAAGTTTTCAGAGTCCAAAAGCGTGTAATACATATTATTTGTGGAGTAAATTCACGGACGTCCTGTAGAAACCTCTTCAAAGAACTGGGTATACTAACTACTGCCTCTCAGTATATTTACTCATTAATGAAATTTGTTCTAAATAATATATCTCTTTTTCCAACAAACAACTCAGTTCATACATACAATACCAGGAACAAAAATGATCTGCACAAGGACTTAAAAGCACTTACTTTAGTTCAAAAAGGGGTCCACTACTCAGGAACACTCATCTTCAATAATTTGCCAGTAAACATAAAAAATTTAGTTACAAATAAAGATCAGTTTAAAAGGAGCCTGAAAGACTTACTAGTGGCCAACTCCTTCTACTCCATTGACGAATTTTTTAATAGAAACAAATGATGTAATGTATATATTCATACTATTAGTATTGTTATTTCAGCTTAAAAAAAAAAAAAACAAATGACATGTTCCACATCCACGAGGATCTCCTCAGCACGGATCTATGGAACGAAAACTAATCTAATCTAATCTAATCTGCACCTGAAAACTTGTCTTGATGGTCTGAAATGTGGCGACAATGAGCTCAAAGAACATGTTATCACGTGGTTGACAATACTCTATAAGGAAAACGTACAAAAAATTGTTCTCTGCTATAGAAAGTGTCTACAGAATGGTGAGAGCTACGTAGAAAGATAGTTTAAGATTTGGATTATTTTCCAGTAAATAGTTTTTCTGTATCTCTACTCATCTTTATTACCAAATTTAACTTACCTTTTGGACATTCTCATATTGCTATAGTTCTGTCTTTTATCTCCTCTAATCTCTCTATATCCCTGCATTTCAATAATTGTTAACATACTACTTTGCACAACTATTACGTACCTGAGGTTCCATTGTTAAGCTCTTCCCTGGTCCACATACAATCACCATACAGTTTTATCAAGCATACATCTTTGTGATTGGTTCTAAGCTAGTTTCAGATGACCACTTTTAGTGATTGAGATATGTGGCTAGAAGAAATTTTTCACAAAAATTATGAATGTTGTGCAATATGACATCCAATGATTGGAAGATGGATGCCTCTATAGCTTTTGCTCATGAACCAAGGCAGGGAAAGGTGTACCTAGCAACAAGCAAGATGGCTATCATTGGAGCAGAAGTAGAAAGAGAGATTCAACCAGCACTGTTTTGAAGTAAATCATGAGTACCTATAATATTAAATGTAAGAAGGAAAAACAGGGAAATGGTAGATATTAATCACTGGTTGCAGATGCTAGGTTTACATAATTTTCTGAACATGCAAGCAATAAAAAAAAAAAAATATAATTAAGAGGTCGAAAACTGACCAATGGTAGTGCCCTTGATGGGTGAGTGGGTGGAGAAAGTAACACTATGGCATGTTACTTACAAAAGAGATGCTGGTGTGAGATTGGTTGAGATACTGGCACAGTACAAGGAGAGCGATCTGCTGCAACAGTGGAGGCATTAGTGGGGTGCCACAACACATCTTGGTATCGAACAATGCGCACCTTCTGGCTGCCATCGTTGGTGAGAGATCAGCTGCCAGATTGGGAGACTCCAGCCAGAAACATGAGACAAATTGACGTTTAATGTCTAAGCTGTATATGGAAGATCCCAACTGTAAATTTGTCAGCAACTTAATGCGATTTTGCTGTGGAGGCTCGGGATGGGTTGAGATAACAGGTTGTCATCAGGGTGTTGTCTGATGTTAACTAAAAAAAAATATCATTAACAGCCACCACACATTTTATTAGAAAATGAGCTACAGCTCTCATAGTGTCATCGTTCCAGCACAGCTCAGGGCAGGTTGCACCTGCAGATGCAGAAACTCTGTGATTCTTGCAAAGGAGGCCAGCCCCCAGCTGCAGTGCCAGCCCTTGCGACCAGAGGTGTACAGCACCTGTTTGCCTGCACAAGTACAGAGGGGTTAACTGGAAGCTCTGCACTGGTAATGAAAGGTTACCCTTCATGGCACAAGGAAGAGGCCCAGCTGCAGCTAAAGTGAGCCCGAAGATGGTCCGCCAGCTGGAAGGCCCCAAGTCCATGGGAGTGGATTTAGAATAAGAAGTCAGCTTATCAGTAGTGGAGCCCAATCTTGTGGCAGCAGCCTGCAAAATCATGTCACTCTGTCCCATGGTGCGCACCTCCCCTCATAGCAGGTGCTGCCAGATAGATGCCTTTGGCTCAAAATGATGGGTATTTATACAGATTCGGTGCCCATTTCAGCCAAGGCATCACTTCCAATCTCGTACACCAAAACAAGGTGGCGGCCAGAAGTTGTGGCAACTGTCCTGCTCTTTGCTGGTCAGCCCGCTTTCTGGCCCCTAGCCTGCAATGTGGAAACCAGCTGGAGGTATTGCTGCTTCTGGTGTAATGGTGCTTTGGCCCACTTTATGCCTACTGACATCTGTGGCAGCTTTACGGCAGCTGTGGCAGTATGAAAATTATTTCAACAAAACAGTCTAGATCATATGTAAGTTGTATATATTTCACTTGGTGCCTGGTTTTAGTCTCTTATAAGACCACCATCGAAATTTCTTTACTCTTCTGTATTGTAAGTTGTTGAGGAATGAATACAATCACAGAAGTAAAACAACATAAAATAAATGGCAGGAACTGGTGGCATGAAAGGTGCCCATATAACAGTTTGTAGAGAGTAGGTGGGGGATGCTAGACCTGGGGTTATAGAGTATTTTTAATATGATGGAAGATGAATGGCAAATTGTGAGTAGCCATAAGAGTTTCAGTTCCAGCCCTGTTAAAAACTTTGTCCTCATACTAAAATACTAGTCCTCAGTGTACAAGAATACACATAATTGAAAGAAAGACATCTGACTACACTATAGTTTTTTCCTTTCTCTGAGAGCTGGAGGGGGCCAGGGGTGGGCAGAGAGGGGGGGCGGGCAATTGCATGGAAAGAAGTGTGTGTAATACTGCTGTGTGGAGCTCTGTTCCTTGTGGTATTATAGTGAAAGCTCCACCCACCGACTCCTGCTTAACGTAACAAAAAACAGTAGTATCATTACTACAATCTGCAAGAACTGTTTGTAAGTATATAGTATTATAAGTTAAGGTCAAAGGGAAATCATGGAAAAGAAGACAGTTATGGAAATTATGAGTTTGCCTAAATGCATCATAAACCGTTCTTAAATAGAGAAGAAAGTTTCACCTAGTGCACTGGCTCATTACAAAATACACTGTCCTCTGCAGGTTCCTGAGTGTGGCAAAGTTTACGAAGAAATGAACATGAGTTGCTTTGCTCTTACCTCAGCCAAAGATGTGGCACCCAGTCAGGAGTGGTACAGAAGTCAATGAGCACTGCCCTAAGTTATCTAAGTTATAGATGATGTGGAGTTACCTGCAACTGCCTTCTACATGTACATAATTGTTTAGTAGCCTGTTGCACATTTAAGATATAATAATTCTCATTTACAAGGCCACGCTATTTCTTACAAATCATGACTAATATTCAAAATAGCCCCAAATTTTAAAAATGACATTGCATTGCAAACTATAAGCATGACCATCTTTCTTATCTAACTTTCAGCAGTGTGCAAGCAGGTAAGGCATAGCCTGACATCACTGCGTCAAGGGCAGTATCCTGAAGACATCAAGTAAGTGGGTAAGATCAATTCTTATAACTGTAATCATAGTCATTTATGTGAACAGCTACATTTCTTGTATGGTTTTTTGCTGGAGTCACTGTTACTCTGGGTAGAATTTCAATCAGCAATAGTTTTATTGGTAATTCAATAAAAGCTATTGGTACCTTCCAAGAAGCACTGCTTATCAAAATTGCAACCTGCATCCAGCCGACATGTATCAAATGCACAACTCTCGAGATGGCAAATATGGTTTCCTGCATTGACAGTGGAGTATATAGTTCAAATAATCTAATGTGGCAGAAGTTAATTCTGAAGTTGTGTAGCGTAGACAGTTGTTTAAAATTTTGTTGGGCATATGGCTTGTCGCCAAAACATGGAACTGCAGAACTGTGTTGACTGTCATGTAGTCACTTGTGTGGTACTCTTGAAGAAGATCATTGATGTACTTCCCTTTTCAATTGTACTGCACAGAATGCAAGAAAAGGACCTCCATCAGGAAAAACACATGGTCCGACATCTTCGAAATGGACGTTGAAAAGAGTATGTATATAGTGTCATGCTGTGAAGTAGAGTGCACTTTAGAAGCGATTGCATCACAAACTGAGCTGTGAATAATAGTGTTAGCGACTACTGTGGTTTTTGTCATGAAGTGTGCTGCTGTTGTCATGAATGAAAGTGTCACTGTCAATGGTGAGAGCTAACTGGTAGAAGTTAATGACTTACAAACTGCCACTCGGAAGTACGGGGGAGGATGTCTTCTAAAACACAGGATAGAGCATATATGGGTTTCTGGAGTAATTTAATAGGAGTTTAAGAAGTGCTTCATACTACACTCTTAGTGCCCTTTATAAAGCACTTCATTTTGCCAGGTGCCAAAGTTATTAATGATGGCTGGAAGTCTTGTAGAACTTTAAAGAAGGCATAGGTCACGAATTTTTGAATTGCCCCATTGAATTTGTTTCTTCTGACAAATGCTATGGAAATGGAAATCTTTGAAATCCTCAATTAAGAGAAAGAAATGAACAGGAGACTGTGTGTATTCCAGTATATACACTTGCACAATTTTCAGTTTTCTGAAAAACTGTTTCAAATGACACTCTCCAAGATTTCTGAGGGACATATCAAGAATATATCCTGTCTATGGAAAAAAAGGATTTTTTTTTTCTGTTCTCTTACACCACCCATGGCTGTCCATGCTGAAGATGTGACTGACAAGTAAAGAAAATGAAATTACTAGGTTCTTTCATAAATAACTTTCTGTTATAAAATGTTCCTCCTTTGTCATTTCTCATGTCCACTGTAAACAGTATCCATATTTGACCCTTCAAGCTTTAGCAGTGGACATGTTGTAAATTGAGTAGAATTGGGGAGAAGAGAAGTTTGTGGCACAGCTTGACTAAAAGAAGGGATCAGTTGGTAGGACATGTTCTGAGGCATCAAGGGATCACCAATTTAGTATTGGAGGGTAAAAATCGTAGAGGGTTACCAAGAGATTAATACACTAAACAGATTCAGAAGGACGTTGGTTGCAGTAGGTACTGGGAGATGAAGAAGCTTGCACAGGATAGGGTAGCATGGAGAGCTGCATCAAACCAGTCTCAGGACTGAAGACCACAACAACAACAACAACATGTTGTAAATAGTCTTCATAGGTTTGCCACCAGATAACATTATGCAAATTCCACAATATTTCCTTGGAGCAACTGTCCGACATATTTAGGTGGTTCAACCTTCCTGGTAGTTAGATGTGACTGACGGTATCCATGTGTTGATGCCCTCTATATAGAACAGACATGTGAAAAATGCACAGGTGTGGAAATCACACATGCATTATGATTTGCAGATTGATGACGCCATACTAAAATGCCAAATCACAGAGCAGTCCTCCTGCGCATGCTGTATGCTATGTTTACTACAGTGCAGCCAGAAGTCACTCACTAAAAACTATACTAGACCAATTTTATGATGGGTCTGTTATCCCCAGCATCATCTTTCTGGGATTTCATCATTAAAGAAGCAATACATATCTATACAGCCAATAATCTCATCAATAGGGATGTGGGATTCCAACTGAGCACAGCCTGGAACCCTAGTGTGACTGCTATTAAATCACGATGAGGAAGCTAAGATTTTTCAATAACAGACCCGTCATAACATTGGTCTAATACAGTATTTAGTGAGTGATGTCTGGCCGCAGTGTAAGTAAACATAGTGTTCAGCGCGCATGCAGGAGGGCTGCTATGCGATTTTCAGCAGAGGGTGTTTTAGTATGGCGCCATCTATCTGCAAATCATAGCACGTGTGATTTCCATGCCTGTGCATTTTTCGTGTGCGTGTTCTGTATACAGGGCATCAATGTGCGGATACTGTCAGCTGCACCTAGCCACCAGCAAGGTTGAACCACCTGAAGATGTCAAACAATTGCTCCGAGGAAATATTATGGAATTTGCACAATGTCATTTGGCAGCAATCCCATGATGACTATTTACAGTATCCGTATTTTCTACCTCGAGAGTCACATGCTCGATGCATATTAGTCAGAGGCAGGCCGCGACTTCAATATGCAATATTTCTTGGAAATGAGCAAGCTACTTTGGTCTGCAGTAGAATGAAGATTTCATTCTCAAAACATCCCCGAGGCTGTGAATAAGCCAGGTCTCCACAGTATCATTTCTTCACTGGAAAGCGTCTGTGAGGTTTGAGAGGTGGAAGATGAGTTACTTGTGGAAGTAAAGTTGTGAGGAAGGGTCACGAGTGGCACTTGGGTAGCTCATTTGGTAGAGCACTTGCCCATGGAAGGCAAATGTCCGAGTTCAAGTCTCGGTCCAGCACATAGTTTTAATCAACCAGTAAGTTTCATACCTGCGCATACTCCATTGCAGAGTGGAAATTTCATTCTGGAAACTGGTGATTGATTGTATCAAAAAATTCAGAATAAAAAATTGGTTCTAATAGGGGAAACTGATAGAATTCTTGCTGATATGCCACCAATGCTTTGAAACAGAGCAAGCTGGAATATCCAATCTGTTTTTATTGCACACCTACCAATAATTAATTTTTTGTTAATTGGTATTTGATTCTGGTTTTCTATAACATATACATAGTACCAAGTTGACAGAAATATATCCAATTATTATGTACACCAATTCCATTCAGTTACATTCCAGTTATATTCGTAGATCAGTGGACTGCAAAGATGTAAGCAGTTTTCTTAAAAACCATGTTTGTTTAGTTATGCTTAACTGATAATTCTACTGTAGTACGCAATGGCAAAAACATTTGGAGCTAATAGATAGATTTAATAATGATGACACCACTCACTAGAAAGATCAACATCCCAACTTTATAGTAAGGTATTTTGCTGAAACCAACTAACTTAACTGATAATAAGTATTGAAGTTCAAATACTTCTATATTTTCCATTGCAAATTGAGCCATTAATCTTGTTAGATTCGAACTTTTACCATGATGCTTTTGTCGCTCTATATTTACTGGACTGAATAATGCCCTGAACTAAGTAATTAAACTATTAATTAAGAATTGGGTAAATTGGCATAAATGGTTATACATCTAAATATGCCACCTGTACTTGTAAATGGATTATTCTTATTCCCAATGCAAATGCATAACATGGTTGCATGATCTTTCATACTTTCCTAAACCACTACATACCCTGTAAACGAGATTACTATCACAATATGTAGTGCATCTGAATTAGTAAAATCTAACCTAGCTGTTTCTCAAATCAAAATATAGTTTACAAAATCGCAATATGTTCCTACACCAATCTTTGTGTGTCTCATATACCCCAAAATAGTCAGTCCATGGCCAGCAAGCAATCAAGTAACACCTGAGTAACATATTCACAAGAGTCCGACTTTGTAGCCATTGTGTAGCAATTGGTCACTAGTACCATTCACTCAAGATATACATGTGAGTCAGCATATTAACTTTGATATGCTGTATGATTTTGTTCAAACTTCTTTTGAACATGTGCACTGTTCCAATTCTACACAGTCACTGTGTTCTGTTAATATTGTGGTAAAAGGACTGTGGCTTCCTAGTGTGACTGTGTTGTTAATACTGTACAATTTTTGTGCATAGTAAAGTGTATGGGGATGGGATACAATTATCGGTTGAATGCTATAACTATCCCCATTAAATTCCACATAGAGATATATTTCGCATTAAGTCATATATGTGTCTACAGTTTGTGGTACAGAACGGAACTAAAAACTAACATGGAGGCTCAGCAGAGCAATTAGAGTCCAAAGATGGTGTTAATTGTGGTCGATATGACGTACTACTGGTGAGGCTTGAGTGGAGGTCATGCGGGCATCAGCGGCAGTAGTAGTCGGGGGAGTTGGCAGGAACACAACTAGGATTTCCATCTCGGTCGAGGCGGAGTGCGGAGGCGGAGTGACAGGCGGCAGGTCCACCTCATAGTAGGTTAACCAGTGGGCCTGGACGATGCGTCGACCAACCCGAGAGCAGGCGTGTGGAACGGCCTGTGGTGTGGTGCAGGCATGTCTGCCCTGTATGCAGATCAAGCCGTCCAACGAGATGAACAGGCGGATTTCTTACGAGTCACACTTGCAGGAGAGGGACGGGCTATGCACCACCCTGACATTTAACTGCCCGTTGGATGGCGAGGCCGCGGTGTCTGTTAGGAGCACAAGCACCTGGTTATCGAAGGTGATGATTGACGTGTTGTCCACATGGTGTGGTGGCACGTTGCAGCACAGGTTGAATGTGGGAGAGCGAGTCTCCTGAGACGGTGAAGTGGCGGCGAAACCCGCACATGGGGTGGATGGCGACATGCCTGGGAAACCTGCGAATGGCAGCAACAAATCATGAGCTGGAGAAAATAGTAACGTGGGATGAGACAAAGCATTTTCAGGATCAGCGGTGGAAAAGTCATCAGGAGGGTCCGACTGAGACGTCAGAGGGGTGTCGGAGTCTACGAAAGCAGGTTTGAGCCTGTGCAATGAAACAGTTTGAGGACGATCTTTAACCATAATGTCAAATGTTGTCTCGCCCCACCGGAGTACTTTAAAGGGGCCAAGGTGATGTGATTGCAGGGGTTGTCTAATGGAATCATCCCTGAGCATAACATAGGAGCAAGTGTTGAGTGCAGTTGGCATGTAAGTGTCCGGCAGGGAATGGCTGATAGGCGGGTGTAGCCGTGCATGTTTGAAGTGAGTGTGCATACAGGTAATGAAATCTGGGGAGGGGGAAAAATCCTCAGATGCTTGAGGCAGGATAAGTTCCCCTGGTAGGACTGGGTTCTCCCCGAAAACGAATTCAGAGATGGTTCCCTGTAAGTCTGGTTTAAAGGCTGAACGGAGACTGAGTAACACCCATGGAAGTACCTCAGACCAGAGGCAGTCGTGGCACCTGAGAGCAGTCTTGAGAGTGCGGTGTCACTGTTCAACTAACCTGTTGCTTTGCGGGTGGTAGGCTGCTGTATGAATTTTTTTAATGCCACAGATGTTACAGAAAATGGTGAACAGGGCAGACTCAAACTGCCGACCTTTGTCGGTGGCGATGGTGGTCGGGCAACCGAACCTGGCAATCCATGAGGAGACGAAACTCTTGGCCATGGTAGAGACTAAATCAAAGTGGCGGAAACACCAAGGGGGTGGGTCCTCGGGAAGGTTGCAGAAAGCGTCTGCTAGTAGTTTGTGATCGGTGAGGATGAAGAAAGAGTGGCCCTTGACGTTGGGGTAAAAGTGTTTGATGGCTTCATAGACCACCAGAAGTTCCCTATCAAAAGCGGAATATTTCTTCTGAGCTGTAGACAGTTTTTTAGAGAAGAAATGAAGGGGAGGAACCGTGTTACCCTTGTGTTGCTGTAGTACAGCCCCCACCGCGATGTCGCTGGTGTCCGTAGTGATGAACAGCTTGGATGACGGGTTGGGATGGGCGAGTGCCACGGCGTGAGCTAAGGAAGTTTTTAAAGCCTTGAAGGCCGCCTCCAGCATAAGTTCAGTCCAGCAAACTGGTTTAAGGCCTGAAGTCTGTTTTTGCTCGACAGTGAGTCTGTCAGCGGGGCCTGCGTGGTGGCGGCAGAAGGCAGATGCCGACGGTAGTAATTTATTGTACCCAAGAAACGTCGGAGTTCTTTGTAAGTAGCCGGAGGGGGCAGTGATGTGATGGTCTGCATGCGGGATTTGGGAGGCTGTATTCCACCTGTGGAGACGGTATAACCCAAAAATGTGACAGAGGACTGGCGCAATTGGAATTTGTCCTTGTTGACCTCGACGCCATTGGAGTTCAAGGTCTGGAGGACCTTGTATAAATGATTTTTGTGTTCCTCAGCTGATTTGCTGAAAATGAGTATGTCATCCAGTTATGCAAAGCAAAACTTGAACTGTCGTAAGACTGAGTTGATGAAACATTGCCATGTTTGTGCCACATTTTTCAGGCTGAACAGCATGAAGTTGTTTTTGGAACAAACCGAGCGGCATGATAATAGCTGTCTTTGGAATGCCTTCCAGCACTAGGGGAATCTGGTGATAGGCACATTTACAGTCAATCACACTGAAGATTGCGGCACCCGATAACATATGAGTGAAATCGTTTATGTTTGGCACAGGGTAATTGTCCATGACGGTACGAGCGTTTAAGCATCTGTATTCACTGCACATTCAAAAAGAACCATTGTGTTTGGGGACGAGGTGTGTCGGTGAAGTCCAGTTGCTGTCCAACGGTGGTAGAGTACCAGCCTCCAAAAGTTCGTTAATGTGCTGCTGAGCCACGCACAACTTAATGGGGTTGAGGCACCTAATCCTGTGCCTAATAGGAGGGCTGGCAGTGGCAATTATCTTGTGTGTCATTCTGTCAGTGATGGAAGAAACTAAGAACTGCACACGAGACTGAGTAACATCCTGACGTGAAGTTTTTGTACAAGTGGGGCACGACGAGGCGTAACCATTAGCACGAGTGGGAAAAGGCAGCATGAAAATCACATAATCACATGCCTATTACGTGAGCACGGTGTGCACCTGTTTGGAGAGGTTGGCAGTGTGCGCAGCATGGAGTAGGTCGGGCCGCGAAGCAACTGTCTATTGTAAGCCTTGCCTTGGATAACAGGCATTGGCGGGAGAGGCATTGACATTGCATGGGGAACAGTGATGGCCACCGAGTCACGTGGTTGGTGTGCGAGAGAGGAGGAATGTTTATCAACACGGGGGGTGGCTGCCTGCATGGTGGGTGTGGTTCTATCGTGTGTGCGACTGTCATTTGAAGCACCGTTTGAAACACATGGTTCTAAATGTGGCAAGCACGCCAGGGGTGCAGTGTCTACCGGACGCGAGTCGTCACACACAATTAATGTTTTTGGACTAACCTGCTGAGTGTCTGAGCTGGTGTATGCTGGAGAAACAAGGTTAGATGGCAGCACTGTGGACTGCAGTTTCAGCAGCAAGGTATGAGCCACGACGAGCTTGTTGTAAGTGTGTGCTATTCGTTGTTTCAACTTGTTGTTTCCCTGGCAGAGTTGTGCTGCTGGGTCGTACTCTGACAGTAGGTTAGTGATGCAGGTCACAATGTCACCCGCGAGGGCAGAGCACTCACATACTAAATCACATGTCGCGAGAGAAACAGAACGTGGAACATGAGTGTGGGACCACAGTAGCTGAGTGTTAGTGGGCTAGTGTAGCACCGAGCCCTGAACCATATTCGGAGAGAGTTTGTAATAGGACAAAAAATCCATACCGAGAATTGGTTCATCGATGTCGGCAATATAGAAAGTCCACAGAAAAAACAGAGCAGGTGATAGGTGCACCATAACTTTGACAGAGCCTGAAGTTTGTAATATTGATGCGTTGACAGCTTGCAGAAGTGACCTTGTCAGTGAAAAGACGGGGGGAGCCATTGATGTAGGTATGATAGACACGTCAGCACCAGTGTCGACTAGGAAAATGAGCCATGACAAAATGTTAGTCACGTATAAATGACCGCTCAGCCGGGCGGACGAGTGGACGGAGTGCAATATATGGGGATGCCTGTGAGGTTCCCTGCAGGGCTCAGTGTCTTTTAGGTCCTGTGGTTGGCTTGGATGCTGGCAAGGTAACCGGCACTTCTTAGCGTTATCGCTGAAAACATTGTGGTACCAGCAGTACGGATGTGGTGGTGGTGGTGGTAGTGGTTGTGGTGACTGCGGCAGCGGAGGAGGCTTGTCCTTGTCGGTTTTTTCTGGCATGTATACCGGCGCATATGGTGCATGGGCGATCATGGAATGTTTGGACAATGGAGAGAGTGAGCAGATACTGGCAGGTGGTGTAGAAAGCATGGATCTGGAGTGAGCTCTGCCTCTGCCAGCAGACAGCTGGTAAACAGGAGCAGTCGGTAACTCGTATGACCAAAGTTTAAGTTCTTCTTAAGTGAGCATGGAGAATTGTGAGCACTAAAATGTTCTTGATTAGTTTGCCAATGAGGCAAAACTGGAACAGGTCATGGTTGATAGTGGCCGGGTGCATTTTGCAATAATGGCGGTGCTGCATATGGCACGACAGTAATTGTTGCAGTTCGTTGAGAGTCAAAGTATGTATGCGAATGTAGATCACTTTGAGCATTATACGATCAATCAGTAGGTACACAGTTATGAATATTATTCACTTCGCACTTCACATGTTGGCAAGCACAGTCCGGTGACACAAAACCTGAGTCCATTGTTTGTGTTAGTTGTGTAGTACTTTACTGTTGTAGAGTGAAAAAGTTTTAAGTTAACATGGCTGGAGATCGCGAATCACTGTGAATTAATGTAGAACCAGTGAAGGAATGAAGACATCCGGTGATCATAGCTGTGCATCCAAATCTTCGAACAAAGCATTGGGTGAGGAAGCCATGGCATCGTGCACATAACCTTTTGATTTACAACACCCGGTGCGGAAGTTGTGGAACATGCAGAAACTTCAGGGTCACCAGTAAGGGGAAGGGATACGATTATCGTTTGAAGGCAATAACTATCCCCATTAAATTCCACAAAGAGATATATTTCGCAGTAAGTCATATATGTGTTCACAGCTTGCAATACAGAACAGAACTAAAAACTAACATGGAGCCTTGGCAGAGCAATCAGAGTCCAAAGATGGTGTTAATCGTGGTCGATACGACCTATTGACGCCACAAGTGGTTGTACCTACTTGCTTATACTGTAACATTTTATGTGAAACTGGATCTGATCTTTGTAATCTTTTTGATGATAAATGTGGATAAAGTGATCTTATTCGAAAATTTGTGCAGTGTACATCATTAGTACAGTTTCTGGCAATCAATATACAGCTGTTCTATAAGACTTTGACTGTCTAGACTACAAGGGCTTAATCAACAATGCCACGATGTGAGGATATCTCCCTGTGCTGGTATGGTAAAATTGACTCACACCTGCAAGTATAGTGATATGTGGCAGAAATTACAAACTTGTCAACAGTGAAAGTAAAGTTGAAAGTGACTGGGAAAGCTAGGGGTCACGTACAGAGTAGATAAAACAGTGTACATAACATAAATAACTTGAGGCAAAGTCAAATATGACACTGCACTGGCAAATAGCACATGGACATAATGATAGGGGGTTCACCATTCTTCAACCAATAAGAAGAAATGACTGTTACCTAAGAACCCATCATGTTAGCCTTATGTTTTTCTCTCACACATATTTTTTCTGCAAATTTTATGATATCTTTGATATTGTCATTTACGTGGCATAGCACAGTACCTTAAAATTTCAAATATTGGCTCAGGCCTAAGAGATAGATAGTTTTCCAGCAAATTGTGCTGATTACAATATATCAGTAATTTCAGATTTTTTTGTCATTGTTCATACATAAACACATGACCAGTACTGACTTCCTGATAAAGGAAGACATCAGAGCTGTAGAAATACGTGAATTATTTATAAAACCAGTGATGAAAATATGTGCATTCTTTTAGTTTTGAAGTACTTAAAATCTTAAGAAATAGAATAGCATATTTAGGCAAAATAGCTGCCATAATTCTACAGAAATTATTACCATATTGGAAAATTTATGTTCAAATGAATTCTCATGTATTACATCTAAGAACACATGATGAAGCAAGCTGGGAAAATTTTACTTCCCTCTTGTTTTGCCATCTGCCTCCTTAAATTCGTTTTTTCACTTGTAACTAATTATGATTAACATACATGAGTATAACCTGCATTTTCATAAAAGAGGAAGGTTGGCCCCAAGTTTTAAAGAATATAACAACAGATCTAATTTTGTGCTTAGCTTTATGTATGTAATTGATTTTCTAATTTATTTTGACTATTCATAGTTAGTATCTTTTGTTATAGTGCTAAATTGATAACTGTTTCATAACTAAATTCTATTGTTGACTTATAAACAAATATAATTTCTGTACTAATTATAAACATTTGGAGGAACAACTAATTGTATTCTTAAAGGATCTATTTGGCTCTATTTGAAAACTTGTTAGCAAAGCCAGCCCTTAATTAATTCCAAAGTAATTAAAAGTTTTGTCAGAATTATTGTTTGCATAACTATATATGTTAATTTCATGATGTAAACAAATAATTCAGCCTAGTCCTGGTAGTAGAAGAAACTGTTAAAAGGAACAAATTTTTTAATGTCATCAATTAATTTAATGAGTTAAGTTTTAATTGTAATTTCTGTAAATTTAACTTCAAACAATGTGTAGTTTCAGCACCTATTATTGTGAGGATATGTAAGGGCTCGAATTTTGGTCACAAGACAATCAGTCTATGGCTGAGTTTCAGACGAGAAACCTGTGTTAGTTAGAACAACAACAATGCATCAACTTAACAGTGAAATAAGTGTTACACCAATAGGCCATGTGTTAAAGCAATGACAGTGTTTGTTCCGTATGTACCTGATTATTCTGAAATAACTGTGAATTGTGTGGTTATGCTTTTACTGGTCGTTGATGTTCAACAGGAAACTCTTGTAGCAGTATGTGGATGTTCGCCAGCTAACTATTAATGAGGCTTGTGGGAAGTTAGAACAGGCCATATATAACTGTGTATGATTGGCAGGTTGTGAAAAGTGAAAGTAAAAGGCTGTGAAATGCAACTGTGCATCTGTCGGCTACATCATTTACAGTAGACCGTACTGCATGCCCACCCCCCCACCCCCCCTATTTTTTCAGCCAGTATGTCGACACTGAGGACAACAAATGAAAAAAAAGTAGGGTAACTGCTAAAAACAGACCTGATTTTGATCTAGCACCCATTATTAATTAAGACACAAACAAATAACAGATGATGACTTTGAGCAGGCATTGATTGAAATCAATGGGGAAAGTAGAACATTTGCACTAGACCATGACTCAAACCTGGGTCTTGTGCTTACTAGACAGATGCTCTGACCACTAAGCCATCCAGCCACAGTGGTCTAAGCAGCATCCTCTTACAGCCATCATCTGTAATTACTTTGTGTCATTATTAGTTTACCCAGAAATGTAAATATTTGATTGCAGTTAGTGAAGATTGGGCAAGCAACAAGAGAAAAATTCAGCTTTAGGTATTGTAAACTCATGAAAAATATAGATTGCTATTCATCGAAAGATGACACATTGAGTTGCAGACTGGAACAATGAAAAGACTGTTCCACATTTGGCTTTAAGACAGAGCTTTCTTCAGAAAGGAAAACACACACATTCACATGAGCAAGCACATCTCAGGTACACGTGACTGCTATTTCTGGCTGCTCTACATGAATTATTTACAGAAGAATAGAAAAACTGGTACAAATTGATCCCAGACAAGATCATTTTGGATTCAAGTAAATGGTAGGAATACATGAAGCAATACTGACTCTATGACATTCCTTAGAATATAGGTCAAGGGAATGCAAACCCACATGTATAGCTTTTTAAGAATCGGAGAAAGCTTTTGACAATGTCAGCTGGGATATAGTGTTTGAAATTTTGAAGGTAGCAGGGCCAAAATACAGAGAACAAAAGGTTATGCACAACTTGTACAAAAATCACACAACAGTTACAAGAGTCAAGGGACATGAAAGCCGCACAGCAGTTGAGAAGGGAGTGAGACAGGTATTTAGCCTATCCTTCATATTATTCATTCTGCACACTTAGCAAGCAGTAAGGTACCAAAGAAAAATTTGGAGAATGAATTAAATTAAAAAAAAAAAAAATGACATGTTCCACATCCACGAGGATCTCCTCAGCACGGATCTATGGAACGAAAACTAATCTAATCTAATCTAAATCTAGGGGAAAGAAATAAAAATGTTGAGGTTCACTGATGACAGTGTAATTCTGTCAGAGGCAACAAAGTACTTGGAAGAACAGTTGAATGGAATGGGCAGTGTCTTGAAAGAAGGATATAAGATGGGAATTAACACAATAAAAACAAGGATAAAGGAATGTAGACATATTAAATCAGGCAATGCTGAGAGAATTAGATTAGGAAAGAAAACACTAAAAGCAGTAGATGAATTTTGGGTAGCAAAATAACTGACAATTTCTAAAGTAGAGGGGACATAAAATGTAGATTGGAAATGGCAAGAAAAGCCTTATTGAAAAAGATAAATTTGCTAACATAAAATATAAATTTAAATATTAGGAAGTCTTTTCTGAATGTATTTATTTGGAGTGTAGTCTTGTATAGAAGAGAAAAGTGAATGATTAATGGTTCACACAAGAAGAGAATAGTAGCATTTGAAATGGGGCACTACAGAGGAATACTGAAGATTAGCTGTATAGATCATGTAATCAATGAGCAGTTACTGAATGGAATTGTTGAGAAAAGAAATTTGAAGTATAATGTGACTAAAGGAAGGGACTCATTGATAGGAAACATTCTGAAACATCAAGGGATCATAAATTTAATACTATAATACTGGAGAGAAGTTGGGGTGAGGGGGGAGGGGGGGGGGGGGGGCTAAAATTGTAGAGGGAGATCGAGAGAGGAAAAAGTAAGCAAGTTCAAAAGGATGAAGGTTTAGTAGTTATTCAGTAATGAAGAAGCTTGCAGAGGGTAGAGTCGCATGGAGAACTGCTTCCCACCAGACTTTTGACTGAAGATCTCACTAACACTCTTTTTCTCCACATCTTGTAGAATTGCATGGTTTTGGGGGTTTGAAGGTGGCGATTGTTGGATATTAGAAACAATGCTAATCCTTAACTGTGACAGTTGATGTCTGATTTTCACTAGCTTGCTGCTTTCATTCCCTCTAAGTTTTGTGTAAAGCCAAGTTTTCATATACTGAATCAGAGCATTCAACCTTCACATCTGCTTACATCTGTTCCCACCATAGGCAGCTGTTTCTTTAATGAGCAGTACAAGTCATGCAGCTCTTTTGTTGGCGAGGTGTAGGAATCTATTGATGTCAGAGCTATAGAAACAGATGGTCTGCTGATAATACTAGGTATGGAATTACCACTGTTGCTATGAGGGAGTATTCAATCTGTTGAACTGGCACACAAGTGGAAGTCAAGTAAAAAACTGGCACCTGACTGTCATTCATTAACATGTCCTATTTCAACTGTGCAATTGGTAGGTACTGTACAGCCTAATAGGTGTGCCTTTTTCTGCCTGGAGCCATAGAAGGGATCCCAAGGTATGAGACGGAGCAACTGTCTTCAGGTCTATGCTTACTTAAGAGCTCAAGCCAAAAATAGAATACTGATCTGTATCTCTGTTGAGGATTTATGATCTTGCATGTCTTTAGAAAAGGGAAGCACACAGGTCTGACTCACATGCTTAAGACACAGGCATTTTTGCATCTTATAACAACCTCAGAAGCTTACTGGAGGTTTTGATCAGTGTTTTGGGTGTGAGCATTGTGTAATACACCTGTGAGCAATTGCTCTAAAATGTAAATGAAACCAACATCAGCATGTCACTGCTAGCTGTGGTTGTAACCCTGAGTAATGCGAGCTATGGGCCAGTCTGCCAAGCACAGCTGATTGCAAGGAATCTTGAGAGATGTCTGTTGTTTACATAGGGTGGCAGTGTCATGTTCCTCTGGATATGTTTGTCTCACTTTGGCTGTTAGACACTGTGATGAGGTGCATAATAGCCACTGCTGCTGTAGGTTGTTGATGGCTCCCACATAGTAATGGTCTTGATCCAGAAGTGCAAAAATCTGGTCAGCGATCCAAAATTTGTTCTCACATATTGCACCCTCATTTTAAACCAAAGAAACCTGGATTTGATGAGGTAACTTGCCCACAATGTATCCACTAATTTCTACAGATGTCACCAAAACTGGACAGGTGTTGAGCCACAGATATTTTCTGTAAAAACCACCTGATAAACTTGTTGGTCCGAGGATTTGGACAACCATTACAGTAAGACTGTCTTTGCTGTTCCAAACTTGTGAGTGATTGGAGGTGACTGGATGACAAAGTTTTAGGCATATCTGATTT
Organism: Schistocerca nitens; assembly: GCF_023898315.1. NCBI lineage: Eukaryota > Metazoa > Arthropoda > Insecta > Orthoptera > Acrididae > Schistocerca > Schistocerca nitens. The sequence continues at coordinate 93,556,095 of NC_064622.1, forward strand.
TTTTAGAGACCGTTTATAAATTCAAATTGAAACAAATGAGCCTTTGGTCACAATTTTTAGTCTTATTAACCAGGTTCCAACACTTCTAAGAGTGCCTTCATCAGTACGATGGATGATGTCTCTGATGGTATACATATAGCCACCAATACAGCAAACAAAGAGGAAAATTGTGACACATCATTGACAATGCTGGGGTAGTCTGAATAGTCTGTAATGGCAAACTAAGTCTGGGTGTTCAAGTTGAAATAATGGTGATTTAGGAAACAAACACCATGGTGTAGGAACATCAGTGACATTGTGTCCGTTTGGTACTAGGTTATGTGATCAGGGTGTGTTGTCATATGGAACCACATTCATCAAGCATGGAGCATGAGATTAACCATAATTGTTTTTGTGTGTCCTGGCAAGCTGGATTCCACATGAGGGAAGAAACAATTTCGTCTGCTCAATTACAGGCAAAGAAGCACAGGTGAATATGAATGGCACATGATCTTGGTAGTTAAATTTCACATGATAATCTGGTTGAGGCACATGAATACAGTTTTGTACCAAGGTAGTATGATCTCATTGATGAAGGCAGCAAGATCAAAGGCTTCTGCCACACTAATTTGTTGTGAGTGTTCCACACAACTGGCCCCCAAGTGAGAGGAGAAACATAATCAGTCTCACTTTTCAGCTTGCAAATAATCTGCTCAGTCTCATCTGTCACACATTGTAACCCACTAAAATCAGAATTTGGTTGTGCAAAAAGGTCCCTGCAATTTCTGTCTAATTTCATGATTCAGTGTTTGATGAGAACAGTATTGGGCTTTATTGACATGCTGATAATTCAGCATGCCTGTTGTAGGTCACCAGTGTGGGAAATTCCAAGCAGATGAATAGGTGCACTAACACTTACATGCTGTTGTAATGAAATTAAACCGCTTTGTTAGCATAAACTTCATGAAAAATTCATTTGAGCTTAATGCAGATACCATGAACGTACTAAACAAGCAACTTGAACCAAAGACGTAAAAGTACGCATTTTGTTCCTTAGGCTCTGATTTCAGATGCAACATTGACAATTGCAAGTCATTGTCTCCACACTTTTGTAGGGGATGGAAGGTATTTTCAACCCTGTAATTCATTTGAAAAGATCAGAATTTCTGGATTTACCAACTTCTACTCAAAGTCTCTGATATTATGTTTTTACTATTGTTCAGCCCTGTCAGAGAACACTACACGTTCAGTTTATTTGTTGATACTTTTTAGTTATCAGTATATTTTTCTTTAGTGTACTATTACTTGAAGCAAAGGGTGCTCATTACTGGGGGAGGGGGAAGAGGGGGGCAAGGGCGAGAGGTGCTGCCCCCTCCTCTCCCACCATCATTTTTCAAGAAAATGATTTTAATGTTGGTATTACACAGGTTTATTTTAATGTGATAGAAAATAATATGTGTACCAGTATGTAGTAAACAACCCTTCAAAATATTAATAGTTCATCCAGTTTCTTCTTTAAAACATCATAAATTTCATTTATTACTCCAGTGCCACCTTAACTCACATAGACGATATTTCATATTAAAACTAAGTTTGTTTACACACAGCTACACTTCATTATCTACTGATGTCTATTTTCTGTCTGAATTCTTCCTTACAAACCTGATGGCTATGTAAGTGTGGAGGGACTCCACTCAGGATGTATTCTGAATAATGTTGTGATACTCTGTTCATTGATGCATTTGTTTTATTTACTACTTTATGTACACTTTAATTACACTCGAATTAACACATGTATAGCAAACAATGAAGCAACTAGACTATAGAATAAAAGATAAAGATAAAAGACAATATACTTTGCCAAAGAATGAGAATGTTTTTAATAGAAGAACTGTAATCTACACTGGGAAAAGTTCCCACAGAGCCCCCCTCCATGTAGTGCAGAGGACCAGGTGCCTAGGATATAGTCATTGAGGTGAGGAGGTAGTCGGTGAGTGTGCTCATAATGGGATTGTGGGTGGTTGTTCTGCAAAGGGGATGTCACAGCTAGTGGTGGAGGTGGGGAAGCAGGTGGCAATGCTCTAGCGGTGTCACCGAACAGTGAGATGTGTTTGAGTGCTGCTGCGCATCCTTAGATGTGAATGTGCTGTCTGTGCCCTAGGCATTAGTGGTGTCCTGTAAGATGTAGTTAGGTTTAAGTCAATGGATCAAGACAGTTGTAGAGTTGTCATGAAGGAATAGATCAAAGGTGTTGACACCTCTCCTTTGGACTTTGTGAGGGCTGGATTATGGTGGTTGGAGAGCTGCCTGTACTGTGTCATTATGCAGCATTATGAACTTGCAGGTTGTGAGGGCCTTATGAATGAATGTCTTATGAGTTCCATGGTGTTGAGGAGGTCCTGTTCTAATGTGTGAGAGGTGCTGTTTCACACGGCTGATTGGGGTTGGTAACTGATTCACATTCAGAAGTTCTGCAGGCTCATGAAACTCCACCGGTAGGTTCAAAGGCTCCCTATATAAAATCTCCGCCAATGCCTGCAAGTCTTCTTTAAAAGCTGAATGAACTCTTAGCAGTAGGCAAGATAATGCTTCTGTGCACACACCCCAGTGACACATTAGCGCCACCTTAAAAGTGCAATGCCACACACGACCAGCCCATTGCTCTGCCGATGGTAGGTTGTGGTGTTACAAGCGCTTCACTCCACACAGTTTCCATATTTCATAGAACAGGGTTGACTCAAACTGATGGCCCTTGTTCATGGTAATAGTGACCAGACATCCAAAGTCATAGATCCAAAATTGTATAAAGGCCTTAGCTGTGGCTTCTACCATAACACCTCCTATGGGCACTGCCTGTACCCACAGTGCAATGCAGTCAATTGCTGAGAGTATGTATTTATATCCTTCAGACTCTGAGACTGGTCCAGCTAGGTCCAGATGAACATGCTACAGTCTTACTGTGGAACATGATGATGTCCAGGTGACAGATTTGCATGGTGCCCTGTTTGCAGTCATGTTTCAGATGTGGCCATATGAAACTGTCTGTGACTAGTTTGGTAGAAGGTCAAATTCTGGGATATCACAAACAGTGAAGACTATGGAAATGTGATGTTGCACTGAAAGTGGAACCAGTGGGCGAGCTCTCCCTTACGATAAATCACACTAGATCTGTTTCTCAGATCCAGGAAGAGAGCAACATCTGAAAATCAGACCAGTCAATTAATACTGCATTAACACTTGCATTTTTTGGTCATGTTCTTGACCTGAAGTGAGGTCATCATAGTATGTTTATATTTGTAGACAAAGCATTTATTTGAGATAAGTAGTCCACCACTAAGTTCTCAGCACCCTTAATGTGCTGAATGTCGATAGAGAATTAGCTGATATAGTATAGGTGGTTAGATTAGATTAGATTAGATTTACTTTCATTCCAATTGATCCGTAGTGAGGAGGTCCTCCAGGATGTGGAACATGTCAGAAAAACAACAATACATGACAAATATTTACAACTAAAACAAATAAGCTAATGTACCATTCCACAGGTCCCAAGTGGAATGATCGTCATTTTTTAATGAACACTAAGAGACATTTTACAAATACTAATGCACTGAATTTAAAATAAAAAAGTTTTTTATTTATTTATAAGGTAATAAACATGTAATACACCTACTGTAATACTTATTTACAATGAACACATTACTGCACTGAAATGGTGCAGAAGTTAGATTATACTTACATACACACACACACACACACACACACACACACACACACACACACACAAATTTTCAATGAACACATTACTGCACTGAAATTGTGCAGAAGTTATGTTGTACTTATATACAAATCAGTTGGTTTTACTAAGAAATTCATCAATGGAGTAGAAAGAGTTGGTCACCAATAAATCCTTTAGGCTTCTCTTAAACTGAATTTCATTGGTTGTTAAGGGGCTCTGGAACGCCCTATACTTGCAATGTTAAAATAACGCTTATAAATTACATCTTTCCTCACAAAGTATTTGAGGTAGGAAGTTGAACTTTTTACAGATTATTTATTGGAATATGGGCTACAACTTAACACAGGGATTTTACAAAATTTCAGTTCAGTTATTAAAGATGATTTTTTTTCAATTGTAATGAAAATTCACAACATTTTTTTGCAATTTTTTATTTATATATTCAAAAATATACTTTTTTGGAAAAAGGCTGTGTTAAATTATGCAGAAGGTACTGTGTAACATTTACTGAAAGTTTGAAACAAATATGTTTGGAAGATCCTTAGAAAACATGCAATTAGTATGAGAAAATAAAAGTTTTGGGAATCGAGCGACAAAGATTGGATTAACTTTTTAGTGCATTCCAGGTCCATAGGATGGATTATCTTCATCCTCTGCAAACTCCTCCTCCAGCTTCCTCTTGTTCCTACTCCTGTTTACTCTTGCTTGTATTTCTAGACTCTTTACAGCCCTGTCTGCAGCCCGAAGGCGTTCCTTGTCTAAAGCAAGCATCGCTCGTACCATGTTAGAACCTATCTTCATTCCCATATTCCTAAATACCTTGCACCTTACAATGTTGCCATCATTGAAAGTCACAACAGCATCATACACACCAAAGTGAAGTGTTTCTATTCCAACAAATACAGTCTTGGGGATTCTCGACCATATAACACTATTTACACTTTCATTGGGGTTTTGAGTTTTTTCGTGAATACACTTTTTCAACAGTTCAGGTGCTGCTAAGTCTCTGAAAATAGGTTTTATCACCTCCATTATTGCATGAGGCAGACTATGCTTATGAGTGTACACTTCACCAGTTAGCAATTCTTTGTTATATTTACACCAACTGTCTTCTTCTTTGGGACACAAGCTATGTTGGGGATTTTCATCGGTTGAAGAAGTATGAAAAAAAAAGAGCCCAAACAGCCTTCTTCATTTCGTCGACACTTTGTGTATTTTGCCTAATAGCCATTCCATAATAGTTCTGTATTTTGTCAATTACACTGTCAGTTAACCTTCCCTTCCCATCCAACCCTTTACCATCACTGAGTTTTTGTTTTTTGTACGAAGCTTTCAGTCGCCGAAGTCTTGTTCCCATTCACTTCTGTACGTGTCCAATACACTCAAATTTCTGCACTACAACATCATCACCATAGGGCTTCAGTCCTTGAACATGTTTGAAACTTTTAGAATTACCATCACCAAGGTAATTAACATATCGCACTTTATCACACGCCTCAGAACGCTGGAATATACTGGCAACACCAGCCACTTCCATTCCTCCACTACTGCCACTATAGTTAGCTTTGCAATTATTTTCATGTGTACCTTTATATTTTTGTGGACATCTACAATACTTTGATATTACTGCTACATCTAAAACTTTCCCTGTATACATACTGGTGGCAGATACTACACCATGAAGAGATGTGTGTCCCCGTTTATGCCAGGTACCATCGAACGCTGCAGTCAAATCTCTGTTACCATTATTTTCCATTACTGCCTCTTCCACAGCGTTCTTCATAGATTCTATACAGACATCTTCTACTTTAGACCCTATTAATTTATTATAGGTCGTAAACTTGGTTGGGGGATTTGGAAGATTCATGATGCCACAGAAAATTGCACCTGCAGTAGCACCCTTACCAACTGAACGCAAGGAATAAACAAATCTAATGTTGTGTTCATAGATTTTGCTACCATTTTCTTCAGTTGCAGTTACTGCAACACTGTTCCAAAAGGTGGTCATGTATGAACACTTATCACATTTCAGTTGTATTTCACTAGCAAGTCCTACGTGCTTTATTATGGAGAGTTCCAGACCAACTTCACTACAATGAATACATCTTACACAGTTTGAAAAAATTCCTTTGAGAACCGACATATCAAATATTTCATTCACATCTGATTCGCCCATAAAACATTCATAGTTTTCACTCATTGAACCAAGCTTCTTCTGTGAAGTATTTTCTTTCCCACTTTGACTGCTATGGGCAGGTGTACTTGAGAGGTTGGGTTGTTGTGGGGAAGAAGACCAGACAGCGAGGTCATCGGTCTCATCGGATTAGGGAAGGACGGGGAAGGAAGTCGGCCGTGCCCTTTGAAAGGAACCATCCCGGCATTTGCCTGGAGCGATTTAGGGAAATCACGGAAAACCTAAATCAGGATGGCCGGACGCGGGATTGAACCGTCGTCCTCCCGAATGCGAGTCCAGTGTCTAACCACTTGTACTTGAGAGGTTAGGTTCACTCACTTGGTTATCGTCTTTATTGTTTACAGTAATAACACATACCTTTGGCTTTCCAACATTTCTCCTTTTCTTAAAAGCCTTCAGAGAATTTCTAATAACTTTACTTTTACTCATTATTATACTTCAACAAAACAGAGACTCAAGAAACAGAATTAATTACGAATATTTTCGAGATAACGACAGAGTAAATAAACATGAAACAATCGACAATCACACCAGTGATATATATTGAACCATCACAGGTTAGCCACAACACGTGCTTTATCTCACATCACTAAAATGTACCTGATGAACACGGACGTTAATAATAACACCATTTGACAGCAGTTTAACAGCGCCACAGTGGGTCACGCCCATGTAGAACACATTTCAAAAAAAAATTTAAAAATAGTTGTAGTCTTCGGAATTGAATAAATTATATATCTATTAAAAGGTAATAGTCTGCAGATTCAGAAAACGCAAAAAAAGTAAAAATTGAACTTTTCATGATTTTGAGCCTTTCTGGAGCCCCTTAAGCTTTTTATGGCTGCTGGCAAGTTATTGAAAATGTGTGTTCCTGAATAATGCACACCTTTTTGCACTAGACTAAGTGACTTTAAATCCTTGTGAAGATTATTCTTATTCCTAGTATTGATTCCATGAATTGAGCTGTTGGTTTGAAAAAGTGGTATATTTTTAATGACAAATTTCATCAAGGAATAAATATATTGGGAAGCAGTAGTTAGTATCCCTAGTTCCCTAAACAGGCTTCTGCAGGATGTTCTCGAGTTCACACCACATATAATTCTTACTGCACGTTTTTGTGCCCGGAAAACTTTAGCTTGGCTTGATGAATTACCCCAAAAAATAATCCCATATGACATTATGGAATGAAAGTAAGCATAGTATGCCAGCTTTTTCATTTTTATATCCCCTGTGTCTGACAAAATTCGCATTGCAAACAGAGATTTGTTAAGACGCTTCAGCAGTTCTGTGGTGTGCTCCTCCCAGTTGAATTTATTATCAAGCTGTAATCCCAAGAATTTAACACTGTCCACTTCTTCTATCTTCTTGTCATCGTATGTTAGACATATACCTTTGGGACACCCCTTACAAGTTCTGAACTGCATGTAGTGTGTTTTTTCAAAGTTTAGTGACAAAGAATTGGCTAGGAACCAGTGATTAATGTCCACAAATATTTTATTGGCTGATCTTTCTAAGACTACACTTGATTTGCTATTTATTGCAATGTTTGTATCATCGGCAAACAAAACAAACTTGTCATCTGGTAATGTTACTGATGAAAGGTCATTGATATACACAAGAAAAAGTAAGGGCCCCAAAATGGAACCTTGTGGGACCCCACATGTAATTAGTTCCCAGTTGGATGATGCCTGATGGCTTGATACATGTCTCTTTCCTAATGACACCCTCTGTTTCCTGCCAGAGATATAAGATTTGAACCATTTTGCAGCATTTCCTGTTATACTATAATATTCTAGTTTACTTAAAAGGATATTGTGATTTACACAGTCAAATGCCTTTGACAGATCACAAAAAATACCAGTTGCCTGCAATTTTTTGTCTAATGAATTAAGCACATTTTCACTGTAAGTGTAGATAGCCTTCTCAATATCAGAACCTTTTAGAAATCCAAACTGAGACTTTGACAGTATGTTATTTGAGATAAGATGGTTATAAAGACGACTGTACATTACTTTTTCGAAAATTTTTGAGAATGCTGGCAACAGTGAAATTGGACGGAAATTTGATGCTATTTCTTTAACTCCCTTCTTAAACAGTGGCTTAACTTCAGCATATTTCAGCCATTCAGGAAATATTCCACTAATAAACGACTGGTTACACAGGTAGCTTAATATGTTACTTAGCTCAGAATCACATTCTTTAATTAACTTTGTTGATATTTCATCATACCCACTAGATGTTTTTGATTTTAAAGATTTTACGATGGACATTATTTCTGTTGGGGTAGCGAGGATCAAATTCATATTATGGAAGTTACTTGAAGTGTCTGGTCTAAGGTAATCCATAGCAGCACCTACCGAACCTGACAACCCCATATTTTCAGTAACAGTTATAAAATGTTTGTTAAAAAGTTCTGCAACACTATACACATCTGTCACCAATGTATCATTTACTCTTAATGCTATTTGTTCCTCTTCATGTCTGGCTGTACCTGTCTCCTCCTTCACTATATCCCATATTGTCTTTATTTTGTTATCTTATATGACTATCTTTTCCTTGTAATATATTTGCTTTGACATCCATATTACAATCTTTAATATTTTGCAGTATTTCTTATAATGTGCTATAGCATCAACACTGGAAATGTTTCGGATTGACAGATACAGTTTTCTTTTTGTTTTACAAGATACCCCTACTCCTCGAGTAATCCATGGCTTCTTTGTAGACTTTGCTCTAACCTTGGCTTATATTTTTCATTCATGCCATGAGCACTGTAAACATCAGTCTAGTGAATGTCTCTGAGGAGTGTCCTAAAATAATCAATTTTTGGCTTACTGATTACCCTCTTGAGCTCAGATTTAACATATTTTATATCCTGTTCAGTATTAACATTTAACAGAAGGAACTGCATGTCATGGTCTGAGAGGCCATTGACTATTGGTTTTGTAATATAATTTTGTTCATTGGACTTTTCTATAAAGGTATTATCAATGGCTGTTTGTGAGCAAGTGGCTATCCTAGTGGGGAACTTTACTGTGGGAATTAAGTGGAATGATAGTGTTACTAACTCAAATAAGTTCTTATTGGGAGAGTCTTTAAGGAAATCTACATTGAAATCACCAGCAACCACCATTTCTTTGTTTTTGGTTGTTAAATGGGCCAGTACAGCTTCAAGGTGGTTTACAAACAGATTAAAGTTACCTGCAGGTGCTCGATATACACTTAATATTATGAAGGATTTTTTGTGAAAATCTAATTCTGTTGCACATGCTTCCATATGCTGTTCTAGGCAAAATTTATGAATGTCTATGTTCTTAAATTTATGACAGTTCCTGATGAATGTGGCAACTCCTCCTTTCTCCATTTCTGAACTACAAAAGTGAGATGCTAACCTAAACCCTGTAACACTTAAAAGTTCTATACCAGTGGTCACATGATGTTCAGAGAGGCAGATTATGTCAGCTGGGTTTGAAGACTCTAATTCATCTAAGCAGATAGTTAATTCATTAATTTTATTTCTCAGTCCTCGAATATTTTGATGCAATAAAGATAGCTGAGATTTCACATTGACTGAGTTAAAATTGGGTGGAGTTAAAATATCTGCTGACACTTGAAAATTCTTAACCAATGGCTGTTTATGCTGATGTAATAAGCTGGAATTATGTTTTTTGATTTCTTTCTCAAACTGAAGGTTTGTCTCAGTTCTAACCTCTCTTAAAATTTGCTTTCTTTCTGTCCTCCCTACCCTAAAAAAGGGTCTTTTCTGAATCCTATAACCACTGGTATTTTACCACTCATGACAGTGCCTCCCCCATTTAACTTTCCTGCTATTTCCCCAGCCAATTTACCCTTCCCCTTCCTGTTGAGGTGAAGGCCATGCCTAGTATAATCCCACCTACTGAGAGAATCAACATGAACCACACCAATGTGTGACCCCGCACCCGACATGAGCAGCCATTCCAGCTCAAAATTAACTCTCTTGACAGAAGAGTTCAAATGAGGTCGGTCATGGCGCCCAAGAACAGATACAAACTCAACACTAGTAAGCTTCGATGCTGATGCAATCTTCACCAGGTCACACTCTATACTGTACCCAGGATCTCTGTCAATACTGTTACCTGCCCCACTCACTATAACCACGGTGTCTTCCTTAGTGAAATCTTTGCAAAGTGATCCTAAATCCTCTGTCACCTGCTCCAGACCAGCACTAGGTTTAAAAAAATTGGTGACCTGGTATTCTGATCCTAGTTCATCCTGCAAAAGTTGGCCAACACCTCTTCCATGGGAACTACCTAACAACAACACTTTCTTTCTCTTTACTGATTTCTCTACATTCTTACTTTTCAATTTGCTGCTGAAAGTTTGTTGTGCCCTGTCTACACCTGCAACTGCTTGAGGCTCACCAGCTTCTAACTGAAGCAACAGGTCAAATCTATTTTCCACATTCACCATAAAGCTGTCAGACAAAGTTCTAGGTCTGTTCCTCCTGTTGCCTGTTGCCACTTCCCACCTCTCTTTACCCTTCTCCCTCCTTAACCTGTCAAGATCTCCCCTGGCCTTGTCTAAGTCAGCCTGAAGGGCGGCAATTTTCCCCTCCTGTTCTAGTATCTTCCTATCTCTACTACAAATCCTACAAAACCACTGATGAGTCTCATTTACTTCCCCTATTCCCACGCCACTACAGTCACCCACATGGAAAAAACTACAGCACCCATCACACCAAAGCCCCGACCTAACAATTCTATGGCAAGTCAAGCACTTTTCACTCATGATAAACGTAATAGTTTATTAAGAATAAGTCAGTTAAATTACAGATAAACACGAAAATATAGTTACACAAATTTGACCTATACGCAACTGTGTGTAAACAAAAACAAAAGTGCAAAGTTTCTGAAACAACAACTTAAACTTTACGCTACTTTCCGGAAATGCTAGTTAAATAATGAAGAGGTACGCTAAATTAAATTGCGGGAGAGAGCAAGGAACAACTAAACGAAATTCTATAGATTTGCTGCAGCAGAACGTAAACAGAAAATACGACTGTACGGTCTTTTCGCGTTTTCTGCTCTATTACGTAAAGAAAAATGAAACCTCTAATGGTACACTTAAACGGTACACTAATACACTTATTTACCACGTAATCAGTACTAATCTATATGTTTTATAATCTAAAATGACTTACCTTTACGAGAACACCAAAACTCATGCTAGTCGCCTAGGGTCTAGAAGAGCAGTCATTACTGGAATTTTTCACGGTCCTTATAAACAGTAAACGGCCCGCTTTCTACCTCAGCCTTGAGGTGCCACACAGCCCTGTAAATGACCTTGAGCTCCTGGCCAAATGCAGACCATTTGCATTCTGCGAGGGTAAGTTTTTGTGAAAAAAATTGTAATGGCTGCTGTCATCCTTAACAATTGTTGTAGGACTGCCCCTACTTCTGTTTTGCTGGATTCTGCTGTGATTGACAAGCGAGTGTTCTTGACAGGATAAGCCACAGTGATAGCTTGTTGCAGACACAGTTTGATATGGTAAAATGCTCTTTGAATCTCTATTGTCCATGTAAGAGCTTTTTTGCTGTGCATGTTTTTTGCTGCTATTGCATCCATAAGCAGAGCTTGTACCACCACAGCTTGTGGCAAATGTCTTCTGCAAAATTTAACACCTTCATTGAATCATCTTAATTTCTGATAGTTTCTTGGATGCAGGAATGAATACAACAATTCGATCATTTCAGCTGCAAGGCAATTTCTAACCTGATTGATGGAGTTACCAAGGAACATGATCTCTTTTTGTTGGAGCAGACATGTGTTGTTATTTACCACAACACAGTGCTTTCCTAGAGTGTCAAAAATATGGGGGCAATGATGAAAAGACAAAGAAGTCATCAAGATATGAAAAGCAAAAACAGAATTGTAGCAGTGTCTTGTCGATAAAACACTGCCTTGTTTGAGGGCCATTTTTTAAACCGTAAGGCATGAATAGAAATTGATGTAACCCAAAGGGTATCATTAAAGCAATTCTGGGCACATCTTCACTTGCCATGGGAATTTGTAAATACACCTTTTTGCAGTCTAAGACACTAAAGTTGGTAATGCCAGCAAAACCGTGTGAAAAATCCTGTATTTTCAGAGCTGTGTACCGATCAGGCATTGTACATATATTCAGCAAACAACAGTCACTGCAAAGTCTATAAGAACTGCATTTCTTTGTCACTAAGTGGATGGATGAGTCCTGTGAACTCTCTGATGGCCTGACAAAATATGCCCGTAGCACTCACCTGTTATGTTTTTTGCAGCATATAGTCTATCCAATGCCAGCTGACATGCTTTGTAATGCACTAGTGGTCCAGGCATGGTATTTATTCTATGAACAGTGCCATGAATCACTCCACATTGTTAGTTTGCTCACATGGTTTGTGAGTGGTAGGGGTATCGCTGGTGGAGGTAGCATGCTCACTGGAAGCATTGTAAATTGCACTGACATGGGCATTTGGTGATGTGTGGCTCACCTGTTCTGAATTCTGTTGCTGCAGAGTCAGTGATGTGTCCTGCTGCTGATGTTTCTGAGCTGCAATTGCTGAAAAACTAGCTGATTCTGCTGGTGTAGATGATTCTGATGAAGGTGATGCTGTTGTAACTGTTATGGTTGTTGTAACTGTACGAGGTGAGCTCATTTGCTATCAAGGTTTGTTTCCAACAGATGTAATTTTTCTCTTGAGACATAATTTTCAGTGAGCATTGAAACACTGAAGCTCTCTCCCTTTGCATTTCCTCATATTTCACTATCATGTTCTGGAGGGTGTGTTCCAGCATATATTTTGTGTCCCAGGATAGTAAAGTTTTTACCTGTTGGTGGGAAGGCAATGAGCCCTTGCATGGATTCTTCACTAATTGTCTGATGAAGGAACCCCTCTGCCAAGCCAGGAGACAGGTGAAATTTTTGTAAGAGATCCACCACCAGTATTGAGTTGCATGCATTGGCTGTAATAAAGTGCCAAGTAAATGTTTCATGTAGTCATATACCTACTGTCTGTTTCTAAGTTCTGAAATGTTTGATGGGGCTGTGATTGGCAGTGAATAATTGTGCAGCCAACACTTCATGCATTAATTAAATACTTGAGCAGGTATGATGCTCACTGCGGAGCCTGCGTCAATTAGGAAGAGTCTGCTAAAGGAGTAGTTCCACAAGTAAAGCCTTTTATCTGCTCCTGTGGTCAAACTGGCTTTGCTATTGTTCCCAATCCTTAAGTTCAAAATGGCTCTGAACACTATGGGACTTAACTTCTGAGGTCATCAGTCCCCTAGAACTTAGAACTACTTAAACCTAACTAACCTAAGGAGATCACACACATCCATGCCCAAGGCAGGATTCGAACCTGCGACCGTAGGGGTCGCGCAGTTCCAGACTGAAGTGCCTAGAACTGCTGGGCCACCCCGGCCAGCCAATCCTTAAGTGGTTGTACTGTCTGTTGTGAGTTAGGGCACCTATTGTCAGCCACTTATGAAGTTTCTGGAAGTTACATGATTGTGAGCAGATGCATGCTCTTTTGCTGAAACAGGCACAGAGCCTGCACTACTGTTTGCATGCCATCTCATTGACATGTGAAATTTTACCACCTGCTGAGGGCATCGTCTCCCCAGCTGACTGGAAGTCATGTATTGCATTTGGGTGCTTTGACAGTGTTCATGAGAGCACGGGGCTTAGAGTCCCTGCACATCTATTGAGAACCTAGTGACCCAATGCTTATATGATACTGATGATAGCTTCCGTCGCCAACAGAATTCAAACCTAGCACATGCCACTCGAGACTGGCTTCCACAGTGGTCTGACACAAACTGCAAGTATCGGGAAATGACAAATTATCTGTAAACTGTGAAAGGAGTGTTATAGTTCTGTTCATCTACTCCTTGTCATTATTGTGGGGTAACGTAAAGTCTATTGGCTAATCGCAGTTTCTGTCCGTCAAATCATGTTGCTTAGAGATCAATGCACATTGAATTAGTGTAGGTAGTCTTAGTAACTAGATTGACCAATTGGCATGCTGCTCAGAGAGACAGCTTTCATAGTTGCCATCATAGTTGAGAGGGTGTTTTGCTATCAGTTCTTTCCTCATAGTTAATGTGATGCAACTGTTGTTCAGGAATATTGCCAAGTTGTTAAAGTAGTGCTGATTTTGCAGTGTCATATTGTTTCATAGCTTATGGGGCATTGATGGTATTGTTGATAGTATGAACACAATTTGCAGTATTACTTAATAATTCCACAAATTTGTGGGTGTAAAATGAATTTAGCAATTTGAAACCATGATGCAGCTTGCTCAGGTTGGAACGATGGTAATTTAGGAATGGCACCAGTTCTTAGTGGAACAGCATTGAAGTCTGGTTTACATTGTGATGGGAAGTTAAGTCTAAGCTCATGACACATTCGCAGCATGGAAACAAAATCTGAACAGGTCTCATGAGACCCAGACAGCTGGGCCACGTATTGTGCAATGAATATATTCAACAGGAACAGAACTGATGCAGAAGAGCCAGGTATTGTCCTTGCACATTCTTTGCATTGATGTGCACTTTTAGTTGAGAGGGTGTTTTCAGTTCTTTCCACATAGTTAATGTGATGCAACTGTTGTTCAGGAGTATTGCCAAGTTGTTAAAGTAGTGCTGATTTTGCAGTGTCATATTGTTTGATAGCTTACTGGGCATTGATGGTATTGCTGATAGTATGAACATGTTGTTGTTAAGTGGCACTAAATTCTTCTGCTGTGACCTTGCTGAGTAGGTCTGTATGGTGAGAAAGTTGGTCATGTCTTTGTCAACTATTTGCATAGTCAGTGTAATGATGCTTCAGCACAACACTTTTGTTTTACACTTCTGCAATGTGTTGTGCAAAGGGTCTGGAAATGTTTGTCTTCTGACTGTGAAAGGGTTTTCCTTGATGTATTTCTGCAAAGACAGATGTTTCTGTAGATTCCTCAATGCTGGTGTGGGAACTGTAGCTGCACTTTGAAAGTTGAGTCTATGTTTATTGCACTTCCCAGGATCGCCACTGCACAGACTCCACTGAGGATGCATTCTGAATAACATTGTGGTACTGTGTTCATTGATGCCCTTGTTTTGCTTATCATTTATGTATGCTTTAATTACATTCAAATTAATATGTGCATAACAAACATGGGAGCAGCTAGAAAACAGAATAAAAGACAAAGATGAAAGATAACAACATACTGTACTTCATAAACGAACAAGGGTGTTATTAATTTAAGAATCATAACTCCTGTTGGGAAGAATTCCCACAAGTGCATTTGTGAAATTGAACTACTACAAAGAGAAGGCTTATAACAACTTGCTCAACCATTGACACTTCACGCAATACCACTTCATTACCTCCTTATTATTTCATTACAAAGTTATTACACACTGAAACTCCAGATTTGTTTCATATACGAAAAGCAGCTCTATAAAAATGACACTCCACAGCAACAAACCTATAATATTATTTAACAAAACTTCACTCTTTGTTACATAATGGATGAAACCTTGTTTACTTTCAGTGTACTAGATGAAGATATTACTTCAGTTTCAAATTACTTATGTAGGTAATTGGGAGCAGGTGTGTTAATTATGATGATAAACAAACGCTTGCACTCCCGTCACTTACTGTGAACACTTTTATTCTCACAGCATATACACAATGAGTTTAGCATAGAGTGAGTACTATAGAGAACTGATCTGGCAAAGATAGTTGTTCTTGCTGCGATAGGGTAGCAATATTATTGGGGTGTAGAGCCATGGGCAGTTCTACATCCCCACAAGTATAGAGCATGGTGACTAGTGTATGTCATGTGTGTTGTCCTGCTGGTGATGGTGAGCGCCGACTTATTGTAGTCCACCAGATGCTTCGGCGACCGTAAATGGTGGCCAGCCCGTGACGTCAGTGGCAGTGCCTTTGGGGCAGAGGCAGTGTCCATTGAGATGTTAGTGGCTGGTGGTGTGTCATGCAGTGAGTCTTTCGGTCTGCTGGCAGCAGTGTCTGGGGTTGTCATCCATTGTTATGAAGTGCTCTGGGGCCAATGCAAGCAGGTAGCTTTAAGAAGCTAGAGTGGATTTCAGACCTGCTGCGTCAATTGTAGGTGGAATGGGCATGGAGTGTTCTAATAACCTTGAGACCATGCTGCAGCCCAACTGTCTAATGTCGAATTTGGCCCTAACCACACATAGTGAGTCCTGCACTGTTACAGAAATGTCTTCTGGGAGGTAGTCTTGCAGGTCTAGGCCAATTGTGAATTGGCTTGAGCAGCCTGGGCTGGGGCCGGTGGAGGGTAAACACTGGGTGTGTCTGCTAAAGTCCACACTGGTTTTAGGCAGTTCAGTGACACTGTTGTTGTTTTTCCAGCTTGCAAGATATCAAAAGTTTTTGGCCCTCATTTCAGTCTTGAGCCTGATGTATGTACACAATTGAGGACCTTGTGCACAAAGATGATCGGTTTGGCATGGTGGGATGGTGGTGGGTCTGGGAGGTTGACGTCCATGGGGTCAGCGGTTTATGACACGAACTCAGCTGGGAGGGTGAACTGTCTCTGTAGAGCACCTCTACCAGCAAGGTGTCCAGATCTTCTTTGTAGGCAGCTTGTATTCCCAGAAGCACCCAGGGGAGGGCCCCCATCCACTCCTGGTTGTGGCATACGAGTGCTGTCTTGCAGGTGTGGCGCCACTGTTCCACAAGTCCCTTGGATTGAGGATGGTAGGCCACTGTGTGGAACCGATGGCACCCACAGATGTGGCAGAGCTTGGCAAACAGGGCTGACTCAAACTGCTGGCCCATGTCAGTTGTCAGGGACTCTGGACAGGCTAAGCGTGCAATCCATACTGTGATGAAAGCTCGGGCGATGGTGTTGGCCGAGATATCAGTCAGAGGTGTGGCTTCAACCCATCGAGTTGTTCTGTCTATGGCTGACAAGACGTACTCTTTTCCATTTGAATCTGTAAGTGGCCCCACAAGGTACATCTTGGAAAGCAACCTTTGGGATGGGGAATTTCCTGAAGGAAAGTTGAGTGTGACATTCTGTCTTGGCCCATTGGCATCGGATGCAGGCTCTCATCAACCCAGCGGAGTCCCATTTAATGTTAGTCCAAACAAAACATTCTATTACGAGTTTCAGTGTTGGGCATACTCCGGGGTGAGACAAGTTGTGGAGGAGGTCAAAAACTGTCTTCCTGAAGGTTCTGTGGGATGACTGATTGTTGCCTACCTTGGGATACGTTGCACCAAACTAGTTTGGTTGTACCTGCAGTGGTGCACTGCTTGAGCTGGAGGCCTGTTGTGTGTACAGATAGCAGATTTTGAAGGTTGGTGTCAGATGCTTGTGCCTTGGCTAGTTGGTCGAAGTCAAGGTGTGCTGATGTGGCAATGAGTCGTAAGAGGTAGTCAGCCACCGTATTTTCTGCTCTCTGTATGTAGCAGACATCCATAGTATATTTTGAAATCAAATCCAGGTGGTGGAATCATTGAGGGGAAATATTGGCTAGTGTGTTTTTAATAGCATCTAGCAGAGGGCAGTGATCTATGTAGAAAGTAAGCAGCTGGCTCTCAATGTCATCTCGGAAGTATTGAACTGCTTCGTATATTGCCAAAAGCTCACGGTCAAAGGCTGACTACATTTTCTGGGAGTCGATAAGTTTCTGCAAGAAAAACTGTAGGGGTTGGGTTGCACTGGGGACTTCCTGTTGTAGCACCATCCCAAGCACCCAGTCGCTGGCCTCAGCCATTATAAACAATTTGGCATCGGGTGGTGGGAGTGCAAGGGTGGTGGGCTAAGTGAGCTCAGTTTCGATGTTTTGCATATCAGGAGTCCAAGTGAGCTTACGTTTGCCTGACATGTTCTTGCCAGAGAGTGACTCTGTGAGTGACAGAAGTGTTTCTGTGCATGGGGGGAGGGGGGGGGTGATGTCAGTAAAAATTAATTACTCCTAAAAAACGGCAAGGGGCAGGGGGGGGGGGGTAGCTTATGAATTTCGTCTGTCTCATCTGGAGAGGGGCAGATGCCCAAAGCTTAGACGAGGTGGCCTATGAATGTAACACATTTTTGCTGAAGTCAGCATTTTTCATCGTTGACCACAACACCATGCTCTGCTAGTTTGTTGAATACACCTTGGAGGTGTTTCTCATGATCTTGAGCTGTTTGTGAGAAGATAATTACTTCATTCAATTGACAACAGCATGTCAGGGTCACCACTGTACGTACTGGGGAGGAGGTGTGGTAATTACGATGATAAATGATCACTCCCATTCCCCTCACTTACTATGAATACTTTTATTCTCACAGTGTATACACAGTGCATTTAGCATAGAGTGCGTATTACAGAGAACTGATCTGGCAAAGATGCAATTGTTCTTGCTGCAGCACGACAGCGATATCACTGGGGGTAGAGCCAGTGGTTCAACATCCCCAGATTTATTTTGCTCTTATCACACCTGAAGGGCTTCCTTACAGCAAACATTTCTTTTCTATAATCATTACTGTAGGCAACGTACTTACTTCATCTCAAAATTATGTATTTTAAGCTGAAGGGCAATATAAATATAAACCTTTTTCTTGACGAACATTACTATTGGCAGGGCAAGATGTTGACATGTTTTTATGTAATTGGCACATTATTACAGCAAACTGATTTTATTTTTACTTTGAACTGAACAAAATGACTACAAATTAATTTGTGTTGTTTCTAAATTATTGCCTTATTGTGTTATCAATTTCATAAATTAAGCTGAGAAAGATGTTGCCATTATCCACACAAATTTCATCAGCATTGTTAAATCCAAACACAGATAAGGTATTCTTTACAAAATTTAGCTGAAATAGTATTTAAACAACATATGCTTCCATCCTCTCATATCCTATTCATATCTGCCAACACACAAAAATTCAAGCACTGAAATAAATTTTGCATTGGTTATGAATTGAAGGTAGTAGAAGAAGATTAAATTTTTCTTACAATCTGCAGACAGAATAGTACGAGAAGAGAGTGATTCAATACAGAAAGAATTAAGTCAATCAGCTGAGAAGGCACTACTCACCACATAAAGTACTGAATTAAGTTTAGCAAACCCCCTACCTATTCAGGAATTCACAATTACATTGATTCTCTATTGATCCATCTAGTTTTATAGCATTATGTGAATTATTACTATTATTATTCAAGTCAACTGCAAACAGCACTACATCCACCAAAATCTCTGAACAACTACAATTCCCTTGAATACAGCATTTGCACTGAAAATTGCTGCTTCATATTTATGACGGAAATTATTTTCCTCAGACGGTTCACTGCACTGTCAACTTTGAGAAGTTTGAACATTGCCGTCATTAGCAATTTACTGACAGGTTACTTTACATTAGCAACCTTCACCTTATTTTCCTTTTCCAAATGCACATTTTTCATCCCAAACTTGCCCACATCAGCATTTACTAAATATTTTTCATTTACTTAACTTAATTATATGAGCTTTACATTATCCTCTAACAAACTCATCAGCTTTGCCAGCAATTCCATTGACTACTTGCCTGCATAGGCCAACTGTTCCATTTCCTTTATTTTTTAATTTTAATTATTATTATTTTTTTTTTTTTTTGGGCGCAGGGGGGGGGGTGAGGGGGAGGGGATGGGGAGGGATGTGTAGAGACACAAGACTGACTGTCTTCGACAGATTTTTCTTGTTGAGTGAAGGGTAAAAACATAAAATGTTCTCATTATTCATGTGTTTCACTTAAGGAGGGAACAGGGGCACATAGATTGGGTCCTTAGTCCTTGGGTGGGGAACGATTACTTCCATGAATGTGTGAAACATCAGGTTGATGTTGTTACAAGAGTAGACCACACTCCTGACTTCCTCCTCCGAATATGAGAACAAAGTCAAGGAGGGTGCCACCGCACCAGTATTATGAGCCCTTATGTTAGAGTAGTGTTCCGAACAGACTTAGTTGGCATACTGTATCTTGTGACATGGCTACCTTGGTGAATAACTTGGTTGCATAGTCTGTTAACTTGCCCTTTAAGTATTGTTCATGATGTGATTTGTGAATTTCTCATGTTCTGATCCAACGTGGCACCCCCAATGCCGATTTCAGACACTGCCTTCTGACTGTCTATAGGGATTTAATGTTGTAATCACAAGTATTGCCCCATGATGTACATCCGTATAAAAGTTCTGGCTGCACTGTGGACTTGCATTTTCACATTAAGGTCCTTACTGATGTAAATGGGGATTAAGGCATGGCTGTCTTCAACTCTCACATGTGAAGCATAGATGTTAGTGACTTGTCCAAGACAATTCCTAAATATTTTGTAGATGGCAGACATGAGTTGACCCTAGACCCACAGTGGGAAGCATACGAGTGGTCCATGTGAAGAACATTGCTACTGTCTTGGTGGAGTTTATGGTGATTTTACTAGCAAGTGCCCATGCCTCCATGACATCAATTTGTCATTGTAACCAAGTGACCAACTGATCAATGTTTCTTCCCAATGTAAATAATGCAGTGTCATCTGTGTAAAGGCTGCAGAAATATGAAGATTTGTCGGAAGGTCATTGATGTATACGAGGTGTGGCTAGAAAAAAACCGGACTAGTACTGGTGAAACAATAAAACAAATGCAATAAGGCTGAAAGTCGTGTGGCCTGTCACGTGACTCTCACTCCACCTACTGCTCGAGTTTCATCTGCCTCCTGCACTCAGTCTGCCCGTGGTGTCTGTTTTAAGTAGTTGACGTTTTGTCTGTGCGTCGGAAAATGTTGAGTGTACAGAAAGAACAGCGTGTTAACATCAAATTTTGTTTCAAACTAGGAAAATCTGCAAGTGAAACGTTTGTAATGTTACAACAAGTGTACGGCGATGATTGTTTATCGTGAACACAAGTGTTTGCGTGGTTTAAACGATTTAAAGATGGCCACGAAGACACCAGTGATGACACTCGCACTGGCAGACCATTGTCAGCAAAAACTGATGCAAACATTGAAAAAATCGGTAAACTTGTTCGACAAGATCGCCGGGGTGGGATCACTTTCAATGTTTTCCAGGATGTCAGAACAAATCATTCTTCGGCGTTCCTTCTGTTCAATTGTGAGACACTTTGGAACCATTTTTGAACACACTTTGTTCATGTTGAAACTTTCATGAAGAATCTGCCTAACACTTTCCTTGTCAACTCCTGTTAACTCAGACACTGCTCTGATTGTTAAACGGTGATCTTGTCAAACAAGTTTACCGATTTTTTCAATGTTTGCATCAGTTTTTGCTGACAATGGTCTGCCAGTGCGAGTGTCATCACTGGTGTCTTCGCGGCCATCTTTAAATCGTTTAAACCACTCAAACACTTGTGTTCGCGATAAACAATCATCGCCGTACACATGTTGTAACATTACAAACGTTTGACTTGCAGATTTTCCTAGTTTGAAACAAAATTTGATGTTAACACGCTGTTCTTTCTGTACACTCAACATTTTCCGACGCACGGACAAAACGTCAACTACTTAAAACAGACGCCACGGGCAGACTGAGTGCAGGAGGCAGATGAAACTCAAGCAGTAGGTGGAGCAAGAGTCACGTGATAGGCCACGCGACTTTCAGCCTTATTGCATTTGTTTTATTGTTTCACCAGTACTAGTCCGATTTTTTTCTAGCCACACCTCGTAGGTTGAAGAGCAGGGGCAAAATTATGAAACCCTGTGTGTGCAAGAATTTTCAGTGAAGATCTCTTGCCTTCAACAGTGACACAGAAAGTTCTTTTTTGTAGAAAACTGTCTACCAACTTTATGTAGCCGTCTCAGAGATGCATTTGGTGATAAAGTTTGGCAATCAAATTGTCCCATCAGATCTTGTCATAAGCCTTTTCAAGGATAAAAATGACACCCACGGTGGACTGCTGCAGGTTAATGTGGTGGTGAACATGTTCAGTGAATGAATGAGCTGTAATTCAGTTGATATTTTTTGCTGAAAGTCAAACAGTTCCATGGTCTTTGAGACACAGAGTCAATCTTGCAAGCAACACCCTCTCAAGTAGCTTCTTGAGCTTCAGTAGCAGGCAGATGGGGCAGTTATTTATTGGCTGTGCAAGGTTATAGCCAGGCTTCAGAATGGGGATCACCTCCGCAGTCTTACTGACAGGTGGGAAGTATACATTGACCAGACAGCCATTTATAATTCTCCTCTCGTCAGGTGGACCACCACCTTCCACAGTAGGTGCCATAAGTCTGCATTTCTGATGTGGTCCACCCCGGTGCCAAGCTGTTCATCTTGCAGATAATCTTGGTGACCTATGCGGTGTAAGCAGAGGTCAGTTCTGTATAGGCTCCATCTGGAATTGTGTAATAAATTTGGAAGACTCACCAGGAAATATTGAGTCATGCTGACTCTACAGCCATCCATAATTGCAAAAGAATTGCCAGTGCAGAGTTTTGTGCATGAACTGACCTCTCAGTTATGTCCCATAAATGCTTTATAGCATTCATGTAGGACAATCTAGGTGGCAAAATCATTCAGTTGAATTGTTCAGAATTTTCTTTAAGCCTATAGTGAACAATGATGGCCCAGTGACATGGGGCACTGTTGCTGGAAACAGGAAGTCCATGGTCCATGGTCTCCAGTTAGCTGAAAATAACCATTTCCAGTCAATGATCAGCTCAGGTGGACCAGAGGACCTAGTCCATTCCATGTAAACACAGCCCACACCACTATACAGCCACCACCAGCCTGCACAGTAATTGTTGACAACTTGGCTCAATGGCTTCGTGTGGTCCGCACCACACTCAAACCCTACCATCAACTCTTACCAACTGAAATTGGGACTCACCTGACCAGGCTACAATTATCCAGTCATCTAGGGTTTAGCCAATACAGTAATGAGCCTAGGAGAAGCACTGCAGGCAATGTCATGCTATTAGCAAATGTGCTCACATCAGTCATGTGCTGCCATAGCCCATTAATGCCAAATTTCACTGCACTATCCTAACAGATATGTTCATCATAGATCCCATATTGGTTTCTGTGTTCATTTCATGCAATGTTGCTTGTCTACAATGTAAGGATAAGATAGATTGGTACTTATCATAAAAATGACATATTAAGTTGCAGACAGGTACCTTTAAAAGGCACTTACGCATTAGCTTTCAGCCACAGCCTTCATCAGAAAAAGAAACACACAGCATTCATTCACTCAAGCAATCAAATCACACGTACACATGACCACCAACTCCAGTTGTTTGCACTGGCATTATCTTTGTTTTTCTGAAGAAGGCTGTGGCTGAAAGCTAGTATGTAAGTGTCTTTTAATTGTGCCTGTCTCCAACATAATGTGTCATCTTTATCATAAGTAGCAATCTGTCTTTTCCTTACATTGTTGATATGCAACCGGGAGTCTCCTTTGTTCAGCGATGAATGTCTGTTAGCACTGACAGCTCTATGTAAATGCACTGCTCTGAGTCATGAAGTGAAGACTGTTGGTCACTGCATTATCCATGGTGAGAGGTAATAACTGAACTTTGGAAATCTCAGCACAGTCTTGACACTGTGGATCTCAGAATACTGAATTCCCTAACAATTTCTGAAATGGGGTGTCCCATGCATCTAGCTCCAACTACCATTTCACATTCAGAGTCTGTTAATTCCCATTGTGCAGCCATAATCACATTGGAAACCTTTTTGCATGACTCACCTGAGTGCAAATGACAGCTCCGCCAATGCACTGCCCTTTAATACCCTGTGCATGTGATACTACTGCCATCTGTATACATGCATATTACTCTTAAACTTTCAACAGGAATGCCTGAAACCAACACAAACCCAGTTAATGTATGATATAAGAACCACTCATCTGTTTCCAGGTCCAGCAAGCCTCAGGCCCCCTGTATAATTGCTATACTTATTTTATTCACTCTAGGGATCACACTCTACGTTTGTTATACACACAGTATAAAAATCCAGTGGCTTCCCTTGTCCAAATTGATACACACCAACTAAGTTGAGAGTTCTAGTGTGAGCTCCAGTCAATGATCAGATTAAGTTCTAGTGTGAGCTCCAGTGACAAGAGATATGGCAGAAGCTACTGGGGAAGAAACCATAGTATAGATCAAAACACAAAATACTGAGGACTCCATGCCTTTTATAGAAATTTTGGAATTATCTATTAGAATACAATACCCTGAAAACATTGTACATAATTTTTAAGCATGCATTTATGTTTTAATTCAGTTTGTTCATTAAGGTCACTCACTTGATAATTAATTTTGCATTTCAGGATTTCAGTTTCTTCTGAGATGTTAGGCATTAGATATTTAGGTTGTAGATGCTGTATATCTAAATCTTCTCTAATATCCTGTAAGCTATGGTTATTAAGTGCTAGGTGAAGAGATAGGACTGTCTAGGGTTATTCACTACACGGTGCTCTTTATATCTGTTGTGGATTGGGGAGTCCACTTTGATGAAAATCTCACTGCCTATGAAAAAGGTGTTGTGGTAGGACAGATGCCTGGGCTGTAGGGCAGGTGTTGTGGTAGGACAGATGCCTGGGCTGTAGGGCAGGTGTTGTGGTAGGACAGATGCCTGGGCTGTAGGGCAGCACACACATAATGAAAGTAACACTGAATCATGTATAGTAAAATATAATGCTCAACTTTGGTAACACTAGTTAGTGCAACTGTGGGATGCAGGTTTAGCCTATCTGTCCTGTGTTGACTACATTCCATGAACCGAAACTAAATAGTGTTCTCTGAAGTAAAGTCAGAAGAAACCTAATTTTCTGTCCTGATGTACTATTCAAAAAACAGTTTCAAACTAACAGTACTCAGATAAAACTCTAGGCAAGCAGTCTCTGTCTACTCCCAATAATTCTATTCACTGTTCTGTTTCCATTGAAGACAAACCACTGTCTATCTCTTGGCCATTGTTTCTGTCTCACTCGAAGACATGACAAACATTCTGTTGGAGCTCCCTAGCAAGACTAGGACTCACTTGTAACTTGCAAATGACAACTACTGCTCTTGCATGGTTACTTAAGTGTTCATCTCTCTTCCCGGTAATGCTGCTGCTCCAGGTGGTGTGGTTCTTGCAGGCAGCATCAATGGTTTGTGTGCAATGATGTTCCTTCTGTGGATGGATATCCGCAGTACTTCTCGTTCCAACTGTCACAAACTCAACTCATGTGTAATTTCAGTACACCACAACATCTGATATGGAAGCTTCTACCATTTGGCCCATGTATTTGCTATAACATTGTGGGGACTTAATATCATTCATTTATTTAGCATATGGCACCACACATATGGTTACATTGGGTATATGATCAGTTATAAAAGACACTATAAAATATATCAATGAATGATGCAGAATAGAAAAAGGTAACATGATACAAAATATAACATACAAAAAGAAAATATAATGAAACATAACACCACAACAAATAAATTGTGTAATTAGTGTCTTCATATTCTGGCATCCAGATTGATGACCCAGTTGAGGTAGGAAGGTTGTAGCCTGGCCATTTTTATCTTCACAGTTATCCCAGCAGCAGCACCTCCATCAAAACTGGCTGAGAAGTGGGTGATAGGTACAATGTACTGTCAATAATCTTGCCCACACTGCAAATCAAAATTCAAATGCTCTACTTGCACTTAGATCCTGAATGAACTACTTCCAGTTTGAGTCTCATTAATTCTAGTTACAGTATTGCAGTAACCTAGCACTGAAGGAGTTATTCACAAAAGTCCACTTGTGCCAAAAACCTACACCAGGTGGAATAGTTTTGTTATTTCTGGTTCTCCCAATGATTTTAGTACTTCTGAGGGAATGTTATCTACTACAGGGGCCTGTTTTTACTTAGGTTTTCAATGCTCTGTCAAATTCTTCTTACAGTATCACATCTACTATCTCATCTGCATTTATGTTCTCTTCCCTTTCTGTAATATTGCCTTCAAGTTCAGTTTCCTTGTATAGCCCCTTTATATACTCCTTCCACCTTCCAGCTTTCTCTTCTTTTCTTAATACTATTTTTCCAGTGCTAAAGAGTATGACAAGCAAATTTAGTGGCTCTTACAGGGAGAAAGGAATTTATTTACCCAGATGAGAAACTAATTCTGTTCTTGCTGAAGTTGGAATCTGTGGATGCAGTGACTAGAAAAGTTGTAAAAAAAATTATGTAAAAGTACAGTTCAAATCTTTCACAAATGTATTACCAATTGGAACCATTAGTGACCATCCCTACTCACCCCAACCAAGGACTTCAAGAGGTAACTACAGAGCAATCAGAGGTCAATGACCAGTGAAGTCATTGAATCATCACTTCTTCCCAGTGTTACAAGTATTTTGTCTTGTTTTTCTCACTTTCCTGTGCAGTGTGGCATTAGGGGCAATACTGATCACAGAGTAAACACTTACCCAAGACCCCCTGCCCTTCTGCCATTCATAAGGCCTGACCTTTAACACAAGCTAAGTTGCAGGTCACTAAAGAAGCTATTGAAGAACTATTCAATTGTGGTATTGTGTAACTGTTGACCTCCTGCATCTGCTCTGTACCTTAAAAAGAATGGCAAGTATAGAAAGTGCAGTGTCCACCACACTGAATGCCTGAACAGTACCTGACAAATGTCCAATCCCTACTACTCAAGAATTCACCCATTTGTTGATTGGTACTTCCACAGGATATAAGATGTAGACTGGCAATGGCAAGAAAAGCATTTCTGAAGAAGAGAAATTTGTTAACATTGAGTGTAGATTTAAGTGTCAGGAAGTCATTTCTGAAAGTATTTGTATGGAGTGTAGCCCTGAATGGAAGTGAAATATGGACGTTAAATAGTTTAGACAAGAATAGAACAGAAGCTTTCAAAATGTGGTGCTACAGAAGAACGCTGAAGATTAGATGGGTAGATCACACAACTAATGAGGAGGTATTGAATAGGATTGGGGAGGAGTAGAAATATTGGAACACGTGAGGCAATAGTGACCCTATGCCTTATCTTAGAAGCTAGATTAAGAAAACCAAACCTACGTTTCTAGAATTTGTAGACTTAAGCTTTTGACAATGTTGACTGGAATACTCTCTTTCAAATTCTGAAGGTGGCAGTGGTAAAACACAGGGAGCGAAAGGCTATTTACAATTTGTACAGAAACCAGATGGCAGTTATAAGACTCGAGGGGCATGAAAGGGAGGCGGTGGTTGGGAATGGAGTGAGACAGGGTTGTAGCCTCTCCCCGATGTTATTCAATCTGTATATTGAGCAAACAATAAAGGAGACAAAAGCAAAATTCGGAGTAGGTATTAAAATCCATGGCGAAGAAATAAAAACTTAAAGATGCGCCGATGACATTGTAATTCTGTTAGAGACAGCAAAGGACTTGGAAGAGCAGGTGAACGAAATGGACGGTGTCTTGAAAGGAGGATATAAGACGAGCATCGACAAAAGCAAAATGAGGATAATGGAATGTAGTCGAATTAAGTAGGGTGATGCTGAGGGAATTAGATTAGAAAATGAGACAATTAAAGTTGGTAAATGAGTTTTGCTATTTGGGAAGCAAAATAACTGAAGATGCTCGAATTAGAGAGGATATAAAATGTGGACTGACAATGCCAAGGAAGGCGTTTCTGGAGAAGAGAAATTTGTTAACATAGAGTATATATTTAAGTGTCAGGAAGTCGTTTCTATAAGTATTTGTATGGAGTTTAGCCATGTATGGAAGTGAAAGATGGACTATAAATAGTTTTAACAAGAAGAAAGTAGAAGCTTTCGAAATGTGGTGCTACAGAAGAATGCTTAAGATTAGATGGGTAGATCACATAACTAATGAGGAGGTACTGAAAAGAATTGGGGAGAAGAGAAATTTGTGGCACAACTTGACTAAAAGAAGGGATTGGTTGATAGGACATGTTCTGAGGCATCAAGGGATCACTAATTTAGTATTGGAGGGCAGCGTGTGGGGTAAAAATTGTAGAGGGAGACCAAGAGATGACTACCATAAGCAGATTCAGAAGGATGTAGGTTGCAGTATGTACTTGGAGATGAAGAAGCTTGCACAGGATAGAGTTGCATGGAGAGCTACATCAAACCAGTCTCTGGTTCCATATTAACTGTGAATTGGCACATATACAAGAATCAAGAATTTAATTCACCATAGATCATTTTACAATGATATTGGCTTCATCGTACAGTATGTTGCAGTACATACACAATAATAAAATAATCTAGTGTCAATACATTATTGTAAACATTTTAAGTATGACAGTGTACCAAATCACACCAGGATAGTTTCTAAAAGTTAATGGAAAAAGCTATAATATAATATAATATAGTGTTGTATAGAATAACGTACCTTGTACATAGTGTATTGTATACAACATGTAATTACACATGACTAACCACAGCACACAATAATATGTTTAACTACAGAGAACTTTTAAATGCTAAAATCCTCCTCAGGCATCTCAAAGAATTCTTTAATGTCATAAAATGGATGATCACCAACAGCCAGCTGTACCACTTAATTTGAAAAAAATATATATTCATAGACTGAACATGAACTGGCAGTTTATTGAACACTTTGAGTTGGTTTACTGTGTGGGAATTTCCTGTTCCTGTTAATCCATGGCATGGTGCGTCTAAATTACCCTTAGCTGTGGTGTTGTGTTCATGTATTTCCCCTCTGGCAATAAATTCTGAAATATTATTTTTAATATAGATTACAGACACATAAATGTATAAATTTATAATTGTGACTATCCTGAGTCTGAAAAAAAAGGACTACAGTCTCCCTATGACCTCTTTTACATATTATGAGTAAGACTTTTTTTGTTATTTCAAGATGTTCTTGATGTGAGGGGAGTGTCTCCATATAATCAGACCATACGAAATATGTGAGTGGACTAGCCTGAAGTATGACACCCTAAGATACTGCAAGCTCACTACCTCCCTTAGTTTCAAGATAAGGTATGCCACCCAGGATATTTTTTCACATACGTGATTGACATGTTCCTCTCAATAGTTTTGAGTCAATGTGAATACCTAATACTTTTACAGACTTATTGCCTACTTCATTTGATATTCCCATTAAAAGCTGTTGTGTTTTATGAGGATTGAACAGGAGCTTATTGGCTGCAAACCAGTCCAGAGCCTTATCAAGTGTATCTTTGGTTTGCTGTTCAGATCTGAAATGTTCTTATGTGTGGAAAGTTGTGTTGTATCATCAGCATAACACATGACAGGATGGGCTGTTACTAGGTAAATCATTGATTGCTGCAGTGAAGAAGAAGGTCCAAGAATAGACCCTTGTGGTACACCTTTGCGGATTTCCATTACGGAAGAATTTACATTTCTGACTCAGACAAATTGTTTTCAGTTACTTAAATAAGAAATTATCACAGCTAAAGTACTCCCTCTCACCCCACAAAACTCTAATTTTCTCAGTAGTGCAGATTCAGATGGTACCAGAGAACCACCTTTCGGATTATATGAATTCCTGAACACATCATTTGGGTGAAAAAATGCTACCGAAATTTGGCAACATTTCATTGACAACGCCCTCAGTCATTTTCTGTGCTGCTCATTGCTTAGATGAAATACTCATTTCATCTGAACAGCATGAAGAGCACTTATGCTTGGTCTTCAATGCACTGGAGAATTTTAGAACAGAAGTAAACAAGAAAAATGCCAGCCACATAACCATGATGTTATATTCTTGGGCCACTTGGTAACCAGGCTGGAATCAGACCCACAGAAGGATGTACATAACTCATCAGACACTATGCCCAACAATATTTTATGATCTTCTGAGATTTCTTGGAATGATAAATTTTTATGGCCATCACATTCCTCATGCCACAGAGATTCTAACCTGTCTAACTAGTGCCTTGGTGGCAAAGATACTTGGGGTAAACAGCCTCTGAAGTGGACCTCAGAGATACAACATGCATTTGACAGTATCAAAGATTACCTTCAGTGCCATTACCCCAGCACTCCCCTCTACCTCAGCACAATTGTCCATAATAGCAGCTGCCAGCAAAACTGCAACTGGGTCAGTCCTGCAACAAACAGTAGGTGGCCAACAACAACTGCTCCAATTCATTTCATCAAAACTCACCGTGTCACAACAAATGTGGTCAGCTTATGACCAGGAGTTTTTGGCTTTGTATGAATCTGTTAAAACTGAGGGATAACTCCTGACAATATTCACCGACCACTGGTACATGCAATATACAACCCCTGTAAGAACTGCACTCCTTGCTATTTCCATCATCTGGATTCAACTGAGCAATTCATTGTGGACATTTCCCTCATTAACAGTGCTAACAATGTGTTGCCAAATTTCTACCATGGATTAACATGCTGAGTGCTATGTTAGACTTAAATGAAATAACAAAGAAGAAATAACACAAAAATAAGGGACATACGATTCTTCAAAAATAAGCTGTTGGAAACTAATACCAGAATTGGCAGAAATTAAAACAAAACTGGTCTATAATAACACCAAAATAGTAAAAAAATGGCACTGAAACTGACCATAAAATAAAATGATTTATTTCCTGTCCCTAACCGTCACTTGATAAGTCACATCACACATTTTTACCATAAGAGCTATTGTGACTAGATTAGAGATTTAGATTAGATTAGTACTTGTTCCATAGATCATGAATACGATACTTCATAATGATGTGGAACGTGTCAGGTTAATTAAAGGTGTCTATACAAGATATTAAATTACACAAAATATTACATGACACTTAATATTTTTAATTTTTTTGTGGGGGTTGGGGAAATTACCCACATACCATATCCTAAAATTCATCTAATGAGTAGAAGGAGTTGCCATTAAGAAATTCTTTTAATTTCCTTTTAAATGCTATATGGCTATCTGTCAGACTTTTGATGCTATTAGGTAAGTGACCAAAGACATTTGTGGCAGCATAATATACCCCTTCTGAGCCAAAGTTAGATTTAACCTTGAGTAGTGAAGATCATCCTTTCTCCAAGTGTTGTAGCCATGTACACTGCTATTACTTTTGAATTTGTTCGGATTGTTAATAACAAATTTCATAAGTGAATATATATATATATATATATATATATATATATATATATATATATATATATATATATATTTTGTGAGGCTACAGTGACGATCTCTAGCTCTTTAAATAAGTGTCTGCAGGATGATCTTGGATGAGCTCCAGCAATTATTCTGATTACACGCTTTTGTTCAGTGAACACTCTTTTACTCAATGATGAGTTACCCCAGAATATGATGCCATACGAATGCAGAGAATGAAAATAGGCATGGTAAGCTAATTTACTCAGATGTATATCGCCAAAATTTGCAATGACCCTACTAGCGTAAGTAGCTGAACTCAAACGTTTCAGCAGATCCTCAGTGTGTTTTTTCCAGTTCAACCCCTCATCAATGCATACACCTAGAAATTTTGAATTTTCTACCTTAGCTACCGATTTCTGATCAAAGTCTATATTTATTAATGGTGTCATTCCATTTACTGTGTGGAATTGTATACACTGTGTTTAATGAGTGCCCATTTGCAGAGAACCACTTAATGATTTTCTGAAAAACATCGTTTTTCAATTTCACCAGTTAATTCTTGTCTGTTGGGTGTGATAGCTATACTTGTATCATCGGCAAAAAGTACCAACTTTGCATCTTCTTGAATATAGAATGGCAAGTCATTGATATATATTAAATCTCATGATGCTCTATTTGTATTTGTATTGTAACATATGAAGTAAAATAGAGGCCCTATTACCATACTAATATTGATTGTAGTACCAACTTTGCATCTACGTGAATATAGAAAGGCAAGTCATTAATATATATTAAATCTCATGATGCTTTATTTGTATTTGTATTGTAACATATGAAGTAAAATAGAGGCCCTATTACCATACTAATATTGATTGTAGTATAACTTATATATTAATTTAAAAATCTCTGTAGAATGGGAGGTGTCATCCAACAGAAATTCCTTAAGCCTCCACTACATTTAATATGATCTTGAAAATTCTTGAATATATTTTGTCCATGTACCTGCACCTTTTTTAAATCATTATCTAAACAAATGCAGACATTGTAAATGTTATTTTTGGTCCTAGTATTTAACCTATTTTGGACTGTTTTTTGAGAAAATGTAAGTACTAACATTAATTTATAGTGTTGGAAGAATTGTTGTTGTTGTTGTGGTCTTCAGTGCTGAGACTGGTTTGATGCAGCTCTCCATGCTACCCTATCCTGTGCAAGCTTCTTCATCTCCCAGTACTTACTGAACCCCACATCCTTCTGAATCTGCTAAGTGTATTCATCTCTTGGTCCCCTCTACGATTTTTACCCTCAACGCTACCTTCCAATGCTAAATTTGTGATCCCTTGATGCCACAGAACATGTCCTACTAACCGGTCCCTTCTTTTTGTCAAGTTGTGCCACATATTCCTCTTCTCCCCAATTCTATTCAATACATCATCATTAGTTACGTGATCTACCCATCTAATCTTCAGTATTCTTCTGTAGCACCACATTTCGAAAGCTTCTATTCTCTTCTTGTCCAAACTATTTATCGTCCACGTTTCACTTCCATACATGGCTACATGCCATACAAATACTTTCAGAAACGACTTCCTGACACTTAAATCTATACTTGATGTTAACAAATTTCTCCTCTTCAGAAACACTTTCCTTGCCATTGCCAGTCTACATTTTATATCGTCTCTACTTTGACCATCATCAGTTATTTTGCTCTCCAAATAGCAAAACTCCTTTACTACTTTAAGTGTCTCATTTCCTAATCTAATTCCCTCAGCATTACCCGACTTAATTCGACTACATTCCATTATTCTCGTTTTGTTTTTGTTGATGTTCATCTTATATACTCCTTTCAAGACACTGTCCATTCCGTTCAACTGCTCTTCCAAGTCCTTTGCTGTCTCTGATAGAATTACAATGTCATCGGCGAACCTCAAAGTTTTCATTTATTCTCCATGGATTTTCATACCTACTCCGAACCTTTCTTTTGTTTCCTTTACTGCTTGCTCAATATACAGATTGAATAACATCGGGGAGAGGCTACAAACCTGTCTCACTCCCTTCCCAACCACTGCTTCCCTTTCATGCCCCTCGACTCTTATAACTGCCATCTGGTTTCTGTACAAATTGTAAATAGCCTTTTGCTCCCTGTATTTTACCCCTGCCACCTTTAGAATTTGAAAGATAGTATTCCAGTCAACATTGTCAAAAGCTTTCTCTAAGTCTACAAATGCTAGAAACGTAAGTTTGCCTTTCCTTAATCTTTCTTCTAAGATAAGTCGTAAGGTCAATATTGCCTCACATGTTCCAATATTTCTACGGAATCCAAACTGATCTTCCCCGAGGTCGGCTTCTACCAGTTTTTCCATTCGTCTGTAAAGAATTTGCGTTAGTATTTTGCAGCTGTAACTTATTAAACTGATAGTTCGGTAATTTTCACATCTGTCAACACCTGCTTTGTTTGGGATTGGAATTATTATATTCTTCTTGAAGTCTGAGGGTATTTCACCTGTCCCATACATCTTGCTCACAAGATGGTAGAGTTTTGTCAGGACTGGCTTTCCCAAGGCCATCAGTAGTTCTAATGCAATGTTGTCTACTCCCAGGGCCTTGTTTCGACTCAGGTCTTTCAGTGCTCTGTCAAACTCTTCACGCAGTATCGTATCTCCCATTTCATCTTCATCTACATCCTCTTCCATTTCCATAATATTGTCCTCGAGTACATCGCCCTTGTATAGACCCTCTATATACTCCTTCCACCTTTCTGCTTTCCCTTCTTTGCTTAGAACTGGGTTTCCATCTGAGCTCTTGATATTCATACAAGTTGTTCTCTTTTCTCCACTTTAATTTTCCTGTAGGCAGTATCTATCTTACCCCTAGTGAGATAAGCCTCTACATCCTTACATTTGTCCTCTAGCCATCCCTGCTTAGCCATTTTGCACTTCCTGTCGATCTCATTTTTGATACGTCTGTATTCCTTTTTGCCTGCTTCATTTACTGCATTTTTGTATTTTCTCCTTTCCTCAATTAAGTTCAATATTTCTTCTGTTACCCAAGGATTTCTTCCAGCCCTCGTCTTTTTACCTACTTGATCCTCTGCTGCCTTCACTACTTCATCCCTCAGAGCTACCCATTCTTCTTCTACTGTACTTCTTTGCCCCATTCCTGTCAATTGGAAGAATTATTTGAGTAATATTCTATAAGTAACATGAGAAATAATGGTGCAATTGAACTTCTGTGTTTTGAAAAGTCAGTCGTTGCTGAAGCACATCACTGATAGATGTGTCCAGTGCAACACTGTTCAGGTCTGTGGCTTAGAATTTTATTCCACTTTTTGTGTTTATTGCCACTTACTCTGTCCTTATATTATGTCTCCAGTAATGTGATACCAACTTGTGTCCCTCTAGGTTAGGGTGACCAAACGTCCCGGAAAACCGGGATTGTCCCGGTTTTCATCCCTGTGTTCCGGTGTCCCGAAAATTTGTTTCGGGATGCTCAAAAGCCCCGGAATTCAGTTTTTAAATACATTTCTTAAATTTTTGGGATTTCGCTATATTAAAGGAAATACAACACAAGAAATTAATATATTTTTGCTTATTTGTCTAAAACCTCCATTGTCCCATACTAGTAATCACAGTATCAGTATTGATACACTCAGGGAATAATTTACTTTGAGTGGTACTTTGGCCAAGTAGTAAGTTGTATTATTGTAACAGAGCTATGAAACCGTCCGATTGTCACGCCACTTACACACTCATTGTCAGAACAATGTAGTAGTTGATGTTATGTCAGACAAACTGCAATAGTTTTCTCCCATATTAGTGGTATTATAGCTGCAGTACTGTGAAATGCAATGCCGAACCGTGCCTGCAAGTTCAGTGACTATTATTCCAAGGAATGGAATTTCATTAAGAAAGGTCATATGGGACAATGGAGGTTTTATACAAATAAGCTAAAATCTATTAATTTCTTGTGTAGCTGGTGGATACACGGGTAGCAGAGGCTGTGTGGCGTGGACTGGGTGGTTTTTTAGGTTAGAAGGCCTCGGGAAAGTATGGGGTGGGCTGCAATCTCAAAGGGTGCATTGTAAATACAGGACGTGCTTGGATCAAGGAACAGTCGGAATTGTAGTTGTAAATTGTTGTAGTTGTGCTGGGAAATTCCCTGAGCTTCAAGCGCTAATAGAAAGCACGGAAGCTGAAATCGTTATAGGTACAGAAAGCTGGCTAAAGCCTGAAGTAAGTTCTGCAGAAATTTTTACGAAGTCTCAGACGGTGTTCAGGAAAGACAGATTAGGCAGAATTGGTGGTGGAGTGTTTGTATCTGTCAGTAGTGGTTTATCTTGTAGTGAAATCGAAGTAGATACTCCATGCGAATTGGTATGGGTGGAGGTTATACTTAACAGCCGAACTAAGTTAATAATTGGCTCCTTCTACCTACCCCCAGACTCCGATGATATACACTCCTGGAAATTGAAATAAGAACACCGTGAATTCATTGTCCCAGGAAGGGGAAACTTTATTGACACATTCCTGGGGTCAGATACATCACATGATCACACTGACAGAACCACAGGCACATAGACACAGGCAACAGAGCATGCACAATGTCAGCACTAGTACAGTGTATATCCACCTTTCGCAGCAATGCAGGCTGCTATTCTCCCATGGAGACGATCGTAGAGATGCTGGATGTAGTCCTGTGGAACGGCTTGCCATGCCATTTCCACCTGGCGCCTCAGTTGGACCAGCGTTCGTGCTGGACGTGCAGACCGCGTGAGACGACGCTTCATCCAGTCCCAAACATGCTCAATGGGGGACAGATCCGGAGATCTTGCTGGCCAGGGTAGTTGACTTACACCTTCTAGAGCATGTTGGGTGGCACGGGATACATGCGGACGTGCATTCTCCTGTTGGAACAGCAAGTTCCCTTGCCGGTCTAGGAATGGTAGAACGATGGGTTCGATGACGGTTTGGATGTACCGTGCACTATTCAGTGTCCCCTCGACGATCACCAGTGGTGTACGGCCAGTGTAGGAGATCGCTCCCCACACCATGATGCCGGGTGTTGGCCCTGTGTGCCTCGGTCGTATGCAGTCCTGATTGTGGCGCTCACCTGCACGGCGCCAAACACGCATACGACCATCATTGGCACCAAGGCATCGCTGAAGATGACACGTCTCCATTCGTCCCTCCATTCACGCCTGTCGCGACACCACTGGAGGCGGGCTGCACGATGTTGGGGCGTGAGCGGAAGACGGCCTAACGGTGTGCGGGACCGTAGCCCAGCTTCATGGAGACGGTTGCGAATGTCCTCGCCGATACCCCAGGAGCAACAGTGTCCCTAATTTGCTGGGAAGTGGCGGTGCGGTACCCCTACGGCACTGCGTAGGATCCTACGGTCTTGGCGTGCATCCGTGCGTCGCTGTGGTCCGGTCCCAGGTTGACGGGCACGTGCACCTTCCGTTGACCACTGGCGACAACATCGATGTACTGTGGAGACCTCACGCCCCACGTGTTGAGCAATTTGGCGGTACGTCCACCCGGCCTCCCGCATGCCCACTATACGCCCTCGCTCAAAGTCCGTCAACTGCACATACGGTTCATGTCCACGCTGTCGCGGCATGCTACCAGTGTTAAAGACTGCGATGGAGCTCCGTATGCCACGACAAACTGGCTGACACTGACGGCGGCGGTGCACAAATGCTGCGCAGCTAGCGCCATTCGACGGCCAACACCGCGGTTCCTGGTGTGTCCGCTGTGCCGTGCGTGTGATCATTGCTTGTACAGCCCTCTCGCAGTGTCCGGAGCAAGTATGGTGGGTCTGACACACCGGTGTCAATGTGTTCTTTTTTCCATTTCCAGGAGTGTAGTTGCGGAACAGTTCAGAGAAAATTTGAGTCTTGTAACAAATAAATACCCCACTCATACGGTTATAGTTGGTGGGGACTTCAACCTTCCCTCGATATGTTGGCAAAAATACTTGTTCAAAACCGGTGGTAGGCAGAAAACATCTTCCGAGATTGTCCTAAATGCTTTCTCCGAAAATTATTTCGAGCAGTTAGTCCACGAACCCATGCGAATTGTAAATGGTTGCAAAAACACACTTGACCTCTTAGCCACAAACAATCCAGAGCTGATAGAGAGCATCATGACTGATACAGGGATTAGTGATCACAAGGTCGTTGTAGCCAGGCTCAATACTGTTTCTTCCAAATCCACCAGAAACAAATGCAAAATAATTTTATTTAAAAAAGCGGATAAAGTGTCACTAGAAGCCTTCCTAAGAGACAATCTCCATTCCTTACGAACTGACTATGCAAATGTAGACGAGATGTGGCTCAAATTCAAAATATAGTAGCAACAGCAATTGAGAAATTCATACCTCATAAATTGGTAAGAGATGGAACTGATCCCCCGTGGTACACAAAACAGGTCCGAACTCTGTTGCAGAGGCAACGGAAAAAGCATGCGAAGCTCAGAAGAACGCGAAATCCCGAAGATTGGCTAAAATTTACAGACGCGTGAAATTTGGCATGAATTTCAATGCAAGATGCCTTTCATAGGTTCCACAACGAAACATTGTCTTGAAATTTGGTAGAAAATCCGAAGAAATTCTGGTCATATGTAAAGTACACAAGCGGCAAGATGCAGTCAATACCTCCGCTGCGCAGTGCCGATGGTACTGTTACCGACGACTGTGGCGCTAAAGCAGAGTTATTGAACGCAGTTTTCCGAAATTCCTTCACCAGGGAAGATGAATGGAATATTCCAGAATTTGAAACATGAACAGCTGCTAGCATGAGTTTCTTAGAAGTAGATACCTTAGGGGTTGCGAAGCAACTCAAATCGCTTGATACGGGCAAGTCTTCAGGTCCAGATTGTATACCGATTAGGTTCCTTTCAGATTACGCTGATACAATAGCTCCCTACTTAGCACTCATATACAACCGCTCGCTCACCGATAGATCTGTACCTACAGACTGGAAAATTGCGCAGGTTGCACCAGTGTTTAAGAAGGGTATTAGGAGTAATCCATCTAACTACACACCTATATCATTGACGTCGGTTTGCAGTAGGGTTTTGGAGCATGTACTGTATTCAAACATTATGAATCACCTCGAAGGGAACGATCTAGTGATACGTAACCAGCATGGTTTCAGAAAACATCATTCTTGTGCAACGCAGCTAGCTCTTTATTTGCACGAAGTAATGGCCGCTATCGACAGGGGATCTCAAGTTGATTCCGTATTTCTAGATTTCCGGAAAGCTTTTGACACCGTTCCTCACAAGCGACTTCTAATCAAGCTGCGGGCCTATGGGGTATCGTCTCAGTTGTGCGACTGGATTCGTGATTTCCAGTCAGGAAGGTCGCAGTTCGTAGTAATAGACGGCAAATCATCGAGTAAAACTGAAGTGATATCAGGTGTTCCCCAGGGACGCGTCCTGGGACCTCTGCTGTTCCTGATCTATATAAATGACCTGGGTGACAATCTGAGCAGTTCTCTTAGGTTGTTCACAGATGATGCTGTAATTTACCATCTAGTAAGGTCATCCGAAGACCAGTATCAGTTGCAAAGCGATTTAGAAAAGATTGCTGTATGGTGTGGCAGGTGGCAGTTGACACTAAATAACGAAAAGTGTGAGGTGATCCACATGAGTTCCAAAAGAAATCCGTTGGAATTTGATTACTCGATAAATAGTACAATTCTCAAGGCTGTCAATTCAACTAAGTTCCTGGGTGTTAAAATTACGAACAACTTCAGTTGGAAAGACGACATAGATAATATTGTGGGGAAGGCAAGCCAAAGGTTGCGTTTCATTGGCAGGACACTTAGAAGATGCAACATGTCCACTAAAGAGACAGCTTACACTACACTCGTTCATCCTCTGTTAGAATATTGCTGTGCAGTGTGGATTACCGGGTGGGATTGACGGAGGACATCGAAAGGTTGCAAAAAAGGGCAGCTCGTTTTGTATTATCACGTAGTAGGGGAGAGAGTGTGGCAGATATGATACGCAAATTGGGATGGAAGTCATTACAGCAAAGACGTTTTTCTACATGGCGAGATCTATTTACGAAATTTCAGTCACCAACTTTCTCTTCCGAATGTGAAAATATTTTGTTGAGCCCAACCTACATAGGTAGGAATGATCATCAAAATAAAATAAGAGAAATCAGAGCTCAAACAGAAAGGTTTAGGTGTTCGTTTTCCCCGCGCACTGTTCGGGAGTGGAATGGTAGAGAGATAGTATGATTGTGGTTCGACGAACCCTCTGCCAAGCACTTAAATGTGAATTGCAGAGTAGTCATGTAGATGTAGATGTAGATTATGAAGCAGAGTGTAAGTCATGGTGGACATTCTGACATAGTTGATCACATCAGGTCAAAGAAACACATTAACAGATACAGTGCACCGAGCTGCAGTAAAACTCTACAAAATTATTTTGTGACACATCAGTCAAGTGAAGAGACGAAAGTTCGAGCAGCTGAGGTTACACTAGGCTACCACACGGTAAAACATCACCAAACTTATAGATCTGGTGATCGTACTAATAAGCTTAACAGCATTATGTTTGATGATTCTTCCATTGCAAAAAAGTTTAGTTCAGCAATAACTAAAGTGTCAGCCTTAGTGAAAGGAGTTATTGCTCCCCAGAGTGTAAAGGAAAGCCTTGAATACATCAAAATGTCTTCTTTCTATGGGATATCCACTGATGCCAGCAATCATAAGGCCACTAAAATATTTCCGTTTGTTGTTCAATTTTTCGATATTAATCAGGGAATTCAGATCAAACTTTTGAAGGTGAGTTCCCTACCTAATGAAACATCTGATGAAATTTCAAGATTTTGAATGAATACTATCGAAATGTTTGATCTTGAGAAAAATAAATGTGTGGCATTTTGTGGAGACAACACCAACACAAACTTTGGTGGTTTAAAAAGACAAGGCAAATGCAACGTATTTACCAAATTAAAGGCAACTTTGCATGGAAACATTGAAGGCATAGGGTGCCCTGCACATGTTTTACACAATAGCGTGCAGACATCTCCTGACAGTTTAAGCTGTGATGTTGAAACTATCGTCATGAAGATATACTCACACTTTTACATATATACTGTTAGAACAGAGAGGCTTAATGAGTTCTGTGATTATGTGGAAACTGAATATATAAATGTAATGTGTCACTCGAAAATTCGCTGGTTATCTCTGTTTCCAGCAGTTGAAAGAGTAATCCGCCTGTTTGAACTGTTAAAAGATTTTTTCCTAAATGAAGACAAAGCCCCCAAAACACTGATTCAATTTTTCAGTAACCCTTTAAGTGAAGCCTACTTATGGTTCATTCAGTCTGCTTAGCACTTTGCAGCATGGGATAAAGGAAATTGAGGCAAGCACGAAAAGTGTAATAGAGGTAAATGATGTTTTAAAAAATACTCTGGAAACTGTTACTAAGAGGAGAGAACAGCACTTCATTTCTTTTAATGTTAAATCTGTCCTTAAAAGAGCAGAAGTATCAGAAGCAGCGGAAAGAGAAGAAGTTAACAAGTTTTATGACACTTGTGTAGAATATCTCAGCAAGTGGAGCGCCTCATATTTACCCTCATCGCCGGTGTTTGATTGGATGTTACTGAAGAGAGTGCCAAAATGGGAAAGTGTTGAAGATACAGTTTCTTATTTGAAGAGTAAAGAGATTGAAATCGATGATTCCATTCTCTTTGATCAGTTCGGCATACTGACAAATTTTGTTGAAGAAAGTATTCACAAGTGGAATGATGAAAAAAATAAACACCACTGGAATGTCATGAGAATTGGGTGAGTTTTTTAAAAGCTGTGACTGTCTTCAGCATTACTCTGAGTTGGTAATAATTGCAAGGTATTTATTTGCAATCCCAACCCATAATGCCAATGTGGAAAGAATATTTTCGTTCACGAATATCCAGTGGACTGATGAAAGAAACAGAATGGAGGTGGACTCTCTTGAAGCAATCCTGCAGATCCTGTATAACTACAAAATGGATTGTGCCGAGTTTTATCACTGTGTCTCAAAGAACAAAGACATGATCAAGAAGGCTGGAGGCAGTGAAAAATACCCTTTTCTCCAAGGACAGTCAATTCCATCTACAAGTGCTCAGTAATATTAAAGCTAGTGTTAATATTAATTGATTAAAAGTTGAATGGCTGTAAAATTTTGTAAAATCGTAATACATTTCTTTATTACTGTATACGTTTATTAGATGTCATTAGTTATACAGATAATCTAGATTATATCAATCTTTTGTATCCTCTTATTAGTTATAATAATCGGGTTAACAAAATGTATCAACAAAACATTAATATTTAAAATTAAGAAACCTGAGTACATGGGGAATGAGGTGTCCATTGGCACCCGGGTGAATGTGTCCCAGTTTTCACCGAAAATAATTTGGTCACCCTACTCTAGGTGCATCTGCTATGTTTATGATACTTCCAAACAATGTTCTGTTATGCATTATATACCTGCAAAAATTCTCCTGGTTTTTCAATTTCCTGTAGTGGTATGCAAAGCTCATTTTCATTATTTAATATGTTTCTTACGTTCTGAGGAAAAAGCCCAAATGTATTCCAATTTTTATATTCTGCACTTTCTAAGTTGCAGTTTTTTTCCAAATAATATGAAGGACTTATTTCAATAGTGGTACAAGTCCATTACCTCCACTTTTCTGCCTATAATGCTTCTGAAATTAATGATCCAAACAAACAGAAAGAAAGATTCATCTCTAGCAAGAAGCCATATGCTTGAATATTTCTGGTATCTCAACTGCAGATTTTTCAGTGCTCATTTAACTTTAGGACTCTGTATCTTAACATGAACAACTTGTACCACTATTGAAATAAGCCCTTCATATGATGTGTTGCTTAGGTCACAGAAACCTAGCAGATACATTAGATAGATAAATTTATTTTCTCACAAGATGGTTGCTGCCAAGGTGGTGAATGTGACATTTTTACACCACGTAATTACATTGTATTGTGATGTTCACCTGCTTTATTTCTTCATTGATTGTCCTTGGTGTTGATGTATTGCGTTGCTATACTGACTGAAAAATGGGGGTGGAAGTCCGCCACTGACTACTATAAATAATGTAGCCAACAGTCCACAGTTGCAATTTATAGTTCTTTACTTTCACTGTACACAACCCCACAATATTACACAGTTAATATGGCCAGTTTACTATTGGCAAATTTCGATAAGCCTCATTAATAAGTTGTGGGCAAACTTCAGCATACTGCTACAGTAGCTTACTGTTGTATATCTATGAGCAGTAAAAACCAAACCACACAGTTCACATTTCTTGCAGAATAATATAGTATGTATTGAACAGACACTGTCATTGTTTTAACACATGGCCTATTTGTTGTACATTTATTTCACGGTTAAGTTGATGCATTGTTGTTGTTCTAACCAATATGGGTCCCTTGTCTGAAAATCATCCATGGACTGACTGACTTGGGGCCAAAAATTGGGCCTTTATATATCCTCACAATAATAGGTACTGAAACTATCCATTGTTCGATGTTTAATTTACAGATATT
Organism: Schistocerca nitens; assembly: GCF_023898315.1. Classification (NCBI taxonomy): domain Eukaryota; kingdom Metazoa; phylum Arthropoda; class Insecta; order Orthoptera; family Acrididae; genus Schistocerca; species Schistocerca nitens. The sequence continues at coordinate 93,598,636 of NC_064622.1, forward strand.
ACAATTAAAACTTAACTCATTAAATTACCTGAATACATCCAAAAATTGGTTCTTTTTAATAGAGTCTTTTACCACAAGGGTTAAGCCAAATTATTTGTTTCAATGATGAAATTAACAGATCTAGTTATACAAACAATACTTTTGATGAAACTGGTAATTACTTTGGAATTAATTAAGACCTGGCTTTGCTAACATGTTTTCGAATAGGGCCAAATAAATACTTTAAGAATCCTAGTGATTCTTTTTCTAAATGTTTATAATTATGACAGAATTTATATTTGTTTATAAGTCTACAATAGAATCTAAGTCATGAAACAATTACTGATTTCACCCTATAACAAAATATATTAACTATGAATAATCAAAATAAATTAGGAAATTGATGACATACATAGAACTATGCACAAAATTAGATCTGGTGCTATTTTCTTTATACCTGTGTGCCAACCATTCTCTTTTATGAAAATGCAAATTACACTCATGTATGTTAATGATAACTAGCCAAAAATGAAAAAATGAATTTAAGGAGGCAGATGGCAAAACAAGAGAGGAAGAAAAAAGATCCCATCTTGCTTTGTCACAGTATCTCCAGTATATAATAATGTAGTTACTACTTACCATTAAGAAGACACATTAAGTTGCAGACAGGCACAATTAAAAGACACCTACATGAAGCATTCAGTGACGGCCTTCACCAGCAAAAGAGAAACATGTACCATTCATACACACAAGCAAGCACACCTCATCCCAAAATGACCGTCAACTCCATCATCTTGGGCCAGAATACAACGATCATGTGGGATGCAAGTAGCAATCTGGAGGGGGCAGGAATGGGGAGGGGATAGTAGTGTATGGGTGGGGAGAGAAACGAACACTGTCTGGGAGTGTGTGCAGGGACTAGAATGCCCACATGTGCAGTGTCAGGAAGTTGTGGGGCAGGGAGGTGGGGGAAAAAGGAGCAAAATAGGAGAGGAGTGGGGAAAACTGGGCAGATGCATTGGCTGAGGATGGCAAACAAAGAGGGGGGAGACAAAATGGGGAGAAGATGATTTGGCAGAGGGTGTGGAAACTGTTGGGTGGAGGGTGTGGGCACCGTATGTTACTGTAGGTTGAGGCCAGGATAATTACAGGAGGAGAGAATGTGTTGTAGGATAATTCCCATCTGTGCAGTTCATAAAAGCTGATGGTGGAGAGGAGGATCCAGATGGCTCGGGTAGTGAAGCAGCCATTGAAATCAAGTACTTAAATTCAGCTGCATGTTGTGCTACATTCAGGGTGGACTACTTTGCTCTTGGCCTCAGTTTAGCCATGGCAATTCATCCTGGTGGACAGCTGATTGGTAGTCATGCCAATATAAAAAGCTGTGTAATGATTGCAGCAGAGCTATTAGACGATCTGAGTGGTTTCACATGTGGCATTGTCCCTGATGGGGTAGGATAAACCTGTGACGGGATTGGAATAGGAAGTACTGGGTGGATGGATTGGGCAGGTCTTGCACCTAGGTGCTCCACGGGGATATGATCCTTGTGGCAAGGGGTTGGGATTGGAAGTGGCATAGTGGTAGACTAGGCTGTTGTGGGGGTTGGATGGGCAACAGAACACCAGTTTAGGAGGGGTGGGAAGTATTTCATGTAGGATGTCCCTTATTTCAGGGCATGATGATAAGTAATCAAAGCTGTGGCAAAGGATGTGGTTCATCTTTTCCAGTGCAGAGTGGTACTGAGTGACAAAGGGGACACTCCTTTGTGGCTAGTTCTTGGGGTTGGTAGGAGGATTGAGGGTGTCAGGGAAAATGGCACAAGAGATTTATTTTAGGACTAGGTCTGGGGGGTAGTGCATGTCTGTGAAGGCCTTGGTGAGACCCTCAGCATACTAAGCAAGGGAGTTTTTGTCACTACAGAAAAGCTGTCCCCAGATGGCCAGGCTGTATGGGAGGGACTTTTTAGTGTGAAAGGGATGACAGTTGTTGAAATGCAAGTCCTGTTGGTGGTTAGTGGGTTTAATGTGGACAGAGGTGTGTATGGAGCCATCAGAAAGGAGGAGGTCAATGTCTAAGAAGGTGACACAGTGGGTTGAGGAGGATGACGTGGAGCAGATGGGAGAGAAGGTGTTGAGGTGGTGAAGAAAGGAAGATAGGATGTTTTGGGCCTGAGTCCAGATCATGAAAATGTCATCAATGAACCCAAATCAAGCTAGGGGTTTGGCATTTTGGGAGGCTAGGAAGGTCTCTTCTAGGTGGAACATAAAGAGGTTGGCATAGTAGGGCATCGTGCAGGTGCCCGTGGATGTGCTGCGTATTTGTTTCTATACCTTTCCTTCGAAGAAGAAGTAGTCATTAGTTACCTCCTCTCTCATCTGCTTCTTGTGGTCCTTCTCTACCCAGCATATCACCTTCGACCTCCTCCTCTTTAATGGCTCCACATGCATCTTGTACAGGTTAAATGCTTCAATCACCAACAGTATCTGCATTTTGACAACTGTCAACCCTTTCACACTAAAAAGTCTCCCCCATACAGCCTGGCCATCTGGGGATGGCGTTTCTGCAGTGACAAGAACACCCTTGCTTAATATGCCAAGGGTCTCATTAAGGCCTTCACAGACATGCACTAATCCCAAGACCTAGTCCTCATATTAATCTCTTGTGTCATTTCCCCTCACACCCTCAATCCTCCCATCACCCCCAAGTACCAGCCTCAAAGGAGTGTCCCCTTCGTCAACCAGTACCATCCCAGATTGGAACAACTGAACGCTATCCTTTGATTACCTGTTGTCATGCTCTTAAGTGAGGGACATCCTGCCTGAGATACTTCCCACCCATCTTAAACTGGTGTTCTGTCACCCACCCAACCTCCATAATTTCCTAGTCTATCCCTATGCCACTTCCAATCCCAACCCACTTGCCCTGTGGAAGACTCAGGTACAAGACCTGCCCAATCCACCCACCCAGTACTTCCTATTTCAGTCCTGTCACAGGTTTATCCTACCTCATCAGGGGCAAGGCCATCTGCAATCACAGCTTTTTATATTGGTATGACTACCAACCAGCTATCCACCAAGACGAATTGGTACTGCTAAACTGTGGCCAAGAGCAATGTAGACTGCCCTCTGGCACAACATGCAGCTGAACATAAACACTTGATTTCAATGGCTGCTTCACTACCTGAGCCATCTGGATCCTCCCCTCCACCACCAGCTTTTCTGAACTGCACAGATGGGAGTTATCCCTACAGCATGTTCTCTGTTCCTGTAATTATCCTGGCCTCAACCTACAATAACGGACTGTCCCTACATCTTTCATCAAACAGTTTCCACACCCTCTGTCCTACATCTCCTCCCCATTCTCATCTCCCACCCTCTTTGTTTGCCACCCTCTGCTAACGCACTTGCCCATTTTTCCCTGCTCTGCTCCTGTTTCACGCCCATTTTCTCTACCTCCCTGCCCCACAACCTCCTGATGCTCCACCTGTTGGCATTCTAGTTCCTGCACCCAAGATGCTGGAGTTGGCAATCATCTGTGTATGAGGTGTACTTGCTCATGTGAATGCTGTGGCTGAAAGCTTTATGTAAGTTTCTTTTAATTGTGCCTGTCAGCAACTTAATGTGTCTTCTCTACAGTAAGTAGAAATCTATCTTTTCCTATATGGTTGATATCCCTACCTGGAATTTCCACTGTCTGATAATATAGTTACTGCTTTTATTATTATTATTATTATTATTATTATTATTATTGTTCTGATTGATAATTCCCCCTTAACAAGAGCACTAAAACAAATTCAGTTTTCATGACTTTTCTGTATACCTTTGTTTGCTTTGTTCTCAATCATTGTTTCTTATAACTCTCTTCTGTCCCCTTCCCTCCTCTTTCTTTTTTTTTTTTTTTTTTTTTTTTGTCATCATTTTCTCAAATTTCTGTTTTCTGGGTTGTCTGTATTTTCTTCTGTCTGTCACAGAGATGTTTACTTTATTGAGCTCTTCCATGTTTGCTTTTCACTGTATTAATCATCACCATACTAAAAATCTTATTGGTCAGTTTGTTTTTGTTCATCCTATGTATATATCCCCATAGAACTTTGCCCTTCTGTTCCTAATGTTGTTTGTAAACAGCTATGTCTGTTTGTACAGTTCTTTTGTCATTGTCTTTCTTCAGATCTACTCTTTCTAAACTGGTCTGTAGATCTTTCTCAGTATTTTACTCTCTTGTCTATCTTCTTGATTTTTGTTCTTCCCTGGATTACTGTTGTTTCTGATGTGTACAAGGCCCCTGTTAAGACTGCAGTATTACAGTGTCTTAATATGGCACTGACAGAGATGTCTTGTTTAGGCTCAGATTTTGTGTTATGTCTCTATAGCTTCTTTTCTTTTATCTGTTGGCTATGTCATCAGTTTGTGGGAATAACAGGTCACCAGGATCAAGTAGAATGATACACAGACACCTTGCCAAAGCATTTCACACTCTGTTGCTGTGAAAATAAACCACACACACACGAGAAACACTCACATGATATGCACAAGTTGGAAATGGCAAACAAAGATCATTAACTTAAGCTACAGATAATCCATGTCCATAGTTGTTGTGTTCGATGAGCTGGTCAGTGTCAATACTGGCAGTTGACATCATAACATGTTCATCCAAAATTATGTATTTGTAGTTGATGCAAGCATAATTATAAGTGATGACAGAAACTTGAGTGGCTATAGAACTCACAAATGTTGGCTTACAACCAAATCTGCAAATACACAATTATCTAGAAAACATAAATTTTGAAACAAACAAAATATAGTACATATTACATGTAAACAAATCCCTGAGCATTAACAAAATGGATATAGCCATGTCAATTTCAATAACAAACCAAAAGGCAAATGTTACAAATTGTGCTATTATGTTCAATTATAAATTAAATTACTTTTTTGAATTTTATATCGCATCCAAAAGCTTAGGAGTCAGAGACTCTGAAATGCTTCCTAGTTTTCGTCAATTCTATTCCAAATAGAAAATAACCAAATTTTAAATATGGAAACTGCTTTGTAATATTGAATTCAGAAGTATAGTTAGTTAATTCATGAAACTGTTCATATCAAAATTTCTTCTGGTATTTGTTCATCATGCTACTGAATATAAAACATATGTAACTTATTCGTACAAAAATACAAAACTGCAAAACACCTGTTTGATAATTAGAGTGGAAAACATTCCCCAATCAAATTATGGCTACTATTGTCAACACAACATAGAAAATCATATTCTCATAAATAAATACCAATAATGACTGTAAGCATTATTATCAACCTATATATTTTGTATTTTTCTGATTTTTATAATGTTAGTAACTGGTTTCAAAAGTGAGTAAAGTAAACTAAAACCAGGATACCAATCCCAATCTAAGCATGGAGGTTTTACAAAGTCTTTTACTTATCAAAGCTGATGCCGCACCTGGTCTTCAGGTATGTAAGGAAGAAGATGTGTGTCAAGGATCGCTGTGCAAATCACTGCATCATCGCCAATGTATGTGAACATTCTTATCAACTGTGGAAATGTATCAAAACCTAAAATTAAACCATCTGGTAAAAATTAAAGTCCGCCTCTGGTAGCTGACTGGTCAGAGTGACGGAATGTCATACCTAACGGCCCGGGTTCGATTCCCGGCTGAGTCGGAGATTTTCTCTGCTCAGGGACTGGGTGTTGTGTTGTCCTTGTCATCATTTCATCCCCATCGACACGCAAGTCGCTGAAGTGGTGTAAACTCGAAAGACTTGCACCAGGCAAACGATCTACCCGACGTGAGGCCCTAGCCACGTGGCATTTCCATTTATAAAACATAAACTGCTACCAGAACCTATCTTTACAAGCTTTCAGAAGAAGAAGCATCCTGGGGGATTATCATCAAGACTTCAACTTCATAAAGTACAATTAATTCAGCTACTCTTTCTTTATTGTGTTCATATGTAAATACTCAAGGGTAGGAGACTAAAACTACAATCTGATCATACCCAAAAGTATTAGGATGGGTGAATGAAGCAACACTGGAATCAGGAGATGGAGAAAAAATGGTTTACAAAGTTTTTGGGTATGTGCATTGATCCTGACTTGATCTAGAAAGACCTTCTCATATACATATCCTAACAATTTAATTCCACATGTTTTTCACTGAGAATAATTTTGAGAGTTTGTAGCACTAAGTGTGCAAGATTAATACATTTTGGTTATTTCAGTTCTACTGTATGTTATGGAATAATGTTTTGGGATATATCAGAATATCACTTGACAAACATTCTTAAATTACAGAAAATGGCCATTAGCATTATTACGCACAGCTCTCCACAAACACACTGCAGGTGCTTATTTGTGAAGTCAAAAATACTTATTGTACCATCTTGATACACATTCAAAAGTGTACTGTGTACAAGAACACACTTGATTAGTTTACATTTAAATCCAAGTTTACATAACCACAATACACGTATCAGTAAGAATCTGCATGCAGAAAGAGCAAGAAAAACAAAAACTCAAAAATATCTGAGCTGTTGTGGAATAAAGCTGCATACTTCTCTGCCACTTTGTATCAAGGGAATGTAAAATAAGGGAAAATTTAAGTTAGAATTTAAAAAAAATACCTGTTAAATAAATGTTTTTATAACATAGAGGAATATTTTGAATCCCTAAATCACCAAAAAAATGCTTGTATTTTCTATGTTGTTATTTGAATCCTAGTGTTCTGATTGCAAATTTCATATTTTGTTTGTAAGGGGGGAGAAAAGAGAGTGATATAGCGGCATAACTCAGGAAGGTCTGCTGAAATTACAGCCAAATTTTGTATACACATGACCTACTATTTGTTTATTTATTTGTAGATGGCTACTGTGAGGTACTACACTCCTCTCACACCTAGGGGTAGATGCGGAGGTGAGATGGCATGACATGTAAAAATACTTATTCATTAACAACTGTTATTTGCATTGACTCCACAGTTTTCAGGGTCACTTGCCTCAACGGTGGAAGTCCTTGTGATAGTGAGACACCCCTAGCATTCTCATGGCTGTGGGTGACACAAAAGCATAACTCAGGAATACCTGTGTGAATTTCAACCAAATCTGGTATATACATGACTCATTATTTGTACATATAAATGTGTCTGCTTTATATATGTTTACCTACTTAGAAACAAAATGAGGCATCACAGCACATACTAGGCACACAGTTTGAGGGATGAAAAAGCTCCCCTCCTCCCTACCACAGTTTATTGTATTCAACTCACTGAAAGTTTGGAAACAGAGAAATGCAAAGGTGTGTTTGTTATTGCAATTTTAAGCTATTTCCCCAGCAACAGAAGGGAAGATAAGATTGCAACATAGGTAGCTGGTATTACAGTTTCCCTAATAAAACTACTTCACAATGACTTTAGATCATTTTGAGCAGTTTAAAGACACAGATTTAGGTACAGTCAGTGATTAACTACATGGAATTTTGTCAGTAGCAGTGCTGATAGTGGCATGCTGTTACAGTGTTGACGACTTTTATGCGGCAGCTGTATGTGTTCCAGTTTGGAACCAGGCTCACTGTCAAAAACTGGAGCCAAATGTCCCAAAGCAACAATCCTGAATGGCAAGTCACAAGGAGAATATTTACTGATTCCATGTAGTCCTGTCATTCCCACTGACATGCCATAGGAGTTCAAACAATTGCAGTTCTCCATCTCCATTGCATTCCCAATGACCATCAACAAGGCACAAGGCCAGTCTCTTCAAGTGTGTGGATTAAATCTGTAAATTCCATGCTTTTCACATGGTTAGTTATATGTTGCATGTTTACAAGTGAGACAGCTGGAACACTTATTTGTTTTTGCAGAAGACACAAAGACAAAAAGTACTGTATGTCCCAAAGCACTTGAATAAACTTTTTCAAATTCAGTGCAAAAAATCATTGTCTTTCACTTATTTTGTTTGTATAAATGTGTCTTATTTTTATATGTATACCTAATTACAAATAAAAAGTGGCTTTGCAGGATATGCTGTGGACAGCTAGTTTACCATAAAATCAAATTTACATTAATATCTTCATGTATTGGTCCAAAACATCAATGTAACTTCTAAATTATGAATCCATATACAACTCTGGAGTAGGAATTAAAAACCACGGAGAAGAAATAAAAACTTTGAGGTTTGCTGATGACATTGTAATTCTGTCAGAGACAGCAAAGGACCTGGAAGAGCAGTTGAATGGAATGGTCAGTGTCTTGAAAGGAGGATATAAGAGAAGCATCAACAAGAGCAAAGAGAGTATAAAGGAATGTACTCAAATTAAATCAGATGAGGGAATTTGTTTAGGAAATGAGACACTTAAAGTAGTAGATGAGTTTTGCTATTTGGGGAGCAAAAGAACTGATGATGGTCAAAGTAGAGAGGATATAAAATGTAGACTGACAATGGCAAGAAAAGCATTTCTGAAGAAGAGAAGTTTATTAATATCGAGTATAAACTTCTGAAAGTATTTGTATGGAGTGTAGCCCTGTATGGAAGTGAAACATGGATGATAAATAGTTTAAACAAGAAGAGAATAGAAGCTTTTGAGATGTGGTGCTACAGAAGAATGGTGAATATTAGATGGGTAAATTACATAACTAATGAGGAGGTACTGAATAGAATGGGCAGAAGAGAAATTTGTGGCACAGCTTGACTAGAAGAAGGGATTGGTTAATAGGACATGTTCTGAGGCATCAAGGAATCACCAATTTAGTACTGGAGGGCAGCGTGAAGGATAAAAATCATAGAGAGAGACCAAGAAATGAATACACTAAGCAGATTCAGAAGGATGTAGGTTGCAATAGCTACTTGGAGATGAAGAAGCTTGCATAAGATAGAGTAGCATGGAGAGCTGCATCAAACCAGTCCCTGGACTGAAGACCACAACAATGACAACGTACAATTCTGACATCGTCAGTGTTTGGATAATCTGTAGTACTGTGAACACTGGTTAAATTTTCACCTGCCAAGATCATTGCAATAATTTGTTCATTTAGATGACAAGTTTCATCAGTTCTCTATTGCCATCTTTGGATCTGCAGAAGATGGGACCAAAAATAATATGTTCACATCATTATGTAATCTTCTTCTTCAGTACAGTAAGTGCTGCTATCCATGTATGTCCTAGCTGGCTATCCTAGAAGTCTGCATGCCAGTTTTAAAATAACAGCTATGTACACACATTAGTGTGCTCACATTGATCACGACTTTATAACTGTCAAGTCAGTCGACTTGTTCCACTTATTCCATGGAAGCACTGATGACTTGAACACAGTGTTTAAGTTACATTCAGCAGGAACTAGTTACATACACAAAGCTCTCATGGTGAGATATCTCTTTCTCTCTCTCTCTCTCTCTCTCTCTCTCTCTCTCTCTCTCACACACACACACACACACACACAAACACACACACACACACACACACACACACACACACACACACACATGTCAGAAGTGCCCCCTGTGGATGACATAGCACTGCCGCATGCTCATTCTTTTGAAAGTACATGCACATGTGACTGCAAGTTGCTTCCAGCAATTTGACTGTATACATACATATTTGGAAGGAGCACTAAGTGACCATAATAAATGGATTGCTTTGTAGCAATATGTTGTGAGTGGAATACAAATCACATACTTAGCATAAAAGAGCTGTGAACATTGAATAAAATTCATGCAAGTAATTGGATTTCAGTGAGGTCTTATTGTGAGCTCTCTATTTACTTGGTGTGCTTTAGTTATAAAAATCTGTCATGAAAATAATCAATTATTGACAATATAATGTAAATGGATAGATAAAAAATCTACTCACCAAGCAGTGGCAGGGGAACACACACATAAATGGGTTAGGTTTTACAAGCTTTCAGAGCCAGTAGCTCCTTTTTCTGTCAGAAGAAATGAAGGAAAAGGAAGAGGGGTGAAGGAAAAGGACTAGAGAGGTTTAGGGAAGGAGGTGCAGTTCAGAAAAGTCACCCAGAAGCCTGGGTCATGGGAGACTTACTGGACGGGATGAGAAGGAAAGTCTTTCCTCCATTGTGAATGACCATCGCACAGTAGGCAAGATGCAGTTCTACAGCTGAAGCCATCACACAAGTATCTACCCAAAATAACTTGTAAGCTACAGCTAGAGAGTGTCCGCCTCCATAGCTGAATGATCAGCATGACTGACTGCCATTTGAAAGATTCAGTTTCACTTCCTCACCCCGCCAGAGGCTTTTCATTGGTGGAGGGACTGGAATGGTGTGCACTCTCTCTCATGATGCTAGTTGAGGAGGTATGTGACTGAGTAGTAGCAGCTGCATGTCACAGAAACTGATAGTGGTAAGGAGAGCACTGTGCTAATCAAACGCCCCTCCATACCACAACCAATGACACCATTTGGCAGAGGATGACACAGTGATCAGTTGGAACCAATGGGCCCATCAGGGCTGGTGGATGGAGTTTATGCTACAGCTGGTGAGTCTACAAATGACTTTACTAATAGGTTATGTCAATAAGACAAACAACTTGGCAGATACAGATATTCAAAGTTAATAGTTTCTCATTAGAGTATCCAAAAAAGGTGGTCACATAAGCTGGTGATCAACTGAAGCAAAACAATTCCAACCACAAACAGCCAGAACAAAACAGCATAAAACAAACCAAAAAAAAAAGGTGCAAGAAATGCAGCACAGCATACATTGTCATTTACTGCAATACTGACAACATAAGAAAAGGAAACATGTCATATGGAAATTATATGTCAGTCCCCTGACAATCTGTTCATCAGTATTACATAAATATAAAATTTTCTTCTCCTTCTTCTGCTTATTTCTTGAAGTATTGAATCTCTGGGAAGTACCTGTAGTGTTCCCACTTTTTTTTGTAAGCTATTAGGAACATCATATTAGCTCAGAATGCAAGAAATGAAAACTGCAGAAAAGTAATCTTCCTGATACTTCTGTGTTGTATTTAAACAAAAATAATCACAGTTTTTATTTAAATCTTTGTGAATACTTCAATATTATGAAAAGGGTAGACTCCCATTCATCCTAAAGACAACACACTGATTTGCAGACAGATGCAATGAAAAGGCTGTTACATATTGAGCGTTTGGCCAAAGCATTCTTCAGAAAGGAAAAGAAAATGAAAACCACACTCACACAAGCAAGCACACCACGAGTGCACATTAGGACTCTCTTTGGCCAGAATGCATGTGTGTCACCTCAAAGCAGCAGTCTGAAGTGAGGCGAAGAAGGGATAGCAGGGTACAGGTGTGGGGAGAGGTCAGGACTGCCTGGCGGAGCATGCAGGGACTAGGTGGTAGCAGGACAAGGCTGCCAGGCACAGCATCAGAAGGCTGTGGCAGAAGGAGTGGGTGGGGAAAAGGGGACAGGAAAGGATGGGAGAAGAGAAGGGAAAAAATAGGTGGGTGCATGGCAGAGAGCAGTGCATAGTGAGGGTGAGGCAATTTGAATTTGGAGGAGGTGGTAGAATAGAGGGGGCAGAAATTGTTGGGTGGAGGATGTGAGGACAGTATGATATTATAGGTTGAGGCTGATGTTATTTCTGTAGTGGAGAGTCTGTTGCAAGAATAACTTCCATCTGTGCAGTTCAGAGAATATGGTGATGGAGGAGAGGATCCAGATGGCCCAGGCTGTGAAGCAGTCGCTGAAATCAAGCATGTTATGTTCAACTGTATGTTGTGCCACAGTGTGATCCACCTTGCTCTTGGCCACAGTTCGGTGGTCGCCATTCATCCCAGTGGACAGCTGGTAGGTAGTAATAAATGTACTGGGTGTATAAAAAAGAATCATCCTATTTGGCATGTCTGTATTTCCAAAACTAATAAATATATAAAATGAATTTCATTTTTTGATGAACAGGAAACTCAAAAACATTTTTTTCATACTTTTTCATGGGTGCTTAATATGCCCCCTTGAGTTGCAAGGCATATGTAAATGCACTATGCAAATTGTTCCCACACTGCAGCAAGTGTGTCTTGAGTTATAGCTTCCACAGCTGATGTTATGTGATGACTCGGTTCATTCATTGTTGTTGGTATCAGAGGCACAAAAACATAGTCTTTTATAAACCCCCACAAGAAATAATCACATACAGTCAGGTCCAATGAGCTTGGAGGCCAGTAATGTAAAGCTGAATCATGTGGTCCATACATCATTCAATAACCCTTTGATTTAAAAATTCCCAAACTTCCAGATGCCAGTGTGGCAGTGCCCCATCCTGCTGGTAAATGAAGTCATTCGAATCAGTCTCCAACTGTGGGAAAAGAAAGTTCTCAAGCATATTGAGATATGTGCTTCCTGTAATGCATGTGGATGCATTCGACATCTATGTCAGACACTCTGAGACAACCTGCCGATTGAGCTTGGAGGCCAGTAATGTAAAGCTGAATCATGTGGTCCATACATCATTCAATAACCCTTTGATTTAAAAATTCCCAAACTTCCAGATGCCAGTGTGGCAGTGCCCCATCCTGCTGGTAAATGAAGTCATTCGAATCAGTCTCCAACTGTGGGAAAAGAAAGTTCTCAAGCATATTGAGATATGTGCTTCCTGTAATGCATGTGGATGCATTCGACATCTATGTCAGACACTCTGAGACAACCTGCCGATTTGCCTTTACACAAACAACCCATTTCTCATAATTGTTCATGCCATCATCTAATGCTCTGTGCTGTCAGAGGATTCACATCATACCTAGTACAAATGTCATGCTGGACAGTTATTACTGACCCATACTACACAAAATGTAGAACACAAAATGCTTTCTGTTGCTCCAACACCGTTTTTACTAGAACTGCTGCTACCTAGTGAGAACCATGTAAAACTCAAGAGTTTGCTCTTTCCAACAGCATGTTGTTATGCACATATCTCAAATAACATAACGCTTATGATTTTTTTAAAAATTGGTTGATTCTTTTTGGTACAACCTGTATAAAAAGCTGTGCAAGGATTGAAGAAGAGCTAGTACATGACATGACAGCTTTCACAGGTGGTGTAGCCTCTGGTGGGGTAGAACAAATGTGTGATAGGACTAGAAGAGGAAGTGCTGGGTGGGTGGATTGGGTAGGTCTTGCACCTGGATCTTCCACAGCAATATGATCCCTGTGGCAAGGGGTTGGGATTGGGAGTGGTGTAGAGATGAACTAGGATGTTGTGGAGGTTGGGTGGGTGACAGAACTCCACTTGAGGAGGGATGAGAAGGAGCCTTGGTATGATGTCCATCTTTTGTGAATGTGCATTTTCCATTTCCTTGCTGAAGAAGGCTTTGGCCAAAATCACAATGCATAACTGTTTTCTCGTTGTAGCTGTCTGCAACTCAGCATGTCATCATTATCCATCCTTTTCATAATATTGTTGATGTTTCAACCTGAATTTTTCATTGTTTGATTTTGCCTAAAGACCTTTCTTCAATCCCACAGCCAAGTGCTATTTTCCTTTGTTACTTTTTTCTACAGCATTACCCTACTCACTGTCCATTCTTTCTCTGCTTTCCTGTGTTTTGTATCACCTTCCAAACCGCACATTTTCACTTGTTATTTTCCACATCTATCTGTGCCACATGAACTTGTGAACCTGGACCTAACCAATTCCCTCCCTCCCCTTCTCTCTCTTCTTTTATCCCATATCTCATTTTTTCCTGCCTTTTTTTAAAGTGTTTTATGTATTTACAGCCATTTTACGTTCTTGTGCATATGTTTATGTATCTGTATGAGTTTTATGTGCGTTTTTCTGTTATCCAGCTCCCCTCACAACCACCTAACTGCTCAATTTGACCATTTCCTACATCATTTCCTCTTTCCCCAATGCCACCCCTGCCACAATGGAACCCTGCACCAGTTCAGGAAAGTATCCATTTCCCTGGCTAAAACCAAGTCCTACATCCTGTTCCTTAAATGCTGTCTAAACCACAGAATACCCCGTAATGGCTAACCATAAAAATTACTTGTTTCTCTGGATTCCACCCCTCTTTTCACAGTTGAGCTAGTTCACTATGGATAGTCAAACAACTGTGGCTGCACTCGAGGCTGTACTATACTGGCACCTCACTAGGAGGCATATGATTTGGGATAAAGGAGGCACTTGGCCCAGCTGTAAGGCGGCACTCATGGAGTGTGTCCCATCTACCAGTGTCTCATGTATGAGGGGCTGGACTATCACTGCCTTATCTGGCTAGTGAGCTGTTGTTGAGTCCATTTGAGCCAAAAGTTAGTACAGTGTACACAGTGTGGCTCCACCTGATGGACACCTAACTGTCATTTGGTGTTGACATGGTAGCCACAGTGTATAGTTGTCAAATACAATTTGTTAATAGAGGTGTTATTTTGTGGCCAATTGGTGCAACAGGTGGATATCACAGGCCCTGCCTCCACTACTTGTGGATGCCTTCTGATACATAACTGACACTTTAAATGGTGGAAAACTACCAACACTTCAGTGCACAAAATGATGAGTTATGTCTGCATGCAAATAGTTTTGGTTTGCATTGGAAGAAGTGCCTCAGCTATTTGTCTGTAATTGTGATGAATGACTTTGCCTACAAAATACCTATATTTTGAGGGCTCAAGGTGCTGCATGCTTAGGAATTTCTCTATGTACTAATTTGCTTTGCTTGCTGTAATATTGTAAGTTATTCATGTGCTGGCTCTCTTATTTGATGTTAAATTTTCCTGTAATTGCCATTCAGGGCGATAAGAGTCAAATTCTTTTGATTGATTTGCACTCAGTGACTGGGATTAGATTTAGCCTAATTAAAGAATTTTAATTTTCTTTAAAAATCACAGATCTTCTGCCTGCAGTTCCTTTATTTAAGTTTCCATGGTTCCTTCATTTATTGCTAAGTTTTACTGCTTGGAGTTTTTTAATTACAGCTAGATTGGCTGAGTAAGTTTGATCTTTAAAAACAGATTTCTGGTTTTAAATTGGGAAGTTATTCACCACTTCATTTGTTGGTGTTTTGTTTGTAATTTTTTAACAAGTGTGTTTTAGAGTTTCCCTGAGTTTCGTATTTCTTATTATATTTGTGAAAGCAGTTATCAAGAAGGCTGTAGGACCAATTCGGTTGAGAAAGCCATACCATCCATTGCCTCTGCAACACCAGTGCCATCTGAATTTGCTGTTAATTGTCAAAGCCATGATGTGGTGTATTTGTTGTAGTTTATTGTTAAAAAATACTTGAAATTTATTGTGTTGCCCCTGACTTTGTGTCCATGTTTGACATGAGTGTAGGTTGCAATTTAATTCAATGTCTGTGGACCGCATTTGGGCACCCTGTACAAGCCTGAACAAAGAGGGCTGCAGAGATGCTCATACATCATCAACTGCCATCATCACAAAGTTGCAGGAGGTGAGGTCCTTGTGTGTAAACGCTTTTTGTGTCAAATGAGTTGAGGGTGTTGGGACATACTTGTTCCAGATATGTTGCTGAGCATGATGCTCTAGTGTAGAAAAGGCTTGCGGATTTGTATTATCTGTAGGCTGGGTGAAGTCTGCAGGCAAAGTGAGCAGTTCTCCATAGGACCACTTCTGCCAGATACGTCCACAGGTCATCACTGTATGCTGAGTATGTTCCATGGCAGCATCTCAGTCCAGGATCCACTGTGTCAAATGAGGGCCCCTTCATGGTCCTGTGCCATTACTTTGCAGGTGAAAAGCAGAAGTCCGCATGTGGGTGATCCAGCAGAGGTGACTTAGGGCATTGAAGAAGACCTACTCAAACTGACAACTCTGATCAGTAGTAACTATTTCTGTTGTGTCAAAGTGGGCATTCGACATCTCGATGACTACACGTGCAATTGTTTCAGCTGTGATTTCACATATAGGTAAAGCTTCTACCAATTGTGACATCCTGGCAATGACATATAAGAGGTATTGAAATTCTTCTGACTCCATCAGGGATCCTAAAGTGTCAAGGTGGACACGCCAGGACCAAGGCTTTGGGATGGGGAAGTGTCTGAGTTGAGGCTGGACATGACGACCTGTTTTGCTATGCTGGCATGTGAGATAGCTTTGCACCCAGTGATGACAGTCTTGTTTGATATTGGCCCATATGAATCTGTCTGTCACTAGGTGGACCATTGCCTTGATGTTGGCATGTCTCAGGTTATGTAACTGCTCAAATATTTCACAGTATATCATAAGAGGCACTAGCAGTCATGGCCTATTCTGTAAAATGTTGCAAACCAGTGTTGCTTGAGACAAATGAAGAAACTAGTGGTCGATGCGAAGGTTCGTGTCCTGGTTGTTGAGAGGTCTTTGATGCTTGGATCATTTGTTTGTTCAGTTTGTAACAAAGCAAGCTGGGATATTTTTTCTTCCCCTCTTGTTTTGCCATCTGCCTCCTTATATTCATTTTTTTCAATTTTAACTAATTACCATTAATATACTTGAATATAATCTACATTTTCATATAAGAGAAAGGTTGGCCCTCAGTTTTAAAGTATTTAACACCAGATCTAATTTTGTTCTTAGTTTTCAGTACGTAATTGATTTTCTAATTTATTTTGACTATTCCTAGTTATTATCTTTTGTTATTGGGTGAAATCAGTAATTGTTTCGTAACTTAAATTCTGTTGTTGACATATAAACAAATATGAATTCTGTAATAATTGTAAACATTTGGAAGATGAAAGGCTAGTATTCTTAAAGAATCTATTTGGCTCTAGTCAGAAACATGTTAGAAAAACCATCCCTTCACTAATTCCAAAGTAATTAACAGTTTTGTCTAAATGTTAATTTCATCATTTAAACAAATTATTTGGCTTAAAATTTGTAGTAGAAGAACCTATTAAAAAAAACAATTTTTCAATGTATCCGTTTAATTTAATGAGTTAAGTATTAAATGGAATTTCTGTAAATTAAACTTCGAACAATGTGTAGTTTCAGCACCTATTATTGTGATGATATATAAGGACCCAAATTTTGGTCATGAGTCAGTCAGTCCATGGCCAAGTTTCAGACAAGAAACCTGTGATGCTTAGAACGACAACAATGCATCAAGTTAGGAGTGTAAGAAGTGTTACACAATTAGGCCGTGTGTTAAAACAGTGATGGTGTCTTCTCTATACATACCTTTCTATTCTTCAAGAACTGTAAACTTTGTGGTTATGTTTTGTACTGCTTGTAGATGCTCAACAGGAAACTATTGTAGCAATATGTGGAGGTTTGTCTGCACACTATTAATGAGGCTACTTGAAAGTTAAACAATAGTACACTGGCCATATAACTGTGTATTGTTAGCAGGTTGTGAACAGTGAAATTAAAGAACAGTGAAATGCAGCTCTACACCTGTTGGCTACATTATTTACAGTTGTCAGTGTCGGAATCTACAACCCATTTTTCAGCCAGTGTAGCAATGCAGTACATCAACATTGAGGACATCAAACGAAGAGATAAACAGAGCAGGGCAAACTGTAACAAGTTGTGATGTGCTTGTAGTCATATTTGAGAGAAATTGGGTTGAATCTTGAAAGGTAGTCTGCAATGATATTTCCA
The DNA here is from genome assembly GCF_023898315.1 of Schistocerca nitens. NCBI lineage: Eukaryota > Metazoa > Arthropoda > Insecta > Orthoptera > Acrididae > Schistocerca > Schistocerca nitens. The sequence continues at coordinate 93,616,153 of NC_064622.1, forward strand.
TACTGTGAAACTGATGTATGTCAGAGGTGTACTGTGCAACAAGGCCTAAATGTCTGAACTGGTGTGGACTGGCATCTTGAGATGAGTTCTTGATGGCTTCCACCAAAGGTTTATGATCCATACACATAGTCCAAAGGTGGCCTCTTGAAGTCATCATCAAAGTATGAGGCATGTTTTTTAAGTAAGGTCTGTTTCATTGTAGACACTAGTAGTTCATGCGCATACCACAACAAGTGCATGCGTCATGTACTGGCTTGCCTCGGGAACAACTGTGCTCCGTTTCAGCTCTGTAGCTAATCTGTACAGTTCTGTTCTGTGCTTTCAAAATGTTTAAGACTATCAACTCACCCACCGCGTGTGAAGTTCACTCAGTGATACAGTTTTTGTCAGCAAGGAACCTGTCTGCTGCAGAAGTTCATCGACAGATTTGCGAAGTGTACAGTGATACTGTTATGAGTGAAAGTAAAGTGTGTAAGTGTGTACGAGAATTCAAAGATGGCCGTGACAACATCCATGATGAGAACTGCTCAGGTTGCCCTTCTTTGATTACAGACGATTTGGTGGCTTCAGTTGAAGTGAGGATTCATAAGAACAGGTGCTTCACAATAACAGGTCTCTCAAATGAATTTCCTGACATGTCAAGGTCAGTGCTTTACAACATTGTTTCTGAACACTGAAAGTTTAGGAAATTGTGTTCCCGTTGGGTCCCGAAACTCCTAACAGAGGACCACAAAAACCAAAGATTTGAGTGTGCGATGAAGTTCTTGACTCATTATCATGAAGAAGGTGACAGGTTCTTGAGTCAGACTGTAACTGGAGATGAAACATGGGTTTTGCATATCATGCCCGAATCGAAGCAACAGAGGATAGAATGGAGACACACACACTTGCCTGTAAAGGTGAAGGCCGAACAGACTCTGTCCCAGCCCAAAATCATGGCATCGTTTTGAGATAGGCATGGTGTTTTGTTGGTCGACTTCATGCAATGAGTAACAGCTGTCATTGTAGAAGCATACTGCCAAACCCTGAGAAAGCTATGCAGAGCAATTCAAAACAAAAGACGTGGCATGCTGTCAAAGGGAATTTTCCTCCTCCATGACAATGCAAGACCTCACACTGCAGGTCAGATACGCAATTTAATGGACAGTTTTGGCTGGCAAGTATTAGACCACCCACCCTACAGTCCTGATCTTGCGCCAAGCAATTACCATCTGTTCCTCCACCTCAAACAACACCTCAGTGGCAGCTGTTACAGTGATGATGGCGATGTGAAAATGGCGAGTTTTAGACCACCCACCCTACAGTCCTGATCTTGCGCCAAGCAGTTACCATCTGTTCCTCCACCTCAAACAACACCTCAGTGGCAGCCATTACAATGATGATGACGATGTGAAAATGGCAGTGAACTCTTGGTTATCAGAGCAGGCGACAAGTTTTCATGAAGAGGATATTTTAAACTTGGTTGAGAGATATGATATATGTTTCAACAAACTTGGCAACTATGTTGAAAAATAGAGTGAAATATGTACCTTATGAAAATAAATTAACTTTTTTGAAATAATCTTTGTGTGAGTACTTATGTTTGAATGGACCTTAATTAAAAAACACACCTCGTATTTGACCTATGCATATACCACAAGCAGCTCTCAGTCAAAAGCCGACGACTTAGGTTGTGCTTCATATTTGAGATGAACTGAATTGGTTGGGGCACCCTGTCAACCACCTGCTGCAGCACAGCCTCCACACCAGTGCCACCTGCATCAGTTGTGTGGGTGAGTTGTTCTTTGGTGCTAGGGTGTGTCAAAGTAAGAGCTTGTATTAAACAAATCTTTGCCCAGTGGAATGCTTCTGTCATCTCCAAAGATGACAAAACTTTCTTTTTGCTGCGTTTATCTTTGCTTGGTAAGGTGCTCACGAGAGGAAACTGCAATGTAGCTTCATGGGGAAGGAGTCCCCTACAGAATTTGTGGATTCCAAGGAACTGATGAAGGTCACAAAAAGTCTCTGACAGTGGAAGATTTTTCACATACCCATGCATATCTCTGATGATTTGATCCCTGACACATTGAGTCACCTCCATTTATCTAAGTTGCGACTTTGTTTCTTTAATTACAATTCTACATTGTCATAATGCAGGTAGAACTTGATCTAGATGATGTGAGTGTTCATTGTGGCTGCCGGAAAAGATAAGCAGCAGTATGGAAATCAAGGGGTAGTTCATCAACAAAATATTGCCATTTTTGTGTGGCATTTTGAGGCCACACAGGATGAAGAGGAACTCATACAGTCCAATTGCAGTGAGGATGCGCATATTTGGGATGTCTTTGAGATGCTTTGGTATTTCTAAATATGTCAGTTCACAGTTGATAACACTGAATATGGTTGCACCAGCGAATGCATGCATAAAGTCCTGCATATTGACTATAAGGTAGCTATCATGTGCAGATCTGGAGCTGAGTACTCTATAGTCTCCACAAAGTGTGACTGAACCTTCTTTCTTAAGTAAAAGCTTAATACAGAAGCCCACGGGTTGGCAGAGGGTTGGACAATGGCTGCTTGCAGAAGTTCCTGTATTGAATTTTTAGCATCCTGTAGGCAAGCTCAGAGCTCAAACAGCAGGGTTTGTGGCTAACAAGAGAACTGTCAGAAGAGGAGCCATTAGTGTTGAGGTGTTCAGGCAGATGGGGCCCAGTAGGCTTGGTTGTAGCAAAAAGTCCCTTGTTGTGATTCCCAGCAGTATGGTGCTCCCATGTTACTGATACTACATTGAGTGATAGCCCAAAGAACTGCAGGAGGTCCATATCAGTGATCGGTTTCCTGATGTCTGTTATATAGGAATCTCAAATGCACTCAAAGTTCTTCAACAGGTGAACAGAGTGTGTAGTAGCACCATAGACTGGTATCTCTGAGTTGTTCACTGAATGAAGCAAGAGTACTGATGTCAGTTGAACACTGACGTGCTGTGGTAAGGAGCACACAAGAGCACATATCCACTAAAAACTGCTGTTGAGTAGTGAGGCCAATCGAAGAGGCATTCCTGCATGGTTATCATGGAGGCAACATGAGTTTGCACCATGTGCAGATGGGTTAGGCCACTCTACTCATTCGGGCAGCCTAAAGCACCTATCTCAGTCTGATAATGACATTTTAGAACTCACCAGGAGCATGACGTTTGTGATTACTCCAACCAAATTGACTGTGGAACCAACAGGTCAATGGCAGTGGGATGGCTGTGACATCAGGTGTGTTGTTTTTCTGTGGTGCAGGTAAGGTGGTCATGCTATGGCACGCTGTTGGCTGTCAAGGAGGTGAGACATTACTCTCATGTTTGCTGGGAAGAGGCGATACGCAAAGCATCGTTGGTGGGGTGCCATGTGGGTTGTTGCCTATCTGTCTGTTTAACAGACACCATTGGCGTACCACAGAGGACAGGCAATCTGCCAGCATGTAATTTTTCTAGGGTTTTGGACTCATGTGTGAACATCGCCAATTGCAGTTCGGTTGCTAACTTGATCCATAGCGTCCATAACGTCAAATCTGGCATGAGAGTCAGTGATGAAGCAAGCTGGGATCTTTTTACTTCCTCTCTTGTTTTGACATTTGCCTCCTTAAAACTCATTTTTTTTCATTTTTGACTAATTACTATTAACATACATGAGTATAATCTGCATTTCCATAAAAGAGAAAGGTTGGTCCTCAATTTTAAAGAATACAGCACCAGATCTATTTTGTGCTTAGTTTTGTGTATGTAATTGATTTCCTAATTTATTTTGACTATTCCTAGTTAATATCTTTCATTATAGGGTGAAATCAGTAATTTATTTATTTATTTATTTATTTATGCATTTATTTTACCTGGCAAGATTAGGGCCTTCAGGCCCTCTCTTACACCTAACCAGGCATACTCAGATTGAACAAGTTTCAGTTTCTACAGAACATTAAGGACATATAATGTGTTATACAGTATTAATGTTAAAGAAAAAAATAGAGATTATAACAGTAGTACAACGATAATTATAACAATCAAAAAATAATTATAACAATCGAGAATAATAATAATAATAATAGTAATGACTATGTATATGAAAGTAAACATATTTTTCTTTTATGAATGTCAGTCCTATTGCTAGTTGGGAATTTTCTCGTTATGTTCTTGCAGCTTGTGCGTTATTCTCATCGAGCAGAGACATAAGATAATAGAGTGGGGCGAAAGAGATATAGAAGAGGTAGATAGATTAGAGGAAGAGAACTGTTTCATAACTAAAATTGTATTGTTGACTTATAAAAATATAAATTCTGTACTAATTATAAACATTTGGAAGATGAAACAATGGCATTCTTAAAGTATTTATTTGGCTCTATTTGAAAACATGTTAGAAAATCCAGCCCTTAATTAATTCCAAAGTAATTACCAGTTTTGTCAAAAGTATTGTTTGCATAACTATATCTGTTAATTTCATTATTTAAACAAATAATACAGCTTAACACTCATGGTAGAGGAAACTGTTAAAAAGAACCAATTTTTTGATGTATTCAGTTAATTTAATGAGTTATGTTTTAATTGTAACTTCTATAAATTAAACATAAAACAATGGATAGTTTCAGTACCTGTTATTGTGATGATATATAAAGGTTCGATTTTTGGTTCCGAACAATAAAAGTCAGATGAGGAACATGTATTGGTTATATCAACAACAATGCATCAACTTATTGTGAAATGAGTGTAACACAATTAGACCATATGTTAAAACAATGGTTTTTACTGCTCATAGATATTCAACAGTAAACTATTGTAGCAGCATGCTGACATATGCCTGCAAACTATTAATGAGGCTTATCATAATTTGCCAATAGTTAACTGGCCCTATAACTGTGTATTATTGGGGGGGGGGGGGTTGTAAACAGTGAAAGTAACATCATTTAAAGTATTCAGTGTTGAACTTCTATCCCCCACCTATTTTTCAGCCAGTATAACAATGCAGTACATCGACACTGAGGACCATCAATGAAGAAATAAAGCAGGCGAATTTCACAAGTTCAATCAATATTTGTGCAAATGTGATGCCAAAGTTGTGTGGGTGTGTTACCATGGAGATGCTGTTCGTGTATAACCTCTTGCAGCTGCTGCAAGAGAACAGTTTTTGCTGTGCTATTTTGCATGTGGTGGAGACAGGATAAGCTTGCTGATTAGTTTGGTCTGTCCCGCCAGATGGCAGAGCAGGTTAATGTATTTTGAATCATCATCTAAACTTCCAGTAGCTTGAAAAATGGTGACCACTGTCATGAACCATAAAGCTGTGTAAGAGGGGTCAACTATGGTAGTATGAGGTGTGGGGTGAATCTTGGTGGTGAGGCCAGAGAGATAATTGTGGCTTTGTTCGTGGCATACAACTGGCTGTTATGACACTGTGAGTGGTTGCTCGTACCCAATTCACGGCTTGGAAGAAACTGTAGACACAAAAGGGGCATTATGATTATGTTGTGAACTTTGTTGGTAAAAAGTGCTGTCTATGGCAGCTTTGTTCTCAAAGTCCACGAACAGATTCGTTGTAGGCTGCCAATGTTGAGGCAAAGTTGGCTAATTTTCTCTGTAGGCATGAGGCATGGATTGTCAGTGCACTCAATTTTCATTACTGTATTTGCACAGTGATGACACTGCACATCTTGCACTAAGATCTTGTTAGCAATGTAATCCAGATGCGGCATGATGGGTGATGCAATGTGTAATGGCCACATTGTCATGATGTGATACCCATTCCAAAGGGATCCAGTGTAGTGACTTTATTGCATGTTCCATGACAGATGCAGGGTCTCCACTGTAGGAAGAGTGGACCTTGGTATGACATGAACTACTTCCAGTCATACATGATGGAGTTAAAGTTACGTATATATTATTCACAAGAGCAATTTTACATACCTCTGCATCAAAGATTGTCACAGAATTCACTGCCTTCCTTTCACTCTGTGCAAAGAATGTCTGCACCGCGCAGGCCACACACATTTTGTTCTCATCTGGAGGTCGATATCTCCCCAATGTTATATGCAACTGAATGAAAAGATATTCCTCTGTTGTTCTTAACATCTTGTTTATTGTCTTCCTTATGCAGCGAATGTATCAAGGCCACCCTCCACTTTCCTGGGAGTTTTTCTTTTTTTCCAGTATTCTCAAAGATTACTTTTAGCTCATTTTTTATTTTTTGCAGAGACCATTTCAACACTTCTACTGTACAGAGAGTTATCCACTAGATTTATAAGAGTTTAATCACTTCTTCCATTTCTTTGATAGTTGGGGGCAAATTATCGTCTACATTTTTGTGAGTGTTGATGCATTCTAACTCATGGACTGGTGCTGGACAGTTAGGAAGATGGTCAAAATATTTGACAAGTATTTTGATATTTTCATTTGAGTCAAACTCCTGCTGATTCCTTTATTTGCACTGATTTATCTGTGAGAGCGTAGACGTTTGCTGACAACCACTGCGGTTGGCTGGTGGCAGCTTAAAGAGAGCCTTGCAAGGGGCAGTCAGTACCGATCATTAGGCAGTGAGTGACATGGTAATTAGTTTGGCAGCACAGCTCTGTGGGACATCTTTCTGATAGCGAAACTGGTGTTTGGTGGGGGCAAGAAGCAGACATGGTTGCTGCCATGGGCTGTCACTGATTGTCTGTGCCCACCATAGTAGGTCCAGGCAAGAGATGGAGTTGTTGCCTTGCTGCACTGCTTGAACTGATAATAAATGGTGAGTCACATCCACTGCTCCACATCCGACTCATACTCTATGCTGTTAGAGCATTAACACTGTTTATGCTGTTAGAGCATTAACTCTGTTGTGTACAGCATTAGTAGATGTATCGATTTGCTGCTTGTTTGAGCTCATTGTTTGGTTTTGACTGTGCCCTGGCTGTTCTGAACGCAGAGTTATGAATACATAAAGGAAACTGATTGTGCTTTCTTGTTGCACTTGAAGGAATATGGTATAGTTGTAGGTCAACAACTAGAATTCTCTCATATACAGATTTATTCTCACTTAGCTCCTACACAGATACACGTCCGGAGGCTAACTGCCGTTAGTGTCCAACATCCTGCCCCAAAGCCTTCTCCTCAAAGATAGCACACTTGCGCACAGAACAAATATCGATATTTATGGCGCTCTACGCCACATAGCCCCCCCCCCCCCCTGTCCAGTATGGAGTACATCCCTGTGAATGGGGGGGGGGGTTAGAAGTTAGGAAGGTAACGCACAGTTCTTCTGCATCAGGCGGAAGCAGTCGACTGGTAGGAGACCGGGGGGTGAAACCCGGTACGTCGATGGTGAAGTCAGCAAGCGACGCCAGCGGCTGAAGACGACAGACGACGTCCCGTCCTGGAGTGGAGGTGTAGCACTTCGTCAGCCGGCAGACGGAGAATCCCCTTGCCAGAAGGCCTAACAAAGGCACGCAAATTGCCACATGCAGCACTTCTGCTCAATTTAAAGCGGCGCAGCTCACGAGATTCTGCACTTCCTCCCTCAGTATTGTCACACACGAGTACCACACACACACCATATCGCCATCTATGACAACAGGTAATTTATGTATGTCATCAGGGTGCACATGTGTTGTGAATTCTTGGATGGAACCTGTACGAGCAATGGTAGGGAGGCAGGGAGGTGTGGGAAAGCCATGGCAGGGGGAAGCATCTGCTAAGAGGGGGGTGGCAGGTGCACTGGACTGCGCAGGAGACAACCTCGGGTGATCAGCTGACAGACGAGGGAGCGCGACCGAAGGCAACGAGGAGCCAGCATGGATTGAACGGCGTGACAAAGAGCTGTCACACGAAGATAGTAACACAATGGTAGAATCCGAGTATTTGGCAGTTCGACTGCGAGGGCTGTGAGGAGTGAAGCCCCGAAAAGATTGGCCACTCGAATTAGATGAACGCGGAGAAGGAGCAGTGCTTGGCAGAGAAGCACGCTGTGGAGAATCAGTACCCAAATGCATGGTGTGGGAAGATGGATGGCCGCTCGAAGCAGGAGTGGGAGAAATAGGGGCAGAATCAGGGAGGTTCACCTCAGGCTCAATGAAAGCTGGTTTCACTCGGTTGAGTGAGACCGTGGTTACAGAGTCTTTTATGAGGAGATCCATGTTATTCTCAAAGCGTTTGGTGACCTTGTAAGGACCTGTGTAGGGTGACTGAAGCGGGGCTTTGACTGAGTCGTCTCTGAGAAACACGTACTCACAAGAGTCTAGCGTGCGTGGTACATACACGCGCGGAGGTGTATGAGCAGCCGGAGGTGGCGGCTGAATTTTGCTGCAGTGCAAGCGCATCCACTCGAGAAGTGAAGGGAGTTCAGAGGGCTGTGGAAGTGGGGTTGGAGTGACTAATTCTCCAGGAAAAACCAGAGGTTGGCCATACACAAACTCGGCTACAGAACCCTTGAGTCGCACGAAGGCCAAGGAGCACGAAGGGCAGTGCCTCTGTCCATAGCGAGTCATGGCAATGTAGGGCAGACTTTAAGGTGCGATGCCATCGCTTGACAAGCCCATTGCTTTGGGGGTGGTATGCAGAAGTATGAATTTTGACAATACCACACATTTTACATAAGTCAGAAAAAACTGAAGACTCGAATTGTCGCCCCTGGTCAGTGGTGAGGTAAACAGGTGAGCCAAATCTAGAGATCCACGAATCTAAGAATGCTCGACTTACTGTCTCGGAGGTAATGTTCGGAATAGGCACAGCCTCAGTCCACTGAGTCATCCTGTCAATAGCTGTAAACAAGTAACGGAAGCCCTCGGAGGGGGGCAAAGGGCCTACGAGGTCGACATGAACATGGTGAAACCGGCCTGGCGGTTGGGCAAAACAGCCAAGGGGTGGAGAAGTGTGCCTCGAAACTTTGTTCTGTTGACACACCATGCATGTCCTTGCCCAAGACTGACAGTCACGGCACATGTCTCTCCAGGCAAACCGTTCAGTTACCAGACGGGTGGAAGCTTTGACACCCGGGTGTGCTAACGTGTGCAGTTTGTCAAAGACCTGGCGTTAAAGGGGCTTAGGAATGAATGGCCGCAATGTACCAGTCGATTCATCACACCACACTAAGTCAGATATGCCAGGGAAAGTAGAGCGTACCGTTTGGAGAGAGGAGCTGTGGACTGAAATTAACTGCATGGTATTGGGGTCTGCCGATTGCAACCGAGGTAGGTCCGTTAAGTCAATTAAGGTTGTGACAGCACCAACACGCAAGAGAAAATCAGCGACCACATTGTCCGCTCCTCGGATGTAGTGAATGTCATTTGTAAATTGCAAGATGTAATCGATGTGACGTAAGCATCGTGGGGGCGGATCAGCCGCAGGATTTTTTATGGCAGGAACCAACGGCTTGTGATCAGTGAGCACATAGAAATCTCATCCCTCAACATCAGTTCTGAAGTGTCTTATGGCCTCGTAAACTACAAGTAATTCTCTGTCGAATGCTGAGTATTTCTTCTGCCCATTGTTTAGCTTTTTTGAGAAAAACTGCAAGGGGGTCGTAACATCGTTGTATGTCTGACTCAGTACTGCGCCGATAGCATTGTCACTAGCGTCAGTAGTGATAAACATTGTGGCGTCCGCCCGTGGGTGAGCAATAGTGACAGCGGAGGCCAACAGCTGTTTGAGTTCATTAAATGCCTTGTCCATGTCTGGTGTCCATGGTACCTGGCGGGTGCCAGAAGTTTGTGGGCCAGCGAGAGCATCTGTAAGAGGAGCCTGCACCGCAGAAGCGGCTGGCAAATGTTTCCGGTAATAATTAACTGGTCCGATGAACCTGCATAATTCCCTATAGGTCTGAGGGTGTAGCATCTCGAGAACAGGCTTGATCTTGTCCTGTGGTGGTGTCAGACCGTCCGATGACACAACGTAACTTAGGAATGTGACGGATGACTGGTGCAATTGAGTCTTTTTATTGTTCAGTTCAATACCAGTGGGTGCTAAAATATCTGTCACGACTTGAACACGCTCCTCACTCTGTTCCAAAGTAGAAGCAAAAACCAATATGTCGTCCATGTATACGAAACAAAAGTCTAGATGGGATAAAGTTTGATTGATGAAACGCTGCCACGTTTGGGGGGCGTTTTTCAACCCAAACGGCATAAATTTGTATTGGAACAGCCCGAAGGGAGTGGTTATTGCAGTCTTTTCAATATCCTCCAGAGCCATAGGAATCTGATGAAATGCATGCTTACAGTCCAAAACAGAGAAGTACTTTGCACCTGCGAGCACATGATTGAAGTCTGCAATGTGTGGGACCGGATATTTATCAATGATGGTGCGGGCATTTAAACGCCTATAGTCTCCGACCATATGCCAAGTACCGTCTTTCTTTTGGTCAAACAGGATAGGACTAGCCCAGCAACCGGAAGAAGGTTCAATTATTCCCTTTTGTAACAGATCGTCGAATTGTTCTTTTGCAATTTTCATAAATTCCGGCTTGAGGCGGCGTGGGCGTTGCGACATGGGCGGCCCATCAGTTAGACGTAACCGATGAACTGTGCCATTAGTGACTACTGCAATACGTGGCGGGGCACGACAGTCAGATGTCCGTGAAGTGGAGCAGGCAGTGGCGGACGGGCCAAGCTGTGGCGCTGAGGGCACGGAAGTACAGGTGTGCCACCCGCTCGTAGGCTGCGTAAAGGCCGCACACGTGTTAACATGGGTGAGGTTGGTACACTGGGCCTTGGTAGTGGGCCGTGCCGCTAGGAGCGCTGTAGGCACGAGTGGGCATGGCCGGACAGCAGATGGCCGTAGTTCATTGCCACAAGCTTGGCAAGTTAATTGTCCATTCGGAACGCAAGGAGCATGAGCACTCGGGCATACCCTATCATTACAAAAGGGGGTGCTGACACAGTTTACAGAGTTCACAACATTGTCGTTAACGTGCACGGGCATGGGAACACCAGATTGGCAAGGACTGACCTTGTCTCTAGCCGACGAGTCGTCTGCTTGTAGTGCCGCGAGGCGTTGTTGTGTGGAGGCCAACTCGTGGTTATGTCGCGGAGATGCAGCAGCATTTCCTTATGTTCCATCCGCAACTTCGAAGACTTGGCGCACTCCACTAGCCACTTGTTTGTCCAAGATTGCAGCTCCAAGGATAGGTTTACACACTTCTTAGCACAGCACACATGTTTGGTGTTAGCCGAACTGTCACTCGGCGAAGCGAAAGGAATATGTTTGTTAAGGGAGGGGTAAAACACAGTATTTTGCACAAAATCTAGTGACAACTGATAGTGCTTGAGGAAATCAATTCCGAGAATAGGTTCTTCAATTGTTGACACCAGAAACGTCCACTCCAGCTTGCACTTGGGCGAAATTTTCACTGTATACAAAGTGAAACCCGAACACTGTAGGGTAGACAAGTTCACTGCACGAAGTACTGTTTTGTGTGGTTGCACTTTATTGGTTGCTAGGCGAACCGGCAGCAAAGAGACGTCTGCGCCAGTGTCTACCAGAAAACATACACCCGATCGTAAATCGCGAACAAAGACTCGACCACACTTACTGTTATTGTCCGAAACGGAGTGCAACGTGGGATGGTGCCTGTTGTTTACATTGCAGGAGGTGGCACCGTACCCTACCTGCGGTTGGAGTTTGGGTAAGAACACGATGACTGGCATTTGCGAGCTTGCTCCCTGATTCTCGCATGGAAGAAACAGTAAGGTTGGGCGGGCCTGTGCACCTGTGGGTAGTTGCTAGGTGACGGAGTATGTGCCCCAGAGTCTTCCACAGAGGCCGATGCACTGTCGTTGCGGGCAGTTGAAGGTGCAGGCAGGGCGGCTAGTTTAACAAACTTGTTATTAGCAGCCCCAGACAAGGGCGTGGCGTCAGAAAGCATCTTAGTGCGGTCACGTCCAGAATGCAGTGCACGGAGCTCACGTTGCCTGGCGGAGTATGCTCTGTTGACGGCGCGTAAACGTTCATTTACTGGCCTATCTTCATACGCAGAGATTGCAGTCTGGACAGGCAAAGGCAGCTTTTCAGTCCAGATTTCTGCGAGCGTGTCATCAGGCATAACTAGCTCATCAATGAGAAGACAGATGCACCGCCACAGCTGGGACGGAGACCTGTCGCCGAGACGCTCTTCGTAGATGAGCTGTCGCACATTTTCTCTCCTGGTTTTAGAGATGCGCTCCAGTATCGTCTGTTTCGCCACAGCATACTTCCCTGCCAGGGGGGTTGTTTTGACCAGATCGTAAATTAAATCGACGCGGTCGTGAAGATGGTTCATGAGGCAGGCAAAGCGTGCGTCGTCGTCCAAAGCACAGACATTGAATGTTTGCTCAACCAGGTTAAACCAGAACTCAGGGTGAGCGGGTTTGAAGTCTGGTAATTTCGGCAGATTCGGCACTGCAGTCACTGCGGAGGTGCGCCTATTACTTCGGACGGAAGTAGAGCATGCAGAAGATTGCGAGTCCGAATTATTGGCGTCCCATAATGCAGGAATCGCGAAATTCACTTGACGCCAGGGGGGCGGCTGAGAAGCGACGGATGCTTGAACGGTGTGAGGATCGTAGTCAAAATGTGCATTCTCATTGACGTGGTAGCTCGGAGAGAAGCCACAAGTGCTTAAGTACGCCGGTGAATGTCCGTTATGCACACAGTATTCACTCGACCGTGAATGGTGGGGCTGGTTGTAGATGTCGGAGTAATTACTGTCCAGCACAGAATTGTTGACCTGATTAGAAGCAACACAAGGATCCCACACACATCCACTAGGATGCACACTCGGTGTGATATTTGCTGTTTGGCGAGCATTGAACACCTGTTGACTAGCCGGCGCGGAAGGATACACACGTGGCAGGAGCTGATTCGTGTTTGAATTTACTACTGGATTTTCCAAAGTAGCAAAACCTCGCTCGACGCCACGAACTGTATTGAATTTTGTGTTCGACACAGGAGTAGGAATGTTCCGACCAACACTCTGTGGAGAACTCGTGGGAAGGTCCAGGCTAACAAAGCCAGAGTCCACGACCGTTGGCGTTTGGAAGAAACTGGCGGCACTCGATGAATTCCACTGCATGTTCTGGCTGAAGGATTCCGAAGATTCTTGCGGCATGTCCACTACGACGGCAGGAGTGTTGGAGAGATGTTGCTGGAATCCGGGTGGCGGTTAATGCTGAAAGGCCATTGTCTGGAGCTGAACAAAGGCCCTCGCGATCGCGGAGAAACCCGATGCGGTAGGCGCGTAAATAACCTTCAGGCGGTAACTCGGACGCATATTACACAAAAACGGGGTCACCAGTGAGGGAATATGGTATAGCTGTAGGTAAACAACTAGAATTCTGAAACTTCCTGGCAGATTAAAACTGTGTGTCCGACCGAGACTCGAACTCGGGACCTTTGCTTTTCGCGGGCAAGTGGTAGAGCACTTGCCCGCAAAAGGCAAAGGTCCCGAGTACGAGTCTCGGTCGGGCACAGAGTTTTAATCTGCCAGGAAGTTTCATATCAGCGCACACTCCGCTGCAGAGTGAAAATCTCATTCTGGAAACATCCCCCAGGCTGTGGCTAAGCCATGTCTCCGCAATATCCTTTCTTTCAGGAGTGCTAGATCTGCAAGGTTCGCAGGAGAGCTTCTGTAAAGTTTGGAAGGTAGGAGACGAGGTACTGGCAGAAGTAAAGCTGTGAGTACCGGGCATGAGTCGTGCTTCGGTAGCTCAGTTGGTAGAGCACTTGCCCGTGAAAGGCAAAGGTCCTGAGTTCGAGTCTTGGTCGGGCACACAGTTTTAATCTGCCAGGAAGTTTCATATCAGTGCACACTCCGCTGCAGAGTGAAAATCTCATTCTGGGAACTAGAATTCTCTCATATACAGATTTATTCTCACATAGCTCGTACACAGATACAAGTCCGGAGGCTAACTGCCGTTAGCGTCCAACAGCCTGCCCCAAAGCCTTCTCCTCAAAGATAGCACACTTGCGCACAGAACAAATATCAATTTTTATGGCGCTCTACGCCACACACTAAAGACACTTATTTCCTTCTGTGAGATCTCTGTTGAAAGTTGTGAAAATTTGTTTATGCGTTTTTTTACTATGTAACTTGCCAGTTAATATGTTAAACACAGTGTTGAAGCAGAGTTCAAAAGTGATCGGCATGTTAATACTTCTAGTGGTTGTTTAAGCCATGTATAAAAGACAGTGTTATGGGAATACCATACCTGAAAGTACCAGGTGCAAAATTTGTATCTGGTTGCACATTTCAGGTTTGTGCTTCTCTGCTCCTTTCAAAAAATAATTTGGAATATGAGCACTAGCTAATATAACCATGCCGATAATTTAACCAGTAGTGCCCTTGTTCATGACAGTGTCCAAGCTTGTAAGTTGCCTACTCGGTGTGGCAAAGTTTAGTGCTGAAGCAACTTCTGTTTGATAACCGTGTTTTCTTTTGTTTTAGATCCAGCCGTATGCAGCTGAAGTGTACTGCCTAGGGCACAGTATCTAATTGTGTGACCAAGTTGGCTAAGCAGCTTGTGCTGTTGTAACTGACCATACAGCAAGAGCCTGTTTGCTCTTGGTTGTTTTCCAATTTTTAAAAAAGTGGAGTTTATTGTTCTTGCTAGTAATACTAGTAAGCATAGTTTGCACATAAGACAAAGATTTGTAAAAGGGGAAAGGGTTTATAGTTTTTAATTAATACCAAGTGATGGGAATCAGGATAGGCTATTCAGCTGCAATTTGTTTTATACCAGTTTGTTTAATGTATGGTAACCAGAAAGGTTTTTAGAACTAAGTTTGTGCCTGGTTGTAAAATGATTGCTTCCCTACCTCTTAATTTGACCTTATTGAGACTGAGATCAGAGCAAGGTAATGTTTGTGTTGTAATACCCCTTGGCCCATGCTAGCCGGTAAAAGTTGTGGATCGATCCTCTGATCGGTTCAATGACCTTCCTATTGTTATTGGTCTAAAGTTAATATATATCATGAGGTGGTGTGTTTCGCCTGTGCAAACAAGACAGTTATTCTTTGACTTCACGTTGCTCTATGGAAAGTGAAGAAAAGTAAGAAAATTGGAATGTGAGGGGACTCTGTTGTGAGACAGGGTAACGAGAGGACATGTGTGTGCAATGAAACAGTCATTGTTAGCTGCCACAGTGTATAATTTGTATTTTGAGATTCACAAGCAATATGTAATGTTAATGAGGAGTTTAGTAATGGCCAGAATATAGGCTATTGCATTTCAAACGTAATTGCACGTATTTAATTTTGATCAAAGCATTCTGTGGTGAACTATTATGTACTACAAGCTTGTATAGGACTTCAAACATTTGGTGGTCGATGTTTGCTGTAGAACCTGCTTCAATAACATGGTCAAAAGCATAGAGAGAGTTTTCTCTGCTAAAAAGAACTCATTTCACTCGCAGACAATCATCAAATGACCAAAAGTGAATGGCAGTGTTCCAATTCGAGAAGATCTTATAGAAGTTTTCTTTCTCTTACATTTCAACAATTTTACAGGCAACCATCAGAGTCAGAAGCTGTGTCTACACCATGAGAGTAGCTTGTCTATGTGTACAAAATTAGGCATGCTGCGGGAGTAGTCAACACTGATCAAGATAGTTTCCTTCACAGACATACAAACAGAGACACTACACATACTACTTCAATAACAATGAGTTTAATATTACCAGCTTTAAAAACATTAATTCTTCTTTTGAGCAGTAAAGAATAATCTAGTGTGAGGATTTTCCTCTATTATTAGTTGTCATACACAAATCTTTCAGAACAAATGACTCATTAAATTGAGTGATCAATAGCCATCTCTGTTGCTGTTACCTGATAATTTGGTGCTAATATTAGTCTGAAATTATTTTTATAAAACTGAGCAACATCTAGCTAAAGGCTAGTGGAGCAAAGAAAAGTGGTAAACAATAATATTGTAATTTCACTGCTGTTTTCGAAAAAAGGATGGAGAAGAATTTTTAAGAGTAGAGAATTTTGTACGATTGTTGCCTTGCAGGGTAAAGCTTTCTCACTGCAACATCAGATGTTATCTTTAAGTTGGTATGATGAGGAACTATTCATAAGGTTATTTAATCCACTTGTGGTTATTCTCAAATAGGTGATGAGTTTGTTGATAGTACTGACCAATTAAGGGATCTTTTGTGCTTATTGGTCCAGTTACATAAACAGGCAAATGTGTTGCAAGTAGATCATGATGTTGTGTTGCAACTTGTTTATCGACTAGCCATGGGTCATTTGGTCAGGATTATTGCAGAGACGTTAGGGAATGAGAAAACAATGTGGGGTACCTGTAAGTCACTTTTGAACAAAGGTCTTGGGAGCCACAAGAAGAAAGAGTTTATAAATAAACATGTTTATCAAGTGCAAGACAAAAATGAACCCTTAGCTCTTTATATCAGTGAAGATACATAATTGTTTTACCTGGTTTGCAGAAGCCAAAGTTTTTTCGATCCTGGATTTAAACCAGGTTTACTACTGGATTCCCCTCACAGAAGAGTGTAAACAGGTTAAGGCATTTTGTGCAGATTATAATTTTTTTCAATTTAATAGAGTCGCCTTTGAGCTGGCCATTGGTGTGGCCATTTTGTCCACCTGTTAGGTTCTGTTATAGGCAGTTTTAAGTTCCTGCATAACTATTTGGACGATGTAGTTGTGCACAGTGCCAATTTTGAGGAGTATCTTTGTCACCTACACAAAGTTTTTGAATGGCTTAGAGGAGCTGGTTTGACAGTAAAAGCTACCAAGGTAATCTTGGCTGACAGTGAGATTTCCTTCTTAGGACACATTGTCTTACAAAAGGTAGTCGCCACTGATCAAAGCCAGACTAAGGTTATCCAACAGTTTCTGGTGTTGCAGGATAAAAAAGGCATTACTTGTTTTCTTGACATGGTGAACTATTTTCCAGAATTTATACCCAATTTCACTCAGCTGCGGTAGCAATTAACCAGATGCATTGGAAGGACATCCATTTTGTCTGGGGGAAGTCACAACACACAGCATTTGAAGGATTGAAGCAGGCCTTAAGCATGGTTCCAGAGTTAGGGATTCCCAATTTCAACCTCCCTTTTATTGTACAGATAGACACAACCTGGATGTAGGTGGCAACCATGCTGTTACAAGAACAGAATTGTGAGAGATGGCCTCTTGTGTATGTGTCGATGGCATTACCAGGCCCTGAGTCTAAATATTTTATATATGAGTTAGAAGCCTTGGCTATCCTTTTTGCATTGGAAAGGTACAAATTTTATTTGTAACATCACACATTTAGACTCAAAATGTGCAACCAGGCCTTGAGTTGGATGTTGGCCTGCCCTCATAAGATTGGTCAAATATCACAGTGAGTAGTGAAGATTTCCACCTTTCAGTTTGGTATCTTTCATATTAAAGGGGGGAAACCAAGTTGCCAACACCGCAAGCTGCATTTTCTGAGAGGTTGGGGTTGAGCAAGAGCCAGAGCCACTGTGGGAAGTGAAGTGCACAATAAGTTTAACAGAAATGTCATCCTTATTTCCCAGTCTTAAGGAAGAGCAGTGGTGTGATCAAGAATTACAGTCCATCCATAATAAGTTAGATCAAGGTAAAGCTGTGGGAGGTTACTCCATGCAGAAGGACTCGCTATGTTTTCAGTCCCATGGTAGTAAGTTTAATCCCCAATTTATTCAAGTACTGCCATCAGTCTGTGTGTAGGGGGCATTTGTGGTATCATAAAACATGCTCAAGCTACACAAACAAGTAACTTTAAATGGTGTGGACTACGACATTCACAGATTGGTAATGAAATGTGAGCTATGTAAGGCAGTGAAACCTGATACCAGCCCTAAGCGAGTTTTACAGCAGTCCACCCATGAATACCTATGAACAAATTGTTTATTGATTATCTAGGTATGTTGCCCCATGCACAGAGAGGTAATCACTACATTTTGGTTGTGGTTGATGTGTGCACCAGATTCTTAAGGTTGATACCTAGCACGAGTACCATAGCAGCTGTTAGTATACAGCATCTTGAGTGGGTCTTCACTAGCTTTGGTCCTCCAAAGGCTGTAGTAAGTGACAATGTCCCAGCCTTTACCTCCTTAGAGTTTAGGAAGTTACGTTTTGACTGGTAAATAACACATATCACCACTACCTTATTACCTTGCAGCTCTCATTTGCAGAACGAATGAACCAAAATCTTAAGTTTACTCTCATCGAATATCATGTGGAATCACAAAGGCGATGGGATGTATTGTCGAACTGGTTATCCTGTCCCTTCAATATAGTTGTAACGAAGCAAGCTGGCATATTTTCAATTCCCCTCCTGTTTTGCCATCAGCCTCCTTAAATTCATTTTTTCACTTTTAACTAATTACCATTAATATATGTGAATACAACCTGCATTTTCATAAAAGAAAAAGGTTGGCCCTCAGTTTTAAAGAATATAACAACAGGTCTAATTTTGTGCTTTGTTTTATGGATGTAATTGATTTTCTAATTTATTTTGACTTTTCCTAGTTAGTATCTCTTGTTATAGGGTGAAATCAGTAATTGTTTTGTAAATTAAACTCTATTATTGACATATAAACAAATACAAATTCTGTAATAAATATAAACATTTGGAGGAACAACTAATAGTATTCTTAAAAGATTTATTTGGCTCTATTCAAATACATGTTAGCAAAGCCACACCTTAATTAATTCCAAAGTAATTAACAGTTTAGTCAAAAGTATGGTTTGCATACTTAAATTTGTTAATTTCATTATTTAAACAAATAATTCAGCTTAACTATTGCAGTAGAAGAAACTGTTAAAAGGGACCAATTTTTTGGTGTATTCATTTAATCAAATGAGTTAAGTTTTAATTGTAATTTCTGTAAATTGAACTTCAAACAATGTGTAAGTTCAGTACCTATTATTTTGAGGATATATAAGGGCACCGTGTTTGGTCACAAGACAGTCAGTCAGTCAGTCCACGGTTGAGTTTCAGACGAGGAACCAGTGTTGCTTAGAATGACAACAATGTATCAACTTAACAGTGAAATAGGTGTTACACCAATATGCCATATATTAAAGCAATGACAGTGACTGTTCAATTAATTTGAAGGACTATGAACTATGTGGTTATGTTTTCACTGCTCGTAGATGTTCAGCAGAAAATTGTTGTAGCAGTATCTGGAGCTTCACCTGCAAACTATTAATGAGGCTTATGAAAAGTTTAAACAATAGTGCACTGGCCATACATATATAACTGTGTATTATTGGGGGTTTGTGAAAAGTAAAAGTAAAAGACAGTGAAATGCAACTGTGCATCTGTCGGCTACATTATTTACAGTAGTCAGTGTCAAAATTACAAACCCCATTTCTCAGCCAGTGTAACAATGCAGTACGTGGACACTGAGGACAACAAACAGTGCATGAAGAAATAAATAAAAGCAGGTGGAACTGCTACATAGTAACTCATGAAGCAAATAAGACTACAACTGTCAAGTTGATGTTTATGTTTTCCTTGAATTCCCCATTAGCCAACCTTTGGGCACTTAATGATCTTTGCCTTAACAGCTGGATTCAAAAGAGATCAATCAAAAGAATAATATCAAGCTGGAATACTACCAGAAGAGCTTGAGATACAACAAGGAGAGACGGTTCATCTCTATTGCTATCGGTGGAAGGATTTTTCTGGAAAGCTGTTGGAGGTAGAGTAAGGGTAGCCAGGGAATTACTGAGAAGTTGTTTCCCAGATTCATGTGATGTGCATGCATGATTAAGAGCCT
This sequence comes from Schistocerca nitens, assembly GCF_023898315.1. Taxonomy (NCBI): domain Eukaryota; kingdom Metazoa; phylum Arthropoda; class Insecta; order Orthoptera; family Acrididae; genus Schistocerca; species Schistocerca nitens. Next base: position 93,635,872 of record NC_064622.1, read on the forward strand.
CTCTCCAGCGAACTTCCTGCTCCACAATACCCAGATTGAGAAACTCATGAGGGTGCGCCTGACCCACATCAAGAAGAGTTACACACATGATGCACCTAAACCTTTGAGAGATGAGCACTAGGATATAAGATCTGGTTCCTCCCTCCCTGATTTTCATTTTAATGTGGGAGGCTGAGCTGTAACTCCTGCCTATACTCTTTGTTCATGCCGGTTTACATATGAGAGTGTAGACGTTTGCTGACAATCCCTGCAGTTGGTTGGCAGTGACTTAAAGAGAGGGTGTGGTGGCTAGCAAGGGGGCAATCAATATCGAGCATTAGGCAGTGAGTGGCATGGCAATTAATTTGGCAGCACAGCTCTGTGGGCCAATGTGGAGTGGCAACGTCATTACAGGAGAACTAATGTTTGGATGGGGCTTGAAGCAGACGTGGGTGCTTTCAACAGCTGGTTGGTGTTGGCGCCCACCATAGCCGGTCTGGGGAAAAGGCAGAGTTGCTGCCTTGCTGCACTGCTCAGATTGACATTAAATGGTGAGTGACACTCACTGTTCCACACCTGACTCATGTTCACACTGTTAGAGCATTAACGCCATTGTCCAGCATTAATAGTTGTACTGATTCGGTGCCCGATCCAATCTCATTGTTTGGTTCTGACTGAGCCCTGGCTGTTCTGAATGTAGCATTAAGAATATGGAAAGGAAATTGTCTGTACTTTCTTGTTGTGCTAAAGGCACGCATTTCCTTCTGTAAGATCTCTGATGAGAGCTATAAAAAACAAAAACGAAAAAACGCTAGTTGTTCCTGTGTTCCAATTAACATGTTAGACAAATGGTGTTGAAGCAGAATTCAGAAGTGTTTGGTGTGTTAATATTTCAAGTAGTTGTTTAAGCTATGTATAAAAGGTGCTATTTTGAGAATACCATACTTGAAAGTTACAGGTGCAAAATTTGTATTTGGCAACACATTTAAAGTTCGTGCTTCTCTGTTCCTTTTGAAAAATAATTTGGAATATGAGCATTAGCTCTAATTGTACAGGTAATTTAATCACTAGTGTCCTTGTTCACAACAATGCTCAGGTCTATAAATTAACTACTCAGTGTTGTAGCAAAGTTTAGTTGCTGAAGCAACTTCTGTTTGTTAACAGTGTTTTCTTATGTCTTAGATTTAGCTGTATGCAGTCTAAGTGTCCTTTTTTTTTTAAAAAAAAAAGTGGAAGTTTTTGGTCTTGCTAGTAGTAATGGTAATTGTAGTTTGTCCATAATACAAAGATTTATAAAAGAGGAAAGGAATTTATTGTTTTTAATTAATACCAAGTGGTGGGAATCAGGGAAGGCTGTTCAGCTGTAACTTTTTTTAACCCAGTTTGTTTCATGTATGATAACCGGAAAGGTTTTTAGAAGTAAGTTTGCACCTAGCTGTAAAATGATTGCTTCCCTGCTTCTTAATTTGACCTTATTGAGACTGACATCAGAGCAACGTAATGTTTGTGTGAGGATTTTTCTCTATTATTAGTTGTCATGCACAAATCTTTCAGAACAAATTACTTATGAAATTGAGTCATCAATAGTCATCATTGTTGCTCTTACCTGATAATCTGGTGCTAATATTTGTCTGAAATTATTTTTGTAAAATTAAGCAACAGTTGTAAACTAGCTTAAGGCTAGTGGAGCAAAAAAAAGCAGAAACAATAATAGTGTTGTTTAACTACTGTTAAAGCTCTGTTCTTTTTTTAACAAAAAAAGGTGAGGTAGAATTTTTTAAGAGTGCAGCCTCTTGAAAGGTTGTTGCCTTGCTGCTTTGTTTAATGATGATTTATATGTTACAAGTTCTTCATGTTGGATGTTAGTCAGTCAGTGTTTATGCTAATACCAGTGAGCTTGTTTTATGTCTTTTGGAATAAATTAAAATTTAAAACATGTAGCCTGTACTGGGATCAGTGTTTCTACTCCAGCAGCCCCTGTGCCCTGCTTTCCTAGCTACCATCATTGTTAAGTGAGCCAAATTGGTAAGCTTCATCCCATGCCCCTCTGTTGTTAGATTTAAATTTGAAGCACATCTACATAACTCTTTAAATCTCACTTTCTCCTCCAAAGATCTACTGGAAAAGAACATCTTCAGCAGACTATCTACAGAAAACCTTTCATGCTTTTCCTTGTATACACATTTGTTTTATCACCATCTACCCTTCAGCCTTTTGACTTACAGGGGTAGTAATGGTAATTAAATAAAATGTATTCATTTTAAGTGTATAAACTGCTTTGAATGTCAGGAAACTGCAAGAAAGTGAAATTAAAGAACAGTATGCTGTAGAAATCAAAAACTGTTTTGAGGCCCTAGAAAACCTAGAAACAAGAGAGGATGTAGAGGAAAAATTGGAAGAATTAAAGGCCACAGTACTAAGAGTAGTGGACGATACATTGGGAAGAAAGAAGAGATTGAAGAAGGAAGGACGGTTCTATGAGACATGCCAGAAGACTAAAGGAAAGTAAAAGAAGATGAGGGAGGAGTGGCAGACTAACAGGGAGAATGAGCAGAAAAGGCAACATTTTCTCAACATCAGAAGGGAGACAAAGCGAATCCCACAAACTGAGAAGAGAATATATCTAACCAGTTTATTAGAATAAGTGGAGGCAGAAAGCCACAAAAAGAATTCAAGACAATTTTTCCCATTGAATCAAAAATTGCAAATGTGGATTTGAGAGCCCAACTGATTTCATTAGAGATAAGAATGGCAATTTGATAAATAACAAAGAAGGAATTGTAGAAATATGGAGAGAATACTTCTCAGAACTTTTGAACCATCCAGACCCAGAAGAGGAGCTACATATAGACATCATGGAGGAAAGGAAAGATGAAGAAAAATGGGAAGTGATGAAGAAGATGTAAAGATTGCAAGCAAAAAACTCATAAACAACAAGGCCCCAGGGGAGGACAGAATAACAGGAGAATTAATCAAAGAGGGAGGGGAGAACTTGCACTTAGAAATATATAAACTGATCCAGCTGATATGGAACAATGAGACATCACCAGAAGAATGGAAACAGGTCATAACATCCCCTATATACAGCAAGGGAAGCAAAATGGAATGTGGTAATTACAGAGGTATCAGCTTGCTGAAAGTAACCAACAAGGTAGTGTCTATCATTATTCTCAGAATATTACGACCCTTCATAGAGAATAATACACAGGAATATCAAGCTGGTTTTCGACTAACTAGTCAATAATAGATCACATTTTCACCCTAAGACTACTGTTTGAAAATTGTTCATTGATTTTCACAGGAACAGCCTGTGCAATACACTGCATGACTTCAGAATCCCTGAGAAACTACTTAGAATGGTGCAAACTTGTATTGATGAAACAATGGCAGCTGTGCATTTCTGAGGGCTCACAACAGAAAAGTTTGAGACTGTGGCAAGTCTCAGACAAGGGGATGCTCTCTTGTGTGTTCTGTTCAATGTCATCTTAGAGAAAGTAATAAGGGGATGTAGGCAACAGAAATGGTTTGAAGTACAGATGGATTGTAATTTCCATTGTCTCACATCATCATCATCATCAGTTATCTGCTATATTAGCAGGTCCTTTGCCTCTCCATTTTCTGTGATCCATTGCTTCCTTCTTAAGGCTACTGTCCATCATGTCATCCAGTATCTGGAATCTCTTCCTTCCTCGCTTCGTTTTCCCTTCTACATAACCTCCTAAAACTGTTTTATCAGTCCGTCATTCTTTCTTAATATTTGCCCAATCCAATTTCTTTTTCTTCTCTTTATTACATCTAGTAACTGTCTTTCTCTCCCACTCTTCTCAGTACCTCTTCATTTTTTACTCTGTCCATCCAACTTATTCTTTCCGTCCTCCACCACGTCCAGATCTCAAAAGCCTCCATCCTTTCTCTGTCTTTCTTCCTCATAGTCCATGTTTCAGTGCCATATAGAAGACCACTCCATACAAGACATTTTAGGAGTCCCTTCCTGAGTTCTCTGTCCAGACTGCTGCAGAAAATTCTCCTTTTCTTATAAAATGCCTCTTTTGCCATTGCTATTATTGTTTTAATTTCTGTGGTGCACTTCCAGTCAGTGCTATCCTGCTTCCAAGATACTTAAAATTTTGCACCTGTTCTAGTATTTCTCCATTCATCATAATTTTTATTTCCTTATTTCCTCCTGGTGCCAATATTTTTGTTTTATTTGTGTTAATTTTCATTCCATATTTTTTTTCCGTTAGTTTCAATGGTGTCCACCAAATCCTGTAATTCTTTTTCCCCTGTGGCTAGAAGGACCATGTCATCAGCAAACCTCAAACACCCTACTCTTCTTCCTCCAATTTCTATGCCTTTGTCATCTAATGAGCACTGGTCAATAACGTTTTCCAAGTAGAGGTTGAAAAGAGTAGGTGATAGACAGCATCCTTGTCTTACTCCTTTTCCTAGTCCAATCCAGTTTGTACTTTCTCCTCTCACTTTAACTGAAACTTTTTGATTAAGATATAATGAGTTTACAAGTCTTCTGGTTTTCCAGTCCACTCTCTTTTCCCTTATTAAAGTCGCCAGCTTGTCCCAAACCACATTGTCAAATGCCTTTTCTAGATCAATGAAGCACATATATAGGTCTCTTCCTTTTTCAATAAACCTTTCTCTCAAGATTCGTAGGATCCTTATTGCATCTCTGGTGCCCGTATTCCATCTAAAGCCAAACTGCTCCTCGCCAAGATTCTCCTCCATTACTTTTTCAAGTCTTTTATTAATTATTCTTAACATCACTTTGGCCGCATGTGAAATGAGGCTGATTGTCCTGTGCTCACTGCATTTCTTGGTTCCTTGATTTTTCGGTAATGGAATCATTACTGTTGTCAGAAAGTCCTCAGGCCATTCACCACTGTCATATATTTTATTACATAATCTCAATATTTCTCTTATCCCATCTTGGTTCAAGCATTTTAATATTTCTCCTGGTATTGCATCTGTACCTACTACCGCTTTCTCATTTTTCATTGCAGCTATGGCAGAGTTTACTTCTTCCATTATGATGGTTGGTCCTTTCTCGTCATCACTTACACTGTTGTGTGATTCAAGTTCCAGAGTTTCTGGTTTGCTATTTGTGTCATATAGCTCTTTTAGGTATTCTTCCCATCTCTGGAGGACATCGTCACGATCTTTGTACAGTACCTCCTCATTTTTACTCAAAATTTCCATAGTAGCACTTCCTGCTTGGTTTTGTTCCCATGTCATAGTCTTTACTCTGTTGTATAGTAAGTCATATACTCCCTTCCTGTCCAGTTCTTTAATTTCATCACATTCCTCTTTTAGCCATTTTTTCCTAGCCTGCTCTGTTTCTCTTCGCAGTTCATTATTTAACCTTCGGTATATCTTTCTTGCATCTTCAGTGCTCTTGTTTTTCAATTTTCTTCTCTCCTCCATCTTGGAAATCATTTCTTGTGTGACCCATGGTTTTTTGACCTTTTCCCTTTAACATATCCTGTATTGTGCTGTCCTGCTTTAATGATTCCTTCTTTCAGCATATTCCAGTACTCATTGGCATTATCAGGTGTTTCTTTGTGTCGTAATGTGCTTAGAAACTCCCAAGACAGCATTTCTGTAATTTGTTCTTTGTTGGATCTTATCTTCTCTAGAGCCCACTTCTTCACCATGGTCACCTTCTTCATCTTTTTCATTCTTATTTCTATTTATGGCATAAGTAAGTTGTTGTCACTATTAATATCTGCACCTGGTAATGTGTGCAACTTCTTGATTCCATTCCTGTATCTTTCTTCTACCAGTATAAAATCAATTTGGTTTCTGTATTTATCCCCTGGTGATTTCCAAGTGTAGAGCCTCCTCCGCTATCAGCTGCCTTTCCCTGCAGAAGTCAATTAGCCATTCACTTCTATCATTTCTCTTTCCAAGACCATGACTGCCTACTATGCTTCCCTCTTTCCCTTTTCCCACAATAGCATTCGAGTCTCCCATTACTATTTTGCAGCATTTTTTATTTTCGTCCATTATTCTCTCTATTACATTGTATTTTTCCTCTACAATTTGGTCATCATGTTCTGAAGTTGGCATATACACCTGGACAATCAGTAAATCTTTTTGTGCTCCTTTCAGTCCGCAGCTCGTGGTCGTGCGGTAGCGTTCTCGCTTCCCGCGCCTGGGTTCCTGGGTTCGATTCCCGGTGGGGTCAGGGATTTTCTCTGCCTCGTGATGACTGGGTGTTGTGCGATGTCCTTAGGTTAGTTAGGTTTAAGTAGTTCTAAGTTCTAGGGGACTGATGACCATAGCTGTTAAGTCCCATAGTGCTCAGAGCCATTTGAACCATTTTGCTCCTTTCAACCTTACACCAATAACCCAGTCATTTGCATAGTCTACATATGCCACACATTTAGCAAATTCCTTTGTCCTAATCATTCCTACTCCATTCATTCCTTTTACTTCTCCTCCTGAGTAGTACAACACATATTCATCTGACTGCAACTCTCCATGTCCATTCCATCTTACCTCAGCGACTCCTACAAGGTCCATGTGATTCTTTTCCATCTCTCTTTCAAGGTTTTCTAGTTTTTCTGCTTGTAGCAGAGTTCTAACATTCCAGGTACCAATTCTCATTTTTATTTTTTGCCTCCTTCCAAATTGTCCCCCCCCCCCCCCCCCCCCCCCAGATTTCCGAATGGGAGACTATTTTACCTGGGGACACTGATTTATCATGAGAGGAAACCATTTTTGTGCATAAAATGGAGACTGCATTATGCAGGGAAGATAATCTGCGGTGGTATTCCATTGCCTTCTGCAGTTCTGGAGGCTGCCCCTAACATGTGAAACAGATGCATTTTGCAGCCACTCGCTTCAAGTCAGACGCTGCATGAGAAGTATAGGTTGGAAAATGACACACCCCTAGCCCTCAAAACCTAATAACATCAGGGTTGGAAAAGAACAAGACCTGGCCGAGGGTGGCCAGATAGGAAAGATAAAAGTGAGGAGCCTGGCATATGTAAGTGAAAGCAATGCCAGGACTCAGCTCGGGGCCCTGTGGTCGCCAGCCACGTAATCACTATGTGTGACTCCCTGAGGAGAATGTCTCACATATACAGATGATATAGTACTGCTAACTGAATCAGTCCATGAGTTGAAAGAAATGTATGAGAAAAAATACAACTATGCATAGAAGGTTGGGATAAAGGTGAATCAAGACAAAACAGAGTTAATGCAATTAGGAAGATAAGAACAACAAGAATTTCTTGTGACAGGTGGCATGAGGTTCAACAGAGTTCACCACTTCAAATACTTGGCTTTGGAAATGGACATCACAGAAAGAATTGCAGTGCAAATGAAATGCATGCATTCCCTCAGGGAGACACCCAGTTCAAAATCTATATCAGTGAATACTATAATGAGTATCTATAACAAAGTGATATACCCAGATTAGATTAGATTACTTTTTCATTCCATAGACCTGTGCTGAGGAGATCCTCGTGGATGTGGAACGTGTATGGTTCAGAAATTTGGGGTATGAGAAAACAAGAAAGGAAAAACTATTAATTTCTGAAAAGAAAGTAATGAGGAAGATATAGGGACCAATCTTAGATAAAGGAGAATGAGGAAGGAAGAGGAATGAGGGAACCTACCTCTTGATGCAACAACCAACAATACTACAGAAGCTGAAGAGCAAAATAATTCAGTGGGTGGGACATGTAGCCCACATATCAGAGGAAAGACATGTGAAGAGAGTATTTGAGGGGAAAGCGAACACCAGAGGCCCATAGGAATGCCAAGGCAGCACTGGATGGACGACCTGGCAAAGAACCTGGCAGCCCTGAAGATGGAAGACACCTGTAGGAACAAAGCACAAAACAAAAGGGAATGGAAGCAGTTTGTGGAAGCAGTGGATGGTTTGCAGGGCCTGTGACTAGATATGTATATGTATGTTGTGTTGTTGTGGTCTTCAGTCCAGAGACTGGTTTGATGCAGCTCTCCATGCTACTCTATCCTGTGCAAGCTTCTTCATCTCCCAGTACCTACTGCAACCTACATCCTTGTGAATCTGCTTAGTTTATTTTTCTCTTGGTCTCCTGCTATGATTTTTACCCTCCACGCTGCCCTCCAGTACTAAATTGGTGATCCCTTGATGCCTCAGAAGATGCCCTACCAGCCGACCCTTTCTTCTAGCCAAGTTGTGCCATAAATTTCTCTTCTCTCCGATTCTATTCAATACCTCCTCATCAGTTATGTCATGTACCCATCTAATCTTCAGCATTCTTCTGTAGCACCACATTTCTAAAGCTTCTATTCTCTTCTTGTCCAAACTATTTACCGTCCATGTTTCACTTCCATACATGGCTACATTCCATACAAATACTTTCAGAAACGACTTCCTGACACTTAAATCTATACTCGATGTTAACAAATTTCTCTTCTTCAGAAACGCTTTCCTTGCCATTGCCAATCTACATTTTATATCCTCTCTACTTTGGCCATCATCAGTTATTTTGCTCACCACATAGCAAAACTCATCTACTACTTTAAGTGTCTCATTTCCTAATCTAATTCCCTCAGCATCACCCGACTTAATTTGACTACATTCCATTATCCTCATTTTGCTTTTGTTGATGTTCATCTTATATCCTCCTTTCAAGAAACTGTCCATTCCGTTCAGCTGCTCTTCCAAGTCCTTCGCTGTCTCTGCCATGATTACAATGTCATCGGTGAAACTCAAATATTTTATTTCTTCTCCATGGATTTTAATACCTACTCTGAATTTTTCTTTTGTTTCCTTTACTACTTGCTCAATATATAGGTTAAATAACATTGGGGGTAGGCTACAACCCTGTCTCACTCCCTTCCCAACCACTGGTTCCCTTTCATGCCCATCGACTCCTATAACTGCCATCTGGTTTCTGTACAAATTGTAAATAGCCTTTTGCTCCCTGTATTTTACCCATGCCACCTTCAGAATTTGAAAGAGAATATTCCAGTCAACATCGTCAAAAGCTTTCTCTAAGTCTACAAATGCTAGAAATGTAGGTTTGCCTTTCCTTAATTTGTCTTCTAAGATATGTCGTAGGGTCAGTATTGCCTCACGTGTTCCAATATTTCTACGGATTCCAAATTGATCTTCCCCGAGGTTGGCTTCTACCAGTTTTTCATTTGTCTGTAAAGAATTCGTGTTAGTATTTTGCAGCCATGACTTATTAAACTGATAGTTCAGTAATTTTCACATGTATCAACACCTGCTTTCTTTGGGATTGGAATTATTATATTCCTCTTGAAGTCTGAGGGTATTTCACCTGTCTCATACATCTTGCTCACCAGATGGTAGAGTTTTGTCAGGGCTGGCTCACCTAAGGCTGTCAGTAGTTCTAATGGAATGTTGTCTACTCCTGGGGCCTTGTTTCGACTCAGGTCTTTCAGTGCTCTGTCAAATTCTTCACACAGTAGCATATCTCCCATTTCATCTTCATCTACATCCTCTTCCATTTCCATAACATTGTCCTCAAGTATATCGCCCTTGTATAGACCATCTATATACTCTTTCCACCTTTCTGCTTTCCCTTCTTTGCTTAGAACTGAGTTTCCATCCAAGCTCTTGATATTCATACAAGTGGTTCTCTTTTCTCCAAAGGTCTCTTTAATTTTCCTGTAGGCAGTATCTATCATACTGTTAGTGAGATATGCCTCTACAGCCTTACATTTGTCCTCTAGCCATCCCTGCTTAGCCATTTTTCACTTCCTGTCAATCTCATTTTTGAGACGTTTGTATTCTTTTTGCCTGCTTAATTTACTGCATTATTATATTTTCTGCTTTCATTGATTAAATTCAATACATCTTCTGTTACCCAAGGATTTCTACCAGCCCTTGTCTTTTTACCTACTTGATCCTCTGTTGCCTTCACTGTTTCATCCCTCAAAGATACCCATTCTTCTTCTATTGTATTTCTTTCCCCCATTCCTGTCAATTGTTCCCTTATGCACTCCCTGAATCTCTCTACAACCTCTGGTTCTGTCTGTTTATGCACATCCATCTCCTTGCTGTCTTACCAATATATAATATATCTGAAACCTTGTATCTCCAGGCCTCTTCCATGTATAAAACCTTCTTTCATGATTCTTGAACCAAGTATTAGCTATGATTAAGTTATGCTCTGTGCAGAATTCTACCAGGCGGCTTCCTCTTTCATTTCTTATCCCCATTCCATATCCACCTACCACGTTTCCTTCTCCTCCTTTTCCTACTATTGAATTCCAGTCACCCATGACTATTAAATTTTCATCTCCCTTCACTCTCTGAATAATTTTGTTTATCTCATCATACATTTCATCAATCTCTTCATCATCTGCAGAGCTAATTGACATATAAACTTGTACTACTGTAGTAGGTGTGGGCTTTGTGTCTATCTTGGCCACAATAATGTGTTCACTATGCTGATTGTAGCAGCTTACCTGCACTCCTATTTTTTTTATTCATTATTAAACCTACTCCAGCATTACCCCTATTTGATTTTGTATTTATTACCCTGTATTCACCTGACCGGAAGTCTTGTTCCTCCTGCCACTGAACTTCACTAATTCCAACTATATCTAACATTAACTGATCCATTTCCCTTTTTAAATTTTCTAACTGACCTGCCCGATTAAGGGATCTGACATTCCACACTCCAATCCATAGAACACCAGTTTTCTTTCTCCTGATAATGACATCCTCCTGAGTAGTCCCCGCCCGGAGGTCCAAACGGGGGACTATTTTACCTCCAGAATATTTTATCCAAGAGGACGCCATCATCATTTAACCATACAGTAAAGCTCCATGCCCTCGGGAAAAATTATGGCTGTAGTTTCCCCTTGCTTTCAGCTGTTCACAGTACCAGCACAGCAAGACCGTTTTGGTTAGTGTTACAAGGCCAGATCAGTCAATTATCCAGACTGTTGCCCCTGCAACTACTGAAAAGGCTGCTGCCCTCTTCAGGAGCCACACATTTGTCTTCTTGATGCAATAATTTACCGACAGCCGTATGATTTGTAAAAGTTTATTTTATTTTATGAACTTCTATGTGTTGCTGCCACTTTCAGCATTACATTGATGCCATCTTCAGGCCCCACTCATCATAGTCATAAAATCGCTATACACGGAAGGAGCAGGACAGTATGTAGAGCATAAAACATAGTGTGTTGACGTCTTCTCGAAACTCTATTATTTACTCCACTGTTTTGTATTTTACACTCCTGGAAATTGAAATAAGAACACCGTGAATTCATTGTCCCAGGAAGGGGAAACTTTATTGACACATTCCTGGGGTCAGATACATCACATGATCACACTGACAGAACCACAGGCACATAGACACAGGCAACAGAGCATGCACAATGTTGGCACTAGTACAGTGTATATCCACCTTTCGCAGCAATGCAGGCTGCTATTCTCCCATGGAGACGATCGTAGAGATGCTGGATGTAGTCCTGTGGAACGGCTTGCCATGCCATTTCCACCTGGCGCCTAAGTTGGACCAGCGTTCGTGCTGGATGTGCAGACCGCGTGAGACGACGCTTCATCCAGTCCCAAACATGCTCAATGGGGGACAGATCCGGAGATCTTGCTGGCCAGGGTAGTTGACTTACACCTTCTAGAGCACGTTGGGTGGCACGGGATACATGCGGACGTGCATTCTCCTGTTGGAACAGCAAGTTCCCTTGCCGGTCTAGGAATGGTAGAACGATGGGTTCGATGACGGTTTGGATGTACCGTGCACTATTCAGTGTCCCCTCGACGATCACCAGTGGTGCACGGCCAGTGTAGGAGATCGCTCCCCACACCATGATGCCGGGTGTTGGCCCTGTGTGCCTCGGTCGTATGCAGTCCTGACTGTGGCGCTCACCTGCACGGCGCCAAACACGCATACGACCATCATTGGCACCAAGGCAGAAGCAACTCTCATCGCTGAAGACGACACGTCTCCATTCGTCCCTCCATTCACGCCTGTCGCGACACCACTGGAGGTGGGCTGCACGATGTTGGGGCGTGAGCGGAAGACGGCCTAACGGTGTGCGGGACCGTAGCCCAGCTTCATGGAGACGGTTGCGAATGGTCCTCGCCGATACCCCAAGAGCAACAGTGTCCCTAATTTGCTGGGAAGTGGCGGTGCGGTCCCCTACGGCACTGCGTAGGGTCCTACGGTCTTGGCGTGCATCCGTGCGTCGCTGCGGTCCGGTCCCAGGTCGACGGGCACGTGCACCTTCCGCCGACCACTGGCGACAACATCGATGTACTGTGGAGACCTCACGCCCCACGTGTTGAGCAATTCGGCGGTACGTCCACCCGGCCTCCCGCATGCCCACTATACGCCCTCGCTCAAAGTCCGTCAACTGCACATACGGTTCACGTCCACGCTGTCGCGGCATGCTACCAGTGTTAAAGACTGCGATGGAGCTCCGTATGCCACAGCAAACTGGCTGACACGACGGCGGCGGTGCACAAATGCTGCGCAGCTAGCGCCATTCGACGGCCAACACCGCGGTTCCTGGTGTGTCCGCTGTGCCGTGCGTGTGATCATTGCTTGTACAGCCCTCTCGCAGTGTCCGGAGCAAGTATGGTGGTTCTGACACACCGGTGTCAATGTGTTTTTTTTTCCATTTCCAGGAGTGTAGATTGATTCACAGATCCAGTTATATGGCTCCTTCCATGTATAGCGATTTTATGACTATGACGAGTGGGGCCTGAAGATGGCATCAATGTAATGCTGAAACTGGTAGCAACACATAGAAGTTCATAAAATAAAATAAACATATACAAATCATACGGCTGTTGGTAAATTATTGCATCAAGAAGTTCATACTGTCTGTCGTCCCACTATCCACAATGGATCAACAAAGACACGCTTGTCTGGCCTCTCAACAGATACCCCTCCGTTGTGGTTGCACCTATGGCTGAGGCACACAAGCCTCCCCATCAATGGCAAGGTCCATGGTTCATGGGGGGAAGCTTATGTATGTATGTATAATTAATAGTTAAATCTTGTGAGGAATAAAACAAAATTAGCAAAAAATGTTGGTATCAGCGGCAATCGACTCGGGTCTGCAAATTACTGGTCTGTGTTTTACGCCACTTGCCCACAGCATCGTCACCAGAATGTATTTTTAAAAGTCCTCACATTCTATTTATTTATTTAGCAGCTTATGATGTACATATATGGAGTAAGTCCAAGTACATATTTGCTTTGTCAGTTTTCCAATAAAATACATTACTTTTACTGATTCTAACTATAGTTTTGCTAAGATAACTAATAAATTTTAGCCACAACATTTCTGGAAATTAACATCATAGTTACAAAATTTTAGATGCTGTAAACTGAATGGATTTTATGAGGCATACATAATCTATGTAGCTAAATTACAGAACATTTAATTGCAATAATTCTATGCTATTGGGTTCATCATTTTATATGTATGGTATAATACAGTCACATAGCACATACATATTCTAGATACCATTTTGTTTACATTTATAAAAAAAATTTAACAGCAATAATACTGTAGAAAAACAAAACCTTTAGATAAAATGATTCTGTTAAGAAGTTAACACATTTTACTTTTTCTTTTCTCTGTACCTGTGTACGTTTTTCTTTTAGTGTACTATGTTTGTTTCCTTCAGTTATTTTAATTTGAAAGAAATTCTCTGATTGAATATAAAGGGGTTTCTAATAGCAGTTGTTTGACTGACTGTTTAAACTTATCCTTCGATTTGGCATTAGTGATGTGTGTTAGTAAAGCGTTGTACAACTTTACTGCCAGGTAGTAAAGAGTTGTACAACTTTACTGCCATGTAACCACTGCTTCTCTCATATTGAGTAGTGTTATGCTGCGGAATTCTTAATTTCTTGGTGTTTCTGGTGTGGTGGTGGTGCACATCTTCATTTTTGTTGAATTTATCTTTATGATCCCAAGCAAGGAGCAGAATTTTATATATATACAAGCTGTAGAAGGTTAGAATCTTATATTTTTTGAAAAGAGGCTTGTAACTATCTCTTGTTCTTGTGTTTCCTATTATTCTAATTGCTCTCTTTTGTAATTTGAATATTTTAATTGCCTCAGTCGAGTGGCCCCAGATTTCTATATGATAGCTCATTATAGCACTGAAGTATGAAAAATACACCATGCGCACATCATCTTCAGTTATTAGTAGCTTAATTTGTCTCAGAGCAAAAACAGCACTGCTAAGTTTATTGCTTGTATTGGACATATGATCTTTCCATCCTAAGCAACTGTCCACGGTGATCCCTAGAAATTTAGCACTTTCAACTATTCTTACATCTAGCTCTTGCAAATTTGTTAGTTCACTTATTTTTCTTTTGTTGTTCCTAAATAGGATTGCATTAGTTTTCTCAAAATTGAGGATTAACCTTCTCACTTCAAGCCAGTGGGTGATCATTTCAACTGTTTGATTACTTTTACTTATGGCCTCCTGTAAGCTCGGTTTCACATTTATGCTTATTGTGTCATCTGCAAAGAGTATCAATTCACTGTCTACATTACATGGTAAATCATTTACATATACAAGGAAAACGAGGGGTCCTCGAATACTACCCTGTGGCACCCCATGTTTTATGTCTTATAGTCCTGATAGCTGTTTCCCTTGACTGTGTGACACTTTCACTGTTTGTTTTCTGTTCTGCAGAAAAGACTTTATGATATCAAGAGCAGTTACTCTAATTCCATAGTGGTGTAGCTTCATTATTAATATGTGGTGATTGACAAGATCAAAAGCTTTAGGTAAGTCACAAAAAACACCAACCAGGATTTGGCCTTGATCTAGGCTTGCAGAGATTATATTAATAAGTTCAAATGCAGCTGACACTGTAGATTTTTCCTTCTGGAACCGAAACTGTCTACCATTTATGATAGAGTTTTTATCAAAAAATGCCATTAACCTAACAAATATTATTCTTCCTAGGATCTTTGACAAAATGGAAAGGAGGCTAAGTGGTCTGTAATTATCTGGGCACACGTGATCACCTTTTTTGAATAGTGGTAGTACTCTGACAATCTTCATTATATCTGGGAAGATTCATTTTTCGAGACATGAGTTGACTAAGTGACAGAAGTGTTTAGCAATTTCCCTAGTAGTTAGCTTCAAAATTTTATTTGACAGGCCATTTATGTCTGTGGCTGCTTTATTTTTTTAGTTTCTCTATTATTTTTCTTATCTCTTGTTCAGTTGCCAGATACAGGTAACATGAGTTACTGAGTGACTTTTCTTTATTCTCAAGTAGTTTTTGGGCTTGCAGAGAATCATTATTATTATCCTGTGTAAGTTGTTGGCATATGCTGGTAAAATATTGGTTGAAAGTGTTGTTAATGATTATTGGATTTTCTGTTACAACATTATTGATTTTTAGGCTTAAGGTTTTATTGTCATTTCTTGATGACTTTCCTGTTTCTCTGTTTATTGTCTTCCAAGTGCTTCTGACTTTGTTGGGAGCTTATGTAATAACATTCCCATTATACAGTTTTTTTGCAGCTATTCAGTTTTATTGTAAATCTTTTTATAGTCTCTAAAATATTCAACAAAATGAATAGGCCTATCTGGAGCACTCCAAATTACATGAAGAAGTTTCAACTTTTTACAGGATACTAACAGACCTTTTGTTAGCCATGGCAGATTTCCTCGCTTTTTCTTTATTGGTTTGGTTTTGGTTGGCAAACACTCTTCAATGATTTTTAAATAGATATCTAGGAAACTGTTATACTTATCATTAACACTATTAGATAAGTACATTTCTGGGCACTTTTCGATTGTAGTTTTATCTTTATGTCTGTTATGTTAGAACTTCTCATATCTCTGTAAGGAATAAAGCTGAGTGAATCTAATTTCCCTACTTACACAGTGTGCTACATGCAGTTTCAAAGAAAACTACTGAACTACTGCTGTGAGCAAAGCAGGAATCATATGTGCCTGACCTCATAACAGAGCAGTAGAAAACAGATAGCTGTGTCACTTCTGTGATTAGATTAGATTAGATTAGATTAGATTAGATTAATACTAGTTCCATGGATCATGAATACGATATTTCGTAATGATGTGGAACGAGTCGAATTTTCCAATACATGACATAATTAGGTTAATTTAACAACATACTTAAGTTAATATAACAACTTTATTTTTTGTGTTTTTTGTTTTTCTTTATTTTTTATTTTTGTTTTTTTAATATTTTTTTCTTTTTTTTTCAGAACACTATGGAGTAGAAGGAGTTGTCATTCAGAAATTCTTTTAATTTCTTCTTAAATACTTGTTGGTTATCTGTCAGACTTTTGATACTATTTGGTAAGTGACCAAAGACTTTAGTGCCAGTATAATTCACCCCTTTCTGTGCCAAAGTTAGATTTAATCTTGAATAGTGAAGATCATCCTTTCTCCTAGTATTGTAGTTATGCACACTGATATTACTTTTGAATTGGGTTTGGTTGTTAATAACAAATTTCATAAGAGAGTATATATACTGAGAAGCTACTGTGAATATCCCTAGATCCTTAAATAAATGTCTGCAGGATGATCTTGGGTGGACTCCAGCTATTATTCTGATTACACGCTTTTGTGCAATAAATACTTTATTCCTCAGTGATGAATTACCCCAAAATATGATGCCATATGAAAGCAATGAGTGAAAATAGGCGTAGTAAGCTAATTTACTAAGATGTTTATCACCAAAATTTGCAATGACCCTTATTGCATAAGTAGCTGAACTCAAACGTTTCAGCAGATCATCAATGTGTTTCTTCCAATTTAATCTCTCATCAATGGACACACCTAAAAATTTGGAATATTCTACCTTAGCTATATGCTTCTGATTAAGGTCTATATTTATTAATGGCGTCATACCATTCACTGTACGGAACTGTATGTACTGTGTCTTATCAAAATTCAGTGAGAGTCCGTTTACAAGGAACCACTTAGTAATTTTCTGAAAGACAGTATTGACAATTTCATCAGTTAATTCTTGTTTGTCAGGTGTGATTACTATACTTGTATCATCAGCAAAGAGAACTAACTTTGCCTCTTCATGAATATAGAATGGCAAGTCATTAATATATAATAAGAACAACAAAGGACCCAAGACTGACCCTTGTGGAACCCCATTCTTGATAGTTCCCCAGTTTGAGGAATGTGCTGATCTTTGCATGTTACGAGAACTACTTATTTCAACTTTCTGCACTCTTCCAGTTAGGTACGAATTAAACCATTTGTGCACTGTCCCACTCATGCCACAATACTTGAGCTTGTCTAGCAGAATTTCATGATTTACACAATCAAAAGCCTTTGAGAGATCACAAAAAATCCCAATGGGTGGTGTTCGGTTATTCAGATCATTCAAAATTTTACTGGTGAAAGCATATATGGCATTTTCTGTTGAAAAACCTTTCTGAAAACCAAACTGACATTTTGTTAGTACTTCATTTTTACAGATATGTGAAGCTACTCTTGAATACATTACTTTCTCAAAAATTTTGGATAAAGCTGTTAGAAGGGAGATTGGACGGTAATTGTTGACATCAGATCTATCCCCCTTTTTATGCAAAGGTATAACAATAGCATATTTCAGTCTATCAGGGAAAATGCCCTGTTCCAGAGAGCTATTACACAGGTGGCTGAGAATCTTACTTATCTGTTGAGAACAAGCTTTTAGTATTTTGCTGGAAATGCCATCAATTCCATGTGAGTTTTTGCTTTTAAGCAAGTTTATTATTTTCCTAATTTCAAAGGGAGAAGTGGGTGAGATTTCAATTGTATCAAATTGCATAGGTATGGCCTCTTCCATTAACAGCCTAGCATCTTCTAATGAACACCTGGATCCTACTATATCCACAACATTTAGAAAATGATTATTAAAAATATTTTCAACTTCTGACTTTTTGTTCGTAAAGTTTTCATTCAATTTGATGGTAATACTGTCTTCCTCTGCTCTTGGTTGACCTGTTTCTCTTTTAATAATATTCCAAATTGTTTTAATTTTATTATCAGAGTTGCTGATTTCAGACATGATACACATACTCCTGGATTTTTTAATAACTTTTCTTAATATAACACAGTAGTTTTTATAATTTTTGATAGTTTCTGGGTCACTACTCTTTCTTGCTGTCAGATACATTTCCCTTTTGCGGTTACAAGATATTTTTATACCCTTAGTAAGCCATGGTTTCTTACAAGGTTTCTTACGAGTATATTTAACTATTTTCTTGGGGAAGCAGTTTTCAAATGCATTTACAAAAATGTCATGAAATAAATTATATTTTAAATTGGCATCAGGTTCACGGTACACCTCATCCCAGTCTAACTGCTGTAGGCTTTCCCTGAAATTTGCAATTGTTAAATCGTTGACTGAACGTACCACTTTGGAGGACTGTTTAGTATTGCTGAATGTAGCATGGCTGACAGTCATTTTAGCACTTGACACTGATTTCTTGTAACTGTGAAGAGAGTGCTACAAAACAAGTTTTGTCTTTTTTATTTGCATACCAACATGCATTCTAAGAAAAATGAAGTAATGCTGGTGCAATTGCCTGCTCGCATTCGAAGAGAAATGGTTCAATTTTAGTGTGATTTCTGGCTCGCATTTGAAGCAAAATAGCGTAATTTTAATGTAATATTTACAGTGTGCTGTAGCACTATAGTACATGATAACTGGCCACTACTGGCAAGACACAGTCAACATTTTCTCAGGACAACAGCAACTGTAACTGTTAGCATCCACAGATGGAAATGTAAACTGTAAATGTTACCAGAGGATCGTGAATTTAGGAGAACTATACAGGGAGTTTCGAGAAGAACATGCAAAACTTCAGCAGGATGTAGAGGATGCTCCACTGAACAATTTGAGGTTGGGAATCTGGTTTTGGAGACATTAGTTAACTGCACATACCGTCTTTGACATAATGAATATACTGTTTGGACTGTATCTTACAAAATATGCTGAGACTGGTGACTGTAGATATCCTCATAGGAAATAATCAAGGGGATTCAGGTCAGGTGACCTAATAGGCCATGGAATAGGACCTCCCCTTCCAATCCAGAGACCAGGAAATACTGTACCAGTACTGCTCCATCATATTGTACTGAACATCTCCTGGACAGCACTGAGTAATGAATGGGACTGTCATTGATTCATAAGACATCCTGTTATGGGACAATGTAAATACAACAGAGCCACCTTATGGACAAGTAAAGTAAACAAAACTTGCACCATGACTACATGGTAATCAGGCTCAACCTCCTTGTTTGCTTGCAGGAAATAAAGAGTGTACTTGTAAATAAGCAGCACAGTACATGTAAACTTGAATGCATGTTGGTTGTAAATAAGCTGGAAAACAGGCAATGGCAGACAAAGCGGTAGATATGCTTACTTCTGTATCTCCTAAAGCTGGCCTCTCTGACCCCAGGTTCCCTACCTCTAACTGTTCTGTGGAGCATTCTCTACATCCTGTTACATTTTTGCCACTCTTACGGAAACACCCTGTATAATGATTTGGATCCATTTGGATTGTAATGAATGATGATAGCTGTTACATAATCACTTATTACACATATTAATATTCACAAATCAAAATATAGATATTTGCCATTCGAAATACATGACCCACAGTCACAAGCTTAGGACAGCCGTTGAGTCTTCCTGTAGGTGCTCTTGGGGGGTTGGCCTGTTGACCATTGTCCCTCAGGCACAAATACCTCCAAAGATAGCAGCTCTCTCCAGTAACATGGCTGAATGTAGTGGCCAAACATATTAACCTCCAAAGAAATATTAAGTTCTTTCGAAACTAATACAAGCAAAAAAAGTCCTGCCGAATCACAAAAATAACAAGAGTAAGGATACATTTCAGTGCATCTTTCAACCAGGTATTCTGTTCATAGAGTTCATTATTATAAATAATACACTAAAACATTCGAAATGATGAAATACTCTTGAGTCTGCTGCAAGGTACACACAGAAAAAAATTAAAAATACAAGTGCAGTGCTTACTTTTGTATTACTTCTCTCAGTAAAGGACATAGGTTTCAGACTGATTTCTCGAAAACCCCTTGTGGTGTGAAAATAGCGACCACTCGTACCATTCCATCATTCCCAGTGTGTACTCCTTCAATTATGGCCAGCTTCCAGCATAAGGATGACAGGTTGTCTTCCCTTACTATGACCAGCGTGTGAGGTTGCACATTCTGACTGAGGACTGTCCTCTTGGTTCGCTGCTGCAGATGATGCAAGTAGTCAGATGATCGTCACCACCAAAAGATGTGGAACCCTTGCTGCAGTAGTTTCCACCTTGTGAGCAAGCTCAGGTTGGCTGCACGATGGTCAGGCTGAGGGATGCTTCTGATTGCCATTCCAGCCAGGAAATGACCTGCAGTGAGGAATTGGGAATCAGTGGGCTTGCAAGGTAGTGGTGTGAGAGCACAAGAGTTCAAGCAAACCTCAATTTGGCAAGTCAGGGTCGTCAACTCTTCGAGTATTGGACATATGTTTCTCATTGCTCACTGCATATGTTCCCCTCTGGAGAAATGAAGTACCAATCGATTCCTTCTTCATTTTGGATTGTTTTGCTGGTATGAAAGAGGACTTTAGTTCTTTTCTCTGGCGCCTCCTCAAATGCAGAAACGTTGTATGTGTCTAATAAGGCCCATGAAGTGACATCTTTTTTAAGCCAGGGTTGTTCTTTCCATCACAGGCTGTTTCCTTACATGTCTGCAGAAGAAATCTTTGTGATGCTAGATGAGCTGGCATTGTAGGTACTTGGTTCAATGCCACGGTTGCTGTGACTTTCTTTATCTCCGACACACTGTTCCCGATGAATATCTTCATACTGTCTCTTGGAATCATTGTAACTTCTCTTAGACTTTGGTTATCTCGTCTGTCTCTGTTCAGTCTCAGAGAAGTGTTTGCTGCATTGTGGTAAGAATCACCTAACCGACTTGGGTTTTGGGGAAATGGAAGGCAGACAGCAAATCTGCATGTTGAGTCTTTCTTCATACGTTCTGCAAAGTGTGCTTCATACTATTCCTCTTTTTTCATCTTTGTAGCTTGATGTAATTTTCAGCCCCCCCCCCCACCCCCCCAGAACTAAATGGATTTCAATGTCAGCATCGACTTTGTACAAGACGTGACACGACCAGCTGCCATGACGAACTGGTGTGCTCTGGCATTTTATAGTTGCATGATATGGTCCAACCTTTCTCATGAAGCATACAACTATCAGTACCTACAGAGATAGTCAAAGACTTTGACTGTATGGATAAAATTCTGCTCCTAGCAATACGTCAACCTTACCATGTTACCAACACTCTGAACCAGCAAATTCCACATATTTGGCTCAATTATTTGTTGTGGCAAGGTGTATGTTATCTTTGGCAAAACTAGACGGTCACTAAAGAACATACAGTCACTTATGCAAGAGCTCACCTGTACAGAAACGGTGTTTTGTTTCTGAGAGGTCCACACCTATTCATGGAATTGGTACTCTGCTGTGCCACCTTCAGTCTGAGGCACTGTGCACATGCTTCCAGTATGAAGCATGATTGTAGCCCTGGGTCTAATAGCACACAATTCTGTCACTTGCCACTGCTGTCTTGGAATTTAATTCTTACTGTCACCAGGAGCACTAATTTGCCTGGGCTGACCCTCAGTGATTTGTAACATAATGTTCGTTGACTAACTGCGTTCATGTTGCATGTCATTGGACAGTCCTTCCTTGTTCCATCTACTGTGCATCGTGATTCTGCTTGTAATAAAGGATGGTGTCATTTACGACAGGTATGACAGCCAATGGAATTTGTGAGATCACATCCTTCTTCTTCATATTACTTCATTGACAATGAATTCTCCGTTTTCAACGATGACTTGTTGACTAATTTATAACTTTTAATTACTGATAGATGAAGCTCAGGAAGCACAACATACGAAGTTGCAATAATTGATTTATTAATGCCTTGTAGGCGAAAATTATGAAATATGAATAATGACATCATGCTGCGAGAATCTGATAACACCATGCGATCTGAACTGACTCATTTTGGAATGAAATTTCCTACACTCACACTGACATTACTCGCGCATGCGGCCGAACACAAAATATACTGCAATGGTACCCTCACATCTCAACTCTACAATTTTCGACTTGGGTTCATCATGTGTATGTAAAATCCAAGAGAAGAAATTCATAATAAATCCCGAACGAAACATTCAAGTTGTCCGAAACAGATTATAAACAGCAAGAAAGGTCAATCAGTCATTAACATGGTGGAGTGCCTACAACTAATGTGTATATTGTGTACTTAACACAATTTTAACTGGTGGAAAGATGTATAATGTCAACAAAAACATAGAATTACGAAGGCAATATTTAAGCAGATAACATACATATTCTTAGAGAACTTGACAATGGTACACAGTCACACAGGAAAAAGGAGATATCTAGTCTCACTTTGAAGCTGTGGCAACAATTAAATAATCAAGAAGAAAAGTACATAAGATGATAGTAATATATAAACCAAGGCCATTTCCATTTACATACAGTCAATTACTTCTCAGTCTTTTATGCAACTAAGTAGGACAAAAGCATTGTCGGATCTCTACGAACACCTTAAATGTTCTATTAGGTTGACTGGTTTATGACTCTTCGCAAACGGTGTAATCATTTGACATAACAGAGGAGTTGCAGAACTTTCCCAAAATAAATATTTAAAAAAAATAGTTAACTATGTGAAAAAGTGAGATCAAAAGACGTAGAAAAGGTCATGCAGAAATACAAAGATCATAGTAGAACAAGATAAATGAAAACCTAATCAGACGATATTATTTAATCATTACATTATACAGTATTTAGATAAAAATGTCTCATCAGAAAAAAATACTGAAATTGGTAAATTAAGATTACAATAATGTTAGAATATGGTTCGAAAATGCCTACTAAAACGGTAAATTCCCTTTTTATATCGATGTACTTTCATGATGCGCTATACAATTCATTACTTCACTATGCTTTTAAACAGTCATACGGTTCGCTGAAGTCTTAACTTGAGGTTATAGCAGCAAGGAGGACACGATGTAGTAGTTGTCGGGGGATGTGTTGTGAAGTGCACAATGCGTCGTGGAATGCACTCAGCCTCTGTCGAAGCGACAGGCGAAGTTTGTTACTTGGCTGACGCGTCTTCAGACAGACGCACTGCTGGGAAAAAAAGAGGAGGCAGGCCTTCGAAGCAGCTGCTTCTGTGACGCCCTTGACCGTGAAGCGCCAGCAGTTAAGGTGGTCGCCAGCAGATGGCAAAGTGGAAGATCTTCTCCCACCAGGCGTAACAGCTGTTACGGCGCATGCGCAATCTGCATATGCCTGCGCGTGCGCACTGGTAGTGGACGGGTGGAGCGAGGTTGACACTTGGCAGTAACCACAGCAGAAAGAGTGGAACAGACACGTTTCGACAACATGAGTTAAATGGCCACAAAACGATCTCACACTGTGCACTGGAAGAGGTTAGTGCATGTGCATCTTAGGGTGGTCGTTACTTTTAACACTTAGCATGCGCTCCACGTGTAAAAACAGGATATGGCACAACACTTTCTACAGTGAACCCATTGGAGCTATCTGAAACAGTGTATACACTCACAGGAACTACCTGAACCAATCTATATAGACAAAGCTACACATACACAATCCAATCCAGACCACAGCGTCAACGTGCTACAGCCATTGGTACACGGCAGTTTTTTTTTCCACATCTCTGGGGTGGAGAGTGTGAGGCTGTTGTTGCGCGATATATCCACTTCACAGCCATGGGGTTTGGAATGTTCTTCTGTTTCGGCACAATTTATTTTCTCATTTGGGTTCTTATTTTCTTTTTGGGTTTCATTCCATTTCTAGTGGATTTTATGACGTCCAAAAGGGCATGATCATTGGCTTTCAAGCCAAGGGAAGCATTTCTGAAACAGATAAGCTTGTAAACTATTCGCATGACAAAACACTTAAATTATTCCGTGCATGTCAAAACGTCGCTGTTCGAAACTGACAATGAAGCAACTTGTGGTGCACCATGGAGCCATAGATCACAGTGGTGAACGATGGCTGCCGAGATGTATATGGGTGAATAGTCGTGCAACTGTTGGGCAGCTGACCACCTAAATGAAACAGGGGGCTACCAACAGTGTCTCCTCAATGAACGTTGCTGCTTATGGGCCTCTGCATCGGGTGCCTGGTTGATGCACTCAAGCTGACTGCTGCTCATTGGCGATAAAGGCTGGAATTTGCACGCCAATGCCAAAAATGGACGTTCACTGAGTGGTGACAGGTGGCCTTCTCAGATGTATCGCATTTTATGCTACATCAGACTGATGGCTGTTGGTGTGTACAGAGTGAAATATCTGAAAGGAAACACCCTGTAACAATCGTCGGAAGGGTCCAGATCACAGGAGAGACCCTTATGATCAGGGGAATGTTTTTAAGGCATTGCCCAGGTCGTCTCGTCATCCTGGAAGGCACACTGGATGAACACAAGACTATGCATCTACCCTTGTGGACCATATTCACCCCTACATTCGGTTTTTTGCTCCTCAGAATGATGACATCTACCAGCAGGACAATGGAACATGTCACACAGCTCACAGTGTATGGGCATCTAAATCTACATCTACATACATACTCCGGAATCCACCATACGGTGCGTGGCGGAGGGTACCTCGTACCACAACTAGCATCATCTCTCCCTGTTCCACTCCCAAACAGAACGAGGGAAAAATGACTGCTTATATGCCTCTGTACGAGCCCTAATCTCTCTTATCTTTGTGGTCTTTCCGCGAAATGTAAGTTGGCGGCAGTAAAACTGTACTGCAGTCAGCCTCAAATGCTGGTTCTCTAAATTTCCTCAGTAGCGATTCGCGGAAACAATGCCTCCTTTCCTCTAGAGACTCACACCCGAGTTTCTGAAGCATTTCCGTAAACACTCGCGTGATGATCAAACCTACCAGTAACAAATCTTGCACGCCGCCTCTGAATTGCTTCTATGTCCTCCCTCAATCTGACCTGATAGGGATCCCAAACGCTCGAGCAGTACTCAAGAATAGGTCGTATTAGTGTTTTATAAGCGGTCTCCTTTACAGATGAATCACATCTTCCCAAAATTCTACCAATGAACCGAAGACGACTATCCGCCTTCCCCACAACTGCCATTACATGCTTGTACCACTTCAAATCGCTCTGCATTGTTACGCCCAAATATTTAATCGACGTGACTGTGTCAAGGGCTACACTACTAATGGAGTATTCAAACATTACAGGATTATTTTTCCTATTCATCTGCATTAATTTACATTTATCTATATTTAGAGTTAGCTGCCGTTCTTTACACCAATCACAGATCTTGTCCAAGTCATCTTGTATCCTCGTACAGTCACTCAACGACGACACCTTCCCGTACACCACAGCATCATCAGCGAACAGCCGCACATTGCTATCCACCCCATCCAAAAGATCATTTATGTAGATGGAAAACAACAGCGGACCTACCACAGTTCCCTGGGGCACTCCAGATGATACCCTCACCTCCGATGAACACTCACCATCGAGGACAACGTACTGGGTTCTATTACTTAAGAAGTCTTCGAGCCACTCACATACTTCGGAACCAATCCCATATGTTCGTACCTTAGTCAGGAGTCTGCAGTAGGGCACCGAGTCAAACACTTTCCGGAAGTCAAGGAATATGGCATCCGTCTGATACCCTTGTAACCTCCCTGCAAGAAATTTGAAAGTCAGTGATTATAAAAATGTGTGCCAAATGTTGTCTTCCCACAAAAGTGAATAATAAAAAAATGAGTCAAGCGTAACCTCCTTGCAAAATTAAAGAATAACAATGTCCCAAATGTAAACTCTCCACAAAATTAACGTTAAGGAATGAAGATTGCTCATTAAACCCACAATAATGTTAATTAAATAATGAACCATGAACTGAACGTAACATCTCAACACAAATAATTTAACCTGATAAATCTTGTAAGGGCAGCAACGCTGACCTTCGGCCCTGTGAAATAATTAAACCTGATAAATTCTTACCTCAGTAAAACTGCATCTGTATCTGCCCTTATTTTACGGCACAGCTCCGTGCAATGCTGGCCCTACATTTAATTTTGATTCTTGGAGGGAATGCATAGGAAGTATTATTTAACTTGAAATGAATCTTTTTCTTTAAAACAGTTACTTTATAAGAAAATTATTATTGGGGCAATTTTTGAACAAATTAATTACAATTAACATATGATATTAGCTGAGCGCAATGCTGCTTCATTACCTTCTATAACAATATACCTCGTCCCGAACCGTGACCAGAGATGCAAGGAGAGCACGCCGCCGACGCCGCTCAGTACAACCGTCCACTCGCTAAAACTACTGCCGACGGACTATTAGTGCAGACAGAGTGCAACTCGCAACTGTTCCTGCCGACTCACTACACACAACTGAACTCTCGCGCGGTCAAGCGCAGACTAGCAACGATAAATAACTCTCTGGTCAGAGATTCTGTCATGCCTCGCCATCGCTGGTAATGAATACATATGAAACGTACGCGTTTCACCCTTCATCCATGGTTCGCAAGATATCATGTGAAAAAAGGGCGAGTTGTGTTTCGTAGGAGCGATGCTTTCTTAAACCGTGATGATGCATGGACAGCAACTTCTCTGTCTCAAGGAAATTCATTATATTCGCACTGAGAATATATTCGAGAATCCTGCAAAAAAAACCGATGTTAAGGATATTGGTCTGTAATTTTGAGGAACCGTCCTTCTACCCTTCTTATATACAGGCGTCACCTGCGCTTCTTTCCAGTCTCTCGGGACTTTACGTTGGGCAAGAGATTCACGATAAATGCATGCTAAGTAAGGAGCCAATGCAGTAGAGTACTCTATGTAAAAGCGAACTGGAATCCCATCAGGACCTGGTGATTTATTTATTTTCAACCCATTCAGCTGCTTCACAACCCCGGGGATGTCTATCACTATGTCCTCCATACGAGAATCTGTACGAGACTCGAACGTCGGTATGTTTGTACGATCCTCCTGCGTGGCCGGAAGAGCACCAGGGTACGTTAACTGTACACATCTGGCCCGATTAAAACCCAATCGAGAATCTGTGGGACCACCTCAATTCAGCTGTTCACACTGTGGATCCTCAACAGGCCAAATTAAGGAAGCTGGCCATGGCACTCGAATTTGCTTGGTTGCACATTCCTGTCGGTACCTTCCAGGTCCACACTGATTCTCTTCATGCACGTCTCGCAGAGGTTTGTGCTGCAGAACGTGGCAGGTGAGCACATTAATGTGACTGCTCAGTGAATAATTGACTGAGTTGTGCAAAAAGGTCTTGAACAAACGAAATCTAATTTCCGTCAAATATTTGACGCTATGAGATCATGGTAATAGCTCTTCTAAATTTTTCGCTTGATCCTTTTTCAGAGGAGTTATCCTGTTGATTACTCTGGCTTCCAATAAAGTCCTGGTAGTACCATCCTGCTTTGTTACTGAATGTACGAGGCTACAGTACTCACTATCTGAGAGCTGTATGATTCCCACACTTAGCATTCTTTCGATCTCTTTGTTAGCTGCAGGACTCTTGGATGACAGAACAGAGTAAGATTTCATACAAATGGTTCGTGTGGTTTTACTTTTAATTTACAAACACACCTCTCATTCTTCCGGGCTGACCCGAAAGTGCACCTAGGCGTAACTGTAATACCTCTTTCACATCTTTTCTTTGATACTCAGTAAGCTCCCCTTAATTGATTTATTTTCGCGTGAATATTTGTAGAAGAGTCGTTTATATCATCTCGCGACTTCACGTCGTTTCCTTGCCTCCGAAATTGTGGAGTCCCAGCTCCCACTCCTTTAACAAATCGGAAGTCAGCGCCCACAGTGCACTTACAGTATTCATCCACAAGTCCTTTCAATCAAACCTTCATCTCTTCTTCCTTATTCTTTACAGAAGCACATTCTTTTACAAAATCTAATCACTAACATCTTTTTGTCATCCAATCTGTACCGAAGATGATTCCAACGTTCATAAATGGGACAACAAAAACTGGCTGCTCAAAACCTTATTCGAATATTCGGTATTTCAACTGAACTTGATCTCTGATTGGCTTGTATCGATTGCTTACCGCGGTTACAATTCTGAGTGCATTTACCGGAACAATCGGCACAGCTGCACGAACATTGAGTTCTTAAAATAGGATCTCTGCAGTTGCGCTTCCCACTGAACCAGAATCCAAAAAGGTGTCAACATTATTTCCGCTGCAACAATGGGTCTGACGCCGCCCTTAATACATTGCCCATGTTCCTTTTTGCGTAGGTTTTTTAAATGACCTACACATATAAAGAAATATTCTCTCCGTCCTCGCGCGGGAAGGATATCGTAGGGAGGTATGTTCATCTCAGTAAGCTAACAAAAAATTGAAGGTTAAAATACCAGATATTTTATGTATCTCCTTTGTTATTTCACCGATCTCGGTGCCTGTCGGTCTTTTGAGCTGGTGCGAGAAAGAGCATGTAATTTCGCTTTCTCAGTATTGTTTTAATTAAAAGTTATAATATCCGGAAGCCGCATGTTTTCATTCTTCTACCGAGCTACGTCCTAACTTCCTTCTCTCGATATGATGAAGATTTACATTTTTTAAATGAATACTTTCGGAGACGATGTCAACACGAAGAGGAAATAGCCGCCGCAACCTCGCCGGCATTATTCTACATCGTCGGAGAGAAAAGGTAAATACCAAGCAGCAAACCAAGACTATAAGGAATTAGTTTTTATTCAACGATCCAGAACTGCCACAACGTCTTAATACGCACGCATCTATGCTTGCGGGCGTTTCTGGGCAGACAATGTTTGGTGTGCCTAAATGATAATTATTCGACAGTCCGCACTATCTCTCTCTCCAAGTGACCTGCAGTAGGACATCCTTAACGGAAGAGAGGGGTTGGGTTGCTTTGGGGGAGGAGACCAGACAGCGAGGTCATCGGTCTCATCGGATTAGGGAAGGATGGGGAAGGAAGTCGGCCGTGCCCTTTCAGAGGAACCATTCCGGCATTTACCTGGAGTGATTTAGGGAAATCATGGAAAACCTAAATCAGGATGGCCGGATTAACGGAAGAGAGTTAGCACGTTTGTAATAATTTCAAATAATTATATAATTGTGTAAATTTTCTATTACGCTAATTGTTGTCTTGGGATTCTGTGTTGTGGCAATGACGATGGAAATCACGTGACATGCAAAAGATTAAACATAATCAATTGGAGAATTAATCCCGAAAGAGCGAGAAAGCCAACGAAAAGGTAAGAAAATTCACGATATATCGAAAAAAATGGTTCAAATGGCTCTGAGCACTATGGGACTTAACAGCTATGGTCATCAGTCCCCTAGCACTTAGAACTACTTAAACCTAACTAACCTAAGGACATCACACAACACCCAGCCATCATGAGGCAGAGAAAATCCCTGACCCCGCCGAGAATCGAACCCGGGAACCCGTGCGTGGGAAGCGAGAACGCTACCGCACGACCACGAGATGCGGGCACGATATATCGAGTACATGACTGCGCTTAGTAGTGTCTCTGTCATTAGTGACCATATTACCTTTCTTAATCCAGTTTCTTAAATTGAAGCATTCTGTTAAAATACGTAGACATTTGGACAGAAAATTAATGTTAGGGAGATAAATGTGTGCATACAACTGAGTTATGCCGACAGTGTATTTTGATACATATCAGCGAGGCACCTCTGAATAGGTTTACTATTACAAACAGAATATTTCATTTTCTAAAGTATTCAATTACTTTGTCATTTTGTAAAATTATCAAAAAATGAGTACACACAATAGGCACGTCGTTGTCAGTCCATTGCTGGATAGCCAGGCACAATATCCACAATGAGATTTTTTACTCTGCAGCGGAGTGTGCGCTGATATGAAACTTCCTGGCAGATCAAAACTGTGTGCCGGACCGAGACTCGAACTCGGGACCTTTGTCTTTCACGGGCGAGTAATGCTCTACCATCTGAGCTACCCAAGCACGACTCACGCCCCGTCCTCACAGCCTCGTCTCCTACCTTCCAAACTTTACAGAAGCTCTCCTACGAACCTTGCAGGACTAGCACTCCTGAAAGAAAGGAAAGGAAAGGAAAGAACAGATGGTAAAGCACTTGCCCACGAGAGGCGAAGGTCCTGAGTTCGAGTCTCGGTCCGGCACACAGTTTTGATCTGCCAGGAAGTCTTATATCAGCGCACACTCCACTGCAAATTGAAAATCTCATTCTGAAAACGTCCCCAGGCTGTGGCTAAGCCATGTCTCCGCAATATCCTTTCTTTCAGGAGTGCTAGTCCTGAAAGGTTCGCAGGAGAGCTTCTGTAAAGTTTGGAAGGTAGGAGACGAGGTACTAGCGGAAGTAAAGCTGTGAGGACGAGGCGTCAGACGTGCTTGGGTAGCTCAGATGGTACAGCACTTGCCTGCGAAAGGGCAAAGGTCCCAAGTTCGAGTCTCGGTCCGGCACACAGTTTTGATCTGCCAGGAAGTTTCAGGCACAAGATGACTCCGAAATGGACTGGCAGCAAGTGAAACCGAAACTGAAAATGTCGGTCGCAGTGACGACGACCAGTTACATTTTTCAGTTAACGTGGACACAGATGATAGTAACATTATCATTCGAAATTACACAGTGATGACAGTAGATGAGACAAGGTCACAGTTTTCTCCAGAGAGTATTTTTTTCCCACTAGTGACAAGGTAACAAGCGACAGCACGGGCTTATTAAATCATTCTTTGCCTGACACACTTATGCCTAATGCAAACGTGATTGGACGGGGTGCATTGGGCACACTGAAAACCCCGATCAAGATGCAAATGTTGCAACAGTTATTTAAACAAATCTACAATGATTTTAAGAGCGAGTTTAAGGAAGAGCAAGAACAAACAGTCAAACGAAGTATTGTCGAAAAATTTGATGAGTTTTCGAAACAACAGACAGTTACACAAAGAGAGTTACTTTAACAGCAAAAGCGAATTCTTTATGATTTCAAAAGCGAC
Organism: Schistocerca nitens; assembly: GCF_023898315.1. Lineage (NCBI taxonomy): Eukaryota > Metazoa > Arthropoda > Insecta > Orthoptera > Acrididae > Schistocerca > Schistocerca nitens. The sequence continues at coordinate 93,666,946 of NC_064622.1, forward strand.
ATAACACAACGATTCAATGACTTGGCAGAAGATCTGCTTGCTGAGCTTTCGAATAAATTACCGGATTAACTTGTAAGTATGGTGAAAGACCCAAAAACACTATTGCTCAGTGATTTGTCACAAGATATAAATAAATTAAGCCAAAAAGTGTCATCAGTGGGCGAGGCACAAGAATAGTTCCTTTTATTATTTTAATACTTTTATCCTATATTTAGATTTTTTAGGTTATTCTTGATTGTCGATATGTCCACAACCTCAAATATGTGACAACTTCTCTGTGGATGAAGAGCCATGACATACCGCTACCACGGCAACGGACGCCGAGGCCAGGGCAAAGATAACACCACATGAACACACCAGCTGCTACAATGACGACGGCGTCCTCGCTACATAGACTAGAGGGCGCCTGATGTACGCTTTGTAATCCATGGCAACGGCGTCCTCACCACAAGGAGTAGAGGGCGTTGTAGTCCCTACATATTAACCGTTTTAGTAAATTGAGTCACATGATTTCTACGTAAATGTACGAATATATATAATACAAGACGACGCCAATTTTTGTGTGTCACAAATTGTTTTACTTTATGTTATGCCACATAATGTAATATACTTTCACGAATTTTACGAGTTGACTACGGAACATTTGTTACTATTTTATAATTAACACTGTATTTGTAACTCTATTTAAATGGAATGGTTCCGTTTTCTGTTATTTACTGTCACTTAAATTTATATTAAACCAAGGTGACTAGTAATTAGATATAATAAACTATATTAAATGTCGTTGATCGCCGCTGGGGGTGTTACCGTCTCTTCACGTGATTTCAGTACGCTATTTAAGCCCATACGAAGGGTTAGTCTCGCATAGTTTCCTGCCGTTATGTAGAGAGGAGTGACACCACCAGCAGTCGACCAATGGGTAACTTATTTTAAATTTACGTAATTTTAGCTGTTGTATAATAGAGTCTTTCTGACGGATATCTATAATTTCACAATGTAAACGCCCAGAAGATGACACCTACGTCGGGTTGAAACCGGTTGGCGGTATAATAATAATAATAATAATAATAATAATAAATGCGATTAAGACTGTTTTTGAATAATTGACTAATCATACTAATCGCTGCTTCATCTCCCCAACCATGCTGTCCAAAAATCTAGTCACAATTGTGCCAGAATATACAGTAATACACTTTACGGTACGTTGACGGGTTTCAAACAGCGTACAAAGGTCTACTGGTAAAAGACCTGTCATTGCAACTAAGTAGCACAAGTTTAAATACTCAGTCCATAAGAAAGAACTGAGAAAAGACAGATAAAAAAATTAAGGAAATAAAGAATAGAGCCAAGACTGGTATCCTAGACCAAGGCTGTACACTGGCACAAGAAGGTAGTCCATGAACAAAAGGGTACGTAGATGTAATCGAGGAAGCAATGAAGGTACAGAAGGCAGAACTAAGAGCAGAACAAGATCAGAGGTTGAAAGCAGAGGAGGAAAAACTGCTGACTAACATGGTTAGTAACATTGGAAAAGGAAAGGGAACATTCAACCCCACGCTATCAGGTGTTAACAGACAGGCTAGATAATCCAAACAACTGTCCACACTTGAACCCTAACCAGTCGGGTGAAATTGATCGCAACTATAACATGCAGCAGGCGCTGCCAACTTCTGCCCTGTCGCGCAGAGGTATTCGGAATACGATCCGATACATCAAAACAATGCCACCTCGGCAACGGGCACTGCTGCATGCCGTTCCACTTTGCTCGTGGATGACAGTTTATTATGACAAAGGCAGTTTCCGTTTCTCTCTTCCGAAGGTAAGCGAACGAAACCAGCATTCCGGAACGTTTTCCCAAGGAACAAGATCGAAGAGCACAAGATATACTTTGCGGTAGGTTATACACAGAGTGATGTCTTGCTGTGAGCCACTGATATGGCGAAAAATGTGCCACCTTCGAACAATTTGAAAGGGCGTTTATAGACAAGTTATAGTCCATCGCAGTACAAGATAAACTGAGGCGCGAAGCGTTTAAGGATTGAGCCATTCAGCAGTAAACCCATTACTGGACAAACACGATATCACACGTAGAAGTCATAAAAATTCTGAAAAGCCGACTACAGGCTAACATAAGTGAGAAATTAATCACCGTTCCTGAGCACAATGTAGAGAGCTTCCTCTCATTTCTCGATTCCATTGATCTTATCTACGGAGAGAGACATGCGCAACCACAAAGTGACAACACGAAGGCAGACCCCATAAGAACCAACGAACAACGCGGTGGGAATGGCAACAACAACAAATACAGTTGTCAGCAGTATCCCCCTCCAGTAACACCAACAGGAACCAATTTGGTAACGTAAAGGGACAAAAATTCAAGCGAGGATTCAAACATAACATACACAACCACGACCTCTGATCCGGTATGGATAAAATCAAGGTTCAAATTTTTCAAATGGCGCTGAGCACTATAGGACTTAACTTCTGAGGTCATCAGTCCCCTAGAACTTAGCACTACTTAAACCTAACTAACCTAAGGACATCACACACATCCATGCCCGATGCCGGATTCGAACCTACGACCGTAGCGGTCGCGCGGTTCCAGAATGTAGTGCCCAGAGGCCAGAACCGCTCAGCCACCCCGGCCGACCCTAAGGACATCACACATATCCATGCCCGAGGCAGGATTCGAACCTGCAACCGGCAGCACAATCAAAACTACATTTCGAATAGCTGCCAGGGACAACGACATTTCCAATCGAGAGCCGCCGCAAGATGCTAACTGGCGAAACCAGATGCATAATGTGCACATAGTTGAGGTTACCTACATCGAGGTGGTCAGTGCACAGGGTGATTCGGAAAAACGTGAACTGATAGGCCTCCAATCGATAACCAGTAATAGGATGGGGGCATGGCAATAGTTAAAAGCTGTTATATACGACAACTGTGATGATATCAAAGATGACCTGTATCTGCAAGATATTACCAACTGCATATGAAAATGAAGACACAGCACAGGCAGAAGTCAATGCATAAATACTTACTTTAATAGTACCCATAGTACTGGACACTAGAGCTGCCACGAATATAATTACACAGTGTCAGTTCGACCATTTACAAAACCGAGAACACATACTGACACTCCCAGTCCAAAACTGTAAAATCCAAACAGCTGTAGGAGGAAGGCAAAATGAATAAAATTGCAGGCATGGATTCCTATTCAAATTGATAGCTTCTCTTTACAATATGTTTTCCTTGTGGTTGAAATTTTAATAGTAAACTACCTTATCGGTCTCTTTACCATGTATACTACTGGCCATTAAAATTGCTATATCACGAAGATGACGTGCTACAGACGCGAACTTTAACCAACAGAAGAAGATGCTGTGATATGCAAATGATTAGCTTTTCAGAGCATTCACACAAGGTTGGCGCCGGTGGCGATACGTGCAACGAGCTGACATGCGGAAAGTTTCCAACCGATTTCTCATACACAAACAGCAGTTGACCGGCGTTGCCTGGTGAATCGTTGTTGTGATGCCTCGTGTAAGGAGGAGAAATGCGTACCATCACGTTTCCGACTTTGATAAAGGTCGGATTGTAGCCTATCGCGACTGCTGTTTATCGTATCGCGACATTGCAGCTCGCGTTGGTCGAAGTCCAATGACTGTTAGCAGAATATGGAATCGGTGGGTTCAGGAGGGTAATGCGGAACGCCGTGCTGGATCTCAACGGCCTCGTATCACTAGCAGTCGAGATGACAGGCATCTTATCTGCATGTCTGTAACGGATCGTGCAGCCACGTCTCGATCTCTGAGTCAACAGATGGGGACGTTTGCAAGACAACAACGATCTGCACGAACAGTTCGACGACGTTTGCAGCAGCATGGACTATCAGCTCGGAAACCATGGCTGCGGTTACCTTTGACGCTGCATCACAGACAGGAGCGCCTGCGATGGTGTACTCAACGACGAACCTGGGTGCACGAATGGCAAAACGTCTTTTTTTCGGATGAAGCCAGGTTCTGTTTACAGCATCATGATGGTCGCATCCGTGTTTGGCGACATCGCGGTGAACGCACATTGGAAACGTGTATTCCTCATCGCTATACTGGCGTATCACCCGGCGTGATGGTATGGGGTGCCATTGGTTACACGTCTCGGTCACCTCTTGTTCGCATTGACGGCACTTTGAACAGTGGACGTTACATTTCAGATGTGTTACGATCCGTGGCTCTACTCTTCATTCGATCCTAACTAAACGCTACATTTCAGCAGGATAATGCAAGACCGCATGTTGCAGGTCCTGTATGGGCCCTTCTGGATACAGAAAATGTTCGACTGCTGCCCTGGCCACCACATTCTGCAGATCTCTCACCAACTGAAAACGTCTGGTCAATGGTGGCCGAGCAACTGGCTCGTCACAATACACCAGTCACTACTCTTGATGAACTGTGGTATCGTGTTGAAGCTGCATGGGCAGCTGTATCTGTACACGCCATCCAAGCTCTGCTTGACTCAATGCCCAGGCGTATCAAGGCCATTATTACGGCCAGAGGTGGTTGTTTTGGGTACTGGTTTCTCAGGATCTGTGCACCCAAATTGCTTGAAAATGTAATCACATGTCAGTTCTAGTATAATATATTTGTCCAGTGAATACCCGTTTATCATCTGCATTTCTTCTTGGTGTAGCAGTTTTAATGGCCAGTAGTGTATTTTTGTTGTGGTTGAAAGGCAACAGTAAACTGCCTTATCGGCACAGGCAGCTTTAGGAAGTACCAAGCACAAATTGACATTGGCAAGGGGAAGTGTCATTTCGTTGTGAACGATCAACAATATTCAGTGGACCTAGTCAAGTCAAACGCCAGAGAAAGCAAACAAAAACACACTACTGACGTTCGAATACAATTCTTCTATCCTAGCATCATGTTCGTAACCACACACGGAATTGAACAATCACAGAAAGAGGAAATAGGCCCTGAGATCGTGCGCGCCAAGGTAAGGGAGTCATCGTTTCTTATAGTTGAACTAAAGGAAGCTGTAGGAGCTTTTATTATGCTATGCTCATGTTTATGAATGACACCCTGTCATAATAAAAGTATACAAATACAAAATGGAGGCATACCCACACAAAAACCTTCTGCTTTTCATCATACCCATTCATGGGCCAGAAAGGAGACTGTGAGGAAAGAGATCAACTGGGAAATAATACAACCATCCTTATCTCCACACTGTAACCACTTTTTGGGCATTAGAAAATCAGACAGTAGTGTCCGCTTCATGCTTGATGCATGATGAATAAACAAAATTGTTGTGCCTGTCAGGATGTGGCCTGACAACCTGGAAGAACAACATCTAAAATTGCATAACGTTCAGTACTTCACCATAAAAGATCTGTAAGCCTCATACTGGCAAATTGCACTACATGAAGACAGCCGTAAGTAAATGCCTTTATATATATGGAAGCAGAAGCTATGATTTCTGTGTTCTCCCCTTTGATTTAAAAGTCACTGCAGGCATTTCTGCTTTAGGTCAAGTCTTAAGACCTAAACTGTTAAATAGAGTCACTGTGTACGTTAGTGATTTACTCATTCCATGTGGTCAGAACACTTAAGGCTATTGGCTCAAGTCCTGTACAGTTTTTCAGAATATGGAGTCGCAGCCAACCTAACGAAGTCACATATCGGTAAGGAAAGGGCTAAATTCCTTGGAGCATAATATCACCTCAAGGAATACTTCCAGACGCTAAGAAGCTCGACGCTATCCAACCTGTACCTCAAAATAAGAAACAGTTGATGGGATATCTTGGATTAGTATCTTTCAGCAGAAAATTTATACCACAGCAGCTTTTAAATAGTGATGCTCTATTGAATCTTCTGTGGAAGAACCGCCCCTAGCTATGGACCAAGTAATGCCAAACTGATTTTGACAACATTAAAGAAGGAGAAGTACTGCTCAGGACTCGTCCTAAATCGACAAAGTATTGTAGGTTGAATCGCAAGTGGCAACTGCTGTACACAGGGCCATTTGTTATAGCAAAAGTATCTTACCCAAGAGCCTATAAGTTAAGATACTAAAACAATGGTAAGGAAAAGGGCTCAACCCAAATAAAGATTTATGTGTATTTGTGCACTAAAGAGAATTTGAGACGGATCAAGCACAGCTAAGGGCAATGCATACAGGTGTACATAAGAGATGGCATACTGTCTGCTAGAATATATTTGTTACGATTGATGTCTAGCATTAAGGGAAGATTTCGTTTTGCCTATTTCATGTCTGTAAGTTTTATTTATGTAAGACTTTAATTGTGTGTTTACGGGGCAGGGAAGCTCCGAAAATATTACCCTCGCCGAGTGTGAGAAATTATTTAATTTGACACTACTGTTTAAACACACAGTACGTGTGCGATTAAAACGCAGCGCAGGTAAATAGCAAAGTGGAGTGGGGACAGAACTGCACACGCGCAGTAGCTGTCTTTAAGGATGACGACCTCCGCGCATGCTGAGAGCATAGTGTAAACCGACGGATCGCCGAGAAACGGCGATCGTACCTTCACAAAGAAACGCCGAGGAGTCTACACTTATAGAAACTTTGTAATATTAGTTGACTAGTACGGAAATAAAACATCTACATTAGGAACTAAACTAAGATTAAGAAATTAGGAAGAACTAAGCTAAGAAATACGTATACAGGGGACGAAGTAAACAGTATCTACAGAAACTAGTTACACACTATACCACGTACAAGTAATTTACATTTATAAAAATGGTTCAAATGGCTCTGAGCACTATGGGACTTAACATCTGAGGTTATCAGTTCCCTAGAACTTAGAACTACTTAAACCTAACTAACCTAAGGACATCACACACATTCTCAGTCAGTTTGGTTTCCATAAGGGTTTTTCAACGGAAAATGCTATATATACCTTCACTAATGAAATATTAAATGCTCTGAGTAACCGGAAGTCACCCGTTGGGATTTTTTGTGATCTATCAAAGGCTTTTGATTGTGTAAATCATGGAATACTTCTAGACAAGCTCAAGTACTGTGGTATGAATGGGACAGTGCTCAAATGGTTTAAATCGTACCTAACTGGAAGAGTGCAGAAAGTTGAAATAAACAGTTCACATAATACGCAAAAAACGGGTGATTTCTCAAACTGGGGAACAATCTAGAATGGGGTGCCCCAAGGTTCGGTCTTGGGTCCTCTGCTGTTCTTAACATATATTAATGACTTGCCATTCTGTATTCACGAAGATGCAAAGCTGGTACTTTTTGCCGATGATACAAGTATAGCTATCACACCCGACAGACAAGAATTAACTGGTGTAATTTAAAAACTATGTTTTTCAGAAAATCATTAAGTGGTTCTCTGCAAATGGGCTCTCATTAAACTTTGACAAAACACAGTATATACAGTTCCACACAGTAAATGGAATGACCCCATTAATAAATATAGACTTCGATCAGAAATCGGTAGCTAAGGTGGAATATGCAAAATTTCTAGGTGTCTGCATTGATGAGGGGTTGAACTGGAAAAAACACACTGAGGATCTGCTGAAATGTTTGAGTTCAGCTACTTATGCTATTAGGGGCATTGCAAATTTTGGCGATATACATCTGCGTAAATTAGCTTACCACGCTTATTTTCATTCTCTGCTTTCGTATGGCATCATATTCTGGGTAACTCATTATTGATTAAAAGAGTGTTCATTGCACAAAAGCGTGTAATCAGAATAATTGCTGGAGCTCATCCAAGATCATCCTGCAGACACTTATTTAAAGAGATAGAAATCTTCACTGTAGCCTCACAATATATATATTCACTTATGAAATTTGTTATTAACAATCCGAACGAATTCAAAAGTAGTAGCAGTGTACATGGCTACAACACTAGGAGAAAGGATGATCTTCACTACTCAAGGTTAAATCTAACTTTGGCTCAGAAGGGGGTAAATTATGCTGCCACAAAGGTCTTTGGTCACTTACCTAATGGCATCAAAAGTCTGACAGATAGCCATATAGCATTTAAAAGGAAATTAAAAGAATTTCTTAATGGCAACTCCTTCTACTCATTAGATGAATTTTTGGATACAGTAGGTGGGTAATTTCCCAACCTCCACAAAAAAAGTGTCATGTAATATTTTGTCTAATGTAATATCTTGTATAGACACCTTTTATTAACCTGACACGTTCCACAGCATTACGAAGTGTCGTATTCATGATCATGGAACAAGTACTAATCTAATCTAATCTAATCTAATCCATGCCAAGGCAGGATTCGAACCTGCGACCGTAGCGGTCGCGCGGTTCCAGACTGAAGCTCCTAGAACCGCTCGGCCACACCGGCCAGCCTTTACATTTATACAAGTGCCCGCATCTCGTGGTCGTGCGGTAGCGTTCTCGCTTCCCACGCCCGGGTTCCCGGGTTCGATTCCCGGCGGGGTCAGGGATTTTCTCTGCCTCGTGATGGCTGGGTGTTGTGTGCTGTCCTTAGGTTAGTTAGGTTTAAGTAGTTCTAAGTTCTAGGGGACTTATGACCACAGCAGTTGAGTCCCATAGTGCTCAGAGCCATTTGAACCATTTTTTTATACAAGTGGCTAATTACACGCTACACGAAAGGGAATATGTATGTGAGGAATGAAGGAATATAAATTAAAGTCTTGAATATACTACGAAAGACGGGATTGTGCCCCGCTTACGACAGCACTTTTCTTTCCAGGTGCAAAAAGCTAAGTCAAAATAGTACGAACATGTGCGCTCTTAAAACTCATTAAAATTGATTCAGAATAAACTGCATACTGGCAGAAACTGAATATATGAATACTGAAAGTGTCATGCATTGGTAGCTAGAGAGCAACTATGCAGGTAGTTTTAAGTTAGTGTTTAGGTGTCCTAGCAGCGAACGATACAGAGTCACGTCCTGGGTAAAATAGAGAACACAGTAGTTAGATGTTTGGCACAAAAGCATAAGGGCCGGACCGAAAATAAATAATTATATGTATAAAAATATGTCTGAGTTTGATGGTGTGAATGTGTGTATAAAAAAGCTACAGTACTCAAGAAGTATAAAAAGGTTGAACATAGCTCTTGCGTTAACAAATGAAAAGGGGTCAGACCAAGCACTACAAGTGCATGTGACTGAGAAGACCGCCAAGTACGAGTTAGTACAGTATATCTGCACACGAACACAAATTGTATCAACACTGTTTTACACTTGTTCATCGGCACAATTCTCGTAGGGACATATTCATGCACAACAGAATACAAAACAGTGATATCATGTATCAAAGGAAGAGTAAGTCACCGACACAGAAGTACACTGTTTACAGTCGATAATGACACTCGTATAGCGCAATATCGTACTGCCAGAATCCATCAGTAGACAGTAAACGCGAAGTACGTGGATTAACACGAGTTGACAGTCATGAAATGATGTACTCAGTAGTTTTCTCGTGATGAACGAAGGATTGCAGTAACAGATTAAAAATAAATGGTTCTTCCTGTTCGTAATAAGCATAGTTACGTAGGCTTTTCGTGATTTCATGTTATGAAGATTTTCTTCCTCCGCATCTGTAACGATGGATACTCGCGTCAGGTGCGGGTGTATGATCTCAAAACTCATGCACATCATGTGATAATGTTATATGCAAATATTTTGTCCGTACTGAAAAATGAGATTGAAAAAACGAGAACCTGTGCAATGTTAAAGTAAGATGAGGCTATGAATACAGATTTGTCATAAATGAAAGGATAATGACCGTGAGCAAAATGTGACAAAAATGATATTGTAAAACCAGAAAGATGTTACGTGACATAAAATCGCGAGAGATGTACGTAATGTTAACTGTCTTGTAGGTAAAATTTCTGTACAGAGCTTTTGTAAATGTTTGTCTGTCAGGTTATGGTAACAATGATGAAATGTAAAAACTATCATGCAATTGAAAGCTGAATGTGTGTTCTAGAACTACATATTTGAATTAATAACTGTAAATGTGCTACGAACATTTTGTGAAGGGTTGGAACCCGTTATTCCGTGTATGATCCCGTTAAAGAAAAAGCCACCACACACACACACACACACACACACACACACACACACACACACACACACACACACACACACACACACACACACACACAGAGAGAGAGAGAGAGAGAGAGAGAGAGAGAGAGAGAGAGAAGAAAAAGAAAAACCTGTGCCAGTGCTGTGGAGTAACAGACGTTTATATCCTCGGTGGAATCGGGTATCGACAAGACATTCTACCACGAAGGTGGCACTGGAGACTAGCCTTGAACCCATTCAAGAAACTTCGGAATGCTGATAGCGTGAGCATGGTTCAACCACTGAAACATGTGGATTATGACAGGAACAAACGCCTGGGCCGCATATGATAACTTCCTCGCCATAGTATCGTTGGTTCCACTATGCACAAGTTTCAGCACACCACGTTTCAGCATTGGGATGAACAATTTTGTTGGCTTTGGGTAAACAAGTGTAATTGTAGCACATTAATGGACAGCTCAACTGAACTGTAGCGTTAACAACCTCATGCGCGCGTGCAGCATACGTCACTGGATGTGCGTACCCTGGACAATGCCGCAACAGCAGCGGTTACATTCCAATAACCAAACTACTGACTCAGGATTCAAACGCACCTGTTGAAGCAGTTTAAAAAAATTCTAAATAGTTGTAGTTACAATTTGCAAACTGTAAAACGTCGACAGGTGTGAAGATTATTAGTTTAATAAGTCAAGGCTTCAAAATACTAATACGAATTCTTTACAGACGAATGGGAAAACCGGTTGAAGCCGACTTCGGGAAAGATCAGTTTGCATTCCGTTGAAATGTTGGAACACGCGAGGCAATACTGACCTACGACTTGTCTTAGAAGATATATTAAGGAAAGGCAAACCTGCGTTTCTAGCATTTGTAGACTTAGAGAAAGCTGTTGACAACATTAACTGGAATACTCTCTTTCAAATTATGAAGGCGGCAGGGGTAAAATACTGGGACCATAAGGCTATTTACAATTTGTACAGAAACCAGATGGCAGTTATAGGAGTCGAGGGGCATGAAAGGGAAGCAATGGTTGGGAAGGGAGTAAGACTGCGTTGTTGGCTATCCCCGATGTTATTCAATCTGTATATTGAGCAAGCAGTAAAGGAAACAAAAGAAAAATTTGGAGTAGGAATTAAAATTCATGGAGAAGAAATAAAAGGTTTGCTGACGACATTGTAATTCTGTCAGAGACAACAAAGGACCTGGAAAGCAGTTGAACAGAATGGACAGTGTCTTGAAAGGAGGATATAAGATGAACATTAACAAAAACGAATCGAGGACAGGCCTAATGGAATGTAGTCGAATTAAATCGGGTGACGCTGAGGAAATTAGATTAGGAAATGAGCCACTTAAAGTAGTAGATGAGTATTGCAGCCCCGGAAACTTAGAGGTAAAGTTTTTAATGTCCGCTAGTGGATAATAATCAAGCACACTTCAAGCATTCAATGTACGATAATCACCGCACATGCGGACCGATCTGTCTTTCCTTAGACCAGCTTTTATTTGCGAGGACCAAAGGCTCTTGGATTGTTGAAGCACACCGCTCGACATCATTTGATCAACTGCTTCTTTTGCAGCGCTGAGTTTTTGAGGATCTGGTCTACATGCTTTGTGCCATACTGGGGGTCCCGGTGTAGTGATAATCCTATGGACTGTTCCTTTCCACACACATCGAAAAGTTTTGCGTCACCTCGGTTCCGAGAGTTCCGGAACCTGTTCATAAAATTGGAATAGAGGTCAACATAAACATCATTTCCACCCTTTTTCTTACTCATGAAAACAACACGGTGCATGTTGTACCACCATACAGTGAGACCAAAAAATGGTTCAAATGGCTCTGAGCACTATGGGACTTAACATCTGACGTCATCAGTCCCCTAGAACTTAGAACTACTTAAACCTAACTAACCTAAGGACATCACACTCATCCATGCCCGAGGCAGGATTCGAACCTGCGACCGTAGCAGTCGCGCCGTTCCGGACTGCGCGCCTAGAACCGCTAACAGTGAGACCTTCAGAGATGGTGGTCCAAATTGCTGTACACACCGGTACCTCTGATATCCAGTAGCACGTCCTCTTACATTGATGCATGCCTGTATTCGTCGTGGCATAGTATCCACAAGTTCATCCAAGCACTGTTGGTCCAGATTGTTCCACTCCTCAATGGCGATTCGGCGTAGATCTCTCATTGTGGATGGTGGGTCATGTCGTCCATAAACAGCCGTTTTTAATCTGTCCCAGGCATGTTCGATAGGGTTCATGTCTGGAGAACATGCTGTTCACTCTAGTAGAGCAATGTCGTTATCCTGCAGGACGTCATTCACAATATGTGCATGATGTGGGCGCGAATTGTCGTCCATGAAGACGAATGTCTCACCAATACGCTGCCGATATGGTTGAACTATCGGTCGGAGGATGGCATTCACGTATCGTACAGCCGTCACGGCGCCTTCCATGATCACCATCGGTGTATGTCGGCCCCACGTGATGCCACTCCAAAGCATCAGGGAACCTCCACCTTGCTGCACTCGCTGGACAGCGTTCAGCTTGACCAGGTTGCCTTCAAACACGTCTCCGACAATTGTCTGGTTGAAGGTATATGCGACACGCACGTGAGTTGCGCATCATGCAGCCTATTGCGCACAGTTCGAGTCGTAAAACGACGTGCCACGACTGCACGAAATGCGTTATTCAACGTGGTGGCGTTGCTGTCAGGGTTCCTCCGAGTCATAATCCGTAGGTAGCTGTCATCCACTATCCCTTGGGCGGCCTGAGTGAGGCATGTCATCGACAGTTCCTGTCTCTCTGTATCTCCTCCATCTCCGAACAACATCGCTTTGGTTCACTCTACAACGCCCTCAGTGGCATTGTAGCGAGAAGGAAGTACTTCCCTGGTCGCTGTATCGCTAATCTGGTGTCCTGCTGCTTCGGTAGTAGCGATCAGGCGCCAGGTTCCATGTAGGTTGAGATCCTGCTGAAGTGGAGTGTTTAGGGATGCCAGTTGTTAAGTGTTAACAACGTTTGTACTATACTCGTTTTAATAGAGAAAATACTTTGGGACACACATCACAGAATTCGCAATATGGCGGCTCTGGGCTACGCCCTTATATTCAACCCTTTACAACACATTAACACAGTTCTCCCTTTCCATGCTCTTAATAGACACTGCCCATGACACGTGGCGATCTGATAACAAATACCTTTACTTTATATCTTGTTTAACAGCTGAAATATTTCTTCTAGAGCCGCCCCGGTTACTCGACCGTGCGTTTTGAGTGGCGCCTCGCTACTAACTCGCCCTGTCTTCCCGACGGACAAGAGAAACCACCCCACCTTTCTCCCTCAGCCAATAAGGACACTTCACTCGTTTCCTATATATCCAAACTTACAGCCAATGGTCGTTCATATCGTTGTTGCTAGGCGGATCTGACGTCACATTTGCCGACATTGTGACGGAAGTTTGTCTCGTAACAGTGTCTCAGATTGTAAGATCCTAGTCCCAAATAGTCGGATCTTGTCCCTATTAAGGTTGCACAACATTGCCTCCTATGATTTCATCACTAATGCTCCTTGCTGACGCTTAATTGTCAAATGTACATGTAGCCTGGCTGCTGCTGAGCATTCCCGATCGCGTAAATGTGCGTAATACTTGGATTAAACACGTGAAGGGAATGCACGTATGCATTACAACTCCGAGATGCCTGGACACATCCCTTGTTGAGAGCCCTTCCTGGCACAAAGTAGCAATGTGGATGCCATCGAACCGCGGTATTGACCGTCTAGGCATGGTTGAACTACAGACAACACGAGCTGTGCACGTCCTTCCTGGTGGAATGACTGTAACTGATCAGCTGTGGGATCCCTCCGTCTTATAGGCGCTGCTCATGTATGGTTGTTTACATATTTGGTCGGGTTTGGTGACATCTCTGAACAGTCACAGGGACTGTGATTCAATATCCACAATCAGCGTCTATCTTCAGGAGTTCTGGGAACTGGGGTGATGCAAGACTTTTTTTTTTTTTTGATGTGTGTATAAGGCACAGGAATACAGCATTGAGGGGACATTGGCAAGGGCTGGGGAAGTACATGAGGCAGAGCTCAAAGTATGTACCTGTGTCGACTTGTCCGTTCACTTTGGCTGTGGATACGGTTGTGGCGTAGCCGATGAGGAGGCTGTGGGTCCCATAGATCGGAGTGTGCGTTGCTGTTTTAATGCACTGATTATAGCGTGGGCCATGCTGGGCTCCTGTGTAAATAACTGAAGTCGTTGGCACAATGGGTGGTTTTCTTCACACGTATCCAGAATCTGTAAGTGGTTTGTAGTGAGACTGGGCAGTGCAGCGAAGGTTTGTTGCATTAGATGGCACTGATGAGGCAGATGAACCAATGGACCGTTGGTGGTACATCCTAATGTTGTAGTATGAGTGGCCTCAGTGACAGTGTGTATCATGGTGGTACAATGCTGACCATGTCTGGGATAAAGTTTGAAGTATTGCAACAAGTCCACGCTACGAACTGGTTGCGTGACATCAGCTATGTAGAAAGTCCATCTGCATAGTTACAATCAGCGAAAGTAAAAATTGGTTCAAATGGCTCTGAGCACTATGGGACTAAACATCAGTCCCCTAGAACTTAGAAGTACTTAAACCTAACTAACCTATCACACACATCCATGCCCAAGGCAGGATTCGAACCTGCGACCGTAGCGGTCGCGCGGCTCCAGACTGTAGCGCCTAGAACCGCTTGGCCACTTCGGCCGGCCCACCATTCCGGTCGTGGTGCCGCATACCTGTAGAGGAACATCGTTGGCGGCCAGGATGTGCATATGTTCCAAGGTGGATCGTGCCGATGCGAGGTGCTGCGGGAGTACACTGACGTCCGACCCTGTATCAGTCAGCAAGTGGGTTTCGTCTACGATGCATGTGACGAAAATGCCTCCATCTCCTGTCGGGCTGATCATGATCGGAAGGCGAGTCGTTGTAGCGTGGCAGATGAGTGTGCCTATACCTGCCCACCGGCGGCGTTTGGGTGCCGGCACGGAGATCGTCATTTTTCTGCCTTATCACAGAATGTTTGATGATACCAGCACGTGGTATCAGCATTTTCTGATTCGGCCGTCGTTGTTCGTCGTGACGGCTGAACGTCGATATTGCTGGGACAGTTCAGACGTCGTCCTGTAACGGGTTGTCGAGAACCGGCGTCGCGGTGTGGCGTGTTGACATGAGGTGGTCCGTCTGGGTGGCGGTCGTCCCGACATGCGCGGTTGTCCGCCATTCTGTCTTCTCGGTTGCTGCTCCTGATCTATCAGTGCTGTCTGGACCGCAGTCGGCAGCTGTGCGAGCCAGATAGTCCACAAAGTGCGATCGTTGATGATCTCTGTGTCAGTCGAATGCCGGAGGCGGCGCCGCAGCTGAGACGGAGTGGCATCGTCAAGGCGTGCCTCATACAAAGTTCGATGTAGTTGTTGTTCCGGTGGGCGTGCAAATCTTCTCAGAATCGCTCGTTTCGCCGTCTCATATTTATTGAAGGGCGGCAGTGACAGGATGAAGTCACTCGCTAGTGCGGCGTTCTCGCCTAAGTGACATAGTAGAGCGACGAATTTTTCTAAATCATCTGTAATGTCTCGGTGTGCAGAAAAAGATTCAGCTATAGCAAACTATTACATCGCGTCGTCCGCGCAGAACGCCCGGAGCTTGATGTTAGGCCCGGCGAGGAGGCATGGCGTGCAGACAGCTTGGGTGCACATTGCGGTGTGTAGTTTCCATGCTGTCCGACGTATTGCGACTGTGGTGGCGATGGCAACATGGTGCCGTGATTGTTTGCCTCTTGCTGTTGTTCTGTTCTGATACTGAATGCCGCCTGAGGCGAGTCCATGGAAGCTTGAAATGCAGGATAATCGCCACAGTTGACTGTTGAAATTACGCCGTTGAGTTCGGTGCTAGTGGTAGTCACCGTCGGAAGGAGGCCAGGGTGCCTATTCTGTATCTTTCCGCCGTTGTGCCGAACGGTCTAGTACTCGAATGAGAGTCTCTGCGTTATTCAGTATGCATTTCGGTAGCGATACCGTTCGGATCTAGAGAACCGAAACGCTGTTGTCGGTTCGTGTCGCACAAGCCAATCAAAAGCAAGCAGCCGCAGATCCGCGCATGCGCACTGCAGCGCGCACAGCGCCACGAACACAAAGTGGCTAGCAGACGACACAGGCGCGCTATTCTTCCAAGTACCGAAAATTGCGTTTACGTTCCCATAACGCATGACGCCGCGTTCCATCGAGCTGACGTGCCGCCTTCATCGATCTTGACTCCTCCTTAACAGTATCGGGCGTAGTATATCCATTTCCGTGATTCTCAGCTGAAATTCATAGAAATTTTTGCAGTTTCCCTGACTGCATGTTTCCATGCATGCATAATAACGATAGCTTATTTGACTGTATTCTGCAGATTTATGCCGCATTATGTCCTCTTATTCTCATTCACACTGACATCGTGTTTTGGATTTTACGTTTCGGAAAATGAGTTATGAACAGCGTTTAGTACCACATTGTACTAATACATCTATAAAAACACCCGAAAAATTGATTCTGAGAGTTTCAAAGAATAAGAAGATAAACAGAATGTGGTTATAACAGGCTCCTAGAGATCCAGATTATTAAGTAGCCTACTTCACTATATGATGCGTCAACGATTTGGGTCTTAAAAACAAAATTGAAAAAAAAAAAAACGCATTTTCGAGATCTCCTGCAGTTCGTCGAAGTTTATAACATGCATCTCATGAATGAAAATGTTTCGTTTACGGTGCTACAGTCTAAAAATATTACGGCAGAGATCTTTCATCTGTATCTAGTGTGGTTGAGGATTCGATCGCAGATAAATATTTGTGACAAGCAAGATTATGAAGATGACTGCTGCTAGTTACATTCCCAGTAATTTAAATTGTGCTCTTAGATTCCTGTCTAACAGCATACTCGGAAATCGCTACATATTCGGAAAAAATGTTGAATTATTTCTGACAAGAAAAAATATAAAGGTCACTGTCGGTTGTTTCACACACAGCAATTTCATCTCCAACAATTTCATATTTCGTATTTTAAACACACAGAAATCACGAAATCATTACTGATGAAGTGTGCTCTTACATGTAAGTAATAACGAATTTTGCAGAAAAATCTTAACTTACACGAATAACAATGTCTCAGAACTTGTTGCATATATGAAGAGGAAAAAAAAAAAAGATTTGTGTCCATCCATACGCGAACCCGTGACCTTTGGAATCGCATTCCCGCGCGCTAACTACTTGGCCACGCCAAACAACAGCACCATGGTGCTCATTTGTTGTAGTTTAGCGTAGAGGAACGTAGGCTGACTTCGCTGCCAAACGGTGCTGTGTAAATCATAAATGCGTGATAGTTTGGAAGGTTTCCAATATCAGGCTTCACATAATTGCTTTCCATAGTTACTTGAAAGTTGTAAACACGTTTCGATAATTACTAACTAACCTATTTGTGGGGAAAAGTACACAAAGGCACTAGTAACGTCAGTTCACACTCATGTAATATACGCAAGCAGAGCTGATGTCTTGATATTTAATGATCTTTAAATTCTTATTTGCATAAAAATAACACGTATTTTGAGAGAATACTGACCGAAAACGTCTTTTTTATGTAATCATTCACAGTAACAACCTAACCTCACCATATTTCTAACAAAGGAAAACAGTCTATCACGAACTCACTTTCCAACTGGATGCGTCCTCTGGTGATTCTTTAAACACAATCACTAAATCCAAAGCTAAAACCGTTAAATATGTTTAAAATAACAAATTATAGATGTACATAAACCACAGCTCACCGATCGACCGAGCCAGACCGAAATCCAAAACCTCGGTACAATTGTCGTAAAATCGGTGGGAGAACCGTTCGGTAACAAGTCTCAGAAGCTTACTGAATGGGATATTTCGATAAAGAACCGAAAATGACGTCACTACCCGGACTAACCTACTACACCGATCGGTATGAACGATTCAAAATAGGGCTCCAGCATGAACCTCTTCATGATTTTTATTAACATTTGATATCGCCACCTCTGGAACCTCCGTTCTGGGCGCAAACTGTAAACTACACAAAAACGATTGAGCAGCTAAGTGTGTCTATAGTGGCCACAACGTATATTATCTTTATTTTACTTCACATTCAATAAGATATTTAGTCCCACACGCATATCCAGTACATTTATGTGCACTGTGTCAGTATATACATCCTCTCACTTCATGGATGAAAAGCGCGAATGAATGTACAAAAAAATTTCAATGTGAAGATCTGCGAGAGTAAAATTCGTCTGCTACTATGTCAGCATAAACCCTATAAAGCATGTATCAGGTAGCGAAGAGGTTTCTGTTCGCCTTGGACGAACAATAGTAGCTCTCTGGGAACTACCGGAGGAACGGAGCACATGGGTACCAAAAAATTCATAGTTATTCATTATATTAATTTTGTAGATTTCCGCTCCAGTCAAAATTAACGTCTTGCCCTCATTGCTCATTGCTCGTTAGCGGTATTCGGAATTTTTCTTGCTAATTTCGGAACAATATAAGCATTTGCACTTAGCTACGCATGGAAGCTACTGTTCTGTTTTACCTCTGTTCAAACTTGTGGACGTGTGATGTATCTTCTTAGTTTAGTCTGATTTAGTTCGTTGGTGATCTCACCAGTATAGTATAACCGAACAGATTTATGAAATTTCGCTAATTTCGATTTCAGTTCGTAATCTAATTTCCACACGTCTATGTTATTTCAGCAAGTATAAAGTACGGATCTGAGGCTCTTAAGTTCTCTGAGCGTGTCTCACAGTAACGTATTCTGTTCAATTTGCATAGCTATTCTGAATTTTACCACTAATTTTAAGCAGAAGTTTAGTTTGTGACGACCACGTGTTCGCGGATTGTGGGAATCATTACATGTCATAGTTACTGATTCTCGGGGTAAAACTTCGTCAAGCCGTCACTGTCAATACACAAGATACACTTGTAATTTGAGGTTGACCAAAATTTTCGCTCTCTTCGCTATGTCAACAGTCACTGTCATTTCAGACATCCACGGTGCTCGCACCGGCGTACATCAGTGTTCGGCGAGACAACTTTGCCCGGACGCGGGTGGGTCACGATCGCGGATCACGTATTCACGACTCGGGGTCACCAATGTGGTCAGGTTTACACGTTCTAGGCGATATGAGAGTGAATTATTACCAGCAGCGCTGCATTCTGCACAGACTGTTTCATTCCCAGTTAGTACACTACATTGTGTCTGTTCGATACCAAAGCACACAGAGTACTAACTGTGGCTCCAGAAGAGAGTGTATACGTCGTCCGTCAGCGATTATATTGTTCAGTGTCCCCACACTGCTATTCCGGCTTATAGTGCATAAATTATCACTCCTTTCCAACGTAGTTTTTGACAAAATAAAACGCCGCTTTACTGGAATGCTGTGGACTCACCATTTGCTGTATTATTGCTGCATCGGTTGTCTCAGAAGACTGTGATGAAATCGTAGTCCGACACATGTGTCACCAGCTGTGAGACCACGTCCTTCATTGTTTCAATTAATTGATAATACCAATCATTTATAACGATGAATTGTTGAGCAATTAATAACCTTTAACTGCCATTGGATGAAGTTCAAAAAGTACAAGAGACTAAGACGCAACTATTGATTTGTTAAAATTTTGTATTTGTGGAGATCCATAGCCTCCAGATGTTTAATAAACCTAAACGTGGTCCATAGAGGTTGTAACGTAATTTTTATTTAATCGTGCGATTAGCTGATTTCGAAAAACCAACGTGGAAGAGCACTACATTGTCGCATACATCGCCATGTATAAATAACACTTTACACACCTCACATTAAGGTAGAACATTAATGCACAAATTTCTTACAACCACATGGAAACCATGTGGCTGTTAGAAAATTGTGCATTATTTGTGCATCATTGTCGATTAGTAGACTATAGTCATTAAATCAGCGTAATTAAATCATTCTACGAGGTTCTAATAACACCTCGCTTTCTGAAATGAGTTATTCTGGGACGACATTCCCTACACTCGCGCTAACGTTACACATTATTCGCGCTCACGGCCGGAAGCAAATTACGGTATCCTTATCTTAACGACTACGGCCAACTCTGAACGAAAACCACAACGGCCACTTTGCGCGTTCAAACGAGCAGCGTTATATCTAACTGTTGTAACCAGAGAGGTTTAGCTACACGGCGTCGCAACTCACAGAGGTTACACACTGAAGCGCCAAAGAAACTGGTGTAGGCATGCATATTCGAATACAGAGATATGTAAACAGGCCGAATAAAGCGCTTTGGTCAGTAGCGCCTATACACCTGTAAGACAACACGTGCCTGGCGCAGTTGTTAAATCGGTCGCTTTTGCTACAATAGCAGGTTATCAAGATCTTCGTGAGTCTGAACGTGGCAAATCTCCGACATCGCTGCGGCCAGAAAAAGACCCTGAAGGAACGGGACCAACGACGAGTGAAGAGGCTAGTTCAACGTGACATAAGTGCAACCTTTCCACAAATTGCTTTAGAGTTCAATGCTGGGCCATCAACAAGTGTCAGCGAGCGAGCCATTCAACGAAGCATCATCGACATGGGCTTTCGGAGCCGAAGGCGCATTCCTGTATCCTTGATGACTGCAGGCTTCACGCCTCGCCTGGGCCAGTCTGCGTAGATGTACGATCGTTGCTGACTGGAAAACTGTTGCTTGGTCGGACGAGTCTCGTTTCAAATTGTATCGAGCGGATGGACTGTACCGGTATGGAGAGAACCTCATGAATTTATGGACCCTGGATGGCAGCAGAGGACTGTTCAAGCTGGTGGCGGCTCTGTAATTGTGTGGGGCGTGTGCAGTTGGAATGATATGGGACCCTCGATATGTCTAGATACGACTCTGACGGGTGACACGTACGTAAATATCCTGTCTGATGACCTGCATACATTCATGTCCATTGTGCATTTCGACAGACTTTGGCGCTTCCAGCAGGACAATGCGACACCCCACACGTCCAGAATTGCTCCAGGAACACTCTTCTGAGTTTAGACACTTCCGCCTGCCACCAAACTCCCCAGATATGAATATTATTGAGCATATCTGGGATCCTTACAACGGGCTATTCAGAAGAGATCTACACCTCCTCGTACTACGGTGAGCCCTGCACGATTCCTGGTGTAAGTTCCCTCCAACACTGCTTCAGACATTAGTCGAGTCCATGCCACGTCGTGTTGCCGTACTTCTGCATGCTTGCGGGGGCCCTACGCGATATTGGGCAGGTGTACCAGCTTCTTTGGCTTTTCAGCGTATTTGTTTTCCCAACGAAAGAGGCACAGGAATGGTAACCTCAGGAGTTTCAGTTAGAAGCCCTGCGATCACTCAGACAATTCTAGAACACATTATTGGGCGTTACAACAGTGTTCGCTGCATGAGACTTGTTTGAATTTGCTGCACTTCTGCAACGCATGAGTTTGATAGCACATGACACACGTAGCGGTGGTAGCGACGTAAGTATGTCTCGAACGCCCAAACTGCTTGGTATTATTCTGATGTCTATTACCTGTCACGCTGTGACGTGGTGATGCTGTAGCGTTGACGATTTCTAATGATTTGCATTAGTTTTCGAGAAAAGCAAACGTTTGTTTGAATGTCAGAGAGCTCTTCGAACGCAGACTGCCTTCAATCTCTGTTCCTACAGAGTGTACAGCCCTATCTATAAGGAGTTGTGATGTAATTATGTCTTGCAAACAGACATCTAACTGTAATGTCATCAGTGGATGTACATTGCTTGAAACCTCATCCAGTAGTGCACGAGCCCGCATCTCGTGGTCGTGCGGTAGCGTTCTCGCTTCCCACGCCCGGGTTCCCGGGTTCGATTCCCGGCGGGGTCAGGGATTTTCTCTGCCTCGTGATGGCTGGGTGTTGTGTGATGTCCTTAGGTTAGTTAGGTTTAAGTAGTTCTAAGTTCTAGGGGACTGATGACCATAGATGTTAAGTCCCATAGTGCTCAGAGCCATTTTTAGTAGTGCACGAAGTTCACTTGTTAATGGTGGTAGAGTTCACAGATGTGCAGTCGATCGAGGATTGCTGTATCTGTTACGAACCAAATGAAAGGGCTACTTCAAAGTTAGTCACTGGAAGATGAACAATAACATTGTTTTTGGTAGGTGGCTTTATGGCACGTTTTGATGCACTCAAGGAAAATCCAGCATCTGATAAAACATTCATCTGAATTTCTCGCACTTTATTGTTTTTAACCTCGAATAACGGGTTTTCGGAAGTTTCTATGTCCTCAGCACGCATATCTACATCTTTGAATAATTCGAGCTGTAACTGCACGTCCTCGTACTTCTTCACGATCTTTGGCACCTGTTCTAGCCTGACAGTAATATCCAATGTGTCGGATTTTCCTGTTACATCGGATTCGTTTGCCAACTTTAACAAACGCGGGAGACTTGCTTTCGCCATATACTGTGTGGTAACAAGATTCTTTCCTTAGATTGTGTCCGTCATAAAAAGCTATCGGTGGCAGACAACAGCAGAAGCAGCAGTTGCAATGAGTGGGAACGACTTAGAACAGGATAGCCAGACCAGGCACTTAACCTTTAGATGCGCCGTGTCGATGCTGCTGGCTTCGTCTCCGTGTATCTGGAACCGCGCGACCGCTATGGTCGCAGGTTCGAATCCTGCCTCGGGCATGGATGTGTGAGTTGTCCTTAGGTTAGTTAGGTTTAAGTAGTTCTAAGTTATAGGGGACTGATGACCTCAGAAGTTAAGTCCCATAGTGCTGAGAATCGTCTCCGTGTAGCTTCGTTGATACTTGTCACTGCTGTCCTGCCAATGGATGGCTGCCGCTGCAAGTTACTTCGTCGAATCCACCACAGTCCGGCCTGGAAGGACCAAAATGTTAGCGTCCGCAGACGAAAATGTAAAGAATAAAGGTTACCGGAGGATCATGAATGTAGGACGACTACGATGGTTCGGATCCATTTGGATTGTAATGAAAGACGACAACTGTTAGAAAATCGCCTATTATACACCTTAAGTTGACATTCACAAATCAAAATATACATATTTGCCATTTAGCATATATGGGGCGCGGCCACGAGCGCGACAGCCGACGGATTTACTGTTTTCAGCCTCGCAACGCAGGTATACCTTTAGGTACGAACCTAACCTAACCTAACCTAACCTAACCTAACCTAACTCGTATTAATAATAACCTCAGACTTTTTGTACATGAAGCCACTATCTGTAATGAAGTACTGTCTGAAAGAAGCTGCATAAATATTCACTTACATCTTGACAAAATTTCAAAATGGTGTTATGGTTGGCAACGTGCTTTGTGTGCTCGGAAATGTAAAACTGTGCACTTCACAAAACGAAAAAAGTAGTAGCCCATGACTATAACATCAGTGAACCACTGTTCGAATAGGTCAACTCGTACAAATACCTGGGAGTAACACTTTGCAGGGAGATGAAACGGAAAGATCACATAGGTTCAGTCGTGGGTAAAGCAGATGGCAGACTTCGGAATTTTGGTAGAGCACTGGGGAAGTGCAGTCAGTCTACAAAGGAGTTTGCTTACAAAGCACTTGTGCGACCGGTTCTAGAATATTGCTCAACTGTGTGACATTCATACCAAATAGGACAAGCAGGGGATGTTGGACGTATACAGAGGAGAGCAGCACGAATGGTCACAGGCATACTGAAGAAACTGAACTGACAGACTCTTGAAGACAGACGTAAACTATGCCGAGAAAATCTACTAACAAAGTTTCAAGAACCGGCTTTAAATGATGACTCTGGGAATATACTACAAACTCCTACGTATCGTTCACATAGGGATCGTGTGGATAAGATTATTCTAATTACAGCAATCAGACAACCATTATTTCGCGCTTTATACGTGAATGTAAAGGAAAGAAACCCTAATAACTAGTACAACGGGATGTACCCTCTGCTATGCAGTTCACGGAGGTTTGCTTGTAGATGTAGAGATGCCCTTGGAAGGGCGTCTGCTGACATTTGTCCCTCAGGCACAAATACCTCCAGAGA
Source organism: Schistocerca nitens (assembly GCF_023898315.1). NCBI lineage: Eukaryota > Metazoa > Arthropoda > Insecta > Orthoptera > Acrididae > Schistocerca > Schistocerca nitens. The sequence goes on from NC_064622.1 coordinate 93,691,118, forward strand.
GGGCAGCACTCTGCAGTGAGTCGCTCGAATGTAGCGAGTTAACAGTAATGCTAGCGATGACATTGCCAGTGCGGCGGAGTTACTAAGACTGTTTTCCGAAATTCCTTCATCAGAGAAGACGAACTAAATATTTCAGAATTCGAATCAACAACAGCTGCCGACATAAGTGACTCAGAAGTAGATACCGTCGGTGAAGCGAAGCAGCTTGAAACACTTAATACAGGCGAGTCCTCCGGTGCAGGCAGTATACCAACTAAGTGCCTTTCAGACTGTGCTGGTACAATAGCTCTATACTTAGGAATCATATTCAACCAATCCCTTGACAAAAGATCTGCTCCTAAAGACCGGAAAGTTTCCACACGTCACATCAATGCTGAAGAAAGGACATAGTATCAGTCCGCTGAATAACAGACCCGTATCACTAACTTCGATTCACAGTAGAATTTTGGAACATACACTGTGTCCGAACAGAATCAATAACCTCGAATGAAACAATCTATTGACAAATAGTTACCACTGCTTCAGGAAATATTCTTTTGAAACGCAACAAGCTCTTTATTCGCACGAAGTAATGAGTGCTATCGACAGGAGATCTCAAACTGATTTTATATTTCTGGATTTCCTGAAGGGTTTTGATACTTTTCCTTACATGCAGCTCGTATTCGTCGTTTCAGTTGTACGACTGGATTCGTGACGAAAGAAGAGAAACCAGAGCTCATACGGAAAGATTTTACATCTACATCTACATGATTATCTGCAGTTCAAAATTATGTGCCTGTCGGAGGGTTCATCGAACCATGGTCAAACTATTTCTCCATCGTTCCACTCTCGAACGGCGCGGGAAAAGCGAATATTTAAATCTACCTGTGCGAGCTCTGGAAATTTGTGGTAAGTTCCTACGGGACCAAACTGCTGAGGTCATCGGTCCCTAAGCTTACACACTACTTAATCTAACTTTAACTAACTTACTCTAAAGACAACATACACAGACCCATGCCCGAGGGAGGACTCGAACCTCCGACGGGAGCAGCCGTGCGAACCGTGACAAGGAGCCCAAGACCGCACGGCTACCCCGAGCGGCTGTGCGAGCTCTGATTTCTCTTATTTTATCATGGTGATCATTTCTCCTTATACTGGTCAGTGCCAAAAAAAATAAAATATTTTCGCAACTGGGGGAGAAAGTTGGTGACTGAAATTTCACGAGAAGATACTGCATTTGGCAATACGTGTAACGAAATTCCTCTCAACAGGAGTAGTTCGCATTCCGTAATGTTCGCACAAGCATTGACAAAGCGCTGACGCATGTTGTCAGGCGTTGTCGGTGGATCACGATAGCAAATATCCTTCAACTTTCCCCACAGAAAGAAATCCGGGGACGTCAGATCCGGTGAACGTGCGGGTCATCGTATGGTGCTTCGACGACCAATCCACTTGTCATGAAATATGCTATTCAATACCGCTTCAACCGCACGCGAGCTGTGTGCCGGACATCCACATGTTGGAAGTACATCGCCATTCAGTCATGCAGTGAAACATCTTGTAGTAACATCGATAGAACATTACGTAGGATATCAGCATACATTGTGCCATTTAGATTGCCATCGATAAAATGGGGCCAATTATCCATCCCCCCATTATGCCGCACCATACATTAACCCACCAAGGTCGCCGATGTTCCACTTGTCGCAGCCATCGTGGATTTTCCGTTGCTTAATAGCGCATATTATGCCGGTTAACGTTACCGCTGTTGGTGAATGACGCTTCGTTGCTAAATAGAAGGCGTGCAAAAAATCTGTCTTCGTCTCGTAATTTCTCTTGTGCTCAGTGGCAGAACTGTACACGACGTTCAAAGCAGTCGCCATGCAATTCCTGGTGCAGAGAAATATGGTACGGGTGCAATCGATGTTGATGTAGCATTCTCAACACCGACGTTTTTGAGATTCCCGATTCTCGAGGAATTTGTCTGGTACTGATGTGCGGATTAGCCGCGACAGCAGCTAAAACACTACCTTGGGCATCATCATTTGTTGCAGGTCGTGGCTGACGTTTCACATGTGGCTGAACACTTCCTGTTTCCTTAAATAACGTAACTATCCGGCGAACGGTACGGACACTTGCATGCTGTCGTCCAGGATACCGAGCAGCATACATAGCACATGCCCGTTGGGCATTTTGATCACAATAGCCCTACATCAACACGATATCGACCTTTTCCGCCATTGGTAAACGGTCCATTTTAACACGGGTAATGTATCGCGAAGATTGTACCGTCCGCACTGGCGGATTGTTACGTGATACCACGTACTTATACGTTTGTGACTATTACAGCGCCATCTATCACAAAGCGAAAAAAGTGGTCCAACTATAACATTCATAATTCTTTACGTACTACATGAATATGTAATAAAAAATAGGGGTTCCTATTTAAAGAAAAAAAAAAAAACGCTGTTGATATCCGTTTGACGTATGGTAGCGCCATCTAGCGGGCGAACCATAGCGCCATCTGGTTTCCCCCTTCAAGCTACACGAGTTTCGTTGTCTGTAGTTTTTTCGTTTGACGCTTATTTCGTGTGATATTTGGCCCGGTCACTATCAATGGACCACCCTGTATAACTAACCCGCAAAAATAACGTTTTAGAACAATTTTCGAATGCACAACCTATAATTCAACATTTAAAATTTATTAATTATTTTTATGAAATTTAGCCAGTTGATAAGATTAAGAAAAGGAAAGACCTTTCGCTTCGGCCTACCGATTTTTAAATCCTTCTTCTTGTTTGAGGACGATTAGAAGGTATTTTATGGCAGTCCGTAGTAAAAGATTATAAGAAAATACGTAGGTAAACATATACTACAGCGGTGTTTTCCTTTGCTGTTACATTGTTGTTGTTTGTCTACAGCAAGTGATAGGACCGCCACTGCAGTCCTTTGTATTGGTGGATCGATCGAGGTGGCCCAGTGAATAGCACATTGAACTCGCGTAAGGCAGGACGGCTGTTCAAACCCGCGTCCTGCCATCCTGATTGAGGCTTTCCGTGATTTCCCTAAATCGCTTCAGGCAAATGCCTGGTAGGGTCCTTTGAAAGGGCGCGGCGGACTTCTTTCCCCAGTCTTCCCTTTCCGACGGGACCGATGACGTCGCTGTTTGGTCCCATCCCCCAAATCAACCAGCCAACCATATTGTGTATTGCGCTACAGTGACGGGTACTGTTCTCATAACGCTGATAGTCCACTAGGACAGTGTAAGGCCGCACGCAGGAATTAACCCCAAGGCATGCAGTGGTGATGATGATGTGCGTCCACTGCTGGCTGCGAGCGACCAAGTCGACCGCACGCCGCCGTAGACGACCTGCTGACAGACGGATTCCAGTGAAACGGGATTGGTCGGACGTAGTAGGTGCAAGCAAACACGCAGAAGTCATTGCGATCGCGAAACCAGGAAAAGACCCGGTGTTCCCGCAACATTATAGACCAATTGGTTAACTTACTACCCTCAGTAGACTTTACGAGGGCCTCCTACTCACCCCCATACAGGACCATATTACAAGGAAGCATATACTGCCGAAATTCCAATTCGGCTTTCGGCAAAGACACTGCGCCCTCCAACAAATTATGGGAGAGGTTGCTTCAACCGAAAGGGCTACTTCGGGCTTGTCTTGTTAGACGTAGCAAAAGCCTTTGATTCAGTCTGGCACACCGGGTTACTACACAAGATGCACACCCTAGGCTTCCCCGGAAAGATCGTCAAAATCGTAAGAAACTATCTCTCCGGTAGGACTTTCTCAGTTAAGATCGATGGATCCCTATCGAGCAGGAGAAGAATCAGTGCAGGCGTGCCCCAAGGTTCGGTCCTGGGACCCGTCCTCTACAATGTCTATACTGCTGACATCCCTACGACCCAGCATTTACACATTGCGCAATATGAGGATAACACTGCATTCTTCTCCTTTTCGACAAACAGGAACCTGGTTACAAGGCGTCTGCAAACCGCCCTAAACAGGACGGAAAACTAGGCCAAGCAGTGGTGGATCACAATCAATTCCGACAACACGCAAGCCATGCTGCTCACCAGACGCTACGGCAAATTCCCACCTCCAAGACAAAAAATGGTTCAAATGGCTCTGAGCAGTATGGGACTTAACTTCTGAGGTCATCAGTCCCCTAGAACTTAGAACTACTTAAACCTAACTAACCTAAGGACATCACATACATCCATGCCCGAGGCAGGATTCGAACCTGCGACCGTAGCGGTCGCGCGGCTCCAGACTGTAGCGCCTAGAACCGCTCGGCCACACCGGCCGGCCCTCCAAGACAGCCATACCAACTGCTCCGATTGCAGGGGCAAAACCTGCCGTGGAGAAATTCTGCGCGGTACATCGGTGTCACACTTGATAGGCGCCTGACATGGAAGTGTCACATAGAGAAACTTCGCCGAAGAGCTCACGCCAGGATGCAGGTTCTGTATCCTGTATTGAACACTAACAGTTAAGTTCCCTCTATGCCGCAACGGATGTAGCGATCTACCGAAGTCTCATTCGACCTGTACTGGAGTACGCGTGCCCTGTATGGGGCTATGCAACCAGATCGACGGTAGATCGCTTGCAAAAAGTACAAAATAAAGCGTTAAGACGTGCTTTACACGTCCCCACGCTCTTGCCCACGGCAGATCTACATGAAGCTGCAGATATTGAGCCACTATCAACGCGTAATGTGCCCTGGCAGAAGCTTTCTACGCCACGGAGCGAAACTCGCAAAACGAACTAATCAACGCCCTTGGGCAATACGAGCAACAAAGGGAGAAATACAAAAGACTCAAGTCGTTTCTCCTGCAGTAGCGCCGGCCGAAGTGGCCGTGCGGTTAAAGGCGCTGCAGTCTGGAACCGCAAGACCGCTACGGTCGCAGGTTCGAATCCTGCCTCGGGCATGGATGTTTGTGATGTCCTTAGGTTAGTTAGGTTTAACTAGTTCTAAGTTCTAGGGGACTAATGACCTCAGCAGTTGAGTCCCATAGTGCTCAGAGCCATTTTGTCCTGCAGTAGCAGAATAAGAAAAGGAAAAACTCTCATCAAATAGCAATTAGCAAAAGAACAGTACATTTAACACCACCCAAAAAAGAGGAGGAAATGTCCAAATGCGACAACAATCTCCACCAACACTCCCTCTTAAGAAAGAGGACAAAAAGAGAGAAGAGAGAGAAAGAGAGCGCCTTTTTTGCTTGTGTCTGTGTGTGTTTCGCACTTGATTACCAAGTATGGACGTAGAGAAGCTTACAAGTCTTGTGAATGAGACCAGGTCACTGTGGGGTATGTAAGACAAGAGATATTTCCATCGCGACTTAGAGGAAACCGTGCTTGAAGCGACTTAAAGGAAACCATGGTTGAACATTGCGGAGGATATGGAAACGCTAAACATAACGCAGCAAAAATCATAATATTGTATGATCAGATTTACTGAATATATGGTACGTGAAGTAGACTGTGTATTCAGTAAGACTGTTTAAATAATTCTAGAAACCGTATTTAAAATCAAAACTGACAATAAACTAAAGTCAGTCCACAATCCCGTCTTGCCTACGACTATCATATAATCTTAATGCGGCGTGGTGACAGAAACAGCAGTAAACCTTGAAAAAGAACATGGTGTGATATTTTTCTGTTGAATTCGCTGTTCTGTTTGTACGTCAAAGAGCGATTATTAGCACCTTATTCTATACGACTTCCAAAAATTCTAGAAAGTGTATTCAAAATCAAAATGAGAAAACGTTCAACCGTACGTTCACGCTATGTAACTAGTATTGTGGCGACTCTCATGATTCTGATATTCCCTGACGGGTTGGTAGTGGCTATTCGTCGTTAATGTTGTTATCCTTCTGATCTCAGGGCGTGGTAATAGTTAATTTTCTTTGCGAGAAGACGCCACAAATTACTGTATTTAAAATACGTCGAGGTAGAACAGCATTTCGTAGTATCTTTTTCTCATTAACGTGATGGATTAATCACTGAATAAAGACGATAATCTTTAAGCAAGCTCTCTCCAAATTAATTTTGCACTCTCGCTAGCAAGTTAAATTCACGTGAAAAGTTATTTTTTTGCGAATTATTAATGCTGGCAGTCAAAGATCCTATGCCTATGGTAAGTTTTCTTTCGATTTTATTAAATAATCTGACGATCGCTGCGCTGGGCTGCGTAATGTGGCAATCGAAAATAAAGTTCTTACAGTTTAAGGTTTGAATTAGTTTCTGTCCGATGAAACTCCCTATTTCACGTCCCTCAACTCACTTAAAATTAATTATCATTTCTTATTAATAATAAACCTTTTCCCTATCTCAAGGATAATGTGTGTCTGCTTAGGAAATAGCCTCCCTGTTGAAGACATGCGTCTAGTTGGGACCGAAGCCGTATTTTTGGCTGAACCTGTGGTGCTGCGCGCTGCTGGTGGAAATTTTGTGATAACTGTACAGCGTAAGAAGCATAACTTGATCAATGTGGAAGGTACTTCTGATATTAAAGTTTTGAATACTTTCGCATTATACATTTTCACACTCAAAAGTCACGAGTTGAAACAATAGAGACAACGTGAGACAAGACAAGTTGAGACAAAATAACAAAATGAGATCGAGGCGCTATTGCCTCGAATATTTATAGACTTAGTGCGACTGCTACGGTCGCAGGTTCGAATCCTGCCTCGGGCATGGATGTGTGTGCTGTCCTTAGGTTAGTTAGGTTTCAGTAGTTCTAAGTTCTAGGGGACTGATAACCACAGCAGTTGAGTCCCATAGTGCTCAGAGCCATTTATAGACTTATACAAAACAAAAGTTGACGTAACAGTAACTCCTTGCGCCTAGAAGCACTTAGTACACTACTTATTTTTTTTCAAATTGTTATTCTTGAATAATTTACAACTGTACAAAATAATAGTAACCTAATTATTTAAAATCATGGCTTATGCCCATACAAGAGTGGCTTCAGTATTCTCTGCGTATACTCAAACCGCTTTCATTTGTACGCTTCCTTAGCAAAAGAGCGTCATAAATTTATCGCGTATAAATTTATCTCCCCGACAGAAGCGTATCATTTTGTTGATTGTGTTAACTGCCGAGTGAATGCAGATATTGTTTCTTCTCCGTCCTTGTCAATTACGATGTTCTACAACCAACATAAACTATTGAACATGTCAACATTATTAGGCATATCAATTTCAGTACTTGTTTTCAGCCATCTTCATTTACTAATCATTATTACAAACGCACATTTTATCAGTTATCGTCTCTCAAAAAGACACCTGTTGGAAGCAGAGTTTTGACGCTGGGAATGGTCTCATGCGGTAAACGCTCGGGTCAGTTACTTCGCGAATGACTGCTTGTGGACCGTATGTCGGATGTCACCGGGCAGCAATGGACGAATGGTTCGAATGGCTCTGAGCACTGTGGGACTTAACTTCTGAGGTCATCAGTCCCCTAGAACTTAGAACTACTTAAACCTAACTAACCTAAGGACATCACACACATCCATGCCCGAGACAGGATTCGAACCTGAGACCGTAGCCGTCGCGCGGTTCCAGACTGTAGCGCCTAGAACCGTTCGGCCACCGCGGCCAGCTAAATGAAAGATTCTAACTACTGAAGGCTCTAAATACTGAGAGGCATAGTTAACAAATGAAAGATTTTGATAGAGAACAAACAATGTATTTACCTTAATAGTATTCAAAAGTCATTATATATATATCAGTTCCTTTTTCTGGCGGACACACGTCCAGATCGTCCGCTCGCAAATTTCTGCCATCTCTCTCCCCACAACCACCACTGCTGGCGGCTCACCTCCAACTGCGCAACGCTAAGCGCTGTTCACATCCAACTGCCCAACACTACAATAGCGGACATTCCAACAATGCCAACCAGCCACAGACTGCACACAGCAGTCAGTGATTTTCGTACAGAGCGCTACGTGGTGTTACCAACATAAAAACCTAAACACCCTATTTACACCAGGAACAGAATTTGCGTCGCGGAAGGAGATTATCTCCAAGTGTGATTACGATATTGCAGTGCCTGTGTTCTTTAGAAGTACGATGCAGCGTCGCGACGACTACAGCCTTTATGAATCGCACTAAATGTATTCGCGGTTGCGAATATGGACAACCTTCAGCTGTATAATGGAATGACCACAATGAAAATTTGTGCCGACTCGGGACTCGATCCCGGCTTTCCCGCCTATCACTAGTGGTCGCCTTTTTTTTTTTTTTTTTTAAATCTCATTTTGTTCTCTTTTGTTCGTTGCATCTACTCGGGGCGGACGTCGTAAGACATCCGTTTAATCTCGTTGTTGGTCGATTAACTCATATTTTTTATTACAGAGAGCAGTTAACCCTGTGACCGAACACGCTGAGCTACTGTGCCCCCGAAACGTTGGGCTACCAGAGCACACTCCATGTTCACACCCAAACTTCCATATGTCGTCAATCATGTATCTACAACCTGCATTCGTTCGTTCATTATGTATATTCTTGTACAGGGGAGGCATTTTAATTGAAAGTCGCTTGTCTGGTGTCGGCGGATAAATATAGTTAACATATTCTGGGTGAGCTGACTCCTATTATAGAAATAGATTTTGTACTTTTGTGTCTCCTTAATGTTTAGTGTGTTGTTTGCTTTGTTTTCATTACACAATGAAAAGTTACACAACATCCTGACATTTTTCCTGCTAACGTCCTCTTACGATGTAAACGAAATATCTGAAACCAAACACGTATTTAGGTATTCCAGAGAAAAAACCTACACTATGCGGAAATAAGAAAGTAAATACATAAAGTGATTAATGAAAATTACACTAGTGTCCAAATTAAAGAAACAAACAGAAATTTTGCAGGGATGCGTTTATTTTGCCACGTAACAGTATAAACAGGTGATAGTAAAGTAGAAACAATGTGAAGAATACGGAACATAAATAACCGCTATAAGCATAACAGTAGATAAAAATGTTAACGAATTTGCACACACATCCCGACAACTGGCTGATGTGCTCAGTATGGTGTGTGACCGTCTTGAGCAGCAATATAGGCCTGACAACGATGGCACATGCTTTGAATGATGTGTTCAATCTCATGTTGACACAATACGGCCCATTCTTCCTGCAGAGCTGTTCGCAAGTCTTAGAGAGTGGTTGGTGGATGCTGACCTGAAGCAGCTTCTCTCCCTAGTGCATCCCAGATACGCTCTTCCGCATTCAAATCGGGAGAACGAGTAGGCCATGCCATGCGTGCAGTATCTTCCGTTTCCAAGAAAACATCTGTGCCCTATGAGGTCGAGCATTATCGTCCATCAGCACGAAGTCTGGGCCCACAGCACATCGCAACAACCGCACATGAGGTCTCAAGATCTCGTCACGATACCTGACAGCAGTCAAACCTTGCCGATTTATCGATACAATTTCATGAAGAGGTGTTCGAGTGGACAATGCAATCCTTGCCCACACCATTAGGAATCTTCCTCGATATCGGTCTCTTTCCACAACGCTTGGGTCCAGAAATCGTGTTCAACGTTCCTTCCAGATGCGAATCCTTGGAGAATCACGCTCCACATCAAATCGGGACTCATGTGTGAAAAGAACATTGGCCCAATATTCGATGTCCAGGGCCGGCCGGAGTGGCCGAGCGGTTCTAGGCGCTACGGTCGCTGGTTCGAATCCTGCTTCGGGCATGGATGTGTGTGATGTCCTTAGATTAGTTAGGTTTAGGTAGTTCTAAGTTCCAGGGGATTGATGACCACAGCAGTTAAGTCCCATAGTGCTCAGATCCATTTGAACCATTTTTTCGATGTCCAGGTGAAACGTTGACGATTCCATTCTAGAAGTTCCCTTCTGTGAAGACGCATCACAGTTATATATACAGCAAGTCTCCAACAGTAAAAGCCACTCTACTGAACCTCTCTGCCACTGTTTGTCTCGATACAGCACATCCACTGGATGCTGCATGGTCAGATGGCAGTTGCCGTGCGGCACTAAGGCAGTACCGTCGTGTCCTTACAGCCAAATGACGCTCCTCTCTTTGTGATATCACACGTGGTCGGGCCTGCCCTCGTTTTCGGGATACTGTTTCTGTCTCTATAATTTGTCGCCACATTCGAAAAACAACAGAACGATGCACATTAAACCATCAGGCCACATCAGCCTGCGACTGTCCTGCTTCCATTCTTCCCATGGCCCTCCACCACAGAGTGTCTGATAGGCGTGTAATCTGTGCGGTACTGCACCGTCTGTGACTGTAGACACAGCGACTGTGGATGTGGGAGTACCAGGAACACACTACATCTAGAATGAGATTTTCACTCTGCAGCGTAATGTGCGCTGATATAAAACTTCCTGGCAGATTAAAACTGTGTACCGGACCGAGACTCGAACTCAGGACCTTTGCCTTTCGCGGGCAAGTGCTAAAGCACACAGTTTTTATCTGCCAGGAAGTTTCACACATTACATCGTTTGAGAGGTGCCATGACGTCATCGTTGGCGTGGTTGTCCGTTGATCGGAATGCCATCTTGCGTGAAGAACACGATTTTACGGACATGTGTTGACAGTTTTCATGATTATACCGTGAATGAGACATAAGACAGGAAAATAGCGGTTTTTTGCTTTAATTTTGGACACCAGTGTATTTAAACTGTAAAAAGGTCAGGCTTATTTGAACAGAAAAATAATTTTCGATGTTATTTGGCACTTAACAAGTGTGAAGGCATAGCTAATTACGCATATAAATTTTTTTTCCATGCTTTTAGTTCGTTTTCTATTTGTTTCTTTTGCTACTACCGGCATATGTAATTATGATGATGTAACGTACTACTGTGGTTTTTAAATGTAATGATGTAGTTGTGATTATTTCGTTTGCTAATGGGTAAATATGTTTCTTGGTTTGTAACAGTGGAAAGGTTTGTAACTTTCTTTTTTGGTTCAAATGGTTCAAATGGCTCTGAGCACTATGGGACTTAATAGCTGAGATCATCAGTCCCCTAGAACTTAGAACTACTTAAACCTAACTAATCTAAGGACATCACACACATCCATGCCCGAGGCAGGATTCGAACCTGCGACCGTAGCGGTAGCGCGGTTCCAGACTGAAGCGCCTAGAACCGCTCGGCCACTCTGGCGGGCTCCTTTGTGGTATATTATTAATTGTAAAAAATGTAGTCAAGCACATTTATAAAGATTTATCTAATTATGATGATGATATAACATCTGTAGTCAGGGTACAGCGATAGCGATATCAATAGTCGAACAGAGGCTGTGTAGTAGAAGGTATGGTGGACGAAACGTCTGTGAAGCGTGAGCTGGAAAATGGTACTACGTCTTCATGAAAAGCATCCGGAATTGTATGGATAGTGATACCGAACTATGAGAATGTCAGTTCGCTTTACACTGCGGTACGTAATGCCATCGCCAGCGAACTTTAGGAGCAAATAAACCGGACTGTGAACGTGCCACTAACAAGATTTTGTTGCGACCGACACGAACAGTGCTTCAATGCGAATCAACTTTGCTGGCTTTGATATTCGGGTGGTGGAACTGTTGTATTTTGCGTTCTATCAAGCCATGAAATTCGAGACTTTAATGAACTGTGCAATATATCTGACTTTCAGTGAGAGACAGTGCACAAAGTATACAGACGAACGCTGTCTACGTAATGAACTTTGCAAGAGGGGACATGTCAACAACGGTCGCACACCAGCGTATTGTGGTTTGTTAATCGCCACCGGGTTACTGATACAGCTGTGCAGAAACTTTGGTCGCGTTTCGCCGGAGAAGATTAACAAGCGCAACTGCCTGTATCCTGCTCACATCATAACTTGCCTACGTCGTGCTGCCCAGCGCAGCGCTTCGTATGCAACGAAAAGTTATTTCGCCGAAAGCTATCCCCTGATCTAAAAACTTTCTTCCTCTATTAAAAGTAAGAAAATTATGGACTCTATTCAAATCAATTCTTTGCTTGTTTATATTTGCTTTCTGCTATCGAAAATAAAAGTACCATGTTGTTGTTGTCGTGGTCTTCAGTCCTGAAACTGGTTTAATGCAGTTCCCCATGCTATACTATCCTGTGCTAGCTGCTTCATCTCCCAGTACGTACTGCAGTCTATATCCTTCTGAATCTGCTTAGTGTATTCATCTCTTGATCTCCCTCTTAGATTTTTACCCTCCACGCTGCCCTCCAATACTAAAATGGTGATCCCTTGATGCCTCAGAACATGTCCTACCAACCGATCCCTTCTTCTAGTCGAGTTGTGCCACAAACTCCTCTTCTTCCCAATTCTGTTCAATACCTCTTCATTAGTTATGTGATCTACCCATCTAATCCTCAGCATTCTTCTGTAGCACCACATTTCGAAAGCTTCTACTTTCTTCTTGTTAAAACTATTTATAGTCCATGTTTCACTTCCATACATGGCTAAACTCCATACAAATACTTATAGAAACGACTTCCTGACACTTAAATATATACTCTATGTTAACAAATTTCTCTTCTCCAGAAACGCCTTCCTTGGCATTGTCAGTCCACATTTTATATCCTCTCTAATTCGAGCATCTTCAGTTATTTTGCTTCCCAAATAGCAAAACTCATTTACCAACTTTAATTGTCTCATTTTCTAATCTAATTCCCTCAGCATCACCCTACTTAATTCGACTACATTCCATTATCCTCATTTTGCTTTTGTCGATGCTTGTCTTATATCCTCCTTTCAAGACACCGTCCATTTCGTTTACCTGCTCTTCCAAGTCCTTTGCTGTCTCTAACAGAATTACAAAGTCATCGGCGCATCTTTAAGTTTTTATTTCTTCGCCATGGATTTTAATACCTACTCCGAATTTTGCTTTTGTCTCCTTTATTGTTTGCTCAATATACAGATTGAATAACATCGGGGAGAGGCTACAACCCTGTCTCACTCCATTCCCAACCACCGCCTCCCTTTCATGCCCCTCGAGTCTTATAACTGCCATCTGGTTTCTGTAAAATTTGTAAATAGCCTTTCGCTCCCTGTGTTTTACCACTGCCACCTTCAGAATTTGAAAGAGAGTATTTCAGTCAACATTGTCAAAAGCTTAAGTCTACAAATTCTAGAAACGTAGGTTTGATTTTCTTAATCTAGCTTCTAAGATAAGGCATGGGGTCACTATTGCCTCACGTGTTCCAATATTTCTACGGAATCCAAACTGATCTTCCCCGAGGTCGGCTTCTACCAGTTTTTCCATTCGTCTCTAAAGAATTCGCATTAGTATTTTGCAGCCGTGACTTCTTAAACTGATAGTTCGGTAATTTTCACATCTGTCAACGCCTGCTTTCTTTGGGATTGGAATCATTATATTCTTCTTGAAGTCTGAGGGTATTTCGCCTGTCTCATACAATTTGCTCACCAGATGGTAGAGTTTTGTCAGGACTGGCTCTCCCAAGGTTGTGAGTAGTTCTAATGGAATGTTGTCTACTCCCGGAGCCTTGTTTCGACGTAGGTCTTTCAGTGCTCTGTCAAACTCTTCACGCAGTATCGTATCTCCCATTTCATCTTCATCTACATCCTCTTCCATTTCCATAATATTCTCCTCAAGTACATCGCCCTTGTATAGACCCTCTATATACTCCTTCCACCTTTCTGCTTTCCCTTCTTTGCTTAGAACTGGGTTTCCATCTGCGCTCTTGATATTCATGCAAGTGGCTCTCTTTTCTCCAAAGGTCTCTTTAATTTTCCTGTAGGCAGTATCTATCTTACCCCTAGTGAGATAAGCCTGTCCATCTTTACATTTGTCCTCTAGCCATCCCTGATTAGCCGTTTTTCACTTCCTGTCGATCTCATTTTTGAGGCGCTTGAATTCCTTTTTGCCTACTTCATTTACTGCATTTTTTATATTTTCTCCTTTCATCAATTAAATTCAATATTTCTTCTGTTACCCAAGGATTTCTACTAGCCCTCGTCTTTTTACCTACTTGATCCTCTGCTACCTTCACTTCTTCATCCCTCAAAGCTACCCATACTTCTTCTGCTGTATTGCTTTCCTATATTCTTGTCTATTGTTCCCTTATGCTCTCCCTGAAACTCTGTACAATCTCTGGTTTAGTCAGTTTATACAAGTCCCATTTCCTTAAATTCCCAACTTTTTGCAGGTTCTTCAGTTTTAATCTACATACAGTTCATAACCAATAGGTTGTGGTACCATTAGTGAACTAATAGTTGCACGGTAGTCATTGTTGGAACAGTGGTAAATATAAATTTCTTCCTGTCACTAGAACTAATTCTCCTTGCATGTCAAAATTATTCAGTCGCATTATTTTAGGTGATTTTATGTAGTGTTATGAGTACAGCAATGTGATAGTGACTAATAAGAGTATTTTCTCGTTGAATACGGCTGCGCGCGTAAATTACGGCGAGCGCCATAATTGTCTGAGACCCGACCATTGACATAAAAGCTGCTATTTCACCATTGTTGCATTTCCTGCCATGAGCGCGAATCGTATATGTCAATTGTCAAAACACTTGGGGAATGTTTACACAGTGTCAAAAGCTTTGATATTGTGTTGCTACGAGTTGTAGTATTAAGAGACGCTGGTTATACGCACAACTGGGTAGATGTATAGTGAATCCCCCCAGTGTTCATGTAATTATTAACAGTATTGTCTCTGACATTTTTGAAGTTTCGCGGGGTATATACTCAATTTTGTTGACTCGGGTTGTTTTCAGAGCAGTTTCTCTCGTAAACATTCTGTTTTTCAGTTCGTAAATAAAGTGGGTTTGGGGCCAGTTGAGAAGTATAACAAATAGTTTGGTTTTCCAGCTAGAATTTTGGGTGACTTCACAGTTTAGATTTTGATAATTAGCTTTCCTGTGGCGTGAGTTCATCAGACAAGAAAACAATATAGGAAGGATAAAACAAAAGCACGCTATTTTCTGCGTTCTGGATATCGTTTGATGTGTTTGCACTTTGCAAGTATATATTTTCTCGAGCAAATAAGCGTTCAAATGGCTCTGAGCACCATGGGATTTAACATCTGAGGTCATCAGTCCTCTAGAACTACTTAAACCTAACTAACCTAAGGACATCACAAACATCCATGCGCGAGGCAGGACACGAACCTGCGACCGTAGCAGTCGCGCGGTTCCAGACTGAAGCGCCTAGAACCGCTCGACCACAACGGCCGGCGCAAATAAGTGTCTACCACCATGTTCTGAGATGTTTGGATGACACTTTACCTATTCTTTCAATTCTCAGTAGTGAAAAAACTTGCAACACAACCATTTACAAGAACTTCCACACTGAATTCTGCTGTGGACATTGATAAACTGTATTGTTATTCCTTGTTCCAATATTTTGCTACTGTTTTTCTTTTTTTTTCGCTAAAAGAGTAGTCCCTTATAATTTCATTTCCATCTTTAAGATGCCAAACTGCACAGCAGACAGTTCACACAACACACTCAGTTTTGGACCAAAACAAACGAGAGTCAGTACAGGAATAAAACGCCAGAGGCGATGCTGTAAACTCGCTTGTCTCGAGTTTTCAATTGAGACAAGAAAGCTGATCAAGTAAAAGGGGCTTAAATGCGACCCTACCTGCGACTCGGGGTGACAATGCATAGGACTTGAGTGGGTAACCACAGAGACGCAGGCGGTGGCCGCACGGCTGGGAGAATAGACGCTGCACTGGAACGGGCAGGCGTGGTGTCGGCGCTTACGGGTGGGGGAAGGCTCTTACCTAGCGCGGCCGGGACTGCGAGGTCAGGAGCGGCCTTGCAGAGTTCGCTGGCGCCAGTTGCACGCCAGCCGGCTGCCAGCATGCGAGCCCCCGCGAGTCTCGTCCTCCTACTCGTCGCCGCCCTCGTCTTATCCGCCCAGCCAGAGGTCTCAGGTGAGCTTATTGTGGGTAATAGCGAGGGGCTACATAGTAGTTGGAAGACCTTCAGTGTTAGTCCTAGACCGGAGGAATGTCGGTGAAGAGGAGTTGGCGAGACTAACCCTCGTGTTTGACCCGTGACGTAACGGTAATGGTTGCTGTGTCGACACTTCATCTACATCTACATCTACATGATTACTCTGCAATTCACATTTAAGTGCTTGGCAAAGGGTTCATCGAACTACAATCATACTATCTCTCTACCATTCCACTCCCGAACAGCGCGCGGGAAAAACGAACACCTAAACCATTCTATTCGAGCTCTGATTTCTCTTATTTTATTTTGATAATCATTCCTACCTATGTAGGTTGGGCTCAACAAAATATTTTCGCATTCGGAAGAGAAAGTTGGTGACTGAAATTTCGTAAATAGATCTCGCCGCGACGGAAAACGTCTTTGCTTTAATGACTTCCATCCCAACTCGCGTATCATATCTGCCACACTCTCTCCCCTATTACGTGATAATACAAAACGAGCTGCCCCTCTTTGCACCCTTTCGATGTCCTCCGTCAATCCCACCTGGTATGGATCCCACACCGCGCAGCAATATTCTAACAGAGGACGAACGAGTGTAGTGTAAGCTGTCTCTTTAGTGGACTTGTTGCATCTTCTAAGTGTCCTGCCAATGAAACGCAACCTTTGGCTCGCCTTCCCCACAATATTATCTATGTGGTCTTTCCAACTGAAGTAGTTCGTAATTTTAACACCCAGGTACTTAGTTGAATTGACAGCCTTGAGAACTGTACTATTTATGGAGTAATCGAATTCGAACGGATTTCTTTTGCAACTCATGTGGATCACCTCACACTTTTCGTTATTTAGCGTCAACTGCCACCTGCCACACCATACAGCAAACTTTTCTAAATCGCTTTGCAACTGATACTGGTCTTCGGATGACCTTACTAAACGGTAAATTACAGCATCATCTGCGAACAACCTAAGCGAACTGCTCAGATTGTCACCCAGGTCCTTTATATAGATCAGGAACAGCAGTGGTCCCAGGACGCTTACCTGGGGAACACTTGATATCACTTCAGTTTTACTCGATGATTTGCCGTGTATTACTACGAACTGCGACCTTCCTGACAGGAAATCACGAATCCAGTCGCACAACTGAGACGATACCCCATAGGCCCGCAGCTTGATTAGAAGTCGCTTGTGAGGAATGGTGTCAAAAGCTTTCCGGAAATCCAGAAATACGGAATCAACTTGAGATCCCCTGTCGATAGCGGCCATTACTTCGTGCGAATAAAGAGCTAGCTTCATGACGGGCATTTCGATTCCTATTATCGTGTTTTGTTTGGTTCTGACAGTAATTATACACTGACGTGACAAACTCATGGGTTACCTCCCACTACCGTATCGGACCTCCTTTTGTCTTGCGTAATGCAGCAACTCGACTTGGCATGGACTCAACAAATCATTGGAAGTCCCCAGCAGAAATATTGAGCGATGCTGCCTCTGCAGCCGTCCATAATTGCGCAACTGTTGCTGGTGCAGGATTTTGTGTACGAACTGATCTTTCCAGTATGTCCCATAAATGTTCGATGGTATTCACGTTGGGCGATATAGGTGGTCAAATAATTCACTCTAATTGTCGAGAATGTTTTTTAAACCAGATTTTTTTTGTGGCCCAGTGACATTTTCATCCGTAAAATTTCCATTGTTGTTTCGAAACATGAAGTCAATGAATTGCTACAAATGGTCTCCAAGTAGTCGAACATAACCATTTCCAGTAAATGATCTGCTCAGTTGGACCAGAGAACACAGTCCATTCCATGTCAGCCGGCCGGGGTGGCCGAGCGGTTCTAGGTGCTTCAGTCTGGAACCCCTGGACCGCAACGGTCGCAGGTTCGAATCCTGCCTCGGGCATTGATTTGTGTGATATCCTTAGGTTAGTTAGGTTTAAGTAGTTCTAAGTTCTAGGGGACTGATGACCTCAGAAGCTAAGTCCCATCGTGCTCAGAGCCATTTGAACCGTTCCATGTCTACACAGCTCACACCCTATGGCGACACCATCACCTTACACAGTGCCTTCTTGATAAGAATTTTTAGCGTACTGCAGCCCCGGCAGCAGCTGTGATAGACTAATATTTTGATGAATCAGCCTCAGTTCCACAAAATTTTCTGGTCTTTACCAGGTATCGGCTAAATTAATCTAGCCTTCTTCAGAAGCATAAAATTTCTGTTCGTCAGGATAGAGGTCAGTAGCGGAGGGCGTTGTAAAATGAAAAGTAATGAAGTGGAATGGACCCAGTTTATTCCTGTAACGATGATACATTGGTGCCTACGTAGGGCTGAGCAGCCCCAAGAGGGGTTGCTGTCTGCTCATCAGAGAGGCAGAGGCTAGAGGAGCGACTACTCGGGGCCGAGGTCTGAAGCTAAGAGAGCGCGGAGCTGTTTCCAAGCCGCCATCGCCGCTCCCGGCCGCGTCCCCACGTGATCACACGATTAGTCTCTGATTGGAGGATTGATTCCGCCAACGCGCCTTACTGGTAGCGTACCCCCGTCAGCGCAACCAACCCGTGGGACTTGAGTCTGACCGAGGAGCACGTGGCAGGAATGTGCCGACCATGGTCTTCCGGCCAGCACCTTCCACCACAGTATGCCCAAGCCGGCTACGGCCGAACATTATGCATGGAAAATTTATTTAATAAAATTTTGTCGGCAATGATCCCTCTTGGGGGGTCTCCGCCCTGCACATTTCTATAACATGCCAGAGTAAGGCACAGTTAACATTAAAATTAAAACCTTTAGTGCCGTGGTACCATGTCGAATTAAAAGTACTTAGCTGAAGTCCAGCCCCGGCATCTCTTTACCACGCGGTCGGTTGGCAGCGGCAATTCCGTTGGCACTGACCGCTGCACGCGGAATTTTTAATTCGACATGGGCCACGGTACTACATGTTTTAATTTTAATGTTGACTGTGCCTTACTCTGGCAAGTTATAATAATTTTATATTTCTGAAGAAGGCTAGATTAATTTAGCCGAAACCTGGTAAAGACCAGAAAATTTGTGCAACTGAGGCTGATTCTTCAAAATATCCTTCTTAATAACCCGAGTTATCAACTGAAATAGGGACTCTTCTGAGCAGGTCACGGCTTTCCAGTCGTCTAGGGTCCAATCGATATGTTCACGACCCCCAGGAGAGCTGCTGCAGGCGATGTCGTTAGCAAACGCACTCGCTTCGCTCGTTCGCTGCCGTAGCCCATTAACGCAAGATTCCACAGTTCTGTCCTTGTGAATTAGTCCGTCGCGGTTATTTCACGTAGTGTTTTGCTTGTCTGTTAGCACTACGTAGACGCCGCTCCTCTCGGTCGTTAAGTGAAGGCCGTCGGCCACTGCGTTGTCCAAGGTGAGAGGTAATGCCTGAAATTTTGCATTCTCGTCACATTTTTGGCACTATGGACCTCGGAATATCGCATTCCCTAACGATCTCGGAAATTGCACGGGGGCTTAAGTAAATAAAATGCAAATAATATTTTTAGTAGCTGTATGTCCGGTTACGAAGTCTCGTAACCGGTTGGCCCTGAATAGTATTATTAAGCAATCTGACTGCAGAGAATAACAATAAAGAATGGAAGGAAATTTCCGTTAACACAGTTGATTAATTAAGTCCCCAGCAACTATAAAAGCTACGAAACAACAAAGCACAAGTGTAACTTTTCCGTGTGTGGAAGTGTGATTCAACGTACACATCTGGCACGGTTCTTCCTCAATACGACAAGATATTTTAAACACCATTTACAATGAAGTAATTCAAAAACCAGAAATTCTATAATTGCACATAGAAACCAGAATTACAGTCTAATACATGAACACAAGCCAGATGCTTTGCTGACTGAACCTGAGACCAAGATCCATTGTCATTTAGGAAATTTGAAATAAAAAAATTTTTTTGTTGCCTTCATATATATTGACGAAAAATACACTGTGATCATTGCAACATCCCCAATCGAACAGCATCTGCTATCTCACCCAACAGAACAACTGCACACGACGTGGCCTCAACTAGTACAGCTATCGACATGCTCTCAACAAGCACTGACCACGGCAACCTATGAACTACTACTGCCCCAGTGGAGGCGGCTGAATAATACTCTTTGGCGCAATCTCTGGCGCTGTGACTCAGTGTAGCCACCTTTCAAAATGGAATGTCCCATGCACCTAGCTCCAAGTAGTATTCCGCGATCACATTCTGTTCACTCCCGCCGTGCGCCATAATCACGATGGAAACCTTTCCATATGAATCACTTCAGTGTGACAGCTCCGTCAATGCATTGCCTTTTATACGAGGCGTGTTTTTTAAGTAAGTACCGTTCCGTTTTGGAATTAAAAAAAGGACGTACTAAAATATCTCAATAATTTTATTTTTACATGAAAACCTGTACCTTAATCAACTTTTCTACATAATTTCCGTCGATATTGAAGCACTTGTCATAACGTCGTACCAGTTTTTGAATACTCTCCTCATGGAAGTCTGCTGCCTGACTTGTTAACCATTGCATCACCACCGTTTTGACTTGGTCATGAAGACGCTGACCGCCCAGGTGTTTCTTCAAATGCAGGAACAGATGGTAGTCACTGGGCGCAAGATCGGGGCTGTACGGAGGATGATCTAGAGTTTCCAATCGAAAAGATGAGATCTTTGGTCTGATTCGCCACTTGCGGACGGGAATTTCAAAACGATGCCCTTGCTCAACATATTTTGTTCTGAACTGAACGGCGCTGATTGTGCAATGTCTTACAGTAAGCTGCTGCATTGATTGTGTCATTACAAGGCAGAAATTCAACAAGCAATACTCCTTTTCTGTCCCAAAAAACCGTGCGCATGATTTTCCGGGCAGAAATGGTTTGCTTAAACTTTTCTGGGTGAATCTGAATGCCGCCATTCCATGGACTGTTGCTTAGATTCTGGTGTGACGTAGGCCACCCATGTTTCATCTCGAAGAAACACCTGGACGGTCAGCGTTTTCAAGACGATGACGAAGTCAATACAGTGGTGAAGCAGTGGTTAACAAGTCAGGCGGCAGACTTCTATGAGGAGGGTATTCAAAAACTGGTACAATGTTATGACAAGTGCCTCAATATTGACGGAAATTATGTAGAGAAGTAGATTAAGGTACAGGCTTTAATGTAAAAATAAAATTATTGAGATATCTTAGCATGTCTTTTTTAAATTTCAAAACGGCACTTACTAAAAAACACGCCTCGTACCTTGTATGCGCGATCCTACCGCCATCTGTATATTTTCAGGCCGGCCGCGGTGGCCGTGCGGTTCTAGGCGCTGCGGTCCGGAACCGCGGGACTGCTACGGTCGCAGGTTCGAATCCTGCCTTGGGCATGGATGTGTGTGATGCCCTTAGGTTAGTTAGGTTTAAGTAGTTCTAAGTTCTAGGGGACTGATGACCTAAGATGTTAAGTCCCATAGTGCTCAGAGCCTTTTGAACCATTTTTTTTGTATATTTTCATATCACTATCCCATGAACTTTCGTCATCTCAGTGTATGCTGGCGTGCAAAACCTAAGGACGGAATTAACTTTAATGATGTTGCACTGGCAAGTAACATTGTTAGATGACACTACGGCCATACCGCTTAGACCAAACTGCTACAGTGTAGCACAGAACGTAAGTGAAAGAAATAAGCAATGAGACGAACAGAAATAACACTTTACTCATAGACACTACTTACATTGAAGTCACCGCGATTCATGACGGTCCCCTGGACATTACAAACGGCAGGACATGGTTCTTAACAGGGCATCTGATCACCACAGACGTCAATGCATGCTCTCCAACGTTTCCCACGCTAACCATAGGACTGGAAAGATGTTACAGCGAGATTGAACGCAGTTTTCCGAAATTCCTTCACCAGGGAAGACGAATGGAATATTCCAGAGTTTGAAACACGAACAGCTGCTAGCATGAGTTTCTTAGAAGTAGATACCCTAGGGGTTGCGAAGCAACTCAAATCGCTTGATACGGGCAAGTCTTCAGGTCCAGATTGTATACCGATTAGGTTCCTTTCAGATTACGCTGATACAATAGCTCCCTACTTAGCAATCATATACAACCGCTCGCTCACCGATAGATCTGTACCTACAGATTGGAAAATTGCGCAGGTCGCACCAATGTTTAAGAAGGGTAGTAAGAGTAATCCATCGAACTACAGACCTACAGTAGGGTTTTGGAGCATATACTTTATTGAAACATTATGAATCACCTCGAAGGGAACGATCTATTGATACGTAATCAGCATGGTTTCAGAAAACATCGTTCTTGTGCAACGCAGCTAGCTCTTTATTCGCACGAAGTAATGGCCGCTATCGACAGGGGATCTCAAGTTGTTTCCGTATTTCTAGATTTCCGGAAAGCTTTTGACACCGTTCCTCACAAGCGATTTCTAATCAAGCTGCGGGCCTATGGGGTATCGTCTCAGTTGTGCGACTGGATTCGTGATTTCCTGTCAAGAAGGGCGCAGTTCGTGGTAATAGACGGCAAATCATCGAGTAAAACTGAAGTGATATCAGGTGTTCCCCAGGGAAGCGTCCTAGGACCTCTGATGTTCCTGATCTATATAAATGACGTGGGTGACAATCTGAGCAGTTCTCTTAGGTTGTTCGCAGATGATGCTGCAATTTACCGTCTAGTAAGGTCATCCGAAGACCAGTATCAATTGCAAAGCGATTTAGAAAAGATTGCTGTATGGTGTGGCAGGTGGCAGTTGACGCTAAATAACGAAAAGTGTGAGGTAATCCACATGAGTTGCAAAAGAAATCCGTTCGAATTCGATTACTCGATAAATAGTACAATTCTCAAGGCTGTCAGTTAAACTAAGTACCTGGCTGTTAAAATTACGAACAACTTCAGTTGGAAAGACCACATAGATAATATTGTGGGGAAGGCGAGCCAAAGGTTGCATTTCATTGGCAGGACACTTAGAAGATGCAACAAGTCCACTAAAGAGACAGCTTACACTACACTCGTTCGTCCTCTGTTAGAATATTGCTGCGCGGTGTGGGATTCTTACCAGGTGGGATTGACGGAGGACATCGAAAGGGTGCAAAAAAGGGCAGCTCGTTTTGTATTATCACGTAATAGGGGAGAGAGTGTGGCAGATATGATACGCGAGTTGGGATGGAAGTCATTAAAGCAAAGACGTTTTCCGTCGCGGCGAGACCTATTTACGAAATTTCAGTCACCAACTTTCTCTTCCGAATGCGAAAATATTTTGTTGAGCCCAACCTACATAGGTAGGAATGGTCATCAAAATAAAACAAGAGAAATCAGAGCTCGAACAGAAAGGTTTAGGTGTTCGTTTTTCCCGCGCACTGTTCGGGAGTGGAATGGTAGAGAGATAGTATGATTGTGGTTCGACGAACCCTCTGCCAAGCACTTAAATGTGAATTGCAGAGTAATCATGTAGATGTAGACGTAGGTAGATGCTGGACGGTCGCTGGTGCATGAGTATGCGGTGCAGTACGTCCCCCCCCCCCCCCCCCTCCCGAACGCATCCGATCCCACACGTTCTCGATGAGGTGATTTACAAAACATATCTGTATGGTGCGAAAAGTGGCAGTTGGCCCTAAGGAACTTCCAGTGTGAGGTCATTCACATGAGTACTTGAAGAAATCCGTCCAGTTAATCTTACACGATAAGTCACACAAATTTCAAGATAGCCATTTCCGCTAAATTACTGGGGATAACAGTTACGCACGACTAAAGTTGGAAATGTCTCATACATAATATTGTGGGGAAGGTGAGTCAAAGACTGCGTTTTATTGACAGATGAGTTGGAAGATGCAACAAATCCACAAAACAGACAATCTCCGCTGAACTTGTCAGTCCTCTGCTTTGTTGCCAGATGGGATTGATTAAGGAGATCGAAAAAGTACAAAGACCGACAGCTCGTTTTGTATTATATAGAAATACGGGAGGGAAAGTCACGGATACGATGCGTAAATTGGGATGGAAATTATTTAAAAAAAGGCGTTTTTCGTTGCGGCGGGATCTTTTCACGAAATTTCAGTCACCAGCTTTCGCACCGGAATGTGAAAATATTTTGTTGACGCTCACCTGCATACGGAGAAATTATCATCGTAATAAAATAAGAGAAATCACTGCTAGCGTAAAATTGATTTGGGTGTTAGTTCTCCCCGCGCGCTGTTCGAGAGTGGAACTGTCGAGCAAATAGTCTGAAAGTGGTACAATGAACCTCCCGCCAGACACTGAAGCGTGAATTACAGAGTAGTCATGTAGCTGTAGATGCAGATGTAGATTTAAGTCGCGGGACGAGTAGGTCAGTCCATTCGCCTAATATCCTCTCTTTCCAAGAGCTCTTCCGCGTCCAGTGTTCGATGTGATTGCGCTTTGTTACCCATAAAAATGACGTCAGGGTCGATTGAACCTCTAAAAACAGGCATATGGGGAAGGAGTACATTATTACACTAACGTCGCCCAGTGAATGTACCGTGTTCAAAGTTCTGCGGTGGTGCCACGAGCACAGGGACTGGACCAGTGTGCAGTGGAGTCGCATGCCCTTCCCGGATGAGAGAGAATTTAGTCTGCATAGTGATTCTGGACTTATTCTCACACGGCCAGAGGTGGGAACATGTAATGCACGCAGGGGCATTGTCGAACATGATCGTTTTTGTGATCCAGGTGTTAGGGTGTGGAGAAGTATAGCTTTGCATGGGCGTACTCACCTCCAAATCCTTGAACGTGGCATAATCAATGGTCAAGGTTATTGTGTCTCGTACTCCTCCCCCGTATGCGTCTTTTCAGGACTGCATTCACCTCTGCCTTCGTTCTGATGGATGACAATGCTTGATCGCATTGGAAGTCGCAGATGAAGGAGCTCTTGGAACGAGAAGATATTCCTAGAATGGACTGGCCCACCCCTTCCCGTCAAACATTTGTGGGATGGGTCTGGGGACATATTGCAGCACGTTCACACATACCAACTGTAAGATGTCGTGGTCTCCTGACCATCATTGCTTACATATTCCGTCCTCACAATCATATTCCGCACATCAAGAGGCTTCATTCGAACCCAAACTCGATAATATAAAGTCAATGTTGTATGAATTCATGTAAACGATATACAAATAACAAGTAAATCGCAAGTGCGCACCAAGCTTGAAATACCCGAGGCTGGCTTACACACACACATTCAAGACACGATGGTCACAAAAGCTTTTAGTTTGTGAGAGGCAAACCGTACGCCTGGAGGTCGGTCCCTTCAGAGGACGAGTCAACCTATCTACATCGGCCGGCGACCACCCATAGAGCAGACAGCATTTACCCGAGGGAAAGGGACAACGACCCTGTGTTCAGCTTAAAAGCAAATTCCGCTACATTGTGTGGGAGCGCCCAGCCTACACAATCTTTACAAACATAGGAAGCAGTTTCAGAGGTTTTCACAGGGAGACAGTAAACGCCAAACGCCGATGCTACAGATTTCCGGATTGTTCGCCTTAAACGAAACATCATTCTCCCATTTTAGAAGAGCAATGCTGATTGGCAGACGATATTCCTGACGCCTTGAGCTGAAAGAGTAATGGAAGAGACCTTCACGTCTGGCATGGAGAGGCGCCATTCCGTTGTCGCTCTTGGAGCGAGGAACAAGTCTCTCCTCAGTACTTCACTGGGAGAGCACCTCGTCGAGAGGGAATTGGAGTGCGACTCTATATTGAGTCCTTGCGATTAAGCGTTGTTCACTGTGTTGGCCGCCACACTTATTGTGCAGTGCGAACGGACAGAGTTATAGTTAAACGCCTGCGAGCGAATTTTTGAGTGGCATCGCGGTGGACTGGTTATCTGAACGGTTTATCACGCCAGTAGTTAGACTAGGGGCGAATAGGAGTCCTTGACTTCATCAAGGCGTAGGGAGAGTTTGATTGGCGAAGGTCAATCCAGATAGAACGAGAGTTATCTTATTTGTCAGCAGCGAGCGGCGCAGACAGCAGTCATGACAGCTTATGGTATTGTGCGCTACAGCTCTTGCGAGCCCCATATTTCCTCCACAACAGTACATTTCACACGCGACACCCTCGACCATACCTAGCAACACTCTAACGGATAATTATTCAAGTTGAGTAGGTGCGGCTGTCAGCCATTCTGCCAAGTCAATAACAATCTTAAACTTTGTATAGAAATTTCATTAGTGAACCCTATCCTTAAGAGGTAACTTCACATTCCGAAAAGAACCCGGAAATAACTTGTTCAGTCCATAACTAAAAGTGGCATTGTGATTTCTCAGAATTTTTGCAAAAAAATAATAATTTTAGTTAGTTTTATGTTTTTCTTACACTAACTAGCACTAATCCAGTACCCAGGTATCCCACTAGTTACATAAGAAATTTTGTGAATTTTTGTGTCATTTCCTTACAGCGGACGACTCCAGAAGATATTTATTGCTGAAAGTTTTTCAGGCATCTCTCTTTAGAACGTTAAGAGCGTCTGTCTGACTTCTGTAGTAGTGTGGGGGTGGAAACTGCATCTTGCAGGAGCCACAGGGAAAAGGGTACATCTCAGATTAATTCGTTGCGCAGAATGACAGAATAGCACCCACACGTTCGCTCACACAACCACTGCCCATCACTGCGCTGGCGGAGGAATGGGGCGCCCTATGATAAGAACTCCTTAACAACCTTATGGTGTTCCCTGGTGATGAAGCACCCTGTTAAGAACCATGCCCCGCCGTTTTTAATGTTCAAGAGACCATCAAAAAATCCGTTAATACGGTGTAATTATTGTCTGTGTATGAAAGTGTCATTTCTGTTCGTCTCATTGCATATTTATTTCAGTTACCTTGTGTGCTATACTATACCAGTTCTTCAACTGCAGTGCCTCTGCGACGTGGTTATCGTCGCCGTTGGCGGCGCAGTGTTCCTGTGCACAAGTCATTGAAAGCAAAAGACAGCAGCAGCTTATTGGTGGCCCAAATGTGTTTCGTGGATTACGAATGCAGTTCACGTGTGATGTTTCTGCTGTGTCTCCACTTTTCGTCAACCTTTGTTTCTTGATAGTGACACATCTACATCTACATCATACTCCGCAAGCCACCTAATGGTATGTGGCGGAGGGTATCTGATCCACCCAACCCTGTTCCATTCGCGAACAGTGCGTGGGAGGAATGATTGTCGGTATGCCTGTGTATTTGTTCTAATTTCTCGAATTTTCTCATCGTGGTCAATACGCGAGATGTATGTGAAGTAATATGTTGTCTGACTCCCCCTGAAAAGTGCTGTCCCGAAATTTCAGTAGTAAGTCTCTCCGTGATGCACAACGTCTCTCTTGTAATGTCTGCCAGTGGAGTTTGTTTAGCATCTCCGTTACGCTCTTGTCCCAGCTAAACGATCCCGTGATGAAACGCGCCGCTCTTCGTAGGATCTTTTCTATCTCCTCTACCAGTCCTACCTGATAGGGATCCCAAATAGTTGAACAATACTCAAGAATCGGGTAAACAAGCGCCTTATAAGCCACTTCTTTCGTTGATGAGTTACATTTTCGTAAGATTCTTCTGATGAATCTGAGTCTTGTGTCTGCTTTTCCCACTAACTATTCTATAAGGTCATTCCGCTTAAGGTCACTCTGGATAGTTACGCGTAGATATTTTACGGCAGACGCTGTCTCCAGCTGTTTGTCATCAAAAGCGTAGCTGTACAGTAGTGGATTTCTTTTCCTATGTATGCGCAATATGTTACATTTATTTCCGTTCAGGGTGAACTGCCAGAGTCTGCACCATTCATCGATTCTCTGCAAGTCGTTCTACAGATTCCTACTATCTTCTGGCGTTTCTACTTGGGTATAAACAACGGCATCATCTGCGAATAGCCTTAAAGAGCATCCGACGATTTCTACTAGATCATTTTTATATATTGTAAACAGCAGCGGTCCTATCACACTTCCTTGTGGTACTCCGGATATTACCTTTACATCTGTCGATTTAGATCCGTTAAGAGCGACGCGTTAAGTTCCATCTGCAAGAGAGTCTTGAGAATCCAGTCGCAGATCTGCTCCGATACTCCGTAAGCTCGTATTTTTTTTTCATTAAACGTCAATGCGGTACGGTGTCAAATGCCTTACTGAAATCAAGGAACACGGCATCAGCCTGAGAGCCGTTGTCAACTGCGTTGTGGATCTCATAGAGGAACAGAGCGAGCTTCGTTTCGCAGGATCTCTGTTTGCGGAATCCGTGTTGATTTTTATAGTGGATCTGTTCATTTTCCAAGAACGTCATAATTCTTGAGCGTAAAACATGTTCCATATTTCTACAACAGATTGACGTCAACGATATAGGTCTATAATTGTGTCGATCGGCCTTATGGCCTTTCTTAAAAACGGGAATGACCTGCGCTTTTCTCCAGTCGTTAGGTACCTTCCGTTGCTCAAGCGATCTACGATAAATTACTGCTAGAAGGGGAGCAAGTTCTTTCGCATAATCTTTATGGAATTTTATAGGTATCTCATCTGGTCCTGAAACCTTTCCACTACTAAGCGATTGTAGCTGCTTTTCAATTCCGCGATCGGTTATATCAATATCTGCCATTTCGACGTTCGCATAACGATTGAAAGGAGTGACAGTGTTACGATCTTCTGCAGTGAAACAACTTCGGAAGACCGAATTCAGTATTTCGGCCTTCTGTTATCTTCCTTTTCGGTGCCGGTGTGGTCGCTGAGAGAATGAATTGATGATTTTGACCCACTTACTGATTTTACATACGACCAAAATCTCTTAGGGCTTTTACTCAGGTCGGTTGACAACATCTTACTTGAAATCATTGCACGCTTCTCTCATTGCTCACCTCACGTTCATTTTCGCTTCGTTCAGCTTTTGTTTGTCAGCTAGGTTTTTACCTCTCTTGAATCTGAGATGAAGTGCTCTTTGTTTACGTAGCGCTTTTCTAACACGGCTATTAAACCATGGTGGATGTTCCCTATCCCTTAAAACCTTACTCGGGTCTAGGGCATATTGAATGATGCGTTTGAATTTTTTCCATTTGTTGTCCACATCTTCGTCTTCATCACCAAATATTTGATGCTGACTGCTGAGATATTCTAAAATTTGTATCCTGTCACCCTTTCTGAGCAAATATATCTTCCTACCTTTCTTAACATTCCTTGTCGGACACATCACGCGATAGACACTTCCGACATTAATTTTTGCAGAACAGGTTGTTTTCAATCTCTGCTGTGTTTGAGAAATAAAATACTCTGTCTTCTATGTCGGAGGGAATTATAACATAAAATTGGTTTATCAGTCTTTTTCTCTATATGATTTGTTTAAATTTGTATTATTAATCGCGATATACCGACTACACCTGTAAGTTTTTTTTATTTTTTATTTTATTTTATTTTATTTTATTTTTTTTACGGTACTCGATCCGTTTTCTCTTCCATAAATACACTGCCTGACGAAGAAATGGAGCGCACAGAAGGTGAGGACAAAATGAAATGAAACTTCATGAGCTGAAGATGTATGTGATGTTACTTCAGTAATTAAAAAATCGAGTCAAATTTGCAATGGACTTTGAAGTAAGAGTATAATTCTATGACGCTGCACTCACTCTGGTCTGGCTGCATGCATTTTAAGTTGGGGACAGCGTCAGAAAGCCCTTGTATCCTCTCCTGCGTACCCCCACGAACTGTGGACCTTACCGTTGCTGGGGAGGTCTGCGTGCCTCAGCCGCGCGATCTAAAGGCGACTTGTCACGGTCCATGCGGTTCCGCCCGTCGGACGTTCGAGTCCTCCCTCGGGCATAGGTGTGTGTGTTGTCCACAGCGCAAGTTAGTTTAAGTTAGATTAAGTAGAGTGTAGGCTTAGGGACCGATGACCTAAGTAGTTGGGTCTCATAAGACCTCACCACAAATTTCCAGTTTTCCTGCGTGCCTCAGCGATACAGATAGCCGTACTGTAGGTGTCACCACAACGGAGGGGTATCTGTTGAGAGGCCAGACAAATGTGTGGTTCCTGAAGAGGGGCATCAGCCTTTTCAATAGTTGCACAGGCTGCAGTCTGGATGATTGACTGATCTGGCCTTGTAATGTCGACCACGGAGAGCGGCATCAAACCAGTCTCTGGACTGAAGACCACAACAACACATCCTCTTCTGAGGCGTGCTGGCCAACAACTGTTATAACTGGTCCTCCATATCTCAGATACTGCCACAGGGGCGGAGCTGACGTCCGATCTGGTGCTACACATGTTCTGTTGGGGCAGACGTGAGGAGTCTGCTGTCCATGGTAATTCTTCAGTATGAAGCAGGCTGTTCATGGGGACAGGTGCCATGTTTGGAAGTTCGGACGAGCATCGCCCTGTTGGCACATGGCAGCACAATACCGTCACACTGGAGGCTAGAACATGGGGACGCAGTATATCCGTGACCTACCGTTGTGCCCTCAGAGGTCCCTCAGTCACTACCAGTCGTGACGTGGAGCTACAGCCGCTGGTTGCCCACACCATTACGCCTGGAGTAACACCGCTGTGCCTCTGTAAAACAATTGCAGAATGGGACCTCTTTCCAAGTCACCGAACACTCGTCGAAGGTGGTCATTCAGGTTAGTGCAGAACCGCTTCTAATCGCTGAAAACAGTAGACGCAGTTCATCAGCGGTCCATGCTTCCCAGCGACGGCACCGCGGCCATTCCTGTAGCCGTATTGACGGCGGCCTGCGGGTTGGATAAAGTCCCTAGCCCGGCTACTGCCAGTCTCCGACCAGTGGTGTGGGAAGATGCAGTATATTGCAGGGAGTCCATCATCTGCTTTTGGATGGCAGGCGCAGATGTGAAAGAGTTACTACGCGCTTGGTGCACTATAAGGCGATCATGCCATATAGTAGTCAGACGCGGTCGAACCGAATCTTGATAACGAAATGTCTCCCATCACGTTCCCATGCAGTCCAGCATCGGACCATTGTCGCAACCGAATGCCCCGCAGAACTGGATGCTGCAAGAATCGACCAGCTGCCCAAATGGAGACCCACAATGATACCACTCTAGAACTCTGTCACGCGCTGATAACGCCGTCTCAGACGTGTACACGGCAACTGCATGGGCTCCACAGTGATCATTCAACATCTGACGCTTTTCACACTCCTTACATTCCCTACGATGCCCGGTAACAACATTAAACGCGAACAACACTAATGCGCTCTGGTGGCTTTTCTACATACCACAGAGAATTACAACTCTTGAATCGTTGACATACACGTCGATCGTGTGCACGTGTACGATGTTACATTGACATCTCACTGTTATTTTCTAGGTGCTTCACTTTTTATACCAGGCAGTACCGTTAAAGTTCTTGTGATAACCATTACGAGTTGCTACTCATATGCAGAAATATTCATGATTACTTATCTCTGTGTCTGCTTGAACTACACTACTGGCCATTAAAATTGGTACACCACGAAGATGACGTGCTACATACGCGAAATTTAACCGACAGGAAGAAGATGCTGTGATATGCAAAAAGTTAGCTTTTCAGAGCATTCACACAAGGTTGGCGCCGGTGGCGACACCTACAACGTGCTGACATGAGGAAAGTTTCCTAGAGATTTCCCATACACAAACAGCAGTTGACCGGCGTTGCCTGGTGAAACGTTGTTGTGATGTCTCTTATAAGGAGGAGAAATGCGGACCATCACGTTTCCGACTTTGATAAAGGTCGGATTGTAGCCTATCGCGATTGCGGTTTATCATATCGCGACCTTGCTGCTCGCGTTGATCGAGATTCAATGACTGTTAGCAGAATATGGAATCGGTGGGTTCAGGAGGGTAATGCGGAACGCTGTGCTGGATCCCAACAGCCTCGTATCACTAGCAGTCGAGATGACAGGCATGTTATCCGCATGGTACAAATGGCTTCAGCACTATGGGACTTAACTTCTGAGGTCATCAGTCCCCTAGAACTTAGAACTACTTAAACCTAACTAACCTAAGGACATCACACACATCCATGCCCGAGGCAGGATTCGAACCTGCGACCGTAGCGGTCGCGCGGTTCCACACTGTAGCGCCTAGAAACGCTCGGCCACCCCGGCCGGCTTATCCGCATGGCTGTAACGGATCGTGCAGCCACGTCTCGATCCCTGCGATCCCTGAGTCAACAAATGGGTTCGTTTGCAAGACAACAACCATCTGCACGAACAGTTCGACGACGTTTGCAGCAGCATGGACGATCAGCACGGAGACCATGGCTGCGGTTGCCCTTGACGCTGCATCACAGACAGGAGCGCCTGCGATGGTGTACTCAACGACGAACCTGGGTACACAAATGGCAAAACGTCATTTTTTCGGATGAATTCAGCGTGTATTCGACATCGCCATACTGGCGTATCACCCGGCTTGATGGTATGGGATGCCATTGGTTACACGTCTCGGTCACCTCTTGTTCACATTGACGGTAGTTTGAACAGTAGACGTTACATTTCAGATTTGTTACGACCCGTGGCTCTACCCTTCATTCTATCCCTGCGAGACCCTACATTTCAGCAGGATAATGCACGAACGCATGTTTGCAGGTCCTGTACGGGCCTTTCTGCATACAGAAAATGTTCGACTGTTGCCCTGGCCAGCACTTTCTCCAGATTTCTCACCAACTGAAAACGTCTGGTCAATGGTGGCCGAGCAACTGGCTCGTCAGAATACGCCAGTCACTACTCTTGATGAACTGTGGTATCGAAGCTGCATGGGCAGCTGTACCTATACACGCCATCCAAGCTCTGACTCAATGCCCAGGCGTATCAAGGCCGTTATTACGGCCAGAGGTAGTTGTTCTGGGTACTGATTTCTCAGAATCTATGCACCCAAATTGCTTGAAAATGTAATCACATTTCAGTTCTAGTATAATATATTTGTCTAATTAATACTCGTTTATCATCTGCATTTCTTCTATGTGTAGCAATTTTAATGGGCAGTAGTGTAATTGCTTATCACTGTGTCTGCTTGAACTATTTAGCCAAAGCATATTTCTCTATGCCAACTTCGACTTATGTACGACTCAATTTTCTTATGTTAGTACTGTATATCGTGGTCTACACTATAGCGTGAGGAATATTTTTTTTTTTTACGATAGTTTGCTTGGTTTCCTTCAGACAGATACGAGGGTAAGTCAATTATTATCCGCAATTTAATTATATTTTTGTTTATTTTGGTAGTACTGTCGTTTTACGTTGTTGGCGCATGCTTTGTTTGTTGTTATATCTTTCCAATTTTCAAGCTGCTAGGTTAGTTTCGTTATCGCTGCCGTGCTGTTAATCATGTCTGCTCCGCTGTCTATTTGTATGAAAGAAGAAGAGCAACGTTCAGTGATCGGTTTTTTGTGGTCGAAAGGCGTATCAGGGGCCGAAATTCGTCGAAGACTTTCGGTACAGTACGGGAACAGTGTTTTGCCACAACGAAGTGTCTACTAATGGATTGAAAAATTCCGAAATGGTCGCACAAGTGTTACGCAGGATGAAGGAGCCGGACGACCGTTTACCGCCACAAATGAAGAAACCATAGAGCGTACACGTGAAATGATTCTCTTAGACAGACGATTAAATATTGACGAAGTGGCACATCGTCTGCGAAGTAGTTACGGTTCTGCCCACGAAATCGTACACAACAGATTGGGTTTCATAAAGTTTGTGCAAGATGGGTTCCAAAACAACTCACACAGTTGCATAAACAAACGCGCTTGGACATCTGCAAAAAAAATTTTGATCGCTAAGGTAACGAAGGGGACAACTTCTTAGACAGGGCCATTACTGGTGACAAAACATGGATCCGTCATTACTAGCCGGAGAGTAAAAGGCAGAGTATGGAGTGGAAACATCCAAATTCGCCGTGCAAGAAAAAGTTCAAGACCCAACCGTCCGCAGGAAAATTGATGCTTACGGTTTTTTGTGAAACGCAAGGTCCAGTACTGAAACATTATGGGGAAAGCGACACAACAATAAACAGTGTACTTCACAGTGAGATGTTTACTGCCAGGCTAAAGCCTGCAATTCGAAGCAAACCCAGAGGATTGCTAACAAAAGGTGTTGTGTTGTTGCACAACAATGCCCGTCCGCATACTGCTGCCCACACTGCTGAAAAGCTCCAGAAACTCAAATTTGAAGTACTGGATCATTCTCCATATAGTCCCGATCCTTCCACTTCTGACTACCTCTTGTTTGGTCCACTCAAACAGGCATTAAGGGGCCGTCAAATGGTTCAAATGGCTCTGAGCACTATGGGACTCAACTGCTGAGGTCATTAGTCCCCTAGAACTTAGAACTAGTTAAACCTAACTAACCTAAGGACATCACAAACATCCATGCCCGAGGCAGGATTCGAACCTGCGACCGTAGCGGTCTTGCGGTTCCAGACTGCAGCGCCTTTAACCGCACGGCCACTTCGGCCGGCTAAGGGGCCGTCGATTTGCCTCGGACGAAGCAGTGAAAGAAGCGGTGCATTCCTGGCTCGCACCTCAGTCGAGAACCTTTTCTTGTGAGGGCATCAGGAAGCTTGTACAACGATGGACCAAGTGCGTTCAAACGCAAGGAGACTATATCGAAAAGTGATATTCTTTTAAGTTTCCTATTTGATTACAATAAACTTATATAACTACTTTGTGGATAATAATTGACTTACCCCCGTAGTAAAAAACCTCCTTGTCAAATTCTTTTTCGTTGTACTACTGAAAAGCACATTTATGCGAAATTGCGTTTCGTTGTGTGGACTTGAGCTTAAGTTTATTTTCTAACACCAGACAAGATTTACTGATGATCAATATTTGTTTTTAAGTTCGTACTGTACTGATGCCTATTACAACTGTAGAACTAGTTTTTGCGATATGTAATTCGTTTTCTTTCCAAGACATGCCTCTCTCACTTGTCTGTGACTGATAATAATAGTTGTACTTCGGATTATGTTTTCTCCGATTTAGTAAATTCTCTCAATCGAAACCGCCGATGTCGTTTGTGTTTCAGAGTATCGCCACATTTCTGGTATCGCCAAATATGTGACGTTGTATTCGCCTCGTTGTTTACATCGTCTGTCGCACGTTCGCTAAGTCTCGGGTCAAAGCTGATTGCTAATATCTCTATTTACTTATTTTCCTTCGTTATTAGTCCAGACCGAAGGAAACTGGCAGTGATGAACACGGGTCGTGGTAGCACCTTTTACTGATTATCTGCGAACTGTGGCTACTCTGTTCGAAACTACTTCATGATCGACGCTACGGCAGGAGCAATTGAAGGCGCGTCCAATCGTACGTATCATTCACCTCTCTCAAATTTGCAAACTATTCAGTGTACAAAGATGGAATTTCCATCAATGCATTTTAGAAGAACTACAACATGTTTTCTGTTTACTTTTACCCACGGCAAGAAATTTTTGGGATGAAATACGGAAAGTTTATGAAAATGCGCTTCCTTACGACGACACCAAATTTCCGACATACAGGAACCTTTTTTATTATTGACTTTAAGTGAACACTTTGTTGTTGTGGTCTTCAGTCCTGACAGTGGTTTGATGCAGCTCTCCATGCTACTCAATCCTGTGCAAGCTTCTTCATCTCCCAGTACCTACTGCAACCTACATCCTTGTGAATCTGCTTAGTGTATTCATCTCTTGGTCTCCCTCTACCATTTTTACCCTACACGCTGCCCTCCAATACTAAATTGGTGATCCCTTGATGCCTCGGAATATGTCCTACCAACCGATCCCTTCTTCTAGTCAAGTTGTGCCACAAATTTCTCTTCTCCCCAATTCTATTCAATACCTCCTCATTAATTATGTGACCTACCCATATAATCTTCAGCATCTTCTGTAGCACCACATTTCGAGAGCTTCTCTTCTCTTCTTGTCTAATCTATTTATCGTCCATGTTTCACTTCCATACATCGCTACACTCCATACAAATACTTTCAGAAACGACTTCCTCACGCTTAAGACTAAACTCGATGTTAAGAAATTTCTCTTCTTCAGAAACGCTTTCCTAGCCATTGCCAGTCTACATTTTATATCCACTCTACTTCGACCATCATCATTTATTTTGCTCCCCAAATAGCAAAACTACTTTACTACTTTAAGTGTCTCATTTCCTAATCTAATTCCCTCAGCATCACCCGACTTAATTCGACTACATTCCATTATACTCGTTTTGCTTTTGTTGATGTTCATCTTATACCCTCCTTTCAAGACACTGTCCATTCCGTTCAACTGCTCTTCCAAGTCCTTTGCTGTCTCTGACAGAATTACAATGTCATCGGCGAACCTCAAAGTTTTTATTTCTTCTCCATGTATTTTAATACCTACTCCGAAATTTTCTTTTGTTTCCTTTACTGCTTGTTCAATAACGTTTGGGAGAGGCTATAACCCTGTCTCACTCCCTTCCCAACCACTGCTTTCCTTTCATGTCCCTCGACTCTTATAACTGCTATCTGGTTTCTGTATAAATTATAAATAGCCTTTCGCTCTCTGTGTTTTACCCCTGCCACCTTCAGAATTTGAAAGAGAGTATTCCAGTCAACATTGTCAAAAGCTTTCTGTAAGTCTAAAAATACTAGAAACGTAGGTTTGCCTTTCCTTAATCTATCTTCTAAGATACGTCGGAGGGTCGGTATTGCTTCACGTGTTCCAATATTTCTACGGAATCCAAACTGATCTTACCCGAGGTCGGCTTCTACCAGTTTTTCCATTCGTCTGTAAAGAATTCACTTTATATGAACCTAATTTTAAGAATACGTAATATATTCACCTGCTCCAAGCGAGAACTGTGTCATACATATCTGACAAGAGGTTTAGTTGAATCAAACTTGATGAATAATGCTCCTCCAGTACAACGAAAATTAAACTGTCACCCGGTTGCGTTGTTTGTGACAAAGATAGCTAAGTTTATAGTTAATGTGTTATTACATTTTCTGAGTCCAGTTCATGCAGCACATTAAATAACAGTGTGCGACTTTCTTGTAAAGGACCTTGTAAGTGGTCCGTAGGCCCTTACTATAACTTTGCACTCGGCACTGGTCGATAGGGCAAACAATCGATAGTGACGTGTTGCGAGAGCCAGTGTCGAGATGCGCCAGAGTGGTTGGCGGGAATGGAGTGTGTGTGGAGGCCATTATTGGAATACAGGTTTTTTTAACCGAGAAGGGTGTCACCATCGCCTTGGTTAGACCCCTAAATTATAAATGAATACCGGGAAAGTGAAGAAGTATTTTTATAAAAGTGAGCAGTGACGTTACTAGTGCCGGTATTTAGTTTCGCGTCTACCGCGCCGGCCTAACCTTGGATTGCAGTGTTGGATGCAGTGATGGATTAGCGTGTGGCGATAATGCCAAATGTAGAAAGCCTGTGCTGAGATTAGCCGTAATTAGATATGTATGACGAAGGCAGTGGCTGTCTCCTTTTTGTGTTTTGAGAAGAATATAAGTTCGTAATTAGTAAAACTGTGTTGGTGTTCCTTATTACCATACATTCAGTGTTATAATATTGAATAGGACGAACTGGAAAGTAACAACTTCCGTAGCAGCCAATTCCGATTACCAGCTCCATTAGGTTCACGGTCATGTTAATAGTAAATATTGGGCTGCTATTCGATCAGATCAGGTCGGGATAAAAACGGAGGTGTTACAACCTGTTTCCTAAAGGGTGACAGACTCGTACCGAGGTGATCCTGTGCTTTACACAGAACTTAAGAAAGCCCCCCCCCCCCTATAAAATTACGTTTCTGCTGTTTTTATCTGCGTAGATCTAGAAAATTATGGTTTTTTAAAGCAGCGTTAATAAAAATGAAGCATTCTGAGAGTAAATATTTCTTAAAAGAACTGTATTGATGAAAAATATTG
Organism: Schistocerca nitens; assembly: GCF_023898315.1. Classification (NCBI taxonomy): domain Eukaryota; kingdom Metazoa; phylum Arthropoda; class Insecta; order Orthoptera; family Acrididae; genus Schistocerca; species Schistocerca nitens. Next base: position 93,728,857 of record NC_064622.1, read on the forward strand.
CAACGACAAATTAAATATATCGTTGTAAATAAATAAAAATTGTGTAAATTTTCTAAAAACTTAAAATCTGGCAACATCTGTATCTTATCGTTTTTAGTAACTATTCTGCATTGCTTTTGTCATCATGTATGATAAAGAACAGTTGGTTTTGCTCCTCTCAAATTATTAATAGTGCGTAGATTATTAATCTCCATATACAAAAGGCAATATCCTGACTGACTGACTGACTCACCACGGCCCAACCCAAACCGCTAAGGACAGAAACTTGAAGTTTGGAAGAGGTGAGGATCTTACACTATAGGCGTTGTTTAAGAAGGGATTTTTCGAAATCCCAACCCTAAGGGGGTGAAAATGGGGATGAAGTATTTTCTGAAAAAGTCGCTCTTAAGGCAGTTTCGAAGAAAGACCTACGAAAACTGGTATTAGGTTTCTCGGTCAGAAATAAGGAAATACGTGTTTCAACATTTTTGGAAAATTAACTCTATTGGATGTGAAATAATGGGTGAAAGCCTTTTTTTGAAAATATATTATTATTAAAGGGCTGCTAAAGTATTTTTAAAGCTACACCTATGAACATTGGTATTTGACTTCTAGGTTACAAACAAAAAATACGTTCTTTCGTATTTTTGAAAATTGAACCCTTAAGGGGGTGAAACAGGGGATTAGATTTTTCATGAGAATGTTTATTGTGAAAGCGTTTTTAAAGATAAATCTATGAAAAATTTAGAAATAAAAAAATACCTGTTTCACTGTTTTTGGAAATTCAATCCCTATGGATGGCGGCCACTGAGTGACGCGCGTTTCTTTGGCTCGCGAGTTTTTCCGCTCATTGAAGGTGTTACAGAGAAGTGCGGCAGTCCACAACGTGTGCATCCGACTAAACAAGAGTTACTTGCCGTGGTGTGTTGTTCTCCGTTGATTACCACAAGTGATAAGTGATAAGTGAGTGAAAAATGGGAAGAGCACGAGTAAGCGGCAGCAGGCGAGGCTACAGGGGCGCAGGCGGCGCGGGCGCCCGGTCTCCGGCGGCAGGTGAGGCCTCGCTTCCCGACATCGGGGAGCTTGTCCGGTCCCAGGTGAGTGCGGCGCTGCACAGCAAAGACACGCTAGACGTAATCGTGCAATCCATCACGGATTCTGTGACGGCCGCGGTCATGGACAAACTGCAAGAGTCTGTCGGGCGCAACAGCACCGAAATCCAGTCTCTTAAAAAGTCCCTGGCCGCGCAAGAGAAAAAAGCCGCCGACCTAGAAGCTAAACTGTCTGCGGCCACCGATGAAATCGAGCAGTATCAGCGAAGGAACAGCTTGCGCTTGTTAGGGGTAGCTGAAAACGATCGCGAAAACACCGACGACCTGGTCATTAGCCTCGTGCGTGAAAAACTTGGCGTGCGAATCGACGTGACCGATATTGACAGAAGCCACCGTGTTGGGCGCACGATACCAGGTGCCATGAAACCCAGGCCCATAATAATTAAATTTGTGTCATATCGGAAAAGAGCTGAAGTGTTTGCTCAGAAAAGAAAACTCGCCAAGAGTGGGGTTACCCTGAGGGAAGATCTGACGCGCGAAAGACTAAAAATTTTGAACACTGCGATCACACAGTTCGGCCTTCAAAATGTATGGACCCAGGATGGCAGGATCGTAGTCAAGATGGAAGGAGGGAGGAAAACGGTGACGAACATGTCCGAACTGAAAGACTGAGCGAAATCTCGCGAGACACAAAGTCTCATATTGTACTCTGTCTAATATAAGTTAATTAGTATTCTTTCTTTTCATTTTTTTACGTAAATATTGCTTCGTTAATTCTATAAGTACCATAAGTACTCTATTTAAAATCAGTCAATTGTTTCACATAGATATTGCTTCTTTATTTGTGTATCATAAGTGCTCATGTATATTCATATTGTCAGTCAAACGGGAATTAACATTAACCATTAACAGGAATCTCCTTAAAACCGCCTTTCTATATCTGTTATTTTCATCCTCGTCACTACCACTACTACTACTATTATCTTTTTCGTAAGCACCACTGCCACTTTCCATCTTTCTTTTCGCTCCCTTCTCCGATACCTCCAGCTTGTCTTTCACCTTTAGCCCACAGACGCTTGAGTCAGTCACGACCTTGGACACACCTGTAAATATGTCTTCCCCCGCGAAATCCAGCTTTTGTCCCTCTTCCGGCCAGCAGGTAAACGGAGCGCGCTCGGTCCTACAGGCGGCCACAATGGGACGGACCGGTTCCGGTGGCGGGCTCTTTGTGGCCCACGCGAACGCTCAGTCGCTAACGGCTCACTTCGACGAGTTCTGTAACCTGTTCTGCCAATCGCTGTTCCATATTATCCTCGTCTCTGAAACTTGGTTGAAACCAAACATCTCTTCCGACGCTATCCGAATCACTGGTTACACTCTCCTAAGGGCAGATCGTGAAACACGACGCGGGGGTGGTGTGGGTGCCTATGTTCGCTCTGATCTGAGACCTACTATACTATGCACATCGGATGCAAAGTGCGAAGGAGAAGCAGAGTTCTTGTTTTTCGAAATAAATACATCAAATCAGAAACTGCTAATTGGAGTAATCTATAAACCTCCAAACGTCGGTGCTATGTCCTCCTTTCAGTCTGCCCTGTCCTCGCTCGTGACACTGTATGAACACATAATCATTATGGGCGACACAAACATCGACTTACAGTTAAAATCTCCCTCTGCAGAAAAACTAAGGAGACTGTTCCACTCCAATGATATGAGTTTAACACCGCTGGACCCAACTCATCACACGCCACACAGCCATACACTCATAGATATAATGGCAACAAAGCGACCAGATAAAATAATTCGCGCCAATCAGACATCCGCTCCAGGACTCTCTGCTCATGACGTGATATTCTTAAATTACTCAGTGCATACTACCAAAGAAAAATCTCACCTGGTAACCTACAGAAACCTAAAAAATGTTAACCATGACGCTCTTCAAAAGGATTGCTCAGACATCCCTTGGTATGATATAAACAATGAACCGACTTTAGACGGAAAAATTCGGGAATTATGTCGCAAAATCATTGCACTGTATGATAAACATGCTCCTCAACGCACTGTCAAGGTAAAGAGAGCTCCCGCTCCGTGGCTCACCACTGCATTACGCCAGTTAATGAATAAACGTGATGCTGCACATAGGGCCTTCAAGCGTAACCCAACTCCCGAGGCGTACGAAGCTTATAGGAAACTCCGAAATAGAACCAAGCAGAGCGTGAGGAATGCCAAAATCAGACATGCCCGCTCTGTCGTATGCGGCATATCAAAACCTGCTGCACTGTGGAAAAAGCTGCGCAGTTTCGGTATAGGGAAGCGAAGATCTGACGCTGTTTATCAAGCGTCTGCAGAAGAATTAAACGATTTCTTCTCAACAGCTGTAAACTGCCACGCAGCGACAAATTACCAGCCCCAAGATATCAATCTCTCGAGAGACAAGTTTTTCCTAAAACATGTCACTACCGGCACAGTACACAAGGCAATTACGAGAATCTCTTCCGAGGCAGTAGGAAATGATGGAGTGAGCATTGGCATGATCAAGAACGTCGTAGACACTATTACTCCAGTTATCACAGACATCTTCAACCTGTCTCTTGTCAGTAGTACATATCCTACTGAGTGGAAGCAAAGTTTAATTCAACCTATACCCAAGACTGACAACCCTAAGTCGCCAGGTGACTACAGGCCGATCAGCATACTACCTGCAATATCTAAAGCCCTAGAATACATCGTCCATGAACAGCTGACGGATTACCTCAAAACTCATAACATCCATGACAAATATCAGTCAGGCTTTCGAAAGCACCATAGTACAGCAACTGCATTAATCAAAGTAACTGATGACATTAAACATGCTATGGACAGACGTGAAGCTACCATCCTAACACTGCTTGACTTTAGCAAGGCTTTTGATACAGTTGACTTTGATATATTACTAATTAAAATGAAGCAGCTGAATTTCTCAAACAGCGCAATACACTGGTTCGACAGCTACCTCAAAAACAGAAGTCAACAAGTCATTTGTGGGTCGGAAAAGTCATCATGGAAAAACGTGCGCTCTGGAGTTCCCCAAGGCTCCGTCCTTGGTCCATTACTCTTCTCACTGTACATTAATGATATTTCTTCAGTGATTCACTCCTGCAACTACCATCTATATGCCGACGACATCCAACTGTACATAAGTGCAAGCCCCAAGAACATTGCTGACGCAGTAGCGAGTATGAACGCAGATCTTTGCTCTGTTTCTCGATGGGCACAGAACCTAGGTCTGAAACTAAACCCCAAGAAATCCCAGGTCATACTTATATCTCATCCAAAGTTAATCAGTCGGTACTTTCACGAAACAGTCCCTCAAATACACCTCAATGGTACCCAACTACCATACCAAAAAACAGTAAAAGACCTTGGAATAATCTTGGATGAACACCTAAACTGGGAAGAACAAACAGTTACAGCTTGCCGGAAATCGCTCTCCTCCCTACATGCAATTCAGAAATTTAGAAAAATATTTCCAACCCATGTTAAACAAAAATTAGTCCAAACACTAGTCTTGCCTAATCTTTACTACTGTGATGTAGTTCAACACGGCACAAATAGTGAAAATTCGAGACGCCTCGAGCTAGTGATGAACGCTTGCGTTAGATACATATGCAATATACGGTTGTATGATCATATCAGTCCTTCATACTCCCAGCTAGGTTGGATACGCCCACATAAGGCACGCGATCTCCACACGATGTGCTTACTTCATCGATTTCTTAGCCACTGGTGCCCCCAATACTTATCTTCTCACATTAAACACCTATCATCATTCCACAACCGCAATACCAGATCGGATACGTCTAGCATCTTGGCTGTACCTTTACATAACACAAAATCTTTCTCCATGTCATTCTCCATCTCAGCCATACGACTATGGAACGCGCTCCCCTGTGATCTGCGTCTTATCCGGAACCACTCAACATTCAAGAGTGAACTCAAGACTTACATATTAGGGACGGTATAGCCACCATTGTTGGGCCCCTCTCATCTCTTTCTTTCTCCTCTCCATCATAGCTTCGAATTTTACCATTCTATTTCTCTTCCTCTAACCTATCTACCTCTTCTATATCTCTTTCACCCCATTATATCGTCTTATGTCTCTGTTTGATGAGAATAACTCACAAGCTGCAAGAATATAACGAGAAAATTCCCAACTAGCAATAGGACTGACATTCATAAAAGAAAAATATGTTTACTTTCATATACATAGTCATTATTATTATTATTATTATTATTATTATTATTATTATTATTATTATTCTTGATTGTTATAATTAATTTTTGATTGTTATAATTATCATTGTACTACGTTTATAATCTCTATTTTTTTTCTTAACATTAATACTGTAGAACATGTAATATGTCCTTAATGTTCTGTAGAAACTGAAATTTGTTGAATCTGAGTATGCCTGGTTAGGTGTAAGAGAGGGCCTGAAGGCCCTAATCTTGCCAGGTAAAATAAATGCATAAATAAATAAATAAATAAATATGAAATGGGGGATGAAATTTTTTACAGAGTATTTCATTCTGCAGGTATTTTTGAAGCTAGAGCTATGAAAATTTGTATTTGGCTCTTCTGTTAGAATTAAAACGTACGCAGTTTGGAAACTAAACTCCTAAGGTGGTGAAATACGAGGTGAACCGTCTTATGAAAATATTTCATTGCCGTGGCAGTTTTAAAGCTAAATCTTTGAAAATTGGTGTTTGGTTTCTCGGTTAGAGAAATACTTTTTTCACTACTTTTGGAAATTCAACCCATAAGGGGGTGAAACACGGTCAGACTAGTTACTGACTCATCATCGTCCAGCCCAAACAGTTAAGGATACAAACTTGAAGTCTTGGGAGAGCGTGGATCTTATACTGTAGGCATCATTTACGAAGGGATTGTCCGACATTCCAGTCCTAAGGGGATGAAATAGGGAATGAAACGCTTTTCGAAAGTACGTCGCGAGTAAGGGAATTTCGAAGCGAGAACTACGAAAAATGGTATTTGGTTTCTCAGTCAGAAAATAAAAAATACATCTTTCAGCATTTTCGGGAATTCAAGTGGGTGAAAGTTTTTTGAAAATAGATAATTACTAAAGAACTACTACAAGATTCTATCGACGGGACAGGTAACGCTCATAGTCTACAATCCCCATACTCGACCTTACATAGTTTATTTTATCACATTTAATTTGTTGAAGTTGCGTCCACATGGTGATGCAGTCACATTGCCATAAAACTCGCCAAAGCTCTTTAGATGTTCGGAAGAGTATCTCTTAACCAACACTTTGAAAAAAGCTTCAAAATACGCCAATGGGAAGCCGTGTATATCTCACCTGGAATTCGAAAGCAGCTCCTTCTTTAACTAGATCCGCTGTATCAATATCTCTGCCATACTTGGCACCAGCTGGACATTTCTCGAGATGAGGTACACATCTTGTAGTTAATGCGTTTGCTGATAGGGAATTAAAGATAGCTGAAATCGTGTGATATGTGTAAGATCTGTTCTGCATTTCACCTATTGCACATGTTATTGTATCAAATTCTTTGAAGCACTCTAGCTCAAACACCCTCGCTCCAGCTCTCAGTTGGCAGAATTCGGCAAATATCGGAAGCCATCATCTACACCTACATATACATCTACTTGATTACTCTGCAATTCACAATTAAGTGCCTGGCAGAGGGTTAATCGAACCACCTTCAAACTATTTCTCTACCGTCCCACTCTCGAACAGCTCGCGGGAAGAACGAACTCTTAAATCCTTCCGTGCGAGTTCTAATTTCTCTTATTTTATTATTATGATCATATCTCCCTATGTAGGTGAGGCCAACAAAATGTTTCACATTCGATGTGTAAGTAGGCTGTTTAGGTTTCTATGTTGGTAACGCCACATAGCGCTCTGTATGAAAATCAGTGGCTGTGCTGTGTGCAGTCTGTGGCTGGTTGGCATTGTTGGAATATTCGCTATTGTAGTGTTGGGCAGTTGGATGAGAACAGCGCGTAGCGTTGCACAGCTGCAGGTGAGCCGCCAGCAGTGGTGGATGTGGGGAGAGATGACGGAATTTTGAGAGCGGATGATCTGGACATGTGTCCATCAGAGACAGTAAATTTGTAAGACTGGATGTCATGAACTGATATATATATATATATATATATATATATATATATATATATATATATATATATATATATATATAGTGACTATTGAACGCTATTAAGGTAAATACATTGCTTGTTCTCTATCAAAATCTTTCATTTGCTAACTATACCTATCAGTAGTTAGTGCCTTAGTAGTTAGAATCTTTTATTTAGCTGGCAGTATTGGCGCACGCTGTATTGCAGTAGTTCGAGTAACGAAGATTTTTGTGCGGTAAGTGATTCATGAAAGGTATAGGTTACTGTCAGTCAGGGCCATTCTTTTGTAGGGATTATTGAAAGTCAGATTGCGTTGCGCTAAAAATATTGTGTCTCATTTTAGTGTTGATCAGAATAAGTAAAGAGAGAAATGTCTGAGTACGTTCAGTTCTGCTCAGCTGTTTGAAAATTAAATAACGTAAGAGGTTTATCAGCACAGTAATTCATAAATTTTTCTAAGGGGATGTTTCAGATGGGGGAAGCTGGTGACTGAAATTTCATAGAAGATTCTGCTGCAGCGAAAAACGCCTTTATTTTAATGACTGCATTTAGTCAAAGAGCAAATCTTCTACGTCACCTGCCAACCTTTGAGATCGTACAGTAGCGTAACGAAGTGGCAGTATGAAGTCCATTATTGAACTGAGGGGGATATGTATGCGGCAGCTGTGTGAAGAAAGCACTTTGTCCCACATAAATCAGATTAGTGATAGAAAGCTGTCCACTGTCGTTTCTTTATTATGCTACTTGGATGATGCGACGCTGTGGCTAGAGCGTGTTTTTTCAGTCGCAGTCCTAGAGAAAGGCTTCGTATCTGGGCAGAAGAAAGCAAAACGTATCTTTCCCGGTTGGTCCCTAAACCGTTCTTCTTGCTCATTTCTTCCTTGCCCTCTGTGCCTGCGTTCCTCAATGGTTCCTACCTCGCCACTCCCTCGGCCCTACCCTGAACAATACCAATAATTTTTGAGTGTGAATGTTCCTTTTTGCGATATAATAATAAACACGTCAACCTATCACACTCTCAGCAAATGTATCTATTTTGACACTCCACTTACCCATAAAGCGTTGGCCGGCCGGTGTGGCCGAGCGGTTCTAGGCGCTACAGTCTGGAACCGCGCCACCGCTACGGTCGCAGGTTCGAATCCTGCCTCGGGCATGGATGTGTGTGACGTCCTCAGGTTAGTTAGGTTTAAGTAGTTCTATGTTCTAGGGGACTGATGACCTCAGAAGTGAAGTCCCATAGTGCTCACAGCCATTTGAACCAGCCATAAATCGTTGTTCTCCGTATTTTCATCTTCGATCATTTACTAGCTTGCTCTTCACCCTCGTACATTTCCTTCCCAGCACTTATAATGTTTTTGCTTGTATTTAAAGCTGCAGCAATTCTTCCGGTCACCTTATTAACAGACGAACTTTTTTAATTTCTTTTTTCTTTTCTGAAGTAGACACGTAACATGCAAACCAGCTCAGATTTTACAGCAGCCAGAGGTTCTATTATAAATAGGCGAACTTCTTTATTTTTCCTTTTCTGAAGTAGACACGTAATATGCAGACCAAGGACGCCTGTGTGGCGTAATAAATAAAAAAAAATTAAATGTATTGATTTTTTGAAAAGAGGAAAAATTATGGACACGGAACTGTAACTTTAGAATTTTTGAAAGGCTTTTTTACAGACTGTATTGACCGGCTTGAATGCGGACAAATTCAGTGCTGCGTGAAATTTGCTTGTAATATGTTTTACCATTCCGATTAATTTCATTTTTGAATTCTACGCCATTGTTGATTTATTCGGAGTTCTCACCTTAGATGTAGCATTTGTTCTTCTGCCAAAATATTAATTCATTAGTCGCCGTCGATGTTCTTCTCTTTGTTGACCGTGTGTATCTTCCTGAGTCGGCATCGGTTCACTTCACGAAGACGGTGGAAACCAAGGAATACAATGCTATGTCGCTTGAAATAATTCTCATAAAACTTCCATACTTCTCACTATTTTTTATTCACAAGACAATAAGACTTGCTCTGCTCGTCGCACAAACCATAAATACTAGCAATATGGCTGCCTTTCCGCATACACCAAAAATTACGTCCATCCTCTACTAGGTAACAATCGAAAGTGTCTCTTAACTCCTTCTTGGGATATGAAACAAAAGAGAATGCAGTATGAACATTACAGAGATTATATTCTACATCCCTCTCAATTTAATCTTTGGCGCAGCTTTTAAGGTATTGTATGTCTCTGCTTCAGAATGTGTCATTACAGTAAAAATGAAGTTTGTAAATAAAAGACCCCCAAACCTACCAATTGCAAGGTCGACTACTGTATCCTGTCAACCAAATAAAATTTTCTAGCGACAGTATACAGTAGGAGGGCAGTTGTAATGACACATTCCGACGCAGCAGTTATTGTATTATACTTGATTGACTTCAAGTACTTTTTGCAAATTTCACATTTTGATTGTATTTTGATATTTTAAATAGTTAATGTTTTTGCTATTTTCTCAAAAACTGACATTTTGACCCCGTGGCTGTGTACAAAACATAGGTTGACTCTTACACAGAAGATCACAGCAACCAGCCACTTTTACAATGCTATCTATTTATTTAAACAGCGCCGTTTAAATAAATAAAATAGCATTGTAAAAAGTAGCTGCTTGCTCTAATCTTCTGTCCAAGAGTCAACCTATAGTTAATGTTTTTGTCTTGAAGTTTCCCCTGCTCTTAGAGATGGCCCTTTCAGAAAACGGAAAGAAATGAACGAATCTGAAATACTTTAGGAGGTTTTTGACGATGTTGTGCAGATGTTCCTAGTGAGAATGAAGATCCCGATGACTGTGTGAATCAATGTTTTTACGGTTCAGTGACAGTTTGATCATTAGACCTGTAAAGATGAGTAAGATGACAGTGTTTTCAAGTAATTCCGACCATGACGATGAAGATGATTCTGTTCTTCTGAATGATTAGTTTTGTCGCGGTTTAACATCACCATATCGCATGCTGTGCCAGTGCCCGAATGAGATTCGTGTGTTCACAACATCACCGCATAGTTTGCTTCTTTAATTTAATTAACTACTTAAAACTTGGTATTTAACTGGAAATAAATGCTGTCAGTCATTCTGTAAATGAAAGGTCGTTCTAAGTTTGGTTAACGCTATGTCAGAGTTCTTTATCGTTGTTATTCGTTCGTTGAGGAATTTTCCCTCGATCTTCCCATTTCTCAGATGTTAGAAGTTTCAGTAAGCAGTTTGTCGAATGATTATTTCTGAAAGTACTGTTTCTAAAAGGACACAATGCTGGCTCAGGCCTTACGTACTATACTGATTGTTTCTATCACCTTACTTGCAATAACAAAGCTGTCTGATTCAGTTAAGTTTTTCAGATCTCTGCTACACTTCGTTCGTTAATCGTAGGAATTACGTTAATGACTGTCTCTTTTAACTGCGCACATCAATATCATACAATACTGGCCATTAAAATTGCTACACCAAGAAGAAATGCAGATGATAAACAGGTATTCACTGGACAAATATATAATACCAGAACTGACATGTGATTACATTTTCACACAATTTGGGTGCATAGACACAGAGAAATCAGTACCCAGAACAACCACCTCCGGCCGTAATAATGGCCTTCATACGCCTGGGCATTGAATCAAACAGAGCTTGGATGGCGTGTACAGGTACAGCTGCCCATGCAGCTTCAACACGATACAGCATTTCATCAAGAGTAGTCACTGGTGTATTGTGACGAGCCAGTTGCTCCGCCACCATTGACCAGACATTTTCAGTTGGTGAGAGATCTGGAGAATGTGCTGGCCAGGGCAGCAGTCGAACATTTTCTGTATCCAGAAAGGCCCGTACAGGACCTGCAACATGTGGTTGTGCATTATCGTGCTGAAATGTAGGGTTTCGCAGGGATCGAATGAAGGGTAGAGCCTCGGGTCGTAACACATCTGAAATGTAACGTCCACTGTTCAAAGTGCCGTCAATGCGAACAAGAGGTGACCGAGACGTGTAACCAATGGCACCCTATACCATCACGTCGGATGACACGCCAGTTTGGCGATGACGAATACACGCTTCCAATGTGCGTTCACCGCGATGTTGCCAAACACGGATGCGATCATCATGATGCTGTAAACAGAACCTGGATTCATCCGAAAAAATGACGTTTTGCCATTCGTGCACCCAGGTTCGTTGTTGAGTACATCATCGCAGGCGCTCCTGTCTGTGATGCAGCGTCAAGGGTAACCGCAGCCATGGTCTCCGAGCTGATAGTCCATGCTGCTGCAAACGTCGTCATAACCTTCCCGGCCGAAGGAATGGTCTTCGCCTTTTTTGGTGCAGATTCTCCCTTGGTAACCCATTGGTTAGATTGTTGTTTGGTCTCCATGTTTCATTCACAGTGACAAAACAACGCTTAATGTCCTGCGGATTCTTCCTGAACAGCTGAAAACAATCCTTGCAACACTTCACACGATTCCGTTTTTGGTCAAGCGTGAGCGGTCGCGGAACCCATCTTGCGGATAGCTTTCTCATGTCCAAATGTTTGTGCAAAATATTATGTACCCGTTCATTCGAGATGCCCACAGGACTATCAATCTCAAGCACCTTAACTCTTCTGTCATCCATCACCATATCATGGATTTTATCTATGATTTCTGGAGCCATAACTTCCACAGGGCGTCCAGAACGTTCAGCATCACTTGTGCCCATATGGCCACTCCGAAAATCTTGAAACCACTTATAAACTGTTCTAATCGAAGGTGCAGAGTCACCGTAATGTTTATCAAGCTTCTCTTTAGTCTCCTGAGGCGTTTTGCCTTTCATAAAGTAATGTTTAATCACCACACGAAATTCTTTTTCTTCCATTTTTTGACAATCAGTCGACTTCCTTGATTCACACGAATGCCAAACATAAAGAAATAGACCAATATGGCTGAAACTTGGTGTGCGTTCTTTCCAAAGATGCTACTAACTAAACATGACCTCTGTACTCGACGGTGGTGCCATCTCTCGGACTTTGCACGGACTTTTCAAACGCCCCCCGTAGATGTAGATTCAGCGACCTCCAAGCGCAGTCGCCTGCTTCCACCAGCAGTTAAAATATGTTCGCCAATCCGCATCGAGAATTCAGAGAGCAGAGAAGTATAGATCTCCTACCGGGAAGGCTCGTTCCTAGGGTAGCTCTCGGAATGTCTACTGGAGTTTAACAACGCGTTCTCTCTGCACCTTGTAAAAAAGAGAAGATCCAGAGGTCTTGATGTCCAAATGTTAGATTTATGTGGACAGGTGCACAAATACGACGGAAAATTTTCGTTGTGGTCGAACTCTTCTGGGCTCGGAATACTTGTGTCGTGTTTCTCTGTTCACTGTGCTAACTGTTCTATAAAGCTGGCGTACAGTTGTACTGACATAAGACGGTGTGGATTAACGAGAGGCTCATCCAGCTACCTGAGTGTCCAGTATTAGGGGATACTCTAATGCTCAAGTAGTCACTGTTTGCTTTCATCCGCAGGGAAGCTACTACCTGCACTCCCCCTCAAACAAATGGAAAAACCACTCTCTCAGAGCCTGGCGCGATGCAAGGACATTCCAGAGGCCGAGAAGTGCATTTGCTTGCGATCATAAGAAAATGCAACAACAAAACGTGAGCTACGTCCTAATCACTTATGTAATGGCAGTATAACCACATGGAAGTTCCCTGAAACAGATTGAATCAGAATGCAAATGATGTGGTACGAAAATGAGGAGAAAAATATGAGCGGCGGGGACCTGGAAGAAGCCGCAGCCTCACAATTTGTAGATGCCAGCTGTTACGAAATACACAGCTGTTTCTTCTTTTGCTCCGTTAACACTTTATACGCAACATCTGCTCACATGGAGGCCCTCTCGTTCTATAGAGTCAGGTAACTGAATACAAGTAACAGATTCATTTTGGACTTCGGCGAAGAAATTAAGTAATTTGCGTATCTTTATCTCTGAAAGATTTCCGTAACCATCTTTGATTACCTGAACATTGTAAAAGAGCTCGTTAGACTGAGTGAGTTTACTAATTTTCCACTTTACTTTCCGTTTCAATTTCTCTGTTCTCTTCTTCGTTCCCTTTTGCTCCCGGGTGTTACGGGGCTTTGACCAAGGTGCTCCAGCCTAGTACACCCTTGCTATTAAACCTGGATAGTTACCACAGTTGTGCGGCTACTATTTTCCGCGTGTCCTCCTAGTAAATAAAAAATCGCTACGGGCCGCAGTTGTCAACAATATAGGGTTCCCTCCAACGGCACATAACGTTGCTTAGCATCAACTGCATACGAGACTAACGGCGAACAGCCTGAATGTATCCGTCCCCAGTCAGAAAAAACTGAAGAAAATAGTGTAACCAGTAAGAGCGCGGCACAACGGTAACAGGCAGAACGAAAGTCCTCAACAGACGTCTAAGTTCTGCCAGTCCATGGCACCCAAACTGCAAAAATGTTCAAATGTATGCGAATTCCTAAGTGACCAAACTGCTGAAGTCATCGGTCACTAGACTTACACACGAATTAAACTAACTTACGCTAAGAACAACACACACACCCATGCCCGAGGAAGGACTCGAACCTCCGGCGGGAGGGACCGCGCAATCCGTCTCATGGCGCCAGAGACCGCGTGGCCCCAAAATTCCGGCATCAAATCAGTTGCACCTTGCTGCGGACGCACAAAGTTAACTCTCAGAGGCATGTACAGTATGTGTGATGAATATGGCTATCTGCGACACTGCAGTTATATTCAGAGTAACTTGGTTTTGCAAACTGTCCATTAAGATTGTGTATAGCCCTTTAGCTGACACAGATTGGGTTAGCAAAGCCGGAATGTTATCTTCTTGTTCTCCACTTTATGCCATGGCTTTGCGGGGTCGCCATGTTAATTTGGCTTTGGTAACGTTAGTGCTAAGGGTGGCCTGATGCCTTTCCTGTCGCCACCCCATCGTCACCCCTCTTGGGCGGAATTTGTGGGCCCCATCTCTTTGCGTGTATCATTGTCCCCTGTGAAAGTGTCCGAATGTTTTCCAAATGTTTCTGAGTCGGTTAATGAGGAAGGCTGTGGATAACGGCCTGGTAGGAAGTGGGAAGCCGCCTAAAAACCACATCCAGGCTGGCTGGCACACCGTCTTTAATCTGCTGGGCAGTATCGATCAAAGCCTGAATGTTATACATGTTGTAATTACAACCAACAGGAAAACTACAAACTATACATTCTCCAGTAAAGGTCTCGTGACAAGGACTCCTTTGCATTATCTCCTACATACAGGGTATTACAAAAAGGAACGGCCAAACTTTCAGGAAACATTCCTCACACACAAATAAAGAAATATGTTATGTGGACATGTGTCCGGAAACGCTTAATTTCCATATTAGAGCTCATTTTAGTTTCGTCGTCCACCTACGCTCAATGGAGCACGTTATCATGATTTCATACGGGATACTCTACCTGTGCTGTTAGAACATGTGCCTTTACAAGTACGACACAACATGTGGTTCATGCACGATGGAGCTCCTGCACATGTGCTAACCACTGCGCCACCTCGCTCGGTCGACGGGTAATTGTACTACGTTCTACGTACATCACATGACCATAATACGTGGATTGTTGCATAGCTCAAACATGGCATGTACCCCTGGACTGTTTACAAGAACATCACGTTACGGTCCAGTTCGATTGCGTATACGTTCACGTTGTGCACATGTTTTGCAGAATTAAAGTTCCTTTCAATACTCATGCCACCCTAACGAAGGATTTGCCGAACTATGTTCATACAACATTTTTTGTTCAGAATTACTTATACTATCACTGTCTAAAATATTGACCTTCCCTCCCCAATATATATATATATATATATATAGGGTGTTACAAAAAGGTACGGCCAAACTTTCACGAAACATTCGTCACACACAAATAAAGAAAAGATGTTATGTGGACATGTGTCCGGAAACGCTTAATTTCCATGTCAGAGCTCATTTTAGTTTCGTCAGTATGTACTGCTCAATGGAGCACGTTATCATGATTTCATACGGGATACTCTACCTGTGCTGCTAGAACATGTCCCTTTACAAGTACGACAGAACATATAGATCATGCACGATGGAGCTCCTGCACATTTCAGTCGAAGTGTTCGTACGCTTCTCAACAACAGATTCGGTGGCCAATGGATTGGTAGAGGCGGACCAATTCCATGGCCTCCACGCTCTCCTGACCTCAACCCACTTGACTTTCATTTATGGGGGCGTTTGAAAGCTCTTGTCTACGCAACCCCGGTACCAAATGTAGAGACTCTTCGTCCTCGTATTGTCGACAGCTGTGATACAATAGGCCATTCTCCAGGGCTGCATCAGCGCATCAGGGATTCCATGTGACGGAGGGTGGATGCATGTATCCTCGCTAACGGAGGACACTTTGAACATTTCCTGTAACAAAGTGTTTGAAGTCACGCTGGTACGTACTGTTGTTGTGTGTTTCCATTCCATGATTAACGTGATTTGAAGGGAAGTAATAAAATGAGCTCTAACATGGAAAGTAAGCGTTTCCGGACACATGTCCACACAACATATTTTCTTTCTTTGTGCGTGAGGAATGTTTCCTGAAAGTTTGGCCGTACCTTTTTGTAACACCCTGTAAATGTTCAGCATGATGTCTTGAAATACACTATTTCCGTGCATATAGCTTAACAAATAACACATTTCCATAAGAATCTGTAATGCTGTCTATCCGTATGTCATACATTAAGTTATTTCTTTTTTGTCAGAAAGCTAATTTGACATTTAAATCATAGGAAACTGTGGATATTAAAAATGTGATTTTAAGTTCTTTTCTGCTGACATAAACTTAAATAATGTGCATCAGCTTTATAGCCTTTGTGCTATGCAGTTCACATTGTCAATCCCCAGTACGGTGCACCCACGTATACTTGGTTTGTCGTCTCCCTAGTACTTGTGATCTTTTCCTCCCTTCTTTATTGTTGCTACTGTACACTATGGTAAAGTATTTTCAGAAGACTCGAGAGGAGTGAGATTTACAATAAATTCTTTACTTATATTTTCTCTCACAGTTGGCTCCGCTTCTTTATGTCTAAGGGTCTGCTTCTTCAAGCTGAAATTCTTACATTTTAGGTTTCCATGGTTCAATTGATCTAAATAATTTTGGAGAATGTCGTTGCAGAATTTTTGTTTTTACGTCAGTTTAATGTCTCACATTTTACTGTATCACACTGTGTTTTGAATTTTCACATTAACGAAGCTGAAATTACACTGTTCGTCCAAGGTACAAAAATACGTCCGATCACATCTGAGGCACGCTTACTACTACTTCACTCTGCGGTAATAACAATATTCTAAAGGGCTTACAATTTTTCTTTACAGATGAATTTCTATTCCTTTTGAAACTTCCCCTTTCAACAATTATACACGACTGTCCTTAAACTGATACACAATATTTTTTTTAGCGCAACGCAATCTGACTTTCAAAAATCCCTACAAAAGAATGGGCCCTGACTAACATTAAACTATACCTTTCACAAATCACTTACCTCACAAAAATCTTCGCTACTCAAGCTACTGCAATACAGCGAGCGCCACTACTGCCAGCTAAATAAAAGATTCAAAGTACTGAAGGCACTAACTACTGATAGGCATAGTTAGCAAATGAAAGATTTTGATAGAGAACAACCAATGTATTTACCTCAATAGTCATAATATATATATAGCAGTTCATGACAAATTTCAAACCTCCGCCATCTCTCTCCCCACATCCACCACTGCTGGCGGCTCACCTCCAACTGCGCAACGCTACGCGCTGTTCACAGCCAGCTGCCTAACACTACAATGGCGAGTATTACAACAATGCAAAGCAGCCGCAGACTGCACACAGCACAGCCAGTGATTTTTTATACAGAGGTGGCGTTACCAATAAAAAAACCTAAACAGCCTACTTACATAGCCCCCATGCTCCCCACAAAAAATTTTACAAATTGTTTTGGGCACTGGGCAATACATATTTGTTAAAATTTTTCATAATCGTAATTACAATAACAAAGAAATCAAATGCACACACTTATTGATACAATGTTGGTCAAAGGCTAAAATTTTCTCACAGTCCATGAAGATAGTCCTGATCATTCATCATGATAGTAATTACAGTTTTTTTTCACAAAGTCTCATTAGTAAAAGAAATTGCACACAGAAGTAGTGGATTTCCATGCAGTCTTGAAGAAGTAGTGTTGTCCTTCGAACGGAAAGACAGTGCTGACTCTTGACATGCTGACAGGTAATGGGCCACAACAGAGCAAACCCACAGCAGAGTCAGTCGAAGTTTTGAAGAGTATTGGTAGGTAGGTCATCACAGAGCAGACCCACTGTAGTCTTGGTAGAGATTACGGTACTGGTGGGCCACCAGAGGTGCAAACCCACTGCAGTCCTTGTAGAAATAATGGTACTGGTGAGTCAGCAAAGGTGTAGACCCACTGTAGTCCTTGTAGAGATTACGGTACTGGTGGGACATCAAAGATGCAGACCCACTGTAGTCCTTGTAGAGATGGCCAGCAGCCATCTGTTGTGACTGTGCAGGTGCACAATCACCATTGAAGAGTCTTGCGGATAATATAGCATGTCCATAAACACTGCTTGTGCACTCACAAAGTTTTTGGAACTGTCCTTAGAACCAGCAATGCTGCTATCCAGTCCCTTGCTGAATTATCAACACACGTGCAAACACTAACAGTCCCAATTTCTCACATACTGTGCATATATTACTACCAACAGAAACGTGTGCAGTGAAATGCAACTTACAAGTTACTTAATGTGATGAACTGGTGTCAATTTCAATTTTATAACATAAGAATACAATAACAAAGGTACAAAATACATCATTAAAGAACATAACAATACAGATAACATTTGTAGTACAGGCTTTACAAAAGAATCGAAATAACATATGCATCAGTGTTACAAAAATAATGACATAAGTACATACATAAAGATCAGAATAACTTTTGAAACATCAACTTCACACATGAGCAACAAAACAGAATAAATAATGTCTAAACATCTTCACAAAGTAAATAACATATTATTAATGCCAATTATATTTGAGGATAACAGTATTCCTCGTCATAGTGAATGTAGCTTAGTATTAGAAGAAGAAGAAATTCTATGAAACTACACAGAGACAGGAAGAAAGCAAATACACAAGGGTACACAAACACATAGTGGGATAACACAAAAGGAAAGGACAGGGTTTGTTTTACTGCAGTATTTGCAAACAAAACTTTCTTTGGTTCTTGGAGATCTCCCTTGGTTCATCATTATTCCCAAAAAGTCCTATCTATACCTCCTTCCTGTATTCTATTCATATTTCTTTCAAAATAATTATTTCTGATTGTACAATACTCATTTTGGGCCAAATCTTTTTTCATATAACTTCGCAATGCATTCTTTACCTATTCTCCATAGTCAGTTTCTTATATAATCTACCCCTCTTAAGCTAACTTAAATCTACTGAGCTCAGATGCTAAACTAAGGGACGAGGCAATGCAGCAGCACAAAACAGTTAACACAAACATCAATGACAAAAAATTTAAATAGGCAAAGCAATTGCAATATTACAACTTATGTAAGGCACTGTGCAGCAAACAAGAAAAATAAATCAGTAGTAAAACTAGCTTAACAGAGTAATACAAAGTGAAATTTAGTAGCACTATGCATGGCAAACAGCAGCAGCAAATAAAAAAAACATATATCTAAACATGACATAGCTCAAGCAGAAAAAATAGTACACTAAAGATAACAATGCAGATAAGGGAAATGTATAATCACATCTTAATGTCTAAGTAATTAAAGTGGTGCACCACAAAAACTAATTCTACAAAAATTACCAAGTACTCGAAAAGAAAATTATATATGCAGTTACTGTTATTAGTCCCTTCTTATTGTTCTTTCCATTCCAAGAGCTCCTTTTTTTAAGAATGTGTATTACAAAATTATTATTTAATAGATCTGTTGACAGAAAGTGTTCACATTAGCAAATGCATTTTATTTTATAAAAGCAAAGCTGCAACACAGCTGGAAACTAGATATCAAATGAAATAAGCAACTATGCAAAGCAAAGCATAAAAATATCATTCAATAGTCATGTGACATTTCATAAGTTAGTAGAAATTCTCTCAACTCTTGTAGAAAGACGCTTGTCATATTCAGGTGTGCAGATGTAAAAATATTTCTCGTCATTTCATTAGGCATTTCTGTAAATATCATAAATTAAGAGCTCCACAGTGTAATCATATGTTTTCAAGTTCGACCGTGTCGTTTTTGCGATGCTTTCTACAAAGGAATGTCAGAAGCGAGGTTAATGGCCTCTTTTTTTCTCCACCTAATGGCTTTTTCTCTGGGCGGCTGGCCCAGCTGGGCACCACAACGCATTACATCAAGGTCACTTAGCTTTCTTACCGAAATATTTACAACAGCAGTTTCCGCTACAGTGGCAGTCTCATATAAAAAATTTCAGAGGTCGAGAATTTTCATTGCAAATGTGTAGATACACAATCCTATGAATATAACAGTGTTCAAAACGTTTTTGTCGGCATTGTGATACATTCATGCATTTACACACATTTCATAACTCTTAAAGTACGATTCTTGGTTACCAACAACCTTTTTCACAAATCAGCGTCCCTAACCATTACTCATTTTTCTTACCTTATTCGTCGACACTTCTTCAATATTTCATCATTACAGATATGTAGCATAATCAAATAACTCATATAGCATCAGCTTACTGATCATAAACATACCACAACAGCATAATACACATAGTCATCGTAATAATAACATCATAACACCTCAGTCAACTCTCAAAATCGTCGTAGCTTCCTCCAATAATTTCAAAACCTAAAAAAATTCACTGCTCATGTCAAACGTGTCATCTGCCTCAAACGCACTTCAAAAATCATGATCCCATACCAAATACATCATTCAAAGCTCTCATAGTATC
The DNA here is from genome assembly GCF_023898315.1 of Schistocerca nitens. Taxonomy (NCBI): domain Eukaryota; kingdom Metazoa; phylum Arthropoda; class Insecta; order Orthoptera; family Acrididae; genus Schistocerca; species Schistocerca nitens. Next base: position 93,749,064 of record NC_064622.1, read on the forward strand.
ACAATGGTTCCGAAAAAATATGAACAGTTCACAAAGTACAGACAAAATACAATTTCGTAAGTGTGCAGTTATCCAACGGTGTAATTACGTAAACATCTGTCACTGCGGTAGTAAAAACGTTTGTCTCTCTCAGTTAAATGATCAGATAGCTGTGTAATTTGTGTGTTAGAGAAATATGGTACCGATGTGTAAAGTTGTATAAGCAAATACCATATTAGCTAGGGCTCCTTGTGCTTGCCAAACACATGGTACACAAAGTAAACGTGTACCCCCCTGAGGATTAATGTAATTATACCCTCAGGTGTTACAGATTACAGCAATGGAATGAAATATATCACGGAAAACCCTTGTATCATTGTACTTCAAATATCTTAAAAAAATAAATGTTTTAAGTGCGAAATTAATCACTCAAATACGTGTCCTGTAGCGCTAAATGTGCGTCTTGTTGCAACATAATATCTGTGGAAGTGTCGTAGTAATCGTCCTCCGAAAGCTAAGTTCTGCAGAAGTCAGTGTACTTACCTCATGATACACAAAAGTGAAATGCTTTGCGTATAGATATCTTAGTTATTACGCTTATTGCCGTGATGAGGAAAGTACTGTGTTGTAACGTATTGTTGTGCTACGGAAAAGGCTGTCTCATTGTAGCTATACCACAAAAGTTACTACTAAAACATGTTTTACTTTCCAGAATAATTCAGAAAACTGTGCAGATATAAAACAGATACACCGCAAAAGCAACATTGTAAATTGTCACTCATTATTAGCGTCGTGATAAAATCGTGTAGCTGTCACATAAACTAACCACTGTGTCGTCTGTTCCCAATAACAATGCATTCGTAATTTCTGTTTAAATAAGTTCTCTTGGTCCTTGACTGGATATTTAACTTCAAACATTGTTGCATATTAACAGATTCTAAGTCTGACAAAACTTACTAGCAATGTAAAGTGAAAAGTTATATGGCAAAGACAAAGTTAAAAAGCAGATTATCTTTCAATAAACGGTTTTACATGTGAAATGTGGTGTAAACCTTTGCTCTTCCTAGTACACAGAGTTTCAACTTCAACGCAATTATCATGTGGTATACGTCGAATTCTGTAAGGTCCATTGTAAACTAGAAAGAATTTGTGACTCAAGTGTTTCTTCTTATGTGACAATGAATGAGCTTTAATGAGAACTTTCTGACCAATATATAATTTCTTTGCATTTGCTTTACCGTGTATTTTTCTCCTTTTGTCTGCTGCAGATTTTATATTTTTAATAGCCAAATCAATTATGTCTTTGTGTCGAAGTTTACGTGTATTCGGGAAAGGTACAAGCTCTCTGATTCTGTTCGGTGGTTTTTCATTCTTCAGTACAAGAGAAGGTGGTAAAGCAGTGGAGTCATGAGGCATTTCATTCAGCACGTTTTGAAATAAGTGTAAATATCTGTCCCAATGCTGATGCTTTCTGTGACAATAAAGTCTGCAAAGCTTATTGATTTCTTTCATAATCCGTTCGGAGGGGTTACAATGTGGTGAGTACAATGAAATAAAAACAGGTTTGATTTTATGGTTGCGAAGCATGCGTGACCAAACAGCAGATCTGAATTGCGGTCCGTTATCTGAAATGACTTTAGCAATGTGGCCAACTTCACGTAAGAAATTTTTAACAAAGGCGTTGGATACAGATCGTCCAGTGGCTTTACGTAACGGAGTGAAAGAAACAAATTTGGAAGTAAGTTCAACAGCGACTAGAACGTACGAAAATCCATTCGATGTTCTGACAAGCGGTCCCAAGAGATCAACAGCAGCAAATTCTTTTAATTTAGAAGGAATAATAGGAAACAACGGAGCACGATGTGAGACAGTAGATGGTTTCGCCTTTGACAAAGTTTACAAATAGACAAGACTCTTCGAATTCTTTTTTCCATATTGTTAAAATAACAAGTCGTTCGAAGAATATGATAACATTTTCGTGGACCAAAATGTGCGTAGCTGAAATGAATGTACCAAATGAGCTTATTCACAAAATCGTCAGGAATGCAAAGTACCCATAGCTTGTCATCAACAGTGCAGCGTTTGAACAGTATGTTGTTTCTAACCAGATAATAATGCCGAATCTGAGTGTGTGTCTTTTCATGCCATTTACTTTTGATGTCTTTCCAAATCGGATCTTTATCTTGTTCGTGAGCAATGTCCTTTAAAGATGTGGTGATAAAGTTTTCAAAGGCGACTTTCTGAATGTAAAGAATACTGAAATTTTTCTCGAGGTTGCCTTCTGTGTTACTTTTCTCAAGCCCAGCCGGTGCGCGTGACAGTGCGTCCGCAACAATGTTCTCCTTGCCGGGAATGTAGACTATTGTGAAGTGGAATTCTTGCAGAAACAATGCCCAACGTTTTAACCTGTCATGATTTAATTTTGAAGACATAAGAAATTGTAATGCACGATGATCACTGTATACTTTTACGTGCTTACCAGAAAGAAAGAAACGGAATTTGTGAAATGCCCAAACGATAGCTAGAGCTTCTAACTCAGTAACGGAATAATTTTTTTCAGATTTTGTTAGCACTCGGCTAGCAAAAGCAATGGTTTTCTGAACAGTAGTGTCATTTTCTGTGGTTTCTTGAAATAAATGGGCACCAAGACCGACTTTAGAAGAATCCGTGCTAAGGCAGAAATCTTGTGACAGATCTGGATGAGCTAGTATTGGCGCGTTAAGTAGCGATTCTTTCAAAGAACTGAATTCCAACTGTGCTTGTTCGTCCCAGTTCCAAATAGTATTTTTTCCAGTGAGAGAACAAAGTTTTGGTGTAACAAGGATTTGCATATTCAGAAAACGACGGTAAAAATTTACGAGACCTAGAAAACTGCGGACTTGTTTTTTTGTGGATGGAACTGGAATGGCTCTGATTGCTTCTAACTTTTCAGGATCCGGCTGAATGCCTTCAGGAGAAATAATATGTCCCAAAAACCTCACCTTTGTCCTACCGAATTCACACTTTTCCAAGTTAACTGTAATTCCAGATTCTGCAAAAATACGTAACAAACTGTTGAGGATGCGATTATGCTGTTCCCATGAAGCTTCTGCTGTTAGAATATCGTCCACATATAAGGTGTTGTGGCGTTTTAAGAACTCAGGTAATATGGAATTTAGCCCGCAAATGAATGCAGCTGAAGAAATGTTCAAACCAAAAGGAAGTTTCCGAAACTGATAAAAAACGCCGAAACAAAGGAAAGCTGTGTATTTTCTACATTCTGGATCAAGTTCGATCTGATAAAAGCTGGATCTGAGATCAATGGAAGACAACACTTTTACACCATTAAAATTTTGAAGAAGTTCTTCCAACGTTTGCGGCCTGTCTGTTTCAGGAATAATGATAGTATTGATTTGTCTCGAATCTAAGACAAGCCTGATCGATCCATTTTTCTTCTCAACAACATGTAATGGATTGTTGTATGAGCTTACTGCAGGCTCAATAATGCCCTCGTCAAGCAGAGATTGTATTTCTGTTCTAACACGGTCCCTATAATGCGCCGGAATTACGTATGGTCTAACACAAAATTTAGTATGCTCACGAACACGAAATTGGTATTGAAATCCCTTGATTGTTCCTGTTTTGTGAGTAAAAACTGTGGAATGTGCTTGTAAAATCTCAAAAAGATATTGCCTATCACTGTCATTACAATTCTCAATTGTTTGAATTTTATTCTGAATTAACTCATTAGTATCAAATGCGCCGTCGATATCACCCCTGTCAGTACTTGCAGAGTGATTGTTAGTGTCAAGTTCCGTCGAAAATTCCGAACTGTTGTCTAACAGGAGGTAAAGCCGATTAATTTCTTCGTCATGGTTTGAGAGCCAATCTTTAAATTTCAAAGCTACTGACTTACCTTCTTTTTCTAAACTTATTTCAGCATCGTGAAAGCTTAAGATTGCTTTGTATTCATTCAAAAAGTCTACTCCCAGTATAATTTCCGTCGACAATAATGGAACAATAAGAAAGTTCATGGAGAAACAGTGGCTTTGACAAAAGAATTCTAAGTTGGTTTGTTGGCGTACATCTACACTTTTTCCAAAGATTGCACATTGTAATTTAATCTTACGTAACGGAAGTGTGGGGCAATCGTTTGATTTGTTGCATTTGCTAAAGGCTGTTTCACTAATTACTGAAATGGGACTGCCAGAGTCAAGTACTGCCGTAAATTTTACGTCATTTACTGTAATGTGAATCACAGGATATGCAATGTTGTTATGTTTTACGTCGTGTTCTTGGAGTAAGATGTCCCTAATGTCTTCCATTTTTACATAATTACTAGCTGCGGCAGCTGCGTCGTTAGTTTCATACGTACGTTTTGTGGCTGCCTGCGGTATGAGTCATTGCCTATTGTCTCTTTGTTGGCGCGCGTCGTTATTGGGATTTGGAGACCTAACTTCTACAAATTCACCTCACCGTGACGAGAGGGCCCTGCCCTGTTTAAATCCCGCCAGTTCTGATGCAATTGGTCTGTCGTTACGATCACATCGTCTGTCGTCATGTTGGTAGTTCCTGTAGTTTCTTTCTTGTCGGTTAAGTGGTGGAGAATTTCTCCCTGAATCGTAACTGCGCGCTGGACCATTGCGTCTAAAGTTATTCTGTCTCCCGTAATAATAATTATTTTGGTTCCCATATTGTCTGTTTCTCTGATTGTCTCTGTAATAGTCATTACCGCGGAGACGTGATTTTTTCCTGTAATTATTACTACTCTGCCAACGGTTGTCATAAGGGTGGTGTCTGTTTTGGTCACGATTTACGTTATAAGAATAGCCTTGTCGTGTATTATTTCTGTCATTGCGGAATTGTGACAGATGTGACCTGTAATTGTTGTGCTCCTGTTCTCGCTTTCTGCGATTGTCAGTGTCAATTTCCAGTTCTTGTAACAGTCCCTGAAAAGCTTCAATGTCGTCTTTGCAACGTCCTGCTAAAATAATATACCGTAAATGTTCAGGTAATTTGATTAATCAAATGCGGATGAGTTCTGAGGGGCTGTATGGGTTTGAAAGATACTGATTCTTATGCAACATGTCTTCAAAATATTTCATAAGACTGGAAAATTCAGATTGTTCGAAACGTTTCATCATTATGATGCTATTTTTACTCGGTCTTGTGTAGCTTGAGACCAATACGCTGAGAGGAAGGCATGATAAAATTCTCCTTCACTGTGACAATCGTGAATGACCGATCGCATTCTTACAGCTGGTTCATTCTCCAAGTAGCCACACATAAATTCTAACTTGTGCTCCAATGACCAGTTGGGAGGAAAACAATGAGAGAATTGATGGAGCCACGCTTGTGGATGAATGTCGTTGGCAGAATTCTTAAACGTTTTGAATCGGTCATTGTTACGTCGTGTCGGCAGTTCCATCTCAAAATCCAATGCGCCTTGCCAATTTCTTTCATAATTTCCGAAATGTCCTGTGTTATTATTTTGTGGTTGTTCCGTATTTCTATGTCCCTCTTCCGGTACTGGAGCGTGAGTGTCCTCTGAAATATGTAATTCTTGTATTACCTGCGTCAACTGATCTTGTTCTTCCCGGATTTCTCTTTTGTACTGTGTATTGATTTGATTTTGATTTTGTTTGAATTTTCTAATTTGTTCATACTCTTCTGTGTCAGTGAAGGCTACAGGTCTTGTGTCATTCAGATCATCATCTACCTTTGTAGATAAGTTAGTGACGTGATCCGAAAGTTCGGCTACTTTCTCCGATAGTGAACAAATTTCCTCAGTGTGTTTTTCTGAACCAAGTTTCAGAGTGTCCATTTGTGTTGAAATCGAATCTACCGTGTCCTTCAAGTTTTCCTGAGTTTTTGCAAGTTGCGTAACCGAATCGGTAGATGCAACTGAGTCAATTTTAGCCCACAAGGTCTCATGATTTTCATGAACAATGGTTTGCAGTTCTTTTATGGCTGCTTCGTGATTCTGTAATGCATTTACATGCGCGAAAAAATAGGTTGAAAATGCTCACAAATTTGTGTTTTTACGTCATTACAGACTTTTTGACATTTCGATTCAATGTTATGTAACTCAGTAGTTAAATCTTCACGTGTCTGTTCAAGTGTGGTGTCTAACTTTTGAAGATTTTGTTCCATTGTGTCTAACTTTTTAAGATTTTGTTCCACTGCGTCTAACTTTTGAAGATTTTGTTCCATTGTGTCTAACTGTTGCTGTGTTTGTCTCTGGTGTTATTCCATTGTGTCTAACTTTTGAAGATTTTGTCCCATTTGTTTCTGATTTTGTTCAAGTGTTGTGTCTAACTTTTGTAGCCTTTGTCCCATTTGTTGCATTAATTGTAATAACAATGCACTGGTGTCTGAAACATGTTCCTCAGTGCTTTTAGGCAGTGAAGTTGCACCGGCAACATTCACATTTTGACAAGCAGAAAATGTGTCTTGACTCATTTGAGAAAACGGCGAGAACCCAAAACCTGAGTCTACAGTATTTGCAATATTGTGCTCTGTCATTCCCGATTCCTGAGGCGAGCTGTTGCCGACCGATCGATCGATAATGCTTCCCTGTTCACTACCTGTTTCACTGTCTACACCATTATTTGACGCCCGCTCCATTTCCCTATGCACAGTTACCAAATTACTACTTTGAATGTCTGTTAATTCATTACACAGCGGTGCTGATAAGCTACGCTCGTCGTCACTATTATTTCTCAGTTTACTTTGGAGCCTAGTGTTACGTTTTTCACACGCCATTATTGTCACAATGTTTCACACAACAACACAGAAAAACACAGTTTGAAGAGCAAAAATAAGAGAACACATTAACATAGCACTGAAAATAATATCTAGTTAATTGTAAGCGCAGCTGCGAAATACTTGGTGCAAATTTACATGCGTGCCACACCTGTTTTACTGTACAACAATGAAAGACTGCAACTACAAAGGAGATTCTCTCTACAATTACGCGCTAACAATAAACAAAATCTACACTAATTACACAAACTACAAGAAAAAATCAGAAGATTCCAGTGAGGTATCCTAGGCTAAGGGTCGACATATGAAACTTCCCCTTTCAACAATTATACACGACTGTCCTTAAACTGATACAAAATATTTTTTTTAGCGCAACGCAATCTGACTTTCAAAAATCCCTACAAAAGAATGGGCCCTGACTAACATTAAACTATACCTTTCACAAATCACTTACCTCACAAAAATCTTCGCTACTCAAGCTACTGCAATACAGCGAGCGCCACTACTGCCAGTTAAATAAAAGATTCAAAGTACTGAAGGCACTAACTACTGATAGGCATAGTTAGCAAATGAAAGATTTTGATAGAGAACAACCAATGTATTTACCTCAATAGTCATAATATATATATAGCAGTTCATGACAAATTTCAAACCTCCGCCATCTCTCTCCCCACATCCACCACTGCTGGCGGCTCACCTCCAACTGCGCAACGCTACGCGCTGTTCACAGCCAGCTGCCTAACACTACAATGGCGAGTATTACAACAATGCAAAGCAGCCGCAGACTGCACACAGCACAGCCAGTGATTTTTTACACAGAGGTGGCGTTACCAATAAAAAAACCTAAACAGCCTACTTACACTTTAGGTTACTATTCTATAAATGAATCCAGAAATAAACATAATAAACAGTACTAGATTGCTTAATTAATAGTAGAAATTTTAAGTGTGCCAAATATTTCTTAATTTCAAACGTTTTTAAAAGAAACCATTTTGACTGTACATTCAGAGCTAGTACATATAGATCGTAACAACGGAAATAAATTAATTACTTTTCATAACTTTTAGCTGGAAACATGTTGTGTATAAAATAATATGAAATTTTTCGGAAAAACACCTGAGATATTGTTGACCTGTCCAAAATTCAAAAAATACTTCTGGTATCGTCTAATACTGTTGAGGAAAAGTAATGCTACAGGAGGATGTCCCTTTAGAACTGAATAGACAGAGCTACTAATATTCCGCCAGACAAAAAGATAAACCACACGGGAGACATGGTCAGATGTCAATGTAGTTCTCAGATGTACACCCCGCCAGTGGGTATGTAGATGGTTAGAGTTTCAGTATTCTGCGACAGAGAGAAAGACCACCAGAGTACAGTAGTGTTTTTCCTGTTTAGGGCTGTTATCAAGTCTAGCAGAGTACATAAGGGGAGTTAAGAGTGGAAGAAGGTAAGTGATCACTGTGAAGATGCTGCGTAGTGATGCGATGTAGCGTTGTCAGCACTTGAAGGACTTTGAAAGTGTTGTCACTGTGGGTCTCCATCTGACTGCCTGGTCAAATCGAGCTACTCTAGGTTTCTGGGATATTTGGATGTGACAAAGGCTCGGCGATGGACAGCACGGGAACTTGACGGCAGACGTACTTGCTGTAAAGTTTCCTATCGAACACGAGTGATCACCACGAGGGAAAATAGCCTTACTGAACCCAAGCACTTGATGTAGCTTTCACATTTACACCTCCATCTGAGTCGAAGTAATGGGCTCCCTGCAATACTTTGTGTCATCCCGCAATGTTGGTCGGATACTAGTAACAGCCGGACGAGGGAATCACCGTCCCATGTGTAGAACGGCGTTAACACAACAACAAAAATTCAAATGGCTCTAAGCACTATGGGACTTAACATCTGAGATCATCAGTTCCCTAGGCTCAGAACTACTTGAACCTAACTAAGCTAAGGACATCACACACATCCATGCCCGAGGCAGGATTCGAACCTCCTACCGTAGCAGCAGCGCGGCTCCAGACTGAAGCGCCTAGAACCGCTCGGTCACAGAGGCCGGCAACGCGACAACACCAACGGCTGCCGACCTTGGGAGTTCCCATTCTTCCCACGTTCTTGAGAGGCACAGTGGTGTTACTGCTGTCGTGCTGTAGCAAGACCTTGATTATGACTTCTGGTCACAGTTGGTAGTGATCGAGGGAACTTTGATGGCACAACGATACCTCATGGACATTCTGCATTCTCATTTGTTACTTCTCGTTGAACAGGAGCATGCTGGTCCACACATGTCCATGTGATGTTGAGGTACTCCTGTGGCCAGCAAGATCACCAGACCTGTCCCCGATAAAACATGAGTTGGACCAGACCAGATGTCAGCTCTGTCCCAGTGGCAGGATCCAGGATAACAAGGGCCAGTCACAGCAGTGGTGGGGCAGCTCACCACAGGGAAGATACAACGGCTTGATGACACCCTTCCAAACCGAATCAGCTTCACAAGGATACGTTCGTTGTGGTCTTCAGTCTAGAGACTGGTTTGATGCAGCTCTCCATGCTACTCTATCCTGTGCAAGCTTCTTCATCTCCAAGTGCCTACTGCAACCTACATCCTTCTGAATCTGTTTAGTGTATTCATCCCTTGTCTCCCTCTACGATTTTTACCCTCCACGATGCCCTCAAATACCAAATTGGTGATCCCTTGACGCCTCAGAATATGTCCTACCAACCGATCGTTTCTTCTAGTCAAGTTGTGCAACAAATTTCTCTTCTCCCCAATTCTATTCAATACCTCCTCATTAGTTATGTGATCTACCCATCTAATCTTCAGCATTCTTCTGTAGCACCACATTTCAAAAGCTTCTATTCTCTTCTTGTCTAAACTATTTATTGTCCACGTTTCACTTACATACATGGCTACACTCCATACAAATACTTTCAGAAACGACTTCCTGACAGTTAAATCTATTCTCGATGTTAACACATTTCTCTTCTTCAGAAATGCTTTCCTTGCCATTGCCAGTCTACATTTCATATCCTCTCTACTTCGACCATCTTCAGTTATTTTGCTCCCCAAATAGCTAAACTCATTTACTACATTAAGCGTCTAATTTCCTAATCTAATTCCCGCAGCATCACCCGATTTAATTCGACTACATTCCATTATCCTCGTTTTGCTTTTGCTGGTATTCATCTTATATCCTCCTTTCAAGACACTGTCCATTCGGTTCAACTGCTCTTCCAGGTCCTTTGCAGTCTCTGACAGAATTACAATGTCATCGGTGAACCTCAAAGTTTTTATTTCTTCTCCGTGGATTTTAATTTCTACCCCGAATTTTTCTTTTGTTTCATTTACTGTTTGCTCAATATACAGATTGAATAACATCAGGGATAGGCTACAACCCTGTCTCACTCCCTTCCCAACCATTACTTCCCTTTCATGCCCCTCGACTCTTATAACTGCTATCTGGTTTCTGTACAAAATGTAAATAGCCTTTCGCTCCCCGTATTTTACCCCTACCGCCTTCAGAATTTGAAAGAGAGTATTCCAATCAACCATGTCAAAAGCTTTCTCTAAGTCTACAAATACTAGAAACGTAGGTTTGCCTTTCCTTAGTCTATTTTCTAAGATAAGTCGTAGGGTCAGTATTGTCTCGAGTGTTCCAACATTTCTACGGAATCCAAACTGATCTTCCCCGAGTTCGGCTTCTACCAGTTTTTCCATTCGTCTGTAAAGAATTCGTGTCAGCATTTTGCAGCCGTGGCTTATTAAACTGATAGTTCGGTAATTTTCACATCTGTCAACACCAGCTTTCTTTGGGACTGGAATTATTATATTCTTCTTGAAGCCTGAGGGTATTTAGCCTGTCTCATACATGTTGCTGACCAGATGGTAGAGTTTTGTCAGGGCTGGCTCTCCCAAGGGCATCAGTAGTTCTAATGGATACATGATAAATAAAAAGTGTTTTATCCAAATAAAAAGTATCATATCCAAATTAAAATTGCCTAGAGATCTTTCAAGTACTGTCATTGTGATTAATGACGAAATTGTTCAGGGGTGAATAGCTGGATGGCAGTGTCCAATACACACAATGTTTTGGCTAGCTACCACATTGCCATCGTAACATTCGCTGCAATCTTACTTGCTGACTCATGCCACGGCCCCCTTGAGGGCTCTTCTGCCTGCATGCCAGCTGTCCTGCAGGGACTATGCATGTTTCCCTAGGTAGGTCCGGTGCTATTTTTCTTGTGAGGCCTAGTCGGATTCCCTGCATGCTACCTGCACTGGCTAATCAGGACTCCTGCTTGGTGACTGACGTCACAGGCTACAGCACGGGAATTCTGGGAAACGCCAGTTAAGTACCTTGAAACCAAACACGAAGTCACACGCCCTCTAGCCTACCTGCGACCTTTCTCAGACGTTTACAAGGAAACAACTCGGTAACAAAATTTTATTCTAGCATATCTTGTAACATCACAAGTTTACGCTTCATTTAACTGACTGATTAATTTCTACATGTTTAATGATTCATTTTACGCCGAGAGCGTCCTTTCAATGTTTCGTCTAGCTAATTAACCTCTGGATTCAAGGATGCTTCCGTGTATATTTTTTCTTGTGTTGGTGTCACACCTCCTCTCTCATCCTTTGATCCCATGATGTATGTGAATGGATAAACGTAATTATGCATGGAATATATAATAATCTGGCTTAGTCAAAGATGGTAGCAGTAGGGTAGTTTAGCATCAACATAACAACGTGAGCAGATTCGGCAGAGAGTTCGTGATTCCAAAGATAGTGGGGTTGAGCAGGGAAGAGTTTGTGAGGTTGGTTATCACTGAGGTCCTACACCCACCACCAGTTTTTTTGAACAGTTGGCGGTTGGTTCTGGAACGCGCCGTGTTAGGACTCTGGGGCCGCCGATTGAACGAGACGGACGCAGGGGTGCGGCGCCCGTCATTGATGGTGAGAAAAGTTATTCATAATGTAGGTTTTTTGGAGTAACGTTGATTATGAAGCATGTTCGGGTATGAATTAATACCGGGAAACGTTCAGCGATATTTTATTTGTAGAAATTTTTAAGATTAATGTGTTTCAACTTGCGGACTTAGGCGCGAGGTGATTGAGGGCATGCACCAACGGTTCTAGTTCTTAGGTCAATAGCGGATAGGTTCATTAATGTTTCATTTGTTGCATAGTTTCAATCTGGATACAAGCAACATAAATTTTTCATGATTCAACGGTTTATTTTACTCCTTTCTTTCTTGTCGAACGTGGCCACGTGTTGCCAGCATTCATAACGGTAGTCACTGGATTTGCCATTCGTTAAAAATAGTATGAATAATGTGGGGTCATGAAGCCTGGGCTGGTTTGCTCACGTTACATTGCGGTTGCATAATACGTGGTTTCAACATGAACTTATCAGCATGCTACTGCATGTGTAGTAACACAAGTAATGTTTGAGACAGTGAAAGGTAATATCCTTCCCTACTCCGCGCGTTAAATAGGTGTGACAATAACTAAATGGTGTTAAGAGGCCACCAATCAGTAACATTCATTTTTACCCATTTTAATCATTAGTAGATGTAACTGGCGACGAAATGTTGTCTATGTTTCCGGTATAATGAGGTGCAAGAGATAGTGAGTGCTTCATGTAGGTTTTGTCACTGAGAGTATTAGTTTTCTTAAATATAATAGATTTAATGTTTGTTTTGTCACAAGGAGTAATAGTTTCCTTGAATGTTTTGTCACAGAGAGTAATACTTTTCTTAAATGTTTTGTCACAGAGAGTAATAGTTTTCTTAAATATTATCGAAATAAATCAGAATGATAATTGAAATTCTCTCTTAGCGTTATTTAGTATCCTTCATCCATACCACCGATATAATGACTATATTTTATGAATTTTCAATCCAGGCATATCCACTCTATGCATTATGCACTTCATGCGACTAACTGAATTCATAGTATCAGAGAAAGAAAATCTTACCGTCCCTAATGTGCACGTATTGTTCCATGGCCATTCACGGATGTTGCGTTGTCCGTTGCTTCATTTTTAAATTAGAATACTATCTTTTCTAGCGGGTTTGATGACCCATATCTCAATTTATCGGGCCTAATTGAAAGACATAGACACATAGCGGTAGAAATGGGAACCATGGAGCACTGCATCCGCTTATATTGAAGGGAGATACTTCTTACATGAAAATTAATCAGCTTAACAAACAAGGGGTAGACTTTCAATCTTATAGCTTGATTCGTCAGCTTCACGATGAACTGCCTGTAATTTCCTTAATGGTCATATTTATTGTGGTATTCTAGGGTTAAATAAACTACTGCAAGGATTTCGAAAGGTTTGCAGTGAAAAATAGAGGTTGTTACGAATTTGCGTTTAGTGTATGTTAGGTCATATGGTGATATGTATAAAACGAGGGTTTTCTTTAAACTTAGAAGGACATTGATATCTATCACCACCTCGAGAAAATGGATCATATGTAAAGCACTTCATCCTGAGTTCGTGCGCCAGGGAAAAAGCAAGAATGAAATATTCACAAAATATCTCGTATCTCTTAAACAGTTCAGATATCGAAACAAGATTTTGGCAAATTACAGTATGCAAAGAGCAGAGTATTTCGCCATATGGATTAATATGTGAAACTTCTATATCTATCGCAATATTCAAACGACTGCAGATTTTCTCGATGAAATGACGCAATATTTAAGCGCCATCGATAGCTGGTGAAAGTAGGATTACTGTGGGTTTGGAACAATGTATGTGAAAAACTTGCAGTTTACTTTTATTCCGAGAATGGGTATTTTCATAAACTATTGACGTGTCTTGATACCAGTTACTATTTTATGGTTCTGTCGCAGTTTCAAGTGCATTATAATGTTAATAAGATGAATATTTATCAATTCAAAATTACTTTGGCGAAAGAAACCGATTAATATGGCAACAAGGAGCCTATCTATTACTCAAAACTCGTCAGTAATAACATTTCTCTGAAGAAAAATGAAGGTAATTATAAGCCAGGAGGAAATAAATCGCTACTACTCTTGAAGTTTCGGGGAAATCCTATATCTCTGCCTATTTTTAATAATGAATGACATGGATTGAATCTGGGCAACAGATTTTATTTCTGTAACTCAATAATCTAAGAAATATGAAACAATTAACAGCTCATATCATGCCAGCTTTTCTTTCCTGTCCCTATACAGAATGAGGGACTGCACTTTTTCAACACAAACATCTTTTAGTTCGTCAAAGACACAGGTAATCTGTTTACACCTTGAGAGGTAGTTGACTGGATTTTTGCAAATATAAATGTTTTCATACTTCTCAGATTTTTGAAAATGATATTCTTTGGTCAGCTTCAGTCCAAAACATTCATTATTAAACACACACTTGGTTATAGGATTCCATTAAAATTTCAACAGAAGTATCGGTTTAATCGCCAGACTTTTCATTTCCTTTAATTGTCTTCAGAGAGATGTTATCAGAGGTGAGTTTTGAGTGATGTGTTAAGTTCCCGTATTGCCACGTCCAAATCTGCTGCTTTCGCCAAAACACAGGAGAGTTTGTAAGTACTCGTGTCACTACCATTCTAATTCAGTTGAAATTGCGACAGAATCATAAAACACGAACTGATGGAAAGACAACTCAGTAGCTTGTGAAAATGCCCATTCTTGATATAATAATAAAGAGAAATTTCCTCACAAATCGTGTTCCAAGACCACAGCAGTTCTCTTTTCACCAGCTATCGATGACATTTAAATATCTTTCCATTCCAATGAAAACATCTGTAGCCGCTTGAACATCGCGGTAGATACGGAAGTTTCGTATTATATCATACACCAAAATACTCTCCTCTTTGTGTACCACCACTTGCCAAAAACGTGTTTCAGTTTCTAAAACCGTGTAAGAGATATGAGGAATAATGCGAATATTTCATTTTGGCATTTAAGCTGGCACGCGAGTTCGGGACGAAGCGCTTTATATACAGTCCAATTTCCGGAGATTTATAATAGATAGCAATACCCTTCAAAGTTTAAAGAAAAATTCAATATGTTAGCAACATTTGATACACAGGAACGTATGACCTAACTTGAACCAAACGCAAATTCATAGCAACCTTTATTTTTCGCTGCAAACTTTCCGGAATTCTTGCAGTAGTTTACACTATAGGCCATTAAAATTGCTACAGCATGGAGATGACATGCTACAGACGCGAAATTTAACCGACAGGAAGAAGATGTTGTGATATGCAAATGAGTAGTTTTTCAGAGCATTCACACAAGGTTGGCGCCGGTGGCGACACCTACAACTTGCTGACATGAGGAAAGTTCTCATACATAAACAGCAGTTGACCGGCGTTGCCTGGTGAAACGTTGTTGTGATGCCTCGTGTAAGGAGGAGAAATGCTTACCATCACGTTTCCGACTTTGATAAAAGTCGGATTGTAGCCTATCGCGATTGCGGTTTATCGTATCGCGACATTGCTGCTCGCGTTGGTCGACATCCAGTGACTGTTAGCAGAATATGGAATCGGTGGGTTCAGGAGGGTAATACGGAACGCCGTGCTGGTTCCCAACGGCCTCGTATCACTAGCAGTCGAGATGACAGGCATCTTATCCGCATGGCTGTAAAAGATCGTGCAGCCACGTCTCGATCCCTGACTCAACAGATGGGGACGTTGGCAGGACAACAACCATTTGCACGAACATCTCGACGACGTTTGCAGCAGTATGGACTATCAGCTCGGAGACCATGGCTGCGGTTACCCTTGACGTTGCATCCCAGACAGGAGCGCCTGCGATGGTGTACTCAACGACGAACCTGGCGCACGAATGGCAAAACGTCATTTTTTCCGATGAATTCACGTTCTGTTTGCAGCGTTATGATGGTCGCATCAGTGTTTGGCGACATCGCGGTGAACGCACATTGGAAGCGTGTACTCGTCATCGCCATACTGGCGTATCACCCAGCGTGATCGTATGGGGTGCCATTGGCTACACGTCTCGGTCACCTCTTGTTCGCATTGACGGCACTTTGAACAGTGGATGTTACATTTCAGATGTGTTACGACCCGTGGCTCTATCCTTCATTCGATGCCTGCAAAATCCTACATTTCAGCAGGATAATGCACGACCGCATGTTGCAGGTCCTGTACAGGCCTTTTTGGTTACAGAAAATGTTCGACTGCTGCCCTGGCCAACACATTGTCCGGATCTCTCACGAATTGAAAACGTCTGGTCAATGTTGGCCGAGCAACTGGCTCGTCACAATACGCCAGTCTTTACTCTTGATGAACTGTGGTATCGTGTTGAAGCTGCATGGGCAGCTGTACCTGTACACGCCATCCAAGCTCTGTTTGATTCAATGCCCAGGCGTATCAAGGCCGTTATTACGGCCAGAGGTGTTTGTTCTGGGTTCTGATTTGTCAGGATCCTTGCACCCAAATTGCGTGAAAATATAATCACATGCCAGTTCTAGTATAATATATTTGTCCAATGAATAACCGTTTATCACCCTCATTTCTTCTTGGTGTAGCAATTTTAATGGCCAGAGTGTACTTAATCCTAAAATGTCACAATAAATATGACCATAACGAAATGATAGACAGTTAATCATGAAGCTGATGGATGTAGTTACAAGATGTGGGAGAATATTTTTTTTTACAATTTAGTTTCCTTACAATCGTTTGAGAAAGCTTGCAGTTCAGCCAGCTCGGGTGCCCTGCCGTTCGAGGAGTCAAGCAAGCCAGCTAGCTTCTGCGCAGAATCGTACGTCTTGTGAAAGGTTCAGCATGTGAGGTAGCTAGCACCCTCACCTGCTCGGTGGCAGCCATGCGCGCCATCTAGCAAACTTGCGGAGAACTTCACTGCGTGGGAGACGGGCTGAAGGTCTGCTCCTTAGGAGCTGGTGTGGGGCTCCCCCCCCCCCACCGGCCTTCGCTGTTGCTCCACCTGCACACCAAGTCATTCCGTTGTGTGATATCTCCTTTCCCTTTTCAATCGAACAAAGCGCAGTTTCCCAGGCCCTACAAAGGGTGTACCTACTATCACGATCGATCAGCTGTTTCCTTACTGAGGTTTCTGTAGTCCTTTTAATGACATGGTCTCAGAAGTAAGACATCTTTGTCAGAACGTTATTATGGTCGTAATCCATTCCGTGTAATTCCGACAGCCAGTGTTCGGTGAGATACGAGCTTCACACCAATTCCTAAGCAACTGGTTCAGCAGCCAGTGTACCTGATGATGGCAACGCGCCCACTTGCCAGAATGTTGTGCCTCTTGGATATGGACATCTGGTCATTCACCTGTGAACTATTCCGTCAAACATTATCTTATAAACATGTTTTAATACGCATTTTTACTAGCCAGGTAGGCTATTAAACATTTGTGGCTATTCACATTGCAGTAAATGTAAGGGTGATGAACGGGCATATGACCGTGGGGTATCTCCTGCGTAAGGTGCACTTCTATAGAGGGTTCTCGACTTGTGCCTGAGTGTATCTCCCCGCCTGCAATGCTTGCGTGAAATACGTGCCTGCTGCAGTAAGTCCACATCACCACGTCTTCGGCAGGAATGACGAGTGGAGACGTTGCAATACTTCCCACACTCCATCTGTCGATGTAACGAAATAAATCCTTAATGTTTGCTACAATAAGAGGTACCCTCTGCCACGCACTTCACATTGACTCACAGAGTATAGGAGCAGATGCAGACCACTAGTGCTGAAAGATTTATCTTTAAAGTGAATGATAGCGTAAGCTAAACTGCCATTGAAGGGCATTTGTTTAGGGCCAAATTCCCTGTAGAACGAGGGTCACTCCAAAAGAAATGCACACTATTTCTTTTTAAATCCATATTTTATTCTACATGTTTGAAAGTTTTACAGTGTGTAGATACATCCTTTAGGAACAATGTTTTCATTTCTCCACATAATTTCCGTCCCTCTCATCTGCCTTACGCCGTCTTGGAACCAGCTCCTGTATACCCGCACGGTAACATTCTGGACCAACCTGTTGGAGCCACTGTTTGGCAGCGTGCACAAGGGAGTAATCATCTTCAAACCTTTCAGTTTCCCAAAGAGATAATAGTCACATGGAGCCAGGTCACGACTGAAAGGCGGGTGTTTCAGTGTTGTCCATCCGAATTTTGTGATCGCTTCCATGGTTTTTTGACTGACATGTGGTTGTGCATTGTCGTGCAACAGCAAAACATCCTGCTTTTGCCGACGTGGTCGAACACGACTCAGTCGAACTTGAAGTTTCTTCAGTGTCGTCACTTAAGCATCAGAATTTATGGTGGTTCCACTTGGCATGATGTCCACAAGCAAGAGTCCTTCAGAATCGAAAAACACCGTAGCCATAACTTTTCCAGCACAAGGTGTGGTTTTGAGTTTTTTTTTTCCTTGGGTGAATTTGCATGATGCCACTCCACTGACTGCCTCTTCCTCTCTGGTGAAAAATGATGGAGCTATGTTTCATCACCTGTCACAATTCTTTCAAGAAATTCATCTCCACCATTCTCGTACTGTTTCAGAAGTTCGCTGCATATAGTTTTTCTTGTTTCTTTGTGAGCCACTGTCAACATCCTGGGAACCCACCTGGCACAAACCTTTTTTAACGACAACACTTTCAGTATTCTGCAAATACTTTCTTCCCCAACGTAGCGTGACAATTCGTTCACTGTGATGCGTCTGTGAGCAGTCACCAATTCGTTAACTCTCTGCACATTATCTGGAGTGTGTGCAGTACGAGGCCTTCCGCTGCAAGGACAATCCTCAATACCGCCGTGTCCGCTTTCATCACATAACCTGCTTGCCCACCGACTAACTGTACTGCGATCGACAGCAGCATCGCCATATACCTTTTTCAACCTCTTTTGGATGTTTGCCACTGTCTCGTTTTCACAGCACAGGAATACTATGACAGCACGTTGCTTCTAACGAACGTCAAGTGTAACCGCCATCTTGAAGACATGCTGTGGCGGCGCCACTCACGAGAACAGGTTGAAGTAAGTATGAAAACAAGCGGGAAGGATGTCTCTACACACTGTAAAACTTTCACACATGCTGAATGGAAACTGTATGTTTACAAAAATAGTGTGCATTTCTTTTGGAGTGACCCTCGTAGCATTTCCTCCTGAAAGGACCACGGAAATTTGATCCCCGAACGGTGTATTAAAAAACTGCTCAGCCGTGTTGCAAAACCGTATCATATTTAATGAGTGGGCAGAAACCTCTATCTAGAAGGCAGAGAGCATACACACTTTTGTTCCCCAAATGGACACAATGACAGAAGTGCTTGACAACGACGATTTGAGTGATGCTCGAGCTTCCAAGCGAAAATTTATGTTGCTAGTAGGAGAGGTTGTATGAAAAGACTGTTATAGGAACTGCCAAGTATCATTTATATAAGATGGCGAAGTTACGTGTTGTAATGAAGTGAGACAGTATTTAAAAACACAGACCTTTGTCAAGCATGCGTATGAGGTCAAGGTACTGGAAGAAAACAGCTGCTATCTACTTGACATTTCAACTTGGTACTTCAAGAATTTCGTTTTCTTGTAGTTGTTTATGAGTTCGGTCAACTAACAGAATGTGTTGATAAGATTTATGACTTTGTTTGCTGTTACTTCTTTCTTGTGTGCGAGCGCCCCCATCCTCTTGCATCTACTTTCGATTTTTCTTGGGACGTGACTGTAATCTTCCGGTCAAGATTTTTCAGGAAAGACGCTAAACTTTTGAAGTGTGTATCGCAATTCTGTACTTCCATATTTATAAATTATAAGACACTGTGAAGTGCGTGGTACAGAGTATTTTTATCGTATCAGTTAAGTCCCTTGAGCATCTTTGTTGCATCTTCGCAAGGGCTATACCACCAACCCGTTGCTACATGGATTCCTTCGATATCTTGCTGTCGAGCCTTGCTTGTAGAGATGTTACGTGCTTGTCCCACTTGACACTGAAAGACGCCCGTCGGTCAACCCTTCATGCAATTTTGTATGTCATCGAGTTCTACAGTGTGTCTTTTCTCTTTCTGTGTTTTCTTGTACTGCGCCAGGGAGAAAGATCGCGCTGAGAACCGAACTGAGTGCGTTTTACTCTCATATTCATTCAGCACACCATGTACAGTCATACTCAAAAGTATCCGAACGACCTAAATTGCATGTCGCCTGATTCGCATGCAACCGGCATAACGTAGCTGTCTAGCAGGTACTATAATGGCTCCTTGGTACAGTCGTTTGACTATTGAAAATGGCTCCAACAAGTCACCACTAGAAAACAATGCTCTGTATCGCAGTAACTCAAGATGTAAGGTAATACCACGTTGCTATAAATTTCAGGGAACACCTTATCACAGATAAGACTGTCCTCAAGGCTTGTAAGCTCACATTTATTACAATAAATGACATACCTGAAATCTTACCACTCTCATTATTACGTCAGATAGGTAATGCACTTAATAGGTTCGTCGTATTCATGATTTCCTCTTCAAAGTAACAGACAGTGCTTATTATTTAACACAAAATGACATTAAAAATTTAAGTTATTCACGAGCAGCTAGTTGAAAATATGTATGAGCTTCAAATGACACGACGAACCGTCACGTTCTGCATATGGATTCAAACCCAGGTCAGGCAGATTAAGCAAAGATTTCTAGACTGACACAAACTAACAGTCATTCCTGATAAGGCATACAGAGAGTGATATACCTCGATTTAAGACAGTATTAGTTAGCAAATATCAACTTTAAATTACATGACGCAAACATTTTTAACGGACGCGAATTCCTACCCAGCATCTATTGTCCCTGTTAACGAACTACGAGAGATGTTAAATATTGCTTCTTCACAAGTAACTTAATTGAAAGGCCGTGAGGCAAAGCTTTGAGTTGGACAGGGATTCGAACCTAGAACCTAATCGGATTGATATCGAAGCACAACCAACTGTGAAATCTCGGATTTTCTCGACAGTTGCTAGATGTTTTAACTGAAATGACGAGACGAAACATTAATTTTTTCCTTCCCAGGACTCCAACCCGGCACCTATCGCTGTTATATTCTAGAGAAAACGAACGTTAAATATGGGTTTGTTACACCAGCAGTGACATGTGAGCATGTTTGAACTAGAAATGATATGACGAAGAGTTCAGTGCTCACTGGGAATAGAGCCCCAGACATATCGTTGTTGACTGCACACAAAGAGACGAAATAAAATCACGTAACTGCCACCTACACAGAACTGCCAACAGTGTAGGATGCATAAATTTAAATATGAAGTGTTCCTTTCCACTTGAGCTATTCTGTCTGTTTGTAAAAAACGCCGTGCAGCGCAAAAGAAAAGCTGTAACTGTTTCTCTCAGAAGTCTAGACACGGCCATTTGCATTATCTCACAGTGCTGTGGTATGCAGAAGTTCTGGAGGACTTGTTGTTCAGCTCTGGAGCTATTGTAGCTATGTGTCAGCTAGTAGCGTAATGGTAAGTGTCGCGCACCATAGATGAGATGTCGCGAGTCCGAATACATTTACTGCTAATTTTTTTTAAAACTCAGTTCTGCTGTCTGCTGAAGTTACCAATATAATGGAACTTTGAACATTTACGAAAGAAATATAAAAACAACTATGAGAGTTACTGATTTATGATGATTAGGTTGCAGTCAATTCTGAGTATTATTAGTAACTACGCTCCAGTCCCTAAACCTAGTTACAGAAATGCGAATCAGACGCATTACGTATTCCAGGCCGCAGCAGCTGCGACTTGGAGACACCAGCTATGGTCACTTCCCAGCCCGCTGTAGGATCACATCGGTTCGTCTTCTTCCTGCTGGTACTGTAACTGAGATTTGGCAACAAGGCAACGAATGTTTGCAACTCTGTGATCGACGAGTTACTTCCTTGTGTGCACGGAATTAAGCCTCAAAGTTCACTTGATTTTACCAGTCATTTCCATTGAGTAATCTCAGTTATTATCGCTTGAGGTGTAACAAAAGATTGTAAACTTGCGGTTTTCAGCCCAGAAAAGTCGTTGCAGGTGGAAATCGCAACTAATCTCGTCCTTTAAATAGCGGTTTATGAGTTCTAGCCACTATTGGTCTCGTAAGAGGAAACTAAGACCCATACCTCTGCGCCAGCTGTGAGGTAATGTGCTGACTTATGAAAAAGCGACTGTTTTGGTTCGCAGTTCCAGCCTCACTGACTTCAACGTTTTTACCCCTTCTGTGAAAGAGCTACAAGCAGTCAGATCAAACATCAATAAGAAAATCGCAAGAAAATACTTTCGGCTCATAGCGCAATGGTGAAAAACTTACAATGCTGCACAAGAGGTAACGCCTCTTTCCGCTACTGACAAGCAAATTTTGGGTTTCTAGAAATACATAACTATATTTATGAAATGCTCATACCTCTTGAGTATGACACAGCATACCAATTAAACACAGACTCAATCAAAATCTAAGTGAGTAGTATTTTACTAATTCGTGCCGATAGAGGCATGCTTGTGTACAGATACTCAGTTTTATTTAAACAGACTTTCGTCGTAAGGTTATCGTGGGTAGTTTGATTTCATTTCTTATAATACAGTGCACAATTTTCGTAAGGTTTCCTTTAGTGTTGTTGAAACAATAGTAAACATGAGAGCGAAATTAATCATCAACGATATATGCGAATACTCTGATGTTATCTATAACAGTCTGACGATGCACATGCAGTTTATTGATTACATGCATGTAGAAAACTTGTTCTGAGTTAAAGCTGTCAAACAATGTTTGAAGAAGAATAAAATGCCACTACCACACGACAGCTAATGTAGAAAATACTTTTGTGACGTATTTGGGCACGATGCGCTCTCCCCATACATAATACAAAAGCTTTGAGATGCATCTGCTGCCTGGCTGTCTATTAAACCTGGAAAGAACAAAATGTCACAGAAGTTAGCCCTTTTTCCACATGCGACTATTTTGGGTTGAGAAGTGAAGGGAATTATGTTCAAAGTTCCATTATATTGGTAACTTCAGCAGACAGCAGAAATGAGTTTAAAAAAAAAAAATTAGCAGTAAATGTATTCGGACTCGCGACATCTCATCTATGGTGCACGACACTTACCATTACGCTACTAGCTGACACATAGCTACAATAGCTCCAGAGCTGAACAACAAGTCCTCCAGAACTTCTGCATACCACAGCACTGTGAGATAATGCAAATGGCCGTGTCTAGACTTCTGAGAGAAACAGTTACAGCTTTTCTTTTGCGCTGCACGGCGTTTTTTACAAACAGACAGAATAGCTCAAGTGGAAAGGAACACTTCATATTTAAATTTATGCATCCTACACTGTTGGCAGTTCTGTGTAGGTGGCAGTTACGTGATTTTATTTCGGTGATTACAAAATAGAGTCGAATGTATGCACTGGGTAGCCGAAGCAGCTAGTTCATAGTGATTTGGTCAACCAAGTAAATGAATTTACTGAACATGCTGCAATTTACTACAGGGAGCCTGTGTGTCAGAATTCTCATCCAGTGTGGTGCAACGGTGTTATGATAGAAAATAAGTCTTGGAAAAGAGGATTTGGTGGTCTGTTGGACTGATGATGGTTTGTTATACCTATGGACTGGGTTCGATTCCCACTTCTGCCAATGATTTTAGATGGAGAGAGAAAGATTACATTCTCTTGTGGCAACACCAAGTGAAGAAGATATAATGGCAGTGTGGTCTGAAATTCACGTTAAAGATGATATTTCTTCTCTGCCAAGTAGACGTCAGGTTGAACCACAATGAAGTCCGGAGTGGCGACATGTAGAAACTCTATCACCAGTAACCTTTCTTATACTAGTTGTTTACTTCTAGAGACGAAACAAACGCTATGTAGGGTCACAGGACACTTCTTCCATCTTTTATCTGAGCTTCTGTATGTCGATAAAACTGGTTCTGAACTGAGAATGTAATTCAGACCGCCCTTAACGCGAAATTTGATCCCTTCGTGACAATACAGCTCGGCTACAATTTGTTGTTTGTTCAAACCTGCAGATTCCTCAACATCTCCACATATTACGCGTGAATGGATTCGAATCCTGGCCCGGCACTAAAAATTTCATTATGTATTATCAAGCTCTAGCATGAGAACACCTTTCTGCTGGTGGATAATAATTTTGATTTTTAATGTTTTTTCATTTGTTGTCAACACTAACGATATCTGACGTTTTTGACTCCCAGTGGGACACAGAACTATTTGCGAGATCACTGTAAGTCCAAGATGTTATTCCGAGCTGCTGGTGAGAAAAATTCGGTAGCTGATGTCTCTTTGTGTATAGTCAACAACGATATGTGTGGGGCTCTATTCCCAGTGAGCACTGAACTCTTCGTCATATCATTTCTAGTTCAAACATGCTCACATGTCACTGCTGGTGCAACAAACCCATATTTAACGTTCGTTTTCTCTAGAATATAACAGCGATAGGTGCCGGGTTGGAGTCCTGGGAGGGAAAAAATTAATGTTTCGTCTCGTCATTTCAGTTAAAACATCTAGCTACTATCGAGAAAATCCGAGATGTCACAGTTGGTTGTGCTTCGATATCAATCCGATTAGGTTCTGGGTTCGAATCCCTGTCCAACTCAAAGCTTTGCCTCACGGCCTTTCAAATAAGTTACTTGTGAAGAAGCAATATTTAACATCTCTCGTAGTTCGTTAACAGGGACAATAGATGCTGGGTAGGAATTCGCGTCCGTTAAAAATGTTAGCGTTGTGTAATTTAAAGTTGATATTTGCTAACTGATATTGTCTAAAATCGAGGTATATCAGTCTCTGTATGCCTTATCAGGAATGACTGTTAGTCTGCGTCAGTCACGAAATCTTTGCTTAGTCTGCCTGACCTGAGTTTGAATCCATATGCAGAACGAGACGGTTCATCGTGTCATTTGAAGCTCATACATATTTTCAACTAGCTGCTCGTGGATAACTTAAACTTTAATGTCATTTTGTGTTAAATAATAAGCACTGTATGTTATTTTGAAGAGGAAATCATGAATACGACTAACTTACTACGTGCATTACCTATCTGACGTAATAATGAGAGTGGTAAGATTTCAGGTATGTCATTTATTGTAATAAATGTGAGCTTACAAGCCTTAAGGACAGTCTTGTCTGTGATTAAGTGTTCCCTGATATTTGTAGCATCGTGGTATTACTTTACATCTTGAGTTACTGCGATACAGAGCAGTGTTTTCTAGTGGTGACATGTTGGAACCATTTTCAATAGTCAGACGACTGTACCAAGGAGCGATTATAGTACCTGCTAGACAGCCGCATGCGAATCAGGCGAAATGCAGTTCAGGTCTTTCGGATACTTTTGAGCACGACTGTACCTTTAACAACTTTCACTAAACGTGGATGACTGCTAGATTGTATTAATGTGGGTGCAATTACAAATGCAAATGACTCTGCTGGTTCAGCTTCGTCGTAGAGGCTTCGGACCGGTCACTGAGTTCAGTTTTCGAAGCAGGCAGGACTTTATCTCCTCAGCGTTTCTAAACGTCCGGCGTTGCGATTGGTCACTTCATGCCCACAAGGAAAGTACACGTGCATTAAAATTTTAGCCATTGAACCAGTGGAAATTTTTGATCTAGGCAAACAGGCGTTGTCTCTCCTGTCTTCTGTTTGGAAGAGATGTCTTGTACCAGCGTCTAGTCTGTTCGCGCTCTCCAAGGATTGTGTCTCTGCGTTCGGAGGCGAAACACGTTGAATTTGTACAGTGTTAGTCAGTCGCAGGCAACGGCCTTGCCGCAGTGGATACACCGGTTCCCGTGAGATCACCGAAGGTAAGCGCTGTCGGGGGTGGTCGGCACCTGGATGGGTGACCATACAGGCCGCCATGCGGTGTTGCCATTTTTCGGGGTGCACTCAGCCTCGTGATGCCAGTTGAGGAGCTACTCGACCGAATAGTAGCGGCTTCGGTCAAGAATACCATCATAACGACCAGGAGAGCGGTGTGCTGACCCACGCCCCTCCTATCTGCATCCTCCACTGAGGATGACACGGCGATCGGATGGTCCCGGTAGGCCACTCGTGGCCTGAAGACGGAGGTAGTCTGTCGCAGTTCTGGGTTCAGTTGAGTATGACTTGCTGCTTCTGTGCACGCTTAGAATTTCCATACTAGAGATCTTCTTTAATTTTAAAGTGATTCTTTAGAAGCGTTATGGGGTTCTCTCGAATGATAGTTGTGCTATCTTTTACAACACTACAACATAATATCTCACAATTATAACTTCATTTATTTTGGCAAAATTAATATAATTTTATGATCGTAAAAGTATGTATTTGAATCACGTATAGTATATTATTTCTCAAGTCAACGTACCTTTTCCTCAACACGTTCTAATCACACAGGGATGAATGAGGTATCGTTAAAAAGGTTCTTTAACCAGCTTCTGTCATTGCATATCGATTTTGCACCGAAGCTTACTGTTTGCGGAAAATTTTAACATAAAATAGACTTAACTACATAGGCAAATGGTGTCATGAACGCCCAGCTCCGTACCTATTTTTTGTTAAGCTAACTTCTTAATCACGAATGAGAGACTCCTTTTTCCTACCGTTTTATTACAAATACCATTTCATTTGTTTTAAGATACTTATTAAGTAGATAATTTGTATACAGCATTGTCATAGACAATAAGCGTAACCACTGCAGTAGCCTCTTATCTGTGCCCATCGTACAAGTTGACTTTTCTAAACGAATATATTTTCCGAAACGACAAACATATCTGTCATTGTCTCATCGAATTGTGATATACCCGCTACTATGGTCTAACGTGTTTACTGTAATGAAAAATGTTTGTCGAGTTAAAGTTATAGATTATGAGGCCCTGTAGACAGTCCCTGATCTCAGGGACGAACATTCCGAATACAAAAAAAAATTGCTGGACATATGGTAATGGCTATAAAAGGATGTATCATAAATTTATGATAATTATTTGACGTCGTTCGTTCATTTTTAAAGATCTCTTCTTTTCATTCCCACGTTTACACTTACTCCAAATACGTTCATTATTTAAAACTACACAACTGGCCATTAAAATTGCTACACGAAGAGGAATGCAGATTATAAACGGGTATTCATTGGACAAATATATTATACTAGAACTGACATGTGATTGCATTTTCACGCAATTTGGGTGCTTAGATCCTGAGAAATCAGTACCCAGAACAACCACCTCTGGCCGTAATAACGGCCTTGATACGCCTGGGCATTGAGTCAAACAGAGCTTGGATGGCGTGTACAGGTATATGCAGCTTCAACACGATACCGCAGTTCATCAAGAGTAGTGACTGGCGTATTGTGACGAGCCAGTTGCTCGGCCACCAATGACCAGACGTTTTCAATTGGTGAGAGATGTGGAGAATGTGCTGGCCAGGGCAGCAGTCGAACATTTTCTGCATCCAGAAAGGCCCGTACAGGACCTGCAACGTGCGGTCGTGCATTATCCTTCTGAAATGTACAGTTTCACAGGGCTCGAATGAAGGATAGAGCCACGGGTCGTAACACATCTGAAATGTAACGTCCACTGTTCAAAGTGCCGTCAGTGCTAACAAGAGCTGACCGAGACGTGCAACCAATGGCACGCCATACCATCACGCCGGCTGATACGCCAGTATGGCGATAACGAATACACGCTTCCAATGTGCATTCACCGCGATGTCGCCAAACACAGATGCGACCATAATAATGCTGATAACAGAACCTGGATTCATCCGAAAAAATGACGTTTTACCATTCGTGCACCCAGGTTCGTCGTTGAGTACACCGTCGCAGGCGCTCCTGTCTGTCATGTAGCGTCAAGGGTAACTGCAGCCATGGTCTCCGAACTTATAGTCCATGCTGCTGCAAACGTCGTCGAACTGTTCGTGCAGATGGTTGTTGTCTTGCAAACGTCCCCATCTGTTGACTCAGGGATCTAGACGTTCAGCCATGCGGATAAGATGCCTGTCATCTCGACTGCTAGTGGTACGACGTCGTTGGGATCCAGCACGGCGTTCCGTATTACCCTCCTGAACCCACCGATTCCATATTCTGCTAACAGTTATTGGACCTCGACCATCGCGAGCAGCAATGTCGTGATACGATAAACCGCAATCGCGATAGGCTACAATCCGACCTTTATCAAAGTCGGAAACGTGATAGCACGCATTTCGCCTCCTTACACGAGGCATCAGAACAACGTTTCACCAGGCAACGCCGGTCAACTGCTGTTTGTGTATGAGAAATCGGTTGGAAACTCTCCTCGTGTCAGCACGTTGTAGGTGTCGCCACCGGCGCCAACCTTGTGTGACTGCTCTGAAAAGGTAATCATTTGCATATCACAGCATCTTGTTCCTGTCGGTTAAATTTCCTGTCTGTAGCACGTCATGTTCGTGGTGTAGCAATTTTAATGGGCAGTAGTGTATAAAAGTGCGAAATTTTCGCAGGGGTCACTGGCCTTGCCGCAATGGTTACACCGGTTCCAGTCAGATAACGGAAGTTAACGCCTGTCGGGCTTGGCTAGCACTTGGATGGTTCACCGCCCGGTCTGCCGAGAGATGTTGGTCGATCACGATACACTTGCGACTTCAGGTAACCCCAAAGCCAATAATCGCATGGACTGAGGTCTGGGGACCTGGGAGGCCAAGCATGACGTAAGTGGCGGCTGAGCACACGATCATCACCAAACGACGCGCAAGAGATCTTTCACGCCTCTAGCAATATGAGGTGGAGCGCCATCCTGCATAAACATCGTACGTTCCAGCAGGTGTTTATCAGCTAGGCTGGAGATGACGTGATTCTGTAACATATCGGCGTACCTCTCACCCGTCACGGTAGCAGTTACAAAACCAGAATCACGCATTTCCTCGAAGAAAAAAGGCCTGATAACGGTAGAAGTGATAAATCCAACCCATACTGTGACTTTCTCGTTGTGCAATGGAGGTTCCACAACAGTTCTAGGATTTTCGGTAGCCCAAATTCTGCAGTTGTGGGCGTTGACAAACCCTTGGAACGTGAAATGAGCTTCGTCGGTCCACAACACGTTACTCAACCAATCGTCATCTTCCACCATCTTTTGAAACGCCCACATCGCAAATGCCCTCCGCTTCACTAACTCGCCAGGTAACAGTTCATGATGCCGATGGATTTTGTACGGATAGCATCGGAGGGTACGCCTAAGTGCCAACCAAACAGTCGTGGATGGAATGCCGGTGCGACGTGCGACTGCACGAGTGCTGACTTCCCCGTGCATAGATGAACCCGCTACAGTTTCCATTTCTTCCTGAGCTGTCTCAGTAGCACTACACCTTGTGCCCAGTCAGCCACTACGGGGTCTATCGTCTAAACAACCCGTGGCTTCGATCTTCGAAATCATTCTCACCAAAGCTGCATTTGTCAACCGACCTTTACCCGTTCTAATCCCCTTCCTATGGCGATAGGATCGTAACGCTGAACTAGCACATTCCCCATTCTGATAATACAGCTTCACTAAAAGCGGCTTTTCAGGTAACGTCAACATGCTGCGACTGCTGGCGCATCTGATTCTCTCTCTCTCTTTTTTTTTTCTTTATTGTATTTCAATTCCCCATCGGGGCGGGCTGGCAGCAGCATATGCGCTGCTCTTCAGCCGAAAGACATAGAACAAACAATAGAAGACATTTAAAAATAACAAAGGAGAGAATATGGTGAACATAGATATAAAGAAGGGGGAACATCGTGGAAGGCAATAGACAAAAAACGGGGTGACTGTAAAATGGAGATAAAAAACTATTGAAAAGTAGCACACACAAAGGGCCACACACTGTGACAATTAAAAGAACACAAGGCACAGTATGACTGAAGCATAAAAGTTATTGACGGATGGCGTAGCACATAACAAACACTGACGGCGAACCTCAAGGCAGTACACAATTAAAATCACACCTCTTGATGCACAGGAGAAACAGCACTAAGCACAACACTGATGTGGCACACTGACGGTGATTAAAATGGAGGATCTGCCAGGTGCAAGGAGATGAGGGAGACCGGAAGAAGGGAGGGAGGGGTAGAGAGGGGGGAGATGAGCAAGGGGTGCGCGCTGAAGAGTGCCAGGTAGGGAGGGATGTGGGAAGGAAAGAGGCAAGTACAGGGTGCAGGGTCTCAGGGGGGGGGGGGAGGAGGAAAATCCGCTCTGGGAGAAGGAGGGAAGAGGAAAAAGGTGGCCCTGGGGAGGGGGGGAGTAACAAGGCCAGGTTGTAGTTTGAAGGAAGGGTAGATGTCACGTCGAAGTTCGTCATCCGGGAGGGAGAGGCGTTGGAAATTGCCCTGATGAAGGAGATGGAGGGTGTGGAGGCGGAGAGAAGGAGGGATACAGCGGTAGAGGCGCGGCAACAGATGGGGGGTGGACAGGAAGGAGGAAACCAGAGGCTGGGGGGATCAAGCCTGCGGGCAATGTAAATGATGCGGAGATGTTGGAGGAACAGGAGGAGGTGGGGGAAGGGGATCAGTTCATACAGGAGCCGTGTGGGGGAAGGAAGGCGGATACGGAAGGCAAGGCGGAGCGCATGGCGTTCAAGGATTTGGAGGGCCTTGTAAAAGCGGGTGGGGGCGGAGATCCAGGCAACGCTGGCATAACAGAGGAGATTCTCTCTCTTGCGGCCACAAAATGCGTTACGCCACGTCACCTGCACTTATCGTAAAGTAAGACTACGCCATTTGATGTTACAGTTTTGTATAAGATTGGTAAGTGTCGCAGATACATCTGAAACGAAAATTGTAGTTATTCTGTTGAAACGTAATTAGCATCAGTGTTAACTGATTTACCTACGTCACCAATCATCAGTAGGATCCTTTCCCCTCAACCGAGTGAGGTGGTGCAGTGGTAAGCACACTGGACTCGCATTTGGGAGAACGACGGTTCAAACGGCCATCCTCACAGGTTTTTTGGTGTATTTCCTAAATCAAAAAAGTGGTTCAAATGGCTCTGAGCACTATGGAACTTAACATCTGAGGTCATCAGTCCCCTAGATCTTAAAACTGCTTAAACCTAACTAACCTAAGGACATCACACACATCCATGCCCGAGGCAGGATTCGAACCTGCGACTGTAGTGGTCGCGCGGTTCCAGACTGAAGCGCCTAGAACCGCTCGGCCACACTGGCAGGCTTTCCTAAATCGCTTCAGGCAAGTGCCGGAATGGTTCGTTAGAAAAGGGACGGCCGACTTCCTTCACCATCTTTCCCTAAACCGGTGGGACCGATGACCTCGCTGCTTGGTTCTTTCCCCCCAACCCCACTAACTAATCTTTTCCCTCATCATTACCACGTACCACATTATTAAAAAACAATGTTATGTGATTTGAAAGAAACGATACTTGCCACTTAAAACTTAAAGTTATCTGTTTCTAAAGCTAGAAACAATGATAATTACTAAATTCATTTTGCATTGTAGCACATTTAAGTGAATTCGACAATGATCAAAAAATTCAAAGCATTAGAAGAAAGTAACTACACATTACTGGCAATATGCAGTTAATCTCAATATTTATCAAAAGTGACAGTATTTCACTAGTTCCATTGATATTTTATGTAACCTTGTTTTTCGTGCTTTTATCATTGTTTATAGTGTTTGAAACCATGTATCAATTCATGTAGGGCAGAACTGATAGGAAATGTAGTAAAGATTATTAATTAGTTGGTTCACAAAATCTGACGACAGATAACATTATTACAGTAACGTTCCTCAGTCCATGTCACGTTATGTGTTTGTAATATCGGTTTTGGTTTTCACCATTTCTAAAGCATTTTTTGCGATAATAATTAACTTTCATTTTTGCTTTCGTACAGTATTTGTTACGTAACGACTGTTTGAAGCAGACAGATAATTTCGTAACTTCTGCCTAACATGAACTGGCGATCATAGTTTATTAGTCAGTAAATAACATTTCAAACAATATAAGTTACGTAATTAATTATAAAATTAGCTAGTTACACAACATTATTTAACAGGAATACAAAATTTGTGCGGATCATTGCTATTAAGAATAAGTTATTATTCGACAACGGTTCAAAAATGGTTCAAATGGCTCGGAGCACTATGGGACTCAACTGCTGTGGTCATAAGTCCCCTAGAACTTAGAACTACTTAAACCTAACTAACCTAAGGACATCACACACATCCATGCCCGAGGCAGGATTCGAACCTGCGACGTAGCAGTCGCACGGTTCCGGACTGCGCGCTTAGAACCGCGAGACCACCGCGGCCGGCATTCGACAACGATGACTTATGATCTTGCTGACATTCTTTCGGTTTAGCATTTATGCTTTGGAATTGACACATTTTGTGTGAAGTACAGAAGATTAGGTTGCATGGATCTTTAGTACAGCGAAGAGTGCAGGTAGGTTATACGTTGAATTAAACTCAGTTGGGTTCAGACTTATTCTTTATCTGATCAGTATTCACTTCATGCATCGTGTTCCCGATCAAGTTTCATATTTCTTTCCACCACGACTCATAAGCCACTTTTGACGATACTACTCATGAATAATGGTGATTAATATAAAGAGAAACAATTTACTCCTACAGAATCATTGTGGTAACAATTTATACGCAATAAACGTTTACCGACGTTCAGGAGTACGATCCGTTTTGTGAATAAATGTGCATTCAGAATGAGCTTAATTTGTTAAAGCTTTCCCCAGCGTGCGCTTGGTCATTAACCTCGCGTACCCTGTAAGAGAAAGTTATTACGAAGCATTGAGTAAAGTTCATTTCCTCATTGGTTGATCTGAAGTTCGGTGCTTAGATTTCTGTTTCACAGTGTAAAATCTGGTAGAAGCCGACCTCGGGGATGATCAGTTTGGATTCCGTAGAAATGTTGGAACACTTGAGGCAATACTGACCCTACGACTTAACTTAGAAAATAGATTAAGGAAAGGAAAACCTACGTTTCAAGCATTTGCAGACTTAGAGAAAGCTTTTGACAATGTTGACTGGAATACCCTCTTTCAAATTCTGAAGGTGGCAGGGGTAAAATACAGGGAGCAAAAGGCTATTTACAATTTGTACAGAAACCAGATGGCAGTTGTAAGAGTCGAGGGGCATGAAAGGGAAGCAAGCAGTGGTTGGGAAGGGAGCGAGACAGGGTTGTAGCCTCTCCCCGATGTTATTCAATCCGTATATTGAGCAAGCAGTAAAGGAAACAAAAGAAAAATTCGGAGTAGGAATTAAAATCCATGGAGAAGAAATAAAATCTTTGAGGTTCGCCGATGACATTGTAATTCTGTCAGAGACAGCAAAGGACCTGGAAGAGCAGCTGAACGGAATGGGCAGTGTCTTGAAAGGAGGGTATGAGATTAACATCAACAAAGCAAAACGAGGATAATGGAATGTAGTCGAACTAAATCGGGTGATGCTCCGGGAATTAGATTAGGAAATGAGATACTTAACGTAGTAAATGAGTTTTACTATTTGGGGAGCAAAATAACCGAAGATGGTCGAAGTAGAGAGGATATAAAATGTAGACTGGCAATGGCAAAGAAGGCGTTTCTGAAGAAGAGAAACATCGAATATAGATTTAAGTATCAGGAAGTCGTTTCTGAAAGTATTTGTATGGAGTGTGGCCATGTATGGAAGTGAAACGTGTACAATAAATAGTTTAGACAAGAAGAGAATAGAAGCTTTTGAAATGCGGTGCTACAGAAGAATGCTGAAGATTAGATGGGTAGATCACATAACTAATGAGGAGGTATTGAATAGAATTGGGGAGAAGAGGAAGTTGTGGCACAACTTGACTAGAAGAAGGGAACGGTTGTTAGGACATGTTATGAGACATCAAGGGATCACCAATTTAGTACTGGAGGGCAGCGTGGAGGGTAAAAATCGTAGAGGGAGACCAAGATATGAATACACTAAACAGATTCAGAAGGATGTAGGTTGCAGGAAGTACTGGGAGGTGAAGAAGCTTGCACAGGATAGAGTTGCATGGAGAGCTGCATCAAACCAGTCTCTGGACTGAAGACCACAACAACGACAGTTTCTTTGTGGTAAAACGTCGTGCTAAATTCAATTAATATTTCTGAAGCTTCAGAGGAACGTCATTTAGGGAAGTTAGAGAACAATAAACACCGTCTTGTCAAAAAGGAATCCCGCAGCTGTGAAAAAGTGCATGTTATATGGCAGAAGTGCTTCCCACTGAAGAACCAGTTACCGACATTTAATCGTTTTCTATAGATAATGAACTGTGTGTGCCTTTCATCTGGCGCACCTGGCAGCATATTTTACACACCACAGTTCTTTTGGGAACTTTTAGATTCGAGGAAATGGTTGATGTGTATTTTATTTAATAAAGAGATAATCCAGTTTCTGTGTTACTTTTCTTACAGGGATAATCCAATTTCTGTATTACAGAAAATTACAGTATTGGATTTCCGGCGTTCAAAACTACGGCACTGCCTTCTTGTGATTTTTCATGTGCTTTTGGAGGGATAGTAATTTTATGTGTGAGTAGTATGTGTGTTTATGTGAAGTAGCGGGTGTCTGTGACCAGTTACAAAGGATATACTTCTAAGAGTGGCCGTGTTTTGTAGTGTTACCAACAATGAAACTAATTTTTCGTTGGTCTATATTTTTTTCTCTCTGTAGTTCATTTTATGTATGTTACTCCATTTAATTATGTTACTGTGTATTCATGTTCTGTGTAAGTGAAATGAAGGAGTAGTGATGGAGTTCAAATTTTGTATGGTGAGGGGGACGGGGGGAGAAGCAAAGATGAGTGCAGAAGTGTACAAATGAACAGTGGAAAGTGATGTACAAACTGTGCTGCGTTGAACGTCAAAAATGCACTATTCTGCCAAGCAACGTAAAATTAGACCACAATTATCAGTGTCTAACGAAGAATGGTATCAAAAACATACTAGCAGACGGCATTTTCTGAAGTAGACGAATAACCAAGCAGAAATTACCGTAAGTAAAAACCAACAACTTGTTAATGAATTGTTTTTCGATCTAGAAAACAAATCAAATTGTAAATATATTAAATTGCAGCCCACTGTTGACGCTTTACTTCACTAGAGTGAAACTCATCCGGCGAGATAAACACGCATTTTCTTGTAGTTGTAACGACAGAACAAAAATACCCTCAGGAATATCTGTGGTTAGTGCGATTGTTTTGCCAGTGGTAATGTATTTGATGGAGAAGAAGTCTTGTGGGTTACTTCGTTGTGTGAGATATCAATGTTGCGCCGTGAAGGAAGGAGTCTTGACGTAGACACAGGAAAGAAGACTGACCCACTGTTATGAATTAGCAGTTACGTGAAGAGTATTTTTGCATGTAGAATATCGGGGAGCAAATGTCGGCTGGCAGAGAAGGCCGTGAACCAAGTTTTGAGATGTGCACGTGGAATGTAGACGTAAGCAAGCACCTGCACGAGGATGCAAAGATAAGGTTGCTGACGTTTTTGTAGTGTGCCCGAGTAGAGCGAAGTCATAGAACCGAGGAGAATCGATTAACTGTGAATAATGTTCTTGTTTTCCTCTGACTGTAGCGTGTTATTTTGAGAAGTGACTACGTATCATAAAGCCCAAAGGAAGACATCGGATATACAGTACGAGTGGATGAGAGTTGCAAAACGCTATGATAAAGTTGTCGTATGTAAGGCAACCAGACCTGCGTTAGGGAAAACACACACACACACACACACACACACACACACACAGAGAGAGAGAGAGAGAGAGAGAGAGAGAGAGTGAGAGAGAGAAACCATTGCTAGAAGGCAACTAGGCTGTGTGCATCTATTTTGAACGAGGTGCGTGTTAGCATCTAGGCTAATGATAAAATGTTGCCTTTCAATGTACTATTTTCGTGACTTTCCTAACCATTTGTGTAGTTCTAGTGCAAACAGTGGCCAGAAGGTGATTGGGGGAAAAAGGAGAGAGACCACAAAAGGAATGTGCAGTGGAATTTTTATATTTGCTTGTAGCACGCTAGTATGCACGTCCACCGACGGTAGGCTTGTTTTGGCTTGTCTACAGGGATCAAGGATGAGTCGCCATGTATACAAGAGAATGAAGCTTGCATGAAATTCTTTGTTAGCACGACTCAGGAGTAAGTAGAACTAATTATGTGTAGTGATAGGCAATGATGATAAGTAAGTTTTTGTATCGACATGCATAACTGGAAACGGAGACTTAGAGTGACACACCATCTCATCATGTATTGTTCATTGTGGCATCCATATTTGGTGATGTCACGGAACAGATTTTGTAAGAAGCCTCAGCAATACATTTCCTATCCTGAAAGAGCCTTTCCTTTTCATTATGTGAAGTCATGAATATTTTAGGGTATTTGTTTTAACCTATGTTATATAATGACTTTCATGAAGTGTCTCGAATACATGCTTTTACGGAAGCTCACTCTGTTGTAAGTTGCAAGTGGTAATTATGTTTTTACCATCTCGTGTAAAGAAAAAGCAATATTTGTTCACAGATGTTGTAAGTTTTTTCCCTGTACATTTTAGTGTCTTTTTTAATTATTTACGTATGTAGACGGTCTAAGGATTGCATGTTCAAATGTTATGAGGTATTGAGCAACAATGGGGACAGAAGGGAGAACACTGGGACAACACTGGCAGAAAAGTTGTCGAGTGGTCGACATCAGCCGCTGGGCGAGTTAATAGAGTGGGGTTGCTGCTTTCTTTGCTGTCCAGATGGGAGCAGTCACCTCATCCTCCGGTCCCCGTGAATGCCAGATTCACCTTGAGCACCAAAGGCATGTATGCCTGTGGTCAGCTGATGGCCAGATTCGGACAACAAGGACAAGGATCACCATTACATGGAAGGTGATGGAGAGGTGTGAAACATTTCCACACCCTGCCAATACCCATACCTGCAGCCAGCTGGTCTCTAGGTAGCATTGACCAGGGCCAACGAGGACAGAGATACGCAGAAGATACTGGAGGGTTGGGAGACGCTTTTGTACCTGCAGCCGATGGGCTTCCAGGCAGCCTTGGCCGCGACGAGGCACCTGGTGAGTAGACGTAACTAATGGGATGCCTAATGCCGCCCATCTCCTCCCATGTTCTTTTGTCTGCAGCCACTGCTCACGAGTGGGTCCCTTCCAGAATGCAGCCGCCATACCCTCGTCACTTGTCTGTGGAGGAAGGCAGCTCAACAATAGGCACCCACGTCAGGACTGTGGACTGGACACGCAGTAATTTGTAATTGTGGGAACCTTTTCCTTCTTACTACTCTGTGCACTCAGTCCGGGTGTATGGTGATTGGGACAGAGACTTGTTAATTCTTAATTAGGTGCAGTTGTGCCCACTGAGTAATCTGAAGGTTGAAATGCAAAGCAGGAACTAATTTACCAGCGATGTTTTCGCCTCATATTCTTCTTTCAGTACAGAATGAGAGGGATGAGTAAGCAGAGACAGGAGTTAATGACTGTTGCATTATCGGCAATGCTATTGAAAGTTTATCTCTATGTAACACACGATTTTTCAACCAGAAGCCATAGACACGTTTGTAACAAGTAGTAGCTGTGTGGTGTATCTCCCTTATAATTTTTGGAACAGATGAGGTACAACCCCGAACTATGATGGCAAGACTTTTCTGCTGTCCAGTCATCAACCTCTGTCCAGATCCTGATTACCAAGATGACTAACAACGTTGCCTACACCATGGTCTAGTCCATTGTACCTCATCATCACCAACAAAATCATGCAACCATCACCATCTTCAACACCTCCTGATTTCTGACACTCACACTTTCTTGTGAACAAATATTATAGGATGGGGGTCCACAATAGAACAGTGGACTTCAGTGACAATGGGCATCTATAACCTCGGGTGGCTTTGGTTTTGCATTTTCATGGAAGTAAAGGGACAGAATGTATTAGAGACACGAATGCAAGATGCTAACTTCTCATTACCTTCATCATCAGGTCCTTGTTCGAAGTATGGTAATGCGAATTTTGTCTTTTTTTTGCTGAAAATGACAATAACACATGTACACGATTCTTTCCTAACTCATATGAATGAGGACTATATTTTGTATCATGATTGTTTTTTCATTGTGTGCTTTTTATCTTCAGGAAAAGACAATAGCTGTGGTATCTGTATTGTATTTCGTCCAAATGAGGACAATTCTCTTATGTACCTACTTATTAGCAATCTTATATTTTATCTTTGATGAATGACACTATTTTGTGACACCCATTATTCTTGTAACGCAGACAGATTGATATGTTTTTGAGATACTATTTAATTTTTTGTGGGTGTTCTGTGTATGTGTATACTGTATATTCATTTGTCTTTAGTATATTAACATTTAAAATGCGTCTGTGCTTCGGAAAGCAGACGAATATTATGTTTCAACTGCGACTTGTGCCTATGTGAGATCCAAGTGAGAGCAGAGCATGGATACTTGAAGAGTAATTCATAATGTTTCTGTATATAATGTTGAAAAATCATTTTATTACTAAAGAAAATTTATATTTTTATAGCGTTTGCATAGCGAGGACGGTAATTAAGAAAGTTTTAGTGTTGATAACAAGACTTCAGGTTCCTCTTGTGGTCTCAACACTTAAAAATTATAAGGGGCAAAGAAAACAATACATAAAATAAGTCACTTGACCCTGTCAAGATTTGTAACAACAGATCTGACGGTATTTTTCTAAATTCAGGTATGGAGCAATGAAATGCAGCAGTCAATCTACTTTTCACATAATTCTGTAGTTTGATCGAGTTCTGCAGGTGTCTTTTGCCTGTGTTTTCTTATATTCTTACCACGTCAGGGAGATTGTTCTTGGCTTGTATTGGTACAGCGGATGGGTGGCCTTCGTATCTGCCTTTTTTTTTTAACACATGCTATTGGCTCAGACCATTGACTTGGCTCCTATTGGTACAGTGAATGGGTGACCTTCATTTTCCCGTTTTCTTTTCTTTTTTAATACGTGCAGTTGGCCTACACCATTACCTTGTTTCGTATTGGTACCGTGGATGGTTGACTTTGCCATGTATAGGATGGAGGTGGTTCCCAAAAGTGTTATCTTGTCAGGGACCCTGATTTTGATCCTTGTTCCAGCCCAGTGGGTGGGTTCGTCCGAGGCAAATCTACGGCCGCTTAATGCCTGTTTGAGTGGACCAAACAAGTGATAGTCAGAAGGGGCAAGATCAGGACTATATGGAGGATGATCCAGTACTTCAAATTTGAGTTTCTGGAGCGTTTCAGCAGTGTGGGCAGCAGTATGCGGACGGTCATTGTCGTGCAACAACACAACACCTTTTGACTGCAATCCTCGGCGTATGCTTCGAACTGCAGGCTTTAGCCTGGCAGTAAGCATCTCACTGTAACGTACACTATTTATTGTTGTTGCCCTTTCCCAATAGTGTTAGAGTACTGCATCTTGTGCGTCCTAAAAACCCGTAAGCATCAGTTTTCCTGCGGACGGTTGGGTCATGAACTTTTTCTTGCACGGCGAATTTGGATGTTTCCATTCCATACTCTGCCTTTTACTCTCCGGCTCGTAATGATGGACCCATGTTTTGTATCCAGTAATGGCCCTGTCTAAGAAGTTGTCCCCTTCGTTACCATAGCGATCTACATGTTTTTTGCAGATGTCCAAGCGCGTTTGTTTATGCAACTGTGTGAGTTGTTTTGGGACCCATCTTGCACAAACTTTACGAAACACAAGTCTGTTGTGGATGATTTCGTGGGCAGAACCGTGACTGCTTTGCAGACGATGTGCCACTTCGTCAATAGTTAATCGTCTGTCTAAGAGAATCATTTCACGTGTACGCTCTATGGTTTCTTCATTTGTGGCGGTAAACGGTCGTCCGGCTCCTTCATCGTGCGTATCACTTGTGCGACCATTTCGGAATTTTTCAATCCATTCGTAGACACTTCGTTGTGGCAAAACACTGTTCCCGTACTGTACCGAAAGTCTTCGATGAATGTCGGCCCCTGATACGCCTTCCGACCACAAAAAACGGATCACTGAACGTTGCTCTTCTTTCCTGCAAATAGACAGCGGAGCAGCCATGATTAACAGCACGGCAGCGATAACGAAACTAACCTAGCAGCTTGAAAATTGCAAAGATATAACAACAAATAAACAAAGCATGCGTCATCAACGTAAAACGACAGTACTACCAAAACAAACAAAAATATAACTAAATTGCGGATAATAATTGACTTATCCTCGTACATTATGGTGCAAGTATTTCATTATGTTATTACATACTTTGTGTAGGAGATTATAGTAATTGTATTGCCTCATGGAGTCTGAGATATCCAGTATCTGTCGTCTTGTCAAGATAATTGGTATCTGATAGTACCACACTACGAGGCAAAGTAGTGTCTGTGTAATGTGTGAAGTGCAAACTATACTAAAATTCAAAATTAAAACAGGACACCATCCACAAATTCTCTTCTGTGCTTAATGTTAGCAGCAAAGACCTAAAAAAGGAAATGATGTCTCTGTCAACACAGTATAGACAAACTGTATCAGATTATCATTCAGGCAGAACTGAATTTGTACAGGAGAACAGTGGAATTATCAGTCCTGGACTCGGGTAGGCGCGCCGGCCCCGGATCGAATCCGCCGGCGGATTACCGACAATGGCCGGTGTGCCGGCCAGCCTGGATGTGGTATTTAGGCGGTTTTCCACATCCTACTAGGTGAATACCGGGCTGGTCCCCACGTCCCGCCTCAGTTACACGACATTTGAAACACATTCACACTATTTCCCGATTTACACTAGATGCAGACAGCTGGGGTACACTAATTCCGTCCCGGGGGGTATGGGGTGGCGGCAGGTAGGGTATCCAGCTACCCCTTAAAATTAACCATGCCAACTCCATACTTAACCCTGCCAACCCTGCGCTCACTGCGGGATAAAGGCGGTAGCGAAAGAAAGAAAGAAAGAAAGAAAGAAAGAACAGTGGAATTATCAGTGAGCGAGGGCATGGCACGTGGCTTCACAGCAACAGCAGATACCCCTATCACATTCTTTGGTACAGATTGTGGCATTAATGTGGAACAGGGCCGGCCAAGGCGTGCCAAACTTCACACGCGCAGCGTTTAGTATAGCGGCGCGGCATTTTTAAGTCGGCATAACGGTCGGAGCGTCAGCGTCGTTTAGCCTCCGCTATCTGTTCATCGTATGAAGGACGTCCACTGACTGTCTGCTCGCAAAGAGGCAGTCTAGCGAACTGTCGTCACAATCCTTTAAAATGAAAGGAAGTGAAAGAGGAGAAAGAATGACAATTATAACTTCGCCTTTGCTGTGAAACTGCATTACAATACCATGCACAAAGTATGATGTAGGACTGTAGGTGATGACCCGGAAATGGTAGCTACTCAGATTCGTGACACAAATGTACATTTTTTGCAACTATACAAACGTCGTGATCGACGTCATCCTAATGCTGCTGTTAGACGTGTTAACGTGGGGACTGAGCAGGTACTGATGGCGGAGGGTTCAAAATGGTTCAAATGGCTCTCAGCAGAATGGGACATAACATTTGAGGTTATCAGTCCCCCAGCAGGATTCGAAACTGCGACCGTAGCAGTCGCGCTGTTTCGAACTGAAGAGCCTAGAACCGCTCGGCCACCGCGGCCGGCCGATAGGGGAGGACATGGCTCCCAGTGCAGTGGTGCCAGTTAAGTCTGTCAATAGATCAGGTTTCACTTGGAATGGCCTGCACCTCAATAGGTATGGAAAAGGGAAGTTGGCAAAGCTTTGAGGTGAGAGTATAGTAGATGGTGGTGGGACCACCCATGGGAAAATTACTGTAGTAGTCGGTGTTCGAGCTGCACCTTTTCTAGACTGAAGTCAGCTCATAGGTATCCCTGGTCAAAGGACGTCTCTGCAACAAAGAGACCATCTTCAAAGAAAGTTAGGTACCCACGTAGTGAAGGAATTAGCATATTTCATCAAAATGTAACAGGTGTTAGAGATATAGTTAGTGAACTGCTTATAGAGGTAGACTGACATTACTGATATATCAGAGCACCACTCAAATAATGTGACGATTCAGAGGCTTCTTTTAACACGACACAGATTCGCTGGTTCTTTTTGGAGTGGGGGACTGACCATGAGTATGAAAAACAGTGTTCCATTTGAGTTCGTAGCTGTATCAAAGCACTGTATTGAACAGGTATTTGAATGTTGTGCAGGGGTAGTTGAATTTAGTGAAAGTAAACTTTTAATTATAATTCTTTATAACACCCCTAACTCTTACATCAGAGCATTTCTTCTCAAGTTAGGGAGAGTTCTTGGTTCACTTTATAGAAAGTACATAAGATCAGTTGCCTGTGTTGACTTCAATATTAATTTTGTATGTGGTTATGCTAGAAAAAGGATGTTGGAAAGATCTCCTAAATTCTTATGATCTGATGTAGACCGCATTTTTTCCACCCAGGGTACAGGGGAACGTTAGCACAATCGCAGAAAATATTTTTATTCGTTCTTCATTACTAGATGGGCACTGTGTTGGTACACTACTGGCCATTAAAATTGCTACACCACGAAGATGACGTGCTACAGACGTGAAATTTAACCGACGGACAGAAGATGCTGTGATATGCAAATGATTAGCTTTTCAGAGCATTCACACAAGGTTGGCGCCGGTGGCGACACCTACAACGTGCTGACATTAGAAAAGTTTCCAACCGATTTCTCATACACAAACAGTAGTTGACCGGCGTTGCCTGGTGAAACGTTGTTGTGATGCCTCGTGTAAGGTGGAGAAAGGCGTACCATCACGTTTCCTACTTTAATAAAGGTCGGATTGTAGCCTATCGCGATTGCGGTTTATCGTATCGCGACATTGCTGCTCGCGTTGGTCGAGATCCAATGACTATTTGCAGAATATGGAATCGGTGCGTTCAGCAGGGTAATACGGAACGCCATACTGGATCCCAACGGCCTCGTATCACTAGCAGTCGGGATGACAGACATCTTATCCGCATGACTGTGGCGGGTCGTGCAGCCACGTCTCGATCCCTGAGTCAACAGACGGGGACGTTTGCAAGACAACAAACATCTGCACGAACAGTTCAAAAAAATGTTCAAATGTGTGTGAAACCTTATGGGACTTAACTGCTAAGGTCATCAGTCCTAAGCTTACACACTACTTAACCTAAATTATCATAAGGACAAACACACACACCCATGACCGAGGGAGGACTCGAACCTCCGCCGGGACCAGCCGCACAGACCATGACTGTAGCGCCTTAGACCGCTCGGCTAATCCTGCGCGGCACACGAACAGTTCGACGACGTTTGCAGCAGCATGGGCTATCAGCTCGGAGACCCTGGCTGCAGTTATCCTTGACGCTGCATCACAGACAGGAGCGCCTGCGATGGTGTACTCAACGACGATCCTGAGTGCACGAATGGCAAAACGTCATTTTTTCGGATGAATCCAGGTTCTGTTTGCAGCATAATGATGGTCGCATCCATGTTTGGCGACATCGCGGCGAACGCACATTGGAAGTGTGTATTCGTCATCGCCATACTGGCGTGTCACCCGGCGTGATGGTATGGGGTGCCATTGGTTATACGTCTCGGTCACCTCTTGTTCGCATTGACGGCACTCTGAATAGTGGACGTTACATTTCAGATGTGTTACGACCCGTGGCTCTACCCTTCATTCGATCCCTGCGAGACCCTACATTTCAGTAGGATAATGCACGACCGGATATTGCAGGTCCTGTACGGGCCTTTCTGGATATAGAAAATGTTCGACTGCTGCCCTGGCCAGCACATTCTCCAGATCTCTCCCGAGCTGAAAACGTCTGGTCAATGGTGGCCGAGCAACTGGCTCATCACAATACGCCAGTCACCACTCTTGATGAACTGTGGTATCGTGTTAAAGGTGCATGGGCAGCTGTACCTGTACACGCCATCCAAGCTCTGTTTGACTCAATGCCCAGGCGTATTAAGGCCGTTATTACTTCCAGAGGTGGTTGTTATGGGTAGCGATTCCTCAGGGTCTATGCACGTAAATTGCGTGAAAATATAATCACATGTCAGTTCTAGTATAATATATTTGTCCAATGAATACACGTTTATTATCTGTTTCCTTCTTGGTGTAGCAATTTTAATGGCCAGTAGTGTAGTTTGTCACGAACGACGTGCAGAAATGAGTTTTTTTGCTAGCTGAACTGAGGACGCAACCTGTGGCTCGCACTGCGCTGCTAGAGAGGTGAGATTCAGACGCATTAGAGAAACAACTTGTCCTGCCGCGTCGCGGCCAACGGCTTGTCGGCGTGTAGCCGATGTGACACTTGAGGCGTAACCGCGCCTCGCCTTCCTTGGCCCGTTTCCAAGCGGTAATCCTGCTCACCTTACTCACACTACTTCTTCTGTGTTTACAGTCTAAGACTGGTTGCGCCACGACGGAAACGAGAAGTTTCCTTCCCACGAGAGGCCTGCAAGTAGGTGACTCAGACCGACGCTCATCTTTCACACTGAAGCGTCAAAGAAACTGGTACAGGCCTACGTATTCAAATACACAGGCACGTAAACAGACAGAATAAGGCGCTGTGGTCGGCAACGCCTGTACAGGGCGGAGAAAAATTGTGCGCCGAAATTTTATCCTTGGATAGCTGATGCGCACGAGCGATGGGACACAGTATCTCCGAGG
This sequence comes from Schistocerca nitens, assembly GCF_023898315.1. Taxonomy (NCBI): domain Eukaryota; kingdom Metazoa; phylum Arthropoda; class Insecta; order Orthoptera; family Acrididae; genus Schistocerca; species Schistocerca nitens. The sequence continues at coordinate 93,793,435 of NC_064622.1, forward strand.
TAGCGATGAAGTGGCGATTTCCTCGAACGATCATTTGACAAATGTACCATGAGTATCAGGAATCCGGTAAAACATCAAATCTCTGATAAATCTTTCTCCGGCCGGAGAAAGATCCTGCAAGAACGGGACCAACGATAACGGAAGAGAATCGTTCAACGTGACGGAAGTGCAGCCCTTCCGCAAATAGATAGAGATTTCAGTGCTGGGCCATTAACAAGTGTCAGCTTGCGAACCATCCAACGAAACATTATCGATATGGGCTTTCGGAGCCGAAGGTCCACTCCTGTTCCCTTGACGACTGCACGGCACAAAGCTTTACGCCTCACCTGAGCCCATCAACACCGACATTGGACTGTTGACGACTGTAAACCTGTGGCCTCGTCGGACGAGTCTCGTTTCAAATTGTATCGAGCGGATGGACGTGAACTGGTATGGAGACACCTCATGAATCCATGGATCTTGCATGTCAGCAGGGGATTGTTGAAGCTCGTTGAGGCTCCAGAATGGTGTGGGGTGTATGCAGTTGGAGTGGTATGGGATACCTGACACGTCTACATACGACTCTGACAGATGACACGTGCGTAAACATCCTGTTTGATCACCAGCACCAATTCGTGTCCATTGTGCATTCCGACGGACTTGGGCAATTCCAGTAGGACAATGCGACACCCCACACATCCAGAATTGCTACAGAGTGGTTTCAGGAACACTCTTCTGAGTTTAAACGCTTCCGCTTGCCACCAAACTCCCCAGACATGAACATTATTGAGCGTATCTGGGATGCATTGCAACGTGCTGTTCAGAAGAGATGTCACAGATGGACAGCCCTGCAGAATTCATGGTGTCAGTTCCCTTCAGCACTACTTCCGATTAGCCGGCCTGAGTGCTCGAGCAGTTCTAGGCGCTTCAGTCTGGAACCGCGCTACCGCTACGGCCGCAGGTTCGAATCCTGCCGCAGGCATGGATGTGTGTGATGTCTTTAGGGTAGTTAGGTTTAAATAGTTCTAAGTTCCAGGGGTCTGATGACCTCAGACGTTAAGTCCCATAGTGCTCAGAGACATTTGAACCACTACATCAGATCTTAGTGGAGTCCATGCCACGTCGTGTTGCGGCGCTTATGCGTGTTTGCGGGGGTCAAACACGATATTAGGCAGGTGTACTAGTCTTTTGTACAATGTTGCAAAGTCTGCTCGTCGCGTTGAAGTTTCTAGGCATACAGATGGGTAAAAAACTGATATTGGTACCAGCATGTGGATAAGTTAACTGGGTGTTGTGTGATGTCCTTAGGTTAGTTAGGTTTAAGTAGTTCTAAGTTATAGGGGACTGATGACCATAGACGTTAAGTCCCATAGTGCTCGGAGCCATTTGAACCATTTTTGGATAAGTTAACTAAGAAAACCGGCTTTGCCTGCTTCACTCTCACGAATCTCTCTTCCCTTGCGTTCACCTGTAGACGGAACTGCTAGCGTGCTTGGAATACTTAGTTTTTCTCTACCCTGTGCTACGCCGTAACCTTTCAGAACAACGCAGCAGAAGTAAAAAAAATGTATTTATTCTACAGATGAAAGCAGTAAGAACATTACGTAAAAGTAGATAAATGATACTCTTAAATAATCCTTTGATGTAACTTAGGTTTCTTAACCTAGCGTGATGATACTTCTACGGACTCCCTCATAATTATTTCTGGTTAATAACATTAGTGGACTTACAATCTACTGTGCAATTCCCCACCGCAGTACTCCAGCAAGTGTATCTCCCTTGGGTTCGCAGTCTTACCGAATTTTCTCAAATGACATCATGTCCACCTTGGGCGACATAATTTATTTTAATTTCTACAATTGCAAATTTCGATTTTAATGTCATTGTCAAGTGGTTTAAGTTGACATATGCTGTATTTTCAGCACCACTTGAAAATAGGTTAAAGGTCGATACTGCAACTGTGGAAATTTAAATAAGTACCGCAGTCCACGGTGAAAATGTTGTCGTTTAAACAATACTGAAAGTAAAAATAATATCCAAGCGGACTACATATCTTCATCTAGGGCCCAGAACAGAGTTTGATATTCAGGGACAAAAGTCTTTAAGAGGTGGCCAGTACAGATCAGACAGGAAATTGAAAACCACAGTATATTCAAAATCAGACTGTAAGAATACCTCATTAGGTACTCCTCTTACAACTTACCAGAACTGCTTGACTCACAGGCGTAAATTTGCACTTCACATTACTACTCATGTCAAAAATGTTTTGAAGTTATGCTGTGCACTGTATAAGCTGTCCCACCTATCTTGACCACACCAAATAACTTTTTGTCCAGAAGCAAAACAAAACATGTATCAAGAAAATGTTGCATAAAACATTCTCGGACTTTTTACCGCGGCAGTTGTGCGTAAAATCTCGAGCTTTCGACGATTGCATCCATCGCCTTCGTCAGAGGCGACTGACTGCCAAAACTGTTGCTGTGGTGAGCTTATATAAGACGTAGACTGCTTCTGATTGGCCAATAATCACGCAGTGTTGTTGCAGATGATGTCTACGGCTCCCGTCGTAGCGTAAACATTGCTACGAGTATCTCTGGTTCTTCTCTGCGTCGAGAGCTCGCTTCCATGCGCCCCTAAAATTATATCAGCTGTCATTGTTGATGTTATTCTCGCACAGGCTTATTTCTACAGCCTCTTCAGTTACAGAATCCCAATATGAAGGAGCCTGGGAAAAAAACTTTTGTTTCATAAAACAGTATTTTGTGTATCATTAGGTAAGAGCCTGGGGCAAAACTTTTGTTTCGTCAAACAATATTTTGTGTTTGCTTTTGATGCTGTGCTCTGCAACTGTAGATTTCTCGTCCTCGATTTGTAATACGCCTTTGATTTTCTTAACAGCGGTCGGAAACGGTGCGGATATAACTGCTTCCGCACTCACAAAGGATATTGCATTCACAAGGGATGTTGCGCCCCGAGGTTGCACCATCCAGTTCAGCGGACAGCAGCTTTGAATATACTAATACACACATCATAAACTGTTTCTGGCAAGGACCACTTGATTCCCAAATTTATCATCTGACGTACGTGGCCCGAAAGAATGGCTATGGGTCACCTGATGTGGAGTCATCGTTCTCCAAGAAAAGGAAACGTGTTAATGTTGAACACTCACGTGCTGAGTCACCGACTGCATTCCTTCCCTTTTGCGACGCTTCATCCAGGAAAACAGGGAGAGACCTGGGAAGACGAGGTATCAGGTCTAATTTGCGACCTCCTAAGAAGATAAACGAGACACAACGCCCTGTGATGGACAGTCTCGGCCACTGGATGCCTGGGATTTATAACATACCTTGTGAGTGCGGAAGCAGTTACATCGGTCAGTCCATCCGCACCGTTTGCGACCGCTGTGCAGAACATCCACGGCATATTAAAATTCGAGTACTGGGGAAATCTGCAGTTGCTGAGTACAGCCTCACAAACAAACACAAGATATTGTTTGATGAGACAAAAGTTTTGTCCCCGGCTCCCACATACTGGGATTCTGTGGTTAAAGAGGCTGTAGAAATAAGAATTTGTGGGAAGAATTTCAGCTGTGACAGGGTGCATGGAAGCGAGCCCTCGATGCAGAGAGGAACCAGAGATGTTCGTCGCAATGTTTACGGTACGACGGGAGCGGTGGTGCCACCAACGCAGACGTTGACACCATCTGCAACAGCACTGCGAGATTACCGACCAATTGAAAGCAGTCTGCGGGATATATGACGGTACCTCTGCGAAAACTGTGGTCTGGGTGGATAATCAACTGGTTCCAGGTTGTGGACACGCTGTAAGTGAAATGAATGTAACAATTGCTCTCGAAGAACTGTTCTTAGATTCGTCTGATTCGTCCCCACGTTACGTGCAATTGCACGAGTGCTGATTGTAGGATCCCGCTCCACATGCTGCAAGACAGCTTCCTCAACTTGCAGCGTTCTTACCGTGCGACGGCGTCCCTGTCCAGGTAATCTGCTAAATGACCCGGTCTCACGCAGACGTTGGTACACAGCAGCAAAGATCATATGATGCGGGATACGGCGATTAGGATATTGTTGTTGATAAACCCGCTGTGCAGCTCGTCCGTTGTGGTGCGCTACGTAGTACTCACCAACCATATCAGTGTACTCACTCCAGGTGTATCGCTCCATCAGCATACAGAGACAGTGCACTACTACACTGGTGGACAGCAGTTGCCTACAACTGAAGAGTGTAATACGCCCTCTAACTACTGAAGATCGTAATACGGCCTCTACAACTGAAGAGCGTAATACGGCCTCCACCGGTTTAAATAATCCTGATAGTAAAAAAAGGTATTAGGGAAAAATATTTGTTTTGATGTCCCCTACAACCTCCCAGAGCTTGTCGGTTTAAATACTTTTCACCCTGTATATACCCGCTTTCGAAACATACTTTGTACACTTGGTTTCATTTAATGGAGTAAAATAACTAATTACGGCATATTCTTATTCAATAATGACCATGCAAAATAACAATAATTCAATTATATAGTGAAATACAGCGAACCAACCACACCTGTTTATTCTGGGCTTACGACCTGTTGCACACTGCTACATTGACTTGTTGATATTTTCATAGTGTTGTTCAACAGTTGGCAACACTTGCGTAAGATGAAAAGGTTGAACATTGAAAAATGTGGTCCTCAGGTTTTCATTGGGAAAAAAGAATTCTGCTGCTGATAAGACACAATAAAAGTTATTGTGCACATTTGTAGCCAGAGGTTATGAATGTTTTAAATGGTACTCAGTTTTTTTTATTCGGTTATTCACTTCCTCCCTTCAAGGCCTGTTCAAAAAAGTATCCCAATGTTCCATTCACGTAGACATCACGTTGTTAAATACGTAACACAAAACTGAATCTGAGTCACCTGTACCAGTAACATCTGTACCAGTATGCGCTGCAGGTACTGGGGTGATGTAACTCGTCCACTTGCTACAGTTGAGAGAAAACAAAATGCAAGCACAAGGAAATAATACACCAGTTGTTCACTCAGCCATCTTCAGTTGAAGGTAATGATGGTGCAATTTTTAATCATGGATTATCTTTACTGTACATAACATTGTTTAAAAGTTCTGTAGTACCGCAGTACATGTACCCTTACTGTAAACAAGGAAATATTATTGCGATTCTTGCTCTGCTAACTTACATTCTCCACAGATGAGTGGCACGTCTATCTTGTCCTCGTTGGTGTACGTAGTTCTCACACAAACCTTCCACTGAGAGCGGTTGACTGAATGGGCGGTCTGCATTTTCCTTGTGCTTCCATTTGTTTTCTGTCAACTCCTGCAAGTGGGCGAGTCACGTCATGCCGGTACTTGCAGTACGTGCTGGTGCAGGAGATTAAGAGTCAGTTTTGTGGTACGTCTTTAATAACGTCTTGTCTACATGAATGGTACACTGAGAAACGTTCTTGAACATGTCTTGAGGAGAGGGTGTTGCCTGATGAAAACACTATAGGGTACGACATATGAAACGTTTTTAAGGAGGTCTTTGAGCAGACGAGGTTGACTGCGAAAACAATATAGGGTACAGAATGTGATACACTTTTAAAGAACTCTTGAGGAGACGAGGTTGATTGCAAGAAACAATATAGGGTAAAACTTAAAAAAAGGGCCCTCTGCTGTTCCTATCTTCGCTATGAACAAAGTTACATGAAAGGGAATCGCGTTGATTAATGTCCCCTGATGGATGAACAACATTTACTTGATGCATTTTTCTTTTTTTGCTTCTGGACAGAAAGATATTTGGGGTCATGGAAATAAGTACGACGTTGTGTATACACAGCTGATATGTTCTGTGAAATCAGTAAAGTTACATAACTGCTTAATGCGAATAAGTATATGAATTGAATAGCAGGAGTAGATGTTTTCTACTAATATAGGCGTACCTAAGAGAAATAATATATCAGCAATTCCCATAATTATCAGTTTTAGTAGATTAGCACTGATCATACATTTTCAGCATAAGATTTTGAACATGGTTGCGCTACAGCAACTGTGTATGCAAGGGCTTAAATGGATTGGAAATAACAGCCAACCAGTTGCAAAATACAGGTTAATTAAACCTTGAACATGGTTTCGTCAGTTTTAAAACTGTCTTCTTCCGAAGGTATTGTCATGTAATCACATAATGTATATCGAATGTGGGAGTCGTTGGCTCTGTATTGTAGATGCGCGTGTCATCCACTTAATCGTTATTTAAAATACATGATTTAAAAGTAGTAGCTCTCCACTGCAGAGCTTTGTGTTAAAACTTTTTAAAATATCACACATTTCACATTGGATCCAACAACGAGCTCTGTGCCACTTGACAGATTTGTATATATATGACATTAAATATGAAACGTGCCATCGGATCCTACAGATTGTATGTCACTACAGAGCTGGTTGACGCATGTCATGAATTCAATTTTGTTAGATAAATACGAGGTTGGACACCGTGGTTGTTATATGAAATAAACTGTTGACGGTGAACAGCAACCAGCCACAAACTGGTTTTACATTATTTTATTCACAAAGTATTACACAATTCATCATCAGACGGCGTCCGTGCTTTCATCAAAACAAATGATGCATTGGTTTGACAGTGAAATGCCCTAGGGAAATTAGTCAGATAGGCAAAAGTTTTGAGATTAGATACAAAGAACACCTTACTGCGTTAATACCTGGCAACTCGAACAATTTTACCTTTGCGGGACACGTTGCTGAAGATAACCATTCAGTGAGAAACATTGAGAACAACATGAAAATATTACACTTAGCAGGAAAGGAGCCACCATGAACTTGTTAGAAGAAATGGAAATTCATACACATAAAACTAGTGACGCTGATAATATCCTTAATGAGCAGACTGAGTTGGGTAACATTCTGCCGCTCTTCTTTTGTTAACCAGGGGCCGAGAAACAACGGAGAGACTCCGTCCCCGCCGTAGCTGCAGTGGTCCATAACCCCACGACGACTACCGCAGTCCACTTCACCCCTCCGCCGCCCCACACCGAACCACTCTTTCAGGGCTATTGTGCGGTTCGGCCCCCAGTGGACTCACCCCCCCCCCCCCCCAGGGAACGTCTCACACCAGACGAGTGTAACCCCTATGTTTGCGTGGTAGAGTAATGGTGGTGTATGCGTACGTGGAGGACCTGTTTGCGCAGCAATCGTCGACATAGTGTAGCTTTAAGTCCCATAAGATTTCACACACCTTCGAACATAGTGTAGCTGAGGCGGAGTAAGGGGAACCAGCCCGCATTCGCCGAGGCAGATGGAAAACCGCCTAAAAACCATCCCAAAGACTGGCCGGCTCACCGGACCTCGACACTAGTCCGCCGGGAGGATTCGTGCCGGGGACCAGGCGCTCCTTCCCGAACCGGAAAGCCGTGCGTTAGAACCGTACGGCTAACCGGGCGGGGTTATATACATAGGGTGTTTGGGGAGGAAAGGTCAATATTTTACACAGTGATAGTATAAGTAATTCAGAACAAAAACTGTTATATCAGAATAGGTCCGCAAAAGCTACGCTAGGGAGGTATAGGTATTGAAAGGAACTTTAATTCTGTAAAACTGATGTGCGCAAGTGAACGGATATGGAATACAACTGGACCGTAACGTGATTTTCTTGAAAACAATGTTACAGAGAAGTACAGTTACGTTACACACTTTTACATCATGTTTATTTACTTTGCATTTAGCACATAATGCATTACAACAAGCATATTACATGTATTCAGTTGAAAAAGACGTGCCACGTCTTTTACAAACGGCTTTAACACTTATCGTACAGATGTTGTACAGTTCACAGAACAGGTTAGAATATCCCACCATGAACGTAAATGTACTTTTACGCTCTAGCTGTAACATGTTGTGTTGCTTGTTCAGTTGCCTATGGTTGGTTCCTAATCAATTGAGCAGCGTCCATGATGTAACGAAGAAGTTCATCTGGTGTATTTACCTTCACTTTGTGCACCTCTGATTTCATCCAATCCCATATACAGAAATCTAAAGGTGTAAGGTCAGGTGATCTTGGAGGCCAGTTAATAGCACTGCCACCGCCAATCCAGCGATTAGGGTAGGTGCGGTTCAGATGGTCCCTCACACGTAAGGTAACATGTGGAGGGACACCTTCGTGTTGAAAGGGCATTCCAGTTCTCTTGGCTAAAGGAACGTCTTCCAATAGTTCCACAAATAAATTTTAAAAAAAGTGCAGGTACCTCTCTCCCGTCAGTCGCTGATTGATAATAAATGGACCTATCAAAAGGCTACCGATCATGCCGCACCGAACATTTATGGCAAAACGAACTTGGAAATAACTATCCACTGAAGCTGCGTATTTACACGTGACCATCGATGGTTATTGCGTGTGTTGTTTATTCCAAGTCGTAAAAATTGGGCTTCATCAGTGAATGGTATGTATGAAAGCAAATGATTATTCTCAATAACCCAGTGGCAGGATTGAAGTCGTTGGGTATTGTCCCCAACATGGAGATTTTGGACACGCTGTATGTGAAATGGATGTAGGTTTTCCGCATGTAATATTTCCCGCACAGATGTCTGTGGGACATTCGTACACTGGGTCTTCGCTCAACACTTGCGCTAATTTCTTCTTGTTCTTGCATAGTTTGTTGATGTGCACGCTCAGACGAAAAATGTGTACTTGCAAGAGAGCCTGTTGCACGCAAAGTGATAAACACTTTGGTAAACACCCTGCGATCAGAATGAGATTTTCACTCTGCAGCGGAGTGTGCGCTGATATGAAACTTCCTGGCAGATTAAAACTGTGTGCCGGACCGAGACTCGAACTCGGGACCTTTGCGTTTCGCGGGCAAGTGCTCTATCAAGGTTCGCAGGAGAGATTCTGCAAAGTTTGGAAGGTAGGAGACGAAGTACTGTTAGAAGTAAAGCTGTGAGGACGGGGCGTGAGTCGTGCTTGGGTAGCTCAGTGTGTAGAGCACTTGACCGCAAAAGGCAAAGGTCCCGAGTTCGAGTCTCGGTCCGGCACACAGTTTTAATCTGCCAGGAAGTTTCACCCTACGATCAGGTAATCGTCGACTCGGAAAGCGCCTGTGGTATTCTTCTCTTGCAGCGGTAGCACTACCGTCGCAGAAGCATTAAACATACACCATGTCTGCGAATTCCTCATTACGAACGCAGTTAACACCATACACTACACAGCTAATCGATCCTTCGCCGGTACACTACACAATGCGGCTTACACGGCACAGTGCGCAAACAACGGGTAATTGGATTGTTTGGGGGAAGTGACCAAACAGCGAGGTCATCGGCCTCATCGGATTAGGGAAGGACGGGGAAGGATGTCGGCCGTGCCCTTTCAAAGGAACCATCCCGGCATTTGCCTGGAGCGATCACGGAAAACCTAAATCAGGATGGCCCGACACGGGATTGAACCGTCGTCCTCCCGAATGCGAGCCCAGTGTGCTAACCACTGCGCCACCTCGCTCGGTCGACGGGTAATTGTACTACGTTCTACGTACATCACATGACCATAATACGTGGATTGTTGCATAGCTCAAACATGGCATGTACCCCTGGACTGTTTACAAGAAAATCACGTTACGGTCCAGTTCGATTGCGTATAAGTTCACGTTGTGCACATGTTTTGCAGAATTAAAGTTCCTTTCAATACTCATGCCACCCTAACGAAGGATTTGCCGAACTATGTTCATACAACATTTTTTGTTCAGAATTACTTATACTATCACTGTCTAAAATATTGATCTTTCCTCCCCAATATATATATATATATATATATATATATATATATATATATATATATATATATATATATATATATATTCCTGGAAATGGAAAAAAGAACACATTGACACCGGTGTGTCAGACCCACCATACTTGCTCCGGACACTGCGAGAGGGCTGTACAAGCAATGATCACACGCACGGCACAGCGGACACACCAGGACCCGCGGTGTTGGCCGTCGAATGCCGCTAGCTGCGCAGCATTTGTGCACCGCCGCCGTCAGTGTCAGCCAGTTTGCCGTGGCATACGGAGCTCCATCGCAGTCTTTAACACTGGTAGCATGCCGCGACAGCGTGGACGTGAACCGTATGTGCAGTTGACGGACTTTGAGCGAGGGCGTATAGTGGACATGCGGGAGGCCGGGTGGACGTACCGCCGAATTGCTCAACACGTGGGGCGTGAGGTCTCCACAGTACATCGATGTTGTCGCCAGTGGTCGGCGGAAGGTGCACGTGCCCGTCGACCTGGGACCGGACCGCAGCGACGCACGGATGCACGCCAAGACCGTAGGATCCTACGCAGTGCCGTAGGGGACCGCACCGCCACTTCCCAGCAAATTAGGGACACTGTTGCTCCTGGGGTATCGGCGAGGACCATTCGCAACCGTCTCCATGAAGCTGGGATACGGTCCCGCACACCGTTAGGCCGTCTTCCTCACGCCCCAACATCGTGCAGCCCGCCTCCAGTGGTGTCAGGACAGGCGTGAATGGAGGGACGAATGGAGACGTGTCGTCTTCAGCGATGAGAGTCGCTTCTGCCTTGGTGCCAATGATGGTCGTATGCGTGTTTGGCGCCGTGCAGGTGAGCGCCACAATCAGGCCTGCATACGACCGAGGCACACAGGGCCAACACCCGGCATCATGGTGTGGGGAGCGATCTCCTACACTGGCCGTACACCACTGGTGATCGTCGAGGGGACACTGAATAGTGCACGGTACATCCAAACCGTCATCGAACCCATCGTTCTACCATTCCTAGACCGGCAAGGGAACTTGCTGTTCCAACAGGACAATGCACGTCCGCATGTATCCCGTGCCACCCAACGTGCTCTAGAAGGTGTAAGTCAACTACCCTGGCCAGCAAGATCTCCGGATCTGTCCCCCATTGAGCATGTTTGGGACTGGATGAAGCGTCGTCTCACGCGGTCTGCACGTCCAGCACGAACGCTGGTCCAACTGAGGCGCCAGGTGGAAATGGCATGGCAAGCCGTTCCACAGGACTACATCCAGCATCTCTACGATCGTCTCCATGGGAGAATAACAGCCTGCATTGCTGCGAAATGTGGATATACACTGTGCTAGTGCCGACATTGTGCATGCTCTGTTGCCTGTGTCTATGTGCCTGTGGTTCTGTCAGTGTGATCATGTGATGTATCTGACCCCAGGAATGTGTCAATAAAGTTTCCCCTTCCTGGGACAATGAATTCACGGTGTTCTTATTTCAATTTCCAGGAGTGTATATATACAGGGTGTTACAAAAAGGTACGGCCAAACTTTCAGGAAACATTCCTCACACACAAATAAAGAATGTTATGTGGACATGTGTCCGGAAACGCTTAATTTCCATGTCAGAGCTCATTTTAGTTTCGTCAGTATGTACTGCTCAATGGAGCACGTTATCATGATTTCATACGGGATACTCTACCTGTGCTGCTAGAACATGCCCCTTTACAAGTACGACACAACATGTGGTTCATGCACGATGGAGCTCCTGCATATTTCAGTCGAAGTGTTCGTACGCTTCTCAACAACAGATTCGGTGACCGATGGATTGGTAGAGGCGGACCAATTCCATGGCCTCCACGCTCTCCTGACCTCAACCCTCTTGACTTTCATTTATGGGGACATTTGAAAGCTCTTGTCTACGCAACCCCGGTATCAAATGTAGAGACTCTTCGTGCTCGTATTGTGGACGGCTGTGATACAATACGCCATTCTCCAGGGCTGCATCAGCGCATCAGGGATTCCATGCGACGGAGGGTGGATGCATGTATCCTCGCTAACGGAGGACATTTTGAACATTTCCTGTAACAAAGTGTTTGAAGTCACATTGGTACGTTATGTTGCTGTGTGTTTCCATTCCATGATTAATGTGATTTGAAGAGAAGTAATAAAATGAGCTCTAACATGGAAAGGAAGCGTTTCCGGACACATGTCCACATAACATATTTTCTTTCTTTGTGTGCCAGGAATGTTTCCTGAAAGTTTGGCCGTACCTTTTTGTAACACCCTGTATATAATTTAAATGATTAAATGTATATAACTTGAAAGGTAACAAAGTGCAGATTTAGATCCAGCGCGAAGTTTTGTTTAAGTCCTATCTTAATTGCAGACTAAACATGATGCTTTTCACTCCCGCTTTACCTTTTGTGGCTGTTTTTCACCTCTGAATAATTAGTGTGCTGATGTAAAATGTAAAATGCAATCTAGCTAGCATTCTATCTAATTCCGACGCCCCATATATATATATGTGATGTGTTGACTTCTGGCAGCATGTTTGTATACAGTGTCATATAAACTTAAGCACATTATATTACTGAGGCACTTCCACTTAAAATGCAAGAGATACGATATATATATATATATATATATATATATATATATATATATATATATATATATATATATATATATATATATATGGGAGGGTCAGAATTAGATAAAATGCTAGATTGCATTTTATAATTTGAAGAAACTGCTCTGGAAAAACTCGGCGCCCTACGCCCATGGAATTGTCGCACAGCCTGCTCCACTTCAGCGTTGGTTTGTGGATGTAGGGAATCACTGACATCGACCTTGATCCTCGACACTCTTCCTTCCTTCTCTGAACATGCAGCTCCAGCGACCAACCGTCTGACGGGACACGACCTCTTCAACATACACGGTGTGTTGGCGTTCATGGATGACTGACACACTACTCCCACGTGCCCATTCATATCGGACAACAGCACGCACTTCCGTTGGCGACCATGTTGCCAGTACACGTCCGTTTGACATCGTGTTGTGTAGGACAGCTCTGGGAGAGTTAGATCACTTGTTTTCCTCAGCATGTAACTGATGTGTTGACTTCTGGCAGCATGTTTGTATACAGTGTCATATAAACTTAAGCACATTATATTACTGAGGCACTTCCACTTAAAATGCAAGAGATACGATAAAATGAAAATATACGTAAGTGGTCCGTCTCACCCAGTGGTGACAGATGGACGACGTAAAATGTGGCTGTACATGTTGAAAAGAGTGAATTAAAATTCCACATACGTACATGTGACTGAAGTAACATTTCTTTAACCTCTGATTGCTAAAACACTGGCAGTTTTGTTGTTCAACTGCAGTCCCGTTTCAACTGTGTGGTAGATGTGACCTGATTTAACAAACAAGTCGTTTTCGTACATCACAGTTTCAAGTAGTTTGCCGGCCGCTGTGGCTGAGCGGTTCTAGGCGCTTCAGTCCGGAACCGCTCTGCTGCTACAGTCGCAGGTTCGAATCCTACCTCGGGCATGGGTGTGCGTGATGTCCTTAGGTTAATTAGGTTTAAGTAGTTCTAAGTCTTAGGGGACCGATGACCTCAGATGTTAAGTCCCATAGTGCTTAGAGCCATTTTCAAGAAGTCTGAAATACTTTTACAGTGGCTTCATTCAGCCCTTTCCCTCGATCAACCTACACACCTTCTGTCTTTCTTGTAAGGATATTTTGATTACGTCTAACAAAGGAGATGAGCCAGTCGTAACTGGCTTTTTTTGATTGACTATTAAATGCATGAGGTATATTTTATCTTTCTCCTAATTCAAATGCCATACACCTTACTGAATCTCAAGATGAAGCGAAACCTCGCTCTTGCAGTTTCTTAATATGATCAATAAGCTTCCGTTCGTTGATAGTCCCCAGTAAAGGATGAGGTCCCATATTACCCTTAGAATAGGTTTTTCACTGCAGTCTTGTATTTAGCGTTGATACCCATGAAATTGTTTCGCACAGCGTCCACAGCCTTTATTAACGCATATTCAGACCATTTACCATGCTCACAAGACCCAGTCATTTGTAATCAGTTGGCATTTTTTGAAACAGAAAAATGGCAGCTTTGAAAACAATACATGTTATTTAATCTCTTTCCAGAGTATCATTAAATTTCCATGATCACCTAAGCTAAATGTAATAGTGATCCAGCTGTCCCACATCAAAACATGTATGCTATCTCTGCCAAATAACACTGGTCCATCGCTCCCAAATAGTACTGGCCAATCTCTCCTGATTGTCAAGGAGAAATGGACCACCTTGACTTCTGTCGTTAGGTAGCGAACTCTAGACATTTTAGATTAGTTTCATGCCCACAAATGTGTCAAGCTCACAGTAAAGGAACTGCATCAACATTGTGCAAACTGAGTCTTAATTCTAAAATTAAGTGACTCCTCATCAAAACTTTTCGGCTTACCTGAACCAAGAGTTTGATTTTTTTGCAGAACTAACACGAATATAACAGCAACACTTGTGCACCACGTTTTTTAACAAAGGACCTGCCTCACAAACGGTGGGGGCTGCTCTCTAGCTACCCATTTGTGAAATACTCTACCGGTCCATCTCACTCAGTGGACCAACTCTCAAAGACATATCCTATTCGAATAACGTCAGGCATGCCAGTCTGCTGCTACTCTCTCTTCTTCGTCGCTCTGCACATGTGTCATCGCTCCTCTGCTGACGCCCCTTCCATCGTTAAACCAGAAACGGGTGTCGATTCAAATGGCATTTGATTGTGTCACCTGTACCATCTTCTCTTGCTCTCAGGACATCCTTGTATTGTGCTTGGAGGACAGTGAAGTGTATGGCAGCTCGCACACACAGCCTTTCTGCTGACACCTCGTTTTATTTGTGTTGCAGCGCGAGACGTGACTGGCGTGAACTGCGTGCCTGGAACCAGCTTCACGCATGGCTGCGATGTGTGTCGTTGCCGCGCGGATGGCCACAGCGGCGCCTGCACCAACCGTCACTGCACCAGCGGAGACACCTAGCCTGGAGCCCCGAGCCCCCCAACCTGGAGCCCCCCAGGTCTGGAGCCCCACAGCCTGGAACCGAATAGCCTGGTGCCCCTAGCCTGGAACCTCTCATGCTGCTCTAGTGGGTTCCACATGGTCCTGAGCTGCATCTGCCACTCTGACATTTTGCTGTGCATCTTCCTACTTCTCTGTACAAACTCCAATAAATTCATTAAAGCTGCCACTATATTCTCATTCTACACAACCTTACATCTACCCAGATGGAGACAATACTTCATAGGGGCTAAAGTGTCCCTGAGTGTGCTAATCACAGATTCAACTGGGCGTTACAGGGTGTTCATGGTGCCACCTTGCTGGTCGTTCCTCACCGACATCTCGCTACGATCCTCACCACGCAGTAATATCAACCTGGTTTTTATTTGGATCAGCAGTCGTCGCCGCCCATGCTGAATCTTGAGCCATGATTGGCCGCTTCAAGATAACTCTAATAGTGCTGTGTTTGGCTGCGCCTCGTTGTGTGGTTTCTCGCACACCACAAATCAACTTCAGCATCTCAATCTATATCCATATACTGGAAATTACGATGAAGTGCAGGCTAGAGGATACTTCCAGTTGTACCAGATATTAAAGTTTCTTTCCATTCCAGCCGCGAACGTAGCGTGGGAAATTGACTTCTTAAATGCTCTGTGTAGGCTGCGATTGGATTAATCTAATCTTCACAATCAGTGCAAGAGCAGTATCTAGGGAACCGTGGTAGCTTCCTATGAGGAGTCAAATGGAAACCGAACGTTCGCCACAAGAGGAGCATGGACTGGTTGCATTCAAAAGTAATTACCACACTTGTTAAGACATTTATCCCGCTGGGAGATGAGACAAACAATTCCTGTTTCATAAATGATGGTCGGCCGCTGACAGATCCACAAACACATCCACTCTTGCCCTTCCTTGTCTGACTGAAACTGACATCCACAAATGTCTTTCTTCAGGTCGCCAAAGATGTGGAAATCACACAGTGAAAGATCCGGGGAGTACAGAGGATGTTATAGCGTTTACCGTCCAAATAGCTGATCTGTGACATTCGTCTGATTAGCAGTGTGGCAGTGGGCGCTATTGTGCAGTAGGATAGTTCAGTCCGACAGCATTCTTACAACTCGAGTGCTTACATCAAAGCCAGAAGTGGAGACATCCCACATCTCCCCCACCAAACAGATCCAAATCTGTTCGCACAAGTTCTTGTTAGGTCCTGATGACTTTCTCCTTTGACTGCAGCGGTCCTCTGTTCATCGAATTCCTGCAGCGTGAAACTACGGCCGATGCACACCGCTATGAGGACGCTTTGCGAAAACTGAGACTTGCCCAGGAATGCTTAAAGAGGGAATCATCCTGTTGCACAATACTGCCCACTCCCACACTACTAATCAGACTAAGTCTGTGCTTCAGCAGTTTGCGAAACACTACAACATCCTCTGTCCAGCCCGGAACTGCGTGGTTTTCAGTTCTTTGGCAAACCGAAGAAAGACGCACGTGCACGTGGGTTTCAGTCGTATGAGGAAGTGCAGAAGTGGGTGCGGTTATGGATCCATTAGCAGCTATCTGCGCTCTCTGAAACAATAATAGGTCGTTTCGTCTCCAACTGGGATAAATGTCTTAACGTGTGTGGTTGTTATTTTTGAATGGAGCCATTCTGTAGTCGCGTCGTGGCAGGTGTTCTGTTTTGATTTGAATGCCCGTTATACACTCCTGGAAATGGAAAAAAAGAACACATTGACACCGGTGTGTCAGACCCACCATACTTGCTCCGGACACTGCGAGAGGGCTGTACAAGCAATGCTCACACGCACGGCACAGCGGACACACCAGGAACCGCGGTGTTGGCCGTCGAATGGCGCTAGCTGCGCAGCATTTGTGCACCGCCGCCGTCAGTGTCAGCCAGTTTGCCGTGGCATACGGAGCTCCATCGCAGTCTTTAACACTGGTAGCATGCCGCGACAGCGTGGACGTGAACCGTATGTGCAGTTGACGGACTTTGAGCGAGGGCGTATAGTGGGCATGCGGGAGGCCGGGTGGACGTACCGCCGAATTGCTCAACACGTGGGGCGTGAGGTCTCCACAGTACATCGATGTTGTCGCCAGTGGTCGGCGGAAGGTGCACGTGCCCGTCGACCTGGGACCGGACCGCAGCGACGCACGGATGCACGCCAAGACCGTAGGATCCTACGCAGTGCCGTAGGGGACCGCACCGCCACTTCCCAGCAAATTAGGGACACTGTTGCTGCTGGGGTATCGGCGAGGACCATTCGCAACCGTCTCCATGAAGCTGGGCTACGGTCCCGCACACCGTTAGGCCGTCTTCCGCTCACGCCCCAACATCGTGCAGCCCGCCCCAGTGGTGTCGCGACAGGCGTGAATGGAGGGACGAATGGAGACGTGTCGTCTTTAGCGATGAGAGTCGCTTCTGCCTTGGTGCCAATGATGGTCGTATGCGTGTTTGGCGCCGTGCAGGTGAGCGCCACAATCAGGACTGCATACGACCGAGGTACACAGGGCCAACACCCGGCATCATGGTGTGGGGAGCGATCTCCTACACTAGCCGTACACCACTGGTGATCGTCGAGGGGACACTGAATAGTGCACGGTACATCCAAACCGTCATCGAACCCATCGTTCTACCATTCCTAGACCGGCAAGGGAACTTGCTGTTCCAACAGGACAATGCACGTCCGCATGTATCCCGTGCCACCCAACGTGCTCTAGAAGGTGTAAGTCAACTACCCTGGCCAGCAAGATCTCCGGATCTGTCCCCCATTGAGCATGTTTGGGACAGGATGAAGCGTCGTCTCACGCGGTCTGCACGTCCAGCACGAACGCTGGTCCAACTGAGGCGCCAGGTGGAAATGGCATGGCAAGCCGTTCCACAGGACTACATCCAGCATCTCTACGATCGTCTCCATGGGAGAATAGCAGCCTGCATTGCTGCGAAAGGTGGATATACACTGTACTAGTGCCGACATTGTGCATGCTCTGTTGCCTGTGTCTATGTGCCTGTGGTTCTGTCAGTGTGATCATGTGATGTATCCGACCCCAGGAATGTGTCAATAAAGTTTCCCCTTCCTGGGACAATGAATTCACGGTGTTCTTATTTCAATTTCCAGGAGTGTAGATTCCTCAATACTACCACTTAACACTTTTTAAGGAGTCCTGCGAGGGAGAGTTTGCATCTAACCTCAAGAACCTGCCACTTCAGATTTTTCTGCATTTCTATAATGCTCTATCATGGATCATATATGCGACCTTGGTCTTGACATTTTCTGTATACTTCCGCCGCGCGGTTAGAGGCGCCATGTCACTGATTGCGCGGCCCTCCCGCCGGAGGTTCGAGTCATCCTTCGGGCATGGGTGTGTGTGTGTGTTGTTCTTAGCACACGTTAATTTAAGTTAGTTTAAGTAGCGTGTAAGTCTAGGGACCGATTACCTCAGCAGTTCGGTCCCTTAGGAATTGACATACATTTGAACATTTTGTACACTTCCGGGGTCTGCCAATAGTGTTATTTGGTATTTACATCTACATCCACACTCCGCAAGCCACCTGAGGATGTGTGGCGCAGGGTACCTTGAGTACCTCTATCGGTTCTCCCTTCTATTCCAGTCTCGTATTGTTTGTGGAAAGAAAGATTGTCGGTATGCCTCTGTGTGGGCTCTAATCTCTCTGATCTTATCCTCATGCTCGCTTCGCGAGATATACGTAGCACGGAGCAATATACTGCTTGACTCCTCAGTGAAGGTATGTTCTCGAAACTTCAACAAAAGGCCGTACCGAGCTACTGAGCGTCTCTCTTGCAGAGTCTTCCACTGGAGTTTATCTATCATCTCCGTAACGCTTTCGCGATTACTAAATGATCCTGTAACGAAGCGCGCTGCTCTCCGTTGGATATTCTCTATCGCTTCTATAAACCCTATCTGGTACGGATCCCACACCGGTGAGCAGTATTCAAGCAGTGGGCGAACAAGTGTACTGTAAGTATCGATGCTACACACTTGCAACGAGAATTCCACTGTTAAATGCAGATGAGAGAGCAGATAGGTGGAAAGAATACATTGAAAGCCTCTACGAGGGTGAAGATTTGTCTGATGTGATAGAAGAAGAAACAGGAGTCGATTTAGAAGAGATAGGGGATCCAGTATTAGAATCGGAATTTAAAAGAGCTTTGGAGGACTTACGGTCAAATAAGGCAGAAGGGATAGATAACATTCCATCAGAATTTCTAAAATCATTGGGGGAAGTGGCAACAAAACGACTATTCACGTTGGTGTGTAGAATATATGAGTCTGGCGATATACCATCTGACTTTCGGAAAAGCATCATCCACACAATTCCGAAGACGGTAAGAGCTGACAAGTGCGAGAATTATCGCACAATCAGCTTAACAGCTCATGCATCGAAGCTGCTTACAAGAATAATATACAGAAGAATGGAAAAGAAAATTGAGAATGCGCTAGGTGACGATCAGTTTGGCTTTAGGAAAAGTAAAGGGACGAGAGAGGCAATTCTGACGTTACGGCTAATAATGGAAGCAAGGCTAAAGAAAAATCAAGACACTTTCATAGGATTTGTCGACCTGGAAAAAGCGTTCGACAATATAAAATGGTGCAAGCTGTTCGAGATTCTGAAAAAAGTAGGGGTAAGCTATAGGGAGAGACGGGTCATATACAATATGTACAACAACCAAGAGGGAATAATAAGAGTGGACGATCAAGAACTAAGTGCTCTTATTAAGAAGGGTGTAAGACAAGGCTATAGCCTTTCGCCCCTACTCTTCAATCTGTACATCGAGGAAGAAATGATGGAAATAAAAGAAAGGTTCAGGAGTGGAATTAAAATACAAGGTGAAAGGATATCAATGATACGATTCGCTGATGACATTGCTATCCTGAGTGAAAGTGAAGAAGAATTAAATGATCTGCTGAACGGAATGAACAGTCTAATGAGTACACAGTATGGTTTGAGAGTAAATCGGAGAAAGACGAAGGTAATGAGAAGTAGTCGAAATGAGAACAGCGAGAAACTTAACATCAGGATTGATGGTCACGAAGTCAATGAAGTTAAGGAATTCTGCTACCTATGCAGTAAAATAACCAATGACGGACGGAGCAAGGAGGACATCAAAAGCAGACTCGCTATGGCAAAAAATGCATTTCTGGCCAAGAGAAGTCTACTAATATCAAATACCGGCCTTAATTTGAGGAAGAAATTTCTGAGGATGTACGTCTGGAGTACAGCATTGTATGGTAGTGAAACATGGACTGTGGGAAAACCGGAACAGAAGAGAATCGAAGCATTTGAGATGTGGTGCTACAGACGAATGTTGAAAATTAGGTGGACTGATAAGGTAAGGAATGAGGAGGTTCTACGCAGAATCGGAGAGGAAAGGAATATGTGGAAAACACTGATAAGGAGACGGGACAGGATGATAGGACATCTGCTAAGACATGAGGGAATGACTTCCATGGTATTAGAGGGAGCGGTAGAGGGCAAAAACTGTAGAGGGAGACAGAGATTGGAATACGTCAAGCAAATAATTGAGGATGTAGGTTGCAAGTGCTACTCTGAGATGAAGTGGTTAGCACAGGAAAGGACTTCGTGGCGGGCCGCATCAAACCAGTCAGTAGACTGACGACCAAAAAACAAAACAACACTTGATCAATGTTCTAGGATGAGTCATGTGACTGTAAGCTATCACTTTGTAGACTGACAGCTTGTTCCCGGTATATGCAGACACTAATGTTATGATACACTCATGCTCTTAAATTAAGGATAATTGCAGAATGTGGTGCCAGACAACGTGGTACTACACGAAACTAGCGCTGATAGCATAGGCAGATAGGGAACATAGACGACACAGACACACTGTAAGTCCACGGTATCGGTGATAAGTTGAGAAAACCGTCCTGAAACACATGTGCTACAAAACGCAACTGTTTCCTGTGCACGTACTCCGACGTGAATATGGGATATGATCACCATGTACACGTCCACAGGCCGCACAACGGGTTGGGATACTCTGGATCAGGTGGTCGAGCAGCTGCTGGGGTATAGCCTCCCATTCTTGCACCAGTGCCTGTCGGAGTTCCTGAAATGTCCTAGGGGTTTGAAGACGTGCAGCGATGCGTCGACCGAGAGCATCCCAGACGTGTTCCATGGGGTTTAGGTCTGGAGAACAGGCAGGCCACTCCATTCGCCTGATAACTTCTGTTTCAAGGTACTCCTCCATGATGGCAGCTCGGTGGGGCCGTGCGTTATCATCCATCAGGAGGAACGTGGGTCAACTGCACCCCTGAAAAGGCGAACATACTGGTGCAAAATGACGTCCCGATACACCTGACCTGTTACAGTTCCTCTGTCAAAGACATGCAGGGGTGTACGTGCACCAATCATAATCCCACCCCACACCATCAAACCACGACCTCTATATAGGTCCCTTTCAAGGACATTAAGCGGTTGGTATCTGGTTCCTGGTTCACGCCAGATGAAAACCCGGCGAGTATCACTATTCTATACCTGGACTCGTCGGTGAACATAACCTGGGACTACTGTTCCAATGACCATGTACTGTGTTCTTGACACCAGGCTTTACGGGCTCTCCTGTGACGAGTGGTCAGTGGAATGCACCTTTCAGGTTTCCGAGCGAATAAACCATGTCTGTTCAGTCGTCTGTAGACTGTGTGTCTGGAGACAACTGTTCCAGTGGCTGCAGTAAGGTCTCGAGCAAGGCTATCTGCAGTACTCCGTGGTCGTCTGCGGGCACTGAAGGTGAGATATCGGTCTTTTCGTCGTGTTGTGCACTGTGGACATCCCGTACTGTAGCGCCTGGACACGTTTCCTGTCTGCTGGAATCGTTGCCATAATCCTGAGATCACACTTTGTGGCACACGGAGGGCCCGTGCTATGACCTGCTGTGTTTGACCAGCCTCCAGTCACCCTAGTATTCTAACCCTCATAACGTCATCAGTATGTGTTCTCTGAGCCATTTTCAACACCCAGTCACCATTAGCACGTCTGAAAAGTCTGCACACTTACTCGCTGCACCGTACTCTGACCTGCACCAACACACCTCTGAGTATGTGGACTGCTGCCAGCGCCACCGTGCGACGACCGCAGGTCATATGCACCGTATGGTCATACCCCGAGGTGATTTAAACCCTCAAGCTGCCCACCAGAGCGTTGTTTCAGCATGTATCAGCATTATCATTAATTTATGAGCATGATTGTGGTTACAAGTGGCGGTTTTAAACAGATACCTGTTTCAGCCGATTTTTAATGCAAAGCTGTCAGTGACCAGAGGCACGTTGGTTATGTCACTTGATGATGGATAATGTTAGATACAGTACTTTGTGGGAATTAGTTCCATTGTTTCATCTAATTTACAGTTTTTATGTCGTTGAAATATCAGGAAGAAAATCTATAAACGGCAGAAGTAGTATGTAAAGTAGATGGTCTACAAATCGTTGTTCGTCAGAAATAACATTAGAATTTCTAATTAATCCTCATATTTTAAATTAATCTCGAAAATACTGGGAAATAGGTTGCGAGGTTCGTAATTGTCTGAAAAAGTGCTCTCGGTAATTTTTGAGCTGTTGTAAGAACTTGTGACAGTATCTTCAGTGTATACTGTCTACATTAAAAGGGTGCATTCATACCCACTCTACTTTCTCGTTGTCAGTAACCACCTTTTTAGCGTGAACCAATCACTGTTAATCTTGTAGGATGATGCATAGCATAATTTTTGCTACATACGCTGCAGATAATCCACTTAAACAAGGCTGTGGACAGTCGCAGAGTAATGGTTCTTGCCGAGATACGAGGCATCTGTGCGATCAGGAAGTAGTGATGTGCCGGCAGCCAGCCTGCTGCCTGAGTATAACAAGCCTTTTGGCGAGCAGCGAGATGCATGGCCATGACTCGTGGATTCTGCAAGGAGACAACTGGTGTTTTTTTTTCATTTTCTTTTTTTTTACATATTACACATAACTACTATCAAAGAATGACTTCCCTGCCAAGTTAGTGTCGATGAATGGTACAATCAACTGGTTTTGTAAACTATGCAACAAATAATAAAAGAACGACTTGATCGAGTATATAAAGTTTAGGGATTGTACACTACAAGGCTGTGCCAGAGTGTGGCCAACAGAAAAATTATTGTAGGTGCATCTTTGTCCTCCCTTTAGTCTTTACAAAGTACGATAGTGCACGTGGTGTAACGCGACAGGAAGAGGAGCCTGTAACTACTGGAGACAGAGCCACACGTTATTCGAAAGTATTAGCACAACACATGTTGTTGTTGTGGTCTTCAGTAGAGACTGCTTTGATGCAGCTCTCCATGCTACTCTATCCTGTGCAAGGTTCTTCATCTCCCAGTACCTACTGCAGCCTACATCCTTCTGAATCTGTTTATTGTATTCATCTCTTGGTCTCCCTCTACGATTTTTACCCTCCACGCTGCCCTCCAGTACTAAATTGGTGATCCGTTGATGCCTCAAAATATGCCCCACCAACCGATCCCTTCTTCTAGTCACGTTGTGCCACAAATTTCTCTTCTCTCTAGTTCTGTTCAGTACCTCCTCATTAGTTATGTGATCTACCCATCTAATCTTCAGCAATCTTCTGTAGCACCACATTTCGAAAGCTTCTATTCTCTTCTTGTCCAAACTATTTATCGTCCATGTTTCACTTCCATACATGGCTACACTCCATACAAATACTTTCAGAAACGACTTCCTGACTCTTAAATCTGTGCTTGATGTTAACAAATTTCTCTTCTTCAGAAAAGCTTTCCTTGCCATTGCCAGTCTACGTTTTATATCCTCTCAACTTCGACCATCATCAGTTATTTTGCTCCCCAAATAGCAAAACTCCTTTACTACGTCAAGTGTCTCATTTCCTAATCTAATTCTCGCAGCATCACCCGATTTAATTCGACTACATTCCATTATAGTCGTTTTGCTGTTGTTGATGTTCATCTTATATCCTCCTTTCCAGGTCCTTTACTGTCTCTGACAGAATTACAATGTCATCGGTGAACCTCAAAGTTTTTATTTCTTCTCCATGGATTGTAATTCCTACTCCGAGTTTTTCTTTTGTTTCCTTTACTGCTTGCTCAGTATACAGATTGAATAACATCGGGGACAGGCTACAACCCTGTCTCACTCCCTTCCCAATCACTGCTTCCCTTTCGTGCCCCTCGACTCTTATAACTGCCATCTGCTTTCTGTACAAATCGTAAATAGCCTTTTGCTCCGTGTATTTTACCCCTGCCACCTTCAGAATTTGAAAGAGAGTATTCCAGTCAACATTGTCAACAGCTTTCTCTAAGTCTACAAATGCTAGAAACGTAGGTTTGACTTTCCTTACTCTATTTTCTAAGATAGGTCGTAGGATCAGTATTACCTCTCGTGTTCCAACATTTTTACGGAATCCAAACTGATGTTCTCCGATGTCGGCTACATACATACCATATTACGCCACTTAAATCCACCTGATGATGGATGTTTAAACCTACGAAACGTGAAAATAGATAAATACTGACTGGTAACAGTAAACTTTTTGTGTCAGTCCGAAAGAGCTGAATGTACATAGCTACAATTTTCGAAGCAATGCATATCGAAGCGAACTTCATTTTCAGTCATGGTGTGGTTGGAAAACATCACTTCAAGATGGTGCCAATGATGAAAGAAGTATTGCAGTGTTAAATGTTGCTAGGTATTCTTACTCTGAGTTTTAATGTTTTCCTCATTCAGACTATTGTTAAATTTAAAATAACCAATGGCCCTATTTCCAATAGCAAATTTCTAAATTGGATCAATGCTGGTTCAAAAGAAAATATTTTTTTGAGATTTTACATTTTCAAATGAATTATTTATACGCATATTTGAATTCGCAGGGATTAGGCACCATGATCACGTATTATTTTCTAATTTGTCGTATTACGAATTTTCTTAGGTCATCTACTAAATGCGTCCTACTCTGACTTCATATGTTTGGCCGGCCGGAGTGACCGAGCGGTTCTAGGCACTACAGTCTGGAACCGCGCGACCGCTACGGTCGCAGGTTCGAATTCTGCCTCGGGCATGGATGTGTGTGATGTCCTTAGGTTAGTTAGGTTTAAGTAGTTCTAAGTTCTAGGGGACTGATGACCTCAGAAGTTAAGTCCCATAGTGCTCAGAGCCATTTGAACCATTTTGAACTTCATGTGTTTCTTGAGGAAGGAGTTGAAAGTAACGGTGTAATTACGTAAACTTCATGTTAAGATTTTTCCACATCAGACAATCTTTACTTGTGCGACACTTCAGATCAACAGAAAAACATTACAGTACTGTGCGGTCGATACGAAGAGTACATCAGTGGTGCGAATCGATTACTGGAAAATAAAATCCGGGAGAGGTCCGGTGTTCCGCGCTCGGTCCAGAAAGCACAGCACAGGCGAAGTCGGCAAACACAAATAAAAGCGTACGGCGCGGCTGCCCCGCGCCCGTGTCCTACGCCGGGTGGTGGCAACCGGAAGTGACGCAGGCCTGGGAACGGCTTGTTGCTCCCCGCCCGGCAGAGGCCACGCCCAAAGGGCAGCCGCGCCGTCTCCTCCTATTTGCGTCCGCCGACGTCTCCCCTGCCGCGTTTTTTGAAACGAGTGGGCACTCCGGGTCTGTCCCGGATTTCATTTTCCAGTAATCCCTCCCAGCCGAGCTCTCGCAGAATCATCTTTGTGGTGGTTCATTACGTCACTCTGTCGATGTTTCTTGTATCATCTGAAACAGAAGAAAAGAGAGAGTTTTACCCAGCATTATAACAGATTACAAACAGTCCATAAAAATTGCCAAAAGCCTTTACAATAATCTGAAATATTTATAAAAAGATGACGATATCGTTTACTGTCTAGTAAAATCTGAAGATCAAAAAGAATTACAAAATGATGTGCAAAAAGTGGTAGTTCACTCTAACCAATAAAAGGTGTAAGTTTCTCTACGCTAGTGCGAAACAGATTCTGTTTAAATCGGCTTCCACAAAAAATCAAGAAATACACTACTGGCCATTAAAATTGCTACACCACGAAGATGACGTGCTCCAGACGCGAAATTTAACAGACAGGAAGAAAATGCTGTGATATGCAAATGATTAGCTTTTTAGAACATTCACACAAGGTTGGCGCCGATGGCGACACCTATAACGCTCTGACATGAGGAAAGTCTCCAACCGATTTCTCATACACAAACGGCAGTTGACCGGCGTTGCCTGGTGAAATGTTGTTGTGATGCCTCGTGTAAGGAGGAGATACGCGTACCATCACGTTTCCGATTTTGATAAAGGTCGGACTGTAGCCTATCGCGATTGCGGTTTATCGTATCACGACATTGCTGCTCTCGTCGGCCGAGATCCAATGACTGTTAGCAGAATATGGAATCGGTGGGTTCAGGAGGGTAATACCGAACGCCGTGCTGGATCCCAACGGCCTCGTATCACTAGCAGTCGAGATGATAGACATATTATCCGCATGGCTGTAACGGATCGTGCAGCCACGTCTCGATCCCTGAGTCAACAATTGGGGACGTTTGCAAGACAACAACCATCTGCACGAACAGTTCGACGACGTTTGCAGCAGCATGGACTGTCAGCTTGGAGACCACGGCTGCGGTTACCCTTGACGCTGCACCAGAGACAGGAGCGCCTGTGATGGCGTACTCAACGACGAATCTGGGTGCACGAATGGCAAAACGACATTTTTTCGGATGAATCCAGTTTGTGTTTACAGCATCATGATGGTCGCATCCGTGTGTGGCGACATCGCGGTGAACGCACATTGCAAGCGTGTAATCGTCATCGCCATACTGGCGTATCACCCGGCGTGTTGGTATGGGGTGCCATTGGTTATACGTCTCGGTCACCTCTTGTTCGCACTGATGGCACTTTGAACAGTGGACGTTACATTTCAGATGTGTTTCGACCCGTGGCTCTACCCTTCATTCGATCCCTGTGAAACCCTACATTTCAGCAGGATAATGCACGACCGCATGTTGCAGGACCTGTACGGGCCTTTCTGGATACAGAAAATGTTCGACTGCTGCCCTGGCCAGCGCATTCTACAGATCTCTCACCATCTGAAAACGTCTGGTCAATAGTGGCCGGGCAACTGGTTCGTCAGAATACGCCAGTCACTACTCTTGATGAACTGTGATATTGTGTTGAAGCTGCATGGGCAGCTGTACCTGTAAACGCCATCCAAGCTCTCTTTGACTCCATGCCCCGGCGTATCAAGGCCGTTATTACGGCCATAGGTGGTTGTTCTGGGTACTGATTTCTCAGGATCTATGCACCCAAATTGCGTGAAAATGTAATTACATGTCAGTTCTAGTATAATATATTTGTCCAATGAATACCCGTTTATCATCTGCATTTCTCCTTGGTGTAGCAATTTTAATGGCCAGTAGTGTATAAAGGTTGTCAAATCCAGCTAAGAACGTAAGAATTACAGTTAAGTACAATTTTATTTGAAATCACGACATAGAAAATGCTCTGGGGAAGGGGAAATAAGCAGTGTGTTTTACTGACGGAAGACACACTGTCCATACACTTTAACGTGACCATTTGTCAAAGGTCCGACTAACCACCTTTTGCAGCGTCACTGCGAAACGTTGAGAAAGAGAGTCAGTGAGGTTCTGGAAGGCACCGTCAGGGATGTCCAGCCGTGCCCCGATCCAGGTGGCCCCACAGACTCTCGACTGGATTTAAGCCCGGGGAGAGTGGTGGCCAGTGAAGTACAGTAAACTCATTCCCGTGCTCTTCAGACTACGTATGTAGGCTGTTAGCTGTGTGACATGTTGCATTGTCGTGCTGGTAGATGCCATCATGCTGAGGAAAAGGAGTGGACATCGTCTTGATCCATTGTGCTTTCCAAAATCATGAAACCACCCAGGTGCAAGGAGTATATAGAGGGTCTATACAAGGGAGATGTACTTGAGGACAATATTGTGGAAATGGAAGAGGATGTAGATGAAGATGAAATGGGAGATACGATACTGCGCGAAGAGTTTGACAGAGCACTGAAAGACCTGAGTCGAAACAAGGCCCTGGGAGTAGACAACATTCCATTAGAACTACTGACGGCCTTGGGAGAGCCAGTCATGACAAAACTCTACCATCTGGTGAGCGAGATGTGTGAGACAGGCGAAATACCCTCAGATTTCCAGAAGAATATAATAATTCCAATACCAAAGAAAGCAGGTGTTGACAGATGTGAAAATTACCGAACTATCAGTTTAATAAGTCACAGCTGCAATATACTAACGCGAATTCTTTACAGACGAATGGAAAAACTGATAGAAGCCGACCTCGAGGAAGATCAGTTTGGATTCCGTAGAAATGTTGGAACACGTGAGGCAATACTGACCCTACGACTTATCTTAGCAGAAAGATTAAGGAAACGCAAACCTACGTTTCTAGCATTTGTAGACTTAGAGAAAGATTTGACAATGTTGACTGGAATACTCTCTTTCAAATTCTGAAGGTGGCTGAGGTAAAATACAGGGATCGATTGGCTATTTACAATTTGTACAGAAAGCAGATGGGAGTTATAAGAGTCGAGGGGTATGAAAGGGAAGCAATTGTTGGGAAGGAAGTGAGACAGGGTTGTAGACTATCCCAGATGCTATTCAATCTGTATATTGAGCAAGCAGTAAAGGAAACAAAAGGAAAGTTCGGAGTAGGTATTAAAATCCACGGAGAAGAAATAAAAACTTTGAGGTTCGCTGATGACATTGTAATTCTATCAGAGACAGCAAAGGACTTGGAAGAGCAGTTGAACGGAATGGACAGTGTCTTGAGAGGAGGATATAAGATGAACATCAACAAAAGCAAAACGAGGATAATGGAACGTAGTCGAATTAAGTCGGGTGATGCTGAGGGAATTAGATTAGGAAATGAGACACTTAAAGTAGTAAAGGTGTTTTGCTATTTGGGGAGCAAAATAACTGATGATGGTCGAAGTAGAGAGGATATCAAATGTAGACTGGCAATGGCAAGGAAAGCGTTTCAGAAGAAGAGAAATTTGTTAACATTGAGTATAGAATTAAGTGTCAGAAAGTCGTTTCTGAAAGTATTTGTATGGCATGTAGCCATGTATGGAAGTGAAACGTGGACGATAAATAGTTTGGACAAGAAGAGAATAGAAGGTTTCGAAATGTGGTGCTACAGAAGAATGCTGAAGATTAGATGGGTAGATCACGTAACTAATGATGAAGTATTGAATAGAATTGGGGAGAAGAGGAATATGTGGCACAACTTGACAAAAAGAAGGGATCGGTTAGTAGGACATGTTCTGAGGCATCAAGGGATCACAAATTTAGCATTGGAAGGTAGCGTTGAGGGTAACAATCATAAGGGGGACCAAGTGATGAATACACTAAGCTGATTCAGAAGGATGTACTGGGAGATGAAGAAGCTTGCACAGGATAGAGTAGCGTGGAGAGCTGCATCAAACCAGTCTCAGGACTGCAGACCACAACAACAACAACACCCAGGGCATGCCAAGAAAACATATCCCAGACGATAACGCTCCCTTCTCCAGCCTGGATCCTTCCGACGATTGTTGCAGGGTGCTTGTTTTCAGACGTTTCACGCCGTACACACCAATGGTAATCTGCCGTCTGATAAGGACACCTGTCGCCACTCAGTGGACCGCCGGTTCCGGTACTGGCGCGCAAATTTCAGGCTTCATTGCCAATGAACAGCAATTACACTACTGGCCATTAAAATTGCCCCACCGAGAAGAAATGCAGATGATAAACGGGTGTTCATTGGACAAATATACTATACTAGAACTGACGTGTGATTACGTTTTCACGCATTGTGGGTGCATAGATCCTGAGAAATCATTA
Source organism: Schistocerca nitens (assembly GCF_023898315.1). NCBI lineage: Eukaryota > Metazoa > Arthropoda > Insecta > Orthoptera > Acrididae > Schistocerca > Schistocerca nitens. Next base: position 93,823,141 of record NC_064622.1, read on the forward strand.
CCCAGAATAACCACCTATGGCCGTAATAACGGCCTTGATACGCCTGCGCATTGAGTCAAACAGAGCTTGGATGGCGTGTACAGGTACAGCTGCCCATGCAGCTTCAACACAGTTCATCAGGAGTAGTGACTGGCGTATTGTGACGAGCCAGTTGCTCGGCAACCATTGACCAGACGTTTTGAATTGGTGAGATATCTGGAGAATGTGCTGGTCAGGGCAGCAGTCGAACATTTACTGTAGCGAGAAAGGCCCGTACAGGACCTGCAGCATGCCATTGTGCATTATCCTGCTGCAATGTAGGGTTTCGCAGGGATCGAATGAAGGGTAGAGCCACGGGTCGTAACACATCTGAAATGTAACATCCACTGTTCAAAGTGCCGTCAATGCGAACAAGAGGTGACCGAGACGTCTAACCAATTGTACCCCATACCATCACGCTGGGTGATACGCCAGTATGGCGACGACGAATACACGCTTCCAATGTGCGTTCACCGCGATGTCGCCAAAAACGGATGCGACCACGATGATGCTGTAAACAGAACCTGGATTCATCCGAAAAAACGACCTTTTGCCATTCGTCACCCAGGTTCGTCGTTGAGTATACCATCGCAGGCGTTCCTGTCTGTGATGCAGCGTCAAGAGTAAACGCACCCATGGTCTCCGAGCTGATAGTCCATGCTGCTGCAAACGTCGTCGAACTGTTCGTGCGGATGGTTGTTGTCTTGACTCAGGGATCGAGACGTGGCTGCACGATCCGTTACAGCCATGCGGATAAGATGCCTGTCATCTCGACTGCTAGTGATACGAGGCTGTTCGGATCCAGAACGGAGTTCCGTATTGCCCTCCTGAACCCACCGATTCCATATTCTGCTAACAGTCATTGTATCTGGACCAACGCGAGCAGCAGTGTCGCGATACGATAAATCGTAATCGCGATAGGCTACGATCCGTCCTTTATCAAAGTCGGAAACGTGATGGTACGACTTTATTCTCCTTACACGAGGCATCACAACAACGTCTTACCAGGCAACGCCGGTCAACTGCTTTTTGTGTATGAGTAATCGGTTGGAAACTTTTCTCATGTCAGCACGTTGTAGGTGTCGCCACCGGCGCCAACCATGTGTGAATGCTCTGAAAAGCTAATCATTTGCATATCACGGCATCTTCTTCCTGTAGGCTAAATTTCGCGTCTGTAGCACGTCGTCTTCTTGGTGTAGCACTTATAATGGCCAGTAGTGTATCATGGGCGCGTGAACCAGGCGCCTGTTGCGAAGGCCCGTACGCAGCAACGTTTGCTCAACGCTCGTTGAGAGACATTCTTAGTAGCCCAGTTGGAAGGTTCAAAATGGCTCTGAGCACTATGGGACTCAACTGCTGTGGTCATAAGTCCCCTAGAACTTAGAACTACGTAAACCTAACTAACCTAAGGACAGCACACAACACCCAGCCATCACGAGGCAGAGAAAATTCCTGACCCCGCCGGGAATCGAACCCGGGAACCCGGGCGTGGGAAGCGAGAACGCTACCGCACGACCACGAGATGCGGGCCCAGTTGGAAGGGTCAGTTGCTTAACAGTTATATGCCTGTACGCATATCCGCAGCCGCCATTCACCCCTGTCATCTATGGCCTGTGATGCATTACCGTTGCTTCTGAGTCGCTTTTGGATAGCGCTATTTTGCTATACACGATATACTTTAACCGCAGTGGCACGCGAACAATTTACATAATTAGCCGTTTCGGAGACGATTTCACCATTGGTCCTTCTGGACGTCAGATAAATCTCTGTTTCCGCAATACGACCATGACTGCGCTGTTTTCCGGATTCTCCAGCCATTCTTTATATACCGTCCATAGCCAGTGCTGGCACCTGCCGTCTGTGCCGTCTGCTAACAGTCATTGGATCTTGACCAACGCGAGCAGCAATGTCGCGATACGATAAACCACAACCGCGATAGGCTACAATAGGCGATACTTTACGTCGAACATAGACGATGGTCGCATTAATGTGGTTGGATCCTGTAGAATGTATAACAAACATATTAAAGAAACTACACTTGTCTGTCCTCTTCTGGTGTACTGCTATTGAGGATTGACAGAGGACGTCAAAAAAGTTCAAAGAATGGTAGATCATTAAACGGGATAGAGATTGCCAAGGATACAATACGAAGTTGAGGTGGTAATCACTGAAAGAAAGATTTTTTTTTTGCAGCAATATCTTTTTTACGCAATTAAATTCATCAACTCTTCCTGAAAATGATAAAATACGAAGATTGTTCTGAAAGTAAGGAACGATCGGTCGTGAAATAGAAACCACAGTGAAAATCGAAACTGTTTTCTTTGTACACTTAGCTACACCTTCCAGGTACTTCTCTACGCAGTCGCCGCTCCGACTTAGACACTTGTCTGAGCGCAACACCAAATTACCAACACCATCGTCATAGAAGGCAGCCGCCTGTGCTCTCCGATAATTCTCTACGCTGGTCTATAGCGCGTAGCCTGTGCCCAAGTGTTGTCTTCGTATCCAGCGTTTCATGTAAAGAGAGATGATACTCAGGACGAGCCAATTAGGGCTGGGTTGTGGGTGATCGAACACTTCCCATCGAAAAGGCTGCAGGAGCGTCTTCACTGCGCCTGCAGAGTGCGGCTGAGAATTGCCATGAAGAAGGAAGTGCGTGGCAGTTGTGTTAGGTGGGCTGCATTCATTAAGGCGAAGCCTCTCAGCGGGCCCTCCTACTTGGCGGGAGACATCGTTGCTCTAGGCACCTTTACTCGCTCACAGTGCGGTCACAACTGAAAAGAGCGTCTTGATGCGATCGACGGACATAATAGAGACACTGCCCAAAATATCTGTGAAAAGTCTCGTCGGATTTTCACAGTTGTTTCCCTTTAGCGACTGATAGTTCCTCACTTTCCAAATGGCCCTCGTATGTAGTAGATAGCCACTTACATGGGCAGAAATGACCATCCTAATGAAATAAAAGACTTCAGAGCTCTAACAGAAAGGTGTTCATTTTTCCCATATGATATTCGAGAGTGGAATAGTAGAGAAGATGTTTGGAAGTGTTCGCAAGTTCAGCCAAGCACGAATGTGTGAACTGGAGAGCTATCTTGTTGGTGTAGATGTAGATATCACTTTCCCCAAAACAACGCTACTAGTAACCAATCCTTCCAGAAGCACTCTACGTAGTTGCGACATCATTAACCACGAATGTCACTCACATCGAAAAAATGGTACAACAGATACTGTGGAAAGTATTTCAATCAAATGTTCAAGACGGTATTTGAAGACTCAAAATTTCATAATAATTGTTTACCCTGACAGAATGATTTACTTTCATTGCAGGGAAAAGAAAGCTGAAGTTTTATGGACATTTAGCATGAATGGGCTACTGACTGTTAATCAAGAATGTCTCCAACGTCATAAACGAAATCCAAGAAACTGAAGTACATCGGCTAGTCGACTCCCAAAGAGGGTCAACAGGAAGTCACCTTTAGCCCACTGGCAACAACATGGATGAAATACAGACAGAAGGTCAGATGTCACAAGTTCGTGTCCAAACAACTAACAGAAAGAAGGCTATAACCAAAGAATACATGGACATTAGGACTTCGACAGACACTTAGTGACAAGAAGAGGAAATTGCAGAAAGAAGAACAAGAAGACTCACGCTTCATCGGATTTTCACTGTCGTTTCCATTTCGCACCAGAAAAGCCGTCGTATCTATGTGTATTCATCTTAAACGTTTCTGTACTATCGTATTTTTCCTGCTGATGAGGTCATAGGTCAAATTAAGTCCCAATATCAAAACACTTTAAGCAATGTAACAAAAAAAAAAAGGCTTGTGGTGGTCTCTGAAAAACCTGTTTATAAATTTTAGCGAGGTCACTCAGTCGAGTAGCAACCAACATGGTTATAAATTGACGTAGTTGGCTTACGGAATTCCTCTCTGTAGGAATCTAAACCGTTGTTTGAAGGGGCTTAAAATGAGCATAAACATGAAATTAGGTTTTTACTTTGGTAGAAATGCTGTGGTACGCTGCACCACATGTTTCTTTCAATATCTTTATCATGAAAAAATAAATAAAAATGTACATAATGCACAGCACTGCAACGGAATACTTGTGGCTAGCAAAGATACACAGATCCGAAGAGTATACTAAGTTTCGAAAGCAACACCTTTAAGACAAGCAATCCGAAAGTCACTCATGAAAATAAAAAGGTATCAACAATCGAATATCCTTTTAGGACATATTTTTTATCCTTCTTTGTATGTTATTATCTACAAACTATCATCAGCCGATAGACAGAGGCAAAGATTTGACAAAAGAAGTAATCCTACTAACGGAAGTGAGAGGAATGTAAGGAGATACCTAGCAAGAAAGAGATGCCTGGAAAAGTGGAAGCGAAAATACGGCTCGAAAAATTAATCTAGTCCAGAAGATTCATTAACAAGCTTATCTAATTGGTTTCGTCTACGTTTTTGATGATGATAATGATGTTTATTTGAGCACATGGCAGCCAGGGTTGTAAGACTAGCAATGAAATTTTTTGGAAACGAGAGTGATTAAGTCGTAAAACAACAAAAATTGAAATGTAACAGTACCCCAAAAACAACTATCAATCACACACACACACACACACACACACACACACAGCTACACACAAACACGCACACACACGCACATTCCACACAAAAATACTAGAATCATGTTTATAATGAGTTCTGAAAGAGAAATTCATTGGAACGATCTAATATTGTGCTATAGGTAAGTGTAGTTGGCTGATGTTTGAATTAAAATTGGAGGCTCCAGCTGTTCTGCAACACACCAAAACCTCCAGCCTAAAAGCTTAGGCTGGAGTTCAGATACTACATAAATTTTAAATTTTTTACCACATTCGTCATCAATATAAAATAGAGGGCAGATTCCACCTTACATTTGCTTCTGCCCTCTCATCAAAAAGTAAGATGCAGCGGTTAAAGTGTAGTGTTCAGTTATTTTTGCACCACAGGCATCATAGATTAGAGGGGTCCTTCCACTGGAATGTGAGAACGTGTAATCCATGGTAAGAAAGTTCGCTTCACTGAGCATAGTGTACTGTCATTCGCGGTGTAACGTGGCAATGTCACTTTGATTTTTGTGAGTTACTCCCTCCAATCACAATTTTTAAAGAAGATTTATCATTACGCACTACCGCATTCCACAATGTGGTATGTAAGAGTTTGAATGTTGCTTGGAGATTTTATGGCTTATCAGCTGTGTGCTTGCTGTTTGCTGTTACGCTTTCGAGAAATCTGCAACAATATTGTGAAGGCGCTAGGTAAGTGGATATTTTGATTAAGACCAGAGAATCGTTTTACTTCTGTTGGCGCATTTAATATGAAGACAAGCTGTACTCAGATCAGTTACAGCTGCCGTTAGCAGAGCCTGTTCTGTTGATGGTGCGAATGGAGCGGTCTACTGCCTGTCGAATCTCTGGCATAGTTCTGAAGCGAATCCCACGAAGTGGTTCCTTCATCTTCGGAATCAAATCAAAGTTACAAGGACGTAAGTCCGGGGAGTATGGTGGATGGTACAGTACTTCCCAGTCCAATCGACCGAACAGAGCAGCCACAGCTTGCGGTGTGTGCGCCCGCGCACTATAGTGCAAAAGGATGGGTGGGTTGCGCAGAAAGGGTCGCCGATTCTTTCGCAAAGCTGGTCGCAGGTAGTAATTGTGCACTGACGGTCTGCCGTGGAGGAACGTAATGAGTTAGAATAACACCGTCACAGTCGTACACGAGAATCACCATAACTTTCACGATCCTGGGGCTCTGACGCTCTTTTCGACTTTCGCGGCGACGCATAATGGCGTCATTCGTTGGATTGGAGTTTCAGTTTTGGCTCGTATGATGTGGCCCACGTCTCATCCAGTAGTACGATAACGCGTAAGACAGCCTCTCCTTCGCGCTCAAAGCGCTCCAAGTGCGTCTGAGCAGCGTCGCTGCATTTCCGTCAAGTCATGCGGAACCCAACATGATGCAATTTTTTGCATGCCCAGGCGTTCCTTCAGGATACGAAGCGCAGTCGTATGGGTTAATCCGGTTTCGTGTGCGAGCTCACGAATCGTATGGCGTCGGTCACTGTCCACTAACGCGGCAACAGCATGCACTTCTTCTTCAGAGACGCTAGGACGACCTGCCCGATGCATGTCTGCCACAGTTTGCCGACCTTCGTTGAAGGCTTTTACCCAACGTGCCACTGTCCTGTACGGCAATCACGATTCCCTGCACGCCTCTTTGAAGACATTGATGGCACTGTCTTGATCCAATTCCGTTGTTCCTGTATCGAAAACATAGTGTCACCGTTAAGTTAGACAGCTCGCTCACAAGTGACTGTGTTTCCCTCGATTGTGCGCACGTCGGTGACTTGGGACGGGAGAGTCCATTTGCTCGGAGGTAAGGTAGGTATGTCAACAACGTGTGCTATCAGCGACAATAGTAGATTCCATTGCATTATGTCTCCACAGCAGTGTTGCCACTATTTAAGTTCCAACCTACGTAATTCACTATATCATGGACAAATTAGTAAAGGATCAATACTTTCTACGCTACCAAAACTGAGTCGCTCTGGCCATAGGTTGTTCTCGTACGGTCCCAAAATTTAGTATGTCTCAGAAGGATTCGACTATTTTTCTGACTGAACAGAATAAGGACAACCCTCCTCGGTACCTATTACAATAACGATAGTAAACAAGTCTACAGAATTCTAGTATGTATGGGCTCGATGAGTAGTCTAGTTCCTTACGAGTAAAATCGAAAAGAATAGTAAAGCCCTTGGTATACAGATACTGAGATGTCTTAAATGAACAAAGCAACTTCGGAAATAATTCACCTACAGTAGCTGCCGAACCATGTTGGTATAAGCAGTACGTAATGCAGAGACCCATTGGTGAAAAAGTTGGCGTACTTGCTTGCTGATAAAATAACCTTATTATATAGATACGAGGTATGGCTAGAAAAAAACCGGACTAGTACTGGTGAAACAATAAAACGAATGCAATAAGGCTGAAAGTCGCGTGGCCTGTCACGTGACTCTCGCTCCGCCTACTGCTCGAGTTTCATCTGCCTCCTGCACTCAGTCTGCCCGTGGCGTCTGTTTTAAGTAGTTGACGTTTTGTCTGTGCGTCGGAAAATGTTGAGCGTACAGAAAGAACAGCGTGTTAACATCAAATTTTGTTTCAAACTAGGAAAATCTGTAAGTGAAACGTTTGTAATGTTACAACAAGTGTACGGCGATGATTGTTTATCGCGAACACAAGTGTTTGAGTGGTTTAAACGATTTAAAGATGGCCGCGAAGACACCAGTGATGACACTCGCACTGGCAGACCATTGTCAGCAAAAACTGACATCAAAGGGATTGTGCACATTGATTGGGTACCATAGGGACAAACAGTGAATCAGCATTACTACATTAGCGTCCTGGCTACCCTACGTGAGCGAGTACGGAGAAAACGGAACGATTTGTGGAGAAAAAAGTCATGGATCCTTCACCAAGACAATGCCCCAGCTCACAGTGCGTTGTCAGTGAAGACGTTTTTGGCAAAACACAACATTCCCATCTTAGATCATCCACCCTACTCACCTGATTTGGCCCCCTGTGACTTTTTTCTTTTCCCTAAAGTCAAGTCAGCTTTGAAAGGAACTAGATTTGAGACTGTTGAAGCAGTAAAAGAAAAAGCTACGGAAGTAATGTATGGACTTATCTAAAATGATCTGCAGCATTGCCATGAACAGTGGAAAATTCGTATGGAGCGGTGTAGAGACCAAGGAGGAGAGTACATTGAAGGAGATAACATGAAATTGTAAATAATTGTAAATAAATGTTTTTTCCAGCATCAGTCCGGTTTTTTTTCTAGCCGCACCTCGTATTTTCATAGTGCCGCAACACGTCAACCTGATAAGCCACATATATCAAATATCTTCTACCAAAAACCACATTCTTGCAAATGATGTTTTTAATTCGAAAAGAAGCAGAGACTTTCTGTCTTGGGTCTGTTTTATGATGCTGCTTTGTTGCCTGGATTATCAGCAGTAGTTGGTCAAAGCGATGACACACGAAAGCGTTCAGCAGAAGCGTGGGAAATAACATTGGCCCAGACGGTCGGAGGACCTCGTTAGAGTTTGCTGCTCTCCCGTTTGCTAGGTAGACAGTGACTGAAGTGGAAGCCGCTGTGCCAAAGGGGATTTTGGTAGCACGCTAGAGGCCAAGTTTTTTCAGTGATTTTCTGAGTTACTGAACTGGAACTCTACCTACGAGGTGGCAATTATGGGGCACTTACTTTTGAAACAGAGGGACCACTGAGTCATTTTACAAGAATTTTCAACAATTTTGAATAATGAAGCATTACGAGCTAAGAAAAAATTAGTGAGAAATTGCAGAAATGAGATTAAGGGTAAATTTGTCGTCGAAATTACGGACCATGTAGTACACTCAGGAAAGGAACTCTGCTAAATTCGAAGCAAAAGGAGACATGTCGGCCGAAGCGAGGAGGATACGGGAAGCTGACTACCATAGGCGAAGAGGGTATTCGTCGGAAAAAGAACTCAAGTAGTTTCAAACAGAAGTCTAAATTTCAGGAATAAATTGCTGACAGTGTACGTTTGGAGCAGAATAATGCATGGAAATGACTCGTAGATTGTGGGAAAATCGGGAAAGAAGAGAAATGATGCATTTCAGACGTGGTTCTATAGAAAGATGTTAAAAATCAGGTGAACTGATGCGATAACAAATGAGGAGGTTCTCCGCAGAACCGGCGGAGGAAGGAACGTATGGAAAACACTGACAGGAAGAGGTGATAGAGTGGTAGTATTTCTATGGTACTATAGGGAGTTGAAAACGTAAGGTAAAATCTGTTTGGGAAGACAGAGATTGAAATTCATCCAGCAAATAATTGAGGACGTCAGAGTGAAAGTGCTACTCTGAGATGAAGAGCTTGGCCCATGAGAAGAAGTCGTGTCGGTCCGCATCAAACCATTCAGAGGACTGATGACCCCTCTCCCAAAAAAGGCTCCAGAAAGTTTGGAACTAGGCACGTGGAGGTGATCACGCTGTCGGCCTGCTTGCACATCTGCACACGCTGCACATATATTTTAGTGCAGGAGAATTAATATTCACCAAGTGTGGTTTAGTGAACGGTACATTATCTTTACGAAGTAGTGGCGGCATGTCGACGAGTATTTTTAACGGTTATCGTTATCGTTAAGCAAGTCCTTATGTTCTCATAACTGGTACTCAACAATAGTTTTAAACATTTGGCCATCTGTAATTGGCGGTGGTCCGTTGGCGTGGCAAATAAAAATTTTATTCGGCATCCACAGTTGTTCATTAGAACACATTACAAGTGTCATTAAGCTAGTTGTTACAGATATTTTTCGTAGTCATACGGACTGCATCAAATGTGAATTACAAACTATGCTGAATTTGTATTTATTACGAATCTCTCGCCCTACGCAAAGCCCAAACAACTGGAAAAAAGCACAGGTGACTCCTATATGCAAGAAGAGTAAAAAAATGGTTCAAATGGCTCTGAGCACTATGGGACTTAACATCTGTGGTCATCAGTCCCCTAGAACTTAGAACTACTTAAACCTAACTAACCTAAGGACATCACACACATCCATGCCCGAGGCAGGATTCGAACCTGCGACCGTAGCGGTCACGCGGTTCCAGACTGAAGCGCCTAGAACCGCACGGCCACACCGGCCGGCCAAGAAGAGTAAAAGAACAGACCCGCAAGATTACAGACCAATATTATTAACATTGGTTTGTTGTAGAATTCTTCGTCATATTCTCAGTTCGAATATAATAAATTTCCTTCCGACGGAAAAAACTTATGTCCACAAATTAGCACGGATTTAGAGAACGTAACTCGTGCAAAACTCAGATTGCGCTTTTCTCACATGATATCCTGCGAACCATTGTTGAAGGGCAACAATCAGATTCCATGTTCCTTGATTTCCAGGATACACCTGACTCGATGCCCTACTGAAGGCTGTTGACGAAGGTAGGAGCACACGGAATAGGTTTCCAGGTGAGTGTATCGAATACTTAAGTTATAGGACCCGGTACGTTGTCCTCGACGGCGAGTGTTCGACAGAGACAAGGGTATTGTCATCGGTGCCCCTGTATACATACGAGGTCATGCTGAAAAGTAATGTCTCCGAATTTTTATGTGAAATTTCTTAAGGCTCTTTAAATAAAACAAACATTATTAACATTCTGCACATTCATTCTTCATGTCTACATATTTATTTCTGAACATACTCACCCTGGAGACGAACATATTTCTATCAAAGAAAGACCAGTTTGTTAATAGTGTCACTGCAGAATGATTGACTTTGTTGGCGGAGTTACGACCTAACTTCTGCTTGCACCGCTTCAGTGTTTCGAGTTTGAAGCTAGCCACGTGGTAGTCATAGGCTGTGTCTATGAAAGGTTTCGTGCCTTGTCAGTTCAATAAAATCCTCACGAGTTTCTTGCTGCGTCAAATGGCAATGTGAGCATGTTGCATACGACCCCACCCCATACTACTTTCAAAGTTACCGGCTCCCTAGCTACTATTGACGGACATTTGATTTAAACTGATTTGTACATAGTTGGTTTAAATACTTCAGCTAAGTGACAGAATAATTTAAAATATTACAGCTCTTTGCTGTAACTCTCTGAAATTAAACTGAATAAACTATGCTGATCAATCCGCAGAAAGAGTAAATAAGCACATGTATATCTGTCCGCATTAATATTCTTTAAACATGTTACTGTGTAAGTCACAGAGAAAAACGATTACTTGAAACACTCTGCATATCACTAGCGTCTATATTACGAATTGTGTCTTATGTTCTCAGTCAAATGTCTTGTTTTAACCTTGAAACTACATAACTGCATTCCGTTTCTGAGGAGGCAATACAGATACGTTAATCTGATGTTGTCCATTATAAATGGCGTTTTTGAAACCCTGAGATTGTGAAAACAATCGGTTTCCTTACAAATAACTTTCTGCTACCAGCCACGATTTTATTTTATTTATGCTTTATACTATGCGTTTCAGGAAAGATTCCTATTTTCAGTTGCGTATTTGAAACTTCCTGGCAGATTAAAACTATGTGCCGGACCGAGACTCGAACTCGGGACCTTTGCCTTTCGCGAGCAAGTGCTCTACCATCTGAACTACCCAAGCACGACTCACGATCCGTCCTCACAGCTTTAATTCCGTCAGTACCTCGTTTGCTACCTTCCAGTTGTGTATTTCTTTGTATTATGCCATTTTATCGTCATGTTTCGATCTGTGAGATTCTGCTTTTTTGTTGACTTTACTGCAACATATAAAAAGCGCCCAATTTTTATTAGTTATCGATTTTCATGAAGTTAGTGGCGAAATTTGGAAGACCTACAGTTTTCTTATGGTCCATTTGTGCAGAGTCTCATACATGTTAAATATCACTCACAACTTTCAGTGCACAGTACACATCGAGAATAACTTACATAAACAAACAGCTACAAAGATGTTTTTAGTTGTAGTTGAGAGATATAATGTTACAGATCCTCCACAGATATGCTTATGTGCCGAAGGTATTTATCTTAATAATATGGATAACAATTTCCTTGCATCTATTTTACAATGGTATTTATTTCTGTGTGTTACTGCTTTTATTTAAGTATATTGTCGAAGCATCTGAAGAAATTCATCGACTGACTTTCAAGTTTTTCATTTAGTATTTCGTCTTCGTATTTTCTGTAATGTGTATACATCTCCAGTTCTTTCAACAAATTCAGTTCGTGCCCTTTATCCATTTCACGCCCATTATCCATTTCAACACCAGCTACACAGAGCACATTAAAGCCTACACACGCAAAAGAGACATAAATCAACAGTTGCTACACACATACAAAATAAGTAAAGCAAAATATCAAAGTACTCCACTGACTAAATAGAGGGTATGAAATTGAGTTTTTAGAAGAACTGGAGATATAAACAGATTACCAAACATACGAAGACAAAGTGCTAAAGGAAAAACTTGAAAGTGAGTCGGTGAATTTCTTCAGACGCTTCGACAATATACGTAAATAAAAATACTGACACATAGGATAAACATCATTGCAAAATAGATGTAAGCAAACTGTAATCCAATTTGTTAAGGTAAATGCCTTCTGTACAGAAGCATATCTGTGGAGGAGCTGTAACAATTATCTCTGTCAACTACAGCTAAAAATGCCTTTGTAACTGTTTGTTTATGTAAGTTACTCTCCATGTGTAACTGTGCACTGAATGTTGTGAGTGATGTTTAACATGTGCGAGACTCTGCACAAATGGACCATAAGAAAACTGCAAGTACATGTTCTTCAACGTCGTGTGAAAAGTAAATAAAAGAAAATCGTGACTGTGTAACAACCTAATGAACCCCCAAAACCCAACTAGGAAAGACCATCATGATGTAAAGTAGGGAAAAGTTATCCTGACAGGTACGACAACTTTGCCGATGATATAATACCAGAAAGTCTTGACAAACACCAACATTAAGTATTACAGAGTGTGTTTTGGTAGAAAGGAAGAAGAAAGAAAGGTCATCTTTAGTTATTTGCCAAACATATAAGTAATAATTGCAAATTAATACCATGAAAGTTAAGTCCAAATAAGTGTCGGTATAATAATGTCGTGTGAGTAGCGCCTCCCGTCCGGTATACCGCTCGCCTGGTGCAAGTCTTTCGATTGACGCCACTTCGGCGACTTGCGCGTCGATGGGGGATGAAATGATGATTAGGGCAACACAACACCCAGTCCCTGAGAGGAAAAATCTCCGTCCCAGCCGGGAATCGAACCCGGGCCCTTAGGATTGACAGCCTGTCGCGCTGACCAGTCGTTTTTTTTATTTTTTTTTAAATCTCATTTTGTTCGCTTTCGTTCGTTGTATCTGCTCGGGGCGGACGTCGTAAGACATCCGATGAAGTTCGTTGATGATCGATTAACTCAGTTTTTTTATTACAGAGGGTACGTAACCCTCTGCCCGAACACGCTGAGCTACCGTGCCGGCAACAGCTACCGGGGGTGGACAAATGTCGATCAGAGATAACTTTTATGTGGAAGAGAATTGTAAACGCAACGAAGAAATTCAATGCGTCGAAAATACTCATTTACGGAAAAAGTAAGTCGCTTGCTAGCTATCGTGCTTCATATAAGCGAACTTATAGAAAGGAATGGACGAAGTTTCAAAAGACTATGATACACGTTTAATATCTAGTAGGAGACATTGACACGAATACATGAAGAAGATACAATTACGCCGAGGGTTAAAGCTGTCGTAATTGTCACGATACTTGAAACTAACAGAACTGCCAGTGCTAATTAACAGTGTGTGCATGTGGCGTGATGTTTATATAGTATTTAGCGAAAAGGAACAATAAAATTGTTCATCAAAAGTGGAAATTCAACGTGTGGCCTCCATCATTCTATGAATATTTGGTAAATGCTTATCGAAAGTTAATGAACAGTGACTATTTAACTTGGAAGTCATTTCGTGGACGGTTAGTTGTGACAAGGAGGGTTTGGACATAATAATATTACGACGCAAGATAATTAAGACATTGTTAAAGAGTATCTGTGGATGTCGCGCCATATAGAGAGAACAATTTTACTTAGCAACGAACAAACAACGGCCAATACGATCTGCAGTTGAACTTTTTCCTCACTTTTGGTGATGTGGACGATGCGCATGAGGGAAGATTCTTCAATTACTGCACTAAAGTGTTAACCGGGCACATAATAATTCAACTTTGTGGTGTGCGTACTGTAAGACCTTCGGTACACACACCATCGGATTATTTGATTTGTCGCTCAGTGTGAGTATCTGCAATATGTCTCGTGGTCTTATCGTGGCGTGTTTATCTTCTGCCGTTAGGTCAGACGATAGAAATGCAACTTGCACGCTTAGAGTAGCAGATTGACGGTGACCAATTTGATTAATTTTCACACACATTTATTAAAATAATAACAAGCCTAAAAACTACTTAACTTGGTTCTGGATGCTATTTACAATTGACAATCTGAAGTTCCTTTGGTCTTGGTACGTTAATCTTATCCTCACATATCTCTGATACTTGACAAAGTGTCTATTCCTTTATCTTCATAGCTATGTACAGGAGTATGATAATCTTATTAGGCGCAGACTGAAACTTGACTATAGACTGGTACAGACAAATGCAGACTAATGCAGACTAATGCAGACTGGCTAATCGGAGGTCTGTACACTCGTTATAATACCTTGTGCGTTCAGGTATCACTAAGCGAGCGTGATCCGCAAAGGATAAAAGGTTCTACGTTAGCAACAATCTCATTGGCTGCATTACATATTAATACGCGGATCGGCGGAAGCAGAATTTGGTCCGTCTGTAAGACAGCGCCATCTCGTAGTGCGGAGACGGACGAGCGCTGCGCCTGTGCTGTTGTGCTTAGCAGGTCGCGCTCTAGTGGGAAAGTTGTGTACGCGCTGACTATGCGGAACTATGTACACAACAAACTTCAAACCATGAGAGACAGAGTGCGCAGTTCGCATTAATAAGTAAACCGTGCGGACTCGCAATCAAACTTTAATCATTACTCGAGGAACGATTTCTTCAGAGCTTTTTCAGGTCTTGTCTCTCTTTAACCGACAGAGACATCCATCATCGCGCACCGCCTCTCGACTCCACCTACCGAGCTGTAGCAGTAACAGCTCCACGGCGTCGACAACACCAGCACGCGGTGGAGAGGGGACGTCAGAACTAGTAACAGGAAGTTGTTGATAAACAAATACAAATACAGATCAGCACATAGTATACGAGACGGTGAAATGAGCTTTGCCTCCAAACAGTGAAAAAAGCATCGTGGGGTAGCATGTTGAGTTGGTGAGGTTAACAGAGGAGGGACTGTGGAGAGTAGGGGGGAAGTAAGGGAAACGGTGGCAGGTGGAATGGAATGCCCGGAGGGATAGCGCCGAGGTCAGGTGCCACGCAGCGGAGAGGACCAGGCAGGAGGGGGGCCGGCCAGTGTCTCTCACCTGGCGGCAGGGTGGAGCACTGCTTCTCGCTGCAAGACCACTCGCCCTCGGGGTTGCAGATGCACCAGTTGCAGCCGTCGAACGTGGCGTCTGCAGGTGAGCAAGCTGCAACACGGGAATACGAGAAGACCGTTATATCGACCGTGGTGGGCTTCTAGAGCTACAGCAGGATATGAGAGAGAGATCGTCCGTATTTTGTTAAAACCGAGTCCTGCATTTATTTCTAAATTTACAACTGGGTCTGGCTTTTTAGAAGTGGTCATATATCATACAGCTTTTGTCAGAACGCCCCGTTCCCTGAGTCCCTGCACCCCCTCCTCGACTGCTTCCCTCCCACGTCCTTCCCTCCCCAGCCCTCTTCGCCCCCCCCCCTGAGCGTCTCTCCCCCCTCTCCTCCCCTCCTCCCCTCCCTCCCTTCTTCCCTCCTTCCCTCTCCTCCCCTCCTTCTTCCCCTCCTCCCTTGTCTGTAAACCCCTGGCAGATCCTCTCTGTTTGCTCATCGTCATCAGTGCACTACGTCAGTGTTGTGTTTGGTGCTGTTCTCCTGTGCAAAAGCTATGATTTTAATTGTGTGCTGGTCTTGTACATAGTGTTATTGTCAGTGACTGTTATGTGCTACGCCGTCCGTCGGTACTTTTATGATCCAGTGTGTGGTTTTGTTTTGTGTGCGCTCATTTATTACGGTTTTTATCTCCTTTGTACAGTCGCCCCATTTTTTTCTGTTCTCTTCCATGATGTTTCCCCTTCTCTATGTCTACGTACCCCATATTGTCTCCATTATGTTATTTTAAATGTCTTTTATAGTATCATTAATGTCTTTCGGCTGAAGAGCAGCGCATATGCTGCTGCCAGCCCGCCCCAGATGGGGCACTGAAAAAAAAAAAAAAAAAAAAAAACATAATGATTGCAGGGAGAAACGCTTGACTGGAACTGATCATAACAAGCAGTTAAGGCATGAAATGTATTCGCAGTTGCTAATGGGAACAACCATCAGCTGTATAAGGGAATGACTACAATGGAAATTTGATAAAAACCGAAAGCCAAGATAGTACAAAATATTTTTTATTCAAGACAACCGGTATCAACAGTCTTTGCTATCATCTTCAGATCTGAAACTTTTTCTGTAGTAAATCATGTTCATTTTGCGCTGAACCTCACGCACAAGACGTCAAGTTTTATCCACTCAACATCTTGTTTCCCTACAAAAAAAGGTTACGACCTGAAGATGAGAGCTAAAAGTGTTGAAACGTTTGTCATTAATAAGAAACATTTTCTGGGATACCCTCATGATGAGAAATTTCAATGAAAATTTGTAGCAGACCAGGGCTCCAATCCAGACATCCCGCTTTACGCCTCAACCGCTTTGGCCATCTGTGCACAACTCACGGCCAGACACGAACTTCCACATGCCGTCGTTCCTGTGTCGCAACCGGTGCTTGTACAAACATGATTTAATTTCCGCACAGGAGGAAACAGTTTAATAAATACGATATTGCAGTGCCTGTGTTGTTAATAAGAACGGTGCAGTGTTCCTTTGGACATGCGTGACATACAGAAGTTTGGAGCTGGCCGTAAGTCATGCACGGATAGCCGACGTAGTTAAAGCGACCGCGGGCGTGAAGCGGGAAATCCGGGTTTGAGTCCCGACTCGGCACAAATCTTCACTGTCGTCATCGCCCTACGGCTGTTCATATTCGCCGCTGCGAATACATTTCATATATTGCATAAACTCTTTCGCTGCAGTGCCTGTTCCTTCGGACATGCATGCACGGAGGGAGCATTGCTTCGTTCTCCTTAAGAACACAGGCACTGCAATATCGAAAGCAGTTAATGTTTGTTGAGCGATGGACGTATAGTTTCGGCCTGGCAACTGTGACCAGGACACGCTTATAATAGAAGGCAGCAACTTAACGAGTCTTGGGAGAATACCGACGGTGCTGAGGAACATAATGTGGGTACACAGAACTTTGTAATGCGGGCAGCCACACCCGTTAAACTTCGTAATGAATGGAAGTAAAATGAACCAAATGACAGCTGTAATTGGTGATTTCCTGTCACAACCGGTTTCGCTGCATTAAAAAAGCATCCTCAGGTGAACTACATAAGAAGGAAGGGACCCCATGTAATACATATGATCAATGTACTATAAGAATATTTTAAAAACCCCTGCAATCGCCACAGGGTATGTATAGAGAATCTTTTAATTTTTTAAAATTAAAATTTTTGAGAAATTTAAGAAAGAAGTTCATTTAATATTTTTATAGATCCTATGTAAAGTATTTAAACAGGCAGTAAAAATAAAAATTAAGACGCGCTTGCAACAACGTCACATTAGCACTCCAAAAAGCCCCCAACGTTCGTAGTCAAAAATCATATCCCTGAAGAGGGGAAGTTATCAGAACAAATAAAACAGGACATCGGGGCGAAATAGTGCGGGGATGCAATACGGGAAAAATGAGTGAAAACAAAAGACACACATAAGGAAAGACAAAAATTGGGGCCTGCAGCAGAGCTAAATAACCACCTTCCCCCTCCCCCCTTGATGCTTTCTCACACCGCCCCCTTCCCTCTTCACTCATTCTCATATCATTATGAATAAATGTCAAGACTCTAAGCTTCATTGAGCGAAAAGCCTATAAGCGTACCCGCTTCCAATCATGAAATTCAGGACACTAAATTTAAACCACAACATACTGATACAGTTATTGATACGTTAAAAATTTTTTGGCAGGCGTACCATAGTAAATGAAAGGTCACCTAACCATGACAGAATTTTAAGATAGTAAGATAGCAAAGCCCCCCCCATGAACCATGGACCTTGCCGTTGGTGGGGAGGCTTGCGTGCCTCAGCGATACAGATGGCCGTACCGTAGGTGCAACCACAACGGAGGGGTATCTGTTGAGAGGCCAGACAAACATGTGGTTCCTGAAGAGGGGCAGCAGCCTTTTCAGTAGTTGCAGGGGCAACAGTCTGGATGATTGACTGATCTGGCCTTGTAACATTAACCAAAACGGCCTTGCTGTGCTGGTACTGCGAACGGCTGAAAGCAAGGGGAAACTGCAGCCGTAATTTTTCCCGAGGACATGCAGCTTTACTGTGTGATTAAATGATGATGGCGTCCTCTTGGGTAAAATATTCCGGAGGTAAAATAGTCCCCCATTCGGATCTCCGGGCGGGGACTACTCAAGAGGACGTCGTTATCAGGAGAAAGAAAACTGGCGTTCTACGGATCGGAGCGTGGAATGTCAGATCACTTAATCGGGCAGGTAGGTTAGAAAATTTAAAAAGGGAAATGGATAGGTTAAAGTTAGATATAGTGGGAATTAGTGAAGTTCGGTGGCAGGAGGAACAAGACTTTTGGTCAGGTGATTACAGGGTTATAAATACAAAATCAAATAGGGGTAATGCAGGAGTAGGTTTAATAATGAATAAAAAATAGGAGTGCGGGTTAGCTACTACAAACAGCATAGTGAACGCATTATTGTGGCCAAGATAGACACAAAGCCCATGCCTACTACAGTAGTACAAGTTTATATGCCAACTAGCTCTGCAGATGATGAAGAAATAGATGAAATGTATGACGAGATAAAAGAAATTATTCAGGTAGTGAAGGGAGACGAAAATTTAATAGTCATGGGTGACTGGAATTCGTCAGTAGGAAAAGGGAGAGAAGGAAACATAGTAGGTGACTATGGATTGGGGGGAAGGAACGAAAGAGGAAGCCGCCTTGTAGAATTTTGCACAGAGCATAACTTAATCATAGCTAACACTTGGTTCAAGAATCATGAAAGGAGGCTGTATACATGGAAGAAGCCAGGAGATACTGACAGGTTTCAGATAGATTATATAATGGTAAGACAGAGATTTAGGAACCAGGTTTTAAATTGTAAGACATTTCCTGGGGCAGATGTGGATTCTGACCACAATCTATTGGTTATGAACTGCAGATTGAAACTGAAGAAACTGCAAAAAGGTGGGAATTTAAGGAGATGGGACCTGGATAAACTGAAAGAACCAGAGGTTGTAGAGAGTTTCAGGGAGAGCATAAGGGAACAATTGACAGGAATGGGGGAAAGAAATACAGTAGAAGAAGAATGGGTAGCTCTGAGGGATGAAGTGGTGAAGGCAGCAGACGATCAAGTAGGTAAAAAGACGAGGGCTAATAGAAATCCTTGGGTAACAGAAGAAATATTGAATTTAATTGATGAAAGGAGAAAATATAAAAATGCAGTAAATGAAGCAGGCAAAAAGGAATACAACGTCTCAAAAATGAGATCGACAGGAAGTGCAAAATGGCTAAGCAGGGATGGCTAGAGGACAAATGTAAGGATGTAGAGGCTTGTCTCACTAGGGGTAAGATAGATACTGCCTACAGGAAAATTAAAGAGACCTTTGGAGAGAAGAGAACCACTTGTATGAATATCAAGAGCTCAGATGGAAACCCAGTTCTAAGCAAAGAAGGGAAGGTAGAAAGGTGGAAGGAGTATATAGAGGGTTTATACAAGGGTGATGTACTTGAGGACAATATTATGGAAATGGAAGAGGATGTAGATGAAGACGAAATGGGAGATAAGATACTGCGTGAAGAGTTTGACAGAGCACTGAAAGACCTGAGTCGAAACAAGGCCCCGGGAGTAGACAACATTCCACTAGAACTACTGATGGCTTCGGGAGAGCAGTCATGACAAAACTCTACCATCTGGTGAGCACGATGTATGAGACAGGCGAAATACCCTCAGACTTCAAGAAGAATATAATAATTCCAATCCCAAAGAAAGCAGGTGTTGACAGATGTGAAAATTACCGAACTATCAGTTTAATAAGTCACAGCTGCAAAATACTAACGCGAATTCTTTACAGACGAATGGAAAAACTGGTAGAAGCTGACCTCGGGGAAGAACAGTTTGGATTCCGTAGGAATGTTGGAACACGTGAGGCAATACTGACCTTACGACTTATCTTGGAAGAAAGACTAAGAAAAGGCAAACCTACATTTCTAGCATTTGTAGACTTAGAGAAAGCTTTTGACAATGTTGACTGAAATACTCTCTTTCAAATTCTGAAGGTGGCAGGGGTAAAATACAGGGAGCGAAAGGCTATTTACAATTTGTACAGAAACCAGATGGCAGTTATAAGAGTCGAGGGGCATGAAAGGGAAGCAGTGGTTGGGAAAGGAGTGAGACAGGGTTGTAGCCTCTCCCCGATGTTATTCAATCTGTATATTGAGCAAGCAGTAAAGGAAACAAAAGAAAAATTCGGAGTAGGTATTAAAATTCATGGAGAAGAAGTAAAAACTTTGAGGTTCGCCGATGACATTGTAATTCTGTCAGAGACAGCAAAGGACTTGGAAGAGCAGTTGAACGGAATGGACAGTGTCTTGAAAGGAGGATATAAGATGAACATCAACAAAAGCAAAACGAGGATAATGGAATGTAGTCAAATTAAGTCGGGTGATGCTGAGGGAGTTAGACTAGGAAATGAGACACTTAGAGTAGTAAAAGAGTTTTGCTATTTAGGGAGTAAAATAACCGATGATGGTCGAAGTAGAGAGGATATAAAATGTAGACTGGCAATGGCAAGGAAAGCGTTTCTCAAGAAGAGAAATTTGTTAACATCGAGTATAGATTTAGGTGTCAGGAAGTCGTTTCTGAAAGTATTTGTATGGAGTGTAGCCATGTAAGGAAGTGAGACATGGACGATAACTAGTTTGGACAAGAAGAGAATAGAAGCTTTCGAAATGTGGTGCTACAGAAGAATGCTGAAGATAAGGTGGGTAGATCACGTAACTAATGAGGAGGTATTGAATAGGATTGGAGAGAAGAGAAGTTTGTGGCACAACTTGACTAGAAGAAGGGATCGGTTGGTAGGACATGTTTTGAGGCATCAAGGGATCACAAATTTAGCATTGGAGGGCAGCGTGGAGGGTAAAAATCGTAGAGGGAGACCAAGAGATCAATACACTAAGCAGATTCAGAAGGATGTAGGTTGCAGTAGGTACTGGGAGATGAAGAAGCTTGCACAGGATAGAGTAGCATGGAGAGCTGCATCAAACCAGACTCAGGACTGAAGACCACAACAACAACAACAACAAGATAGCAAAGGATAAAGGCAACTTGAAATAACATAAAACGTGAATCTATACAAACCGTGTGGGGGTTGCAAGGATTTTTAAAAGATTCTTATAGTATTTTGATCATATATGTTACATGGGATCCTTTCCTCCTTATGTTGTTCACCTGAGTATGTTGTTTTAATGCAGTGAAACCCATTGTGACAGTAAAGAGATCTGCAGTTACAGCTGTCTTGCGGTTCACTTTACTTCCATTCATTATGAAGTTAAAGTGGGGTTTGAATGCAAGTAAATATGAACAGGCATGTACAAGGTTGGAAATGGTTTCCTCTGAGCAGGTTCGGAGAGGACCTACGGAGAATGAGAAGATTAGAACCGCCGAATTTTACCGGCAGGGCATGTACAGGCGGCCGCAGGGCAGCCACACTAGACTGAAGAGAGGTGAGCCGTAAGTAGCGTGTATGGATGGCTAACTAAAAATAACTGATGACGATAGAAGTAGAGAGGATATGAATTATAGACTGGCAATGGCAAGAAAAGCGTTTCTGAAGAAGAGAAATATTTTAACATCGAGTATAGGTTTAAGTGTAACGAAGTGTTTTCTGAAAGTATATGTGTGGAGTGTAGCCATGTGTGAAAGGGAAACATAAGCAGTTTAGACAAGAAGAGAATAGAAGATTTTGAAATGTTGTGCTAAAGAAGAATGCTGAAGATTAGATCACGTAGCAAATGAGCAGCTACTGAATAGAATTGATGAGAAAAGAAATCTGTCGCACAACCTGACTGGATGAAGGGATCAGTTGGTATCAGACATTCTGAGATATCAAGGGATCACCGATTTAGTATTGAAGGGAAGCGTGGACGGTATGTTGTGTCTAGACAAGACAGCCTAGACACAATGAGAGGAAGCCGAAAGGCACGCGCTTAAACTCACGCAGGATGGCGTGAGGTCTGAAACAGGATACGTAATGAATGCTATAAAGAAAAGTACGTAGCTTCTGGAATACTTAACTTTAATCCACATTTGTAGAACATCGCTCTTGATGATACATTAATAGAATCTCAATATCAATTGAATACGGCGCCTTGCTAGGTCGTAGCAAATGTAGCTGAAGGCTAACTATCGTCTCGGCAAATGAGAGCGTAGTTGTCAGTGAACCATTGCTATGAACGTCGACTGTAGAACTGGGGCGAGTGCCAGTACGTCTCTCTAGACCTGCCGTGTGGTGGCGCTCGGTCTGCTATCACTGACAGTGGCGACACGCGGGTCCGGCGTATACTAATGGACCGCGGCCGATTTAAAGGCTACCACCTAGCAAGTGTGGTGTCTGGTGGTGACACCACACGGTAAAAATCGTAGAGGGAGACCAAGAGATGAATACAGTAAGCAGATTCAGACGGATGTAGGTTGCAGTAGGTACTGGGAGATGAAGAGGCTTGCACAGGATAGAGTTGTATGGAGAGCTGCATCAAACCAGTCTCTGGACTGAAGACCGCAACAACAACAACGACAGACATGGCACACTCTTTAATAACCTGATATGAGGCCAGGAAGACTGGTGCAGTAAATGGAAGAGCATTAAGTCCATCAACAGACAGTTTTAGATATGGCTGTTT
The DNA here is from genome assembly GCF_023898315.1 of Schistocerca nitens. Classification (NCBI taxonomy): domain Eukaryota; kingdom Metazoa; phylum Arthropoda; class Insecta; order Orthoptera; family Acrididae; genus Schistocerca; species Schistocerca nitens. The sequence continues at coordinate 93,845,904 of NC_064622.1, forward strand.
CTCAGCAACCGTATACAATTTTGAAAACATAGGAATTATACAGCCAACCGTTTGCCAGTAATTGTCTGGTTCAAATGGCTCCAAGTACTATGGGACTTAACATCTAAGGTCACTAGTCCCTAGTCTTAGAACTACTAAACTTAACTAACCTAAGGACATCACACACATCCATACCCGAGGCAGGATTCGAACCTGCGACCGTAGCAGCAGCGCGGTTCCGGACTGAAGCGCCTAGAACCGCTCGGTCACAACCGCCGGCAACTGTCTGGTACAATTGACCTAAGTTTCGACACCTTCTAAGGGTGTCTTCATCGGATTGAAATTCTGAGAAACCGTAAAATTGTATCGCTAAAAAGCAATGGTCAGCTTTTAGAGCAGCTATGCTCAACTCAAAAACAGAATGCAATGCATTAAAGAAGAAATTGCCAACTGTAAACAGAAACATATTTACAATCAACTACTTCATTCCACCACAAATGTTCACTTTTACTGAGTAATAAATAATTGTATGACACACAATAAACCACATGCCCGTAATAGCATTGCACAGTAGTCATCACTACGAGGAACAACCAGTATTATATTATCGTTAAATATTCTGTAATATTAGGTCTATATGTCTAAAGGGTCGAATTAGACAGCTCTCCACACTCACACTGACAAAATGAAGCGAGCGTAGTTACTCGTGAATCGATTTATTAATCTATGATCAACGCTGATTTAATATGTATGACGGTGCGTTAGAAGCACAAATACGTCCGATGCTAATGAGATATGTGATTAGAAATGAGAAGAACCGATGTCAGGAGACAACTCATGATGTAACGTATCAATTGGAATATGTATTAGCTATAGAATCATTAGCGTAGGAATGACGGTCAATCTGCATATATGTCAAAATGTTGTACAAAGCGGGTAGCTTGGAGAGGAGCCGCCAGAGTTCTCACTGGCTGATGTGTCACGATGTTGGGGGATGTTGGTGGTGGCAGAGGTACTCTTGGGAGCAGGAGGGACGGAGAAAATGTAAGAACAGGATGTTGTCGATCGAGAAAGAGAGACTCTAGATTTGTGCCATCATAGAGTAAGGCAGAGTGGTGTGATTTTATTTATGTAGAAACACTCCGGGTTTCTTATAGGGTCTTGGTTAAGGGCAGCCAAGAATAAGGGTGAAGTGAATGTATTGAAAACACGTCGCGGCTGGATCTTAGAGCGGATTCTGTCATCCTTTGTGTCACACTAGATAATTCTGGGGCTGCTGATGTATTTCAATAATTAACTTAATTTACACGTGAAACTGCTTGTAGAACTGCCATTCGGTAAGCATTTAGAAGTAACTGAAAAACCATCTGTTCTTAAAAGTTAAATCTTTGGTGTTGCCTATGTTTATTACAAATGTTTCCCTGTTTGCTTATGTTCATTAATGTATGATTCGTGTAACTAGTCTACCATGATTTATTAGACTGCAGTACCACCTTCTAATAAATTATTTGCTAATACAGCAACAGGACGTAAAGGAGAATGTGTACAGCTCAGCCCTAGGACTTTTTTGAGCCATGCTTTATTCAGAGCAGTACATTTGCCCCTCTGTCACATTTAATGTGCCTCCTTCCTTTGACACAATTAGGAGCTGCCTTAGCGGATTGGCGGACCCTAAAGCTGAGGTTGCACAGCCACTGCCCCCAGAAAAAAAATTAATGTTGTTTTCTTCACGCTGATACCCCATGGAGGAAAATTTTCATACTATGTCTTTGCCGCCGTCTCAGAAATTTTTTTAATATCGCCAGCTCTCCGAGTTGTACTCGCCGAACGAAAGATCTCTAAGTAAATTCGACAACTTAGTACAACCGCTTTATATACAAAAAATCTTTCACAGCTAAGTAAGTAAAAGAAATATTTAGACAATGATTAATAAGTAGTCAAAACCCTAAAGTTTATTAAAGTTCTATTTTAAATTCAATATTATTTAAACATCTTTGTAAGGACATAAACGAAACACATCAATAATTATTATTTAAATGTGAAGTCAGTTGGCTATGAGAGACTAACGCGCTAACGCATTACTTTTTCCTGAGCTAAGAAATATTGGTCTTTCTAACGAAAGAGCCTGCATCTATAATATAAATGTTCATCCGTATAATCTCACCCTGTTTCTATAACGCTCTTATTCCTCGGACACATCCTCACTTTTAAACCGACATTTAAATGGAGAATAAGTAACAGTGCTGAAAGTGGAAGAAAAAACTGAAGCACTGATAAAATTAGATCTGAGGGAACTATTTTTGTCAAGAACCAGTCTCCATACTTTACTTGTGTACACGAACACAATAGTGTTCAACATCAACCATGTTAATAGATGGTCTGCTTAGAAATGTCGCTACAAACGCAATAGTTTTCAAGCAAACACAGATCGTTATTCATATAACGTTTCATTAGTGATCGGATTTCTGTCGACGTGAGTGAAGAATTGACATCTGTACGTTAGGAGAGCTCGTTAGAATTACCAACAGACGTGGATGTAAAATGTACGTTCAATGACCAAAACACTGCGTAGTTTCGAGTTCCTCTACATGATGATTATTGTGCATTATAAGTTGTTACGCAATTTGTCACTGCGTAGTTGTGTGAAACAGCGTTCTCCGAATTAGTTTACAACAGTAATAAACACAGAAACGGAATATAAAATGTCCAGGCGAGATCTCAGGTTACAGCTCTCAATAATTTAATCTGCTGTTTACAATGTTGATACCTTGATGAAAAATCCAGGGTTCTCACTAATTTGTTCTGTACTTTATTTTATCCTTGGTGACTCCATAAAACCGCGGCTGTTTTTGAGAATATGAGCCGTGAAGAAAGTTGTAACCGGCAACATCATTTTTGAAATAATAATTCTTCTTTCTCCATAAAGTGTTTCGAACCCATGTCCCCCGTCAAACGGCAGCGAGGATCTAGAGAAAAATTTCACATTTATATCGTGAGAGCAAGATGTTCTGTCTGAATTACGACAACGAGGTCAAATTCTCTGGAGTCTGACATGACACACATCAAAGGACGCCGCAATTTATGATGAACACCTTTTTATCAATATAATAATGTATGATTGTGTTCGAGAAATCGTCACTGTTGTCTAATGATGGGCCAACTCCCGGAACTACTTATTTAGCATTAAAATGATTCATCCAGATATATTGTAGCTGCTTGCAGTTTTCTTTCTCACAGGTATTTAAAATTGTTATCGTGATTATAAGGCTCCAGCTGTAATCCTGTTAATTAATATATTTTTATAATGTAGTTTTGGGTTTCTTCCCCCATAAAACACAGACTAGTGTGGAAGTTGGCCTTCCTGTCCCGTCTCAGCCTCCTATACGCTTCGTCTAGATCTACATCTATACTCCGCAAGCCATTTTATGGCGTGTGGCGGAGGGTTTTTCGTGTACAGCTGTCAGTTCCTATCTTTCCTGCTCCAATCACAAATGATTCAGTGAAGAACAATTGTTGATGACATCCCGCGTGAAGGCTTATCATTCTAATTATCTCATAGTCTTTTTGCGACATATGCGTAGGAGGAAGCAGTACATCAGTTGCCTCTTCTAGGAACGTACACACTCTGAATTGGGACAGTAAACTACACCGTAATGCACGACTCATGTACTGTCTGCCACTGTATTTGGACTAGCATCTCCGTGACGCTTTCGAGTTTACTAAGTGAACCTGTGACGAAACATGCTGCTCGTCTTTGGATCTTCTCTGTTTTCTCGATCACTCATGTCTGGTCGATCCCAGCCTCACGAGTAATATTCAAGTATTCGTCGAACTACATTTTGAAAGCTTTCTTCTTCGTGGATGGACTGCAGTTCCCGAGGATTCTTGCGTTGAACCTCTTTCTGACATTTGCCGAGACTGCGATTACTTTTACGCGATCATTCCTCCCAGTTATTTTACTGATGTAAATACTTGCAGTAATTGTTTAGCAATCTTGTTATCATCCATTAACCGTGTAAGTAGTCTGTTTAGGTTTTTATGTTGGTAACGCCACGTAGCGCTCTGTATGAAAATCACTGACTGTGCTGTGTGCAGTCTGTAGCTGGCTGGCATTGTTGGAATATTCGATATTGTAGTGTTGGGCAGTTGGATGGCAACAGCGCGTAGCGTTGTGCAGTTGGAGGTGAGCCGCCAGCAGTGGTGGATGTGGAGAGAGAGATGCCAGAGTTTTCAGCGGACGATCTGGACGTGCGTCCGTCAGAAAAAGGAAATTTGTTCAATTGTATGTCACAAAATTATATATATATTATGACTTTTGAACTCTATTACGGTAAATACATTGTTTTTTCTTTATCAAAATCTTTCATTTGTTAACTATGCCCAGCAGCAGTTAGTGCCTTCAGTAGTTGAATCTTTTATTTCGCTGGCAGTATTGGCTCCCGCTGTATTGCAGTAGTTCGAGTAACGAAGATTTTTGTGAGGCAAGTGATTCTTGAAAGATATAGGTTATTGTTAGTCAGGGCCATTCTTTTGTAGATATTATTGAAAGTCAGACTGCGTTGCGCTAAAAATATTGTGTGTCAATTTAGTGGTGATCAGAATAAGTAAGGAGAAATGTCTGAGTACGTTCAGTTTTACTCAGCTGTCTTTGTATCAAATAACGTAGAAGTTTACCAGCACAGTAACTCATAACTTTTCTAAGGGGACGTTTCAGCAGGTCACTGTTGGCTCAGCGGGTAGAGCATTTGCCTGCGAAAGTCAAATCTCCCGATTTCGAGTCCTGCTCCAGCGCGCAATTTTAATTTGGCAAGAAGTTTTACAGCAGCAAGCACTCCACTGCAGTGTGCAAATTCATTCTGGAAACAGTCGCTCAGGCTGTGGCTAAGCCATGTCTCAGGAACGTCCTTTCCTTCAGGAATGCTAGTCCCACAAGTTTCGCAGAACTTCGGTGAAGTCTGGAAGGCAGGAGATGAATTACTAGGGGAGTAAACCTGCGAGGACGTGTCCTGAGGCATGTTCGGTTAGCTCAGTGGGCAGAGCACTTGCCCCTGAAGTCCAAGTCACTGGGTTCGAGTCCCGATCCGGTACACAGTTGTAATCTTTTAGGCAGTTTCAGTGCGGAACTGCATGGAACACCTTCTGGAAGTCAAGGAACACGGCACTGACCTGCGTCTCGTGGACGAAGAGAACGACGCGTGTTCCACACGATCGTTGTTTTCGGAACCTGTGGTGATCCCTGCAAAGGAGATTTTGGACTCCAGTAACCTTGTAGAACGCGAAATAAACTGGGTTCCAAAGGTCTGCAACGTCAGCGACGTAGGCCTATAGTTTCGCGAGTCTCTTCGACGACACCTGTCGAAAATGGGAATGACTTGTGCATTTTTCCGATCACTCCGTCCTCTAGCGACGTAAGTTACATAGCTCCTAGAAGAGGAACTAGTTCTTTCGAGTAATTAATATGGAGTCGACCTGGCACCCCATCAGTCTAGTAGTCTTTTCTCTGTTCAAGAGATTTTCGTTAATGTCTCGAAGGCTCCTTATTTCTGTATCTGTCGTTCTGACGTTGGTGCGACTATTTAAAAGAGGAACCACAGGACGTTATTACTCAGTACGACAATTTTGGAAAAAGGAATTTAGCATTTCGGCCTTCACTCTGTCATCCTTCGTTTTGATACCATTAAGCTTGCGAAGCATATGGACTTTGATCCGTTTACTGACTTAAGATAATATCAAAACTTATTAGGATTTTTTGTTAGATCGATAGACAGAATTTTTCTTTCGAATTCGTTGAACGCTTCTCATTTGGCTCCCCTGAAGCTAATTTTCGCTTCATTAGTATTGTTTGTCTAAGAGGCTTTGCCTACTTTTTAATCACTACTGAAGCTCTCTTCTTTTTCTAACACTGCTGCCGAACAGGGATGGGTCTTCCCAAAAGAAAAAAAATTGTTCAAATGGCTCTGAGCACTATGGGACTTAACATCTGAGGTCATCAGTCCTCTAGAACTTAGAACTACTTAAACTAACCTAAGAACATCACACACATCCATGCCCGAGGCAGGATTCGAACCTGCTACCATAGTAGTCGCGCGGTTCTGGACTGAAGCGCCTAGAACCGCTCGGCCACCGCGGTCTTCCCATCCCTCACAACTTTAGTCGGAACATAACTAAGAAGCGTTGTACAATACTCTTGAGCTTTGTACATTTATAGTCAACATTTTCAGTCTCAGAGATGAATAAAAATGTGGCGTTTCAGTCTTTGATCGCTATTCTCATAGATGAATGTTTCATTCTGACCGCTCAGGTAATGTGAAACCACCTGTTTCTTAGAATTTTTGTGGTAAGTTCCTATGGGACCAAACTGGTCCCTAGGCTTACACAGTACTTAATCTAACTTAAACTTACTTACGCAAAGGGCAACACACACACACACACACACACACCCATGCCCAAGGGAGGACTCGAACCTCCGACGGTGGGAGCCGCGCGAACCGTAGCAAGTCGCTCTAGACCACGCGGCTACTTCGCGCGGTCCTGCTTCTTGTCGCACTTGCTAAGCGGAAATATCTTCCTTCAGTTCTTAGAATTTCTATTTACAGCCGTATGCAGTGATGCTATAAAAGCCTAACTATCACTGGTTCCCTGTTCATCGTTCACTGAATTGTAACGTTCAGACACGTTTGTAAGCAGGAGACGTAAGATGTTACTTTCAAGGGCCTACTCTCTAAATAGTAGTGTTAGGAAATTTTTGGATAAGACATTTATAACAATTTCATAGTGTTCCCTGTCCCTGCAGCTCTTCCTAATCACTTAACTCTCTCTTCGTCTACACCGAGCGAGGTGGTTAAAACACTGGACTCGCATTCAGTAAGACGATAGTTCAAACTCGTTACCGGCCATCCTGATTTGGCTTTTCTGCGATTTCCCTAAATCGCTCCAGGAAAATACCGGGACGGTTCCTTTGAAATGGCGCGGCCGATTTCCTTCCCCGTCCTTAAAATAGTTCGAGCTTGTGCTCCGTCTCTAATGACCTCTATGTGGACGGTCGATAACCCTAATCCTCCTTCCTTCCTTCCTAGTCTATATTTGAAAAGTTAAAACGTCAACTTAAATAAATGCCGTGTGGTTAGGGCACCCCGTCAGGTAGACCGTTTTCCTGGTGCAAGTCTTTCGAGTTGACGCCACTTCGGCGACTTGCGTGTCGATGGGGATGAAATGACGATGATAAGGACAACACAGCACCTAGTCCCCGAGCGGAGAAAATCTCCGACCCAGCCGGGAATCGAACCCGGGCCGTTAGGTATGACATTCCCTCGCGCTGACCACTCAGCTACCAGGGGCGGACTATGTCCACTTAATACTATAACATAACCAGGAAATTTACACACAATCTGTCCCAAGTTATGTCTCAAATGTTCCACCACTATGGATCATGAGGCAAGAGCCCATAAAGAGAGGAAATGTCAAACGTAAGTGTCGTTTTATAATATAGTGTGTTTTCAGTGCTGCTATGTTCTCCTTACTCTGTTACATGTCCCTAGACTCGTTCAGAGTGCCAATTACTGGAGAAAATGTTGAAAACATTCGTTTGTAGATGGCGCATGGTAGAAGAAAGGTAAGTAAGGACTTTGTTTCGAAAGATTTACAAGACTGTTGAGTCATCTGAAGCTATGAAGCCATTCCACATAATCAAAATGCATACAAACGGCTTCTTTGGTTTTAAAGATGTTGCTGGAACATTGCTATCGATGGTAGGCGCGTTTCGTCACAGGGCTATTTGGTAACGGTGATAGCGTTACGGAGATGTTTAATAAACTCAAGTGGCAGACTCTGCAAGAGAGGCGCCCTGTATCGCGGTGTAGCTTGCTCGCCAGGTTTCGAGAGGGTGCGTTTCTGGATGAGGTATCGAATATATTGCTTCCCCCTACTTATACCTCCCGAGGAGATCACGAATGTAAAATTAGAGAGATTAGAGCGCGCACGGAGGCTTTCAGACAGTCGTTCTTCCCGCGAACCATACGCGACTGGAACAGGAAAGGGAGGTAATGACAGTGGCACGTAAAGTGCCCTCCGTCACACACCGTTGGGTGGCTTGCGGAGTATAAATGTAGATGTAGATGTAGATGTAGGGCCTAATATCTCTAAGCGCAGTATGATCCAAGTGTCTCATACGCATCCATCTCAAGTAGCAATTAAAAATGTTTACTCTGAAACAACAGCACGAAAAAACGCCAACATCTTCAAAGCATGCTGATATACTCGCAGTCCATGCCATACTTAGTCTGAAAGAACAGTCATGTTCCTCAGTTGCAAAATAGAAAGATGGTTCTAATGGCTCTGAGCACTATGGGACTTAACTTCTGAGGTCATCAGTCCCCTAGAACTTAGAACTACTTAAACCTAACTAACCTAAGGACATCACACACACACACACACATGCTCGAGGCAGGATTCGAACCTGCGACCGTAGCGGTCGCGCGGTTCCAGACTGTAGCGCCTAGAACCACTCGGTTACCTCGGCCGGCGCAAAATAGAAAGACCAGTAAACGACATTGCCATTTCTTCCTCAATAGCACAGGGAATTCTACAGAAAACTTCGCAACACTGATCCCAGGAATGGATCTGTGTAAGAAACAGAAGTCGGTGCTGGCCGGCCGAAGTGGCCGTGCGGTTAAAGGCGCTGCAGTCTGGAACCGCAAGACCGCTACGGTCGCAGGTTCGAATCCTGCCTCGGGCATGGATGTTTGTGATGTCCTTAGGTTAGTTAGGTTTAACTAGTTCTAAGTTCTAGGGGACTAATGACCTCAGCAGTTGAGTCCCATAGTGCTCAGAGCCATTTTTTTTTTTTTTTTTTTAGAAGTCGGTGCTGAAAGTTTTTTCTTGAATTTAAGTTTTTCGTCTCTCGTAGAAATTTAAAAGATCGGGAAAATGTTTTTGTCCACTATAGTTCTACTCGTTAAAACATAACTGCTGTATTTCTGTTCTTATTATACCACAAATAAAACGCAGTGTCTCGGTATTAATGGTACGTGAAACTAAAACTTTCTGATAGTCACTTAGAACTAATCAGTTCTCTGGTATGACATTTAGACCGAGTCATTTCGCTACTCTGGCGCTTTCAACATTCTTAATAAATTGTATATTTTCTAATGCGTTTCATTATTTTTTTCAGTAAAGTGGTGAGCAGAATAATTCTGTGGTATCTGAATACCTTCTCAATTTCTTAGATACAAATAGGATATTCATTCTCTTTGGTTCCCCTAATAAATGTGAGATTTTGCACTTAGAACGTCTGCATTTCCACTCTTCATATACCTTCACACAATTTATTTCGCCATCGAAATCTGTATTAGTCTTACTAGATATCGTATTGTGAAGTTCAGAGGATCCATATCCCCCACCTTTACAATTAAAACAGGCTTACGACAGGGAGACGCTCTTTCGTGTGTCCTCTTCAACCTTGCATTAGAGAAAGTGGTTCGGGAGAGTGATTTACATCTATACAATGGTCTCCGATTCGAACACAGTGAAGTAAAACTCTTGGTTTATGCAGACGATATAGTGTTGCTGAATGAAACCGAAGAAGAACTGAAAGACATGTACAGATCTCTCAGGCACAGTGCCGGCAAAATGGGGCTTTTGATTAACCAAGAGAAACCATATATATGGAAATAGGTCGAGTCATAAACCCAAATCCTTACTTTGAAATTGACCAGCATTCTAAATTCAGAAAAGTTCTCCAGTTTAAATACCTTGGATCACGTTTCAACAGTAAAAATATCATAAAAATGGATATAAATGAAAGAATAGCCTCAAGGTCAAGATATCTGTACTCACCAAACAGTCCACTAAAAAGTAAAGCTTTGTCAGTCACCACAAAGATGAAGATATACGACACTATCATCTGCCCCATAGTACTGTACGGTTCAGAAAGGTGGACACTTACAAAGAATGAAAGAGTAAAACTGAATGTTATCGAAAGAAAAGTAATGAGAAAAATCTGGGGACCTGTGTTGGAGAATGGTGTATGGGGAATTCGAAAGAGCAATGAAATTTATCAGTTAATGAAGCAACCCACTATCATCCAGAAATTAAAAAGTAGGAGACTGCAATGGGCTGGACATGTGACTAGAATGGAAAACAACACAATCACCAAGAAAGCATTTGAAGGAACTCTCCAGGCAACAAGACCATTGGGCCGACCCCGTGCAAGGTGGAAAGATAACACAGAGACGGATATCGCAGTACTAGGAATTTGCACAGGGTGGAGAGAGGCTGCGAGAGATAGAAGGCGGTGGAAGCAGATCGTTGATGCAGCGCGTGGTCTACAGGGCCTGTGATCGCTGGGAAGGAGAAGAAGAAATTGTATTGTTTGCGGCTATCTTCATCATCACCATCATAATCATCATCATCATATCATCATCGTCACCGTCGCCATCAGCAGCAGCCACTCGACATCTAATGCTGTACTCATGTAAAGCCTCCTCACCTGTACGCATTCATAAGACTGCTCTTTCAACTGTGTCTTTTGTCTGCCTTTCTTGGAATCCAACAAAGAGCTTCCATACGCCATCCACTATCGATTCGTCTACCTATACGTCCCACTTACCACCATCACATTTTCATTACGCTTCTAGTCACGTCTTACACTTCCAGAGCCATCTGTTTATTCTATTTTCTGTCCTGCTAATTCCTAACACGCCTTCCTCAAGTACATATACCAATCCATAATTCGTAACACTATCACGAACAGTTAAACAGTGAACTGCATTTGTAAACTGTATACTGTGCCGAAAATTTAGAAACGTTTACGTTTTGATGGGCTAGGCATTTCGTTTTTACAGTTAAATGTGGTCCACCATTAAGAAAGCTTAAGAATCATTGGTCTAAATTGTTGAATTGTGAGACTGAACTATTGATTACACTTCCCATTCGCAGAATCGATTAAATGGATCAATGATAACAAAATGAACTAAAAAAAAAGCCATGCCAAATGGAGCTACCACGGTCGAAACAAAACCTTAAGGACAGAAACAGCTAGACAAATCTAGATAATGTGTTCATTTTAGTCGGGTTTTGCAAATAAAATCTTTTTAAAAGTCATGGGTTTGCAAATGGTTTTATTCATTTTTGGAAAGTGTCTTATGAAACTAGTGTCGAATTTTTTTGTCAGGATGTCAGTTTCGAGCTACAGGATCATTTAGAGCTACATTCATAAGACTGCTCTTTCAACTGTGTCTTTTGTCTGCCTTTCTTGGAATCCAACAAAGAGCTTCCATACGCCATCCACTATCGATTCGTCTACCTATACGTCCCACTTACCACCATCACATTTTCATTACGCTTCTAGTCACGTCTTACACTTCCAGAGCCATCTGTTTGTTCTATTTTCTGTCCTGCTAATTCCTAACACGCCTTCCTCAAGTACATATACCAATCCATAATTCGTAACACTATCACGAACAGTTAAACAGTGAACTGCATTTGTAAACTGTATACTGTGCCGAAAATTTAGAAACGTTTACGTTTTGATGGGCTAGGCATTTCGTTTTTACAGTTAAATGTGGTCCACCATTAAGAAAGCTTAAGAATCATTGGTCTAAATTGTTGAATTGTGAGACTGAACTATTGATTACACTTCCCATTCGCAGAATCGATTAAATGGATCAATGATAACAAAATGAACTAAAAAAAAAGCCATGCCAAATGGAGCTACCACGGTCGAAACAAAACCTTAAGGACAGAAACAGCTAGACAAATCTAGATAATGTGTTCATTTTAGTCGGGTTTTGCAAATAAAATCTTTTTAAAAGTCATGGGTTTGCAAATGGTTTTATTCATTTTTGGAAAGTGTCTTATGAAACTAGTGTCGAATTTTTTTGTCAGGATGTCAGTTTCGAGCTACAGGATCATTTAGAGCTACAGGATCACCGTCAAACCATTAAAATCTCCTTAGCATGTAAATACATAATCCATCACGATTCTGATGATTATCGGTCTTAACTGTGTAAAAAGTACTGTTCTATTTTTATTTTTATTTGGGATGGGAATTTATATGTGAAAACGTAATCCTGCGAATTCTGGCACTGACAGTTTTGAGTGCGGGACATTCAAAATAACGACAGAGGTGACATACACTGTACATCTTGCCTTTCGGCAGGCCCTGGCATTTGATGATAATAAAGAAGTGTTTGAGTAATTGTTGACTTTCCAAATTTAGCTGTTTGGTCGTATCCACGACATACGTTCAACCTGTAAGTTTTTACGTATCTGACACATCAAGATAATAAATTATGAAACAGCTCTGAGCCTAAAATATTTTGAGTTTTAGATAAATTTGTCATTATTAGTTTCATACTGGATTATAAAAAATTATGATGAAGTGATGCTTTGTTGCCTTATGATGATCTTGTATATCGAAACTGTAAATACAACAAAATATGTACTTGACAACTGTCTGAGCATTTTCTAAGAGTTTAACAAAAGTTCTTATATTACTACTAAGCGACCGGTAAATACTCGTATTTCCATGAATTGAACACTGACGCCCTCTTACAAGGCAGTAACATTCCTGACAGGACTCCAGCAGTGACATTGCTGGTCGGACTTCACCAGTAATATTGCTGATCAGGCGTCAAGAAGAATCTAATAATTCCATCTCGACAGAAGGCAGTGCTGACAGGTGTGAACATTTCCAAACTACCACAATATCAGAATAAGGCATGGCTGCAAAACACTTACAAGAGGTATTTACAGAATCATGGAGAAAAAAATGGTAGGAAAAGAAATACACGAGGAAATAGTGACTCTACGAATTATCAAAGAAGATAGGTTGAAGATAGGAAAACTAACTTTTATAGAATTTGCATCTTTGGAAAAGGCTTTTGCCAATTTTGACTGGGGTACACTCTTTGAAAGTATGAAGGCAGCAGGAGTGAGATAGGGGCAGATAAGGATTATCTGCAACTTTCAGAAACCAGACTAGTTATATGAATCGAAGGCCATGACAGAGTACCAGTGATTGAGAACGGAGCGAGACAGGATGTTATTCAATCTGTACATTATGGAAGTAGCAAACGAAATCAGTAAGAAGTTTTGGAGGGGAAATGAAATACAGGGAGAAGAAATAAAAACTTCAACTTTTGACGATGCCAGCAGAACTGTGTAAGAGACAGCACGAACTTGGAAGAGCAGTAGATCGGAATGGATGATGTTTTGAAACGAGGTTATAAGACGAATATCAACAAATTAATACAAGGTAATGGAATGTAGTCGAGTTAAATCGGGTTACGTTAAGGGAATTAGACAAGGAAATGAGATTCTAAAAGTAGTAAATGGTATTTGGTATTTCGGCAACGTAGTAAATGCAACACACGTATTTCCACAAAAGAGGAATTTGTGAACATCTAACATAAATTTACGGAAGTGAAATGTGGACCATAAGCAGTTAAGAAAAGAGGAGAATAAGAGGGTTTGAAATGCGGTCCTGCAGAAGAATACCGAAGATTATATGGGTAGATCGAGTAACTAATGAGGAAGCACTGAGTCGGATTGGAGAAAAGAGACGATACAAGTTGATTAAAAGAAAGGGGAAAGTTGATAGTGCACATCCTGAGGTATTAAAGAATTTGGGAGGTAAAAATCGTAGAAGAAAACGAAGGACTAAAAACAGTAAGCGTGTCCAAATGGATGTAGGTCGCAGAAGTTATTGGGACACGAGGCGGCTTGCAGAGGACAGTCCAACGTGGAGCGCTGCTTCTTGGGGAGCTGGAATACCGAAAAGCGGCAAAAAGTCCCATTTTCAGTTTTTAAGTCTATAAAATAATTTGGAATTTTCTGCGTAAAATGATGCAGACTTTCTTAATAAACTGTAATTAGAAATGTTTTTATTTCCTTTTCCAAAATGGTATGTGCGTTCAGGAAAATTACCCTACTTGTGATGTGTAGGCACTCAAACATTCGCTTTTCCGAAAACATTAGGTATAAAAGGTATGCATCTACATCTACATCTACATCCATACTCCGCAAGCCACCTAACGGTGTGTGACAGAGGGTACATTGAGTACCTCTATCGGTTCTCCCTTCTATTACAATCTCGTATTGTTCGTGGAAAGAAAGATTGTCGGTATGCCTCAGTGTGGGTTCTAATCTATCTGATTTTATCCTCATGGTCTCTTCGCGAGATATACGTAGGAGGGAGCAATATACTGCTTGACTCCTCGGTGAAGGTATGTTCTCGAAACTTCAACAAAAGCCCGTACCGAGCTACTGAGCGTCTCTCCTGCAGAGTATCGGTTCAAATGGCTCTGAGCACTATGGGACTTAACTTCTGAGGTCATAAGTCCCCTAGAACTTAGAACTACTTAAACCTAACTAACCTAAGGACATCACACACATCCATGCCCGAGGCGGGATTCGAACCTGCGACCGTAGCGTGCAGAGTATTCCACTGGAGTTTATCTATCATCTCCGTAACGTTTTCGCGATTTCTAAATGATCCTGTAACGAAGCGCGCTGCTCTCCGTTGGATCTTCTTTATCTCTTCTATCAACTCTATCTGGTACGGATCCCACACTGGTGAGCAATATTCAAGCAGTGGGCGAACAAGTGTACTGTAACCTACTTCCTTTGTTTTCGGATTGCATTTCCTTAGGAATCTTCCAGTGAATCTCAGTTTGGCATTTGCTTTACCAACGATCAACTTCATATGATCATTCCATTTTAAATCACTTCTAATGCCTACTCCCAGATAATTTATGGAATTAACTGTTTGCAGTTGCTGACCTGCTATATTGTAGCTAAATGATAAAGGATCTTTCTTTCTATGTATTCGCAGCACATTGCAGTTGTCTACATTGAGATTCAATTGCCATTCTCTGCAGCATGCGTCAATTCGTTGCAGATCCTCCTGCATTGCAGTACAATTTTTCATTGTTACAACCTCTCGATATACTACAGCATCATCCGCAAAAAGCCCCAGTGAACTTCCGATGTTATCCACAAGATCATTTATGTATATTGTGAATAGCAACGGTCCTACGACACTCCACTGAGGCACACCTGAAACCACTCTTACTTCGGGAGATACAAATGCATTTCACTCTTCTGTTGTAGAAACTTTGATATTTCGTTTGGTGCCATTGTCATAGAAAGTAGCTGTGTTTGCAGTACAGTTTTCGATCTGTGAATTAATGTTTTAAGTCTACAGCTTCTTTTTGCACCTCGTTCGGAGATTGTTACGTGTCTTCTTACTACTTTTGTTGCTTGAGCGACTTGGTTTCTACGATGCCTTCAAGTGTATAGTTATTTAAAAAGCGTAAGTTCTGTGGGAACTGATTTACGGACACCTTCTGTGTAAGTGATTCTGCTGAGATATCTTATCGCTCTCGCACTATAGACATGTCTTCTTAACAATAGCCCACTTAATAAACTGTAATTAGAAATATTTTTATTTCCTTTTCCAAAATGGAAATTCTATCCCAGTGGCTGCTATGCAAGCAAACCAGCTAATGTGTAGAGGCTTGGGGCATCCTCATCATCCCAGAAGATGTGCAAAGGCAAAGGTCCCGAGTTCGAGTCTCAGTCCGGCACACAGTTTTAATCTGCCAGGAAGTTTCAAAACCCTCATAATTTGTGAACTCGTGTGCCTAAGAATTTATTTGTTGGGATGAAAACTAAAAAGGAGGGGGGGGGTTCACTGATGCTGTTATTTCGTCTAGGTAGATTAAAGGTCGTTGAAAGGCTTGAGATTGTTCCTGATGTTAACACCAACGAAGGTCTTCAACTTCTGGACAAAGTGCGAGTAAGCAAGGATCAGTATGGATGATGATGTTTGGTTTGTGGGGTGCTCAACTGCGCGGTTATCAGCGCCCGTACGAATTCCCAACCTTTGCTCAGTCCAAACTCGCCACTTTCATGAATGGTGATGAAATGATGAGAACAACACAAACACCCTGTCATCTCGAGGCAGGTGTAAATCCCTGACCCCGCCGGGAATCGCTCCCGTTCTCGGGAAGCAAGAACGCGACCGCGAGACCACGAGCAGCGGACGGATCAGTATGGAGCTGACTGTAATATAAAGAAATCAAGGGCAGCTAGGAGAAGAGAGCTTCTAGGCGAAGAAGAAGAAGAACCGTAAGATGACGCTGATAACTGCCCTGGACAATTCTGATATTGGAATAAAAGTTGTTTGTGAATCTTCACAACACATTATGTTAACCTCATTTTCAAACTTCTGAAATATGTACCTTTATCTCACAAATTACAAAACGAATGACATTCAAATTTTCAGAAGTGCTATAAAATAGTTAAAGGGTGCCACTGAACTAGAATCATGACAGCGGCTGGCTTTTTCTCTCAATAAGGGAGATTTATATGAAATTCACCCAAATTAACAATGCCTAAAGGATAAAAAATTGAAAAATATTGTATCAAAAGGAGCACTGATTGTAGTTCAGTGAGCTATAATACATGTTGAGAACAGCTGCCAAAATTTCAAATTCTAGGTATAACAGTTCCAGAGAAAAAAGTACATAAATTTAACTAATTTAACATTGGCGAGATAGGGCGTTCCAACGTCCGTCAAGGCAGTTTTTTGGACTGAAGACCATAACAACGACGAGATCGCTGAAGACTAGAGCAAAAGTTTTTCAAACGATAAACGAAAAGTCCTAGTCTTCGGCTTTCAAGGTCATCTTGAGGCATTTACTATTGTCGCCAAAGAAGTTACAGTGTTTGTAAATGATATTCGAAAATAAGTTACACATCTAGATTGAAGCAGAAACGTGCAGTAAATAATATCTTTGACAGTGTGGTGGTAATGCAGTGTAAAAAGTAAAGAATTGAACAGTAAATCAACATAAATGGAGTAGACAGGAAAACTTTAACACAAAACTGGAACAGCAAGCCTACATAATAGTTTATATTAATAAACAAAAGCACCCGAGGGGGAACCTGTTCCCCTACCGGGCGCGTCCCCAGGTGGCGGATAGGGGAAAGCTCTACAGATATGTAGGGTAGGTGGGAAATAAAATACCACCCGTGGACCAACACAGGACCAGAAATCCAAAGGCGACTGTCCCACATTGGGCGGTCTTTGGTCAGCGTCTGTTCCCCAGGTCAGGGGCGGCTGGGAAAAACCTCCAGGGCTAACAACCGTGGTTGTAAATTTGTGGCTCGAAGAGTCACCCCTTACATAATAATATCAATCATGGAAGAGTGTAATGTGAAACAAATTACCCCAGGTGGACAATCCACCGCACCAAGGTGCGCAAGCAGACTATCGGATTCTGGGGAGTCTGCAGCATTGCACAGAGATGAATCGGGACATGATAAGACATCAAGCAAATTGAAATGTAAAAAAACAAGTTACATAGCTACTTTCAATGTAAACTCTCTTTTAAAAACAGGAAAATTAAAACATCTTACAGATACCCTCAAACATCATAGAATACTCATAACATCACTACAAGAAACTCGATACATAGATGAAAACAATTTTGATTCCGGAGGTTTCAGAATATACAAAGGAAAGGTAGGCAAAAGAATAATGAAAAACACACCCCACCTCGGAACGGGCTTTATAATAGATAAAAGTATTTTAGACTCCATTATCAGCTTTCAATCACAATCGGAAAGACTCTCCACACTCACTTTTAAATCTGCTAATAGAGTATACACAATTGTGAATGCACATGCCCCCATAAATGAAGACAATAGGAAAAATAAGGAAAAGGTGGAACGTTTTTGGGAACAACTAGATGACGCGGTGCAAAAGATCCCAGACAAACACATCATACTTACGGGGGACTTCAATGCTCAAGTAGGAAAAGAAAAGAAATACAAAAATATTGTTGGAAACTACCCAGTGCACAATAGAACTAACCAAAATGGAGTCAGATTAGTAGAACTCTGCCAAGCGCATGGCTTGATCCTGAAATCCACAGCCTTTAAGAGACTACCCAGAAAACAGAAGACATGGACCTCACCAAACCCACACTTGGGTGAATTTCAACTTGATCATGTGGCGATAAAATGGAAACACCATACAGAAATACAAAATGTCAAAGTACTCAGAGGAGCAAACTTGGATTCTGATCACTATCTTTCTAAAATAAAACTCAAAATTATCCCCAAAAGGAAAGATAGAAACAGTAAACCCAAAAGCAGAAGATACGATCCAGAAAAGATAATGAATTCGAAGGAGTTTCCCCTCGCGACTCAAGATATAAGGAACCAAAATTGGGATCAAATGAAGGAAAGCCTACTAACCAAAGCTGAACAAATAGCACCTATAACCAAAATCAAAAAACACGCATGGTGGACAGAGGAATGTGACAAACTTATTGAGCAAAGAAAGAAAGCATGGCAACAGATGCAATCTCAGAAAAATGAATATAATAGGCAAAATTTCCTGAGTGTAAGAAAATTAGTGAGTAAAAACCTCAAAAGAACTAAAAAAGCACAAGAAGATCAACTCCTTTTGCAGATCAACGAAGACTTCAACAAAAACAAGACTAGGAGCTTTTACAGAACTTTTAAACAAAAAATAACCAAGTACAGCCCACCGACACTCCAATTACAAGATAAAAATGGTAATATTGCACACAACAACAGGGATAATTGCAAAATTCTGAGGGAATATTTCAGAAACCTTCTCAACTGTAAAGAACCAATTGAAAAAATGGATTTCAGCAACTCAACTTCAACAAGTCCTAACTCAGAACCACCCACCGTCGAGGAACTACAATCAATCATTTTGAATCTCAAAAACTATAAGGCTTCGGGAGAGAACCAAATTACAGCTGAACTGTGGAAAAATGTCAATAGAAATGCCATAGAATCTCTCCAAAACATATTTGAAGAAATATGGAAAACAGAAAGAATTCCGGATGAATGGAAGATGGCCCTCATTCACCCAATTCATAAGAGGGGATCCAGAACAGACCCCAACAATTACAGAGGGATTTCGCTCCTTGACGTAACATACAAAATACTGTCTAAAGTCCTTTTGAACAGAGCAGAACCCCAGCTAGATTGTCAACTTGGAGAATACCAGGCAGGCTTCAGAAAGGGAAGATCCTGCCCAGAACAAATTCTAAACCTCAAAAATCTTATGGCCTACCAAAAATCGAGAGCAAAAGCGTATGTCATCACATTCATTGACTTTCAAAATGCGTACGACTCCATAGACAGGGAATCTCTAATCTCCATATTAAAAGAATTGAACCTAGACAATAAAACTACAAACCTAATTAGAGAAACCATCACCAACACATACTCCAAAATTAAATTTATGGGAGAACTCTCAGACCTATTTGAGATAAAAACTGGAGTACGACAAGGTGATGGACTCTCTCCATTGTTATTTAACTGTGCCCTAGAAAAAATAGTAAGAGAATGGAACAAGAAAATCAATAGTGGAATCCGACTAGGAACAAAAAACAAAGGCATCAAGGTTAATTGCCTAGAATTTGCAGATGATATGGCCCTACTAGCTGAAACATGGGAAGAAGCCAAAGAACAGATCCTCGAATTACAGAAACAAGCAGAGAAAATAGGCCTTAAAATTTCTTTTAAAAAAACCAAAATAATCACAAATATAAAAAAGCCAATGAAATATCTTAAAGTAAGAGACCAAAAGATCGAAATTGTTAAAGAATTCAAATATCTTGGTGAATGGATTAGCTGGAACGCCCTTGAGAAAAAAGCAATAGAATTAAGAAGAAACTAGCCTTTCAGCTTACTAAAAATACTTATAATAAAAAGTCCCTCTCATGGAATTCAAAAATAAAACATTACAACACTGCCATTAAACCAGAAGCACTATATGCAGCTGAGACATTATCTATCACTAACCATGGCCCGATTGAAAGGCTAGAGATCAAAGAAAGAAAAATATTGAGAAAAATTTTAGGCCCCAAATTTCATAACGACAAACTAATTCATACCAAAAATGAAACACTCTACAAAACCACAGAAAAACTTTCGGATACAATGAGGAAAAGAAGAATTGAGTTTTATGGGCACATTCTCAGAATGAACCCAAATAGACTTACAAAAAGAATGTTTGACTACTTCAGGAATAAAAAATCCAAACCAAATTGGTTTATCCAAACAGAGAAAGACTTAAGAGAACAACACATCACAGAAAAAATGCTCACAGACAGGACCGCAAAAATGATAAGCAAAGACAGAAAAGAGGGATTCCAGCTCCAAAATAGGAAGAAAAGAACGATTGTCATCTCTGATGAGGAAAGAAAAGCAAGATCGGAAAGAATGAAGCAGTACTGGGCGAAAAGAAAGGCACAGAACACACAGAAGTGATTGATTCAACGTACCCCAAAGTTGGGTGAAACGAAGAAGAAGAAACAAAAGCAATGAAATAAAATAAAATTAGTACTTGATAAGGGTACTTCAGGAGGTATAAAACATGGAGAGCGATACACAAACCAATTGAAAGGAGAAAGAATTATCAGTGTAGCCTAAGAATATATGAGCATTTTAAACAATATCAGTAAGGTTAACAGAAGTGAATAAATACAGGAAAATGGAGAAGTGTGAGGGAACATACAGTAAATGCCATCTTTGTGAGTGTGGTGGTACTGCATTTAGAAAAGTAAAAAGTTGAAACAATATACAAATATAAAAGGAGCGAACAGGAAAAACATTAACACTATACTCAAACCACTTTGCATTAAATAAATAAAATAAGTAAAATAAAAACAGTACTTGATGAGACAACTACAAGAGGTATTAAACATGGAAAGTAATAGAAGTAACAATTAAAAGAAAGACTTAACAGTTGTTACTAAAGTATATACGGATTACACAGACCATTTTAATAAGTCATAGCGTGTAGGCTTTCACGGCCGGCGTCTTCAGTAATTAAAACTTACGGGCTAAGAGGCCGTGGTCCAATAGTAGAAATACTTCTCCCTGACGTTTCGTTGCCAGCTGCGGGCAACATCATCTGAGGTGAGTCTACGACTGGCTACGACTACGACTGGCTGTCATTGTAATAAGGTTAAAGAACACAATGAATACAGGAAAATTGGGCAATATGTAGGAACAGACATTTGGGAAGTAATGAAAAACAGAGGGGATTGTGTAAAGTTTAGGAGAGGAAAAGTGTTAAGCTGTGTCAGGTCATTTAAGATTAGATCTGGACCGTAAGCTAGATGTTTGTTAATTTTCAGAGCTCCCAGCAGGTTGAGTTTTTGGCCTTTGTTTGCTAAGTGAAGGACACGGCACTCTGGCTTGTAATAGTGACCTTAATTCAGTACAAGCTCAGGAAATGTGGAGTCGTTATTAAAACGATTGGTTGCTACCAGTTTAACAGAGAAAATGCTAACGCAGTTACGATGCGGCTCATTCACATTGTACTCCTTTCAGATTAAGCTGATACAATAGCTCCCTACTTAGCAATCATATACAACCGCTCGCTCACCGATAGATCTGTACCTACAGATTGGAAAATTGCTCAGGTCGTACCAGTGTTTAAGAACGGTAGTAGGAGTAATCCATCGAACTACAGACCTATATCATTGACGTCGGTTTGCAGTAGGGTTTTGGAGCATATACTGTATTCAAACATTATGAATCACCTCGAAGGGAACGATCTATTGATACGTAATCAGCATGGTTTCAGAAAACATCGTTCTTGTGCAACGCAGCTAGCTCTTTATTCGCACGAAGTAATGGCCGCTATCGAAAGGGATCTCAAGTTGATTCCGTATTTCTAGATTTCCGGAAAGCTTTTGACACCGTTCCTCAGAAGCGACTTCTAATCAAGCTGGGGGCCTATGGGGTATCGCCTCAGTCGTGCGAGTGGATTAATGATTTCCTGTCATGAAGGTCGCAGTTCGTAGCAATAGGCAGCAAATCATCGAGTAAAACTGAAGTGATATCAGGTGTTCCCCAGGGAAGCGTCCTGGGATCTCTGCTGGTCCTAATCTACGTAAATGACCTGGGTGACAATCTGAACAGTACTCTTAGGTTGTTCGCAGATGATGCTGTAATTTACCGTCTAGTAAGGTCATCCGAAGACCAGTATCAGTTGCAAAGAGATTTAGAAAAGATTGCTATATGGCGTGGCAGGTGGCAGTTGACGCTAAATAACGAGAAGTGTGAGGTGATCCACATGAGTTCCAAAAGAAATCCGTTGGAATTCGATTACTCGATAAATAGTACAATTCTCAAGGCTGTCAACTCAACTAAGTACCTGGGTGTTAAAATTACGAACAACTTCAGTTGGAAAGACCAAATAGATAATATTGTGGGGAAGGCGAGCCAAAGGTTGCGTTTCATTGGCAGGACACTTAGAAGATGCAACAAGTCCACTAAAGAGACAGCTTACACTACACTCGTTCGTCATCTGTTAGAATACCGCTGCGCGGTGTGGGATCCTTAGCAGGTGGGATTGACGGAGGACATCGAACGGGTGCAAAAAGGTCAGCTCGTTTTGTATTATTACGTAACAGGGGTGAGAGTGCGGCAGATATGATACGCGAGTTGGGATGGAAGTCATTAAAGCAAAGATGTTTCTCGTCGCGGCGAGATCTATTTACGAAATTTCAGTCACCAACTTTCTCTTCCGAATGCGAAAATATTTTGTTGAGCCCAACCTACATAGGTAGGAATGATCATCAAAATAAAATAAGAGAAACCAGAGCTCGAACAGAAAGGTTTAGGTGTTCGTTTTTCCCGAGCACTGTTCGGGAGTGGAATGGTAGAGAGATAGTATGATTGTGGTTCGACGAACCCTCTGCCAAGCACTTTAATGTGAATTTCAGAGTAATCATGTGGATGTAGATGTAGATGTACTCAGCTTTCGCAAAATGTACCACCGGTATGCTAGCCTACACGAATGTAATCGGAAGTTCGCGAGTAGATTCTGAAACGACGGCTGTAGTGCTGGAGGAGCCGGTGCGAGTGCTCACCTGCTGCTGTGCAGACGAGAGCGGCGAGGGCGAGAAGCAGCGCCGGCAGCGGCCTCATCGCAGACAGCGTCCCCCCCGCCGAGTGGGACGGAGGTGCCTCATCGGCTCTCCGAGTCCCTCGCCTCATATATATACATATTGCCCCGCGGCGCACTCCAGTAGCGGCCTGCAGCGGTATCAGTGGGTGAGCCATCGCCTCGTCATATGACCTCGTGTCATCGGCTGCGGCCGCCCACGAACGTCTGCCTGTCGCTACCCGCAGACTTCTCGCCGATAGTTTGTCCTCGTCTTTGGCAAAGGGAGAAAAAAAGAGAGAACGACGAGGAGCAGAGGTCGTCATTAACTGTCCAGACTCAGGGACGCAACTGTTGTTCGTGTCCGCGGTATCTTCAATGCGATTCTGTCTGTTTTAAGTATTCGGGAGTTGACCGTGGTTTTAAACTTTCCTTGCTTTTTGCGTTTAATTTGATTGCGAAACCTTTGATATGGAACTTAACATATACATGGATGGACATGAGAAATGAAAGGTTGCAATAAATTTTTCACCTGTGATTATTACTTTACGTATGAAATATTCTGTTGCAGATTAATAAAATTGAATTACTTTGAACATTCCAAAATAATTATTCAAGTTTTAAATTGAAAGGTCTCTGTTGGATTCCTTTCATGTTAATTTCTTAAATCTATTGTAATTTACGGCATACATTCCACTTCTAAATTTACTGTGTTGTTTCTGACTCTATCTGGGAGGAGACTGAGCAGTGGAAAGTGTTACTTTTACACATAATCAAGAACGATCTGTCACACTACTACACTTTAAAACACAGTTTATATGCAATTCATGTCACAGTCTCATACGGAACCTACATCCGCTTTCTTTTATATACTGTATATGATAAGATACTGTCATCCCCCTTCCCTTCTGTGTGAAAGGATGAATGAGCAAATGTATTTCTAGTTGCATGCTCGATGGTAGCAGACAAGCCGGTCTGCTAGAGAACAGTAGGACCAACGTTGGAACAGGTAGCTACACTTTCTAAAAGCAAAGAGGTTTCTATTCTTGGTATGGTCCAGTCCGGCCCTTGTCATGTTGGTATAGGAAGCTGCCTCTCTGGTCACTTCCGTTTGTATCTGTGAGGTACCCTCGGTAGGGGCCCACGCTATTCTGTCTGCAGCGAGCGTCTGATGTGGTAAGATCTCCAGCTAAGCGCGTCTCTGCTAAGTCCGTAAGACAATGGATTTCTTAAGTTCAGCCTAACTGAAAACTTGAACACCTTTATTTCAGGTTTAGATCCAAAATATCTTATGTTATCTTAAATTGCAACGCAGTGTAATCCTAGTGTGAAGTTCAGAATATCTTGCAGTAGCTGTTGATATACTTTCCGGGATGTGAGGTCGTGGTCCAAGAACTTTTCTGCTCCTTACGTTTCGTCCAGAACTGCGCTGGACTTCCTCAGAGGCGCTGCTCCGCTGAGTCTTGCCGACTGACTGGTCGGGTGTCTGAGAGCGACTTATATATTGTGAGAAAGGGGGGCGTGGTTCAGGTGACACGTGATGAGCAGTGATAATCCATAGCAAAGATAAGATTGACTATCGATTACCACCTTGTTAAAGATAAAAATTGTTAGCAATTTTGTAGAGCCACTGATAATCCATAGCAAAGATAAGGTTGACTATCGATGTAAGTAGGCTGTTTAGGTTTTTTTATTGGTAACGCCACCTCTGTATTAAAATCACTGGCTGTGCTGTGTGCAGTCTGTGGCTGCTTTGCGTTGTTGTAATACTCGCCATTGTAGTGCTAGGCAGCTGGCTGTGAACAGCGCGTAGCGTTGCGCAGTTGGAGGTGAGCCGCTAGCAGTGGTGGATGTGGGGAGAGAGATGGCGGAGTTCTGAAATTTGTCATGAACTGCTATATATATATATATATATATATATATATATATATATATATATATATATATATATATATATATATATATATATATGATGACTATTAAGGTAAATACAACGTTTGTTCTCTATTAATATCTTTCATTTGCTAACTATCCCTATCAGTAGTTAGTGCCTTCCATAGTTTGAATCTTTTATTTAGCTGGCAGTAGTGGCGCTAGCTGTATTGCAGTAGTGGGAGTAAACAAGATTTTTGTGAGGTAATGAGGTAAGTGATTTGTGAAAAGAACAGGTTAATGTTAGTCAGGGCCATTCTCTTGTAGAGTTTATTTAAAGTCAGATTGCATTGCGCTAAAAAAAATATTGTGTGTCAGTTTAAGCACAGTCTAGTATAATTGTTCAAAAGGGGACGTTTCATATGGCGACCCTGCCAGGATACCTCACTGGAATCTTCTGATTTTTTTATTGTAGTTTGTGTAATTAGTGTAGCTTTTGTTTATTGGCAGCGCGTAATTATAGAGAGAATTTCCATTGTCGTTGTAGTTTTTCATTGTTGTACAGTAAAACAGTTGTGGCATGCATGTAGATTTGCACCAAGTATTTCGCAGCTGCAATTAACTAGATATTATTTTCAGTGTTATGTTAATGTGTTCTCTCAAATTGTGTTTTTCTGTGTTGTCGTGTGAAATACTGTGACAATAATGGCGTGTGAAAAACGTAATACTAGGCTCCAAAGTAAACTGCGAAATGACAGTGAAAACGAAAGCAGTGTGCTAGTGCCACCGAGTAATGAATTAACTGATGTTCAAAGTAATAATTTGGTAATTGTGCATAGGGAAATGGAGCGGGCGGCAAACAATGGCGTAGACAGTGAAACAATTAGTGAGCAGTGAAGCATTATCGATCGGTCGGTCGGCAACAGCTCGCCTCAGGAATCCGAAATGACAGGACACAATTTCGCAAATACTGTAGATTCAGGTTCTGGGTCACCACCGTTTTCTCAAATGACTCAAGACACATTTTCTGCTTGTCAAAATGTGAATGTTGCCGGTGAAAATGCACTGCCAAAAAGCATAGAGAAACAGATTCCAGACACTAATACATTATTATTGCAATTAATGCAACAAATGGAACAAAATCAGAGACAAATGGGACAAAATCTTAAAAAGTTAGACACAGTGGAACAAAATCTTAAAAAGTTAGACACAGTGGAACAACACCAGAGACAAACATAGCAACAATTAGACGCAATGGAACAAAAGCTTCAAAAGTTAGACTCAGTGGAACATAAGCTTGAACAAATACGTGAAGATTTAACTACTGAGTTACATAACATCGAATCTAAATGTCAAATGTCTGTAATGACGTAAAAACACAAATTTGTGAGCATTTTCAACCTATTTTTTCGCGGCATGAAAATGCATTACAGAATCACGTAGCAGCCTTAAAAGAACTGCAAACCATTGTTCATGAAAATCACGACACCTTGCAAGCTAAAATTGACTCAGTTGCATCTACCGATTCGGTTATGCAACTTGCAAAAACTCAGGAAATTTTAAAGGACACAGTAAATACTCTGAAATTTGGTTCAGAAAAACACACTGAGGAAATAAGTACACTATCGGAGAAAGTAGCCGAACTTTCGGATCAGGTCACTAACTTATCTTCAAAGGTAGATGATGATCTGAATGACACAAGACCTGTAGCCTTCACTGACACAGAAGAGTATGAACAAATTAGAAAATTCAAACACAATCAAAATCAAATCAATACACAGTACAAAAGAGAAATCCGGGAAGTACAAGAGCAGTTGACGCAGGTAATACAAGAATTACATATTTCAGAGGACACTCGTGCTCCAGTACGGGAAGAGGGACATAGAAATACGGAACAACCACAAAATAATAACACAGGACATTTCGGAAGTTATGAAAGAAATTGGCAATGTGCACCGAATTTTGAGATTGAACCGCCGACACGACGTAACAATGACCGACATGCGACTCGCCGACATGATGATTTTGACTATAAGCTGTTCATTAATACACGTAAATTCAAAACATTTAAGAATTTTGCCAACGACATTCATCCACAAGCGTGGCTCCATCAATTCTCTCATTGTTTTCCTCCCAACTGGTCATTAGAACACAGATTAGAATTTATGTGTGGCTACTTAGAGAATGAACCAGCTGTAAGAATGCGATCGGTCATTCACGATTGCCACAGTGAAGGAGAATTTTACCATGCCTTCCTCTCAGCATATTGGTCTCAAGCCACATAAGACCGAGTAAAACATAGCATCATAATGATGAAACGTTTTGAACAATCTGAATTTTCCAGTATTATGAAATATTTTGAAGACATGTTGCATAAGAATCAGTATCTTTCAAACCCATACAGCCCCTCAGAACTCATCCGAATTTGCTTAATCAAACTGCCTGAACATTTACGACATATTATTTTGGCAGGACGTTGCAAAGACGACATTGAAGCTTTTCAGGGACTGTTACAAGAACTGGAAATTGACACTGACAATCGGGGAACGCGGAAACAGGAGCACAACAATTACAGGTCACATCTGTCACAATTCCGCGATGAAAGAAATAATAACTGGACACGACAAGGCTATTCTTACAACGTAAATCATGACCAAAACAGACACCACCCGTATGACAACCGTTGGCAGAGTAAAAATAATTACAGAGAAAGATCGCATTTCCATAGTAATGACTATCACAGATATTACCATAGAAACAGACAATATGGGAACCAAAACAATTATTATCAAGGGAGACAGAATAACTTCAGACGCAACAGTTCGGCGCACAGTTACGATTCAGGGAGAAATTCTCCACCACGTGACGGACAAGGAAGAAACTACGGAACCTACCGACATGACGACAGACGATATATTCGTAACGACAGACGTGAATTTCATCAGAACTGGCGGGATTCTAACAGAGCTGGGCCCTCTCGGCAAGGCGAATTTGTAGAAGTTCGGTCTCCTAATCCCAATAACGGCGTGCGCCAACAAAGGGACAGACAATGACTCGCACCGCAGGCAGCCGCATGCGCCAGCTGGCTCAGGGAAAAATAACATAGACGCTAACCTTGAGAAAAATTTCAGTATTCTTTACCGACGTATACTGCATGGCAATTGCATTCAAGTTCAAACTCTGAGTACTATGAAGAGTAAAGGTTTACACCACATTTCACATGTAAAACCGTTTATTGAAAGATAATCTGCTTTTTAACCTTGTCTTTGCCATATAACTTTTCACTTTACATTGCTAGTAAGCTTTGTCAGACTTAAGAAACTGTTAACATGCAACAATGTTTGAAGTTAAATATCTAGTCAAGAACCAAGAGAACTTATTTAAACAGAAATTACGAATGCATTGTTATAGTGAGCAGACGACACAGTGTTGTATTTGTACATTCTTGCTTGTTAGCTGCACGATTACGTAACGACTATCAGGCTTACATACTTAGGACACATACTAGTACTGCTAATGAGATTTTAATGCAACATTTTGGTTTACTTGAAAATACATTCTGGAGTTTGTGTGACAGCTACACGACTATATCACGACGCTACTAATGTGTGACACAATTTACATTGTTGCTTTTGCGGTGTATCTGTTTTATATCTGCACAATTTTTTTTGAATTCTTCTGGAAAGTAAAACATGTTTTAGTAGTAACTTTTGTGGTATAGCTACAAGGAGACAGCCTTTTCTGTAGCACAACAATACGTTACAGCACAGTACTTTCTTCATCACGGTAATAAGAGTAATAGCTAAGATATCTATACGCAAAGCATTTCACTTTTGTTTATCATGAGGTAAGTACATTGACTTCTGCAGAACTTAGCTTTCGGAGGACGATAACTACGACACTTCCACAGAGATTATCTTACAACATGATGCACAGTTTAGCGCTACAGTACACGTATTTGAGTGATTAATTTTGTACTTAAAACATTTATTTTTAAAGATTTTTGAATTGCAAAGAAAGTTTTCCGTGATACATTTCATTCCATTGCTGTAATCTGTAACACCTGAGGGTATAATTACATTAATCCTCAGGGGGGTACACGCCTACTTTGTGCACCATGTGTTTGGCAAGCACAAGGAGCCCTAGCTAATATGGTATTTGCTTATACAACTTTACACATCGGTATCATATTTCTCTAACACAGAATTACACAGCTATATGATCATTTAACTGAGAGAGACAAACTTTTTTTTATTACATCAGTGACAGATGTTTACGTAATTATACCGTTGGATAACTTCACACTTACGAAATTGTATTTTGTCTGTACTTAGTGAACTGTTCATATCATTTTGGAACCATTGTGATACTATGAGAGCTTTGAATGATGTATTTGGTAAGGGAGCATGATTTTAAAGTACATTTGAGGTAGATGACACTTTTGACATGAGCAGAGAATTTTTTTAGGTTTTGAAATTATTGGAGGAAGCTACGACGTTTTTGAGATTTGACTGAGGTTTTATGATGTTATTATTACGGCGACGATGTGTATTATGTTGTTGAGGTATGTTTATTATCAATGAGATGATGCTATATGAGGAATCTGATTATGCTACGTATGTTCCGATGAAATATTGAAGTGTCGACGAATATGTATATGTATAATAAGGTAAGGAATAATGAATAGAAGTTAGGGACTATGGTTGTGAAAAAGGATGTTGGAAACCGAGAAATCGTACTTTAAGGTTATGAAATGTGTGTAAATGCGTGAATGTATCACAATGCTGGCGAAAATTTTTTGGACGCTGTTATATTTATAGGATTTTGTTTCTACAGATTTGTAACCCAAATTCTTGACCTGCGAAATATATTTATATGAGACTGTCACTGTAGCGGAAACTGGTGTCGTAAATATTTCGGTAAGAAAGTTCAGTGACCACCTGCACGTAATGCGTCGTGGGCACCCAGCTGAGCGGCCAGGTGTGCCAGACGCCTGGAGAAAAAGCCATTATTGCGAGCCCTTTTCAGCGTCACAGGTAGAAAAAAACAAAGGGAGGCCATTATCCTCGCTATTGACGTTTCTTTGTAGAGAGCATCGCAAAAACGACACGGTCGAACTTGAAAACATATGTTGACACTGTGGAGCTCTTAATTTATGATATTTACAGAAATGCCTAATGAAATGACGAGAAATATTTTTACATCTGCACACCTGATTCTGACAAGCGTCTTTCTCGAGAATTGAGAGAATTTTTACTGCCTTATGAAATGCCATATGGCTAATGAATGATGTTTCATGCCGTCCTTTGTACATATTTGCTCATTTTCTTTAATATCTAGTTTCTAGCTGAACTGCAGCATTGGTTAAAATAAAATTTAATATATGTACTAATATAGTTATTTTATGCCTACAGATCCAGTCAATAAGAAATTTATGATCTACTTGCAAGAAAACGAGGGCACATAAATAGACATTTCCCTTCACAGGAATTGCATAAATAATTTCTTTACGATTTGGTAACTTATCTGCTAGTGTAATTTCTCGTGATGCACTCTAGTGTTAAGATGTGACATAGGTATTAGACATGGCCATTTTTAGTGTAATATTTTTTTCTGCTTGAGCTTTGTCATGTCTAGGTTTAAAGTTTTTCATTTTCTGCTGCTGTTTGCCAGGCATAGTGCTACTGAATTTTAATTTGTGTTACTCTGCTAAGCCAGTTTTACTAGTGATTTATTTTTCTTGTTTGCTGCTCATTGCTTTATATTAGTTGTAATTTATGCTGCTTGCTTCACCATTTGTATTTTTGATCATTGCTGTTTGTGTTAATTGTTTTGTGCTGCTGCATTACCTCGTCCCTTAGTTTAGCATCTGAGCTCAGTAGATTTAAGTTAGCTTAAGAGGGGGTAGACTATATAAGAGAACAAGTTGTGATGAATTGGAAGAAATACATTGAAAATCTATAAGAAAATGGTTCGGCCAAAACAGTATTTTGAAAGAGGATATGAACCAAAAAAAGTAGGGTTTAGGGGCAACAGGTTTAGGTAGGATTTTCTTGGAAATAAATGATGAAGTAAGATAATGGAAAATAAATAATGAGGTAAGAAATATGTGAACATATATATAAAGAAAGCATGCTTGAATAGGATTTTTTTGGTGGAAACAAATGTGGAAATAAGACGAAAGATCTATGGAATGAAGTTTTGGGTTGGACTGCAGCACCAAATATCACACTGAAAACAAACCCTGTCCTGTATTTTTGTGTTATTACACTATGTGTATTTGTGTTTTTCCTGTCTTAATGTGTTTAGCTAATAAGAGTTATGTTGTAGAATTTTTCTGATAATATGTTATTTTCTTTGTAAAGATGTTTAGACATTATTTATTCTGTTTTGTTTTAATGCTCATGTGTAAAGTTGATGTTTCAAAAGTTATTCTGATCTTTTATGTATTTACTTATGTCATCATTCCTGTAACACTGTTGTATATGTTATTTTGATTCTTTTGTAAAGCCTGTACTACAAATGTTATCTGTATTTTTATGTTCTTTAATGATGTATTTTGTACCTTTGTAATTGTATTCTTATGTTATAAAATTGTAATTGACACCAGGTCATCAAATTAAGTAACTTGTAAGATCCATTTCACTGCACACGTTTCTGTTGGTCATAGTATATGGACAATATGTGAGAAGTAGGGACTGTTAGTGTTTGCACGTGTGTTAATAAATCAGCAAGGGACTGGATAACAGCATTGCTGGTTCTAAGGACAATTCCAAAAACTCTGTGAGTGCACAAGTGGTGGTTATGGACTTGCTATATTATCCGCAAGACTCTTCAATGGTGATTGTGCACCTGCACAGTCACAGCAGATGGCTGCTGGCCATCTCTACAAGGACTGCAGTGGGTCTGCACCTCTGGTGGCCCACCAGTACCATTATCTCTACAAGGACTACAGTGGGTCTGCATCTTTGATGACTCACCAGTACCATTATTTCTGCAAGGACTGCAGTGGGTCTGCGCCTCTGGTGGCCCACCATTACCGTAATCTCTACCAGGACTACAGTGGGTCTGCTCTGTGATGACCCACCAAACGATATTCTTCAAAACTTCGATTGACTCCGCTGTGGGTTTGCTCTGTTGTGGCCCATGACCTGTCTGCATGTCGAGAGTCAGTACTGTCTTTCCGTTGGAAGGACAACGCTACTTCTTCAAGATTGCATGGAAATCCACTACTTCCGTGTGCATTTTCTTTTACTGCTCAGACTTTGAGAAAAACACTGCAATGTGATGAATGATCAGGACTGTCTTTATGGACTGTGAGAAAATTTTAGCTTTTGACCAACATTGTATCAATAAGTGTGTGCATTTGATTTCTTTGTTATTGTAATTATGAAAAATTTTTTCAAATCTGTATTGGCCACTGCCCAAACCAATTTGTAAAATTTTTTTGTGGGGAGCATGGGGGCTATGTAAGTAGGCTGTTTAGGTTTTTTTATTGGTAACGCCACCTCTGTATTAAAATCACTGGCTGTGCTGTGTGCAGTCTGTGGCTGCTTTGCATTGTTGTAATACTCGCCATTGTAGTGCTAGGCAGCTGGCTGTGAACAGTGCGTAGCGTTGCGCAGTTGGAGGTGAGCCGCTAACAGTGGTGGATGTGGGGAGAGAGATGGCGGAGTTTTGAAATTTGTCATGAATTGCTATATATGATGACTATTAAGGTAAATACAACGTTTGTTCTCTATTAATATCTTTCATTTGCTAACTATCCCTATCAGTAGTTAGTGCCTTCCATAGTTTGAATCTTTTATTTAGCTGGCAGTAGTGGCGCTAGCTGTATTGCAGTAGTGGGAGTAACGAAGATTATTGTGAGGTAAGTGATTTGTGAAAAGTACAGGTTAATGTTAGTCAGGGCCATTCTCTTGTAGAGATTATTTAAAGTCAGATTGCGTTGCGCTAAAAAAATATTGTGTGTCAGTTTAAGCACAGTCTAGTATAATTGTTCAAAAGGGGACGTTTCATCGATTACCACCTTGTCCAAGATAAAAATTGTTAGCAATTTTGTAGAGCCACTGTCCATATATCGCTAAGTTTCATAGCCTCCTCTTTCCTATTAAAATTATCGTGATGTTTATAAATTTCGATAGCTTCTCTATATAGCCGTGGATAGTAATTTAACGTTGTAGATAAAACTTCGGTATCCGAAAACATCACTTGGTGGTTGCCTGGTTGAAGAGCATGTTCCGCTACAGCTGACCAAGTGAAGTTTTCGTATACCGAAGTTTTATCTACAACGTTAAATGACTATCCACGGCTATATAGAGAAGCTATCGAAATTTATAAACATCACGATAATTTTAATAGGAAAGAGGAGGCTATGAAACTTAGCGATATATGGACAGTGGCTCTACAAAACTGCTAACAATTTTTATCTTGGACAAGGTGGTAATCGATAGTCAACCTTATCTTTGCTATGGATTATCAGTGGCTCTACAAAATAGCTAACAATTTTTATCTTTGACAAGGTGGTAATCGATAGTCAACCTTATCTTTGCTATGGATTATCACTGCTCATCACGTGTCACCTGAACCACGCCCCCCTTTCTCACAATATATAAGTCGCTCTCAGACATCCGACCAGTCAGTCGGCAAGACTCAGCGGAGCAGCGCCTCTGAGAAAGTACAGCGCAGTTCTGGACGAAACGTAAGGAGCAGAAAAGTTCTTGGACCACGACCTCAAATCCCGGAAAGTATATCAACAGCCGTGTCACCCGGTCGTGAAAGCCTTCATTCTACTATCTTGCAGTAGTTGCTTTGTCACTACTTTGTGAGTAAAGTGGAACCATGTGTTGATGATCCGTAACTCTAACTAAGATCATCAATCTTAAATGCGAATGTGCGTGAGATTCTAACGTCTCGTCTTGACACCCCACATGGGGTGTACTTTGTGAGACCAGTACCACGTGCTTATACAATTGTTTGGCCCATCAGGTTAGTAGTAAGACGATAGTAACCAGTTCGAGGTTTTCCTTTTTTAAATTGCGTTTCGATGTAATTTATTTTAATTATCAAAATTTTTGTGGAGTTACACTCTTTGTGTAAACCAAATTGACCACGTGAAGCATGTGGTGTAATCATCAAAGTAGCCCTCAGCTATTCTTTTCGGGAAGATTTCACAGAGAATTAGTATGAATTTAGTATAGCAGTGTGTGGTAATTTCATGACGGACAGGATTGCGCTACGAACGTAACATCTATGTGTGAAAATTGAATCGGTTGGTTGTGGTTAATTTCCTCTTGCATATATTTCAACATTCTTCGTGTGTTATTTTATGAATGCAGTGTTGTATACAGTCTCCCAATCTTGGCTCCACATTTGATGTGTACCACAAGATTACAAACTCACATTTTCACAATCCTAAATAAGGAATTAGTTTAGTTATGAATCAAGTTTAATATGCTGAAATTTTAACGGAACAATGATCAATGTTAAAATAAATGTCCAAATATAAACTGATTTATTTCTTTTTATTTAAATTATTTTTATATATACATATACAGGGTGTTACAAAAAGGTACGGCCAAACTTTCAGGAAACTTTCCTCACACATATATAAAGAAAAGATTTTATGTGGACATGTGTCCGGAAACGCTTAATTTCCATGTTAAGAGCTCAATTTAGTTTCGTCAGTATGTACTGTACTTCTCGATTCACCGCCAGTTGGCCCAATTGAAGGAAGGTAATGTTGACTTCGATGCTTGTGTTGACATGAGACTCATTGCTCTACAGTACTAGCATCAAGCACGTCAGTACATAGCATCAACAGGTTAGTGTTCATCACGAACGTGGTTTTGCAGTCAGTGCAATGTTTACAAATGCGGAGTTGGCAGATGCCGTGGATTAGCACGGGGCAATAGCCGTGGCACGGTACGTTTGTATCGAGACAGATTTCCAGAACGAAGGTGTCCCGACAGGAAGACGTTCGAAGCAATTGATCGGCGTCTTAAGGAGCACGGAACATTTCAGCCTATGACTCGCGACTGGGGAAGACCTAGAACGACAAGGACACCTGCAATGGACGAGGCAATTGTTCGTGCAGTTGACGATAACCATAATGTCAGCGTCAGAGAAGTTGCTGCTGTACAAGGTAACGTTGACCACGTCACTGTATGGAGAGTGCTCCAGGAGAACCAGTTGTTTCCGTACCATGTACAGCGTGTGCAGGCACTATCAGCAGCTGATTCGCCTCCACAGGTATACTTCTGCGAATGGTTCATCCAACAATGTGTAAATCCTGATTTCAGTGTAAATGTTCTCTTTACGGATGAGGCTTCATTCCAACGTGATCAAATTGTAAATTTTCACAATCAACATGTGTGGGCTGACGAGAATCCGCACGCAATTGTGCAATCACGTCATCAACACAGATTTTCTGTGAACGTTTGGGCAGGTATTGTTGGTGATGTCTTGATTAGGCCCCATGTTCTTCCGCCTACGCTCAATGGAGCACGTTATCATGATTTCATACGGGATACTCTACCTGTGCTGCTAGAACATGTGCCTTTACAAACATGTGGTTCATGCACGATGGAGCTCCTGCACATTACAGTCGAAGTGTTCGTACGCTTCTCAACAAAAGATTCGGTAAGCGATGGATTGGTAGAGGCGGACCAATTCCATGGCCTCCACGCTCTCCTGACCTCAACCCTCTTGACTTTCATTTATGGGGACATTTGAAAGCTCCTGTCTACGCAAACCCGGTACCAAATGTAGAGACTCTTCGTGTTCGTATTGTGGACGGCTGTGATACAATACGCCATTCTCCAGGGCTGCATCAGCGCATCAGGGATTCTATGTGACGGAGGGTGGATGCATGTATTCTCGCTAACGTTCTGTTGCTGTGTGTTTCCATTCCATGATTAATGTGATTTGAAGAGAAGTAATAAAATGAGCTCTAACATGAATAGTAAGTGTTTCCAAACACATGTACAAATAACATGTTTTCTTTCTTTGTGTGTGAGGAATGTTTCCTGAAAGTTTGGCAGTACCTTTTTGTAACACCATGTATATACATACACTCCTGGAAATTGAAATAAGAACACCGTGAATTCATTGTCCCAGGAAGGGGAAACTTTATTGACACATTCGTGGGGTCAGATACATCACATGATCACACTGACAGAACCACAGGCACATAGACACAGGCAACAGAGCATGCACAATGTCGGCACTAGTACAGTGTATATCCACCTTTCGCAGCAATGCAGGCTGCTATTCTCCCATGGAGACGATCGTAGAGATGCTGGATGTAGTCCTGTGGAACGGCTTGCCATGCCATTTCCACCTGGCGCCTCAGTTGGACCATCGTTCGTGCTGGACGTGCAGACCGCGTGAGACGACGCTTCATCCAGTCCCAAACATGCTCAGTGGGGGACAGATCCGGAGATCTTGCTGGCCAGGGTAGTTGACTTACAGCTTCTAGAGCACGTTGGGTGGCACGGGATACATGCGGACGTGCATTGTCCTGTTGGAACAGCAAGTTCCCTTGCCGGTCTAGGAATGGTAGAACGATGGGTTCGATGACGGTTTGGATGTATCGTGCACTATTCAGTGTCCCCTCGACGATAACCAGTGGTGTACGGCCAGTGTAGGAGATCGCTCCCCACACTATGATGCCAGGTGTTGGCCCTGTGTGCCTCGGTCGTATGCAGTCCTGATTGTGGCGCTCACCTGCACGGCGCCAAACACGCATACGACCATCATTGGCACCAAGGAAGAAGCGACTCTCATCGCTGAAGACGACACGTCTCCATTCGTCCCTCCATTTACGCCTGTCGCGACACCACTGGAGGCGGGCTGCACGATGTTGGGGCGTGAGCGGAAGACGGCCTAACGGTGTGCGGGACCGTAGCCCAGCTTCATGGAGACGGTTGCGAATGGTCCTCACCGATACCCCAGGAGCAACAGTGTCCCTAATTTGCTGGGAAGTGGCGGTGCGGTCCCCTACGGCACTGCGTAGGATCCTACGGTCTTGGCGTGCATCCGTGCGTCGCTGCGGTCCGGTCCCAGGTCGACGGGCACGTGCACCTTCCGCCGACCACTGGCGACAACATCGATGTACTGTGGAGACCTCACGTCCCACGTGTTGAGCAATTCGGCGGTACGTCCACCCGACCTCCCGCATGCCCACTATACGCCCTCGCTCAAAGTCCGTCAACTGCACATACGGTTCACGTCCACGCTGTCGCGGCATGCTACCAGTGTTAAAGACTGCGATGGAGCTCCGTATGCCACGGCAAACTGGCTGACACTGACGGCGGCGGTGCACAAATGCTGCGCAGCTAGCGCCATTCGACGGCCAACACCGCGGTTCCTGGTGTGTCCACTGTGCCGTGCGTGTGATCATTGCTTGTACAGCCCTCTCGCAGTGTCCGGAGCAAGTATGGTGTGTCTGACACACCGGTGTCAATGTGTTCTTTTTTCCATTTCCAGGAGTATATATATATATATATATATATATATATATATATATATATATATATATAGGTTGTCGTAAGATGACTATTAAAAAATTATAATTAATGTTAGTCTGGTTGGGAATTTGGTAAGCTAGACTGGATACCTGGTGAAACAGTTGCTCAGTAATGCAAGGTTAACTTCCCCAGATAGCTCACAGCTTTTAACCCACTTTCATTGTCTTGAACATCAGCACCGCTTTCAGAACAACTTAATGCATCAAGATTACAACTTTTATTCATGTACTAAAGCTGTTTGTGCGACAATGAAAATATTATTGTCTATCGAACTTAGCAAACATTTTCACGTTGCAGTGGATTTTTGTTTAACTGGATATACCCCGACTAGCTTTGAAGCATCAGACTATCCTTACGATATGAAAATACTTTCTTTTTTTTTATATTACTAGGCTCTCATGAAAATTATCCAGTTCTAAATACACTTTACGATATGTTCGGAATGTATCACTATTTTGAATGAAAATTTACAAAAGCTGTAGCTTGTATCCACCTGTGAATGCACAAGATAAAATCTACTGTTATTCTGCATCTGGAATGCTGTGAAAAGAAACACTTTATTATTTTCGTTCACCTCTATATGTACCCTTTTTAGGATGTGGTCGTTATTGCGATCGTATATTTAAATCTTCCGCTGCTGCAGACTGCTCGCTTGCGGCGCAGCTCCGCACCGCCAGCGATATCCAATAAAATGCTGACATTTCTTAAATTAAATGGGTAATGTCCAGTGCGAACTTTGCAGTAATTGTGGCAAACAGATTTTACTAGATAAATATATCGTAACAGAAACAATTAAAATCATTACACATCTTTTACAATCCCACCTACAAATGGCGTCGATCATCGACTTATGACAAATGAAGACTACGTATGAGCCTAATGCAATGTCACGGGTTCCTCTCTCATTCAGTCCGTGCAGAAGAGAAGCGATTCTATTACAATATATTGCTATTTATATCTTAACTAATTCTTGTACGGTCTTTATCATTTCTCATTACATATCGTTTCTTCTGTGGCGGTTTTCGCATCCTCCGCCACAGATAGTATTTCACACTCTTTGAATAATCATTTATAATAGCAAAATTCATAATTATCCTTTTCCTCACAAAATTAAGTGTCTTTTTGAAATTCAACTAACAGAAATACATATAAATTATTTGTTACAGTGAACATTATACATCGAAATGTTCTTTTGACTTGCACCTAGGATGCGTGCTGCCAGAGAACGATACATATCGATTAATGGGCACTTGATGTACCACTGTGAGGGGCTCTTTTCTGACAAACAGATTTACAAACTTTTACAGCTTAATTACAGACTTAAATCTATAAGTAACATATCTACTGAAGTGAATGGAAGCGCTATAAACGATGAGTCACCGGTAGCAAATATAATATTCAATAATAATATCTTTAATATAGTACAAATTATACGGACAAACAGTTCAAGAGCAAGTCACAGCTGTAAGTTGAAAAAGTAACTCTCACAAAATTCTATCATATAAAGGTACCACCAACTTTGTAAGTGGGCTGTTTAGGTTTTTATATTGGTAACGCCACGTAGCGCTCTGTATGAAAATCACTGGCTGTGCTGTGTGCAGTCTGTGGCAAGTTTGCATTGTTGTCTGCCATTGTAGTGTTGCGCAGCTGGATGTTAACAGCGCGTAGCGTTGCGCAGTTGTAGGTGAGCTGCCAGCAGTGATGAATGTGGGGAGAGAAATGGCGGAGTTTTGAAATTTGTAAGACTGGATGTCATGAACTGCTATATATGTTATAACTTTTTGAACACTAGTAAGGTAAATACATTGTTTGTTCTCTGTCAAAATCTTTCATTTGATAACTATGTCTATCAGTAGTTAGTGCCTTCAGTAGCTTGAATCTTTTATTTAGCTGGCAGTAGTGGCGCTCGCTGTATTGCAGTAGTTCGAGTAACGAAGATTTTTGGTGAGGTAAGTGATTTGTGAAAGGTATAGGTTAATGTTAGTCAGGGCCATTCTTTTGTAGGGATTTTTGAAAGTCAGATTGCGTTGCGCTAAAAATATTGTGTGTCAGTTTAAACACAGTCATGCATAATATTTCTAAGTGGACGTTTCATTTGGCGACCCTGCCAGGATACCTCACTGGAATCTTCTGATTTTTTCTTGTAGTTTGTGCAATTAGTGCAGCCTTTGTTTATTGCTAGCACGTAATTGTAGAGAGAATTTCCTTTGTAGTTGTAGTTTTTCATTCTTGGACAGTATAACAGTTGTGGTATGCATGTAGATTTGCACCAAGTATTTCGCAGCTGCGCTTGCAATTAACGAGATATCATTTTCAATGTTATGTTAATGTGTTTTCTTATTTTCCTCTTCAAATTGTGCTTTTCTGTGTTGTCGTGTGAAATATTGTGACAATAATGACGTGTGAAAAACGTAATACTAAGCTCCAAAGTAATTTGAGAAATGACAGTGAAGACGAAAGCAGTGTGTTAGCGCCACCGTGTAATGAATTAACTAATGTTCAAAGTAATAAATTGGTAATTGTGCATAGGGAAATGGAGTGGGCTGCAAATAATAGTGTAGGCAGTGAAACAATTAGTGAATAGGGAAGCATTATCGATTGATCGGTCAGCAACACCTTGCCTCAGGAATCCGAAATGACAGGACACAATCTTGCAAATACTGCAGATTCAGGTTCAGCATCCTCGCCGTTTTCTCAAATAAGTCAAGACACATTTTCTGCTTTTCAAAATGCGAATATTGCCGGTTCAAATGCATTGCCGAATAGCACTGAGGAACATGTTTCAGACACCAGTGCATTGTTATTACAATTAATGCAACAAATGGGACAAAAGGTTCTAAAGTTAGACACAATGGAACAAAATCTTCAAAAGTTAGACACAATGGAACAACACCAGAGACAAACACAGCAACAGTTAGACAGAATGGAACAAGCAAAAGCTTCAAAAGTTAGACACAACAGAACAAAATCTTCGGAAGTTAGACACCACACTTGAACAAACACGTGAAGATTTAACTGCTGAGTTACATAACATTGAATCGAAATGTAAAAAAGTCTGTAATGACGTAAAAACACAAATTTGTGAGCATTTTCAACCTATTTTCTTGCGACATGAAAATGCATTACAGAATCACGAAGCAGCCATTAAAGGACTGCAAACTATTGTTCATTAAAATCACGACACCTTGCAAGCTAAAATTGACTCAGTTGCATCTACCGATTCGGTTACGCAACTTGCAAAAACTCAGGAAAACTTAAAGTACCGTAGATTCGATTTCAACACAAATGGACACTCTGAAACTCGGTTCAGAAAAACACACTGAGGAAATGTGTTCACTATCGGAGAAAGTAGCCGAACTTTCAGATCAGTTCACTAACATATCTACAAAGGTAGATGATGATCTGAATGACACAAGACCTGTAGCCTTCACTGACACAGAAGAGTATGAACAAATTAGAAAATTCAAACAAAATCAAATCAATACACAGTACAAAAGAGAAATCCAGGAAGTACAAGATCAGTTGACGCAGGTAATACAAGAATTACATATTTCAGAGGACACTCGCGCTCCAATACGGGAAGAGGGACACAGAATTACGGAACAGCCACAAAATAATAACACGAGGCACTTCGGAAAGTATGAAAGAAATTGGCAAGGTACACCGAATTTTGAGATGGAACCGCCGAAACGAAGTAACAATGACCGATTTGCGACTTGCCGACATGATGATTTTGACTATAAGCTGTTCATTACTACACGTAAATTCAAAACATTTAAGAATTCTGCCAACGACATTCATCCACAAGCGTGGCTCCATCAATTCTCTCATTGTTTTCCTCCCAACTGGTCATTAGAGCATAGATTAGAATTTATGTGTGGCTACTTAGAGAATGAACCAGCTGAAAGAATGCGATCGGTCATTCACGATTGTCACAGTGAAGGAGATTTTTATCATGCCTTCCTCTGAGCATATTAGTCTCAGGCTACACAAGACCGAGTAAAACATAACATCATAATGATGAAACATTTCGAACAATCTGAATTTTCCAGTCTTGTGAAATATTTTGAAGACATGTTGCACAAGAATCAGTACCTGTCAAACCCATACAGCCCCTCAGAACTCATCCGCATTTGCTTAATCAAACTACCTGAACATTTACGACATATTATTTTGGCAGGACGTTGCAAAGATGACATTGAAGCTTTTCAGGGACTGTTACAAGAACTGGAAATTGACACTGACAATCGCGGAACGCGAAAACAGGAGCACAACAATTACAGGTCACATCTGTCACAATTCCGCGATGAAAGAAATAATAACTGGACACGACAAGGCTATTCTCACAACACAAATCGTGACCAAAACGGACACCACCCGTATGACAACCGTTGGCAGAGTAGTAATAATTACAGGGAAAGATCACCTCTCCGCGGTAGTGACTATCACAGAGACAATCAGAGAAACAGACAATATGGGAACCAAAATAATTATTATCAAGGGAGACAGAATAACTTTAGACGCAAGGGTCCAGCGTGCATTTACGATTCAGGGAGAAATTCTCCACCACGTGACCGACAAGAAAGAAACTATGGAATCTACCGACATGACGACAGATGATATGATCATAACGACAGACCTGAATTGCATCAGAACTGGTGGGATTCAAACAGGGCGGGGCCCTCTCGACAAGGTGAATTTGTAGAAGTTAGGTCTCCAAATCCCAATAACGACGCGCGCCAACAAAGAGACAATAGGCAATGACTCATACCACTGGCAGCCACAAAACGTACTTCTGAAACTGACGACTTAGCTGCCGTAGCTAGTAATTACGTAAAAATGGAATACATTAGGGACATCTTACTCCAGGAACATGATGTAAAACATAACAACATTGCATATCCTGTGATTCACATTACAGTAAATGACGTAAAATTTATGGCAGTAATTGACTCTGGCAGTCCCATTTCAGTAATTAATGAAACAGCTTTTAGCAAATGCAACAAATCGAACGATTGTCCCACACTTCCTTTACGTAAGATTAAATTACAAGGTGCAATTTTTGGAACAAGTGTAGATGTACACGAACAAACCAACTTAGAATTCTTTTGTCAAAGCCACAGCTTCTCTATGAACTTTCTTGTTGTTCCATTATTGTCGACGGAATTTATATTGGGAGTAGACTTTTTGAATGAATACAAAGTAATCTTAAACTTTCACGATGCTGAAATAAGTTTAGAGAAAGAAGGTAAGTCAATAGCTTTGAAATTTTAAGATTGGCTCTCAAACCATGACGAAGAAATTAATCGGCTTTACCTCCTGTTAGACAACAGTTCCGAATTTTCGATGGAACTTGACACTAACAATCACTCTGCAAGTACTGACAGGGATGATATCGACGGCGCATTTGATACTAATGAGTTAATTCACAATAAAATTCAAACAATTGAGAATTGTAATGACACTGATAGGCAAGACCTTTTTGAGATTTTACAAGCACATTCCACAGTTTTTACTCACAAAACAGGAACAATCAAGGGATTTCAATACCAATTTCGTGTTCGTGAGCATACTAAATTTTGTGTTAGACCATAGGTAATTCCAGCGCATTATAGGGACCGTGTTAGAACAGAAATACAGTCTATGCTTGACGAGGGCATTATTGAGCCTGCAGTAAGCTCATACAACAATCCATTACATGTTGTTGAGAAGAAAAATGGATCGATCAGGCTTGTCTTAGATTCGAGACAAATCAATACTATCATCATTCCTGAAACAGACAGGCCGCAAACGATGGAAGAATTTCTTCAAAATTTTAATGGTGTAAAAGTGTTGTTTTCTTTTGATCTCAGATCCAGCTTTTATCAGATCGAACTTCATCCAGAATGTAGAAAATACACAGCTTTCCTTTGTTTTGGCGTTTGTTATCAGTTTCGGAAACTTGCTTTTGGTTTGATCATTTCTTCGGCAGCATTCATTCGCGGGCTAAATTCCATATTACCTGAGTTCTTAAAACGTCACATCACCTTATATGTGGACGATATTCTGATAGCAGAAGCCTCATGGGAACAACACAATCGCATCCTCAACAGCGTGTTACATATTTTTGCAGAATCTGGAATTACAGTTAACTTGGAAAAGTCTGAATTCGTTAGGACAAAGGTGAAGTTTTTGGGACATATTATTTCTTCTGAAGGCATTCAGCCGGATCCTGAAAAGTTAGAAGCAATCAGAGCCATTCCAGTTCCATCCACAAAAAAACAAGTCCGCAGTTTTCTAGGTCTGGTAAATTTTTACCGTCGTTTTCTGAATATGCAAATTCTAGTTACACCAAAACTTTGTTCTATCACTGGAAAAAAATACTATTTGGAACTGGGACGAACAAGCACAGTTGGAATTCAGTTCTTTGAAAGAATCGCTACTTAACGCGCCAATACTAGCTCATCCAGATCTGTCACAAGATTTCTGCCTTAGCACGGATTCTTCTAAAGACGGTCTTGGTGCCCATTTATTTCAAGAAGCCACAGAAAATGACACTACTGTTCAGAAAACCATTGCTTTTGCTACCCGAGTGCTAACAAAATCTGAAAAAAATTATTCCGTTACTGAATTAGAAGCTTTAGCTATCGTTTGGGCATTTAACAAATTCCGTTTCTTTCTTTCTGGTAAGCACGCAAAAGTATACAGTGATCATCGTGCATTACAATTTCTTATGTCTTCAAAATTAAATCATGACAGGTTAAAACGTTGGGCATTGTTTCTGCAAGAATTCCACTTCACAATAGTCTACATTCCTGGCAAGGAGAACATTGTTGCGGACGCACTGTCACGCGCACCGGCTGGGCTTGAGAAAAGTAACACAGAAGGCAACCTCGAGAAAAATTTCAGTATTCTTTACATTCAGAAAGTCGCCTTTGAAAACTTCATCACCACATCTTTAAAGGACATTGCTCATGAACAAGATAAAGATCCGATTTGGAAAGACATCAAAAGTAAATGGCATGAAATCCGCATACTCAGATTCGGCATTATTATCTGGTTAGAAACAACATACTGTTCAAACGCTGCACTGTTGATGACAAGCTATGGGTACTTTGCATTCCTGACGATTTTGTTAATAAGCTCATTTGGTACATTCATTTCAGCTATGCACATTTTGGCCCACGAAAATGTTATCTTATTCTTCGGAAGACTTGTTATTTTAACAATATGGAAAAGAGAATTCGAAGATTCTTGTCTATTTGTAAACTTTGTCAAAAGGCTAAACCATCTACTATCTCACATCGTGCTCCGTTGTTTCCTATCATTCCCTCTAAATTAAAAGAATTTGCTGCTGTTGATCTCTTGGGACCCCTTGTCAGAACATCGACTGGATTTTCGTACGTTCTAATTGCTGTTGAACTTACTTCAAAATTTGTTTCTTTCACTCCGTTACGTAAAGCCACTGGACGGTCTGTATCCAACGCCTTTGTTAAAAATTTCTTACGTGAAGTTGGACACGTTAGTAAAGTCATTTCAG
Source organism: Schistocerca nitens (assembly GCF_023898315.1). Taxonomy (NCBI): domain Eukaryota; kingdom Metazoa; phylum Arthropoda; class Insecta; order Orthoptera; family Acrididae; genus Schistocerca; species Schistocerca nitens. The sequence continues at coordinate 93,890,755 of NC_064622.1, forward strand.
ATAACGGACTGCAATTCAGATCTGCTGTTTGGTCACACATGCTTCGGAACCATAAAATCAAACCTGTTTTTATTTCATTGTACTCACCACATTGTAACCCGTCTGAAAGGATTATGAAAGAAATCAATAAGCTTTGCATACCATATTGTCACAGAAAGCATCAGCATAGGGACAGATATTTACACTTATTTCGAAACGTGCTGAATGAAATGCCTCATGACTCCACTGCTTTACCACCTATTCTTGTACTGAAGAATGAAGAACCACCGAACAGAATCAGAGAGCTTGTACCTTTCCCGAATACACGTAAACGTCGGCACAAAGACATAATTGATTCGGCTATTAAAAATATAAAATCTGCAGCAGACAAAAGGAGAAAACTACACAGTAAACCAAATGCAAAGAAATTATATATTGGTCAGAAAGTTCTCATTAAAGCTCATTCATTGTCACATAAGAAGAAACACTTGAGTCACAAATTCTTTCTAGTTTACAATGGACCTTACAGAATCCGACGTATACCACATGATAATTGCGTTGAAGTTGAAACTCTGCGTACTATGAAGAGTAAAGGTTTACACCACATTTCACATGTAAAACCGTTTATTCAAAGATAGTCTGTTTTTTAACTTAGTCTTTGCCATAAAACTTTTCACTTCAAGCTACTAGTACAATTTGTCACACTGAGAAACTGTTAACATGCAACAATGTTTTGAAGTTAACTATCCAGTCTAGAACCTAGGGAACATTTTTAAACAGAAATTACGAATGCATTGTTATAGTGAACAGACGACACAGTGTTGTTGTTTGTACATTCTTGCTTGTTAGTTGCACAATTACGTAACGACTATCAGGCTTACATACTTAGAACATATACTGGTACTGCTAATGAGATATTAATGCAACATTTTGGTTTACTTGAAAATACATTCTGGATTTAAAGTACTTTCTGTGAGATACCAGACTACACAGTGGTTAGTTTATGTGACAGCTACACGATTTTATTACGACGCTACTAATGAGTGACAATTTACAATGTTGCTTTTACGGTGTTTCTGTTTTATATCTGCACAGTTTTTCTGAATTATTCTGAAAAGTAAAACATGTTTTAGTAGTAACTTTGGTGGTGTAGCTACAATGAGACAGCCTTTTCCGTAGCACAACAATACGTTACAGCACAGTACTTTCTTCATCACGGCAATAAGCGCAATAACTAAGATATCTATACACAAAGCGTTTCACTTTTGTTTACCATGAGGTAAGTACATCGACTTCTGCAGAACTTAGCTTTCGGAGGACGATAACTACGACACTTACACAGAGATTATCTTACAACAAAACGCACAGTTTAGCGCTACAGTACACGTATTTGAGTGATTAATTTTGTACTTGAAACATTTATTTTTAAAGATTTTTGAATTACAATGATACAAAGGTTTTCCGTGATACATTTCATTCCATTGCTGTAATCTGTAACACATGAGGGTATAATTACATTAATCCTCAGGGGGGTACATGCCTACTTTGTGCACCATGTGTGTGGCAAGCACAAGGAGCCCTAGCTAATATGGTATTTGCTTATACAACTTTACACTTCGGTACCATATTTCTCCAACACAGAATTACACAGCTACCTGATTATTTAACAGGGAAACAAACTTTTTTTTACTATGTCAGTGACAGATGTTTACGTAATTACACAATTGGATAACTTCACACTTATGAAATTGTATTTTGTCTGTACTTTGTGAAGTGTTTACAGTTTTTAGGAACCATTGTGATACTATGAGAGCTTTGAATGATGTATTTGGTAAGGGATCATGATTTTTGAAGTATGTTTGAGGTAGATGACTTTATTGAAGATCTTGAAATTATTGAAAGACGCTGCAACGATTCTGAGATGTGATTGACCTGTTATGATGTTATTATTACGATGACGATGTGGATTATGCTGTTGAGGTATGTTTATGATCAATAAGCTGAGAATCGTACTTTAAGAGTTATGAAATGTGTGTAAATGCGTGAATGTATCACAATGCAGGCGAAAATTTTTTGCACACTGTTATATTTATAGGATTTTATTTTCTACACATTTGTAACGCAAATTCTCAACCTGTGAAAATATTTTTATATGAGACTGTCACTGTAGCGGAAACTGCTGTCGTAAATATTTCAGTAAGAAAGGTAACTGACCTTGACGTAATACGTTGTGGGTGCCCAGCTGAGAGATAGTCGTCTGACAAAAGAAAGCCATTCGGTGGAGAAAAAAAGAGACCATTATCCTCGCTATTGACATTTCTTTGTCGAAAGCATCGCAAATACGACACGCTCAAACTTGAAAACATATGATTACACTGTGGAGCTCTTAATTTATGATATTTACTAAAATGCCTAATGAAATGATGAGAAACATTTTACATCTATTGTCTTTGCAGTTGAGAGATTGCTCATTTTGTTTAATATCTAGTTTCTAGCTGCACTGCAGCATTGGTTAAAATAAAATTTTATAGATGTACTAATATAAATATTTTATGCCTACAGATCCAGTAAATAATAACTTTATAATCTATTTCAAAAAAACGAGGGAGCACAAAAAGACATTTCCCTTCACAGGAATTGCATACATAATTTTTGTCAATGATTGAGTAACTTATTTAGTAGTGTAAGTTAAGGTGATGCATCACCCTAGTGTTAAGATGTGACATAGGTATTAAACATGGCCATTTTTACTGTAATATTTTTTCTGCTTGAGCTTTGTCATGTTTAGATATAAGTTATTGCATTTTCTGCTGCTGTTTGCCAGGCATAATGTTACTGAATTTGACTTTGTATTACTCTGTTAAGCCAGTTTTACTATGGATTTATTTTTCTTGTTTGCTGCGCATTGCCTTATATTAGTTGTAATATTGCATTTGCTTTGCTAATTTATGCTGCTTGCTTTGCCAATTTGCATTTTTTGTCACTGCTGTTTGTGTTAATTTGTTATGTGCTGCTGCATTGCCTCGTCCCTTGGTATATATATCTGAGGTCAGTAGATTTAAGTTAGCTTAAGGGAGGGTAGACTATATAAGAGAATTAGTTGCGATGAATTGGAAGAAATGCATTGAGAAGTTATATGAAAAAAGTACAGAAAGCAGAGATAGGTCGGATTTTCTTGGAAATAAATGATGAGGTAAGATAATGGAAAATAAATAATGAGGTAAGAAATATGTGAACTTATAAATACAGAAAGCATGCTTGGATAGGATTTTTTTGGTGGAAACAAATGTTGAAATAAGACGAAAGATCTATGGAATGAAGTTTTGGGTTGGACTGCAGTACCAAATGTCACACTGAAAACAAACCCTGTCCTGTATTTTTGTGTTATTACACTGTGTGAATTTGTGTTTTTCCTGTCTTTATGTGTTTATCTAATAGGAGTTATGCTGTAGAATTTTTCTGATAACTTGTTATTTGCTTTGTAAAGATGTTTAGACATTATTTATTCTGTTTTGTTTCAGTGCTCATACAGGAAATTAATATTTCGAAAACTATTCTCATTATTTTATATATTTACTTATGTCATAATTCCTGTAACACTGATGTATATGTTTATTTCTATTCTTTTGTAAAGCCTGTATTACTACAAATGTTATCTGTATTATTATGTTTTAATGATATTTTCTGTATCTTTCTAATTGTATTCTCATGTTATATAATTGTAATGGGCACCAATTCAGCAAATTAAGTAACTTGTAAGCATTAATTTCAGTGCACACGTTTCTGTTGGTCATAGTATATGCACAATATGTGAGAAGTTGGGACCATTAGTGTTTGCACGTGTGTTGATAATTCAGCAAGGGACTGGTTAACAGCATTGCTGGTTCTAAGGACAATTCGAAAAACTTTGTGAGTACACAAGTAGTGGTTTATGGACTTGCTATATTCTCCGCAAGACTTTTCGATGGTGATTGTGCACCTGCACAGTCGCAACAGTTAGCTGCTGGCCGTCTCTACAAGGACTACAGTGGGTCTGCATCTTTGATGACTCATCAATACCATTATTTCTACAAGGACTGCACTGGGGCTGCACCTTTGATGAGTCACCAATACCATACTCTCTACCAGAACTACAGTGGGTCTGCTCTTTGATGACCTACCTACCAATATTCTTCAAAACTTCGACTGACTCTGCTGTGGGTTTGCTCTGTTGTGGCCCATTACCTGTCAGCATGTCAAGAGTCAGCACCGTCTTTCCGTTGGAAGGACAACACTACTTCTTCAACACTGAATGGAAATCCACTACTTCAGTGTGCATTTTCTTTTACTGCTCAGACTTTAAGAAAAAAAAAACACTGCAATTTTACTGTGATGAATGATCAGGACTGTCTTTACGGAGTGTGAGAAAATTTTAGCTTTTGACCAACATTGGATCAATAAGTGTGTGCATTTGATTTCTTTGTTATTCTAATTATGAAAAATGTTTTCAAATCTGTATTGGCCACTGCCCAAAACAATTTGTAAAATTTTTTGTGGGGAGCATGGGGGCTATGTAAGTAGGCTGTTTAGGTTTTTATACTGGTAACGCCACGTAGCGCTCTGTATGAAAATCACTGGCTGTGCTGTGTGCAGTCTGTGGCTAGTTTGCATTGTTCTCTGCCATTGTAGTGTTGCGCAGTTGGATGTTAACAGCGCGTAGCATTGCACAGTTGTAGGTGAGCCGCCAGCAGTGGTGGATGTGGGGAGAGAAATGGCGGAGTTTTGAAATTTGTAAGACTGGATGTCATGAACTGCTATATATATTATGACTTTTGAACACTAGTAAGGTAAATACATTGTTTGTTCTCTATCAAAATCTTTCATTTGCTAACTATGCCTATCAGTAGTTAGTGCCTTCAGTAGCTTGAATCTTTTATTTAGCTGGCAGTAGTGGTGCTTGCTGTATTGCAGTAGTTCGAGTAACGAAGATTTTTGGTGAGGTAAGTGATTTGTGAAAGGTATAGGTTAATGTTAGTCAGGGCCATTCTTTTGTAGGGATTTTTGAAAGTCAGATTGCGTTGCGCTAAAAATATTGTGTGTCAGTTTAAACACAGTCATGTATAATATTTCTAAGGGGAAGTTTCAACTTCTCCTCCTGAAATTAAGAAAATTATACATTATCTAATGAAAGCTCATCTGGTTTTGATGGTGTTTCCAGTAGAGTACTCAAGATTTCTTCCATGTAATAGGTACAGTGTTCTCTGTAATGTTTAATGCATCACTAACTCAAGGCATTTTTCCAGAAAGACTGAAATATGCTGCTGTAAAACCCATATGCTGACAGCATATTCCAAACTTTTTGAGAAACTGATTTGTTCTAGAATAGCCTCTCACCTCACTAACAATAATATTCTCAGCAAATGACAGGGTTTCACTAGAGTTGCCACTTACATGTTCAATCACCATGTTTTACAAGCGCTAAATAATAAAATAGCGCTGTCTGGTATTTTCTGTAAAATGCATTTAACTGTGTGATTCACAGTGTACTCCTAGATAAATTCAAGTTTTACAGGATTGATGGTACAGCCAACCAATGGACAATGTCATATCTAGCCAAAAGAATGCACAAAGTTGTTCTTAGTAATTCAACCAATATAGTCTGAGGACGTAATTCTGACTGGCGAGAAATAGTATACGGGGTTCCTCAAGGCTCAGTCTTAGGTCCACTATTGTCTTCGGGTCTGTTAACGATCTTCCATCTAACATACAACAAGCAGAATTAATTCCTTTTGCAGATGACACTAGTAATCAATCCAAGGATTCACACTAGAATAGAAGATATGGTAAACAATGTATCATTGATTGGTTTTCTGCGAATGGTTTCACCCTAAAATTTAGTAAGTCACAGCGTATTTAGTTCTACACATCTAGGGGAACTACATCGATGATAATCACAACACAAGGTGAGGAAATAATAAATAGCGTGGAAACTTCTGAATTCTTTGGTGTCCATATTGATGAGAATTTAAACTGTAAAAAGCCTAGTTTGGAGCTTCTAAAACAACGTAGTTCAGCCACATTTGCACTTAGAATCGTTGCAAACCTTGGGCAGAGATAAATCAGTAATATGGCATGTACTACACATTTTCATTCAGTAATGTCATATGGAATAATGTTCTGGGGTACGTCATCTTCAAGCAACCAAGTCTTCATTGCGCAAAACCCTGCTCTAAGAATAAAAATGTGGTGCTCACTCACGATCATCTTGTAGACATCTGTTTAAGCAGATGGGCATTCTGACTATTGCTTTACAATATATTTATTCCCTTATGAAGTTTTTGGTAAATAATCCACTACAGTTCAAAAGAAACAATGGTATATATAATTACAATACCAGAAGACAAAATGACATTCATTACTCCACATTAGCGTTGCATTAAGCACAGAAAGGGGTGTACGATGATACAACAAAGTTTTTTGATAACTTAACAAGTGATGTAAAATGTCTGACAGACAGCAATATAAAATTAGGAAACAAACTGAAAATGTTTCTCCTTGACAGCTTGTAACGACAACTGTACATATAAAAAAATTTTTTTTCTTTATGAATTTAGATAAATTAATGTAAGCAATGTTTTGAACTTCTTTTTCGGTTCGTATCGTGATGTTAAAGAAACTGTGAGTAACTTTTGGAACGAATATTATTATTTATGTTGGATTTCAAATAATGTGGTAATCAAAGGGAAGTGTAATTAATGTTAAAACTATGGTAAGATGTGAAAATTGTAATTTATACACTTGGTCCATACGTAGGTAATGCATTAGGATATGTGTAGTAGAAAACCTGTGGTGAATACCCTACCTGTAGGGGAGCGGGAAAAGGTGGAGGCAGGCGAGTGCGGGAAAACGCACACTGGCGCGGTTCGGCACAACGGGCTCAGTATTACAGTCGGAGGCGAGCAACAGTCGGAGGTGTGAATCGGTCAGAGGAACACGTACTGTACCGAGGCGGCTACCCAGGAAAAGTGGATTCCATTGAGCCTCGGATGCACCGATTCCGACGACTACTTGGCATGGCTATATTCTGAGGCACAAAGTTGGAAAGATTACGACGCTAAGAAGAAGGAAAGTGCCTATGTAGTGTGAGCCTTAGCCGTGCTTGTATGTGTGCCGTGCTGCCCGCTATCTCGCTGCCCGCCAACCGCCGCACCGACTTGCACAGGTCAAACATTTATTTCATCTTTAGAAGTGTATCTGTGTGGACCAGTGTCGAAAATGTTTCTAACTGTTCAATAATAACGTGACTTTTACCAGAATTGCTTTAGCCATGACTTATCCTGATCACTGACCTAGACAGGATCCTTACCTCGTATTGTGCAATCCGAGTATCCTGAACTGAAAGTTTAAAATTAGTGCTAATAAGAATTATTAGCAGACAAACCTATGCTATAAAGAAGTTTAAAGTTCTATGTGTTATTGCAAATGTTGGTAAAGAACAAAAGTATGACTAACTTGGAAGAGAGTTTTTTGAATTGAATTAGCGATGTTATTTAATTAATCTGAGACAGAAATAATGACAGTTAAATTATTCAGAAGTAAGACAAAAGAGTAGTTATCCATAGATTGATAATTTTGAGTGTTAATTTGCCTTCAGTACTTAATAGTTTCAGTATAACGACCATAACAGTTTCAGGCCCCCCCCCCCCTTCTCTTGTCCATTCTTTCAAACCTTGAAATGTGCTGATCAGATTTGACCAGTAAAGTTAAGTTCTATATTGAACCTAAGGGTATTAGTGTTGTTTTCCAATTTTAATAGTGACATTGTATGTGTGCTTTCAAAACTGCTCATTCTAGGACAATCTATGCCCGATTTCAGTCTGATCAATATACAAAATGCAGTTCGTAGTAATCATTGCTGTGTGGTGTTGAGTGAATTTATCTCGTCCAAATTAGTACAAAAAAAAAGAGAAAGCTTTAGTTCAGTGGATTTTTCTGGTTCCAAACTTTGCCATATAACGCATCATTATTACGTGTTACTATGCTTGTACATGCACCCACTTGTACAAGGAAAAACTCACTCATTGCCTAAGTAGGCTGGCGACCGAATTATTAATTATAGGTAGCATCTACTGTGTATACTTCTAGTCCATGTGAACGAGCAATTATACTTTACATTTGCTTGATGTATCACTGTAGTTATTGACTGAATACAAGTCCGATCTTGCTTCTATTAAGTACACGCGGTCAACTTATGTACTAAAATCCTTGTTTATAAGGTGAAGCCCGTGAACTTATTACAGTACAGGCTTTATACAGCTAACGTACGTCCGATTTAGGGCGGTAGCGTTGCAAGCTCCTTCTGTTCCGTAGAAAAATTTCATTATTGTAATGTTTAAAGGGTGGTGGATAGGAATTGCTCACTCAAGTGTGTGTTAAATATTCGGCATGTAGCCATATTTACAAATTAATTTGCAATGTGAATGTACGTTCCACATCAGTGCGATTTATCGTACAAAATGATCCATGGAACATAAACTATTTTTCGAACGATCTTTTACGAGGAGCAGGTAGGAGCGCGGTGAACTACACTCATTTCGAGGTAGGGACGTCAGAAAGTAAGACATGTCGTTCTACACGAAAACTATTGCGGAGCAAGAGTGGATTATTGTCAGAAGGGAGTATGTGTTCCAGGTTTCCTGCAGACACGACGCTGCCGCGTTACGCTGAACCGGTGCATCACATTGATGCCAACAATTTGACGGATCCCGCGCTCAGGTGGGTCATACTGATCCTGAAGAAGAGAAATTTCTTAACATCGAGCATGGATATAAGTGTCAGGACGTCCTTTCTGGAAGTATTTGTATGGAGTGTAGCCATGTATGGAAATGAAACATAAACAGTTAATACAAGAAAAGAACAGAAGCTTTTGAAACGTGGTGACACAGAAGAATGCTGAAGTTTAGCTGCGTATATCACGTAACAAACGAGGATGTGCTGAATAGAGTTAGAGAGACGAGAAATTTGTGGCACAACTGACTAGAAAAAGGGATCGTTTGGTAGGGCACATTATGAGACATCACGGGATCACCAACTTAGTATTGGAGGGAAACTTGGGCGGTAAAAATCGTAGAGAAAGACCAAGAGATGAATACATTAAGCAGATTCAGTAGTTACTCAGAGGCGAACAGGCTCGCTCAAGATAGAGTATCATGGAGAGCTGGATCAAATCAGACTTTGGACTCAAGACTACAACAACACTTCACCAAATTTTCTCATTTAATATATATTCTTTTCCTCATTTTTGTGTGAATCTGCCATTTATTACAATGTAAGATCGTTTTCTGACTTTAGGAATGACCCGAAACTCAAACGCTTGAACTTAAAAGAGGAGAATTGGGCTTATTATTTATGTATCACATGACATTCAGTGCTGGGTGTCTCCAAGGAGATGCACGGCCCTCCTTCGATGCAGCTCTTTTCGTTTAAGCAAGGGGGCTGCAGATTTAAGGGAACTGGAATCTGTCAGGAAAGAAAGGTATTCCTAAGGAAGTAGTTGTGTCCTATAGTAAGCAACCAACGCCAGCGTTTGTCTAAATTGAAAATGGGAAACCAGAGAAAACCATTTTCATACCAGTTCGCCACCCAAATCCAAGGATTGCTAGCTGAGCTGCTCAACACGCAGGGCTACCCCAAGTGACTGGAGAATTTGGAAAAGCTTGTTGTTATACATTGTTTTAAAATACAATAAAATGTATCAGAACAAAAGATTGAATTCTGACACTGCATGTTTCTCCTTTAATTGTGCATGTTTAATCATTTGGTAGTGCATGAATGCATGCATGTTTTAACATCTAATTGTTCTTGGATTTGCAGGCTTCAGTTGTTATTGTATTACAAGAGCATAAATAAATTTTGAAAGAAAGGGAGAGGGAGGGCTGTAGGGCGCAAGAGGCGGTTCGGATGGTTTCAAGCAGTACGCCGTAAAAATAGTTTAGAAACGAATGAACTATAGAATGTACTGTCATCACACACTCCTTTCGTTCTCCACAAACCTCTCCTCATCGTTCCGTATCGGAACTGTTTTTCATAACTGAATACCCCACGGATGACCAGATTGGGAGTAATTTTGTCATTTGCGTCTGTAATGATAGAGTATTATGCAAATATCTGAAAGAAATACAACCATCGCCATTGGTTGATATTTTTGTTGACCAAGGTGATTTTTGGCCGACACAGACAAATCCAAGTGTATTTGTATGCACTGATCTTAATTTAATGTTATTTGCAATGATACTGACTGCTACACTGCCTTGTGAAATACTGAAATATTGCAACCCCAAAGTTCTGGCAGTTTTCGAATAACGACTCCAGCCCTCCTATAGATGGACAGATAGAAAGATAGATAGAGAAAAAGGTAATTAAGCTCTTATAGTAGTGGGTACATACTTTTAACTTCCCATAACACTAGCGGGCGAATCAAAATCGGTTTTGCCGGCGCGGGGTAGCGGCGTGGTATGAGGCATCTTGCCACGGTTCGTGCGGCTTTCCTCGTCGGAGATTCGAGTCCTCCATCGGGTACGGGTATGTGTGTTGTCCTTAGCATAAGTTAGTTTAAATTAAATTAAGTAGTGTAAGCTTAGGGATCGATGACCTCAACAGTTTGGTCCCATAGGAACTGACCAAAAATCGATTTTCCTCTTCTTTCTTGTTACAAACATATCCATAAATTAGAAACTATCACAACAGCACACTGTACAAAAACAATAAATGGTAGCACTTACATTAAATTCAACTGCATGTGAGAACTGAACTGATTAAGAAAACACTAACTGAGCTAAAGCAAGGTCAACAACTGGTCTTGCCTAAAATAGGGATGGGCGATAGCCGATTGTGCTCTGGATGTATAGACAGTTTAAATCTATCGTTGGCCTTGCTGACTACCGATAGTGGGTACCTCTTTTCCGTCGTATGATTGAAAATCAATTTCACTACGTGGCAACCAGGTCGTGTGTAATCTCATTTAGAAGATAGGGAGGATTCGACTACCTGGAGCCCCCCCCCCCTTTTTTTTTTAGCTACGTTCTCGTGTATACCAGTGGTTTTCAACTTCTGGGTAGTGACCTCGTGGTTGCAACATGACTTCAATTTAATGACTTCAAGTGGATAAACCAGAATTTGCAGCATGGTCGCTAACGTACGTTTCGTAACAATCATCTGCTGTGATAGAAAAGTAACACGGAAGTGCAAGGTTTCGTGAAAGCACACTGTAAAGTCGCTCACTTACAGATGTAGAACTTACTTGTAGTGATGAATATTTAATTTAAGCCTGTCGAACACCTCAAATACCCGAAAACTTGCAGCGGAAAGAAGTGACACGATGTTTATCGAACACTGCCGATATCTGCGGAACGGAACTAGAGCTGCGAGGGTCACTAAATCCGCAAGTTAACCACTGTTCGGTTTACGGGGAGAGGGGAAGAACCAAATTAACTTCCGGGTGGGAACAGTGGTGCGGGGGCAGCGTCTTGAGCAGTACTGACAACTAAGTTTTCGTGCTGATCACCAGCTGTGGTAAAAACATCTCACGTAACTAGAATTCGTGAAAGGGCATTTACAAGGTGCCTACGTTGAATGTGAGACAAAATGGCTGCAACAACACACACACACACACACAGCCCATGTGCAAGACTTCGGGCCACAGTTACTGGAACGCATTTCAGTAACTGTTCTTCGAACAAAACAATATATTGCCAGGATTGGCAGCAGTGAGAGAAGGCACGAAGTACAGCTGATCCAGACCGCGTGAGCTCACCTCACATTGTAATTGACACACTGTGTTGACGTTGCTTCTATTTTCGTAGCTCTGTGGATTGATCGAGATTCCCACAAAATCATCGTTGCTTGTCCTATGTTTCATTGCTCATTTCTTTCTTGTTGTTAATTGTGATTTCCATGTAGCGAATCATTGTTATTGTGATAGAGCGTTATAAAATAGTTGTAAAATATCTTCTAAAAACTGGTACAATAGTCTGTAACAAAATACACTAAATATTGTCTCAATTAATTAAAAAGAAATGCTGTTTTCTTTTGAAACTGGATGAAAGTGAATGAAACAACCAGCCCATAGCATGTCAGAAAACTAGGCATTCTGTAATACACAAACATAGGTCTAAGAAAAGTGAAACAATTTGTATTGACATTGCGTAATTCCTTGTTTAAGATTAATTCTGAATTGAACAGAACATTGATTTTTAGAATAAATACACCGTGTTTGCGATAATAAACGCAAAACCTGAAAACAGTTTTCAGTAATCGATAGATAATTAAATGAACAATATCCTGCCGGCCTCGGTGGTCTAGCGGTTCTAGGCGCTCAGTCAGGAACCGCGCGACTGCTACGGTCGCAGGTTCGAATCCTGCCTCGGGCATGGATGTGTGTGATGTCCTTAGGTTAGTTAGGTTTAAGTAGTTCTAAGTTCTAGGGGACTTATGGCCACAGATGTTGAGTCCCATAGTGCTCAGAGCCATTTGAACCATTTTTGAACAATATCCTATGTAAGTTTGAGGAATCCGAAAATAGATCTCACTCTTTACAAATTGACTATACCTTGGGACTTTGCTTAATGAGCATAATTCGCTTGTGAGTGATGTCCGCAATGCAAAACACTGTTATGCGAAACATATTTCTCTGTGGGAAATCACGTAAAAATAGCGTGAAGCTTTCCATTCCCAAAAAATACCGAAACACATTTTATATAAAATAGCAATATTACGTATAATACTGTACATTCTTTTTTACATGTCTAAATATATTTGTTTTTACTTACTCCTCAAAATGAGTGCTAAATGCAGAAGACGTCTAGTTAAACGAAACATCTCTGTACATGTTGATTAATGGACAGCTTTATTGAATTCATGCTGGCTGAAGACGACAAATCTAAAATGGAGTTCATAAATAGGTATTTCAAGGCCATAAATTAACACGAGTGTTAGAAGTCACAGAGAATTTGGAACGTCGTAGGTCCTTCTCGTTATCTTAGGGTTGCCGGCTCGGTAGCTCAGCGTGTTCAATGAGTGGGCTGCCTGCCCTCTGTAACCAAAAAACTGAGTGAAAGAATCAACAATGAACTCGAGCGGGTGTTATGGCCCGATCGCCCAGATCAGATGTCTAGAACACTAACAAACAAAACGAAATAAAAAATAATGTTGTCAACGCGTCTAGCTGCCACGAACAGGGCCCGGGTTCGATTCCCGGTCCGGCCAGAGATTTTCTCCACTCTGGAACTGGGTGTCGCATTGTCCTCATTATCATTTTGACGGCCGACACGCAAGTCACCCACTGTGGCGCCAAATGAAAACTCGTGCAACCTGCCGGTCCAGCTTCCACGGGTGGGGACTCCCGACCATCAGTACCATAAGATCATTTCATTTCATTTTTTGCAACATCGTCGAGCAGGTGGGTGCGGAGGTACCGGAGACAACAATTGCAACGTGAGGAGAGTCGCTAACGGTACAGCCGAATACTGCATTGTCGGCGGCATTGTTATTTGTTGGAGCCTCTGTTATAAAAGGCGGAAGGTCATACAACAGTGAGTGACTTGTTACCCAACTACTCGTAAGCAGCTGAAGAGGTCTGTCTTCTCAGAAGCGGTTTTTGAATTGGTTCCAAAAAATAAAAAATAAAGCAGTGATCAAACTCGTTATGCGCTCTTGAAGCGATTCCACCTTTTACAAAATTACATTGTGTATGGCTCGTTATGCGAACTACTGTTTATAGAAGGTGCCTGTTAAGCGAAGCTTCACTGTACTTCGTTCGCTGTAATAATAATACTAATGTAAACATTACGCTGTTTATTCTTACGCGTTTTCTGTTATCTCATTGTCATTTCTCTCCCGTGGAGCATAAGCCATACCATCGAGAGGAAAGTCAATAGCAATAATGGTAAGATTCAGCGATTATACACAAATGCACAACCCTTTATCGGTACAACTGCTCTTTGACCATTAAGGACTAAAGTCTCTCATTTGTACTATTTAAATTCATACATGAAACGTATTAGGATTTTACTATTTCTAACAGTTTTTATTCACTGGTGATAGCAGTGGAAGCCGTCACGGGTGCCACTTAGCCAGATAAAAGTAAGCAAGGTTTGTAGGTCCTGCACTACAGTAAAAATACAACTGTTTCCATGAGATGGTGGTGCCTATTTATTAATAATTTGTGAAATCTTGGTTATACTTTTGAGTCACAAATAACTAAATCATTTTCTAACAGGTGCCTATTCCTCTTCTTAGTTTTTATGTTCACCATTGCAGAGAAGACTAGATCACATAGGCAGGAAATGACGAAGGTAACTAATAATTATAAAGATTCCCTTGCCAGCTGCGAATATTCTTATTTTTGTTTCATCCAGAGGATGTCTGTTTTAAGAATGTCGTCAGCAACAAAGACTATATGTTTCTTTCGCCCTCGTTCTCTGCTCAGGCAGCCGTTCTGATATATCCAAAAGAGCATTTAGCGTTCATTTGTGCCAGTTGTCTACGTCAGAGTTCAGGTCAGGAAAGTAACTTAATAACTTTTCCTCCAAAATATGGAAACATTACGTCGTTCAAGGAATGCGAGAATTTCTACAACCGACTCCTCCATTGCAATTTCTTCGACGATCTCGTGAACGCAAGGGAATGAGACAAATATCATCTTCCGTAAAGACGTTGACCACAAACGAAGTTTTGCGAGGAATCCTTAAATTTTATCCTTGGGCGTTATAACGTTTTCTTCTCCTGGGAAGCTCCTGTTTAAAATATTTAGGTGCAGAAAAAAATAGGCGAGAACTGTTAATTTTAATAACCATAACACGGCCACAAAATTATTTCGCATATCCAGATTTAGAATCTTAGAAGAACATCAACAATTCAGCTTTCAGTTCTAGAATTCGTGTCAATACCTTTCTTTTGGAATGCCACCTGAAGTTTGTGTGATGAAGGAGATTTTGATGGAGCGAACCCATGTCTTCACAGATGACTCTAAACGCTCGAGTTTGCAACGGTTCACCTTTAATAGAGTTCACTACTTTTATTACCTCTTGAAGCACATCATTTAAATCAGAAAGTAAAACCATGGCTGCCAGAACTTGTCGATGAAGAAAGCATGTGTCCACGGAACATTTTGCATTATTGATTTTAATCTTGCAAAAAAGTCCAATGTTATTGTCAGTCATGAGTTTAGCACACTCACTACACCCAATGGCGATACATTTTGTCTAATCAATCTCATAGTTACGGGTGCTTTCTAAAAACGTGTCGTACAAACACTGGTCAGCAGTGTTCGCAGGAAGTGCTTACTTTGCAAAATAAAATAGCGGCCATGATACTTTCATCCGCTTCAGGGTAGAAAAACATCATAAATTGCACGCATCAGAAACATCAGCAGAGTCATCAAATTGCAAAGCAAAATGTGGACTCTTCTTTAATTTCTCGAGTAATTGTTCTAGAATGTCACCAGCCATTTCATTAATTCTGTGTTCAATGAAGGCGGTGTGCTTTTTAGCTTGCTCCTAATTTCAAACATATCCAGCGCTACTGGTAAAATAAAATTCCTGCCATCTGTGCATGACTACTTTAGCAACTCGGTAATTATCTAATAACGCTTTTTCGTAGACATTTGATACCTAAAATAAAATAATAAATATCGTTAAATCAGAAAGGCAAATAAATAATCACTAACGCAATATTATATTTAATGAACGAATAACAGTACTATGTTATTACCTGAATCATAGTAATTTGCTGCTGTTTAAGGGTTCTCAGTTTCCTTCCGTAGAAATCAAACGTTTTATCGGCTTCCTTGGAATGTGTATTTGAGAAGGATCTGATGCTTTCATGCCTGCATGTGACACTATTTCACCGCAAATTATACATTGCGGTTTATTATTCATGACAGTAAAACATATTTCAAAAATAAAGTTAGTGCAAAATGTAGTGCAAAATGTGTAGACCGTGTTGGTTATTTTACTTCAAATGAGCTGTTTCAGCCTAGCCTTAGGTCATCTTCAGAGTAGCACCATCAACTGAAGTTGACAATGTCCAGAACAGTCAGTAGACCGCACTGACTGAAGTGGCTCAAATTAGATATGAGCTACTTCAGTCACTGTTCTGGACATCGTCAACTTCAGTTGATGGTGCTATTCTGAAGATGACCTAAAACTAGGGCGCAACCGGTCGTTTTAAATGAAATAACCATCGTGACCTAGACTGTTTTTTCACTAATTTTATTTATCTTACAAGATCGCTGTTTCGCAAAAAAGTTACCAAAAATTTTGAATACTTCGAAAAAGTGTCGTCATGAACTCTTATTTTTTTCGATTTTGATTCGCTTTCGCCACTGACACTTGTACCAGACGTGGAGAGCTGCGCAGATCACTGGAGAAACTTCGTCATTTTATGCTCTCTCGGAGCGAAAGGCAAAGACACAGTAGTCACATTGATACTCGCTGGCGTACACTCGGACAAACTAGCGAAAACGCGCGGCTGTGCGACTTGGGACCCCTTCTCGCTTGCACGCCTCCACCACGGCAAAAGAATATAGGCTGTAACTGCCTGCAGAGCTATGCGACTACCTTGCACAGAGCGCTTGATTTCTCGATCGGTCTAGTGTCAACAAAGAGTAAATTAAATATGTTGCCTCTGAAATCAATGACATACGGGGGAGAGGGGGAAGGGGGGAGGGAGTGTCGCCAGATATTTTCTTTTTTTTACTGGGAAAGGGGTCGCGTATTCTAAGAGGCCGAATACACTTTCTTATACTAAGGGTCAAAATGTGAAAAGGGAAGTTCATCAATTGGTCTAAGTAGGTTTTAAATGGTTGAAATGGATTTTCTTAGACTTCTTATAATAATTTCAGCCTGATAACCGCTTTTTCGACAACTAGTTTTATGCTGACGTTTCACTTTAAGTCGCTCTGGATGCTGGCTACTGCAGAGTGAGTCACCTAACATTACCACTGGAAACACCTCCCAAACCACAACAAACACTGAATAACCAATTCCACAGACCGAAAGTGAGGAGAGGGGCTGGTGGAAATAGTTAATACAAACCACTGAGAAATCCACGGAAGTATGAATTCCAACACGTCCTTGCGTTTTTTAAATGGAAACCTGTTATTAATATTAGCACAACTGAAAATAGAAACAAATACTTAATCAAAGTCGTTTGTTACACTGTAAATCGTTAAGTTCTTACAGAGTAATTTGTAACTTAAGAGTTGTCGCTTGAAAGCTCAGACGTTCAGTCGCGTGTTGGAACAAACATGATCTGTAGAGGTATGTTTACGAAGACTATGATGTTTACGAGTTTGGCGGTCTCCGTGTCTGCACATAGCGCTTGCTGAATTAGTCCTTGTTCTCAGAATAACTGTAGTACACTCTGTTACCGGACGTCTGTGATAGTGTACTGTACTCAGGTAAGAACAGAAGTACGCACAGTGCGAATGTGAGAAGGTCGCAGTGTACAGTGTTGTAAGAACTGTAAGATGTCGTGTGACTAGGGCCTCCCATAGGGTAGACTGTCCGCCGTATACAAGTCTTTCGATTTGATGCCACTTCGGCGACTTGGGCGTCGACGGGGATGAAATGATGATGATTAGGACAACCCTATACCCTGTCCCTGAGCGGAGAAAAATCTCCGACCGAGCCGGGAATCGAACCCGGGTCCTTAGGGTTGACATCCCCTCGCGCTGACCACTCAGCTACCGGGGACGGACTCCTAACAACTGTGAAAATGGTTTATTCCCCATAACTCTGAAAAGACAGAGATGATACTTATCTATGGCGAGTGTGGACAAAATGCAGCTACTGCCTGCAGATTCTATGCAGATAGGTACCCGCCGCACATTTGAAAACATCTACGAACAATTGTATGCAACAGGTATGGTCGTAACACGCAAACGGGTCCGTAACAAACCCATCACAGGAGAAGCAGGTGCAGTTGGTGTGTTAGCTGCTTTTGCCGTAAACCCACACGTGAGTTCACGTGATATCGCTAGAGGCAGTGCAGTGAGTCAAAGTAGTGTAATGCGCATACTTCATCGTCACAAATTTCACCCGTATCACGTGTCGCTGCATCAGCAATTACATGGAGATGACTTTAATAATAGAGTGAATTTATGACAATGGGCATTAACAGAGAATGAGTTGCAGTTCTATCTGTTTACCGATGAAGCAGGTTTCACAAACCACGGTGCAGTGAAGTTATGGAACATGGATTACTGGTCCGTGGAAAATCCTCGCTGGCTTCGACAGGTAGAGCGACAGCGACTGTGGAATGTAAATTTATGGTGCTGAGTAATTGACGACGATCTCATTGGTCCTCATTTCATCGAGGGCACTCAAAAAACTACAAAGTACATCGAGTTTGTACAAATGATCTGCCAACATTGCTAGAAAATGTCCCGCAGGAAACGCTAAGACGTATGTGGTAACAAGATGACGGTGCTCCTGCACATTCTGCAATGAACACTAGGCTTGCCCTTGACGGAATGTTCGACGGGCGTTTCATAGGACGTGGCGGACGCATAAGTTGGCCAGCACGTTCTCCTGCTTTTACACCTTTAGACTTCTTTCTGTTGGGTACGTTAAAGGAGAACGTGTACCGTGATGTGCCTACAACCCCAGAGGATATGAAACATAATATTGAGGCAGCCTGTGGCAACATTACACCAGGCGTACAGCCTGTGGCAACATTACACCAGGCGTACTGCGTCGTGTAAGACATTCATTACGCGGTGGATGGCAAATGTGTGCAGCAAATGAAGGGCACCACTTTGAACATATACTAGCCTGAAATGTCAGGACACCTCTTTTACATTCTGTAATTGAAAACAACAAAATAAATTTGTAAGTTTGAATACATTCTCATGTTAATGTACATTTTCTTCTAACAAATCAGTGCCGTACTGTATTCTACAGAGAAAAAGTCTAATAAAAATGCTATCATATGGACGTAACGTTCTGTTCATGTCTCTACTGTACCTACGTGACATCACTGCTCTTTTTGTATCTCTACTTAATTCGGTTCTCTCCGATACCCACGATCGAAGTGCTGAGGAGTTACTCAAGCGTCAACTTTACGTTACAAATTACTCTGGATGTAATTAACATTTTACAATGTTGTGCTAAAAGTAATAACAGTTTTCCATTAAAAAAAACATAACTATGTGTTGAAAATCATACTTCAGTGCATTTCTCAATGGTTTGTATCAACCAATTACACCAGCCCCTCTGCCGGCCGAAGTGGCCGTGCGGTTAAAGGCGCTGCAGTCTGGAACCGCAAGACCGCTACGGTCGCAGGTTCGAATCCTGCCTCGGGCATGAATGTTTGTGATGTCCTTAGGTTTAACTAGTTCTGAGTTCTAGGGGACTAATGACCTCAGCAGTTGAGTCCCATAGTGCTCAGAGCCATTTGAACCATTTTTGAACACCAGCCCCTCTCCTCGCTTTCGGTCTGCGGAATTGATTATTCAGTGTTTTTTGTGGTTTTGGAGGTGTTTCGAGTGGTAATGTTGGGTGACTCACCCTGTACATACACGAATGTAGCTTTCGCATAATACGTCATTGTCAGGTATCACATCTCGATGAAACGTGACCCATCTATAGAATGAACTGGCACAGTACAGCACTGTACGGAAGGTAATTGAAAGAAATATGCAATAAGACGAACAGAAATGACACTCTTATTCAGAGGCTGTAATTATGCGCAAGTCACGGCGCTTTATGATGGCCGAGTTCCCACCTCTCGCCTAATGAGGGTACGCTATGCACTCTGGAACATTGTCGTTTTGGTGGTCCACCTGCTATTGTGTGGGGAGGCGCCATATTGAATGGACACACTGCCCTCCAGATCTTTAACAAGGACCACTCGCCAGTCAACGTTATTGTGACAATGTACTGCGTCCCCGAGTGCGACTTTCCAGGGGTGCATTCGGCCCTGTCTAAGCGCGACCGTATCGAAAAGCGCAGATAGAGGAGATGTCGCAAAGACAGGAGATTCGGTGAATGAACTGCCCTCCCCCTCCCCCCACCACACCTTCCACCGGAGTGAAATCCAATGGAGCACGCGTGCAATACGTTTGGTAGACGCATTGCAGCACCCAAAACCCAAGCCCTTATCATCTGCCGGCGCCATATTCCCATTTGACTCCCACAGGTGTTGGTCCTTGGTACCCCAGTCCCTTGGACTTGTACTGCGAAGTACTTGGGCGTTACCCTGGACCAGCGCCTCACCTGGCGCCCCCACATCGATGAAGTGCGTCGAAAGGCGATAGGACGGTTATGCCTGTTATACCCCCTCATCAGTCCCACCTCTTCACTCCCTACACACCTTGCTGTCAGTCTGTACACCTCCCTTGTTCGTCCCATCCTTGAATACGCGGCGGTGGTGTGGGGCAATGCTGCCCCCACCCACCTCCGCCGACTCCAAACCGTCCAAAATCGGGCCCTCCGGCGTGCCCTCCACCTCTCTTTCGACTTCCCTACCCAAGAACTCGACATCCTGGCCGGGGTGCCATCCTTCACTCCCGCATCCTTTCCGCAGCCGCCTCCTTCTACCAGCAAACACGCCACTCTCCCAATTTTTTAATCCTCTCCCTGGGCACCCGTGTCGACCGTCTGGAGACCACCCGATGGCCTGACCTTCTCTTCCGTCCCCCTTGACTCCCATGACTCCCCATTCAGTAGCCACTTTCATTTTACGGCACTATCTTCCTCATATCATCGCTCCATCTCATCACCACGTCATGACATTCAGCCCCCCCTCACGCCACCCCCACCGCCCCCACGCCCCCCACCAATGTCCGCCTAATCCTTACAGGCCCTTCCCCTTTTCACTTCTCCATCTGTCACTTTCCGACTTCTTTCTCTTCTCCCCCCCCCCCCCCCCCCTCCCTACTTCACCGCCTCAAGACTGTCTGCCACCGCCGTCACCAACGCTGCCAGGATAATGGCCTTTCGTTTTCCTTCAACTCTTACTGTCCCTCCTCCTTTCCTTTAATCTGTCATTTAATTGTAATTTACCGCCTAGCCCTATCCAATGGGCTGTTCGTTTTCCTCACTCTCCTACTGTCCCTTCTACTGTCCTGTCATCTATCATTTTTAAATACCACGCCGGCCAGTCAGCTGGGCCGTTCATTCCTGCTTCTTCTACTATCACTCTGACTATTCTTTCATAAAAAAAAAACAGCTCAAAGCCCCAAGCCACAATCAGTACCACGATGTCATATCCCCCCACCACATGAAGTTACAAGGAGAAGCGCCCTAGTGGCGCTGAGACTTCGCCACTAGCAGAGGGTCAACCCTCAATCATGTGCGTCTGCGTCTGCATTGCAGCACGTTTACATGCACCAAATACGATATAGCATTTGGCAACCGCGCTGGTAGTGGAATGGAACGCCCCACCACAACAACTCCTTACCAACCTTGTAGCCAGAATGCGAGCACGTTGCTCGCTGCAGACCATGCATTGCCGTCCGTGGTGATCACCCATGCCGTTAAGAACCAAGTCCCGCCTTTTGTAATGTCCAGGGGTCGACACTTTCATTTCCCCACTTGGCTGTATGGTTATGTCATTCATTTATGTCTCACTGTAAGCTGACGCAGGCAAAACGCCATTTTCAAGTGCTTATTTCTTTTTTCTCCTAATTTTATGCGGTCATTAAAATATATAATTGCTGGCACAGTAGATTCGAACGAGGACAACGTTCCATACCCGTCAACGATCTGAACAACACTACTGCCCTAGTGGGATATGCACGTAAACATAAACACTCGTGACCTGTTGTACAGAACACTGCTCTGTTTGGGCTGTTTTACACTTTAAACAAAGCTGGTCCGTTACTCGTTAAGTTTATGTTACGATCACTAAGTGGCATTGCGGAACTGTATCGAATGCCTATCGGCAGTCAAGGAACACGTAGTCAACCTATGCGTAATTCACAACGGCGCTGTGCAATTCAAGAACACAGCGGTGTAGTTGAGTTTCACAAGATCGACGTTGATTCATGTAGAAATGGCTCTCTTTCTCCAAAAAGTTTGTAATACGCAAGCATAAAACGTGTTCCACAATTGTACAAGAGACTGTCTTCAGAAAAACAGGTCTATAATTATGTGCGTCTGCCCTTAAAAACGGAAATGATTTTCTCCATTTTACAATGGCACGGAACCCTTCCTTGCTAATCTATAAAGAACCAGACAACTGAGTTCAACGATAAGCTGGATGCAAGGAACGCCGCCTGAAACAGTGCCAGGCCTAGCGAAGAACAGAGTTGTATAGACTGCCTTCAGATGGAGGACAATTCATTTGTGCCTAGCACAGCACAGCACCAAATTTCTAGCTAATGACGTCATCGATTCATGAGAAACTGAAATTTTCATTTTATTCAAATTGTATTAGCAATTTATAAAGCTTTAATTACTTCGTGACTAAGAACGAGATTATTTAAGCTGTCGATATTTCTCTGTATCAATGCAAAGAGCTTCCGAGAGAGAGAGCGAGAGAGAGAGGGCGAGAGAGAGAGAGAGTAATTTAGGTTGCTGATTCCGATGTAGAGGAAGTTTATTAAACATTAACTCCTGTGGTTGTATTTTAAACTGAACTCATTGTAAGATGTCACCGGCATTGCACTTTATAAAAACTTCAACTACTTGACAGTAAATAAATACGAGGTTGAGATACCGACATTTTGTAACATGTAAATGCGTCTAACTAGTTGGCTCCAAGCGAAATGTTGGTTATTTTTGCGGAGCGTTTCCTTAGTAGTGAATGCAAAGTGACAGTCAGTGCCATGAGCTAATATTCAATTATTTACAAAGACTACTGCTACTTTCTACAGACGTAGCTGAAAAACTTGCGCTTCGGAGCAGCCAAGACAAGTGTGCACATTTATTGAGTATCACTGATGATGTAAATATACATATTGTGCACACTACATGGTGATTGTTGAAGAGCCACGAACGTGAGAATTCGTCACTCACCTGCTACATCTATGTGACTCTGAACTTTTAAACAGGAAGCTCTGCCCCGCCAATATGTTGTCACAAAGTGTAACTTAAAATTGTTTCTGTTTACAGTGAAATGATCGTGTGGCATCGTCTGCCGGAAGGCCACATCGGGACAAGTTCGGCCGCCGGATTGCAAGTCTTATTTCAGGTGGCGCCACATGGGGCGACTTGCGTGTCGGTGGTGACGACTTGCACCCGATTAAGAGGATGGAATGATGGTGAAGACAACACAATACCCAGTCCACGAGCGGAGAAAATCTCCAACCCGGTCGGGAATCGAAGCCGGGACCGCTGCATGGTAGGCAAACACGTTACCACTCAGCTAAGCAGGCGGACTCTGTTCATAATGAACGTTAGTGTTGGAGTTATACTGAGCAGTAACCTGCCTGCCTCATTTAGACAGACAAAACTGGTAAGTGTTATACCATGCAGCACCAGTCCGATATTTATGAAAGCTTGTGGGGATATTAATCACATAACGAGAATGATGTCCATCATCATCTTTATATGTGATCCCCACAGGCCCTAAACCGGTACTGTCTGCGCTTTGGCATGGAAACAAACGGTATCCGAACGTCTGCCTGTGGAATTTCTTGCCATGGCAGTATTTCCTCGTGCTGGAATATGGGGTAGGGTACTCTAGTCATGATGGATATCACACCAAGGAGTACCAGTCCTGACAGATACCAGCGAGCATTCAGTCATCCTTCAATAATTATCAAGTCAGTCCCGTTGTCATAAACAATAGCCTATCACACAACGATTCCCCGATTGGAAGATGCATGTTGGTTACTTAGATAGCCGCATGTTCCACTGATCATTTGAAATATTCATTAATCGAAATGATGAATGAGTAAGTGTACGGGATATGTACACATGTTTAGAGTTTGCATAGCTGAAACCGTTATGTGTTAGTCCTACTCACGCAACTACAAGAGATGTGCAGGAGAAATGATTTTACGTTAAATTTGAAACTTGCTTCGCTACTTTATATTTTGGGCAAATAATCAGAAATTTTTTGCTGCTACATATTGAAATCCTTTCTGAGCCAACGACAGTTTAAATACTGGGTAGTAAAGGCCAATTTTTGGTCTAGTGTTGTAAGTGTGGACATCTCTATTCTTCTTAAATTGTGATGGATTATTTGACGAAATTTGTTAGAGAATATATCTGTTGTGCTTGTGAAGTTAAAATGTCTAATCTCTTGAAGTGTTACCTGTATGACGATCTCGGATGAACATCACATATTATTCTTACTGCTTGTAAGTGATGAGTTACCGCGGAAAATAATTCTATAAGACGTTATTAAGAGCAAATATGCAAAATATCCTAGAAGAACGATTCTTTTGTATCAAAAACTAGCAGTTATACAAGGAGCAAAATTTGTTGAATTTAACTGTTTGAGAAGCTTACTGAAACGATTCTTCCAGCTCAAGTTTTCTTCAAAACATGCACCCCAAAAATCTAGGCCATTCTACCCTATTTACTAACTACTGTTCATGTGTTACATCAATTGTTGATATGATACTATTTGTTTTGCAGAGCTGAATATAGTGTGTATTTTGAAAATTAAGGGTGAGATCATTTTCAACGAACCACTTAATACTTCTCTGAAAAACAGTATGTACAGTCTCTTGTGTTGCTTTCTCTCTAATGGGATTTGTTGTAACACTAGTACCGTCTGCAGATCAATTCTATTTGTTGAATGCTAAGTGGAAGATCAGCCACGTTATACAGGGTGTTACAAAAAGGTACGACCAAACTTTCAGGAAACATTCCTTACACACCTTCGTTCTGAAAATCTGTCTCGATACAAACGTACCGCGCCACAGCTATTGCCCTGTGCTAATCCATACATCAAATGGGCATCTGCCAACTCCGCATTTGTAAACATTGCACTGGCTGCAAAACCACGTTCGTGATGAACACTAACCTGTTGATGCTACGTATTGATGTGCTTGATGCTAGTACTGTAGAGCAATGAGTCGCATATCAATACAAGCACCGAAGTCAACATTGCCTTCCTCCAATTGGCCCAACTGGCGGTGAATCGAGGAAGTACAGAACATACTGACGAAACTAAAATGAGCTCTAGCATGGAAATTAAGCGTTTCCGGACACATGTCCACATAACATCTTTTCTTTATTTGTGTGTGTAGAATGTTTCCTGAAAGTGTGGCCGCACCTTTTTGTAACACCCTGTGTAAGCAATAGGAGTGGACCCAGTATTGAACCTCATGGAACTCCTTTTGTTATTTCTCCATAGTCACTAAATCTACCTTTGCAGATGTTGTCTGAATTATTCAGTACAATTTTGGCATTCTGTTTGTTAGCTATGATTCAAGGCAGTTGAGTGTAATCCATCAGTTCCATAAAACGGAAGTTTTTCTAAGAGTATAACACGAATTGCACAATGAAATGCCTTGGAGAGATCACAAAAAATACCATCTGGAGATATTTTAGCCGGCTGCTGTGGCCGAGCGGTTCTATGCCCTTCAGTCTGGAACCGCGCAACCGCTACAGTCACTCGTTCGAATGCTGCCTCGGGTATGGATGTGTATGATGTCCTTACGTTAGTTAGGTTTAAGTAGTTCTAAGTTCTAGGGGACTGATGACCTCAGATGTTAAGTCCCATAGTGCTCAGAGTCATTTGAATCATTTGAAGTATTTTATTATTTAAGGCTTATAATACTTGGTGGGTAAATGCATAAGTAACATTCTCGTCGATGACTTTGGAGAACCGCTGCTTCCCGGGCCGTTTCATCGGGTCGCCTACGGAGACGTCGGCGTCAGTCTGAGGCAGAAGCCAGGCTCATCGCTGAACTCCCCAGAATACCACCCAGCGTCCCAGTTGGCTATGGACAAACAGCATTACAATCCCTGGCGTCTGTGATACGGTGTCGCGGTGGACGACGCGTGAAAACTCGAGATCCCAAATCAACTGCCAGTAATCTGTCCTCGACGGGTCGTGGTGACGTTCTGCCCGAATTTGTCATGCGCCTATTCACAAGAGACAGTGAAATAATTCAATGATCCTCTAGTGGTGTAGTCCATCTGGAAAGAAGCGTGCCTACCATTCTTGGGAGACTACGTCCAGACTGCCTCGTCACCCTGTATTCTGCAATCATTGCACCACAACCAGCTGTCTGTGTCACCTGTCCGAATGACACACCCACGTCCCTCACGCCAATGATATGAACTCTCTCTAAGTGTGGAAGAAGGCACGCGCGTGTCCTCTGAGCTAACCGCATTGCGATATCCACCTGAGACCAACATACCCAGTAGGCATCATGTACTCACACCATTCATCGTGTGTACGAAAGGCTGTTGTCTGTATTGACAATAAGCTCGTATAAGCCTGAAATTTAAATCAACACGGTGCATAGGTACGGAAAAACTGCAGCATCCGTCTGGTACTGCACGGTCAAGGGATTCATGGCGAAGGAAGAAGGAGGGCCGGCCGAAGTGGCCGAGCGGTTCTAGCCGCAACAGCCTGGAGCAGCGCGACCGCTACGGTCGCAGGTTCGAATCCTGCCTCGGGCATGGATGTGTGTGATGTCCTTATGTTAGTTAGGTTTAAGTAGTTCTAAGTTCTAGAGAACTGATGACCTCAGATGTTAAGTCCCATAGTGCTCAGAGCCATTTGAACCATTTTTTGAAGAAGGAGGAAGAGATTAGTGTTTAACGTCCCGTCGACAACGAGGTCATTAGAGACGGAGCACAAGCTCGGTTTAGGGAAGGATGGGGAAGGAAATTGGCCGTGCCCTTTCAAAGGATCCATCCTGGCATCTGCCTGAAGTGATCTAGGGAAATCACGGAAAACCTAAATCAGAATGGCCGGACGTCCTCCCGAATGCGAGTCCAGTGTGCTAACCACTGCGCCACCTCGCTCGGTTATTCATGGTGTAACACCTTTTACTTCCTTCAGAGTATACGTTCTGTGTACCAGTAATACTATCAGTATCGCAGCAAGTACAATATATTTACATTACCGGTAGCTGTTACTGCACAGAGTTTCCGTGTCTGCAATTGTTAAATTTGCACATACCACACTTTCTCGAACTGTGCATACGATTTCCTATTGAAGGGTCCATTCTTCTCATTCAGCCTATAAAATAAGCGATTTTCACGATTTTGTTTTGGGAAAAGTATTGAAGCAACTAAAGAGAATCTTTTCGGACATTATTTGTTGATTCTTGGTCAACATTTTCTGATTTTTTTAAAAAGAAATTAATTCATTAAGCTCCCCCCCCCCTACCCTCATTCCGAGGAGTTAAAGTTGCTCTGTCCAAAATGAAGTACTGCTGTATGGAAAACTCATCTGAAAACAAAAAGATATAGTTTATTTCAAGCTGACGGAATTGATTGTGGGCACACTAATAAAGATATCTCTTTCAAATTTGGCTAAATTCCTCCTTCCACACCTGCACAAGGAGTAGTAGGCTAATTTTTTATTTTAATTTATTCTTTAGTTATTGCAAAATAACCTGATCAACAATACGTCACGAAGCTGTATCTTTGGTTCAAATGTGCGCCATTTTATTATTTTTCAAATATCAGAAAACTATTCTATTAGCCCGTGAAAAATATCTTACAGATTAAGAAAATTGTCTTCTTTTTTCAGGTAAGTCTGCAGAATGCAGGGTTTTCGCCATGGACATACCTCATTTTGGACAGGGCAATTTTAACGCCTAGGATGGAGGGCTTAATGGTCACTGAATTTATTAAATAAACAGAAAATGTTGTCTAAGAATCAGTAAACATTGTGTAAAATGATTTACGTTGATTAAGACATTACTTTTTTCAAAACTAAACCGTAAAACTCGTTTATTTTGTAGGGTGACTGAGGAGAACAGACCCTTAATGTATCTTCGCCTTCAGTTTCCTCTTTCTGTAGGTTTTAAACGTTTAGAAGACGCTCTTCTGTGTGTACGGGAGTCCAGGGGTATTGATATCATCGTTGAGTGCCGCAATATTGCACTTGTATGGAATAGGCACGTACTTCAGCATCCGCCAGTAGCTTGGCCCCGTGGTCCAATAAGAGCGTAGTAATGTTTCTCATTGGTTAACCTTCTTAGTCAGCAGAATATATGAATATGAAAGCTCTACATAACAATAGAGTTCATTAACATGTTGGAATTGCCATACGTCAGTGTTTTCGCTTCGATACGTGACTTTACACAACTCTGTTCAAAGCAAATAGGAGTGTTTCATGTAAGTTACAGAAGTATTTTATTTTCCTTATTTAACTTAAGTTTTTAAAAACTTAGGATTGTGGCCAAGGAATTCTGTAGTAACACCGTTATTGGTGGATCAGTTTTATCTGTTTTAAAAACAAGTACCTTACTTTCGGTATTAGATTATCTTTGTTGCTGGTGTACGATCAGCCATGTGAAGGGAACACTTGGTTCCATTACAACATTGGGACTGGAACACGCACAGATTTTCTCTTTCCGCGGTCAGTCTCCTACGGGATTAGGCTGTGTGAGTGCTCCCCGTGACTTGACCCTGTCTTTCACTGTCATTGCCGTTTTTGCCTGGCATTTCCGAACACTACAACTGGGATGTAGGGGATAAACAGACAAACAGTAATATCAGAAATTGAGTCCGCCTTGATGCAAAACAACATGGTATTCGTTTATTTCTTCTTTATCCAAAACTAGTTTCGGCGAGAAATATCACCATCATCAGTAGGTTTTTCAATCTAAAACATGCAGAAAATGGTATGGTTGTACAAACACAGTAAAACATCAGAATGAGATTTTCACTCTGCAGCGGAGTGTGCGCTGATATGAAACTTCCTGGCAGATTAAAACTGTGTGCCGGACCGGGACTCGAACTCCGGACCTTTGCCCTTCGCGCGCAGGTGCTCTACCAACTGAGCTACCCAAGCACGACTCACGCCCCGTCCTCACAGCTCAGTTGATAGAGCACTTGCCCGCGAAAGGCAAAGGTCCCGAGTTCGAGCCTCGGTCCGGCACACAGTTTTAATCTGCCAGGAAGTTTCACAGTAAAACATTATTACATTTTTACAAATCGTCTTTTGAACTATAGTTTTATATTGATAATTTCATACTACCTTAATTATTTATTTGAACTTGTATGCCACCTTTTAGTATTTGTTTACTAACAGCCGCTCACATGGTTGCAGATGACATGATGTTCGCTAAGTAAAAAGACGGCAACAGAAAAATAAGAGCACATAAAATATGTCACAAACAGCGCCAATAATTGCTTAAAACATGCTGTAACATACAATAAATAAGGTAGTATGAAAGTATTAATATAAAACTATATTTCAAAAGATGACTTGTAAAAATGTAATAATGTTTTACTGTGTTTGTACAACCATACCATTTTCTGCATGTTTTAGATTAAAAAAAAAACCACTGATGATGGTGATGTTTGTCGCCGAAACTAGTTTGGGGTAATAAAGAAATAAAGGAACAACAAGGTGTTTTGCATCAAGGCGAACTCAATTTCTGATATTACTGTTTTTCTATGCAAACACGGACCAAATGGAAGAGTTCCAAGATAACATTATTGATAAACAGACAGGGAGAGTGGATTTGGTGGAAATACGGATTTATGTGAACTAAGTTTCGTAAAGCGTTCATGCACACCGAGTGGCTGTAATAACGTAGATGTCTTTTACACACAGAAAACTGCATGTGTTAGATACTATGTGGTTTTTTTTTTTTTTTTTTTTTTTTTTGTGGTTTTCGGGCGCACAACTTCAATGGTCATTAGCGCCCTGACTACTCTAAGAATGCACCGCGAGGCACAAGTTGACAACAACAACTAAAAGGGAAAACACAATAAAAGACAGACTGACAGGCATAGGATTAAAAAACATCATCAAATGTCCTTAGCGAGGTTTGTCAAATTGATAAAACAAAGAACACGAGCAGCTGCTCGTGGGTCATCCGCTAAAATGGCATCTAAAGTAGTAGGCAGGTTAAGATCGAGGCGCAGTGTTTTAAGATCGGGACAGGACATTAAAATGTGACGAACCGTCAGCAAGTGCCCACATGGGCAGAACGGCGCCGGCGCAGCCGTCAGCAGATGGCGATGGCTGAACCGGCAGTGTCCAATTCTTAACCTTGCTAAAACGACCTCCTCCCGCCGAGAAGGGCGTGAGGAGGACGTCCAAGCCACGGGAAGAGGTTTTAAGGCCCGAAGCTTGTTGTCGGTAAGTGCAGCCCAATCGGCATGCCACAGCGACACAACGCGCCGACAAATGACCCTGCTAAAATCGGACGAAGGGACACAACAAGAAGCTGTCCGAGGCTGGAGGACCGCAGCCTTGGCCGCGGCATCTGCAGCTTCGTTCCCAGGGATACCGACATGGCCAGGAACCCACATAAAGCTAACCGGCGTACCGACGTCCACCAGCTGCTGAAGAGAGCGTTGGATCCGGTGTACGAAAGGGTGAACCGGGTACGGATCACTGAGGCTCTGGATGGCGCTCAGGGAATCTGAGCAGATGACATAAGCAGAATGTCGGTGGCGGCAGATGTACAGAACAGCCTGGTAGAGGGCAAAGAGCTCAGCTGTGAAGACCGAACAATGGCCATGGAGCCGGTATGGGAAACTTTGTGCCCCGACAATAAAGGAACACCCGACCCCGTCATTGGTCTTAGAGCCATCTGTATAAATGAAAGTCATGTTGTTGAACTTCGAACGAAGTTCCAAAAAACGGGAGTGGTAGACCGAACCGGGGGTGACCTCTTTTGGGAGCGAGCTGAGGTCGAGGTGAACGCGGACCTGAGCCTGGAGCCAAGGTGGCGTGCGGCTCTCGCCCACTCGAAAGGTTGCAGGGAGTGAAAAATGAAGGTGTTGAAGGAGGCGACGAAAGCGAACTCCAGGGGGTAGCAAGGCAGAGACATACAACCCGTATTGAAAGTCAAGAGAGTCGTCAAAAAAGGAACGATAAGAAGGATGGTCGGGCATTGACAGTAGCCGACAGGCATACCGACAAAGCAGTATATCGCGCCGGTAGGTGAGTGGCAATTCGCCAGCGTCAGCATGAAGACTCTCTACGGGACTGGTATAAAATGCTCCGATCGCAAGTCGTAAACCCCGATGTTGTATGGAGTTGAGGCGGCGTAAGATGGATGGCCGTGCAGAGGAGTATACGAAGCTCCCATAATCCAGCTTGGAGCGGACGATCGACCGATATAGACGAAGTAGGACGGTTCGATCCGCTCCCCACGACATACCACTGAGAACACGGAGGACATTTAAAGAACGGGTACAACGGGCGGCCAAATATGACACATGTGGAGACCAGCTAAGTTTCCTGTCAAAGGTAAGGCCTAAAAATTTGATTGTCTCCACGAGTGGGAGAGCAACGGGACCGAGTCGTAAGGACGGTGGGAGAAACTCTTTGTAGCGCCAGAAGTTAATACAGACCGTCTTCTCGGCAGAAAAACGGAAGCCATTGGCGACACTCCAAGAGTAAAGACGGTCAAGAGAACGCTGAAGACAGCGCTCCAGGACACGTGGACACTGCGCGCTGCAATAGATGGTAAAATCGTCCACGAAAAGGGAGCCTGATACATCAGCTGGGAGGCAATCCATTATTGGATTGATCGCGATGGCGAAGAGAGCGACGCTCAAAACTGAGCCCTGTGGCACCCCATTCTCCTGGCGAAAGGTGTCGGACAGGACAGAACCCACACGCACCCGAAACTGTCTATCCATTAAAAAGGAACGAATAAAAAGAGGGAGGCGACCGCGAAAGCCCCACGTATGCATGGTGCGGAGAATGCCCGCCCTCCAACAGGTGTCGTAAGCCTTCTCCAAATCAAAGAACACAGCCGCGGTCGGGCGCTTCCGCAAGAAGTTATTCATGATGAAGGTCGACAAGGTAACCAGATGGTCGACAGCAGAGCGGCGCCTTCGAAATCCACATTGTACATTGGTAAGTAGGCGTCGAGACTCGAGCAGCCAAACCAATCTAGAGTTAACCATTCGCTCCATCACTTTACAGACACAGCTGGTAAGCGAGATAGGTCGATAACTGGAAGGCAAGTGCTTGTCCTTCCCCGGCTTAGGAATCGGGACAACAATAGACTCGCGCCAGCATGCGGGAACATGTCCCTCAATCCAGATGCGATTGTAAGTACGAAGAAGAAAACCTTTACCCGCAGGAGAAAGGTTCTTCAGCATCTGGATATGAATAGAATCAGGCCCTGGAGCGGAGGACCGTGATCGGCCAAGTGCGTTTTCCAGTTCCCGCATGGTGAATGGGGCATTATAACCTTCACGATTCGAGGAGCGGAAGTTAGGTGGCCTCGCCTCCTCTGCCTGTTTGCGGGGGAGGAAGGCAGGGTGGTAATGAGCGGAGCTCGAAACCTCGGCGAAAAAGCGGCCGAAGGCATTGGAGACAGCCTCAGGGGCCACAAGGACTTCATTCGCGACCTTCAAGCCAGAAACTGGGGAGTGGACCTTAGTGCCAGATAGCCGGCGCAGGCTACCCCAGACAACAGAAGAAGGAGTAGAACTGTTGAAGGTGCTGGTGAAAGCAGCCCAGCTGGCTTTCTTGCTTTCTTTAATAATACGACGACACTGAGCACGTAATCGTTTATAATTAATGCAATTCGCCACTGTAGGGTGGCGTTTAAAGGTGCGTAAAGCACGTCGACGAGCACGTAAAGCGTCCCTACATGCTGCGGTCCACCAGGGGACCGGTACGCGACGTGGAGAAGAAGTAGGGTGAGGGATGGAATATTCAGCAGCAGCGAGAATGACTTCCGTGAGGTGTGCGACCTGACGATCGCAGCTTGTGAAGGTTTGATCCTGAAAGGTCGCCCTGGAAGAGAAGAGCCCCCAGTCTGCCTTGGAGATGGTCCAACGAGAGGAGCACGGAGAGGGAGTATGCTGCAGGAGATGGATAACACACGGGAAGTGGTCGCTCGAATATGCATCAGCAAGTGCATACCACTCAAACCGGCGTGCAAGTTGGGGAGTACATATAGAGAGGTCTAAATGGGAATAGGTATGAGATGTGTCCGAAAGAAAAGTAGGGGCGCCAGTATTGAGGCAGACAAGATTGAGCTGGTTGAAAAGGTCTGCTAACAAGGAGCCCCTCGGGCAGGATGCTGGAGAGCCCCAAAGAGGATGGTGGGCATTGAAGTCTCCAGTTAACAAAAATGGTGCAGGTAGCTGAGTAATAAGTTGCGTCATGTCTGCCCTGGTAACGGCAGATGACGATGGAGCGTAAACGGTACAAAAGGAAAACGTGAAAGTGGGGAGAGTAATGCGGATGGCTACTGCCTGCAGGCCGGTGTGCAACGTGATGGGATCGTAGTAAATATCATCCCGGACCAGCAACATAACCCCTCCATGAGCTGGGATACCTACCACAGGGGGTAGGTCAAAACGCACAGAGGTGTAGTGTGCCAAGGCAATTTGATCGCATGGGCGTAGCTTCGTTTCCTGGAGGGCTACGACGAGCGGACGATGCGAGCGGAGCAGCAACTTCAAGTCCTCTCGGTTGGAGCGAATGCTGCGAATATTCCAGTTAATAAGTGCCATCGTAAGAAAAGGAAGATGAGAGAAGGGGTCACCTCGAAGGCCGCTTAGGGCCTGGCTTCGAGCGAGCACTGCCGCCGCTAGCAGGAGGCAGACAGTCATCGTCCATGGGGTCTATAGGGTCATCGGCCATCTCAGGAGGATGGCCGGGAGGGGGAGCTTCCTCCGCCGGTGAACGGCCAGATGTTCGGCTACCAGCGGTGCGGCCAGGCGAAACGGATGACGGCCTGGGGCGGCAACCGCTGGGTGGCGCAGGAGAAGAAAGGCGCCGCGGCGGAGAAGGAGAACTGTGCTTCCTATGCGCCTTTTTAGAAGGACGTTTGGTGGAAGTACCGGTCGAAGGCTGGGAGGTCGAGGAACGGAGGAAGTCTGCACGGGATGGTTCCTTCTTGAAGGCCCGTGCATCTGACTTCGGGGTCTTCGACTGAGCAGAAGCTGAGGAATTGGCTGGTGTCTGTGGGGTGATGGGAGGAAGAGGAGACGTCGACCGCGCGATCTTAGCACTGGCCGAACGGACGACCGTGGTGCTGAAGGTCAGATCGCATGTCTGGGTTGCTACCTCCCGGGTAGTCCGAGGAGAGGCGAGGACAGTGCTGTATTTCCCCGCTGGGAGCAGCGTGGGCTTCCTACTAGCCAATAGCTTGCGAGCAGCCGAGGTGGACACTTTCTCTTTGACTCGAATTTCCTGGATACAGCGTTCTTCCTTATAGACAGGACAGTCGCGGGAGGATGCGGCATGGTCACCCTGACAGTTCACACAACGAGGAGACGGAGGTGGACAGTCACCCTCATGGGCATCCCTGCCACAAGTGACACATTTAGCCGCATTGGAACAAGACTGTCGAGTGTGATTGAAACGCTGACACTGGTAGCAGCGCGTAGGTGTCGGGACATAGGGGCGAACTGAAATGACCTCGTAGCCCGCCTTGATGCGCGATGGCAGCTTAACACTATCGAAGGTTAAGAAAAGTGTCCGGGTCGGTACAAGGTCATTGTTGACCTTTTTCATGACCCTATGGACAGCCGTCACGCCCTGCTCAGCGAGGAAAGATTGAATCTCCTCGTCAGTCAAGCCGTCGAGGGATCTAGTATAGACCACACCACGAGACGAATTCAAAGTTCGGTGAGCCTCCACCCGGACAGGGAATGTGTAAAGGAGTGTGGCCCGAAGCAGTTTTTGTGCCTGAAAGGCGCTCTCAGTTTCGAGTAATAGGGTACCGTTACGCAATCTGGTACAAGATTTGACAGATCCAGCTATGGCATCGACGCCCTTCTGGATAACGAAAGGGTTGACAGAGGAAAAATCCTTTCCTTCCTCAGATCGAGAAACGACGAGGAACTGTGGGGCAGGCGGTAGTATTTTCGTCACTGTTGGCTGGTCACGTTTCCGTTTGTGGGTCGAAGTCGAAAGCGATGGAGTAGAATCCATTGCGGAGGAATCCCCCATGATTGCCAGCGTCTCCGATGGCGCGCTCCTTCCTTGTGGGGACCCTCTCAGAGGGCACTCCCGCCTTAGGTGAATGTTTACACCTCAGGTCACACCTCCCGAGAAACAGACGGAGGGACCAATCGGCATGGTCAGAAGGTATCAGCTCAGGCAATCACCCCTCCCCGGGCCTGGCCTTTACCAGGGGGTACGCGCGTGCCTTACATGTCTACCCAGGGCGGGGACTTACGCGTTACCCCGTCACCGGCTACGCGTGCGAACGCGTGGGTCGGCCTTCAGACACGCACAGGGAGGAAGGAAGAAGAGGAAAAAGAAGAGAGAGGGAGAAAGAGGACAGACTGTCTCAAACGCCGAGGCGGAGACCAGAGAAGGCAAGGAGAAGAAGGCAATGAGAAAGCAAGGAGAAGGAGGCAAGGAGAAAGCAAGGAGAAGGAGGCAAGGAGAAGGCAAGGAGAAGAAGGCAATGAGAAGGCAAGGAGAAAAAGGCAATGAGAAGGCAAGGAGGAGTCAAGGGAAAGAGTAAGGAAGACAGTGAAGTGGAGAAGAGCAAAGAAAGGAACCAACAAAAGGAAGGAAGAAACGAGAAGTGAAAAACCAAAAAGACCACGATTATAGGTCGTGAAACCGTCCGTCTCCGGACGCAGGCGCTAACTACCCCCGTGAGGGGGATGGACTCCTTTTAGTCGCCTCTTACGACAGGCAGGAATACCTCGGGCCTATTCTAATCCCCGGACCCGCAGGGGGGAGATACTATGTGTGTAGGTGTAATGAAGATGTTTTAAAAAATGTCACGAGGTTTCTTTATTTTTATGACACCCGATGTAATCTCGAGGTGTCTAGGACGCCGGCACGGTATCTCAGCGTGTTGGGTCGGAGGGTTAGCTGTCCTGTGCAATTAAAGAACTTGAATGCGTGTTACGGGACGTCCGCCCCTAACAAATGCAACGAACAATTGAGAAGAATGAGTTCAACTAAAAAAATAGCGTAACGCCTTTGATTAGTAATGAAAACGTTCTATTTCCCAGATTAGATCCTCACTACTGCTTAAACTTTGAATAAAAATCACCAGTAATGGCGGCCGAAGACTTCCGGAATATGAAGTCACCCTCATTCTATATGTTCGAAAATGTTCAAATGTGTGTGAATTTCTAAGGGACCAAACTGCGGAGGTCATCGGTGTGGTGTCACCGCCAGACACCACACTTGCTAGGTGGTAGCCTTTAAATCGGCCGCGGTCCGTTAGTATACGTCGGACCCGCGTGTCGCCACTGTCAGTGATTGCAGACCGAGCGCCGCCACACGGCAGGTCTAGAGAGACGTCCTAGCACTCGCCCCAGTTGTACAGCAGACTTTGCCACAGATGGATCAATGACAAATACGCTCTCATTTGCCGAGACGATAGTTAGCATAGCCTTCAGCTACGTCATTTGCTACGACCTAGCAAGGCGCCATTACCAGTTTATATTGAGATTGTAATTCATGTATCATCAAGAGCGATGTTCTCCAACTATGGATTAAAGTTAAGTATTCAATCAACTACGTTCTTTTCTTCATAAGATAATTACTTTACCTTGTTCCAGACCTCACGCCAGTCTGCGTGAGCTTAACGCGTGCATTTCGGCCTCCTCTAACAACACGGTGTTGGCTCTTCTGCCAACACATCATATGGCGCCGAGGATTCTGCGTTCCTAACTATATTACCGTAATTTACTTATGTCATGGCTTCGCCACAATCGCCAGATGTACCGTCCGAATTTTATCGCTTGCAGAATCAGCAGATGCAGGCCTTGCTGGATGCCCTTGGACAGTTCATCCAGGGTCAACGTGCAATGCAAAACGACGCGGCAGCCGCTGCTCCACCGCTACCGCAGCCACAACACGCTGTTGCACCACCTTTTCGTCCTTTTGATGCTGCACTGGAAAGCTGGACGGAGTGGTCCCGCCAATTTGGATTCCATCTCGCCGCCTACAGAATTCAAGGTATTGAGCGGCAGCCTTTTTTGCTTCCTTGTGTAGGAGTGTCCACCTACCGTGTGATAGTGAAATTGTTTCCCCGACGCGACGTAGCAACTCTGTCCTACGACGAAATTTTGTCTGCATTAGATGCATATTTCAAAGAATCAGTCAATGTAGTTGCAAAAAGGTATACGTTCTTTCGTAGAAAACGTACGGCTGGTCAAACTAATCGGGAGTGGCTTGCAACTTTGCAAGGCCTTACTAGGGATTGTGCTTTTGAGTGTGGATGTGGACTCTCTTATTCAGATACTATGGTACGTGATGCAATTGCACAGAACGTTTCTGATGTTCGTATAAGGGAACAGATTTTGAAACTAGTCAATCCCTCCCTTCAACAAGTGATGGACATATTGGATAGGCAAGACACACTTGACTTTGCTCAGGAATCATTTGCAACTTCGCCAGCCGTGTGTCACATTAACCGGCCCACCGGGCGAGCTGCACGGAACAGTAAACAGCCCTTGCACTCGTCCGCGCAGCTGCCGCCAAGCTCTCCGCTACGTGTGGCGCACAAGCAAGCAAATGCAGTGCTGAAATCATACCCGCGGTGCGTTACTAGACATTCGCGTGAGAATTGCCCGTCACACCAAGCTATTTGCTTTTTCTGTAATAAAAAAAGACATGTTCAGAGTGTTTGCCAGAAAAAGCTTAGATCGGCCACTCACAACCGTTCCAGGCCCTTTGCTTCGCGCCGGAATCGAACCAAGAATACTCAGGCTCGTGAACCTTCGCCCATGGACATTCATGTAGTTCATTCCACTCTGCCCAGTGCCGCTCTTTCTAACAGTGACTGTGTTCGTCCCACAAATAGTGTGCGTCGACATCGCCGGAAATCGCGTCAAGTCGTAAGTGCTTCTGTACCAGTGTCTGTTCACGTTGCACGAGACAGTCGCTCTTGTCGTCAGCTGGACAATAAACTTTTTGTAGATTTGATCATTAATGGCAACGTGATCCCATTCCAGCTCGATACCGGAGCTGCAGTTTCACTGATCAATAAAGACACGTACAAACAACTGGGCACACCTCCGTTGCGTGCCGCAAATGTTAAGTTACATAGTTATTCTGGACAAGCTATCCCAGTGTTAGGAGAGTGCAGCCTTCTTGCAACATACAAGGGACAAACAAAACTTGTGTCATTTTACGTCCTTCGTTCTGCTTCTGCAGTGAACTTATTTGGTTTAGATTTATTTCAGTTGTTTAACTTGTCTATAGTCAATCAGGTCCTATCAGTGAACCAGACTGTGCCTTCAGCCAGTGTTTCTCGTCTCTGTGAAGAATTTGCAGACATTTTTGCACCGGGCCTTGGTTGCACTAAGAACTATAAAGCACATTTGGCACTGAAAGTAAACACGCAACCGAAATTTTTCAGAGCGCGCAATGTTCCCCACGCATTGCGTGATGAGG
Organism: Schistocerca nitens; assembly: GCF_023898315.1. Lineage (NCBI taxonomy): Eukaryota > Metazoa > Arthropoda > Insecta > Orthoptera > Acrididae > Schistocerca > Schistocerca nitens. The sequence continues at coordinate 93,929,167 of NC_064622.1, forward strand.
TCGCAAGAACATTACACGATCTGGAATCTCAAGGTGTGATTGAACGTGTGCAGGCTTCTCTCTGGGCATCACCCTTAGTAATTTTGCCAAAACCTTCCGGAAAATTGAGACTTTGTGTGGACTTCAAGGCAACAGTGAATCCACAACTAGTGATTGCAACTTTTCCTTTACCCCGCCCGGAAGATCTTTTTGACAAACTGTGCCCGGGTAAATATTTTTCGAAGTTGGACCTCGCAGATGCGTACTTGCAAATACTGGTGGACGAAGACCCCCAGCGCGTTTTGGTGGTTAACACGCATCTTGGTTTGTACCGATTCAAAAGACAGCCGTTCGGGTGTGCATCCGCCCCTGCATTGTTTCAGCAATATCTGCAAACTGTTTGTGCGTCGGTCCCTACTGCAGCAAACTATCTGGACGATATTGTGATCTCTGGAAAGACGGAAGAAGAACATTTAGCCAATCTCAGAACATTATTTCAGGTCTTGCGACAAAATGGTCTTCGCTTGCGGAAGGACAAATGTGTGTTTTTTGCTCGTGACTTACCCTATCTGGGACATGTAATCAATGCCCAAGGCCTACATCCCAGTCCAGAGCACCTCCGAGCCATACAAGACTTGCCTTCGCCGCAGAATTTGAAGCAGCTACAGACTGTGCTGGGAAAACTCAATTACTATAACAGATATGTGCCACATGCCTCTTCCATTTCAGCTCCGCTTCATCGCTTACGCCGTAACGGTGTTCCGTTCGTCTGGACGACGGAATGCGAACGCGCCTTTCGCCAGTTGAAATCGGCGTTGCTTTCCAATACTTGCCTTACGCCATTCGATCCCCAGAAACCCCTTTTGTTGCTGGTAGATGCATCGGATTTCGGGATCGGTGCTGTGCTTGCGCACAAAGATGGATCGCATGATCGCCCTATTGCCTTTGCGTCCAAATTGCTCTCATCTGCACAAAGAAATTATTCACAGATAGAGAAAGAAGCTTTAGCTCTCGTGTTTGGTGTTACAAAGTTTCACGATTTCTTGTATGGTCGTCACTTTACCATCATCACCGACCACAAACCCTTGACGTCGCTTTTTCATCCGACCAAGCCTGTACCTCCACGTACGGCGCAGAAATTCATTCGCTGATCTATTTTACTCTCGCAGTACCGCTACGATATCTTGTATCGGTCCACTGCTAAACACGGAAACGCCGATGCGTTGTCCCGTTTGCCTGTTGCTGAGGATAGAGCATTCGATACTTCCGAACTTGCTTGCATGTTCATTGATGCAGAAACCGATGACGTGGTGGAATCGTTTCCGATTGCTTTTCGTCGTGTAGCTACAGACACAGCTGCTGGCCCTGTCCTTGCTACCGTTTTGCGTTTTGTTGCTAGCAATGGCCCTTGTCAAAGTCACGGATCGAGGATCCGTTGGTTCGCCGATTTTTTGCTCACCAGGAGAGACTTTTTGTGCGACGTGGTGTTTTGCTGTTGCGTTCTGATAATGATCAGTCCAGGGTCGTGGTCCCACGTTCGTTACAGTCCACTGTCTTACGGCTTCTCCACCAAGGACATTGGGGTATAGTGCGCAAGAAACAACTTGCTCGTCAGCACTGTACTTGGTTCGGAATCGATGCTGCGATTACGAATATGTGCTCTTCTTGCATGGCGTGTGCCGAACAACAATCCGCACCACCGCGGAAATTCTTTGCATGGCCAAAAGTAACTTCCCCTTGGCAACGCTTACACATCGATTTTGTTGGTCCATTCTGGAATGCTCGATGGTTTTTTGTGGTAGATTCATTCAGTAATTTGCCTTTTGTTGTCCGGATGTCTTCCACGACGTCTTCTGCCACCATCCAAGCGTTATCCGCAGTTTTCCACAGACTATTGTTTCCGACAATGGCCCACAATTCATGTCCGCAGAATTTCAGTCATTCTGCAAGGCCAATGGTATTCAACATCTGACATCCGCGCCGTTTTCGCCTCAGTCAAACGGTGCCGCTGAACGCTTGGTCCGGACTTTCAAGTCACAGATGTTGAAGTTGAAAGAGTCGCATTCTCGGGAGGACGCGTTATTGCTCTTTTTGTCCTCGTATCGCCCTCAGCCCCGAGATGGCTGAGTTGCTCCACGGTCGTCCTCGAACCTTGATGTCTTTGCTACATCCGCCACAGCAGGTTCCTGTGCAGCGGCAGACGCCTGCTTTTGCTCCAGGCGACGTTGTATACTATCGCAACTATCGAGGTTCACGGCGTTGGCTCGCAGGGCGCATTCTGCGCTGCCTCGGCCGCGCTATGTATTTGATTTTGGGGGCCTCTGGTGAGGTGCGTCGGCATCTCAATCAGCTGCGCCTCTGTCGTCGCACGGGATCTGCCGCTCCCCGTCTGCTTTCAGCGACGGTGCCGTCCGGTCAGCGCCCTGGGGACCCATCTACTGGCTCGCCTCATCCCCAGGTGTTACCGACGCTGCCTTCCATTTTGCCCCATGGCGACGCGCCGCCGCCGCCGCCGCCTGTTCTCCCGCCGCCGACGCCCGACGTGGACGCGTCGCTGCAACCGCCAGGTGCCTCCCTGGGTCACGCGCCGCCGATCGCTTACCGTGACCAGCTGTCCTCCGACATGGAACTCTTGCCCGCTCCGGACCAGATGTCGTCTTCGCCCGTCGGGTGCCCTGACCCGATGGAGGTCGACCCTTCGGCCCCTCCAGTCTCTCTAAGGGCGCATGCACCGCATGTTGGCGTGCACCCTGGACTAGGTTTTCAGGCGTTTCCTAGCTCCCCTCGGACCGAATGGCAGGGTGCGGGTGGCACAGCCTCGCCTGTTGTTAGGCTCCCCACCTCGTCGCATACGTCAACATGGGGTCCTCCCCACGGCGGGCGGAAGCCTTATCACACAACCGTTTGCCGATTTGCGGGGGAGGAATGTGGTGTCACCGCCAGACACCAGACTTGCTAGGTGGTAGCCTTTAAATCGGCCGCGGTCCGTTAGTATACGTCGGACCCGCGTGTCGCCACTGTCAGTGATTGCAGACCGAGCGCCGCCACACGGCAGGTCTAGAGAGACGTCCTAGCACTCGCTCCAGTTGTACAGCAGACTTTGCCACAGATGGATCAATGACAAATACGCTCTCATTTGCCGAGACGATAGTTAGCATAGCCTTCAGCTACGTCATTTGCTACGACCTAGCAAGGCGCCATTACCAGTTTATATTGAGATTGTAATTCATGTATCATCAAGAGCGATGTTCTCCAATTATGGATTAAAGTTAAGTATTCAATCAACTACGTTCTTTTCTTCATAAGATAATTACTTTACCTTGTTCCAGACCTCACGCCAGTCTGCGTGAGCTTAACGCGTGCATTTCGGCCTCCTCCAGCAACACGGTGTTGGCTCTTATCAATCGGTCCCTAGACGTACACACTACGTAAACAAACTTATGCTGAGACCAACACACACCCTTATCCGAGGGAGAACTCGGACCTCCGACGGGAGGGTCCGGGCAAACCGTGGGGCCACTCCTTGCAGAACCCTCATCCCCCCGACGGCCTTGTCAGAGAGGGCGGAGAAGCGGACAGAGGTTCAGGACACTCTCTTGCCTTTGGAGTAGGAAACTGCACTAAAAGGTGGAAGAATAGGCAATGATCAACGGCATGAGGATGCAGAAGGCAATGGAAACCACTGTGTTAAAGGGACATAACGTGTATCCACAGGACTTGTGGCCTGTAATTGAAAAACTGTCATGACGATCTCTCCATTGGCAAAACATGCCGGACTAGTTCCCCATTCGGACCTCCGGGAGGGGACTGCCAAGGGGGCGGTGACCGTTATAAAAAGACTGAATAGCCAACGAAAGGATGACGTTCTAGGAGTGAGGGCGCGGAAGTCAGAAGTTTGAACTTCGTGGGGAGCTAGAAAATCTGAAAAGGGAAATACTGAGGCTCAACCTAGTTATGGTGGGGGTCAATGAAGTGATGTGGAAGGAAGACAATCATTTCCGGTCAGACGAGTATAGAGCAATGTCAAAAGCAGCAGAAAGTACTGTAACAGGAGCACGATTCGTTATGAATAGGACGGTAGTGCAGAGATTAAGTTAGTTAATTTAAATTTCGAGCAACCGCATCGAAACTTCCACGTTTTGAAACAAATAAACTACAATGGCTGTTGAATACTTTGTATTAAAAGTCATGACTGATTTCGCGCCACTAGATGACGCATACTCAGGTGATCTGCACAAATAATAAGTAAAAATTCTTTCACAAAGAATCCTTAACAATGGTGTAAAGAGAAAAGGGATAATGAAAAGTAGTATTAAAGAGCTGTGCTTGAAGAGTGCTCACAAAGATTATTTTTAACTGGATATCGCCGAACGTTGTAAACCCGCCAGGTTAGCCGAGAGCGCTAAGACGCTGCTTCCTGGACTCTGGTAGGCGCGCCGGCCCCGGATCGAATCCGCCCGGCGGATTAACGACGACGGCCGGTGTGCCGGCCAGCCTGGATGTGGTTTTTAGGCGGTTTTCCACATCCTGCTAGGTGAATACCGGGCTGTTCCCCACGTCCCGCCTCAGTTACACGACTCGCAGACATCTGAAACACATTCACACTATTTCACGATTTCCACTAGACGCATACAGCTGGGGTACACTAATGGGGTGGCGGCAGGAAGGGTTTCCGGCCACCCCTTAAAATTAACCTTACCAAATCCGTACTTAACCCTGCCGACCATGCGCACAATGCGGGATGAAGGCAATAGCAAAAGAAAGAAACAAAGAAATCGCCGAACGTTGTAAAGAAATGGCGCACTATAAGCGACAGATGGCTCTGAGCACTATGGGACTAAACATCTATGGTCATCAGCCCCCTAGAACTGAGAACTACTTAAACCTAACCAACCTAAGGACATCACACAACACCCAGCCATCACTAGGCAGAGAAAATCCCTTACCCCGCTGGGAATCGAACCCAGGAACCCGAGCGTGGGAAGCGAGAACGCTACCGCACGACCACGAGCTGCGGGCTAAGCGACAGACCTTAATTTAGAACGAATGGGATAGCAGAACCAATAAAAATGAAATCCGGATAAAAAATAAATGGGCGAAGCCAGGCTAGTAGTGCATCGAGACAATTTCGAAGTCTGTACCAGCAACTGAGAAGAGCCTTACCGCTCCACAGCATGAAGGCAGACGAGGCAGTACTGACGGCTCTGCAAGCAAAAGATGTTTACAGGTGGCGTCAGAGGCGATGGGAACATAACTGACGGTATAGAGGGCGCGAATGGTGGGGGTTGGCTGTACAAGTGCTAAACTACTCAAAAGATGTGTTAAGAGATTGAGCCTCATTTATAAAAATACTGAAAGTGGACAGTTAAAACGTAAAATATTAATAAAGCCCGAGTGATAGTACAAGGTCCCTCTTTCACAACTACAATAGTACGAGTATGTTAGTGGACAACCGCAAAGGGCTAATCTGGGAAGCTATATAATTGTGATAAAAAAAGTCACCAAGACTTGCTAAGTTTCACGAAAGCTCGAAATTTGGTGCAGATATCAATGCGAGATGCTTTTAATAGTTTCCACAATGAAATATTGTCTCAAAATATGGTAGAAAACCCAAAGAGATTCTGGTCGTATGTAAAGTACACCAGCGGCAAAAAAAAAAAAAAAAAAAAAAAAAAAACCGGTGAATACCGTCACAGCGCGATGCCGGTGGAAATGTTACCGATGATGGTGCCACTAAAGCGGAGTTACTAAATACAGCTTTCCGTAATTCCTTGACGAAAGAAGACGCAGTAAATATTCCAGAATTCGAAACCAGAACAGCTGTTAGCATGAGTGACATAAAAGTAGATATCTTAGGTGTTGCGAAACAACTCAAATCACTTAAGAAAGGTAAGTCTTCTGGTCCAGATGGTATACCAATCAGGTTCCTCTCCGAGTATGCAGACACAATAGCGTCTTTCTTAGCAATCATATACAACCGCTCATTTGACGAAAGGTCTGTTCCTAAAGACTGGAAAGTAGCACAGGTCACACCAATATTCAAGGAGGGAAATAGGAGTAACCCATTGAATTACAGATCCATATCACTGACCGCAATTTGCAGTAGGATTTTGGAGCTTGTGCTGTACTCGAACATTATGAATCACCTTGAAGAAAATGACTTATTGATGCATAACCAACACGGATTCAGACAATATCGTTCTTGTGCCACACAGATAGCTCTTTATTCCCATAAAGTAATGAGTGCTGTCGACAAGGGATCTCAGATCGATTCCATATTCCTAGATTTCCAGAAGGCTTTTGATACCGTTCCTCACAAGCGACTATTAATCAAATTGCGTGCATATGGAATATCGTCTCAGTTGTGTGACTGGATTCGTGATTTCCTCTCAGAACGGTCACAGTTCTTAGTGACAGACGGTAAATCATCGAGTAGAACATAAGTGATATCTGGTGTTCCGCAACGTAGTGTCATAGGTCCTCTGCTGTTCCTGACTTATATAAATGATCTAGGTGATAATCTGAGCAGCCCCCTTAGACTGTTCGCAGATGACGCTGTAATTTACCGTCTAATAAAATCTTCAGACGATCAATTCCAATTACAAAATTACAGAAAAAAATGGCTCTGAGCACTATGGGACTCAACTGCTGTGTTCATTAGTCCCCTAGTACTTAGAACTACTTAAACCTAACTAACCTAAGGACATCACACACATCCATGCCCGAGGCAGGATTCGAACCTGCGACCGTAGCAGCCGCACGGTTCCGGACTGCGCGCCTAGAACCGCGAGACCACCGCGGCCGGCACAAAATGACAGAGAGAGAATTTCTGTATGGTGCGAAAAGTGGCAATTAGCACTAATCAAAGAAAAGTGCGAGGTCATCTATGTGGGTACTAAAAGAAATCTGATAAATTTTGGGTATACGATAAATCGCACAAATCTAAGGGCTGTCAATTTGACTAAATACAATTACGAGCAACTTAAATTAGAAAGACCACATACAAAATATTGTGGGGAAAGCGAAGCAAAGACTGCGCTTTGTTGGCAGAACACTTAGAAGATGCGACAAACCCACGAAAGAGACAGCCAACATTACACTTTTCCGTCCTCTGCTGCGCGGTATGGAATCCCTACCAGGTAGGATTGACGAAAGAAATCGAAAAAGTGCAAAGAAGGGCAGCTCGTGTAGTGTTATCGCGCAGTAGGTGTGAGAGTGTCACTCATATGATACGCGAGTTGGCGTGGCAGTCACTGAAACAAAGGCGGCTTTCTATGCGGCGAGATCTATTTACGAAATTTGAATCACCAACCTTGTCTTTCGAATGCGTAAATATTTTGTTGACATCCACCTACGTAGGGAGAAATGATCATCATAATAAAGTAAGAGAAATCAGATCTCGAACGCAAAGATTTAGGTGTTCCTTTTTCCCGCGCGCCATTCGAGAGTGGAATGGTAGAGTAGTGGTACGAAAATGGTTCGATGAACCCCTCTGCCAGGCACTTAAGTGTGAATTGCAGAGTAACCATGTAGATGTAGATGTAGTGGGCTATAAGAGTGATACCAGTCTGCTTAGGCGATCAAAATTTACCAAAAGACCTTTGTGTCACAGATTTTTCCGCGCATTCAGGGTAGAATCAGGTAATCTTTTTAGAGCACGATGTATCTCGACTTCTTCTAAATATTAAGACTTTTGTTTTCGAAAAGTAGTATCTGGGTAGTTTTCCGTATTGCGATGGTGAGATGACCAGTTTCGCGTAAATGATAGGTTAGTGCCGACTTTGAGCTGGAATCGCTGGCGTGCTCTCTAAAGCGGGTTCCGAAGTTTCTTCTCATCTGACTCATAAGTGTAGCAGTAAAATCACCATAAGTGATGCTATATATCCCTAATGAGTAGCATGTGTCCCATGTTGCAGTCTCCCTTTGCCTGTATTTTTGGCCATTATTCTTTGGGATGTAATGAGCCGGAGTTATATCCTTCGCAGTCAATATTTCCCGATCTGCTGGAAGTAGTAGCGCAAAATGATATCCTACGGAATTTATGGTCAGCAAATAATCTATTATTTGCTGGGCCAAGGCTCCAGAACTCAGTAGGATATGACTAGTAAAATGCTTCGCATTCAACTTCTGTGATATATATTTTTTTAATTTTACCACCAAAATCAGCCTCTTATTCATCTGAATGTGCTGTGAACTGTAGTATTTTGAATTCCCTATCATGAGCAGGGTTGGGAAGGGAGTGAAACAGGGTTGTAGCCTCTCCCCGATGTTATTCAATCTGTATATTGAGCAAGCAATAAAGGAAACAAAAGAAAAATGTGGAGTAGGTATTAAAATCCATGGAGAAGAAATAAAAACTTTGAGGTTCGCCGATGACATTGTAATTCTGTCAGAGACAGAAAAGGACTTGGAAGAGCAGTAGTACGGAATGGACAGTGTCTTGAAAGGAGGATATAAGATGAACGTCAACAAAAGCAAAACGAGGATAATGGAATGTAGTCGAGTTAACTCAGGTGATGCTGAGGGAATTAGATTAGGAAATGAGACATTTAAAGTAGTAAAGTAGTTTTGCTATTTGGGGAGCAAAATAAATGATGATGGTCGAAGTAGTGAAGATATAAAATGTAGACTGGCAATGGCAAGGAAAGCGTTTCTGAAGAAGAGAAATTTGTTAACATCGAGTGTAGATTTAAGTGTCAGGAAGTCGTTTCTGAAAGTATTTGTATGGATTGTAGCCATATAAGGAAGTGAAACATGGACGATAAATAGTTTGGACAAGAAGAGAATAGAAGCTTTCGAAATGTGGTCCTACAGAAGACTGCTGAAGATTAGATGGGTAGATCACATAACTAATGATGAAGTATTGAATAGAATTGGGGAGAAGAGGAGTTTGTGGCACAACTTGACAAGAAGAAGGGACCGGTTAGTAGGGCATGTTCTGAGGCATCAAGGGATCACAAATTTAGCATTGGAGGGCAGCGTGGAGGGGAAAAATCGTAGAGGGAGACCAAGAGATGAATACACTAAGCACATTCAGAAGGATGTAGTTTGCAGTAAGTACTGGGAGGTGAACGAGCTTGCACAGGATAGGGTAGCATGAAGAGCTGCATCAAACCAGTCTCAGGACTAAAGACCACCACAACAACAACAACAACATCATCATGAGCTTCCTGGAATAATGGGACACTATGTAATCTGTGGAGCAGAGCCCTGAAAGCTATCTTTTTGAACAGCACTGGATGGTTCGATGTTTTGTGTATAACGACGTCGGAAGTGGTCGGCTTCCTAAAAATACCATAACTAATCGAACTACCATCAATTTTGACAGATAGATCCAGAAAGGGGAAGGTCCCTTACTGCTGTGTTCCATAGTGAGTTGGGTATTGTCACGCAGCCTGTTCAACTCACCCGAAAAGTGTCGTAGTCTTGAAATGAACCCTCCTATACTTGAATGACGTCATCTATGTATTTGCCCCAAAAAACCGTCTTACTAGAAAAACTGCTTTAGTTCTGCGTCATATAGTGCTCTAAATATGTCATAAAAAGCCGGCAAGCCAGTAAGACAATTTCAGTAACTAAAGCACTTCATCAGTTTTGTCAAAAGGTCTTCCACTATGCTCCCTGAGTCTAGATGATTATGTGATGTAGTTAGTCTGTAGGTATGCTTGAGCACATAGTTTTCATGTCAAAGGAAGCTAGAGAAGTGTCCTCTGGGACTGCAAAATCAGAAACTCTATTAATCAGTCCCTTCAGAATCTAAATGTTTTAGCTAACCGGGTGTTCAAAATTCCTGTTCAAATGTCCTGAAAATAGCTTCTCTTGGTGGAAACCAGATCCATCCCTGACGTTAATAATTGTACGGATGGGCAAACCTTTTTTATATAGCTTAATAAAAAGCACAAAGTCTAGGGCACAGGTGTTCATCGGGATAACAGATCTCTTTTAAATGGATTTCGTGCTCTTTATAGTTTTTTTTTTCATAACTGGCGGTTAGATCGTACCTACTTTTATCAGTGTGATTCGCTTCAGTGAACTGATCCCCTTTATTAACGTACTGCTCCTCAGATATAGTCTTGGCTGATTCTGTTGGTAGTAATGTTCTCTGTAGATCCCATGGGAGGTGGATAACTAGGAATACATGAGTTGCTAGAGTAATTATTTACTGTCTTGTTTACTCGTACTGCTACCCCTTTACGCTGCGCGTCGTGAATAATGTTCTGTCCAAGTCAGAAACAATATGGAAGATTAACTGGCTGAACTGTCATTGCAGGGACTTCTGTAAGGAATTGCATGATAAGACATATCCACTAACTGTTTTTCTTCCTGATCGCAGACGGTATTCGTTAAGTTACATGTCTTTGGAAAAAACTTAAAATCACATTTTGTTACTGAATTACTACAACAAAGCTGTTTCAAATTACGAAGTTTTCGTAATTTTTATCCCGGTTCCCGTTCAAATGTTGTCTGACGGTGTCTAGGTACACATCAGTAAGCTCTGAAATCCACTAAAACTGCTGCCCACTTAAAAGCCTAGATAAATACTAATGATCTATATATAGGTCTCTATTTACCCTGTCTTTTTTGGAATATAGTGAAACTATTTCATTTCGAAGGCAAAACAACATAAAATTTTTCACACCAGATCTCATATCCCAACTATTTTTACAAAACAAACACTTGACATGATTTGGAACAATCTTCTCTCTTAAACTATACTTGTTAAATTGGATTTTAGTGGATATATTAATTACATTTTTCTTTAAATTTAAAAATCTGTAAAACATCCGCTTTGCTGTGCTAGCTGATCTGGGGTATGTTACTTTAAGGTGCAGACAACCGCATCCAAACGTCCACATTTTGAAAGAGTTAACTCGCACTGGCTGTACAATACTTTTTATTAAAAGTCACGACACGTTTCGTGCCACGAGATGACGCATCCTCAGCTAATCTGTACAAATAATAAGGAAAAATTCTTTTACAAAGACTCTTTTAAGCCGGCCGGAGTGGCCGAGCGGTTCTGGCGCTACAGTCTGGAACCACGCGAATGCTACGGTCGCAGGTTCGAATCCTGCCTCGGGCTTGGATGTGTGTGATGTCCTTAGGTTAGTTAGGTTTAAGTAGTTCTAGGGGACTGATGACCTCAGAAGTTATGTCGCATAATGCTCAGAGGCATTTGAACCATTTTGACTCTTAACAATGGCGTAAAGTACAAAGGGACAACCAAAAATAGTATTATAGTGGTGCGCTTGAAGAGTACTCACAAAAATCCTTTTTAACAGGAGAACGCGGAACGGTAACTGCCATAAAGCCACTTCCCATCATTAAAGTCATGTTGAAAACAAATGCCGCCCTAAAAGCGGTAGTCCTTATTTAAAACGAAGGGGATAGATGAGTTACTGTGAACAGTTCAGTGGTAGGTTTGTTCTCATCAGGATCAACAGTGAACCAACACCGAAACAGTAGTTCAGATATACATGCAGACGTCGTAAGCAGAAGATGAAGAAATAGAGAAAGTATATGGAGATATTGAACAGGTAATTCAGTACATAAAGAGAGATGAAATTCTAATAATCACGGGAGACTGGAATGCGGTTGTAGGCGAGGGAGTAGAAGAAAAAGTTACGGGAGAATATTGGCTTAGTGGTGGGAATGAGGGAGGGGAAAGACTAATTGATTTCTGCAATAAATTTCAGATGGTGATAGCGAGTAGTCTGCTCAAGAATCACAAGAGGAGGAGGCATCCTTGGAAAGACCAGGAGATATAGGAAGATTTCAACTTGATTACATCATGGTCAAGCTGACTTCCGAAATCATATATTGGATTGCAGGTGTGCCCAGGAGCAGATACAGACTCAGATCACAATTTGGTGATGATGAGAAGTAGACTGAAGTTTAAGAGAATAGTCAGCAAAAAGTCATTTCGGAAGGAAGTGTGATACGGAAGTACTAAGGAATGAAGAGATACACATGAAAGTCTCTGAGGCAACAGATACTGCGGTAACGAATAGCTCAGAAGGCGGTTCAGTTGAAGAGGAATGGACATCTATTAAACATGTAATCACAAAACTTAGAAAGAAAAACATAGGTACAAAGAAGGTAACGGCGAAGAAATCATGGGTAACAGAAGAAATATTTCCTTCAGCTGATCGACGAAAGAAGGAAGAACAAAAATGCTCAGGGAAGTTCAGGGATACGGAAATACAAGCCACTGAAGAACGAAATAAAAAGGATGTGCAGGGAAGTTAAGGTGAAATGGCTATGTGAAACATGTGGAGAAACCGAAAAAGAAATGATTGTCGGAAGGACTGTCTCAGCATATAGAAAAGACAAAACAACTTTCTGTGAAATGAAGAACAAAGGTAGTAAGATAAGAGTGCAATGGGAATTCCACTATTAAAATGCAGAGGAGAGAGCGGATAAGTAGAAAGAATACATTGAGGACCTTTATGGGTGGGAGGACCTACCTGACGACGTGATAGAAAAGAAACAAACATAGATAGATAAGACATAGGGGCTCCAGTATTAGAATCAGAATTTAGAAGAGCTTTGGAGTTTCTGAAATCATTGGGGGAAGTGGTAACAAAACGATTTTTCACGTTGGTGTGTAGAATGTATGAGGCTGGTTTGATGATGATGATGTTTGGTTTTGTTGGGCGCTCAACTGCGCGGTCATCAGCGCCCATACAAAGTCGCAATTTTTCACTCAGTCCAGTTTCTTTACTCAATCCAATTTAGCCAGTGTCACGAATTATGATGATGGTGAAGTGATGAGGACAGCACAAACACCCATTCTCCGGGCAGAGAAAATCCCCAGTCCGGCCGGGAATCGCGTGCACCATCAGAGTTCGGAAAAAACATCATTTACGCAATTTCCAAGGTTGCAAGAGAAGAGAAGTGCGAGAATTACCGAACAATCTGCTTAACGCTTGTTACATACAAGAGTAATATACAGAATAAAGAAAAAGAAAATTGAGGATGTGTTAGTCGATCAGTTTGGCTTTAGGGTAGGTAAAGACACCAGACGTTACGGTTGGTAACGGAAGCAAACCTGAAGAAAAATCAAGACACGTTCGTAACATCTGCCGACCTGAAGAAAGCGTTCGATAATGTAAAATGGTGCAAAAAATTCCAAATCCTAAGAAGAATGGGGATACACCACAGGGAAAGACAGGTAATACACAGTATCTACAAGAAGCAAGAGGAAACAATAAGACTGGAAGACCAAGAACGAAGTGCTTGGCAGTGTAAGAGGGGGATCTAGTCTTTCGCCCGTACTGTTCGAACCAATGCCTGAAATAAAGGAAAGGTTCAAGAACAGAATTAAAATTCAAGGTGAAAGGTTAGAGATCCGCTAATGTCGTTACTACCCTCAGTGACAGTGAAGAAGAATTACAAGATATATTGAATGGAATGAGCAGTCTAATGTAATGAGTACAGAATATGGTTTGAGAGTAAATAGAAGAAAGACGAAAGCAATGAGAAGTAGCAGAAATGGAAACAGGGAGAAACTTAACATCCGAATTGGGGATCACGAAGTAGACGAAGCAAGGAGTTCTGCTACCTAGGCAACAAAATAACCCATCACGGACGGATCAAGGAGGATATAAAAAGCACACTAGCACTGGCAAAAATGGCATTCCTAGCCAAGAGAAGTCTGCTAGTATCAAACTCAGGTTTCAATTTGAGGAAGAAATTTCTGAAAATGTACATTTGGAGCACAGTATTGTATGGTTGTGAGACATGGAGTGTGGGAAAACCGGAACAGAAGAGAATCAAAGCCTTTGAAATGTAGTGCTACAGAAGCATGTTTAAAATTAGATAGAATGGTAAGTTAACGAATGAGGAAGTTCTCCGGCGAATGGAAGAGGAATGGAACACATAAAAAACAATGACAAGAAAAAGGGACAGGATGACAGGACGTCTGCTCAGACATCAGGGAATAACATCCATGGAACTAGAGGGAGCTGTAGAAAGTCAAAACTGTAGCGGAAGGTAGAGATTGGAATACAACTAGCAAACAACTGAGGAGGTAGTTTGGAAGTGTCTTTCTGAGATGATTAGGTTGACACAGGATAGGAAATCGTGGCGTGCCGCGTCAAACCAGTGAAAAGACTAATGATAAAAAAACTCCTAGAACAGTAGAGGTTCGGCAACTATCGACGTTCACAGAGTGGCGTGCGGAGTACTGGCCCTTTCACATGACTTCAATTCAGTGAAGGGAGCCAGTGTTGCGAGGAAACGTTAAGGCGTCGGCAGTCTGAGCTGACTCAACCGCGAGTCTAGGGCGTGACTAACAACTTGTAGCTGCCGCGCGGAAATTTACTCTGAAGGTCAAGGAAAAATGTGTGGATCTGCAATGCTAATGCCGAGTTAGATCCAAGACGATTGTGTATGGCAGGGTGATCGAACAAGTTACTGTTATTACTTGTATGGGTTCTTGGAGTTCCTATGATGAAGAGAAATTTATGCAGTACATCCACGTCTATATCTACACCCCAAAAGCCACCATACGGTGTGTGCCGAAGAGAGTGTCTTTTAATAAAATCATCCCCCCCCTCCCCTACAGCCCCCTCTTCCTCTCCTAATCCACTCCCGATAATGTGTAGGGAGTTCGACTGTCAGTATACATCCATTTGATCTTTAATATCTTTGATTTTCCCAGCGAGAACGTATCCCCCCCCCCTTCCCTCCAGCCCCCTCTTCCTCTCCTAATCCACTCCCGATAATGTGTAGGGAGTTCGACTGCCAGTATACAATCATTTGATCTTTAATATCTTTGATTTTCCCAGCGAGAACGTATCCTCTCAGAATTTCAGCATTGAAACGCCCCAGGACGTATAACGAGTCTATCATTCTGTCTGGCAATGGACTCTGTTGAGTGTTTCCATTACGTTCTCAAGGGTATGAAATGGTACTGTGAGAAACCGCGCCACTTCTTCTTTGGACCCTCTTAATCTTCTCTTTTTATCCTACCTGGCAAGGGGTACAAGAATGTATAGCACCATTCAGAATAGGTAGAACAAATTTTTGCAAGCTATTTACTTCATAAACGTCATTTTCTTATGATCCTTGCGATTAATCTCATCCTGACCTCTGCTTTCGCTACAACTAGTGGTTCTTCCACTGTAGGTCGCTCCTAGCGATTAACCCCAGGCTGTTGTAGACTTGTTACTGTACCCAGTTATTTATTGCTGGTTAGCCTTTTCCCTGCAGCTTCACTCGTGTATGTGTTCGCCACATGTATTGATTATACTTCTTCCTCGACCTCTCTGTGTCCACGTCTTCGTCCCTCCTTCTGCCACCTCATCCGCCCACCTCTATCTGTTTATCTCCTTCTCCCTACTTTCTGTTCCCCATTCATCTCCTCCTTTCCCCTCTTTTTGTCAGTTTGCTCCACCCCAACTCTCTGACCATATCTTCTTCCCTCCTCCCTCTGGCCATATCTTCTTCCTCTCTATCAATCTTCACCTCCCACTCTTCATTTTCTACCTCCCTACCATTCCTCTACATCTCCCATATGTAAAATTTTTGAAAACGCTATCAGCGATCTTACATTAATATAGTAATTAAAAACAGTCTTGAACGCAAATTTATTTTAATCAGAGTGACCGGTTTCAATCCTTAAGGATCATCTTCAGACTCCAGAACGGCACGGAGCAGGCTGCGCCGATCCACGACGCTGAACTGACTGCTCAGTTCAGTGTCGTGGATCGGCGCAGCCTGCTCCATGGAAGTCCACCTGCCGTCCTGGAGTCTGAAGATGATCCTTAAGGATTGAAACCGCTCACTCCGATTAAAAGAAATTGCGAACAAGACTGTTTTTTAATTATTATCTCCCATATGCCTCACGTATCTCCCCCTTCTCCCCACTCTCTGTCCATTTTCTCCTCTTCTTCTCATTATCTGTCCCATCCTTTATCCATCTCAACCTCTCCCTAGCCATACTCAACGGCATTTCTAGCTCCTGCAGTACAGTTCTGGCTGATACTACTCCCACAACCCATCTGTCATGTAGGGCAGGCTACACATCAGGGGCTTGAAAATCATTTATTTGCCCCTGATATATAGGCAGCCATGCAAAGTAAATCGATACAACAGGCCACTGATATTACAGCACAAGACACCTGTCACACAATGCAACCTACATCTTACGGCATGGAAAACCATTCCTTGAACCTGACGTGTAGGCTGCCTAGCAATGGTGGTTGATTTGGCAGGCCAACATTGTTCCCACACAACAAGCCAGACATACAGACCATTCTACATACCAGGGACTGAAATACATGTTTTCACCTTAGTCTCTGCTCCTATTGGAGCTAGAAGGTGATAGACCCAACAGTACTGGTACTTCTGAGGCCTGCTGTTTCTATGTCAGATTTGGTTGCAATTGATCCACAAGTTGGGAGGAAATCCTGGACATACATACGTACATACACTCTGCTTTAAATGTATGACCAGTAATGGACCTTTTCTCCTGCTTACGCACAATACGTAGCATGTACAACCTCTAGTAGTTTCCACAGATCAGTATAACCCATGGGAAGTTTATATGGCGCCAGCATTACCTGTAATCACAAAATAAAACTCAAATTAAAAATTCAAAGAAACCCCGACAAGAAAATCTCTTAAAAAGTAAAAAAGAATATGTGTTACCCCTTTATATTTTGATACAAGTGTCGCTACATCGGGGGGCCGTAAAGTAATAAAAAAAGAAGTTAATTAGCTATCTAGAACAGCATAACTTCACTATTGGTGGGTATAACTCTTTTTTGGAGCAATCACTTCCAGTCCTGTGCATCCCATATCTACGCTTCAAAATAGCTCGTAAAGTTATAATTACTCAGTATATAACATAGGAAAACCAATCTGTCTTTAATAACCGTAACATTGTTAAAAAGTAGACTTACCTATTTATTTTATATCATATTTTCATATAATTATGTACGAACTTAGTTTCATGCATTAATCTGTCTTATGAGGCCTATATGCTGCAGTCGTCTGTTGATATCGTACCAACTAACGTGTCGTTAAACTATGAATGTGAGCCTTCGATGTGTGGTATGAGCCACACGGAGCATCACCAAGAGCGGCGACAGGAACGGCCAGTCATGTAAGGGCAGGCATCGTTGACGGTTGTATACTGTGAATTTTTCGGATTAAATTAATTCAGACTTATATTCATCGATTTTATACTGTTATTTTGATATTTACCTACAGCCTAGGTAGCTTACTTTAAATTTTGTTCTTCATCATTTTTAGAGGGTTGGGTTGTTTGAGGAAGGAGACCAGACAGCGAGGTCATCGGTCTCATCGGATTAGGGAAGGAAGTCGGCCGTGCCCTTTCAAAGGAACCATCCCGGCATTTGCCGGGGGCGATTTAGGGATATCACGGAAAACCTAAATCAGGATGGCCAGACGCGGGATTGAACCGTCGTCCTCCCGAATGCGGGTCCAGTGTCATCATTTTTAGATGTGTTCTGTTTTTATTTATTTACGTAGCAGTCCACCAACGCGGTTTCACTTGGGTCAAAATATTATTACTTTTATTAAACTTAAAAGGCCAATGCATATTATTTCTTACTTTTAATTTAAGTTTTATTTTAGGCTTTTTGAACTTTATATTTTGCCAGCAGACATGGTATTATCGACACTCTATCCCCACACCCAGACGTTTCAGGGACAAAATACGAAATTGCGACGTGAGATATTTTCACTTAGGTAGTTTGTGCGTTTCTTTTTTTAATTCACGGATATTTTCATTAACTAAGTTTTAGTAGATATTTAGCTAATTTAGGTAACATAAGCAATAAGCCATAATTCTAAATCAAGTCGGAAGAAAGTGGACTGCCATTAGACTGTCCTGCAGTAGGCCGACTAAACTATTAGGGCAAAATCATTTGATTTAGTACGGAACTGTAGACCTCAAAAAGGTGTACAAAACAGTCTGTGAGAGCAGATGTTTAAATTTTGCAGTACAGTCACAATCACCATTTCACTGCTTTGTAGGTGCTGAAATGGGCGACTTAAAAAGACAAAAAATGATCATTGTTGCGCAATCGTAAAAGATAAATTTGTGTTCTTATGGCTTTTTGTAGCTCTTTTTGAGTCTACAATCTGGTACTACGTAACTTGATGTAGCTGTTACATATTTCGTAGCGTATATCAAGAGAGCGCGTTGCGGAAAACATTTTTACTTGATTTGGCTGATGAAATTTAATTGACTGAACAGACTGTCACAGAACATAGTTAAGAACCATCCTGATTGAACCAGCTTTCAAATAAAAAAAAACTGCATAAAAATGGGATCTTTCGTTTGGGAGCTAGGATGCCAGAAACAGATACACAGATTCGACTTATAACACCCTTCTGTTTCCGTCAGGGGTTAAAAAGTATGTTCGGACTAGACTTGAAAATTATGTGTACTGGATGCTCTACTTCTTGTAAAAGGCGCCTAGCTAGTGCGCCTTCATCTGTATTAATTGTTTCACTTCACGTACGAAACCAGTGTAGTGTGTGAACTAACATCAGCGATAAGCTGAGTAGCCAAAACTCACGGAAATGCTTATACCACCTGAGGATGTGTATGACGCCAGAACGTCGCAGCCAGATTCGACAGCTGACAATCGTACACACGTTATCTGTGGTCTTTCACAGAAATGTGCGAAGTGAACATGCCACGCCTTCATGTCGATGTTTATATATCCGAAAAGGAGTCGCGCAGCAACTCTCTCAAACGGAAACTTTTTGATCCCCCCTTGTACTTTTGGTTGCACTGGAAGAGAATTTGTGTCCCCCAGTATAAAACTCTCGAGATTAATCTGCACCCCCAGATCTTAACGCTGCTGATTCTTAACTTGCAAGGATAGTTTACCATTCAAGACAGTGAAATGATAATTAAATCAAGACCCTAAGCTGTCGACAGGCGTTGATATACATCAACGGGGACAGCTGAAAATGTGTGTCACGATCGGGCCTCGAACCCGGGATCTCCTGCTCACATGGCAGACGCTCTATTCATCTGAGCCACCGAGGGCACAGAGAATAGTGCGACTGCAGGTAACGATCCCTTGCACGCACCCCGTGAGAGCCACATTCCCAACTTAATGTCCACACACTGCATTCGTGCATTCGTAGTGCCCCTGCCCATTACACTCATTACTTGCGGCAGACAATCTTACCGAGTCCCGTAAGAGTTCGGGGAATGCGTGTGTATCCAGCACAGAAGAAGAAGGTCAATGGAAGGTTACCATTAACTATATGAAGATGGTATCTGTCCTTTCGGACATGCCCTTCAACTTTCTTTTTCCCCCACGTTCATCTGATTTTGCAATCCTTTTTATTTCTCTGGGAACAGAAGTTATAAAACAGAAAATATACATGTCCGAAAGAACATCTACCGTCTTCATATATTCAAAACAGTGGATGTTATTCACCTATCGTTAAAATTACGTAACATTGAATCTAAGTGGATGATGTTGTTGTTGTTGTTGTGGTCTTCAGTCCTGAGACTGGTTTGATGCAGCTCTCCATGCTACTCTATCCTGTGCAAGCTTCTTCATCTCCCAGTACCTACTGCAACCTACATCCTTCTGAATCTGCTTAGTGTATTAATCTCTTGGTCTCCCTTTACGATTTTTACCCTCCACGCCGCCCTCCAATGCTAAATTTGTGATCCCTTGATGCCTCAAAACATGTCCTACCAACCGATCCCTTCTTCTAGTCAAGTTGTGCCACAAACTTCTCTTCTCCCCAATCCTATTCAATACCTCCTCATTAGTTACGTGATCTACCCACCTTATCCTCAGCATTCTTCTGTTGCACCACATTTCGAAAGCTTCTATTCTCTTCTTGTCCAAACCATTTCTCGTCCATGTTTCACTTCCATACATGGCTACACTCCATACAAATACTTTCAGAAACGACTTCCTGACACTTAAATCTACTCTCGATGTTAACAAATTTCTCTTCTTCAGAAACGATTTCCTTGCCATTGCCAGTCTACATTTTATATCCTCTCTACTTCGACCATCATCAGTTATTTTACTCCCTAAATAGCAAAACTCCTTTACTACTTTAAGTGTCTCATTTCCTAATCTAATCCCCTCAGCATCACCCGATTTAATTTGACTAGATTCCATTATCCTCGTTTTGCTTTTGTTGATGTTCATCTTATATCCTCCTTTCAAGGCACTGTCCATTCCGTTCAACTGCTCTTCTAAGTCCTTTGCTGTCTCTGACAGAATTACAATGTCATCGGCGAACCTCAAAGTTTTTACTTCTTCTCCATGTATTTTAATACCTACTCCGAATTTTTCTTTTTTTTCCTTTACTGCTTGCTCAATATACAGATTGAATAACATCGGGGAGAGGCTACAACCCTGACTCACTCCTTTCTCAACCACTGCTTCCCTTACATGCCCCTCGACTCTTATAACTGCCATCTGGTTTCTGTACAAATTGTAAATAGCCTTTCGCTGCCTGTATTTTACCCCTGCCACCTTCAGAATTTGAAAGAGAGTATTCCCGTTAACGTTGTCAAAAGCTTTCTCTAAGTCTACAAATGCTAGAAACGTAGGTTTGCCTTTTCTTAATCTTTCTTCTAAGATAAGTCGTAAGGTTAGTGGATGATGGATCTCTGTAATATATCAGTTTCTTGGAATGAATTAATAGGAGCTCACTGACAGTAGGTTGAGCTCAAGGCGCCCCTTTTTTCGATGGCCGTTGACCTATGAACAACGACAAGCCCGTCTGCAGTGGAGTCGGACACATTCGACCTGCAGTACAATCGTCTTCAGTGATCAGTTCCGTTTCGACCTGAGCCCCTATGACCAGTGAAGACGTGTCTGTAGACGCCGCGGAAGCAGACGGAATACCAACTTGACTTTCGCTCACCATACAACTCGATAACCAGCACTAATGGTCTGGGGTGCCACCTATTTTCATACCCAGGACCCCTTTGATCGTCATCGGTGTCATCCTTACAGGAAAGCGGTACGTCGACGATATTCTATGCCCTGTTTTGTTGCTCTTCATGGCAAGCAATCCCTGGCTTATATTGCAGCAAGATAAAGCCCACCCTCACAAGGCCAGAGTTTCTATTGCTTGTCTTCATACTTGGCAAACCCTCCCTTGACCAGCAAGGTCGCTGGATCTGTCCCCAGTTGATCACTTTTTCAGCATAATGAGCAGCGCCTTCCGACCAGCTCGGCATTTTGACGGTCTAACACACCAGTTGAATAGAATTTTATACGTTATTCCACAGGATGATATCTAACAAATCTGTTAATCAATGCCTAGCCGAATAACTGCTTCCAGTAGGTCCAGAGATGGATCCACTCGTTATTGACTTGCTCACTTTTTGAAGCTCTTTCTCTTGAATAACTCATTCAGTTTTTCTGAAATTTTGATAATTTGTTTGTGTGTACATATAAATCACATCTACTGATTTCCATCCCATCGCCATTATTCCTTCACAGCACGCCTTTATTTTATTTTATTTTTGGAGTGTATTTCCAGATATCTGTCTGTGGGTCACGTTTTTTGAAGCCTAGCCTTTGCTTTTCTTGTTGAAGTTTCACCTATTCAGAAATTGTGTAAAAAGGCAGATAGCTAAAGATATATGATAGATTGTATAATCTTCAAAACGGATATTCCATAGTTTGATGATGACAGAAAAATTGCGAGTACTAGAGTGTTTGGAATTTTTATAACTGCTTAGGGACTGTAGGCGGAAAAGAAATTTGAATTATTTTTTTGCTCTATTTTGGCTTTATATTTTATAACTACAATCGTTATGGCTCTGTTCTGTTTCAAGGACTAGTTTATACTAACTAATAATTGATTTCGGTGGTTACGAAAGGAAAAGCGATGGTGGAACATTTAGAACATAGGTTTTGTTTCTGCAGTTTTCAGACGGAAGACTGAAAGTTCCTCGTACTGTTGCTGCAGCCCTCGTTGTGCCACGCGATGACATTTATCGATCTTTAGCTAATGTCTTAAAGTCTTATGGATGTCGACAGAGACTACTTCAACAGTAGGCTACCACCAGCACGAAAATCTGTTGAATGTGCCCTTGGTATTACGTTTTCTTATTCGAGTATATTAACCACAGAATGGTTATCAGCTGAAGAAATACAGATTTTTGTAAAAGTGACGGACAATGTTGTTAAATTTATATCATTACTACGTAATTCAGTGATTCACAGAGAAAGTGTTGGAGTTTATCTCTCAGGGAAAACTCCTTCACAGGCAATACATCTGTGATCTAATCAGTATTCTGCCAGAAGACGAAATAAAATAACAGCAAACAATGGCGATCTTTTCAAAAATTAGGTCGGCGCGGTGGTCTAGCGGTTCTAGGCGCTCAGTCCGGGACCGCGCGACTGCTACGGTCGCAGGTTCGAATCCTGCCCCGGGCACTGATGTTTGTGATGTCCTTAGGTTAGTTAGGTTTAAGTAGTTCTAAGTTCTAGGGGACTGATGACCACAGATGTTAAGTCCCATAGTGCTCAGAGCCATTTTTTTTTCAAAAATTATTTTTGTTAGAATCCAGTGTACTATCGTGACACTTATTGTAGTCAAAATATTTTACTGAGAAAATACACATTTTTTCTTACGTGATGATTCTAATTTAATTGCTACTTCATTCGAATATTTGTCTTCTAACGTGATATCGCCCGGGTGTGATGAAAGCCTCGAAGTACACTGTGTGATCAAAAGCATCCGGACACCCCCAAAAACATACCTTTTTCATATTAGGTGCATTGGCCTACCACCCACAGCCAGGTATTCCATATCAGTAGTGAAACTTCCTGGCAGATTAAAACTGTGTGCCGGCCCGAGACTCGAACACAGTTTTAATCTGCCAGGAAGTTTCATATCAGCGCACACTCCGCTGTAGAGTGAAAATCTCATTCTAGACCTCAGTAGTCATTAGACATTGTGAGAGAGCAGAATGGGGCACTCCGCAGAACTCACGGACTTTGAACATGGTCACTTGTTTCATACGTCTGTACGCGGGATTTCAACACACCTAAACATTCCTAGGTCCACTGTTTTAGATGTGATAGTGAAGTGGAAACGTGAAAGGACACGTACAGGCCGACCTCGTTCTTGACTGACCGAGACTGCCGACAGTTGAAGAGTGTCGTAATGTGTAATAGGCAGACATCTATCCAGACCATCACATAAGAACTCCAAACTACATCCGGATCCATTCCAAGTACTATGACTGTTAGGTGGGAAGAGAGAAAACTTGCTTTTCCTGGTCGAGCGGCTGCTCTTAAACCACTCATCACGCCGGTAAACGCCAAACGACGCCTCGCTTAGTGTAAGGAGCGTAAACATTGGACGATTGAACACTGGAAAAACGTTGTGTGTAGTGACGAATCACGGTCCACAATGTGGCGACCCGATAGCAGGGAGCGGTTATGGCGAATGTCCGGGGAACGTCATCTGCCAGCGTGTGTAGTGTCAACAGTAAAATTCGGAGGCGGTGGTGTTATGGTGTGGTCTTGTTTTTCATGGAGGGGCCTTGCACTCCTTCTTCTTTTGCGTGGCACTATCACAGCACAGCCCTACGTTGATGTTTTAAGCACCTTCTTGCTTCCCACTGTTGAAGAGCAATTCGGGGATAGCGATTGCGTCTTTCAACATGATCGAGCACCTGTTCATAAGGCACGGCCTGTGGCGGAGCGGTTACACGACAATAACATCCCTGTAATGGATTGGCCTGCACAGAGTCCTATAGAACACATTTGGGATGTTTTGGAACGCCGACTTCGTGCCAGGCCTCACCGACCAACATCGATATCTCTCGTCAGTGCAGCACTCAGTGAAGAATGGGCTGCCATACCCCAAGAAACCTTCCAGCACCTGACTGAACGTATGCCTGCGAGAGTGAAAGCTGTCATCAAGGCTAATGGTGGGCCAACACCATACTGAATTGCAGCATTACCGATGTACGGTGCCACGAACATCTAAGTAATTTTCAGCCGGGTGTGGTGGTGGTGGTGGTGGTTAGTGTTTAACGTCCCGTCAACAACGAGGTCATTAGAGACGGAGCTCATGCTCGGGTTAGGGAAGGATTGGGAAGGAAATCGGCCGTGCCCTTTCAAAGGAACCAACCCGGCATTTGCCTGAAGCGATTTAGGGAAATCACGGAAAACCTAAATCAGGATGGCTGGAGACGGGATTGAACCGTCGTCCTCCCGAATGCGAGTCCAGTGTGCTAACCACTGCGCCACCTCGCTCGGTCAGCCGGGTGTCCGGACACTTTTGATCATATAGTGTATGTTAATCTAAGGAACATTACTCTTTCTGCGATGTTGTGAAAGCAGTTTTAGGTATTTTCCATAATGTTACAGGAACGAGTAAGTGTTTCAAATACAACATTAATTTTTGTTGTTATGTAGCTCGTATACTTCAAACGTGTACAAATCAATTTAATTTAAATTTCTATCAAATTTATTTCGGGTGCTAGAAATATTCAAAGGTTTTGAAGGTTTGTTGCAACAAGCTGTACGTAATAGGCTGTGTGCAAATGGATGTTTTGGTGGCGATATGTTAATATAAGTGAAATGTTCAAATTAGTGCTCGTGTTTCTGACTGCACAACTCAGTGATGGGCGAGACGTAAAGACGTTGGTATCACGGATCGACAAACTTCCTTGGTGTGCTGTTCGAAGGACGCCTTACTTGTCAAGAATGGACCAGATGGTCACCCAGTTTAACAACAGGATAATTCTTTTTGTGGGGGTATCTAATGAGCAGTTCTTAAAAACCCACTTGTGCCCACACAGCACGTGGAGGAAGTTAGACGCTCTGCAACAGTAGCAGATTTACTTCTCGTTTAGAGGACACTTGAGTTGTGTCTTCAGGAAGTGTGCAGTTGTCTAAATTCATCTCTGCTTGTAGAACATTCATCTGAAAGCTGCCTGTTTTGCACAGCAAGTTGCAGTCACCCCTAAAACTGTGAACGTTCCTAGCTCCCAAACGAAAATGCACAGAAATGTGATTTAAATTGATTTGTATATCGATGGTTAAAATACGTCAGCTACATGACAGAAAAAAATAATTGCAGGCCGCTGTGGCTGAGCGGATCTAGGCGGAACTGCGCGGCTGCTACGGTCGCAGGTTCGAATCCTGCCTCTGGCATGGATGTGTGTGATGTCCTTAGGTTAGCTAGGTTTAATAAGTACTAAGTCTAGGGTACTGATGACCTCAGATGTTAAGTCCCATAGAGCTTAGAGACATTTGAAAAAATAATTTTTGTCTTTGATGATTACCTAAAATTACAAATATTGAAATCTGTCCCTGAAATTCAACTGAATTGTGATAGGTATAGATGTACAACACAAAGCGGCGTATGAAAATCTGTGCCAGATCGGAACTCTAACCTGGATATCACTGCTTAAGGCGAGTGGTGGCCTTTACAATTTATGCTACCCGAGCAAGCTCCCTGGACCTACCGAAGCCTCCACACATCCCACAGCTCTCTATTTCTTCTCATAGATTCATAATTCATTTACACACCCTCACACTTTTTGTGATAGATTATTAATTCATTTATTGAAACTATAGGTGAATTTAGACCAGCGACGAAAATGGCAGCGACAGTCAGACTTCTCGTTGTCTCGATTCTAAGAACCTGCACCAGTATCACAAAATTTTCGTGCGTAGGTAATTGAATTAATAATGTAGGGGAAGGAATAGATAGGTGTCTGACATATTGAAGTTTGGATCGGTCCGTGAACATGTTCGGATAGCCTAAGTGGTAAGGTTACGGACTGCTCACTATAAGTGGGAGATCCCAGTTCGAGTCCCGGTCCGACACTTATTTTCAGATACCGTTGTAGGTCATACATTTCCACTAAGGTGATAAACGTCATGGGATGCCTCCTAATATCGTGTCGGACCTCCTTTTCCCTGGCGTGGCATGGACTCATGTTTTTGGAAACTCCCTGCAGAAATATTGAGCCATGCCGCATCTATGATGATGAAGTCTCATACTCCTTGACAGAGCGTAGGGGACGATGCAGGAGACCCATACCGCTGTACTAGACAATGTCCGAGCGGAGGCGGTTTGCCATTGCCTTCCTCCGACTGTAATGGGGATGAATGATGATGATGAAGACTACACAACAACACTCAGTTATCTCGAGGTAGGTGAAAATCCCTGACCCCGCAGGGAATCGAACCCGGGACCCCGTGGTGGGGAAGCGAGAATGCTACTGCGAGACCACGAGCTGCGGACGCCGCATCTATAGCCGTTCATAATTACGAAAGTGTCGTAGTGCAGGATTTTGTCCACGAACTGACATTTTGATTATGTCCAATAAGTGTTCTATGAGAATCATGGTGGGGGATTTGAGTGACCAAACCAATCTCTCGAACTGTCCAGAATCCTAACAAATGGTACATATTTGAAATAAAGGGAAAACATCCAACAAGATAATTTTTTATTCTTTGTTTTATAAGGAGAAAATAACTAAAATATAGTTATTCTTTTTTTTATGAGGAGAAAATAAGTAGCATAGAGTTTTAGTGTTTATTATGCCTTACTTTTGTACTTTATACACTGTCCATTTCAGAACTAATGACTTATTTTTATCGATGGTCTATATTTTTAATTAAGTCCATAGTCAATGACTGTTATTTTGTAGTTTATTAGCTTTCCGGTGTGCTTTACTTATTTTGTTTTCCACACGTGTCTTTTGCACAATTCCTACATCACATGATTTCACAAATTTTCATTATCCTATGAATGTTTCCCCCTCCCCCCCCCCCCCCCCCCCATGAACCATGGACCTTGCCGTTGGTGGGGAGGCTTGCGGGCCTCAGCGATACAGATAGCCGTACCGTAGGTACAACCACAACGGAGGGGTATCTGTTGAGAGGCCAGACAAACATGTGGTTCCTGAAGAGGGGCAGCAGCCTTTTCAGTAGTTGCAAGGGCAACAGTCTGGATGATTGACTGATCTGGCCTTGTAACAATAACCAAAACGGCCTTGCTGTGCTGGTACTGCGAACGGCTGAAAGCAAGGGGAAACTACGGCCGTAATTTTTCCCGAGGGCATGCAGCTTTACTGTATGATTAAATGATGATGGCGTCCTCTTGGGTAAAATATTCCGGAGGTAAAATAGTCCCCCATTCGGATCTCCGGGCGGGGACTACTCAAGAGGATGTCGTTATCAGGAGAAAGAAAACTGGCGTTCTACGGATCGGAGCGTGGAATGTCAGGTCCCTTAATCGGGCAGGTAGGTTAGAAAATTTAAAAAGGGAAATGGATAGGTTAAAGTTAGATATAGTGGGAATTAGTGAAGTTCGTTGCCGGCCGCTGGTGGCCGAGCGGTTCTGGCGCTACAGTCTGGAACCGCGCGACCGCTACGGTCGCAGGTTCGAATCCTGCCTCGGGCATGGATGTGTGTGTTGTCCTTAGGTTAGTTAGGTTTAAGTAGTTCTAAGTTCTAGGGGACTTATGACCTCAGCAGTTGAGTCCCATAGTGCTCAGAGCCATTTGAACCATTTTTGAAGTTCGTTGGCAGGAGGAACAAGACTTCTGGTCAGGTGACTACAGGGTTATAAACACAAAGTCAAATAGGGGTAATGCAGGAGTAGGTTTAATAATGAATAGGAAAATAGGAATGTGGGTTAGCTACTACAAACAGCATAGTGAACGCATGATTGTGGCCAAGATAGATACGAAGCCCACACCTACTACAGTAGTACAAGTTTATATGCCAACTAGCTCTGCAGATGACGAAGAAATTGAAGAAATGTATGAGGAAATAAAAGAAATTATTCAGATAGTGAAGGGAGACGAAAATTTAATAGTCATGGGTGACTGGAATTCGAGTGTAGGAAAAGGGAGAGAAGGAAAAGTAGTAGGTGAATATGGATTGTGGCTAAGAAATGAAAGAGGAAGCCGTCTGGTAGAATTTTGCACAGAGCACAACTTAATCATAGCTAACACTTGGTTTAAGAATCATGATAGAAGGTTGTATACATGGAAGAACCCTGGAGATACTAAGAGGTATCAGATAGATTATATAATGGTAAGACAGAGATTTAGGAACCAGGTTTTAAATTGTAAGACATTTCCAGGGGCAGATGTGGACTCTGACCACAATCTATTGGTTATGACCTGTAGATTAAAACTGAAGAAACTGCAAAAAGGTGGGAATTTAAGGAGATGGGACCTGGATAAACTGAAAGAACCAGAGGTTGTAGAGAGTTTCAGGGAGAGCATAAGGGAACAATTGACAGGAATGGGGGAAAGAAATACAGTAGAAGAAGAATGGGTAGCTTTGAGGGATGAAGTAGTGAAGGGAGCAGAGGATCAAGTAGGTAAAAAGACGAGGGCTAGTAGAAATCCTTGGGTAACAGAAGAAATATTGAATTTAATTGATGAAAGGAGAAAATATAAAAATGCAGTAAATGAAGCAGGCAAAAAGGTATACAAATATCTCAAAAATGAGATCGACAGGAAGTGCAAAATGGCTAAGCAGGGATGGCTAGAGGACAAATGTAAGGATGTAGAGGCTTATCTCACTAGGGGTAAGATAAATACTGCCTACAGGAAAATTAAAGAGACCTTTGGAGATAAGAGAACCACTTGTTTGAACATCAAGAGTTCAGATGGAAACCCAGTTCTAAGCAAAGAAGGGAAAGCAGAAAGGTGGAAGGAGTATATAGAGGGTCTATACAAGGGCGATGTACTTGAGGACAATATTATGGAAATGGAAGAGGATGTAGATGAAGATGAAATGGGAGATACGATACTGCGTGAAGAGTTTGACAGAGCACTGAAAGACCTGAGTCGAAACAAGGCCCCCGGAGTGGACAACATTCCATTGGAACTACTCACGGCCTTGGGAGAGCCAGTCCTGACAAAACTCTACCATCTGGTGAGCAAGATGTATGAAACAGGCGAAATAACCTCAGACTTCAAGAAGAATATAATAATTCCAATACCAAAGAAAGCAGGTGTTAACAGATATGAGAATTACCGAACAATCACTTTAATAAGCCACAGCTGCAAAATACTAACACGAATTCTTTACAGACGAATGGAAAAACTAGTAGAAGCCGACCTCGGGGAAGATCAGTTTGGATTCCGTAGAAATACTGGAACACGTGAGGCAATACAGACCTTACGACTTATCTTAGAAGAAAGATTAAGGAAAGGCAAACCTACGTTTCTAGCATTTGTGGACTTAGAGAAAGCTTTTGACAATGTTGACTGGAATACTCTCTTTCAAATTCTAAAGGTGGCAGGGGTAAAATACAGGGAGCGAAAGGTTATTTACAATTTGTACAGAAACCAGATGGCAGTTATAAGAGTCGAGGGACATGAAAGGGAAGCATTGGTTGGGAAGGGAGTAAGACAGGATTGTAGCCTCTCACCGATGTTATTCAATCTGTATATTGAGCAAGCAGTAAAGGAAACAAAAAAAAATTCGGAGTAGGTATTAAAATCCATGGAGAAGAAATAAAAACTTTGAGGTTCGCCGATGACATTGTAATTCTGTCAGAGACAGGAAAGGACTTGGAAGAGCAGTTGAACGGAATGGATGGTGTCTTGAAGGGAGGATATAAGATGAACATCAACAAAAGCAAAACGAGGATAATGGAATGTAGTCAAATTAAGTCGGGTGATGTTGAGGGTATTAGATTATGAAATGAGACACTTAAAGTAGTAAAGGAGTTTTGCTATTTGGGGAGCAAAATAACTGATGATGGTCGAAGTAGAGAGGTAAAATGTAGACTGGCAATGGCAAGAAAAGCGTTTCTGAAGAAAAGAAATTTGTTAACATCGAGTATAGATTTAAGTGTCAGGAAGTCATTTCTGAAAGTATTTGTATGGAGTGTAGCCATGTATGGAAGTGAAACATGGACGGTAAATAGTATGGACAAGAGGAGAATAGAAGCTTTCGAAATGTGGTGCTACAGAAGAATGCTGAAGATTAGATGGGTAGATCACATAACTAATGAGGAGGTACTGAATAGGATTGGGGAGAAGAGGAGTTTGTGGCACAACGTGACCAGAAGAAGGGATCGGTTGGTAGGACATGTTCTGAGGCATCAAGGGATCACCAATTTAGTATTGGATGTCAGCGTGGAGGGTAAAAATCGTAGGGGGAGACCAAGAGATGAATACACTAAGCAGATTCAGAAGGATCTAGGTTGCAGTAGGTACTGGGAGATGAAGAAGCTTGCACAGGATAGAGTAGCATGGAGAGCTGCATCAAACCAGTCTCAGGACTGAAGACCACAACAACAACAACATGAATGTTTATGCATGAGGTTGATGAATGTTTTTGCACGAAGTAGATGGACTTGAGCGAGATGGATGTGGGCAAGTATCTGATATACAGCTTTGTTCGTCATTCCTTGTTGGCGTTGCAATGGTGTATTGCTGTTGTGGAGGTCCCATAATGGAATGGAGCTGTGAGTACAGAATCTCGTGGTTTACTTGCTTTGTATGCGTGAAAGTCATAGTTATATGTCGCTGAAAGCGGTAGTTTTTCGTTGTAATACTTCGCAGACGACTTGTTTACAATAGGATAGGGATTTGAGAAGGTATGTCGTCTTTTCTTCACCCATCTTCTTTCTTGGTCTCAATCTTGCGAATCTTCAACTTCTGTTCTTCCTGCTTTTTCTCTGCTTCTTAATTGATTCTTGGTTCTTCTCTGGGCAGGATATGGGAATATTTATTGATATCTAGTCGCTTTGAAGTTCTCCTCTTAGTAACAGTTTGATAAATTGTTTGGACGTGTGGAAGTTTTCTTCAGTTTCGTGCATCAGCGTGCTGTTTAATAGCAGTAGTATGACTTTTACACATATTTTTTGCCAGTGGTGGCTTGCACAAGCCGTATTCTCATTGTGCCGTTTTTTGCTTGCTCCACTGAGTGAGCGTCCCGGGACCTTTCTGGCCTTCCGTGTCGTGTCGTGTCCCAGCTGGGTTAGCCTTAGCTGTAGATTTATTGCCGACTTCGAATACAAGTGCCCTTTGTTAGTCTCGCTGTCTTTTCCCTTCTCTCGACTTTTCGGCCTTGTAGGAATCGTGTCTTGCGAATTACGTCCTTTCCTTTCTTGATACTTCTCTTTTTGCAACTTGTGGGTCGTTGCATCTGGTTTTTGCTGGAGTTTTTTTACAATGGTTCTTACAAAAAGTTTTACTTATAATCATCTAACATATGTCTAGTACCTACATTGTTTTACGCCTTTTTAAAAAGCTTTACAAATTTCGATGCCCTTTCCATGTTACAATGCTAAGATACAGTGAGTCTTAACGCTTCTACAAGAATCCTCAAATTCGTTTTTTATTTTTGTGTAGTGCTGTGGTGTATAGCATTTTTGTATCTCACGTTGTTAGACTTTCTACGCTTTATCCCTTCACCTTAATCTATGCTCCTATTGGTGTTATTTTTGTCTTTGTTTTTATTGAGACTACTTTCTTTTTCCCATCTTCCTATTTCTTCATTCTTCTTTCTCCTGACGATCTTATCTGCCACATAAACTTGAAATATTGTGCTGATTATTTACTTGAACTTCTTGAAAGTTTTTGTCAATATCTTTATGGACTTCTAACATGAGCTGAGGCGATTCCCCCTTTTGTGCATACCATTCTAATTCTTCATCCTCTTTATCTCGCATCATTCTTAATTGTTTGTTTATAACTGCTACTTCTTCTAATTTTAGCTTTTGCTCAAAGAGAAGTGTGACATTCCCGAATGTTACGCTACCTTTCCCCATATCTATTATCGCTCGTCTCTCATTTAAAAAATCTGCACCTATAATCAAATCTACAGTTAGTTTAGGTATAATCACGAAGTTGGCTTCGATCTTTTGACCTTGGCACAAAAGAGTTAACCTTTTTTGTCTCGTAACTTCCGCAGCGTTGTTTCTAATAGGACCTCTTACTTTACTCTTACGTGTTTTCAGAACTGGCAATTCCTCATTGGCATTACACTGCATGAATAAATTTTCTGAGATCGCGGTCAGTTCACTTCCGCTATCAATTACAATATTGACTGGGATCTGTTTTACCATGGCCTTCACAATTGGTTGAATTTGAAAGGGTTGGTTCTGTTCTTCTTCTTCTTGCATCAACGAATCCTCCACTGAATCATACATGAGTCTCTTCAGGACTTTCCCCTGTGAATTCGAACTTTCTGAAGGATAAGCTTCGACTGATACTTCTCTCTCTTTTATTTCCTCTTCTCTACTTCTTCTTTCATTTACGCTTTCTTCAACATCCTCTACTTTTTCGTCATCTTAGTCTATCTTCTCCTTCTTCATCGCTACTTCCACATAATCGCATCTAAATGCTCTAATTATTACTTCATAACTTCCTTCATTATACACGTTAGGTTGTGTGCCCCCTAGTAACTTATTTTCAACTTCCGTCGACTGCGCATTGTCCTCATTGAATTCGATTTCCCTGGTTTCCATCTCAAATAGCTCTGCAATACTGATTACTTCATCCTTTCCTCCTACATTCGTTGTGCATGCCTCTGGTAATTCATCTTCCTCGTCAGTATTCTCCCAATTAATTTCGTCCCAACACGATATTTTATTTTCCTGTCTTCGTTTTCATCTGGTCCCTGCGGTTTTGTTTCTTCCTTCTTCTTTTCTCGTGATAAGGTATTAACTTCTCTGTTCAAGAAGCTGCAATTATCCTGGGTCGGTGCGTCATTCTCTTTGGCATGGGCGCTTAGATGTCAATTCGAACGTTTTACGGGGTTTGGTGGTCTTACCTCCACCTCTTCTATCTGTATTCTCTTTTTTTGTTCAGCTTGTTGATATTGGTTTCTTTGTTGATAATTTGTCGGTCTATTGGTTCTCCAGTACCCGTTCCAGTTGTCGTTATTCCCTCTGTAATAGTTGTTGCCGTTCCTGGGTGAATTATATTTATTGCCATATTCTCTTCTAAATCCATAACCGTTTCTTTGTTGAAATCTGTCGTCGTTTCTTGGTGCGAAGTTATCACGTGGTTCGAAATTATTGTTTCTTCGTACTGTGTCTTGTGGATTCTACTGCTTTTTGCTTGCGTTTTCACGTGCGCTTGATCTTTTTCCTGCGTCATCTTCCGAAAATATAAACTCTAGTTCCATTAGAATTCCTTTAAATGCTTCACGTCATTGCCTCCGTGACCTACTAATGACTGCTGGTATTTCAATGGTAACTTCATCGCGCATAATTTAATCAACTCTCCGTCACTGTATGGTACAGTCGTACTCAAAAGTATCCGAACGACCTGAATTGCATTTCGCCTGATTCGAATGCAACCCACGTAGCGCAGCTGTCTAGCAGGTCCTCTAATCGCCCCTCGGAACAGTCGTTTGACTATTGAAAATGGTTCCAACAAGTCACCACTAGAAAACACTGCTCTGTATCGCAATAACTCAAGATGTAAAGAAATACCACGGTACTACAAATATCAGGGAACATCTTTATCACAGATAAGACGGTTCTTAAGGCC
Source organism: Schistocerca nitens (assembly GCF_023898315.1). Taxonomy (NCBI): domain Eukaryota; kingdom Metazoa; phylum Arthropoda; class Insecta; order Orthoptera; family Acrididae; genus Schistocerca; species Schistocerca nitens. Next base: position 93,962,633 of record NC_064622.1, read on the forward strand.
TGTAAGCTCACATTTATTACAATAAATGACATACATGAAATGTTACCACTATCATTATTACGTCAGATAGGTAATTCACTTTGTACGTTCGTCGTATTCATGATTTCCTCTTCAAAATAACATACCGTACTTATTATTTAACACAAAATGACATTAAAAATTTGAGTTATTCACGAAGCAGGATTCGAACCTGCGACCGTATCGGTCGCGCGGTTCCAGACTGTAGCGCGAGAACCGCTCGGCCACCAGCGGCCGGCTGACATGTTGGAACCATTTTCAATGGTCAAACGACTGTACCGAGGGGCGATTAGAGGACCTGCTAGACAGCTGCGCTATGTGGGTTGCATTTGAATCAGGCTAAATGCAATTCAGGTCGTTCGGATACTTTTGAGCACGACTATACATCTAAGCATTGATTTTTCTTTGCCATTACTTCGAAAAATTTCACGGGACTCTTCTCTCCTGAATTTTCAAAATATGGGTTCTGTAGTAATTCGTACTTCACTCTGTTCTGTGCTTCGCTGGACCAGTATCATGAGAGAAACGTGTCTCTGAAATCTTCGTACGATCGGCATGTCACTGCAACATTCTGCATGGTGTCTGCGACTGTTCCTGACATGTGTGCACATATAAAGTCTAATTTGTGTGCTAGCGTCCAGTGTTCTGGTAATCCTACTCGGAATTGATCAATAAAAGCTCGTGGGTGTAATGAGTTTCCTTCTCGAAAGTGCTGAAATTTTCTGACTGTGAGGAAATGATCGTTGTCGTACTTCGTCATGGTTCCATATAAAATTCGCGATTCTTCGCCACTTTTGTTTCTGATAATTTCTCCCGTCGTTCTTTCCGGTTGTGGTAGATCCATTGGATATTGTCCACTGTAACTTTCGCCTACCCTTGCGTAATATCGTCGAAGTGGTACGCAATAATTTTCTTCCATCGGTTGTGAACGTGTAGCGGAATGCATTGCACTGTACTCTTCGCGACCTGGCTTTCCACTGTCACATATTGGTTCGGTATCTTGTCTGGCTAACCTTGCCGCTTCATTGCACGATCCAAACTGTCTTGAAACATACATTTGTGGTTCCGCATGTGTTTGTGGTGCCGTTTGTTCATTAAGAATTTCGAAACGTGTTTGTTGCTGTGCAGGCTGTCTGATTTCACGTATGTTACTTTCCGCCTTTGATTGGAATCGAAAATGTTTGATATCTTCGTTAATTGCTTGTTTTTCCGGTGCTGTTACAGATACGGATGTGGTTGCAGACTTAGTGCTTGTTCCATCTTGTTCACTACGCTCTTCAATGGTTTGCAACAACTCTGCTCACAATTTCTGAAATTGTTGCTTCGTTTGCGGTTCTACGTATTTTGACTATGCGATTATCATATCATTTCAGCGCTGCTTTTCTGATACGTTTGTGTAACACACTGTTTTCAACAATTTCACGCGCTGTACCTGCTGCTTGTCTAATAATTAGGTTTATCTGTTTCTCTAGTTTCTTGACTTCTCCCTGGGTGTTGTTACGTAATGTTTTGATCTCGTCCTGTCATTACGGAATGTTTGTACGTCCGCTTGTACCTTGTCAATGTCTGTTCTCAATTGATTGTGACCTGTTATTAAAAGTGGTTCAAATGCCTCTGAGCAATATGGGGCTTAACATCTATGGTCATCAGTCCCCTAGAACTTAGAACTACTTAAACCTAACTAACCTAAGCACATCACACAACACCCAGTCATCACAAGGCAGATAAAATCCCTGACCCCGCCGGGAATCGAGCCCGGGAACCTGGGCGCGGGAAGCGAGAACGCTACCGCACAACCACGAGCTGTGGACCCCATTATTAAGTTTCCTATCACTTCTCGAGATTCTTTTGCCTCGTCTTCAATATGACTTAAATGTAACTGAATTTTTTTGTTTTGTTCTTTAATCGCACGCATTTGTCTCGTGGTTTTTGCAATTTGTTTCGTCGTTTTTGCATTCTGAATTTTAATTTGGTTCGCAGTTTCTTTATTTTGCCTTGTCGTAGTTTCTGTCATTTGTTGTAATAATTCTGCCAGATTGGTGGGTCCTATTGCGTTTTCTTCCGACGTCCTGCGCTCTGTATTTTCGCCCAAGTGGTGGTTTGCAACCGATTGCATTGAACTGTGCAATGACACGTTTCTGCTCGAATTCCTTGTACTCTGTGGTGAGGGAGCTGTGATTACTTGTACTATGGGTTCTACGTATTCAAGACGCAAGTTAGAATCCTCATCGACTGTCTACTTTCCTGCTCCTCTGCCGTATGCTGACCTACGTTTCCTATGCCTTGGCGCACATTATCCACGTTATGGTGAGTTATCTGTCATATTTCTCGCGATACTGCATCGTCTGTTGTACTGTCCTCTATTCTCTGTCCCTCTTCATGCTGGGTCTCTACCTCAATTCGGTCAAGGTCTCGATGTGCCATTGCTAATCTTTCCGATTCCCTTATTTTCTCTTTTAAAAGCAATTCACGCGCCCTACTTCGCGTCAACATGCGCTTATACGATCTCACGCGTTTCATAAACTTTTTGCTCATACGACTTGACACTTATTATACCCAAGACAGACAATCCATTCACTTACTTGTTAGGTCAGAACCAACTTGTCAACGATGTATCCGCCACCTGTGCGCTTGCATTGGAGAGAAAATTTAATTCTAACAATATTAAAATTCATAACTTAATTATGCTACTGTCTCTGCTAGAATGTCTCACTTTCTATTGAATACTTTCTTACTATCTATTGCTGCAGCTACTGTTTTCAGCTATTTATACCCTTCAGAAAAAAATTTTGTTCATAACTTAATTATGCTGTTGTCTCTGCTAGAAAGTATCACTTTCTATTGCATACTTTCTTACTATCTATCGCTGCAGCTACTGTTTTCGACTATTTATACCCTTCAGAAAAAATTTTTGTTACAAAAATTTTTCCACAGGATATTTTTCTGACCTAGTTAGGCATGTGGTCGACCTTCAATCATGGTATTTTACCATCCTGTCAGAGTCGCCATTCTCTAACATTCTGCGTGGTGTCTGTTCCAAGTCGTTCTGAGTGCGTATTTTTGGGAATTGTCTAGTTTGAACCTGGGATCTGTTGCTGGTAAGGAGACGCCAGACCACACATGACATGTAGAGTTCAGAAGAGTTCAGTGAGACTAGCGATGATATAATCAAATACTTAATGATTTCAGCATCAGCTCCACTGCACTCCCTGTAAAAGAATCTTAATACTAACTAAATTTAGTGGAAGGGGTTCAAGGCTTTCCTATCTTTAGTTAGCTGGTAAAATAACGTCGAGAAAGTAGTTAAGTTTACCATTTGAATTTTTATTCTACTCACAAAACATTGTTTATAAATTGCACTATTGATAAAAGGAAATATTTTAATACAGGATGATAAAAACCAACTGCGTTCAACAAAAATGTGAACGAATATTCTCTGAATCGGTTTCCAAGTTATACAATAGATCGATATGCCATATCACATCTATAATCTAGGTTTAAATGAAGTTTCATAAATGAGAAAACTATCAAAACTGGTCTACAGTGACCCTCAATTATCTTTAATTACTTATGTAACTTCTCGTAAATTACAGTGGCTGATGTGGCTTCTCAATAATTATGTAACAGAAAAATCATCGCGTTTCAGATTTTTAACTTCTAATAGCAAATGTGAATACCACAAAGTTTAATTGACGATCGACACAAGTATTACGTAAAAAGGGAATGTAACAGATGAGACTTCTGCAGTTCTGAGTGAAGCCTTATGACTCTTATGCGGCATCGCGTGTGTTCATTACCTTGTCGTAGGTTAGGCAGCGTCAGGGGGCGGCGCTCCACACACCTCGCCGTCTCGGAAGCAACACTTTCTAACTTCTCCTTACTACAATTTACCGAAGTTGGTTTTAGAAAAGCTATCTGGCTGTGTTTTCAACTGACCAATCAGAGTCTCAATGTTAACCTTAAGCTCCGCCTACAAAACCTCTGTCTGTCCAATGAGAAACGTTATACTTTTGTGGTGGGGCAATGTTTTTAATGTTTGCAACGTAACAGAGACGCGTATAGTCTCACGCTAAAACTTGTAGCTGGTGTGACCCTTTTAGTGTTATCTTTTAGTGTTATCGTAAGATCTATACTGTTCTTCTGGAGGGCTCTATCTTTTAACATGGGCTGGGGGTGGTCTTGGCGGTCGGCCGAAATTGTGGGTGTCCGTCCCTTACCATAGCGCCTTCTAGCTTAATACGGTTCTGCTCTCGGCTTCTATTCTCGTTTCTCCCCTCATAACTGCGTCTGTTTCACGGTGGGAAGGTATAACATGCATTTAGGCGTTCTTGTGTTAGTCTGTGGTATTCCATTAGCTCACTCGTTGATCGACTTTGGTTAATTTAATGTCAGGATTTATTTGGAGCTATGTGACATACTGCCGGATTTGCTATCATGTCAGGGTTTTCATGGAAGGTGTTGGATTTGCCTGACACCTTACAGGATATCACTGCTTAAGGCGAGTGGTGGCCTTTACAACTTATGCTACCCGAGCAGGCTCCCTGGACCTACACAAGCCTCCACACGTCCCACAGCTCTCTATTTCTTCTCATAGATTAATAATTCATTTCACACCCTCGCACTTCTCGGGATAGATTATTAATTCATTTATTGAAACCATAGGTGAATTTAGACCAGTGACGAAAATGGCAGCGACAGTCTGTGACCTCTCGTTGTCTTGATTCTAAGAACCTGCACTGGTATCACAAAATGTTCGTGCGTAGGTAATTGAATTAATAATGTAGGGAAAGAAATAGATAGGTGTCTGACATATTGAAGTTTGGATCGGTCCGTGGAACATGTTCGGATAGCCTAAGTGGTAAGGTTACGGACTGCTCACTATAAGTGGGAGACCCCAGTTCGAGTCCCGGTCCGACACTTATTTTCAGATACCGTTTTAGGTCATACATTTCCACTAAGGTGATAAACGTCATGGGATGCCTCCTAATATCGTGTCGGATCTCCGTTTCCCTGGCGTGGCATGGACTCATGTTTTTGGAAACTCCCTGCAGAAATATTGAGCCATGCCGCATCTATGATGATGATGAAGTCTCATACTCCTTGACAGAGCGTAGGGGACGATGCAGGAGACCCATACCGCTGTACTAGACAATGTCCGAGCGGAGGCGGTTTGCCATTGCCTTCCTCCGACTGTAATGGGGATGAATGATGATGATGAAGACTACACAACAACACTCAGTTATCTCGAGGTAGGTGAAAATCCCTGACCTCGCAGGTTATCGAACCCGGGACCCCGTGGTGGGGAAGCGAGAATGTTAGTGCGAGACCACGAGATGCGGACGCCGCATCTATAGTTGTCCATAATTACGAAAGTGTTGTAGTGCAGGATTTTGTGCACGAACTGACATTTTGATTATGTCCAATAAGTGTTCTACGGGAATCACGGTGGGAGATTTGAGTGGGCAAACCAATCGCTCGAACTTTCCAGAATATTCTTTAAAAAAATCGTGAACAATTGTGGCCCGGTGACATTGCACCTCGTCATTTGGAGAAATGAAATCCATGAATGGCTGCAAATGGTCTCCAAGTAGCCAAACATAACCATTTCCAGTCAATGCTTGGTTCAGTTGCGCCGGAGTACCCACTCTATCCGTGCAAACACAGCTCACACTGTGTTCGAACCACCACCAGCTTGCACACTGCCTTGTTGAAAACTTGGCTCCATGACTTCAAGGCGCCTGCGCCATACTCGAACCCTACCATCGCTCTTACCAACTGAAGGATACGGTTTTCCAGTCGTCTGTGGTCCTACCGATATGGTGACGAGCCTAGGAGAGGCACAGTAAGCGATATCGAACTGTTACCAAAGGCTGTCGCGTCGGTCGTCTGCTGCCGTAGCCCATTAACGGTAAATTTCGCCAGACAGTCCAAACCGATACGTTCGCCGTACCTCGCACATTGATTTACGTGGTTACGTGACGCAGTGTTGCTAGTCTGTTGCCACTGACGGCACTACGCAAATGTCTCTGCTCTCGGTCGTCAAGTGAAGGCTGTCGGTCCTTGAGTAGTCTGTGGTGAGGGGTAATGCCTTAAACATGCTATTCACGCCACATTCTTGTCAATGTGGATCTCGAGATATGGGAGTCCCTAGCGATTTCCGATTTCGCATATCCCATACTTCTAGCTCCAACAACCATTCCGCGTTTAAAGTCTGTAAATTTCCGCCGTGTGGCCGTAATCACGTCGGAAACCTGTTCACATGAATCACCTGAATACAAATGATAGCTCCGCCAATGTAATTCCCCTTATATACATAGTGTACATGACACAGCCGCCATCTGTATAAGTGCATGTCGCTATCCCATGACTTTTGAACTTCGGGGTGTACCTATTACAGTTCAGATAAATCTAATGTTCTATTTTAACCCTAGAATAGCAAGGTGGGGTAAAAAATTACCCTAGTTGATATAATTTTTTATCCTATGTTGGTACCACTGGCTTCTCGGACGGGACTCATTGTTGACTTTCCAGTCAGTATTGTTGTTCACGTTGAGGAGACTATAATCTCGCAGGCTTTATTTTCCATGCTCCTTTAATAGGTAAAGTGTGAAATTTTGCAATCGGTGTAAAATATCACCCCACCTTGTTATTTACGTTAAATGTTTTTGTTTATAAAACAGGTGGTACTTTCTTTTGCAGGCGTAGAAAATGTCTTCCCATGAACTGTTAAGAACTCCAGAGGAAATAATAAGAGAATTTGAGCGTCAAGAGGCTGAAAACGTATATTACAGTGAATCAGACGAATATGTGAGTGAACCTGAAGACGGTCATATCACAGACGACCAGGAGGATGACGAATTCGATGCACCGCCATTTGAGGTTGATTCATCAGACAAAGGAGATAGCCAGGTAAGGAAAATTTTATATGGTAGAAATGGGCATTGTTGGAACACACATCCCTTCCACAAAAAAGCGTCGAGAGTGCCAGCAAAGAATATAGTGGTACATACATTTGGCGCACTAGGCAAGGCAATAAACGAAACGTCTCCCCAGAAATTATTTGAACTGTTGTTTACTAGTGACATGGTTTCACTAATAGTTACGTACACAAACCAAAAAATTGCTAATTCAGGGGAAAAACTCTCATCACCGCAGTGGTATATTGGAGGTACCAACCAAAACGAAATAAAAGCTTTATTTGGTATACGTTTTATGAGTGGAGCTCTAAAAAAATGCGCAACTGAATAGTACTGATGCTTGGTCTGTAGTATACGGGTCCCCATTTTTCCGAGGAGTTATGACGAAAAACCGATTCGAGTTTTTGATCAATAATCTAAGATTTGATGATCAACATACCAGATTGCAAAGAAGAACGGCAGACAAGTTCGCTCCATTTCGTGATTTATGGTGTATGTTTGTCAAACATAGTCAAGAATTGTACACTCCCTCTGCCCTCCTAACAACTGACGAGACACTTCTTAGCTTCCGAGGCAGATGCCCATTCAAAATGTATCTGCCAAGCAAGCCTGACAAATATGGGTTAAAGATAATTTCATTATGTGACGCGAAGACATACTATTTTTATGCAGGAATTCCATATCTGGGGAAAGAGACTAGGGACAAATGTGCTTCAGTTCCTACATATTATGTGATGAAATTATGTGAACCTGTCTATGGAACCAACCGTCACATTACAATGGACAACTGGTTTGCTTCTTGTGAAGTAGCCGACAAACTGGCTGACAAAAAGTTGACAATGGTTGGCACCTTACGCAAGAATAAACCAGAAATACCTGAATCCCTACTTCAAACGAAGAATAGGCCCGTTTCTTCATCTGTATTCATTTACAGGTGAGAGAAAATGTTGGAGTCATACATTCCAAAGAAAAATAAAAACGTTATTCTTTTGTCAACGATGCATGAGATAGGTGAAGTAGTTGAGAAGACAAAGAAATCGAACATAGTACTTTCCTACAATGATAACAAAGGGGGAGTCGATGTATTTGATTTACTATGCCACAACAAGACCACAGCACGAAAAACCAGGCGCTGGACAATGCGATGCATGTATGGGCTTTTAGATGCATCAGGAATAAATGCCTATGTCTTGTATACGGATAAAGGCGGCACAAACAGCCGAAGCAATTTTTTCAAGCAATTGGCATTCGGGCTGGTTGAAGCAGGAATGAAGGACAGAATCACAAGAAAAATTTTACCCAAAGAGCTTCGCATAACCATGGAACAGATTTTGACACATTTTGGGAGAGATATTCCAAGAACAGCAGCACAACCAGAAACGATCTCAAAAAAATAGTGGACGATGATTTCCTCGCAGTCGAAAACAAGACCGGAAAAGTTCCTTTGAATGCTGTGTCTGTTCGAAACCAGTGTGCAAGGACCATTGGAAAAATATTTGTCAAAGTTGCCATAACAGTTTAGTTTGAAAATGTTTGGTATATTTAAAATATCATAAAATTTTGAAAATAATTTATAAAATCGGTGTTTCCTTTCACATGAGGGACTATTTTTCGTAGTTGTTAGCTTTATACTTTATACCAATTTACATGTTATTTCCTTCAATGATTCTTATGCCTTTTGATTTATTCTATTGTGTTTTGCAATGTCATAACACAAAGGGTAACTGAATGCAATAGGTAAGTGCAGTGTCATATTTCTGTATATGAAAACCATGATACCATAAAATGCATTGATATTATATTATGATTTGCTTTGCCATATTATAAAACATAACTATACTTTGTAATAAATGTTTCATATTGTGTGATTATTACTTTATGTTACTCCAGAACCTCTTTTGTGAAACAAATAATTCAGAAAAACGTGGGGTAAATTTTTACCCCACCTTGTTATTTATGTCTCGGGATTAGCACTTTGTTACTCTAGGATTAAAAATTGTAACTCTTTGTTGTAGCTCTCTGGGAAATAATTAAACAACGTTCGCTCAGTCCACAGAGACAGTTATCCGTATTAAGTTTACCTTTCTAAATAGATATTCCAGATAGTTACTATTTCGTAAGTGACAGAAAATAAACCTTGTGCGAAAGCCGAGTGCAGTGAAGAAAACTGAACCAGGGATCATCGAAGTTCTGATCACTGCTCAGTCGCTAAGTGTACCACAGATCAGCGCTGCTGTATAAACGCTGCTGTCGGAATGTTGTTTACAGTTTTCGACGCTACGTTTTATTTTCACCCCCATCGTTTATTGCAGTGCCAACATCAACAACGATCACGTTTATTACGGATTTTACTTGTCAACAAAATAACTTTCATGCAATTGTTCCCCTGTGTCTGCCTAAAGTAAAGCCCTGCACACAGGAGGACACATCTTGCGCCACTAATGGTGCAATAAGATCGTGCAACTTCCTGTTCCAAGAGCATGCCATCTGGTAACTGAGTTTATACACACAATGACTGCAGATGGCGCAACATTATTTTAGAAAATGGCTGTGACGAACTAAGAGTGACAGCTGCTGCTTATGCAGCAGTAATATCTCGGCGACGTCGGCGAAGAAATTTACGTTGTCATAATAGAAGATGGTGGGGTAGACCTTCGATTTTAAGACGTGATCACGGCGGTCGCCAATTGCACAGTTTATTACACGATGAACTGAGGTTGGAGGACAGTAAATCATACAGAAATTTTCTGAGAATGGACGAGACGGAATTCTTGACATTGCTTCGTTTAGTAGGTCCAAGAATAACGAAGCAAAACACAGTTACGCGAGAATGTAACTCAGCTTCAAAGAGATGAGTAGGTACATTTATATAAGGCTAGTATTAGTAGTCTGCTGTACGTAGAGTGCATACTTGTAAGCCGTACATAATTCCATAATTTTCATTATGTTAGTTCTAACACTGAGTTTTCTAGATGCTGAAGAAAGCTACAGAAGCCTAATGTTTTCATTCAGAATATCTGCAAGCACGATATCCTCAATTATTCATGAAACTTGTGAAGCAATTTACCAGTGCTTGAAGGATTCATATATAAAGGTACGTTAATTTTGTTAAATTTCATTAGAACATGACCAAAACAAGTTAATGTAATAACACATTTAAATAAGATGAAAATTACAATAAAGTAACAATTTTTGTTGCGATGTGTTACTTTGAACAAGAAACATATTTCGGGTGGGGGTGTATTCTGGGTGCCTCTGTCATAGCTTCCTGATGCAGTTTTATTTGTTATGTTTAGTTAGTCGGCAAACCCCTAGCATTCTCTTTATTGTGCTAATTTCGTTAGAAATAAAAACAAATTCTTTAAAGTGCGATTCTTAACAAATTCCAAAAAATATTTGTTTGGGGAAACGATGTATCTCTGATCCAACCTTCAGCTATTCATTTGTCCAGGTATTATCACATATTTTTATAGTTTGGCAATTATATTAAAAATGTATCACTACACTGTAAAAGTTTATGTTTCAGATGCTGTCAATAGTAAGTAACTGAATGGAAACCTATAGCAAAACAGTTCCAAGACATGTGGAACTTTTCAAATTGTCTTGGTGCTTTAGATGGGAGACAGGTGAAATTCCGACCACCAAAATATACGGGATCATACTACAATTATTAAAGAGGCAACAGCACTGTGTTGCTGACATTTGTTGATGCACAGTATCAATTTAGGTTGCAATAGGAGGATTAGTAATTGAGGAGTGCTCCAGAAGAATCCCCTCTGTGGAATTATTACTGGTACAGAAAATTTAATCAACATTCCTACACCAGAGCTATTATCAGGAACTCAAACTTCAGTGCAGTTGTAGCTGATGATGCTTTTCACTTAACAGAGCATATAATGAAGCCATATGAGGGAAATATCACACAGGAACCGAAAATATTTAATTACCATTAGAGCAGGGCAAGAACTTCTGAAAGTTCTTTTGGAATACTGAGAAATAGATTCGGGAAAATCACACTGTCTGCTTGTGTGCTACATAATTTTTTACTGGTCTCATGTGGGAAGAGTCATGTTGGACAACTGGAAAAGAAAGAGGACACAAATCACTGTGTTATCATTCCAGGAGAGTGGCAGCAAAATAATCTTAGGGGCAGAGGAAGATTAGATCAACAAGAGTCAGTTAAATAAGCTAGGAAAGTCAGGAATATTTCAACACTTCTGGGTATGTACAGTGGCAGTGGGAATCTGTAAAAAAATTTCGGTACTGACACAGTGCCAAATCTTCAAAATAAGTGATGTAAATTATGACTGAAAAGTTAATATGGTATGTAGGAGAGTGTATGATAATCATAAGTTAACTTAGTTGGTATTAGCAATAACATTTGTGATTTGAATTTGTTATATTTATAATCCACATTCAAGATAATGCACTGCATTCGATTAATATTTTATACATGTTAAGCAATTACATATTAATGAAAGTAAACAGTCTCGTTACTCAAAATAAAGAAATAAACAGCCTTGTTACTCAAAATAAACAAATAAACAGTCTTCTTACTCGTTATTGCCCAGGTATTCCTCTTGTACAGTACAAACTATGTTAAGTATCTCTCTTATCTTTTATCACCAAAAAGCTTTACTTATTTAATTGCTGTAGAGAAGCAGTTACATATGAAACAGATACTTCAACATCAGATGGAGTAGTTTTTGGTTTATTCATTCTCGTCAGTATATTGTCAGCTCTTTTCAAAATAGCATTTTTGTCTTTATTGTAAGCACTCTTCCCTTTTGTTCCCTTGATCATACCTCTTCCACGTGGACTGCTGTATGATGATTACGGTGATGATGCTGTTCGAAATGGCTGTCCATCTTGTGCAACTTCATATTCCTCCACAATTAAGATATCCTCACTAACATCAACGGGAGACTCTAGGATATCACTGAAAAATAATGATAACAATTGTATACAGCTTGCACTGTGTGCTTTATATTTTTTGTGACTATATTTATGGCCAGTACGAGACACTCTGAAAGATCATAGGAAACTAACTTAGATTTACAACGTATTTCACTCTAACTTACAAAGGGGGAAAAAATGTGGGTACTTGTGGGGTTCAAACCCACAATCTTCTAATTGTAAACTAAATGCATCAGACAACTGAGCTGTTCATATACATTGCAGATTTGTTAGTATAATGTATCTCGTGAAGTTCGCCAATACCAACCAGTTTTCAGCTTAGTTTGTTTCCCCTACTGTACTAACTACAGAAGGAAACAAAATTACTTAGAGTGTGACGTTACTGTTTTTAGTGTAGTCCACGCTTTCTTGTATGATTTCCGCGGTGCAAGTTCCTTTCCTTGCCTGAACGTGGTCTCGCAAAAACATAAGTTTCTTAAAATACCACACCGTGGGTTCATACACGTCAGCAGACCACTCTTTGTCGAAACTTTTTTTTTTATTAAGTTATGACACCAACGTCGTGCACAAACTTTTCATCTTTGCTGTAATGTCAGTATGAGACGAATACCTAACATCCTTCAATGGATCAACTATTTTGTCGAGTGAGTGTTTCCTAGCCTGTTTGTTATGGTATGTGGGTGATCTTGTATCATTAACACATGTTTCGTGTCTGTGTGCCTCAATAAGAACTTCTATAGCTTCCTTAGATCACTCCATTATCACACGGTGCACAACCGATAGCAAACATAAACAGACGTATGCACTCAAATGGCAGCGATATGGCGCAGAATATACAGTAGCTTCGTTTGGTTGCATGCCATTTACTAACAATGCGATGGCACGCCACCGGATGGGACGCAAGATAACAGTTCACACGTAGCAATTTACTCGCTACGCCAGTAATGGCACAAGAAATGTCTACGTCTCTGCAGGGCTTAAGCGTGTCACTACCATGCCTCCTGCCGTGACTCAACAGTTGCGCCATTTCCGTTGTTCAGCTAGCGGCGACGCCATGCAAGTGCCACCGAGCAAATCATCTCACCTGCTGCCTTTCAACGCCGCAGAGTTTAGCGGCTTTTAATTGCGCAGCAAACGTCTTACGTCCGTATCCGCCAAGCGAACGACGCTTCGTGTAGGGCGAGCATTGTTTGCGCAGCCAGCGGTGAAACCCAGCTTCGGTGAACTTGAGCTTCTGCGAAGCAACAGCTCACATTTACGGCACTAGACAGACCAAACAGCAGTAAACTGGTAGCCTTGTCCGTAACGAGCTATGCAGAATGGTTGGTAGTGACTTATTCGCTGTTGTTACTCAACTTTGGAACCAAAATCAATTGTAAGCTGAATATCACTGTGCGGCGAAACAATTAAATACCATCTCTAGAAGAATACAGTGTTGAGCTATCTCGTCCCGTTATATGATGCATTAAGACGTCAATAAACTACCTTCCTTCGAGGACTACTCTTCAGCTGACAAACGTTACCGTGGTTATCGGGGTGGGACGAAGGTTCTCCGATGTTTTATTTCTCTTTAGTATTTGTCGCATAATCACCACCGCACACCCTTTTTAGTTTATATGCAGTTTATATGGCATAAAATTGTAATTAATTTTATATTGCTTATTGTGGTGAGCAAGATGTATGAGACAGGCGAAATACCCACAGACTTCAAGAAGAATATAATAATTCCAATACCAAAGAAAGCAGGTGTTGACAGATGTGAAAATTACCGAACTATCAGTTTAATAAGTCACAGCTGCAAAATACTAACGCGAATTCTTTACAGACGAATGGAAAAACTGGTAGAAGCGGACCTCGGGGAAGATCAGTTTGGATTCCGATGAAATGTTGGAACAAGTGAGGCAATACTAACCTTACGACTTATCTTACAAGAAAGATTAAGAAAAGGCAAACCTACATTTCTAGCATTTGTAGACTTAGAGAAAGCTTTTGACAACGTTAACTGGAATACTATCTTTCAAATTCTGAAGGTGGCAGGGGTAAAATACAGGGAGCGAAAGGCTATTTACAATTTGTACAGAAACCAGATGGCAGTTATAAGAGTCGAGGGGCATGAAAGGGAAGCAGTGGTTGGGAAAGGAGTGAGACAGGGCTGTAGCCTCTCCCCGATGTTATTCAATCTGTATATTGAGCAAGCAGTAAAGGAAACAAAAGAAAAATTTGGAGTAGGTATTAAAATTCATGGAGAAGAAGTAAAAACTTTGAGGTTCGCCGATGACATTGTAATTCTGTCAGAGACAGCAAAGGACTTGGAAGAGCAGTTGAACGGAATGAACAGTGTCTTGAAAGGAGGATATAAGATGAACATCAACAAAAGCAAAACGAGGATAATGGAATGTAGTCAAATTAAATCGGGTGATGGTGAGGGGATTAGATTAGGAAATAAGACACTTAAAGTAGTAAAGGAGTTTTGCTATTTAGGGAGTAAAATAACTGATGATGGTCGAAGTAGAGAGGATATAAAATGTAGACTGGCAATGGCAAGGAAATCGTTTCTGAAGAAGAGAAATTTGTTAACATCGAGTATAGATTTAAGTATCAGGAAGCCGTTTCTGAAAGTATTTGTATGGAGTGTAGCCATGTATGGAAGTGAAATATGGACGATAACCAGTTTGGACAAGAAGAGAATAGAAGCTTTCGAAATGTGGTGCTACAGAAGAATGCTGAAGATAGGGTGGGTAGATCACGTAACTAATGAGGAGGTATTGAATAGGATTGGGGAGAAGAGAAGTTTGTGGCACAACGTGACTAGAAGAAGGGATCGGTTGGTAGGACATGTTTTGAGGCATCAAGGGATCACAAATTTAGCATTGGATGGCAGCGTGGAGGGTAAAAATCGTAGAGGGGGACCAAGAGATGAATACACTAAGCAGATTCAGAAGGATGTAGGTTGCAGTAGGTACCGGGAGATGAAGAAGCTTGCACAGGATAGAGTAGCATGGAGAGCTGCATCAAACCAGTCTCAGGACTGAAGACCACAACAACAACAACAATTGTCGCGAGCACAACAGATAAAATACGATTCTCACCGTTACTTTCTGCAGTTGAAAATATTTTAACTTTATGCACTTTGACCTATTATGTGGGGATACGCACGACATTGGAAGATTTCCTGCTGTGGATGTATGATCTTTAATTTGCAAACTATTTTTATATAACACTGATCTGGCTTGTTAGATATTGAACATGGTGTCATTACTGTAACTAATTATGGAATTAAAAAAAATGCCCTTCGCTACTTTCATCTCTTGTATGCACAGAAAATTACTCTAATTGCCTGTACGGGAGTTACAGTATGTTATGTTCACTAAACGTAAAAGCTGCAGTGGAAACTACGTAAAAGCTGCAGTGGAAACTAACAAAAAAAAAAAAAATGAAATTTCATTTTTATGTTATTAGCCAGAACAGGTTTTGCACAGCAGTCTTTGATCACATACAAGTAACATTTTATCATTCATGAATCATGAATTATTTACGTAATTGACATCTTGGGTTGTCGGGTGTTCTGCCGGATATCAGCGTTGTACTTGCACGTAGATGAAACCCCCAGGAGCGGGTTTGGTGGGCGCGGACCGCAGAGGGAACACGTAGAACCGCAGCGGACCGAAAACGGAGCAGCCGCGCTCCAGCAGGTCGCAGGGAATGGGCGCGGACCACAGAGGAAGCGCCTGCAGCCGTTGATGGAGGGGGAAGGCCATAGGCATAAATACTGGACCAGGTCCACTCGAGGAGCAGTCTCAGGTCGCACCTGATGAAGGTTACGAGCTACGTGACCGAAATATCGTGCAAGTACGACGCTGATATCCGGCAGAACACCCGACAACCCAAGATGTCATTAGATCGCCGGGAAAGCCTGAAGAGTTACATTTACGTAATTGATAACAGAATAGCAGCTGCCCATGTCCACCTGAAAATGACATAATAAAATCCACAATTACTGTCTGAAGTCTCCAGGGAGCTGAAAGAGATAATTTTAACGTACCGTTACCTGTCCGCTATATTGCGGGAAAACTGGTTTCATTCAATTTAAATTGAATTTGCCGAGTGCAGCGGTTCCGGCGATCGCTGAACGGCTCTTCGTCATGAAATATTCCTAATATGCTGAAAACGGATAAGAATGTGGAATGAAATCTTGGGCAAGCTAGGAATAAATTGTTACAGGTAATAATTTTAACAAGTTCTATATTCCAAAAATTAACATAAATTGAAAGTACACACCTTTTATAAACATAAGCCTCCAATGGCGTCTTTTTCGATCCAAGGGCAAACGAAGGTTACGTTATAATTCAAGCGAGCGTCACAGGCTCTTACAACTTTAGCGGCACAAGAAGACACAGACAGTATTGTTTTAACCAATTTATAGGCAATTTAATATGAATCTCTGTAGTTATTTTTAATTATCATTGTCTACTTCGATACATACATTCGCCGACCACAGACGTTATTTGTGAAATACAAAAATGGTTCGAATGGTTCTGAGCACTATGGGAGTTGACTTCTGAGGTCATCAGTCCCCTAGAACTTAGAACTACTTAAACCTAACTAACCTGAGAACATCACACACATCCATGCCCGAGGCAGGATTCGAACCTGCGACCGTAGCGGCCGCGCGACCCCAGACTGTAGCGCCTAGAACCGCTCGTCCACCCCGGCCGGCTTTGTGAAATACATAAATATTGCACAAACATAAAAATGAAAAATTGTTATTTCCATTTATTCAAAATCTACAACCATTCATACAGTAATGAAATAATAATAGAGATAAATATTTTTATTATTATTAATTTTTTATATATAGTTAATAACGATTTTGTAAATGTCTTGCCAGGAGACGTCACTATTGCTTTATACTGGTGTCAACATTCTCGATTAAGCTGAATATATTGCACAGTATCGTTTTATCTAGCCTAGAGAGAAGGGATGGCTTGAACCGCGGAGTATAATTCGCCGACGTGCATTACAAACTGCAGAAAGTTACGTGAAACAATGAAGCGTCGACTTGAAAAAAATTCAGTCACTGATACTGTTTAACTTTGCTGTGGTGTAATGTCTTAAATCAAATACTGAAACAGCGTTAGACGAAACATTTCAGTCACTTAATGTTGATTGTTCCAGCTGAGTAAGTATTTAATTAATTTCGAGTGCTACTTTCTAAGCACCGAAATAGTTTACGTCCTTAAATATCAACGGTAAAGTTCATGTAATCTGTCTATGTTGAGATCAATAGCAAGCTGCTGATTCGATCAAAACTGACATCAACCACTTTTTAGAGATTTTGAATTTACGATTATTTATCACTTTTTTAAAAAAATTCTGTTTTTATCACTTTTGGATTCACTGAGTTTAAGCAATTCACTTGTTTCACCGAGCGAGGTGGCGCAGTGGTTAGCACACTGGACTCGCATTCGGGAGGACGACGGTTCAATCCCGTCTCCGGCCATCCTGATTTAGGTTTTCCGTGATTTCCCTAAATCGCTTCAGGCAAATGCCGGGATGGTTCCTTTGAAAGGGCACGGCCGATTTCCTTCCCCATCCTTCCCTCACCCGAGCTTGCGCTCCGTCTCTAATGACCTCGTTGTCGACGGGACGTTAAACACTAATATCCTCCTCCTCCACTGGTTTCAGAGCACTGTTCATCATTAACACTTGAAAATCAAAACTACGAAAAATTCAGTTTCGTCAAACTTGTGACTTGCGTAATAAAGTACTTTTGCAAAAACACTTAATAAATAAGAATTCTCAGTATCAGTTCCCAACGTGATGGTTTCAGACAAGCAAAAAAATGTTTTTGATGTAAATAACTCTTGACTATGATTCTCAAGAAAAATTTCCTCAACACAATACTTTTTTAACGATATAACTGGTCGCTTCATTTTTCACACTGAAGAGATGTCTCAAAAATATGATACACGTTAACAGCTTGAGTGTCAAACAAAAACTTTCTACTTTTTACAGTAATTTTCATATTTCAATTCCCTATGAATGAATACGGACGTTCAAGAAAATGGTGGGGCGATGTTCTTGCTGATGACAACCGTCGGCTCTACCTGCCGAAATGAGTCGCATCGCCAGACGCTCTTCAAGGAGGACACCGCCGGAACAACTTGTCGGCGTTCTCCTCGCATTACGTAGAACAAACACACAAAAAGAACAAATTTGAAGTACTTATATTTATCAAACATGTATTCAGTTTATTAACATAAATAGGACGTCACCTGAGTTCGCTAATGCGGAGAAATAATGACAACAGTGCAAACTGGCGCACTAAGCGTGTAACATCTCTCGTGCTGTTCTAATTTGGTATTCCCGCCTGTTGTCTTTCTTCCATGCAGCTGATATTTTCTACTGTCTCGCGTTTTATGCTTTTGCAAGTGCTGAAAAATAAATTGCGCTATTTCACCTGGAGGACCTACGTATTGTTTTCACTGTGAATAGTTCCCAAAAGTGTTTGCCCGCAACAGCTGTGCGTAACGAGAGAGACATCAACTGTGAATTTTCAACACCGGTTACAAGCTGCAACGTCTCGCCGGATCAGTTATTGAGTAAACCGAAGGGAGTGAGTACCAATCCTGATTCCGACCGAGGGACATTCGCCGGAAATTACGGGTTTCGTTCAGCCCACGAATATTTCGCCGGTTGGCTGCACCGCATCTTCCTCGTCCCCTAACAGAATACACAATGTGATCAACAGTATCCGGACACCTGGCTGAAAATGCCATACAAGTTCGTGTCGCCCTCCACAGTTCGTGGCGCCCTCCACCGGTAATGCTGGTATTCAATAGGTGTTGGCCCATCATTAGCCTTGATGACAGCTTCCACTCTCGCAGGCATACGTTCAGTCAGGTGCTGGAAGGCTTCTTGGGGAATTGGTAGCCCATTCTTCATGGAGTGCTGCACTGGGGAGAGATATCGAGGTCGGTCGGCGAGGCCTGGCCCAAAGTCGGCGTTCCAGAACATCCCAAAGGTAGGATTCAGGTCAAGACTTTGTGCAGACCAGTCCATTACAGGGATGTTACTGCCGTGTAACGACTCCGCGACAGGTCGTGTCTTATGAACAGGTGCTCGATCGTGTTGAAAGATGCAGTCGCCATCCCCGAATCGCACTTGAACAGGCGGGAAACCAGAAAGTGCTTAAAACATCAATGTAGGCCTGTAGTGCCACGCAAAACAACGAGGGGTGCAAGACCCTTCCATGAAAAACAAGAGCACACCATAACACCACAGCCTCCGAATTTTGCTCTTGGCACTACATACGCTGGCAGATGACGTTCACCCGGCATTCGCCAGACCCACAACCTGCCAACGCGCCACCACATTGTGTACCGTGATTCGGCACTCCTCACAACGTTTTTCCACTGTTCAGTCGTTCAATGTTTACGCTCCTTACACCAAACGAGGCGTCGTTTGGCATTTAACGGCGTGATATGTGGCTTATGAGCAGCCACTCGAACGTGAAATCCAAGTTTTCTTACCTACCACCTAAGTGCCACAGTACTTGTAGTGGATTCTGATACAGTTTGGAATTCCAGTGTGATGGTCTGGATAGATGTCTGCCTATTACACATTACGAGCCTCTTCCACCGTCGGCGGTCTCTGTCAGTCAACAGACCAGGTGTCCGTCCCAATAGCTGAGTGGTCAGCGTGACGGATTGCCTTCCTACGGGCCCGGATTCGATTCCCCGCTGGTTCGGAGATTTTCTCCGCTCAGGGACTGGATGTTGTGTTGTCTTCATCATCATTTCATCGCCATCCGGCGCGCAGGTCTCCCAATGTGGCGTCGAATGTAACAAGACCTGCTCCAAGGCGGCCGGACCTTCCCGGCAAGGGGCCTCCCGGCCAATGACGCCAAACACTCATTTCCATTTCCAACAGACGAGGTCGGCCTGTACGCTTTTGTGCTGTACATGTCCCTTCACGTTTCCACTTCACTATCACATGGGAAACAGCGAACTTAGGGATTTTTAGGAGTGTGGAAATCTCGCGTACAGACGTATGATACCAGTGACTGAATCACCTAACAACGTTCGAAGTCCGTCAGTTCGGCGGAGCGCCCCATTCTGCTCTCCCACGATGTCTAATGACTGCTAAGGTTGTTGATATGGAGTACCTGGCATTAGGTGGAAGCACAATGCACCTAATATGAAAAACGTGTGTTTTTTGGGGGTGTCCGGATACTTTTAATCACATAGTGTATAAGCAGCACCAACCTGACCTATTGTTCTGCATTGTTAAACTAAGAGACTAAATGGATTTGTCTCCTTGTTAATCACCATGTGCCTGCAATTTATTTACATTTATAACGAGGCCTATGTTTGGACTGTTGTACAGGTGTCTCCACTGGTCAAAACGTAATAATAATGCATACTAATAACACAGTCTAACGGCCAGTTGCACAATCTTGGGATAAATCTAGGGCTAGCTAACCGAGGAATAGGCTAACCACTGATTAACTTGGAGTACGCGTTATACGTCGCCATTTTATTCTTTTGTTAGTTATTCACGGAATAGCGTTCATGTCAAGCTGGCAACGACTGAAGAGCACTCTGGGTATTTTCGCGTACGTCAGTTTATATTTACGTAGTCGTCGTCTGCTGAAATAGCGTGTCAAACATGAGTGATAAACGTTCCAGATAGCAGAAGTTGCTTGAGAATACTTTGAGGCTGGTACATGCTCTGAATGAGTTCAAAATATAGTAGAAAACATGTAGACTGTTGCAGTCTCTTTCAGTGAAAATATTAGTGCAAAACATTTAACTAAATTGGTAGTGTAATTATATGCATAACTTCCTATCTTGAATTTAGATAATTGATCAGGTATTTGCTATTTGACCAATAAGAGATCTTTCTAGATTTCTGAATGAAGTATACGAAAAAATATGCAACAGTTTCCATTCACAAACAACTTCACATAGATCGATCGACAGAGCAGCTACAACAGACAAATGATTGTTATTATTAGTATTTAAAGAAAGAAACACGGAAATATTAAGCACAGAAAAGATAGCAGAGGCTATAGATTGATGGCGCCCCATATGTCTACACGATAGTATTCCATTGAATATAGCTGTAGGGTAGATGGTGAATTGAACTGTAAGTAGGCACATAAATAGAAGCAATTGTGAAATGCGGTCTGCTTTTTGAAATAGTTGGCCCTTACAGTCTCTCCAACAAACTGTGATAACATAGACATCATGGAGATTGATTTAACTGAAAATTCTGAAAGGCATTACTGGCTAGCTCGCTGTTTTTACGTTTTAGAATTATTCATTCATCACAGCTGCAACGGATGTTATACAGAAAATACCCTTGCTAAATTATTGAACACTGTTACAGTTCTTGGGCATAAAATAATGTTTCTGTGATGTGATGCACATTAATTATATTGAGGGTATATATGAAGAATAAGATGTCAACATTTACAATAAGCATTCAATTTTTTTTTTTTTTTTTTTTTTTGTAATCTTGGTGTGGAAATGTACTTATGGGGCTGCTGTTGCTGTATCTCACCACAAATGGTTGAGAAACTGTTTCACACATAATTTTGGGTTGTTCAGTCGTCTCTAGTACCTGTATGTAATCCAGGAGGGGAAGGGAAGTAACCAGCGGCCTGACACCTTCACTGCGTTCTTCCTTCTTTTCATGTCATCTCAGCTAAGAACTGTCAATTTTGTTTCCAGAATAAAAATAGCTGTTCTCAAATGTGAAAAAATTAGCAGAGTTGCAGGTGGTGCTGCTTCGAAAGTACCTTGACAGGAACCAGACAAGGCAGAAAGAACTTTATTGGTTAAAAAAGGATCATAAAGTTCAAAATTAGGGTCAGAAAATAAAAAATAATACAAACGGTTTCAGAATAAAAATATATTAATTCATATACATTTGTTTATTTTATTTTGTTTTCATTGCATAAGAGAACTAAAATATGAAAAACTTTCTATTGTACATGTTGTCCAGTGTCATACACATCCTTTTAACAATCATGCTGGCTACCCCTTTGCCAATACAAATAAAATCTCCAGTGGACTGAAAGAAATGACCAGGTGCAAAATATTTGAGTGTTTGTAGTAGCTGGTTCATTGGTAGAACAGAGTTATTTCTAAAAGAAAGACATTTCATAATTCATGAGAAATTTAAAAACGTAATTTGCAGCCACTCCTTTTACGTTATGATTATGTAGATCCAGTAACTAAAGATTCCTGTTAACTGAATGGAAAGTACCTATGTTTTATCATACAGAGAGAATTACTTAAGATAAATATGCATGTGGTTATGTGTATAATACTAATAACTGAGAAATACAACAGCTCTCTGCTATGATTTCTTTTTTTAAAAAAGTACTTTCCTATTAATTTTACTGTATTAAACTTACCTTGAGTACACACAAATAATTTACATGTTTATGGGAATAATGCTTGGTGGACTATTTTGTGCTCTTAAGCATTCACTAAAGGATGGAAAGTTACTGTCCAATTTGGATATAAGAGTGAACAACATTATCTGTTATACATCTGGCTGAGTGAACTAGGGACATTAGTGTGTTATCAAACTTTTTGTGTTACATTAACCAATCATAATAAACCATCAATTTCAGGAAAATGGTACTTCACACAAGTACAATATAAGACATTTCAGTTGTTTGCCTTCAACTAGCTACAGATTGACATAAAGGAGAACAGTGAGAATAACTTGATATTCAAGGAAATTTCAAAACATAGCATTCCAGGCACTCCTTCTAGATGCTACAACTATGCAGATAAAAATAGATTACTGTTCTGTTCTTACAGCATACAAATACAGCTATTATTTTACGATAAATATGGGTGGGCGTATGTGGATAATACAAATAACAGAAACAACAGCTGCGTTCTACAGCTGGGAAAGTATCACTTAAAAAATCTTACTTTCCTCTTAATATTACAGTATTACACTTAGGCTGAGTAAGAACAAATAGTTCACTGACTTCAGTGAATAATGGTAAGTGGGAGACAATCTTCTTGCTCTGAAGCATTAATGGGCCTGTAATCCTAATATTTTCAGTAATAGGTAGCACGTTGTTTTGACACTGATGTGGTGCGTACACAAAGGGGCATTACCAACAGAAAAGAGAGGAACAATTTTTTTCTGCTGTTGATGAGATTGGGACACTACTGTTTGGTCGAAACGTTTTGCAATACGAAAAATCGGTGATTCGCCAAAAACTGAAAAAGCTGTTAATGCAAAATGTACACATAACTGGCATGGTTTTTCGTTTTGGTTAAGTCTATTATTGCACTGTCAACTAAATAAAACGAAATAGTCGTTTCCGCTACTGCAGCAATTTTGACACACGCCAGATAAACAAGACTATTTTTTTACGAATCGTCATTTTAATACGCCTGATTTACATAAACAACACGACGGAATTCACGAGGTACTGAAATCGAATGCATATTACTGCAAATAAACAGTATTATTTAAGAAAACAGAGAAAGTCTCACCTGCCCGTCATATGCTCCAGTTCCTCACGTACAAGACTGACAAGATGAATTACGACTTCCTCTGATAAGCAAAATCATGATATAAATTGGGAATCGACGTCGTCATTCTTTCTTTTCCTTCCCCAATCTCATGAACAGTTCAGCCAAAATCTCTTAACTGCTGACTACATCTGTCACTATACATGGTATCTTGAAAAGTTATTCCCTGGTCAAGCTCGCTAACCGGTCAGAAATCGCCTGTTAAGATATTTCGAGGTTATTCTCCGATTAGGTGTTATTCCGGGTTTGTACAAGGCGTTTCTCGCGCTTTTCCGAGAATAGAGCTTAACCGGCTGCTAACCGGAGATTGAACAACTGGCTTTCTGTGTGTTACGCTTGTACAGTTAAACCGCTGAACCGATTTTGGAGAAATTGGGTATGGAGAGAGCATGAACGCCGAGGAAGAACATAGGCTATTTTAGAAAGTGTATAGAACAAGACATTTACTGATTTGATGAATATAACGTGAATATCGAACAATAATTACTCTTTGAAAAAGTAATTTATTCTTTGGATTTTGAACTTCATCGTATTTTTGAAAATGGTGCTATTGTTCGATATGTTCTGTGTAATATGATTCAACGGAATGAATAGAATGCTTATACAATCTTCTACGTGATTAATCCATACTGCTATACTAATATCCGCCACAAGCGCGTCGTATTTTAGCCGCTGAGCGTCACGCGTCTGTTATAACTTCTAAGACGCTGTAGGTCAGGAATCAAACCCACATATACTTACAGACATTTATTTACCTGGTGTAACGTCCGAAGTACAGCTCTAAACGAGAAACGAAAACAAAGAATAAACATCAAACCTTCAAAACGAGCTACTCGTGCAAGGAATAAACGATGCACTTCACTGGTCGGTCTTTTGTTCCCACAACGCGTTTTGATTTGCGTGAACAACACGTGGCCATATGGTCAGCATTACTGGCTCTCTGGCGTGGGATCTTGGGCCTTCAGTTTTTCCTTTCTATCTTCCTACTCCCGCCAGCCCACCTTTCACACTAAGTTGCTGAAGCGCTAAAGATGCTTCAAAAACCAATTTAAATTACTGTACGGTAATAAGCAAGAGATACAAAATCAACGAAAGCAATTTGAGGAAAAAAGTGCGAAGAGAAAAGTCCAGAAAATCTTTGACAGTAACAAAACTGTACCGATCCACAGATATCTGAAATACCGCAGGGCCCACTCTTCTGATGCAGTAGAATTCTTCAAATTTGTAAATAAAAGTTTACCTTCTCTTGTTGGAAAATAAAGAGCCGATTCCCGGCCGGGTTGAGTTTTTTCCGCTCACGAATGGATATGTATGTTACCCTCATCATCGTTTTATCGTCATCGAGGCCCAAGTCGTCGAAGTGGCGTCAAATAAAAAGACTTGAGCCAAACACTCCAACATCCCGACCGGCGTCTCCCGGCTAATAACTTCGTACACAGATTTCATTTCATTTGATTTTACTGATATGCGAGGGCAGTGTCGTGTAACAGCTAGAATACAACGCTTGTGTTTATAAATCTTCAACGCGTTTAATCCACACCAATCCATACTTCCATAGTAATATTATACATGCGAAAGTAGCTGTGTCACGTTTTCACGATGCTGCAGCTTTACCGATTCCGATGAAATTTGGTATAGAGGTAGCTTAACCAATAGGAATCCATGGAAAACTTCAGGAAGTTGTAACTTTTTGAGTGTTATTAACATTTTTAAATATGGTGTACTGTATGTGAGAGGAGTTTTGCTATTTGGGGAGCAAAATAACTGATGATGGTTGATGTAGAGAGGATATAAAATGTAGACTGGCAATGGCAAGTAAAGCGTTTCTGAAGAAGAGAAATTTGTTAACATCGAGTATTGATTTAAGTGTCAGGAAGTTGTTTCTGAAAGTATTTGTATGGAGTGTAGCCATGTATGGAAGTGAAATATGGACGATAAATAGTTTAGACAAGAAGAGACTAGAACCTTTCGAAATGTGGTGCTACAGAAGAATGCTGAAGATTAGATGGATAGATCACATAACTAATGATGAGGTATTGGATAGAATTGGGGAGAAGAGGAGTTTGTGGCACAACTTGACTAGAAGAAGGGATCGGTTGGTAGGACATGTTCTGAGGCATCAAGGAATCATCAATTTAATACTGGAGGGCATCGTGGAGAGTAAAAATCATAGAAGGAGACCAAGAGATGAATACACTAAGCAGATTCAGAAGGATGTAGGCTGCAGTAAGTACTGGGAGATGAAGAAGCTTGCACAGGATAGAGTAGCATGGAGAGCTGCATCAAACCGGTCTCAGGACTGAAGACCACAACAAAAACAACAACAACATGTGAGAGGGATAGTCGGTGAGTCATAGAATTTGCAGATTATTGCACGACAATGCCAATACGATGTTATTGGGCGCGCTGTTTATGACATTTAGTTGCGAAACCATCTCGCCAGCTGGAGAGCTTTTGTGGTGATATACCAATAAAATCCGACGGTAAACCCGAGAATCACGTTTAAGACTATTACGATGAGTCTTGCCAATATAATGCCTTTGAATACGACCATGCGCATAATATGTGGCGCAATCAGATCTACTCCAGTTTATTCGCCTCCACTGTTAACCGGTATAATGCCTCCTGATCTACGCAGATGTACTACAATTATGAGGGAATCCCAGAAGATCTCCAGGAATTCTGACCTACCCGTGCATAGCGACCTGCCACTTTTAAATCGTAAGAGACTGAAATCACGGCATCCAACCATGTTCGATGCTGCTGAAATGGTTGCTAAGGATTTCAAATCCCTTGAAGAATGGAAAGGTCGGTGGGAAGCAGTGACAGATGTGAATTTACCTTCAAACTTTTCTTAAGAATTTACTTTATCTACTAGCTATTCATCACGAACATTACACATTTAATCACACTATGTGACAGTGGAAGTTGTTGCCAGGGAGTAACTGATGAAGTCAAAATGAAATTGCTTTTAACGAGTGGGAATTTTATTCCTAAAAGCTTTTTTTTTAAGAAACAGATTTAAAATTATAAGCAGAAAGCATCCTCTAAATATCAAGTTACAATTTATTCAGAGGCAGAAAGAAACAAATTTTTGAGTATATGAGCTTTCGGGCTGAGAACCTTGCCGCTCCCATTTGACACTGCCGTAGTCACTACCGCTCACAACAACCTCTGAAAGACTACACAGGTGCAAATCTGCAACACACCAGATTACCTTAAGGTAAAAGTTAACAATTCACACAAGCACACCATCTATGCACCCAGTAGGAGGGATGGAAATGGTACAAAACACTAAAATTAAAAGATTAACTTGCCACCGAAGGTGCAACTTGATTTTAATTTCTAAGAAAAGTCTTACGGTGGAAGGGTGGCAACTTTATATACTAAAATAACCATTTAAATAAAAGCCCATGAAAAGCAATCTTACATAAAATTATACAAGGTTGGCCAAACATGCTCTACATTACACATATACCGCCTTTCAAGATGATAGGCAAGATAAAAACATATTTCAGGAATTAGGCCTTTACGCTCCAAGCAATAAATTCGTTAACACGCCGAATCCGACAAACATGACAGGGGCAGCTCCGACCGACAGACATACTAGCACTCCGACCGACAATCCGACCGATTTCCAACCGTCAGATGTAACTGCAAGAACAACAGAGAATATCGGCCGATGTCGTGTAAACCAAGATACCTACACCTTCTAACTCGGCCTCACCAAAATCAAGGCATCAAACACCACTCAAGACAAGTTTCAAAGAATATAGAAAACACAAGTTACAACTGTCAAATCACGACGAAAGAAGGCTGCGGGTTCTAGACAACAACACACAACAAATCGTAACAGTCGAGATTTAAAAGAAGTAACTAACTACTCAACTTGAGGATCCTGCTTCGGAAGAAAGCGAAAAGTCGCTCTCGCAGCTAGCTCCTCTAAATGCACCGACTCGCAGGCCGACTCCGACTGACCGACTGGCGAGCTCATAGCGCCCCTTACATGCACGTGAACAGGCAACCTTTCCTCTTTCCCACCAGAGGGAGACACCAAAGCTGCGATTACCACAGCGGTGGCACCACCAGAAATGGAAGGCGACTGCTTTACACTACGCGCTGCGGCGCGCTCTTCAAAACAGCAAATTTTACCACAGCTCAGCCTGCATAACATCTTCTCAGGTGCTAAACTTCCAAGTGGATTCGACCTACCACGCAAGACCTGGACTACTCTCAACAGAATCAGTACTGGCCATGGCCGATGCAGGGATGCTCTCTTTAAGTGGAAGAAGCTGCCTAATCCAGCCTGTGACTACGGGACTCCATACCAGACTGTTCACCACATTGTCAGTGAATGCAAGATTCGAGCCTATGACGGTGCCGAAGAGGACTTCCTGCTAACAACTCCAGATGCGGTGCGCTGGATTGAAGACTGGATACTCAGTTGTAAAGCGAAACTTAACTTTCTTGTCTGTAAATATGTACATATGTATATGTAATTTAATTTTATGATATGTCTGTATTAGCCATACGCTAAATAATATTGCCAATGTAAGTCTATTTAGCACGTACACTGGTGTCCAAAACTAAGGTAACAAACGGAAATTTTGCAAGGTTGCGTTTATTTTGTCACGAAATAGTATAAACAAATGATAGTAAAGTAGAAACAGTGTAAAGAATACAGAACATAAATAACTCCTATATGCATAGCGGTGGACGAAAATGTGCTTTGTTTTCAACTTAACGGATTTGCACACACATTTTGACAACTGGTTAATGTGCTCAGTATGGGGTGTGACTACCTCTGGCACCAATACCGGTTCGAAAACGACGGGGCATCCTGTGAATGATGCCATGTTGAGGCAATAACGCCTGTTCATCCCACAGAGATCCTTGCAAGCCTTGGAGAGTGGTTGCTAGATGCTGACGTGAAGCAATCTGCCTCCCTAGCGCATCCCAGACATGCTCTTTGAGATACAAATCGAGAGAGCCAGCAGATTATGCCACGCGTGCAACATTTTCTGTTTCCAAGAAAACATTAACAACCCGTGCTCTATGAGGTCGAGCATTATAGAACATCAATACGAAATCTGGATTCACAGCACTTCGCAGCAACCCCACTTGAGGTCCCAAGATCTCGTCACGATACCTGACAGCAGTCAAACCTTTACCCATACTGTTTTATGAAGAGGTGTTCCAGTGGTCCACATAATGCCTGCCTACACCATTATGGATCCTTCTCGACATCGGTCTCTTTCCACAATGCTTAGGTCCCGCCCGAAATCGTGTTTCACGTTCCTTCCAGATGCGAATGCATGGAGAATCACTCTCCAGACTAAGTCGGGACTTGTGTTTGAAAAGAACATTTGGCCACTGTTCGACGTCCAGGTGGTACGTTGACGATTTTAGACGTTCCCTGTAACGGTAACATCGACCACCTTAAACGATAATCGATGTTAACGTTATACCTCTGCGAGGAATTTTTAAGTAGTTGTGACCGTGAGATAACCTAATGGAAATAGAACAATAAAACTGGGATTCGTTTCCGAAACACTCCAGCAGAGTACAAACAAGAGTAAACAGTGGATCAGGAACACACGTTGTCCCAGCAAAAAAGCAATTTGTAACATTACGTATTAAAACAGGTTACCAGCCTAATTAGGCATTCTTGTGTCAAGAAAAATGATAAACCAGAAGGCAGTGCTAAGGTTAACTTAGCCTTCCTTAACACACACACACACACACTAAATTCTTTCCTTATATCTGTTCACACTACAAGAAAGTAACTTAACCTTGCAGACAAACTAGTAAGTCAGATAAGCAAATGGCCAATGAGATAGTAAACAGCAACATATGCCTCTCAGCAACACGTACCTAAAATGAACTAGGTGCAACAGTTTATAAAACCAAATACCGACACACATGAAACTAGCAGCAATACTGAACAGAGAAAAGTTTGAAATGATTCTGAATTTAAATCATGGGGTCTACTAATGATCATAATCTATAACTTCATTGCCTAATACAGGGTGTCTACGCCTGTGCATTAACCAGCTTGCATTATAGTAGATAACACAGTAAACAGTTCTTTCTGAAATTCGGTTTGAAGCAACTAAACAGAGGCAAATCTAACTGTATTGGCACCGATGGAGCCTTTGCATTGCTTCATTAAATAGCTAGGCTGGTACATGAGGACCCTTAAACTTTCATGGTTTTAAGAACCACGCACATTAACAAAACTACACCAGTATGTATGAGAAAAGGTAAATATTCTTATCATTAATTATTAGTTACCACTTGCTCGCCCACCAAACCTTCTCCACTCCGCCAGGGTACTTACGTAGCTGTGGAGCTCCCCTACATCTTTTACATTCAACCGTACGTTCCCTGGTTGTGGACCAAGTCATTTATAGCACATTACATAACAATCGTTTAAGTCTTTATTTAAATTCACAAGCATAATTTAAATAACAAACATAACTGAAACGTGTATACATAGTCAAAGAATTTCCATAATACATACATTATACGTAAGCAATACTACAAATTGACATGGAAATATCGATACAAGTACAAAATAGGTCAAAAATAGGTGTCACATCCCATCTGTGAAGACGCATCAGAGGCACACATACAGCAAGTCTCCGATAAGAAGGACCACTCCGGCGACGCCTTGTCAGCGTTTGCCTCGATACGACACGTCCAGTGGATGCTGAGAGGTCAGTACTAAGGCGATACCGTCGTGCCCTTGCAGCCAAATAACAGCCCTTTCTTTCTGATACCACACTTGGTCGGCCCTACCGTAGTCTTCGGGACAGTCTTTCGGTCTCTAGAAATTGTCGTCGCGTCCAAGAAACAACAGAACGATTCAAATTAAGCCATCGAGTCAAATAAGTTAGTGCTGCTCCCATTCTTCATATGGCCCTCCAGGGCAGAGAGTCTGATAAGCGTTTTATTGTGCCATACCACCCCGTCTGTGACTGTATACCATCGATTTGGGATGCGGGACTACCCGGCACACACTACCTAGTTTGATAGGTGCCCTGACGTCATCGTTGACGTGGTTGTCCGTTGGCTGGAAAGCCGCCTTCCCTGCAGAACACGATTGTAAGGACATCTCTTGACAGTTTGCACGGCTATACCGTGAATTAGACAAAAGACGGGGAAACAGTGGTTTGTTACTTTAATTTTGGACACCAGTGTGGTTCTAAGAGAGCTAGAACTGCGAAATTTACTCGAATCCAACTAACTTTGGAGCAATATCAGGTCTGCCGGAACTGGGACGTAGAACGTCGAGCGGTTTAAGAGCTACAGACGCACGAGAACAATCACAAGGCCACCGCATTTTACGAGCTGATCGTCACCCGTCTCTTATAGCTTCCGAGACGTTTGGGGATTCGTAACAATGGCGTCATTTAAAGGCTGTACGACATACAGAGACACGTCGTACCTTTACATGTGGAACGTGGGATGCTTTTGTTGAGGTTACGTTTTATCATGATCTACTAATTGCCGATGTTAATTATAAATTATTCATCTTTCGGGGTTTGATAAAAAATGTAGATACTATAATGCATTGGAATGGAAGGAAGAAACGGTTCGTATGTATTGCTCTGGTTGCAAAATGTCACATCCATTCCTGCATGACCCAGAGAAAGCCCAGTATCACTTTGCTACATAAGTGTGTTACAGATTTTATATTTAATGT
Source organism: Schistocerca nitens (assembly GCF_023898315.1). Classification (NCBI taxonomy): domain Eukaryota; kingdom Metazoa; phylum Arthropoda; class Insecta; order Orthoptera; family Acrididae; genus Schistocerca; species Schistocerca nitens. Next base: position 93,993,766 of record NC_064622.1, read on the forward strand.
AAACCTCTAAAATTGTTGCATTTGTTAGTGGCCTTCTATAAGAAATTATCATATTGCTTCAATGTAAAATTATGCTAATCTAACACCAGCAAGAAGCAGTGCTTACGCCCATATACCTCGTATATAGCGCCCACTGCTTTGGCATTTTCCTTATCGCTTAAGCTTCCGTTGTGTTAAGCGGGAGTTGTTTTAGACAACGGCCTTGCCGCAGTGGTAACACCGGTTCCCGGCAGATCACCGAAGTGAAGCGCTGTCGGGCTGGGCTAGCACTTGGGTGGGTGACCATCTGGTCTGCCGAGCGCTGTTGGCGAGCGGGGTGCACTCAGCCCTTATGAGGCAAACTGAGGAGCTACTTGATTGAAAAGTAGCCTCTTCCAACTCTACTTCCGTACGAACGTAATGAGCTGAGACACCTTTGAAATATAGGTAGAGAATATAATACATGCTTTGAGGTTCGACGTACAGCAAAAGACAGAAACACATTCTTGAATACCCACGTACCAGTAATGTACACATTTTTTGTACATACGTCTCTCCACCACTGTATACACAGACATTTATAAATTACTAACTTATTTCTAACCACCACTCATCACAACAAAATTACTGGTGCACGAGGGAAGCTGTGGGTAACAGCTAGAAATAATAATAATAATAATAATAATAATAATAATGAAACATCGTAGTCACCAGAAGTATATGGCTGCTGTCGATTATAAATTATACATATAATAACTATTTTCAAGGATATCGATAATGGTACCATTTCAGAAATAAGCCTAAATAATTTTCCTTTTTCGTGACTTGAATGTTATCGATCTTTTGTTTCCAGGGAAACGACTGTCCAAACAGATTGACAAGAAATAGACTTGTGGGATAAATTCTAGTGTCCGATACCACCCGTCGGCTTTGACCAATGACGTCATACGTAAGGCAAAGATGGTGCAATGAACTATCTATGAATGGAACGGATCGTAGTCGTAAACAAACTAATGTAGCGTGCCATAAAATAATACATTTAACGCGACTATTATTTACGAGCGAATGTAAATTAAACGAGTTGAAGATGACTAAAATAACTAAGAGCACGAGAGCAATTGCGAGTGCATATATTATATTATCCGCACGTACTGCAAAAACGGTGTAAATAATGAACCGTCTAATATTTGGAATCGGTAACTAGAAGCAACCTATGTAGGAAGTCGTTTCTAGTTATCGATTCCAATACTGCTGTTTGTTAGCAAAAATGTTAAAACATATCAGAAACGTGCATAAAAAATGATCTTGTTAGTGAACTACAGAATACGACTAAACTTTGAAGAAATGAAAATCTTTACGCACATTACTGCACACGCAATGAAATGAAACACAAAAATAACCAAACCTTGCAACCGATAACTATGCTATACGAAAGTCACACCAACTACAGTAGCTCCAAAACAACACTCAATAAAATCGATACAGCAGAAGTGACAGTAAAAATAAGAAAAGTGTAGCAGAAACATCGGTAACGAAAACATAAAAGTTGCTACATAAAAAGAAACTTACCGCATATGAACTTCCAAAGGAGTCAAAGATCCAGGCTGACAAGAACGAAATAAGGACATAACAGAAAATAATAATGTTACAGGGTGAAACTGTAACGAAAGAAGTAAAATCCAGAAAACAAATGAAGAAAATAATAAAAAACGCAAACTGTCTCACACGAATGAGGTACCACCCAAATCAGTTGTTTTCTACCACCCGCCTTCAATCAGATGCCAAATTTCTAAAGAAAAAAGAAAAAAATGAAACCACGAGTCGATGACATAAACCCTCCGGCAAAGAAACAGCAATACCCCTCGGCCCAACCATTGTAACCAGAAATTATTAAAAGCACAGAATAACCTCCCTCCAGAAAAACCAAAAAAGTATAACTCGCAAAATACAGTAATATAAAAAAACGCAACGCAAAACAAGGGGGAAGTATCAGAACCACTAAGACCTAACTAACAAAACGAGGCTTGTACATTTTACTGACAACTTTCATAAATACAAGAAATAAACAATAACCTTTAGGAACACTCTTCCTCCAGCAGTATTCATCTAAATGGCCTTGCAAAACTGAAATCCTTCTCTTTCCCTGCCCGACAACAGATTTCACAATCGCCCAATACCCCTCGATAATATTAGTACATGCCCCCGTCTTATAATCTTTAAACTGAATATTGTGATTTACGACCAAATGATGATAACCCCTTTCACCCAACCCCCTGTACGAAGCAAACACAACCGACATGACTACAGAACTTTCTTCAACATATTCTTCTATTAAAGATGTCAAGACTTCCTTTGTCCGATTTGGTACGACCCTAAATACAACATCAGCACAATCTCATCCAGAAACTACTACTCCAAAAACCCAAAGCCCAACAATCTCGTGCCCCCTTTCGTACTTTTTCTTTCCAAAATGTGACTCATCTGCTTCAACAATAACCCCAGGCCCCCCCAATGACCCCCTATACTTTATAAATTCCCCTCAGACTTCTCTACAAAATGAGAAACAGTCGACTACTGTGCCACAAGAAACCCCTGCTTCGTGCATGACAGATTGTAAGAATATTCACAGCAAAAATAGTAGGTTAGCATGACAATTACGTTAATTTTTCTGCACCTCCACATGTATTCGTCGGAAGTTCGTGATGGCGCAACCTTCGTCAAAACCATAAATTTCGACACACACACTGCACTTGCAAAATTCTGCAATAACGCCCAATGATTGCAAAAATTTTATAGTTGATGTACGGTCACTCATTTTCTGAAGCAGAATTTTCGCAGTAAAAACAACCGACTCATCCATAACGAACAGTGTGAGAAATCAATACCGTATAAATCACTACTACTTATAAATGACGACTACTTTCATTAACAAAAGATGCTGAAAACAAATTACGAGACCAAAACAAAACAATCTACACCGAAGTTTTAATATACGCGCGTAACGAGGAAATCCAGACACATCATTTAACTTTCATCGACAGCAATCTGTGGAACAAACAAAATAACATAGCACATTACGTCATTGGTCAAAGCCGACGGGTGGTATCGGACACTAGAATTGACCCGACTTGTGATATTCTAAAAGAATGGCGTCCTAGGGAAAGGACTGTGCAAACAGACTGACAAAAAATCGACTTCTGATATGTTAAAAGGATAGTCCCCGCATACACCTGAAATTCAGATGCGAAAAAAAAAAAATGGAAAAATATTTCAGGGATTTCTGATAGCAGTAAAACGTGTATGATAATGTGGTAACTGAACAGTTCAGGCTTCGTTTTTTACTTTTATAGTCCGCAAACCAGAGATTATGTACCTTGAAAATCGGGATCGTGCTGAATTTTCTTTTCGTTTGTCAATACAGTGTACACTATTTTTGTGCTGAGGAGTACAGGCAGATTGGCTATTGTTTCGCAATTACTGTCATTTACCAAGATAAAAAAGCTGTAAAACATTTATTAAAAATAGTTATATTCAATGAATTATGGAACTTTTTGAGACAACTGCTTTCTGAAGTAATACAAAACAACACCTTACACCCAGAATATTTTACATCAGTCTGATTTGAACAGCCCAGCCTATATCTTCTCATCCACTCATTTCTTCAGCAATCATTTTCGCCATGCCCCGTCGATATTTGCCTCTTTTGGCCAGCAGCAGTAATGTTTCAATTGATTCTCTTAGTTTTGATGTGTTACCCTTCATTACCAACCTCTACCTCGTTTTTGAATTTCCTACGTTAGTGTTTCCACCTTCATTGTTATTGTAGATTAGATTTTCGGCAATATTCATCGCGACGTAATAATACGATATTATGCATTTCCTTTGTCGATTCTCTCGTGCTCAGCGCGTAATTTAATGTCAAAGTAAAGAACAAAATGTGAATGGCGTAGTATTCCGGTTCTCAACACATCCTAAGCTTTGTAAATCCTAGAAAGTAAACATACACGTCCTAGAGCGACAAAATATTATTAGAACTACGACTGTGTGGAGTAAAATGGTGTCGAAAACGTGGACTTTTTTCTTTTTTAAGTCATCAGTCAGTCTCCTTACTGGTTTGATGTGGTCCGCGACGAATTCCTCTCCTGTGCCAACCTCTTAATCTCACAGTAGCACTTGCAAACTACGTCGTAAATTATTTGCTGGATGTATTCCAATCTGTGTCTTCCTCTACAGTTTTTCATTCCCTGATGTCTTAACAGATGTCCTATCATCCTGTCCCTTCTCCTTGCCAGTTTTTTCCACATATTCATTTACTCTCCGTTTCTACGTAGAACCTCCTCATTTCTTATCTTATCAGTCCTCCTAATTTTCAACATTCGTCTGTAGAACCAAATCTCAAATGTTGCGATTCTCTTCTGTTCCGGTTTCCCCACAGTCCATGTTTGACTATCGTACAATGCTGTGCTCCAAACCAGGACTACAAAAATAAAGAAACGAAGCCTGTAGTATTCTGTGTGAAACGTAGTGTCGCATATCCAACGCACCTCAATTGATACATCTACAAAAACACGATTTGGGAAGCTAAGACAAACTTTCACATCATTTTCTTTCAAAGAATTGTACTCACGGTACACTGAACAACTTTCTATAACTGCTTTGTAAGACAAACCTGAATCAACAACGGTAATCTTTCCTTCGTGCTCGACTCCTCAGAAACTGTGCGTTACTGGCTGCTCCTGATACACAGTGGATACTCTGAGAACGACGAATACCTGAAATAGTTCTGCAGACATACACCGCGCTTCTAGAAGATAACATATATCTGTGGAGAAAATTGTAACAAAAACCGTCAACGGCATCTAAAAGATCGAACTCCGTTAACAGTAAGCGTATGATCTAAGCGTGTTTACATGTACTCCGTCGGCAAAGAAACGGTTGCTGCTCAGTGCTACACGTCCGATAAGACAGCCGCCGTCGCGTGTACACACATGGAGTACACAAGGTCAAGGCTGAGAAAGCGCAGCAGCCGCCGATAGCTCATGATTAATAGAGTACCTCGCTGCTCAGCCACCACCGTTAAGCGCAAGCGAGGCCGAGTTCAAGGCGAGATGCCCGCTTTCACTGCAGAAATAAAACCAGGAGTAAAGGCACTGACTCCTCCAATCAAGTGTTCTTTTTGGGTGTTCCCTCAAACGGACCTGGCCCGACAACGAAAGTATCACACACAACATTAACACATTTTTCATTCAAGAGAGTTCGGCCAAACCTGTCTGATTCCTCCTATTTAATATCTACATTTTTAATCAGACTATGAAAGCTTTTAGTATCGGAAATACACTACTAGAATATGATCCCTGTCGTAAGTTATTCATCTTGCTCTTTTAAAGAGAATCGCGTTAGTGGATTAGATGGAACCTGCTAACTCGCACTTAACTGACCAACTTTTACAGTCTAACTAGCTGTTCCCGGCCACATGGTGTTGTGGCTCAGTTTCCTAAAGTGGAAACGAAAGAAAAGCTAAATGACATGTTCCTAGTATGTACGGGAATGTCCTCCTAATCTTGTCTCTCCTGTCCCTGTCTCTCTCCACCACTGCCTGTCACCTCTCTCTCCCGCTCTCTCTGTCCACCACCTCCATTGCTTTTCCTCTGTCCATCAGCCCCCCCCCCCCCCCACCCTTTGTATCTGTTCTGTCCTTGATTCTAGGTTATTGTAACTGCAAATTCAGATTCTGTGGTAGTATCCTAGGCTTTTAAGTGGGCATGACGGATATATCCGTCCATGCTCTGCTATTGCACAGTGGGTTCGACGGATATATCCGTCCATTGCGTTCTGTGGCTAGTAGCTAGTAGGAATGACGAGTAATCGGCCTGCCGTTGACACTGTGGTATTAGTTGAGCTTCGTCCACTAGACGGCAGCTCTCGTCACGCAACACAGCGTGTTCTAGGCTAGTTTTAACATTGTCCACTCGAGCGCGCGTCGTGAAAATGCGTCCTGTGAAGCAGCCGCAAAAGCGCGCCTTTTTCGTCTCAGTTTACCGCAGCGTTAGTGAGTGATCTTTTGCAATGGCGAAAAGAAGTCATTCATCAGATTCGGAGATTGAGAAGCTGCTTTTAGAAAGTAACGATAATTTCAGTGACAGTTCTGAAAGTTTTCAAGATACAGATGTTGAGTCTATTGAAAGTGACTTCGATTCAGAAACATCTGACGAGACACTACTGCAGCAGATGGTACCTAGTGAATTTGTAGTTCAGTTCGTATTCAATATTTGTTCAGTGTTAATAGTGGTACAGTTGTGCCTCTAAAACAAAATGATGTGATGAGTTGTTTTATGTGTTTTGTGGATGATGCTTTGTGCACAATGATAGCTGAACAGACGAACTTATATGCAGAACAGTTCATAGCTTCTCATCCCAATTTAGCAGCACGCTCCAGGGTTCACAGTTGGCAGAATACTACACGCGACGAGGTAAAAACACTTATTGGAATGCTTTTACTTCAAGGAATTCTTCACAAACCAGACCACAAAATGTACTTTTCAAAGAGGGAATCAGTTGACGCACCTTTCTTCAGGAAAGTGATGAGTGAAAACCGGTTTCATCTTCTATTGAAATTCCTCCACTTTGCTGACAATACCTCATATGGTCCACTAGGCACTATCAGCAGAAAACTATTCAAAATTCGCCCCATTATGGAGCATCTGCGCCGTAAATTCAGATCAGTGTACATGCCAGAAAGGAACATCACCGTTGACGAATCGTTGTTGCTCTGGAAAGGACGACTTGGATGGAAGCAATATATTTCATCAAAGCGTAGCAGATTTGTCATCAGATTGTAAGAACTCTGTGAAAGCAGTTCTGGGTATGTATGGGACTTTATTGATTACACAGGAAAGGGCACTAATCATGGTAGCGACTATCCAGACGAAAAATAACCTCTCGAATTGTTTTGGAGCTTGCACACGATCTACTCGGTAAAGGCCACTGTATTTATCTTGACAACTGGTACACCAGTACAGATTTGGTGGACAAACTAACCAGCAATAACACCGATGTTGTCGGCACAATGCGGCAAGACAGGAAGGGGTTCCCTGTCTTCGTAAAAAAGGAAAAACTGAAGAAAGGGGAGTACATAACAGGGTACAAAGGCAAGCAGATGGTAATGAATTGGAAAGACAAAAGAGACGTTGTTATTGTCAGCACCTTCCATGACGATACATTTGTAAATGTAAACTCGAAGAAGGGAATCGTTGAAAAGCCACAAGTTGTCGTTGACTACAACAAGTATATGGGGGACGTGGATAGGTGGATTCTCAGTTACAAAGATACCAGATGGCCAGAAGCAGGCTGAAAAAACACTACCAGAAACTTTTCCGCCACTTGTTGGACATTGCATGCTACAATGCATACATTATGTACAAGAAGCATGGTGGCGAATAAAATAGAATGAGCTTCCTGATTAGTCTTGGTGAACAGCTGACCATATCTTCACCACATCAAAGGACATCAATAGGCGCCCACCTTGAACACCAAAAGCAACACGCCGTACAGCCAGGCATTTTCCAGACCTTCTGCCACCCACAACGAAGAAAAGACCAACAAGGAGGTGTGTGGTGTGTACGAGAAAAGGCCTTCGCAAAGAGACTTCATACTGGTGCGCAGAATGCGAAGTTTCCTTGTGTGCAGCACCTTGTTTTAAAATGTTTCACACTGAAAACGAAATGTAATATTGTGAAAATACAGTTTTGTTAACTTCTGCAATATAAGTTATTCATTTCCACCCAATATCAATTTAAATTCAAGAATGAAAACGCGAGGGAAAACGTGAGAACAGTGCGCAGCACCACCGCGAACGGGCGCAATGGCGATAATTACCCACTGTGGAAGAGGCGCGCGTGCGCAAACTATCCACTTAACAGGCTAGTCATAAACCGATAAGCCATAAATACAACTTTCCTGTTTCCTAACAACTTTTCATGTTATATTTTGTATAGATACATTTATGCAATGTTATATAGGGTCTACCATTTATCTTGACCACCCTAAATAACTGTTTGTCCAGATGCAAATTACAAAATGTTTCAAGTAAATGTTCTTTACCGTCAGGGAGACATCAACCAGCATGATTGCCTTCGTTGTAGCTTTGTTTTTTACAAAGATTTCAACAGCGGCATCACGTTTTTAAATGGCACCCTGTATTTTTTACTCGGTAATTCATTTACTCTCCTACAGTCCTATTCAAAAATGTATCACAGTGTACCATTCACTGAAACACAACGTTATTAATTACATAACACAAGACTGACTTTGAGCTCAGGATCACAAACTCGTCCACTTGCTGCAGTTGTCAGAAAACAAATGAAAACCAAGTAAAAACATATCATAAAATTGACTTTGACTTTGCGCAGGGGTAGAACATTCAAAGGTGCTCAAAGTGGTGACCCTGGACACCGATACACTGGTGCACTCGTTGAATGAAAGAATTATTTACTGCTTCCAGTGTTGCCTGCTGAAGAGAATTACAAGCAAGCACGATACGTTCCTGCGTGTTCTCTGGAGTTGTTGGAATATCGCGATAGAGAGCGTCTTTAATGCATGTTGTTGTGGTCTTCAGTCCTGAGACTTGTTTGATGCAGCTCTCCATGCTACTCTATCCTGTGCAAACTTCTTCATCTCCCAGTACCTACTGCAGCCTACATCCTTCTGAATCTGCTTAGTGTATTCATCTCTTGGCCTCCCTCTACGATTTTTACCCTCCATGCTGCCCTCCAATGCTAAATTTGTGATCCCTTGATGCCTCAGAACATGTCCTACCAACCGGTCCCTTCTTCTTGTGAAGTTGTGCAACAAGCTCCTCTTCTCCCCAATTCTGCTCAATACCTCCTCATTAGTTATGTGATTTACCCATCTAATCTTCAGCATTCCTCTGCAGCACCACATTTAGAAAGCTACTATTCTCTTCTTGTCCAAACTATTTATCGTCCATGTTTCACTTCCATACATGGCTACACTCCATACAATCTTGCCATTGCCAGTCTACATTTTATATCCTCTCTACTTCGACCATCATCAGTTATTTTCTCCCCAAATAGCAAAACTCCTTTACTACTTTAAGTGTCTCATTTCCTAATCTAATTCCCTCAGCATCACCCGACTTAATTCGACTACATTCCATTATCCTCGTTTTGCTTTTGTTGATGTTAATCTTATATCCTCCTTTCAAGATACTATCCAAACCGTTCAACTGCTCTTGCAAGTCCTTTGCTGACTCTGACAGAATTACAATGTCATCGGCGAACCTCAAAGTTTTTATTTCTTCTCCATGGATTTTAATCAAACTGATCTTCCCCGAGGTCGGCTTCTACCGGTTTCTCCATTCGTCTGTAAAGAATTCGCGTTAGTATTTTGCAGCTGTGACTTATTAAACTGTTATTTTCACATCTGTCAACACCTGCTTTCTTTGGAATTGGAATTATTATACTCTTCTTGAAGTCTGAGGGTATTTCGCCCGTCTCGTACATCTTGCTCATCAGATGGTTCTGTCAGGACTAGCTCTCCCAAGGCTGTCAGTAGTTCTAATGGAATGTTGTCTATTCCCGGGGCCTTGTTTCGACTCAGGTCTTTCAGTGCACTGTCAAACTCTCCACGCAGTATCATATCTCCCATTTCATCTTCCTCTAAAGAAAACGACTCTGAGCACTATGGGACCTAACTGCTGAGGTCATCAGTCTCCTAGACCTACTAAAACCTAACTAACCTAATGACATCACACATATCCATGCCCGAGGCAGGATTCGAACCTGCGACCGTAGCGGTCGCACGGTTCCAGACTGTAGCACATACAGCCGCTCGGCCACTCCGGCAGGCCATCTTCATCTACATCCTCTCCCATTTCCATAATATTGTCCTCAAGTACATCGCCCTTGTATAGACCCTCTATATACTCCTTCCACCTTTCTGCTATCCCTTCTTTGCTTAGAACTGGGTTTCCATCTGAGCTCTTGATATCCATACAAGTGGCTCTCTTTTCTCCAAAGGTCTCTTTAATATTCCTGTAGGCAGTATCTATTTAACCCCTAGTGAGATAAGCCTCTACATCCTTACATTTGTCCTCTAGCCATCCCTGCTTAGCTATTTTACACTTCCTCTCGGTCTGATTTTTGAGACGTTTGTATTCCTTTTTGCCTGCTTCATTTACTGCATTTTTATATTTTCTCCTTTCATCAGTTAAATTCAATATTTCTTCTGTTACCCAAGGATTTCTACTAGCCCTCGTCTTTTTACCTACTTGAACCTCTGCTGCCATCACTACTTCATCCCTCAGACCTACCCATTCTTCTTCTACTGTATTTATTTCCCCCATTCCTGTTAATTGTTCCCTTATACTCTCCCTGAAACTCTGTACAACCTCTGGTTTAGTCAGTTTATCCAGGTCCCATCTTCTTAAATTCCCACCTTTTTCCAGTTTCTTCAGTTTTAATCTACAGTTCATAACCAATAGACTGTGGTCAGAGTCCACATCTGCCCCTGGAAATGTTTTACAATTTAAAACCTGGTTCCTAAATCTCTGTCTTACCATTATATAATCTATCTGATACCTTTCAGTATCTCAGGATTCTTCCATGTATACAACTTTCTTTTATGATTCTTAAACCAAGTGTTAGCTATGATTAGGTTATGCTGTGTGCAAAATTCTACCAGACGGCTTCCTCTTTCATTTCTTATCCCCAATCCATATTCACCTACTATGTTTCCTTCTCTCCCTTTTCCTACTCTCGAATTACAGTCACCCATGACTATTAAATTTTCATCTCCCTTCACTACCTGAATAATTTCTTTTATCTCATCATACAGTTCATCAATTTCTTCATCATCTGCAGAGCTAGTTGGCATATAAACTTGTAGTCATGTAGTAGGCATGGGCTTCGTGTCTATCTTGGCCACAATAATGCGTTCACTATGCTGTTTGTAGTAGCTTACTCGCACTCCTATTTTTTTATTCATTATTAAACCTACTCCTGCATTACCCCTATTTGATTTTGTATTTATAACCCTGTATTCACCTGACCAAAAGTCTTAAAGTCTTGTTCCTCCTACCACCAAACTTCACTAATTCCCACTATATTTAACTTTAACCTATCCATCTTCCTTTTTAAATTTTCTAACCTACCTGCCCGATTAAGGGATCTGACATTCCACGCTCCGATCCGTAGAACGCCAGTTTTCTTTCTCCTGATAACGACGTCCTCTTGAGCAGTCCCCGCCCGGAGATCCGAATGCGGGACTACTTTACCTCCGGAATATTTTACCGAAGAGGACGCCATCATCATTTAACCATACAGTAAAGCTGCATGCCCTCGGGAAAAATTACGGCCGTAGTTTCCCCTTGCTTTCAGCCGTTCGCAGTACCAGCACAGCAAGGCCGTTTTGGTTATTGTTACAAGGCCAGATCAGTCAGTCATCCAGACTGTTGCCCCTGCAACTACTGAAAAGGCTGCTGCCCCTCTTCAGGAACCACACGTTTGTCTGGCCTCTCAACAGATACCCCTCCGTTGTGGTTGCACCTACGGTACGGCCATCTGTATCGCTGAGGCACGCAATGCATCCCCGAAGAAAAAAAGGTCAGAGGATTTAAATCAGGAGACCCAGCAGGCCAAGTAACTGTTCCTCCTCGATCAACCCATCTGGTAGGATACCTCCGGTTCAGAACACGACGTGCAAGCAAGGCATTATGTGCTGAACATCCATCGTGTTGACACCACATAAGCATTCTGGTTCTTAGTGGTACTTCTTCCAGAAGAGGAAGAAGAATTCGTCTGAGGAAGTTGGCATACACTGTGCCGTTTAGACTACCATTGATGTAATAAGGGCCAACAACTGTAATACCAAGCATCCCACACCAGCCGTTAACCCTCCATTGACGCTGATTTTCCACCTGTCTAAAACATCGTGGGTTGTCGCTGGACCAATAATGCATGTTACTTGTGTTTACCTGTCCCTTGTTTGAGAAGGAAAATTCATCGGTAAATAGAACAATGGAGAAGAAGTTCGGGTTGGCGAGGATTTGCTGCTGTGTCCACTGACAGAACTGTACACGATTCTGGAAATCATTCCCATGCAATTCTTAATGTCAGTGTACATGGTGAAGATGGAACCGGTGACGTGTAAGAATACGATGTGCACTGGTTTTAGGAATGCCAATCTCGTGTTCAAACTGTCGTGTGCTCACATGTGGTTTTATGGCAACGGAAGCGAGAACAGTAACTTTGGCAGCTTCGCCTGTGCGAGTTCTACGACGATTGCGATGTCGTAGGTTGAAACTCCCGTTTCCAGAAGCATCGCAACAAGACGAGAAACATCCGTCGGGAAGGTGGGTTCTCGACAGGATATCGCTCTCTGTACAGTTCTGCTGCCTGCGTAGCATTTCACCTACCTTCAACAACAACAACAACAACAACAATAGAAGAAACGTTATGTTGATGCAGTTTGTAGTAAGGACAGCCTTTACTGTATGCTTACTCTACACAACAGTATTTAAAAGGACTAAACTACTGTACTAAATGTATCCGTACATAAGAAAACAGTATTGCAATTACTGTTCTGCTAACTTACATTCCCCGTAGACGAGTAGCATTTCTACCTTATCTTCGTTAGTGTACATTCTACGCACACAACTCTTCAAATGACGATGGTTGACAGTATGACGGGTGTGAATTCTACTTATGTTTACATTTGTCCTCTGTCAACATCAGCACGTGGATGTGTTCCATTACCCCGAGTACTTGCACTAAGCGCTAGGAGCGTCAACCTCAATTTGTGTTATGTAATTAATAACGTTGTGTTTCAGTGAATGGCACAATCTGATACATCTTTGAATAGGTCTTTAGGAGCGAAAATGAATTACCGAAAAAATACAGGGTGCCATTTAAAAAAGTCATACCGCTGTTCATATCTTTGTAAAAAAGTAAAGCTACAACGAAGGCAATCATGCTAATTGATGTCCCCCTGACGGCTAAAGAACATTTACTTGACACATTTTGTAATTTTCATCTGGACAAACAGTTATCTAGAGTGGTCAAGATAAATGGGACACCCAATATATAGTAAAAATAAGTAGCCTATAGGCCCAAACGTTTGGTATAGAAACGTATAAAATCTGAAGTAAACCGAACGACAGCTTTCTGAAATTTTTGGTAGTAATGATTTCTGCATACAGGGTGGTCCATTGATCGTGACCGGGCCAAATATCTCACGAAACAAGCGTCAAAGGAAAAAACTACAAAGAACGAAACTTCTCTAGCTTGAAGGGGGAAACCAGATGGCGCTTTGGTTGGCCCGCTAGAAGGCGCTGCCATAAGTCAAACGGATATCAACTGCGTTTTTTTTAAATGGGAACCCCCAATTTTTATTACATATTCGTGTAGTACGTAAAGATATATGAATGTTTTAGTTGGACCTCTTTTTTCGCTTTGTGACAGATGGCGCTGTAATAGTCACAAACATATGGCTCACAATTTTAGACGAACAGTTGGTAACAGGTAGGTCTTTTTAAATTGAAGTACAGAACGTAGGTACGTTTGAACATTTTATTTCGGTTGTTCCAATGTGATACATGTACCTTTGTGAACTAATCATTTCTGAGAACGCATGCTGTTACAGCGTGATTACCTTTAAATACCACATTAATGCAATAAATGCTCAAAATGATGTCCGTCCCAATCGGTTCTAGGCGCGTCAGTCTGGAACCGCGCGGCCGCTACGGTCGCAGGTTCGAATCCTGCCTCGGGCATGGATGTGTGTGGTGTCCTTAGGTTAGTTAGGTTTTCAATTCGCGAGGACAATTTGGGATGCTTGGGTTGTTTGGAGGAAGAGACCAAACAGCGAGGTCATCGGTCTCGTCGGATTAGGGAAGGACGGGGAAGGAAGTCGGCCGTGCCCTTTCAAAGGAACCATCACGGCATTTGCCTGGAGCGTTTTAGGGAAATCACGGAAAACCTAAATCAGGATGGCCGGACGCGGGATTGAATCGTCGTCCTCACGAATGCGTGTCCAGTGTGCTAACCACTGCGCCACCTCGCTCGGTTAGGGGACTGATGACCTCAGATGTTACGTCCCATAGTGCTCAGAGCCATTTTAACCATTTTTGATGTCCGTCAACCTCAATGCATTTGGCAATACGTGTAACGACATTCCTCTCAACAGCGAGTAGTTCGCCTTCCGTAATGTTCGCACATGCATTGTCAATGCGCTGACGCATGTTGTCAGGCGTTGTCGGTGGATCACGATAGCAAATATCCTTCAACTTTCCCCACAGAAAGAAACCCGGGTGAACATGCGGGCCATGGTACGGTGCTTCGACGACCAATCCACCTGTCATGAAATATGCTGTTCAACACCGCTTCAACCGCACGCGAGCTATGTGTCAGACATCCATCATGTTGGAAGTACATCACCATTCTGTCATGCAGTGAAACATCTTGTAGTAACATCTGCAGAACATTACGTAGGAAATCAGCATACATTGCACCATTTAGGTTGCCACCGATAAAATGGGGGTCAATTATCCTTCCCCCCTCAATGCCGCACTATACGTTAACCCGCCAAGGTCGCTGATGTTCCACTTGTCGCAGCCATCGTGGATTTTCCGTTGCCCAATAGTGCATATTATGCCAGTTTACGTTACCGCTGTTGGTGAATGACGCTTCGTTGCTAAATAGAACCCGTGCAAAAAATCTGTCATCGTCCCGTAATGTCTCTTGTGCCCAGTGGCAGAACTGTACACGACGTTCTAAGTCGTCGCCATGCAATTCCTGGTGCATAGAAATACGGTACGGGCGCAATCGATGTTGATATAGCATTCTCAACACCGACGTTTTTGAGGTTCCCGATTCTCGCACAATTTGTCTGCTACTTACGTGAGGATTAGGCACGACAGCAGCTAAAATACCTACTGGGGCATCATCATTTGTTGCATGTCGTGGTTGACGTTTCACAGGATGCTGAACACTTCCTGTTTCCTTAAATAACGTAACTATCCGGAGAACGGTCCGGATACTTGGATGATGTCGTCCAGGATACCGAGGAGCATACATAGCACACGCCCGTTGGGCATTTTGGTCACAATAGCCATATTTCATACATCGACCTCTTCCGCAATTGGTAAACGGTCCATTTTAACACGGGTAATGTATGACGAAGGAAATACCGTCCGCACTGGCGGAATGCTACGTGATACCACGTACTTATACGTTTGTGACTATTATAGCACCATCTATCACAAAGCGAAAAAATTGGTCCAACTAAAACATTCATATTTCTTTACGTACTACACGAAGATGTAATAAAAAATGGGGGTTCCTATTTTAAAAAACACAGTTGATATCCGTTTGACCTATGGCAACGCCATCTAGCGGGCCAACCATAGCGCCATCTGGTTTCCCCCTTCAAGCTAGATGAGTTTCGTTCTTTGTAGTTTTTTCTTTTGATGCTTATTTCGTGAGATATTTGGCCTGGTCACTATCAATGGAGCACCCTATATATATGCGGTATGTGCATCAGAATGTGCACTAGGGTATTGTTGTTGTTGTGGTCTTCAGTCCTGAGACTGGTTTGATGCAGCTCTCCATGCTACCCTATCCTGTGCAAGCTTCTTTATCTCCCAGTACCTATTGCAACCTACATCCTTCTGAATCAGCTTCTCCTGATAATGACGTCCTCTTGAGTAGTCCCCGCCCGGAGATCCGAATGGGGGACTATTTTACCTCCGGAATATTTTACCCAAGAGGACGTCTTCATCATTTAACCATACAGTAAAGCTGCATGCCCTCGGGAAAAATTACGGCTGTAATTTCCCCTTGCTTTCAGCCGTTCGCAGTACCAGCACAGCAAGGCCGTTTTGGTTATTGTTACAAAGCCAGATCAGTCAATCATCCAGACTGTTGCCCCTGCAACTACTGAAAAGGCTGCTGCCCCTCTTCAGGAACCACACGTTTTTCTGGCCTCTCAACAGATACCCCTCCGTTGTGGTTGCACCTACGGTACGGGCATCTGTATCGCTGGGGCTCGCAAGCTTCCCCACCAACGGCAATGTCCATGGTTCATGGGGGGAGGGGCGGGGGTAGGGTATTATTGTGTAAGAATGGTAAGTGCCAGGTAGAATTATGAAACCGGAATTTCCCTACAGATGGTGCTTGACGTGAGTATAGGGTTCTTCAGACCGCATCTGCAGCCCTATCTGTTTTCTGTAACGGCTGACAAAGAATGCCAACACACAGTAACTCAGGTTCCACACATCACTATATGTTACAAGCCCATGTACCTACGAACTACGATTTTCGTACATCTTTGGTCCTTTGTTATCATTTGAAGGAAACTGCTGCACAATCGCATCGAATGCTTGTCGAAGCTTTCGGAGATAATGCCTTGACAGCGTCTAGAGTGCTTCAAAAAATTCAGAAGTGGTGATTTTGACGTGAGAACGAGAAGCGCGAGAAACCACCGAAAAAGTTCCAATACAACGACTTGCAGGCCTTACTGGATGAAGATGATACTCAAAGTCAAAACCAACGCGCGGAACAATTGAATGTGATGCAGAAAGCCGTTTCTCTTCGGTTGAAAGCTATGGCAAAGATGCAGAAAGTGGGGAAATCGGTTCCGCATGAACTAAATGAAAGACAGAAAGCAAATCGAAACACTACTCGTGAAATGTCGCTCACCAGATAGAAAAGAAAGTCGTTTCTCCATCGAATAGTGATAGGTGATGAAAAATGGATGTATTTTGAGAATTCTAAGCGTCGTATATCATGGGTGAATCTAGGAAAGCCATCGACATCCACTGCAAGACGAAATCGCTTTGGAAAGAAGACAATTCTGTGTGTTTGGTGGGATCAGAAGGGTGTCACCTATTATGAGCTTCTAAAATCTGGTAAAACCGTT
This sequence comes from Schistocerca nitens, assembly GCF_023898315.1. Lineage (NCBI taxonomy): Eukaryota > Metazoa > Arthropoda > Insecta > Orthoptera > Acrididae > Schistocerca > Schistocerca nitens. Next base: position 94,010,680 of record NC_064622.1, read on the forward strand.
AACACTGATAGCTATCAACAGCAAATGATCGATTTAAATCGAGAATTACGTAAAGAACGACCGGAATGTGGGAAAAGGCAACACAAAGTCGTATTTCTCGCTGATAACGCCCCATCACATACAGCAAAACGGCTCAGGGAAACGACAGGGGCGTTCAGTTGGGAAATACTAGGATTTGCGGGTTATTCACCAGACTTGGCTCCGTCAGATTATCTTCTATTTGCATCAATGGGACACGCTCTCGCTGAGCAACCCTTCAATTCGTATGAAAATGTACGAAAATGGCTCGCGTCAAAAGAAGAACTGTTTTCTTGGCGTGGCGATCATAGCCTGCCGGAGAGCTGGGAGAAATATATAAACAGCAATGGAGATTATTATGAATAAAATATTGTTTACCGGTTTCAAAATACAGAGGTGTGATTATTGCAACCAATTTCCGGTTTCCTACTTCTACGCCTGGTATATCGGCCTAGAACTGTTCAAGATTTTTGGTGATAACAAGCAGTCGGTGAAGACGTTTCGGAGATTTAAGATTTTGAGCGAACGTGAGGTTTTCGCTAGCCAACGGCCTTGCCGCAGTGGTAACATCGGTTCCTGTCAGATCACCGAAGTTAAGCGCTGGCTGGCTGGGCCAGAACTTTGATGGGTGACCGTTACTGACATACGGGCGGGAGAGCGGTGTGCTGACCACATGCCCCTCCATATCCGCATTCAGTGATGTCTGTGGTCTGAGGATGACACGGCGGCCGGTCGGTACCGTTAGGCCTTCCCAAGCTTGTTCGGACGGAGTTAAGGTTTTCGCTAACAGTGTATCCCTTATTGTGTGTATACACATATATACGGGGTGTTCAAATGTCTCTCCGCAGTGCCGTGTGATTGTTAGCCCCGCGTGCTGTATGCTGCAGTGGATATACCGAAATGAAACTCCGTGAAATACAAGTTATTAATTTATTGAATATTCATTTTTACTTACAAATTTTCACATTACATGTATAAAGTGTGCTCCCTGTTGTTGAATATACAGTTCAATTCGTCTAATCTTGTTTTCAAACACAAGCTGTAACATTTCTTCTGTAACAGAAGCAGTGAAAGTGGGTATTGCAGTTTTCAATTCATCGACGGATTTAGGGCGGTTTTTATAGACAGTTGTTTCCGTTGCACCCCAGAAGAAAAAGTCAGGTGGTGTTTGGTCAGGCGATAGTGGAGGCCAAAGTCCCTGTGAAATTATGCGATCACCAAGAACATCAGAAGTGGTGACATTCAGACGCGAGCTGTATGCGCGGTTGGACCATCTTGTTGAAGATAACCGTTAAGTATTTCACTTAACACAAGTTCTCCTATGAATGGGTATATAATATCACTGCAGTATCGTTGTGCGTTTATTGTTTCGTTGAAAAATATGAGACCCACAAGCCAACGTCTAGAAATTGCAATCCAAACTCCTATTTTCACAGAATGAAGTGGTTCCTCATGAATACACAATGGATTTGTAGTACTCCACATACGAGAATTTTGCAGGTTCATGTACCCGGATAAATCAAACACGCCTCATCAGTGAAAAACGTTTCATTAAGAATATCCCTTCCATTTTGTTGAACGAAATTTTTGAGCCACTGACAATAATGCAGTCTCTTACCATAATCAGTATTTTTCAGTACTTGCACGACTGTCACTTTGTATGGGAAAAGTTCTAATTTTTTCCTTGCAGCTGTGTGGGCCGTTCCGACATTAACTTCGATTTCCTGGGCGAGTTTTCTTACTGGCTTTTTCGGACTCATGGACATTTTATCGGAAATATTGAGTAGTTTATCCTCAACCAAAACGCTAGGACGACTACTTCTCGGTGCTTCTGTCACTGAACCCGTACTTCGAAATTTGTTAATCAAATCTTGCACAGTATCAAATAAAATGGTTCAAATGTTTCTAAGCACTATGGGACTTAACATTCGAGGTTATCAGTATCCTAGAACTTAGAACTACTTAAACCTAACTAACCTAAGGACATCACACACATCCATGTCCGTGGCAGGATTCGAACCTGCGATCGTAGCGGTCGCGCGGTTCCAGACTGAAGCGCCTAGAACCGCTCGGCCATTCAAACAGGCTTCCATCTGTCATAATCAATCAATTTGAAACGTAAATCAAATAACTAACCACCTGTCATGATGTCTGTGAAAATAAATCATCAGTAAGAAAGGGATCAATTAGTCCAACTTTTCTCACCATTTGTTATTTATGAACTAATTGGTATTTCTTTAAGCTCTTAAAAGCCAAAGTAGTCATAGGATATGATGCTTAACTTACCTGCATAAAACGTTATAGAGCATGTTTTCTTTTTGCTACTAAAAGAAATCAGATAAATTTCGATTACGCGATAAGTCACACAAATCTGAGGGCTGTAAATTCAACTAAGTACTTAGGGATTACAATTACAAATAACGTAAATTGGAACGATCGCATAGATAATATTGTGGGTTGAGCAAACCAAAGACTGCGATTCATTGGCAGAACACTTGGAAGGTGCAACAGGTCTACCAAAGAGACTGCTTACACTACGCTTGTCCGCCCTATTCTGGAGTATTGCTGTGCGGTGTGGGATCCGCATCAGGTGGGACTGACGGATGACATCGATAAAGTACAAAGAAGGGCAGCTCGTTTTGTATTATGGCGAAATAGGGGAGATAGTGTCACAGACATGATACGTGAATTGGAGTGGCAATCATTAAAACAAAGGCGTTTTTCGCTGCGATGGGATCTTCTCATGAAATTTAAATCACCAGTTTTCTCCTCTGATTGCGAAAACATTCTGTTGGTGCCCACCTACACAGGGAGAAATGATCATCAAGATAAAATAAATCAGGGCTCGCACAGATAAATTTAAGTGCTCGTTTTTCCCGCGTACGGTTTAGAGTGGAACGGTAGAGAGACAGCATGAAGGGGGTTCACTGAACCCTCTGCTAGGCACTTTATTGCGAATAGCAGAGTAATCACGTAGATGTAGATGTATTTCCTGAGCACTCATGTAAATGTAAATATAGAGCATGGTTGCCACATTCTGTATTAGACGCAAGAAAATAAGAATAACGCCCTAAGAGACTTCTAACGTGATATCCCCCAGTTGTGATGAAAGCCTTGAAGTACACTATCTGATCAAAAGTATCTGGACACCATCAAAAACATACATTTTTTATATTAGGTGCATTGTGCTGCCACCTACTGCCAGGTACTCCATATCAGCTGCCTCAGTAGTCATTAGACATTGTGAGAATGCAGAGTGAGGCGCTCCGCGGAACTGACGGACTTCGAACGTGGTCAGGTGATTGGATGTCACTTGTGTCGTACATCTGTACGCGAGATTTCCACACTCCTAATCATCCCTAGGTCCACTGTTTCCAATGTGATAGTGAAGTGGAAACGAGAAGGGACACGTACAGCACAAAAGCGCACAGGCCGATCTCGCCTGTTGACTGACCGACAGTTGAAGAGGGTCGTAATGTGTAATAGACAGATATCTACCCAGACTATCACACAGGAATTCCAAACTGCATCAGGATCCACTCCAAGTACTATGACTGTCAGGCGGGAGGAGGGAAAACCTGGATTTCATGGTCGAGCGGTTGCTCATACATCACGGCGGTAAATTCCAAACTACGCCTCGCTTGGTATAAGGAGCGTACACACTGGACGACTGAATGGTGGAAATGCCTGGTGAACGTCATCTGCCAGCGTGTGTAGTGCCAACAGTAAAGTTCGGAGGCGGTGGTGTTATGGCGTGGTCGTGTTTTTCATGGAGAGGGCTTGCGCCTCTTGTTGTTTTGCGTGGCACTATCACAGTACAGGCTGACTCTGATGTTTTAAGTACCTTCTTACTTCCCAGTCTTGAAGAGCACTTCGGGGATGTCGATAGCATCTTTCAACACGATCGAGCACCTGTTCCTAATGCACCATCTGTGGTGGAGTCGTTACACGGCAATAACATCCCTGTAATGAACTGGCCTGCATATAGTCCTGACCTAAACCCTATAGAACACTTTTGGGATATTTTTGAACGCCTACTTCGTGCCAGGCCTCATCATTCGACATCGATACCTCTACTCAGTGCAACACTCCGTGAAGAATGGGCTGCCATTCTCCAAGAAACCTTCCAGCACCTGATTGGATGCATGTCTGCGAGAGTGGAAGCTGTCATCAAGGCTACTGGTGGGCCAACACCATATTGAATACCAGCACTACCGCTGGAGGGCGCCACAGATGTGTGAGTCGTTTTCAGCCAGGTGTAGCCGCGTGGGATTAGCCGAGCGGTCTCAGGCGCTGCAGTCATGGACTGTGCGGCTGGTCCCGGCGGAGGTTCGAGTCCTCCCTCGGGCATGGGTGTGTGTGTTTGTCCTTAGGATAATTTAGGTTAAGTAGTGTGTAAGCTTAGGGACTGATGACCTTAGCAGTTAAGTCCCATAAGATTTCACACACATTTGAACATTGAGCCAGGTGTCCGGATACTTTTGATCACATAGTGTATATTCGTTTTGTGGAATATCTTCAAGCCCTCGAGGGGGAATGAGATGTTTCTTTACAAAATAGACATGTTTTTCTTATTGCTATTACGGGTAGAGCCTAGCTCTAGTTCGTATGTGCACTTCCCGTCTTTAATTTCGTATATAAAAAATATCGGTTACATCCTTAGTTAGAAACGCCTATGTCCTATGGAAGATACCAGCGCTCTGTATATTAGATCTGAACTTTCTAGAAACTAAGAGACATGCGGTATTAGCTTTCTAAAACAATGAAATGTAATGGTGATCCAAATTTTTTTAATCTCTGTCTTATCTTCCGTCTTCTGCAGTGCTGAGTTGTTATTCTTTGAGTGTCTGCACATGTACGTATTTTTCTCTGGCCTTAAGTAAGATTAAACTTATGTACAACCTATTCTACTGCTATCATTTGTAGAAAACTCCATTTTGCGCTAATTTTGACATGCATATGCACTCTTTCATTAATGCATAACATTCACTAAATGGTACAGCGAAGTCGGCAACGCATTATTGGCGCCGGCCGCGGTGGCCAAGCGGTTCTAGGCGCTTCAGTCCGGAACCGCGCGACCGCTACGTTCGCAGGTTCGAATGCTGCCTCGGGCATGGATGTGTGTGATGTCCTTAGGTTGAAACGTCCCCTTAGAAAAATTATACACGACTGTGCTTAAACTGACACACAATATTTTGTTAGCGCAACGCAATCTGACTTTCAGAAATCCCTACAAAAGAATGGCCCTGACTAACATTAACCTATGCATTTCACAAATCGCTTACCTCACAAAAATCTTCGTTACTCGAACTACTGCAATACAGCAAGCGCCACTACTGCCAGCTAAATAAAAGATTCAAAGTACTGAAGGCACTAACTACTGATAGGCATAGTTAGCAAATGAAAGATTTTGATAGAGAACAACCAATGTATTTACCTCAATAGTCATAATATATATAGCAGTTCATGACAAATTTCAAAACTCCGCCATCTCTCTCCCCACATCCACCACTGCTGGCGGCTCACCTCCAACTGCGCAACGCTACGCGCTGTTCACATCCAGCTGCCGCTGCCCAACACTACAATGTCAGACAACAATGCAAACTAGATACAGACTGCACACAGCACAGCCAGTGATTTTCATACAGAGGTGGCGTTACCAATAAAAAAACCTAAACAGCCTAATTACAAGGTTAGTTAGGTTTAAGTAGTTCTAAGTTCTAGGGGACTAAACACCTCAGATGTTAAGTCCCATAGTGTTCAGAGCCATTTGAAACTTCTTTTTTTTTCAATTATTGGGAGGCTTAATGACTGAAACATTCCCTGTTCTGTCTTTAACTTGTCTTTCAACAAAGCAAAAAAAGATCAATAGATACATTAACGGTAATTTACAGTATTTCGCAGCACCTTCTGTGCAAGTTATGCTGAGGTTGAGTACGTGATTTGTCTCCAAACAGTGATGTCGTCGATCCTCTACCAGTCAGAACAGGCCCCGCTGTACGGTTTTAAGCAATGACGATAGAAATAAAATCTAGTATTCTCATAAGCACATATGTTCTTTCTTTTTTCAGCAAGATCACCGGGCGGTAACAGACTTCCTTTCCACTATCAAATGAAGTTTTCTCCTCTCGTGGCAATTGTTGTCCCCATTTGTTACATACATGTAATTTAATTTAATTAATTCGAATGAATCGCCTCTCCGAAAACATCACAACATTGATCACTTTATTGCACTGAAAATCTTCAGAAGTCAGATTTTACGTAACTCTCACGTTATTTGACGTTAATACGATAAACACTAGTCATTTCTGCCACGAAATTCGTCAATGAAATGAAGGAATTGGCCACCAATAAAAGCTTTAAGCTCCTTTTAAAGTGAACTTTATTAGTATGTAACATTTTTTTGGCTGCTTACAAATGACAGAAAATGAGTATTCCTGAATAATGGACACCATCCTCGACCACAATAAACGACTTTAAATTCTAACGAAAGTTATCACAAATAATTCGTATAAAAATCTTTTGGATCCTGTAGTAACCAAAACCAACTGCGGGAACGCCTTGGGCTGCGGATCGGAGCCGCAAGGCGGGGAGGCCGCCGCGGTGGAGCACGCACCACCGGGTAAACACAAGGACGAGTCGGACGACAGACCAACGACAACTGACAACAACCGGCCACGACCGACACAACAAGGAAAACAACTGAGGCTTGTGGAAACCACAACACCAAACACCATACACCAACAGTAAATCCACTCGGAACCAGAGCCAGGCAAATGTCAACAATGAGCAACGACCAGAACGCAGTACCGCCGAGATACAAACGAAATCCAGAGCGAGTACCAGACTGGCTGGACTAGGATTTTTTTTCTTTATTGTGATTTTAAACACCTTATACAAAGGCGGGCTGTCAGCAGCACAATACGCCGCTCTTCAGCCTTGAGTTTGACAAGTAGTATATAAAGGTGGCACAGAGAAGACAGTAAAAACGGTGGGCAAAAAAATGTAGACACTAAAAATAAAAAAAAAAAAACATGGAGCCGTTCACACTGGACGAGAAACATCACTAACACTAGGTGACACAGCGCACATAACATGGATGATGGCGACAGCACTCGTGAACGGTGGTGGCGTGACGGTGAACAAACACTACACACAAACGAAGGCACACACACGAAACACTGACGGCGATGATCTCCGGCGCGCGAATGTTCACGAGCGTCTACGAGTCCGGGGACCTGCCAAGAGAGGAGGAGGAGGAAGGGGAGTGAGAGAGCAAGAGGGGAGAGCAGAGATGCCACGGGCAGGGGAGAGAGGGGGAGGGAGGAAGGGGGAGGGGAAGCCTGGGGGAAGAGGGGTCGAGGGAGGGGATGGGGGAAAAGGAAAGAGAAGGGAAGGGAAGAGAAGGGAGGGAGGGTGCCTAAAGGAAAGGACACCGGAAGTGGGGGGTGGGGCAGGGTCAAAGTTGATAGGAGGGGTAGATGGAGGGGAGGAGGACATCATCAGGGAGGGGGAGCTGGTGGAAGCCACCTTGGGAGAGGGTAAGGAGGGTTGAGAGGTGGAGACCGGGTGGGACGTGGGAGTACAGGCGCGGCAGCAGGCGGGGGCGGGAGAGGATCGGGGAGACTAGTGGGTGAGGAGGATCGAGTTTACGAGAGGTGTACAGGATCCGTATCCTTTCAAGGAAAAGGAGGACGTGGGGGAAGGGGATGAGATCGTACAGGATCCACGTGGGGGAGGGGAGACGGATGCGATAGGCGAGGCGGAGAGCATGGCATTCAAGTATTTGGAGGGATTTGTAAAAGGTAGGGGGGGGGGAGATCCAAGCCGGATGGGCATAACAAAGGATAGGGCAGATGAGGGATTTACAGGTGTGGAGGATGGTGGAGGGGTCCAGACCCCACGTATGGCCGGAGAGGAGCTTGAGGAGACTGGGTAGGGAGCGTGCCTTGGCTTGGATTGTCCGGAGGTGGGGAGTCCAGGAGAGGCGACGGTCGAGGGTGACGCCAAGGTACGTAAGGGTGGGAGTGAGGGCGATAGGATGGCCATATATGTTGAGATAGAAATCAAGGAGGCAGAAGGAAGGGGTGGTTTTGCCTACAATGATCGCCTGGGTTTTGGAGGGATTGACCTTGAGCAACCACTGGTTGCACCAAGTGGTGAACCGGTCAAGATGGGATTGGAGAAGGTGTTGGGAGCGCTGTAGGGTGGGGGGCAAGGGCAAGGAAGGCGGTGTCATCGGCAAACTGGAGAAGGTGGACGGGGGGGTGACGGCGGCGGCATGTCCGCCGTGTACAAAAGGTACAGAAGGGGGGAGAGGACGGATCCTTGGGGCACACCGGCGGAGGGGAAAAAGGTGTAGGAATCTGTGTTGTGGATGGTGACATAGGAAGGACGGCGGGAGAGAAAGGAGCCGATCAGACGGACGTAGTTAATGGGAAGGGCGAAGGTTTGGAGCTTGAAGAGGAGACCGGAATGCCATACGCGGTCATAAGCACGTTCGAGGTCCAGGGAGAGGAAGATCGCGGAGCGACGGGAATTAAGCTGGTCGGAAAGAAGATGAGTGAGGTGAAGGAGAAGGTCGTCGGAAGAGAAGGACGGCCGAAAGCCACACTGGGTAACGGGAAGGAGGCGGTGCTGGCGGAGATGCTGGTGGATGTGTTGGGTGAGGATAGATTTCAGGACCTTGCTGAAGACCGAGGTAAGGCTGATGGGACGGTAGGAGGAGACGGCGGACGGCGGTTTGCCAGGTTTAAGGAACATGAGGATACAGGAGGTTTTCCACAGGTCGGGGTAGTAACCGGTGGACAAGACTACGTTGTAGAGCCTGGCCAGGGTGGAGAGGAAAGAGACAGGAGCTTCACGAAGGTGACGGTAGGTGACACGATCGTGACCAGGAGCGGTGTTGTGTTTTGTGCGGAGTGTAGCAATGAGATCCTGTGTAGTGATAGGGGCATTGAGCTCCGTGTGTGCAATGTTGGCCAAGTACTGGAAACCAAGAGCGAGGGGAGGGACAGAGCTGTCAGTTCGATCGCGGATATCCGGGAAGAGGGAGTAATCGAACTAGGGATCATCGGGGATGGAAAATACATCGGAGAGGTAGTAGGCAAAGTGATTGGCCTTACTAAGGGCGTCAGGGAAAGGGTGATCATCACTGAGAAGAGGATAGTAGGGGGAGGGTTTAGTTCCGGTAAGGCGACGGAAGGCTGACCAGAACTTGGACGAGTTGATAGGTAGGGTTGCAGTTAAACGGGTGCATGTCGGTCGCCAGTCCCGGCGTTTCTTAGCCGCGAGCAAATTACGAATGTGTCGCTGGAGTTGCCGGTGGCGTTGTAGTGTGTCCGCGTCACGCGTGCGGAGGAAGGCACTGGACTAGGGCAGAGCGGGTCCCCATATACGAAACCGGAGGGAGCGGCTATTGGCCGCTGTCTGCACGTGGCTTAGCGGTGGCGCCGCGCGGAATAGCCACCGTGGAGGCGGAGCCCTCTATGGGCTGAAAACGTCCATTTGTTCTGGCGCGTGTTCGACTTCCGCGGCGGAAGATACTAAGGATTCGGGAAACGTTATCTTGGTGTGATGAGTTACACATACATTAAAAAAAGTTTTTCTTCACCCTGGTTCCCAGAACTCCTGAAGATAGACGTTGACTGTGGATATTGTATCACAGTCACAGTCCTTTTGACTGTTCAGAGCTGTCACTAAACCCTCCCAAAGATATAAACAACCATGCATGAGCAGTGCCTATGAGACGGAGGGAGTTTAACAGCCAGTCAGTTCCAGTCATTCCAACAAGCAGGAGGTACACGGCTCATGTTGTCTGAAGTTCAGCCATACCTAGACGGTCAACACCGCGGTTCGATCGCGTCCGCATTGTTACTTTGTGCTGGGAAGGGCTCTCAACAAGGGAAGTGTCCAGGCGTCTCGGAGTGAACCAAAGCGATGTTTTTCAGACATGGAGGAGATACAGAGAGACAGGAACTGTCGATGACATGTCTCGCTGAGGCCGCCCAGGTGCTACTACTGCAGTGGATGACAGCTACCCACGGATTATATACACTCCTGGAAATTGAAATAAGAACACCATGAATTCATTGTCCCAGGAAGGGGAAACTTTATTGACACATTCCTGGGGTCAGATACATCACATGATCACACTGACAGAACCACAGGCACATAGACACAGGCAACAGAGCATGCACAATGTCGGCACTAGTACAGTGTATATCCACCTTTCGCAGCAATGCAGGCTGCTATTCTCCCATGGAGACGATCGTAGAGATGCTGGATGTAGTCCTGTGGAACGGCTTGCCATGCCATTTCCACCTGGCGCCTCAGTTGGACCAGCGTTCGTGCTGGACGTGCAGACCGCGTGAGACGACGCTTCATCCAGTCCCAAACATGCTCAATGGGGGACAGATCCGGAGACCTTGCTGGCCAGGGTAGTTGACTTACACCTTCTAGAGCACATCGGGTGGCACGGGATACATGCGGACGTGCATTGTCCTGTTGGAACAGCAAGTTCCCTTGCCGGTCTAGGAATGGTAGAACGATGGGTTCGATGACGGTTTGGATGTACCGTGCACTATTCAGTGTCCCCTCGACGATCACCAGTGGTGTACGGCCAGTGTAGGAGATCGCTCCCCGCACCATGATGCCGGGTGTTGGCCCTGTGTGCCTCGGTCGTATGCAGTCCTGATTGTGGCGCTGACCTGCACGGAGCCAAACACGCATACGACCATCATTGGCACCAAGGCAGAAGCGACTCTCATCGCTGAAGACGACACGTCTCCATTCGTCCCTCCATTCACGCCTGTCGCGACACCACTGGAGGCGGGCTGCACGATGTTGGGGCGTGAGCAGAAGACGGCCTAACGGTGTGCGGGACCGTAGCCCAGCTTCATGGAGACGGTTGCGAATGGTCCTCGCCGATACCCCAGGAGCAACAGTGTCCCTAATTTGCTGGGAAGTGGCGGTGCGGTCCCCTACGGCACTGCGTAGGATCCTACGGTCTTGGCGTGCATCCGTGCGTCGCTGCGGTCCGGTCCCAGGTCGACGGGCACGTGCACCTTCCGCCGACCACTGGCGACAACATCGATGTACTGTGGAGACCTCACGCCCCACGTGTTGAGCAATTCGGCGGTACGTCCACCCGGCCTCCCGCATGCCCACTATACGCCCTCGCTCAAAGTCCGTCAACTGCACATACGGTTCACGTCCACGCTGTCGCGGCATGCTACCAGTGTTAAAGACTGAGATGGAGCTCCGTATGCCACGGCAAACTGGCTGACACTGACGGCGGCGGTGCACAAATGCTGCGCAGCTAGCGCCATTCGACGGCCAACACCGCGGTTCCTGGTGTGTCCGCTGTGCCGTGCGTGTGATCATTGCTTGTACAGCCCTCTCGCAGTGTCCGGAACAAGTATGGTGGGTCTGACACACCGGTGTCAATGTGTTCTTTTTTCCATTTCCAGGAGTGTAGCTCGGAGGAACCCTGACAGCAACGGCACCATGTTGAATAGTGCTTTTCGTGCAGCCACAGGATGTCGTCTTACGACACAAACTGTGCGCAATAGGCTGCATGATGCACAACTTCACTCCCGACATCCATGGCGAGGTCCATCTTTGCAACCACGACACCATGCAGCGCGGTACAGTTGGGCACAACAACATGCCGAATGGACTGCTCAGGATTGGTATCACGTTCTCTTCACCGATGAGTGTCGCATATGCCTTCAACCAGACAATCGTCGGAGACGTGTTTGGAGGCAACCCGTTCAGGCTGAACGTCTTAGACACACTGTCCAGCGAGTGCAGCAAAGTGGAGGTTCCATGATGTTTTCGGGTGCCATTATGAGGGGCCGACGTACGTCGCTGGTGGTCATGGAAGGCGCCGTAAGAATACGATACGTGAATGCCATCCTCTGACCGATAGTGCAACTATATCGGCAGCATATTGGCGAGCCATTCGTCTTCATGGACAACAATTCGCGCCCCCATCGTGCACATCTCGTGAATGACTTCCTTCAGGATAACGACATCGCTCGACTAGAGTGGCCAGCATGTTCTCCAGACATGAACCCTATCGAACACGCCGGGGTTGGATTGAAAAGGGCTGTTTATGGACGATGTGACCCACCAACCACTCTGAGGTTCAAATGGTTCAAATGGCTCTGAGCACTATGGGACTCAAGTGCTGTGGTCATAAGTCCCCTAGAACTTAGAACTACTTAAACCTAACTAACTTAAGGACAGCACACACGTCCATGCTCGAGGCAGGATTCGAACCTGCCACCGTAGCGGTCGTGCGGTTCCAGACTGTAGCGCCTTTAACCGCTCGGCCGCTTCGGCCAGCCCGCTCTGAGGGATCTACGCCGATTCGCCGTTGAGGAGTGGAACAATCTGGACCAACAGTGCCTTGATGAACTTGTGGATAGAATGCCACGACGAATACAGGCATGCATCAATGCAAGAGGACGTGCTACTGAGTAGTAGAGGAATGTGGACCACCACCTCTGAAGGTCTCGCTGTATGGTGGTACAACATGCAATGTGTGGTTATCATGAGCAATAAAATGGGCGGAAATGATATTTATGTTGATCTCTATCCCAATTTTCTGTACAGGTTACGGAACTCTCGGTACCTAGGTGATGCAAAACTTTTCTGATGTGTAACAAAAATTATACATTACACAGAGTGTCCCAAAATTCAATGTCCAAACTGACAAATATCACGACGGAAGCAATAGAGATATATTTCGTGAATAAACCAAGTGTCGGGAAAACATATTTAGTGAACACTAAGCCCGCTAAGCATGCCCGTGGCAAAGAGATCAGAAAAAGTACCTTTTTGTAGCAGCGTAAAGCGAAGTTGATGTGAGATACCTAGTGTTTTTGTAACGTCCTGACGTTCGTACTGAGCCATTAAACAGTATGTACCGCTGTAGTGCCTCCTTGTCGGTTGCACTATATTAACATGGAGCATTACACAAGGAGAGAACCATGCTTACGATGCAGCTGAATGCGATGGTCTAAGAGCTCAGCGAATAAACCGCAAACTTCTTCCTACGTGGAAACGTCACCATTATCGCTCATCTACTGCAGTCCACGATCGACGGGGCAGTATCCGCACTTTGATGGTTCGAAGGCCCAGTGTACATTGAGGAAGACGTGCTGTTACACTCGGAAAACAAGTGCGGGGAAAATACACGAGCAGCTGCCGTAATTTAGTATGGAGCATGAACAGCTGCTTCTTCCTTTTCGTCCTGCCAGAATACAGGTCCTGAGGCCAAATGATTATCCACTGTGGCTTGAGTTTGTATGCTAGTTTCCGAAATAGGCTGAAGAAGGCCCTCAGTTTTATGAAGATGTTTTCTTTGTGGCTAACACAGTTTACTCGGGAAGGCAGGCCCAAATGTCGTAACTGCATACTTAGGCGGATGAAACCACACGTACAACAGTTTGCAGGTGCTGTATGGAAGATCGTCAGAGAGAGTTTGCGGTTCACCTGTGGTCCGCTATCGTATGCGACTACTTGCTTGGTTCGTACATGGCGCCTTTCCAAGTGGCCAATACACAGACTGTTTTAGCGAGAGCACCTGCCGGGGGTATTCGTGGGCGAAGGGTAGGGCCCTGGTAACTTTTACAGAAGCAATATATGCAGCATTAATCCGTACTTTTGGCAGTCGGTGGATCATGCGAGCGCCCCTTCCATTTTAGAAATACTAAAGTTCATTTCATTAGAAAATAAGGGGGGTAACTTACAAATAGGTCACGTCCGGCAAAGAATTAAACGATGATCCTACTGCCCTCGCCCGTAACTAAACTGTCGGTCGAAATTAATAATTAGTGATGACGAGGATTTTCTGCAGTAAAATGACGGTGCCAACTGACTTAGTTCATTAATCTTCAAACAATGGAACGCGAATGTATACGTCCTTCGAATTGACACCGATGTAATTCACAAATAAAACTCTGTTAATTCCAGAGAAACAAAAATATGTTTATGTAGGTTCAGTACGAATCTGATTAAAAATCTGAAGATTTAAAAATGGCTCTGAGCACTATGGGACTCAACTTCTGAGGTCATTAGTCCCCTAGAACTTAGAACTAGTTAAACCTAACTAACCTAAGGGCATCACACACATCCATGCCCGAGGCAGGATTCGAACCTGCGACCGTAGCGGTCTCGCGGTTCCAGACCGCAGCGCCTAGAACCGCACGGCCACTTCGGCCGGCTCTGAAGATTTACTTCGAAGAAAGTTGTATATCACATTTTTGGCAGTACTGGGTTTCCACGGGTATAAAGCGGTACATCACGTGATGCAGCCACCATACCAACGGATATCCTTATTTTCTGTTTACAGGTTGAAATATTTGTCGTTTTAAAGTTGACCATCCCGTTAGAATGTTGTATATCAATGAGAATAGTGGACGACGCTGCTGTAATTTCCGCATCAAACGCTATTGTAAAGCTAACTAAAAGCACAGAAAGGAAAACAGATCCTTCAAACAGGAAGCAGAATGCCAAGCAAAACGGGAGGAACGCTGGTCTCCAGCTGGTAAATATATGTCCGAAATAACTACATCAAACGTGGAACGTACAAGAACGTTGCAGACCAATATAACAAACAAATTATGGACTAGACTACTTTGTTTGGTCTTGCTGTTGGTTGGGCGAAACAACCGGGACGATACTTTTGTACAGCTATCCTGTTTCAGGACATCACTTCCAGCCTGGGAATGTATGTCATGATAACCTATGGATGAAAATGTGTGATATCGGAGGCTTGTTTAAGTATACCTTCCATTACGAAGGAAACTGCAAGAATGACTTCGTTGCTGCAGCGCCCTTGAAGGAATTACGAAGTGTGACCCAAGCTTGAAACATACTAGTTTCATGGTTGAGTATCAAGGCAACCGATCCAAATTCAGTGTATCTGCGCCTTAGTCATGATGTCATTCACCTCTGGGTATGCCATTCCCGCCTAAAAAACAGGAGAGGAAATCGACAAAAAGGTAACATCTCTATACCTGCAATGAGGTTTCCTTTGTTATACGTATAAAGAGCTTCTTCCTCTAGCCGGCCGCGGTGGTCTAGCGGTTCTAGGCACTCAGTCCGGAACCGCGCGACTGCTACGGCCGCAGGTTCGAATCCTGCCTCGGGCATGGATGTGTGTGATGTCCTTAGGTTAGTTAGGTTTAAGTAGTTCTAAGTTCTAGGGGACTGATGACCTCAGATGTTAAGTCCCATAGTGCTCAGAGCCATTTGAACCAAGCTTCTTCCTCTATCGGCAGTGGGGGACTTGTTGGGTACATGTAAATACACTGATGTAAAGTACTACATACTTATTCGAACTCATCTGCTGAGTGAACAGTTCGATTTATTTTCCTTTGTTTAACATCTTATTTGATATTATTTCTTGCCCTATCTAGAACGTGCCTTTTGTCTTTTTTTTGTAAGGTTAATTAAATAAATACGAGTACATTGTATTATTTTGGTATGTCAGACAGTATTTCTGTTAATGCTTTCCATTGCTTCTGCCGTCGTATGACAAAATTAATAGATTTTGTTATATAACGTTATTTAACAATGTACTTCCATAGGGGATGCAATGATCTTACATGGAAAGCTAAATAAAAATTAACTTTCTAAATATACTAATAAGCCGGAACATTATTAGCATCTACCTAATACCTGGGATGTCCACCTTTGGCTCAGATGACAGCGGCGACACGTCATGGCATGGAAGCAATAAGGCCCTGGAGGGTCGATGGAGGGAGCTGGCACCGTATCTGCTCACACAAGTCACCCGATTCCCGTAAATTCCGGGGAGGGGGGCGATGGGCTCTGACGTCACGTTCAGTCACATCCCAGTTGTGTTGGATTGGGTTCAGATCTGCCGACCTGGGAGGCCACACATCAACTGGAACTTGCCACTGTGTTCCTCGAACCGCTCCATCACACTCATGGCCCTGTAACATGGCGCAACATCTTGCTAAAGTACCTTTGTCGTCAGGAAACATGATCGTCATGGAGGAGTGTTCGCGGTCTGCAACCAGTGTAGAATACTCCTTGGTCATCATGGTGCCTTGCACGAGATCCACTGGACGCATGGATCACCACTTGAATGTTCCCCAGAGTAGCTGCCTGCTTATCTCTGTTATCTCTGTCGCACATTGCATGTGTCAAGGACCTGTCCCCCTGGAAGACGACAGAGTCACTCACCTTTCCCCTCCCTCTCCCCCCCCCCACCGCCCCCACCCTTCGCCTAGTCTTGATGTAGAAAGTATCGGGATTCATCACACCACGGCCCGCTCTGCCACTGAGCCAACATCCAGCACCGATGGTCGTCTGCCCATTTCGGTCATAGTTGCCGATGTCGTGGTGTTAATATTGGAACATGCATGGGTCATCGCCTGCAGAGGCCCATTGACAGGAGTGTTCGGTGCACTGTGTGTTCAGACATACATGTACTCTGCCCAGCACCAATGTCCGATGTTTGTTCCGCCACAGTTCAGCGCCTGTCCTGTTGTACCTGTCTGCCCACTCTACGACATCCAACATTTGTAATAAGGAGTGGCCGCCCAACCCCATAACGTCTGAACGTGGTTTCATCTTGGTTTCACCACGTGTTGAAGACATTCAGCACAACACTCCTCGGACACCCGACATGTGCAGTTTCCGAAATGCTCGTGTCGAGCCTTCGCGCCCTCCGTCAAACGCGCAGAACATTCACTGATACTGCATGCACCGTGCATGTATGTGACTAGCAATCATTTCTCGTCAGGTGACGCTGCTACTGCCTGGACAGGCTTATATCGATAGTAGGTCGATAGTCATAATGTTCTGACTAATCAGTGTAGATTTAGATCCTGTGGCCCCTATCTGATGCTGAGTGTAAAATCCCCCGGAAATTAGTTTATGGGAATAATCAAATATTTAAAAGAGTGGGCGGTCACAGTTTTCTATATTTATTTTTGTTTTTGTCTGCGTTGCGATACGTGTCAGTTTGGACATCGAATTTTTTAACACCCTGTAGAACAGAGGTAAGTGAACAGTACTGTTTTTTTATGTCACCTATGTTTGACAAAATCCACGTTGCTCCTGTACTCATGTGTTTCACGTAGAGCGTTAACAAAACGTCTACATACAAGTATCTAGTCTGAAGACAAAGCAACAGTTTATCTTAGTGCTGTTGAGAAGCGGATACTGCTCTTAAGGCTTACAATTGGTTTACTGTGGCTGGAGTTCAGTGGCGACGGGGACCACAAAGATGGCAATAAAACTATTAATGATTCAGTACTGTCCATGAGATGTGTAGCATATATAGAAGAATGCGATACCATATTATGTACAGGAAACGAGCTATAAAACTTCCTGGCAGATTATAACTGTGTGCCGGACCGAGACTCGAACTCGGGACCTTTGCCTTTCGCGGGCAAGTGCTCTACCAACTGAGCTACACAAGCACGACTCACGCCCCGTCCTCACAGCTTTATTTCTGTCAGTACCTCGTCTCCTACTGTGAGGACGGGGCGTGAGTCGTGCTTGGGTAGCTCAGTTGGTGCCCGCACGGTAGCTCAGCGTGTTCGGCCAGAGGGTTTAGCTATCCTCTGTAATAAAAAAACTGAGTAAACGGATCGACGAACAACCAGAACAAGTGTCATAGGACGTCCGCCACGAACAATATAGAACAAAATGAGATTAACTGCGATGCAGAGTGAAAACCTCATTCTGGAAACGAGCTGTATTTTGTTACGTTCATAAATACTCGGACTCATGAATTTATTTTAATTGCTGACTACTGTATCTCTTTAATAGAAACAGCATTTTTATTAGTAAATTACGTAAACGATCTATTTGTTTTCTAAGTAGATATTTTCAATTGCTACTTAGTTTCAAACGAAAACCGAACACTACATGAAAATATCCAGAGTTAAATCATGCCAAAAAAGTTAAGAGATTGCACATTTTAAACTAAAATGTTAAATTTTTCGTTTTTCTGGGTAACAAATCTGGTTTTACACTCTATTATGTACGCCATAGTGGGTCTATAATGAATCTGAGTCAATGTAATTTTATTAAAAGCATAATATTAAACATAAGTAAAATAGTTTTCATTTTAGTAAATACAGATGAGCGACTGCATCTGCCAAAACTGTTAATCTGTTGCGGTTCCATTACCAGTTTCGCACGAGACAGTGGGATTGCAGTGCTGCTACGGTTCGGACCTCATGTGACTGTAAATAATAATAATAATAATAATAATAAAAGAGGCATGCGTTCAACAATTTCAATTAGAATATCACACCAGTGTCCCATGACTTAAAGCTCAGAAGGATAGAGGCTGCATTAAAGTGATTTGAACCCATATCGTCAACGTGATAATGAACATGCAAGTTAAGTATTACGCTTCATTTTAGTATCATCCAGATCCCGATTTCATTAAATTTGTGGTACACTTCTTTTCCTAATTTTAAATAATTGATGGACAAAATAACAGGCCTGGATTCGTGCTGTTGCGTTGGTAGCTGATGAAAGTGCAGCTGCTAGTTATTCATTTCATAATGACTGACCCGTGACTTCGAGCTCGTACTCTGGTTGTATCACATGACGAACATCGCTGTCTTGTACCTTGCAGGAATCGTGGAAATATCTAATTTTATTTGGTGTACGAATATTCCATTTTAGTATAAATGGGGACGAGCAAATGCGGCAATATTTAAGAGAAATATTGCTTTTTCGAGTATTTCTTGGCATGTCAGCTTTCAGGATTCGTAGAAGTCAGATCGTTATTTAGAGACAAATTTTCTTTCCACAGTTTAATGATACAATCTTTTTCTATTTGTAGGCGGATTTTCGTTTTCTAATTAGTTGTTTTATGACTATAATTTCGTACGCAAGAAGCTGCGATCGAACTTACCGTTGTAGCTATTGCGGTGGAGAAAGCGCGAATGTAAAGTTCGAACTTTTGTTGGTTACATTGTACACCACTGCTAATGACTACTCCTCGGACTGATAACATAAGAATCTGTAAAGCAATCGCATTGGTAGCTGCAATGGATGCGACACTGATGGAACATAGTTGTCACACGAGCTCGCTGCCACTGTTCTAGCACGCGATAAGAGCCTATTCATCAGAGAAGAATGGCAACTTCATACTAGCATTCCAAAACAGCATTGCTGCGTTCAGTTGCTGTTGCTAGTAGTGGGAAATAATGTGGGGAATTACAAGAGAACGCTCGATATATTTATAAAAAGATCCCAATAAATGAACAATCAAATGTATTTTATATTTTAACAGTAACTGGAATGGCTTAGCTCCAAAAAATTTTGCAGGAAAGAGTAATGAATCACATAAAACCTACTTCAAACGCTTTCGGTATTGCCTGTGATCTCACAGATGCTACTGCAGTCGTCGGATCAGTAATGGTTCTATTGCTATGTCAAGACAGTGGGTACTTTGTGCTGAGCTATTTAAAGTTTTCTATACCTGACTCACTGAATTCCTCTGGACACTCTGGGGAACATTTTTCACAGCGGAGCGGCACAACTGTAAAGAATCGTTAAACTTAAAATTCTTGTTCTCTTCTGCTACCTTGTTCTTGACGAGAACACAGAAGTTTGATTTCATTGTCCGCTGAGCGCAGTACACTTTCCAAAAGGTGTTCTTGTGACATGAATTGCGTTCGCGATTTTTCCAGTAGGCCAGCTTTAGTATGATGCGACATCAGATAGAAACTCTACATTATTTCTTTCTGTTCATTCAGTACTGGAATCCTTTCTCCATTTTATTGATGAATTTTGTGACACTAGGTTTATGACTGTGTGACGTGAAGCCTGATCTTAAATAGTCCCAGATTTGTTCGGTAATTTTTCGAGAATGGTCCTGAACCACTCTTCGTAGTGTTTGGCGTTCATCTCAGAGTGATACCCTGCACCTCATTTTGCCCAATAAAACATAAGCCAGCATTCTGAAAGAAACCATCTTCCTTCCCAATGTCGCACATTACAATCATTTTCTCAGAACGAGGTGATATTTGAATTCCTCCTTTCCAGCCATTCCACTCTTGAACACCTCTGCTGTGATAATCGTATACGTTTTCTGATGCATAAGGCACTTTTTTCTCCTGCCATCTAAACTTTCTGGAATGATTTGCATACACCAGCTCTCATCAGTGTAACAAGCTGTCCATCGTGATGATAAAGAATGATCGCCTTCAGCCACAAATCGTGATTTTATTAAAATGCACGATGCATTTCGAGCACTGCAGGCTCATATTCGGGTGATTTGACAGTCTACATCACGATGAGCCTCCTGGGCTGGAAACGCATCGTGCATTTTAATAAAATTACGATTTGGGGCTGAAGGCGGGTGTTCTTTATTATTACGAAAATGATACAGTCACGTAACAATCACTGCAAACAATAGATAAAATTAAGGTCCATCCGTAGTTTCGTAAGTGACTCATTTCCCGCAAGAACTCGTCTCTTTCTCCTGCTATTCCGTTATTTTTCATCAGCACAGGTTTATTACTGAACTTTTTGTATATGAAGCCTAATTTCCGAATAGGACGCCAAAGCATTGTTTCACTCATATCAGGCCGCGCGAGATTAGCCGAGTAGTCTACGGCGTTGCAGTCATGGACTGTGCGGCTGGTCCCGGCGGAGGTTCGAGTCCTCCCTCGGGCATGGGTGTGTATGTTTGTCCTTAGGATAGTTTAGGTTAAGTAGTGTGTACGCTTAGGGACTGATGACCTTAGCAGTTAAGTCCCATAAGATTTCACACACATTAGAACATTTTTTCACTCATATCAGGAAAGTCTTCCACTTCAGTCTACGAGTTTTCCAATTCGGCTCCTGCTGATGGAAAGTGGTTTTCCAGATGGGAATCGTGGATTTTGTTTCTTATGACTGCCTGTGTAAATATGTCCAATGCCAACATCTGGCGCCTACCAGAATACTTTCTTGGTGACATGAAGTTTCTCTATATTCTCTCGAAATCCGCTTCACTACTACCGAGACTTTCAGAAGTTCTCTTTACTGCCTGTGATTCGGAGCTGCTCGCGCACTGCTCTATTTCAGCCTCAAGATAACCACACGCTGGTCACTATAGACTTTTCACAACTCCGTAAATGAAGCCCCACACTAGAAGGCAACTACTTATGTTACAATGACTGTCTCATACGAGTACACAACAACGAATGGGTGCACGATTGTTTCCTATCTGAGGGAAAGCTCCGATGTAAACTACCCAACAATGAACACTGAAGGGGAAATACTGTTCGGGGGCTCGGCAATAGAGCATTTGCGAGGAAGCAACGCGTGAAGACGCAAAAGCAAATAAATTAAAAATATAATATTAGCGCTCTATGTAGATTTTTGCGGCAGTGGATACACCGGTACCCGTGAGATCACCGAAGTTAAGCGCTGTCGGGCGTGGTCGGCACTTGGATGGGTGACCATCCGGGCTGCCGTGCGCTGTTGCCGTTTTTCGGGGTGCACTCAGCCTCGTGATGCCAATTGAGGAGCTACTCGACCGAATAGTAGCGGCTTCGGACAAGAATACCATCTTACGACCGGGAGAACGGTGTGCTGACCCCACGCCGCTCCTATCCGCATCCTCCACTGAGGATGACACGACGGTCGGATGGTCCCGGTAGGCCACTCGTGGCCTGACGACGGAGTTCTCTATGTAAATTTATCTGCATAAAAACATAACAGTTGTGAAAGGCAACAACAGAGCTCTCATTTAAATGTTTCGTCTTGTTAATACACATCACCAACAGGCGAACTGCGGCAGTTTATATCCACCTTTGTCAGGACATAATGACTATTCGTAAAGCAACGAAAATTCGTCTGCAAATAGAAAAAGTTTGTATCTTTAATTTGTGTAAAGGAAATTTGTCTTCTACTTACGGTCTGACTTTTATGATAACTCAAAGATGAGACGCGCAAAAATATGCCCCAAAAAGCATGCTTTCTCTCAATTATTACCGCGTATATCGCCCCAATTTCAAGTAAAAAGTAATATTCACACACTAAAAGGAATTAGACATTTCCAGCATTCCGGCAAAGAACAACACATCGACGTTAGTCATGCCATGTAGCCACAATATGAGTTCCAAGTCAGGGGTCAATCATTATGATATGGATAATAGGTCGGGTCGCGTTTATCGCGGCTAAAGTCAGCACTTCTCTGCACATCGGCAGAGGCTGCAGCAGCGGGAAACCACGGCCCAGACTGGCTTCAGCAATACGCCGGTGGTCCCCCTCTTCACGCCTATCTGGGCGCTAAGTCCTAGTAGCGTGCGCATCGCTTCCTCGTAGCTGCAGACGCCGCAACGATTTTAGCCACCGTCTGCCGTGTAGAGCCCTTTCTCCACAAACATGCACATCTCCAACAAGAAACACAAACCATAAAGCGCACCGCAATCAACAGTGGATGAGAAGCTACAGAGCTACAGTCCAGTTAAGTCAAATGTCCTGGAGGGAATTACATTATGAAATGAAACACTAGAAGTAGTGAATGAGGTTTGTTATTTTCGCAGTAAAATAACTTACGATAGGAAAAAAACAGGCTAGATTCTGCAAAAAAACATTTCAGAAAAAGAGAAATTTGTTAGTTTCAAATACAAACTTAAATCATATCAAACTGTATGGTATCACAGCCCTTTTCAAGTCTCAGACGTCTATAAAGTAAATATGCAGACTCAAGCGACGAGTGAAATTTGTACCAAGGGCAGGATTCTACATCTACATCTACATCCATACTCCGCAAGCCACCTGATGGTGCGTGCCGAAGGGTACCTTGAGTACCTCTATCGGTTCTCCCTTCTATTCCAGTCTCGTATTGTTCGTGGAAAGAAGGATTGTCGGTATGCCTAGTTGACAACATCGGTAGCTCCGTGAGGCTATTTGCAGATGACACGGTTGTCTACAAGAAAGTAGCAACATCAGAAGACTCGTACGTACTCCAGGAAGACCTGCAGAGGATTAATGAATGGTGCGACAGCTGGCAGCTTTCCCTAAACGTAGATAAATGTAATATAATGCGCATACATAGGGGCAGAAATCCATTCCAGTACGATTATGCCATAGGTGGTAAATCATTGGAAGCGGTAACGACCGTAAAATACTTAGGAGTTACTATCCGGAGCGATCTGAAGTGGAATGATCACATAAAACAAATAGTGGGAAAAGCAGGCGCCAGGTTGAGATTCATAGGAAGAATTCTAAGAAAATGTGACTCATCGACGAAAGAAGTAGCTTACAAAACGCTTGTTCGTCCGATTCTTGAGTATTGCTCATCAGTATGGGACCCTTACCAGGTTGGATTAATAGAAGAGATAGACATGATCCAGCGAAAAGCAGCGCGATTCGTCATGGGGACATTTAGTCAGCGCGAGAGCGTTACGGAGATGCTGAACAAGCTCCAATGGCGGACACTTCAAGAAAGGCGTTACGCAATACGGAGAGGTTTATTATCGAAATTACGAGAGAGCACATTCCGGGAAGAGATGGGCAACATATTACTACCGCCCACATATATCTCGCGTAATGATCACAACGAAAAGATCCGAGAAATTAGAGCAAATACGGAGACTTACAAGCAGTCGTTCTTCCCACGCACAATTCGTGAATGGAACAGGGAAGGGGGGATCAGATAGTGGTACAATAAGTACCCTCCGCCACACACCGTAAGGTGGCTCGCGGAGTATAGATGTAGATGTAGATGTAGATGCCTCTGTGTGGGCTCCAATCTCTCTGATTTTATCCTCGTGATCTCTTCGAGAGATATACTTAGGATGGCGCAATATACTGCTTGACTCCTCTGTGAAGGTATGTTCTCGAAACTTCAACAAAAGCCCGTACCGAGCTACTGAGCGTCTCTTCTGCAGTCTTTCACTGGAGTTTATCCACCATCTCCGTAACGCTTTCGCGATTACTAAACGATCCTGTAACGAACCCAAGATTCCAGATCACTAGCAGATGCGCTAACCACTACGCCACCCGGGCACAGTAAATTTGCATAACTGCATGGAATACCCTCGCACACCTCCCTCCTCAATTCAAATTCCCATACAGGCCTCATTCCACTTAGTGGTTAGCACATCTGTCTAATGAGCAGGAGACCCGGGTTCGAATCCAGGCCTTGGTACAAATTTTCATTCGTTGCTTCACTCTGCACGTATACATTATACATTTAAGTATTAGGAAATCTTTACTGCCGGTATGCGTCTGATGAAGTGTAGACTTTTACGGGAGTGAAACGACGATAAACAGTATCGATAATAAGAGAATATAAGCTAACGAAATATGAGTTTGCAGAACAGTGCTGTAGATTTGATGGGTAAATCAGATTAGTAAAGAGGAGGTGCTGAATCGAAGTAGGAGAGAAGAAATTTATGCACAAATTGGATGAGAAAAAGGGATCTTTTGATATCTTCAGTAATGAAGGAATTTACAGTTTGGTAATGGAGGAAAGGGTACAAAGTAAAAACTTCACCAGGGGACTAAGGCTTAACTACGGTAAATTGATTCAAATGGACGTGCGTCGCGGAAGCTATGCAGAGACATAGCAGAGTAGCATGGAGAAGTGCTTCCAACTGGTCTTCGGAGTGAAGACGACAACAACGACATGAAGTTTCCACAATGAGTTTCTCACTCTGCAACGGAGTATGCGCTCTTGTGGAACTTTCTGGCAGATTAAAAGTGTGTGCTGGATCGACACTCGATCTCGGAATGTACGCATTTCGCGACCAAGTGCTCTGCTCCAGAATTACCGTGCCTAGGCAGTCCAGCGGTACAGTACTTGCTCGCGATAGTCAAAGATCTCGAGATCGCGATTTTGTTCAGCATAAATTCTAAGTTGCCTGTAATTTTCAACATTAATTATCTGTCACAGTTGATAAGAAGTAATAAGCACAAAATAAGAAATAAAGCAATCAATCCAAATGAACTACACACACTCCTGGTATTAGAAATGAATGAAGGAAAGTGCTGAAGAATGTTACGCGTCCTCAAGGCATGCATAGTTGTGTCTTTTCCTTTTATTTTTTGAGTGGAAACGTCTTTCTTCATACCCCTTTGACCATAGGATATCGGTGTATTCACATTCCTCTATGATGGAAGTAAAAGTCGTTCTGCATCGTTAAAATTCGTGGTGAAACCTTCAGCTGTCGTTTGTTTTGCACATTCGCTGCTCTAGTTTCGGTCAATGACCATTATCAAGCTTAGCTGGCATTAACGGTAGGAAAATTTTATCATGATTTGGTGTAACGTTCCTGCCGCTACATTTTGTAACTACTCTGCTGGCCATTAAAATTGCTACACCAAAAAGAAATGCAGATGATAAACGGGTATTCATTGGACAAATATATTGTACTAGAACTGATATGTGATTACATTTTCACACAGTTTGGGTGCATAGATCCTGAGAAATCAGTACCCAGAACAAAAATCTCTGGCCGTAATAACGGCCTTGATACGCGTGGGCATTGAGTGAAACAGAGCTTGGATGACGTGTACAGGTACAGCTGCCCATTCAGCTTCAACACGATACCACAGTTCATCAAGAGTAGTGACTGGCGTATTGTGACGAGCCAGTTGCTCGGCCACCATTGACCAGATGTTTTCAGTTGGTGAGAGATCTGGAGAATGTGCTGGCTAGGGCAGCAGTCGAACATTTTCGGTATCCAGAAAGGCCCGGTCGTGCATTATCCTGCTGAAATGTAGGGTTTCGCAGGGATCGAATGAAAGGTAGAGCCACGGGTCGTAACACATCTCAAATGTAACATCCACTGTTCAAAGTGCCATCAATGCGAACAACAGGTGACCGAGACGTGTAACCAATGGCACCCCATACAATCACGCCGCGTGATACGACAGTATGGCGATGACGAATACACGCTTCCAATATGCGTTCACCGCGATGTCGCCAAACACGGATGCGACTATCATGATGCTATAAACAAAAGCTGGATTCATCCGAAAAAATGACGTTTTGCCATTCGTGCACCCAGGTTCGTCGTTGAGTACACCATCGCAGATGCTCCTGTCTGTTATGCAGCGTCAAGGGTAACTGCAGCCATGGCCTCCGAGCTGATAGTCCATGCTGCTGCAAACGTCGTCGAACTGTTCGTGCAGATGGTTGTTGTCTTGCAAACGTCCCCATCTGTTGACTCAGGGATCGAGACGTGGCTGCACGATCCGTTACAGCCATGCGGATAAGATGCCTGTCATCTCGACTGCCAGTGATACGAGGCCGTTGGGATCCAGCACGGCGTTCCGTATTACCCTCCTGAACCCACCGATTCTATATTCTGCTAACAGTCATTGGATCTCGACCAACGCGAGCAGCAATGTCGCGATACGATAAACTGCAATCGCGATAGGCTACAATCCGACCTTTATCAAAGTCGGAGACGTGATGGTACGCATTTCTCCTCCTTACACGAGGCATCACAACAACGTTTCACCAGACAACGCCGGTCAACTGCTATTTTTGTATGAGAAATCGGTTGGAAACTTTCCTCTTGTCAGCGCGTTGTAGGTGTCGCCACCGGCGCCAACCTTGTGTGAATGCTCTGAATAGCTAATCATTTGCATATCACAGCATATTCTTCCTGTCGGTTAAATTTCGCGTCTGTAACACGTCATTTTCGTGGTGTAGCAACTTTAATGGCCAGTAGTGTATTTATTTTTCTTCTGCCATACGTTTTCCAGCTTCTCCGATAATATTCCGTTGCAGTTTGACGTCATTCTGACCAGTGGTGTTATTTCTTCAGCCGTTTGAAAGTTTAACTTTAATTATAATCATCCCGTACACACATAGGTATATTTTAATCGGTAAACCAGAGCCGTGGGAATCAGGTAATCGTAACATGAGAGAAGCTGGAGTCCCATTCAGTACTTGCGGATGTTATAATCGGAAACCACAAATTCTATGTACATTGTGACATTTTGCACACCGTTAAGAAGAGCAGAATCTTGAAATTCTGGAAAAGAAGACAGTGAACATGTAAAACAATATGCTAGCGTAGTTTTCAAGGACCAACTGCACGATCCCATTTCTACCTCGACTAATTCCAATTTAAGTTACGTGAATTTTAAATTACAATGGTAAATTCAACTTTGTTCTTCATTTATTTTTAAATGTAACTATTTCCGCGTAATATAAAAAGTATGTCGGTCTTTTTTAAGGCCCTGTACCTCATTTTATGCATCTTCTGTACGTGTGTCACTAACATCTGTGTAAGTCACACGTCGTATTATCTTCGGTTTCGATATTCGTCATCTTATGATGGGCTAAGAAGCCAAAAATGATTCGTAAGAAACTGAATAATATTTGCAGAATGTAAGGAATGATTCGTTTTTGAAATGATTGTCATACTCTGTCAAGCAGCGACAGTGTCCTCAGTTAGTGTAATAAATATTTATATTGCGTAAATCGAATTACAGTACGATAAATGACAGTAAGCAACGGAAGATCGAGTTAAACACTACAGCACTTTTACAAGGGCATGTTCTTGTCACTGGACTGTTATACATTTGCCCTTCTCTGATCTTCAGACGGTTTCTGAACCACAGTCTTTTATTTAATTACGCTGGTATCTACAGAAAATAGAGGGTTATACACTATGATGTGGTACATACAAGAACAACAGTCTTGGGCGTTAGGAATTTGTTTACAAGTGATCCTACGACCATGTTTCAAGAACGGTGATACTATGTATAGTATCATTTGCTCGCAGACATTTGTGAAGTGATGTATCTTTGCCTTCTACGATTTAGAGCAGAACGGAGCCAGTAACAGGGGATTTCTGAACCACAGACCATAGTCTTTCAGATACTGTTGCTGTTGTCTATAAAAAATAGTGGGTTATACAGTATGATGTGGTGCATGCAGGATCAACACAGTTTTGGACGATAGGAACGTATTAACAAGTGATCTTACGAAGGCTTCAAGAACTGAGATACTATCTCTAGTGCCACTTGCTTGAAGCCGTTTCTCGCTAAACCATTGTTATTTTTCAGTCTCGTAGGTTTTTATATGCAGAATGGCTGCTGTTTTTGTACAGTGTTTATGCAATGACTTATCTTGAGTAAAAGTCATTCTTGACAATAATATCGATTGAAGTTGCGTTATACGAATTTTTTTTTCCAGTTGCGTGGAATCAATCATTTTTAGGAGTAACTGGTCGAAGTTTTCTATATTTCTTTTGTCCCCATTACGATATTTGTCATTTTAGATATGGAATTTTTGAACACCCTATGTCTGACAAAATTCATATTGCTCCTGTAATCATGTGTTTCACAAACACTGCTAGCAGAACGACTGCATGTAAGTATCTAGTCTGGAGACAAAGCAACGGTTTGTCTGTGTTGTTGAGGAGAGGTATCTTGTTCCTAAGGCTTATCATTGGTTTTCTGTGGACCACGTAGACGGCAATAAGCCTGTTCATGATGTGGTCCTATATATGAAATGCGTAAACCATGTTTAGTTACTTTCGTAAATCCTCAAACTAATGACTTCATTTATTAATTTATATTAATTGCTGATCATTACATCATTTTTAATACAAACAAAATAATTAAGTAATTACATAAGAGTTCTTTTTGTTTGCTATGTAAACATAATTTCCTAAGTAATTGCACAAGAGTTCTTTTTATTTGCTATGTAAACATAATTTCCAATAAAAACAATGGCATTGTATAAAAATATCCAGTGCTAAGCTATACTACAAATGTTAGCAACATTGTTGAAGAACTAATTGTATGTTGAATTAAGCTTTGAAAATTCCAGATTGATGAAAGTATGCATATTGTAAATTCGAAATTGAAGTACTAACCTTTTTTTTTCCTGAGTGACAAATCTGTTTTTACACTTCAGTATACGAGTATATGCCTTAGTGCGTCTCAGTTAATCTAAGTAATTGTAATGTCATTGCAATTGTAATGTCAGCATCAAGTGAACTGGTTTTAATTGTTAGAAATATAGTAACTGGTCCGCCAAACCAGTTAACCAATTGGCCAGTTTCAGTAGAGTTCCACACTAGGCAGAGTGAGTACAGCGCAGCTACAACTGTAGCTGCGTTGAACTCAGCCCAGTGAAACTGTTAGTAAAAAATAAGCAGTTTTCCTTCCACATGAATCAAAACTGAAAGTGTTCTACAGTTTCGATTAGAATGGCGCATTAATGTGCCATAAAATTAAACGCCAGAAAGAGACAGGCTGTGTGAAGGGATTTCGATCCATATTGTGAGCGTGATAATGAACATGCAAATAAAGTATTTTGTTGTTGTTGTGGTCTTAAATCGAATCACTGGTCTGATGCAGCTCTCCATGCTACTCTATCCTGTGCAAGCCTCTTCATCTCCGAGTAACTACAGCAACGTACACCGTTATGAATCTGCTTACTGTATTCATCTCTTGCTCTCCCTATAGACCCCCCCCCCACTCCCCTCCAATACTAAATAGGTGATCTCTTGTTGCCTCAGAACGTGTCCACCAACCCATCCCTTCTTCTAGTCAAGTCGTGCAACAAATTCTTCTTCTCCCCAATTCTATTCTGTACCTCCTAATTAGATACATGATCTACCCATCTACTCTTCAGCACTCTTCTGTAGCACATTTCGAAATCTTCTACTCTCTTCTTGTCTAAACTGTTTATTGTCCGTGTTTCGCTTCCATACATGGCTACACTCCATACAAATACTTTCAGAAAATACTTCCTGACACATAAATCTATACTCGATGTCAACAAATTTCTCTTCTCCAGAAATGCTTTCGTTGCCATAGCCAGTCTACCTTTTATATCCTATCTGCTTTGGCCATCATCAGTTGGTTTGTTCCGCAAATAGCAGGCCTCATCTACTACTTTAAGTGTCACATTTCCTAATCTGATTCCCTAAGCATCACCTGATTTAATTTGACTACATTCCATTATCCTCGTTTTGCTTTTGCTGATGTTCATCTTATATCCTCCTTTCAAGACGCTGTCCATTCCATTTAGCTGCCCTTCCAAGTCCTTCGCTGTTTATGACAGAATTATACAATGTGATAGGCAAAACTGAAGGTTTTTATTTCTTCTCCCTGGATTTCAAGTCCTACTCCAAATTTTTCTTTTGTTTCCATTGTTGCTTGTTCAATATACAGATTGAATAACATAGGGGAAAGGCTACAACCCTGTCACACTTCCTTCTCAACCACTGCTTCCCTTTCGTGTCCCTCGACTCTTATAACTGCCATCTGGTTTCTGCAAAAGTTGAAAATAGCCTTTCGCTTCCCATATTAGACCCCTTCCACCTTCAGAATTTGAAAGAGTATTATACTCAACATCGTCAAAAGCTTTCTCTAAGTCTACAAATGCTATAAACGTAGGTTTGCCTTTCCTTAACCTAGCTTCTAAGGTAAGTCGTAGGGTCAGTATTGCCTCGCGTGTTCCTACATTTCTCTGGAATCCAAATTGATCTTCCCCGCGGTCGGCTTCTCCCCGTTTTCCCATTCGTCTGTAAGGAATTCGTGTTATTATTTTACAGCCAAGGCTTATTAAACGGATAGTTCGGTGATTTTGACATCTTTCAGCACCTGTTCCTTTGGAATGGGAGTTATCATATTCTTCTTGAAATCTGATTGTATTTCGTCTGTCTCATACATCTTGTTCACCAGATGAAAGAGTTTTGCCATGGAAGGCTCTCCCAAGGATATCTGTAGTTCCAAGGGAATGTTGTTAATTATTACACTTCATTTTAGTATTACATCCAGCTACCGCTTTCATCACATTTGTGGTACCCTTCGTTCCCTTATTTTAAAGAATCGACCCCCAGCTACCGCTTTCATCACATTTGTGGTACCCTTCGTTCCCTTATTTTAAAGAATCGACCCACACGCAGTCGGTGATGCTACAGCTGCCTTATCGCGGCTCCAGTCATCACTTCGCCCCACATCGGCGGAGGCTGCGCCAGCGGGGGACCACGGCCCAGACTGGAGTCATCTGCGCGGCGGTGGTTCCCCTAGTCCGTCACGCCTTTATCTGGGAGCTAAGTACAAGATGCGGTCGCGTCGCTTCCTCGTAGCTGCACAGACACCACAAAGATTTTAGCCACCGTCTGCCGTACAGACCCCACACGTTTCCCCCCAAAACGGATCTCCAACAAGAAATTCAAACCGTAAGAAGCACTGCAATGAACAACCGGTATGAAGCTTCAGTCCAATTAAATCAAACGTTGGGAGGGAATTATATTATGAAATGAAACACTAAGTGTAGTGGAAGATTTCTGTTATTTGCACAGCATAATACACTACTGGCCATTAAAATTGCTACACCAAGAGGAAAGGGAAGATGATAAACGGGTATTGATTGGACAAATACATTATACTAGAACTGACATGTGATTGCATTTTCACGCAATTTAGGTGCATAGATCCTGAGGAAGCAGTACCCAGAACAACCACCTCTGGCCGTAATAACGGCCTTGATACGCCTGGGCATTGAGTCAGAGCTTGGATGGCGTGTACAGGTACACCTGCCCATGCAGCTTCAACACGAAACCACAGTTCATCAAGAGTAGTGACTGGCGAATTGTGACGAGCCAGTTGCTCGGCCACCATTGACCAGACGTTTTCAATTGGTGAGAGATCTAGAGAATGTGCTGGCCAGGGCAGCAGTGGAACATTTTCTGTATCCAGAAAGGCCCGTACAGGACCTGCAACGCAGCAGTGGAACATTTTCTGTATCCAGAAAGGCCCGTACAGGACCTGCAACATGCGGTCGTGCATTATCCTGCTGAAATGTAGGGTTTCGCAGGGATTGATTGAAGGGTAGAGCCACGGGTCGTAACACATCTGAAATGTAACGTCCACTGTTCAAAGTGTCGTCACTACGAACAAGAGGTGACCGAGACGTGTACCAATGGCACCCCATACCATCACGCCAGGTATACTCCAGTATGGCGATGACGAATACACGCTTCCAATGTGCGTTCACCGCGATGTCGCCAAACACAGATGCGACCATCATGATGCTATAAACAGAACCTGGATTCATCCGAAAAAATGACATTTTGCCATTCGTGCACCCAGTTTCGTCTTTGAGTACACCATCACATGCGCTCCTGTCTGTGATGCAGCGTCAAGAGTAACCGCAGTCATATTCTCCGGGCTGATAGTCCATGCTGCTGCAAACGTAGTCGAACTGTTCGTGCAGATGGTTGTTGTCTTGCAAACGACCCCATCTGCTGACTCAGGGATCGAGACTTGGCTGCACGATGCGTTACAGCCCTGTCATCTCGACTGCTAGTGATACGAGGCCGTTGGGATCCAGCACGGCGTTCCGTATTACCCTCCTGAACCCACCGATTCCATATTCTGCTAACAGTCATTGGATCTCGACAAACGTGAGAGGCAATGTCGCGATACGATAAACCACAATCGCGATAGGCTAGAATCCGACCTTTATCAAAGTCGGAAACGTGGTGGTACGCAATTCTCCTCCTTACACGAGGCATCACAACAACGTTTCACCAGGCAACGCCCGTCGACTGCTGTTTGTATATGAGGTTCGAATGGTTGAAATGGCTCTGAGCACTATGGGACATAACTGCTGAGTTCATCAGTCCCCTACTTAAACCTAACTAACCTAAGGACATCACACACATCCACGCCTGAGGCAGGAATCGAACCTGCGACCGTAGCGGTCGCGCGGTTCCAGACTGTAGCGCTTAGAACCGCTCGGCCACTCCGGCCGGCTGTATATGAGGAATCCGTTGGATACTTTCCTCATGTCAGCACGTTGTAGGTGTCGCCACCGGCGCTAACCTTGTGTGAATGCTCTGACAAGCTAATCATCTGCATATCACAGCATCTTCTTCCTGTCGGTTAAATTTCGCGTCTGTAGCACGTCATCTTCGTGGTGTAGCAATTTTAATGGCCAGTAGTGTATCTAAAGTAGTTTATGTAAAAGCGCTACATCTAGGAATAATTTCCGATACGCCGATTGAATTATTCAGAAACCAAAATATGTGTAAAAAATAGCTTGAGACAACAGCTTTGGTGAGTGGTGTTCGTTGCGTCCGTGGTATTTTCTATGATGCCACTCTTGTCCCCCTGGGTCGTTCTACGCTGTCCAATCACATTAATATGACCACCTATCAAAAGCCTGGATAACAACCTCTTGCAGCAGAGATCTTTTGCGAGACGTGCAGGAAGACAATCATTGATGTTCTAGGAGGCCCTCACAGGGACGTGTAGCCATGGCGACTCCAGTGCCTTGGCCAACTGCACTTTGATTCTCGAACAACCCAAGCGAGGCTTAAACCCAGGGGATTTGGTGCCTAGGAGAGCACGGCAGACTCATGCTGGCGCTCTTCGAACCACATACGTACACTGTGAGCTGTGTGATACGTTTCACTGTCCTGATTATAGATATCATCATGCCGAAGAAAAACAGACTGCAAATAGGGGTGGAAGTGGCACCCAATAATAGATGCATACTTGTGCTGAACCTGAGGTCCTTCCAAAATGACGTCGTAATGCAGAGAATGGCACGAAAGCATTCTCCAGACCATAACTATCTTGATGATTTTCACGGGTTTGCAGCCGGGTTCCATCGTCCTGACGACAACACGATATTTCGGCGGACCATCTGGCCGTCATCTTCAGGTGAGATTGAGTGCACAATCACGCCGGAACTGAAGAGACCTCGCGTGGATCTGCACGGAGATAACTTGTCCTCCGATGTGTGATGCAGTTCGCAGCAGTTATTGCTTTGCCTCCCATGCATGCCGATGTAATGCGTCTTCACATGTAGATTGTCTTCTTGGGTGTCTCCTCAGCACAGTTCTGCAGTGCTAGCTATGCAGCGAGCAGGTGTGGCCATAGGGCGGTGACGCGGCGCGGCAGTTTTCGGCCCAGCGTCCGGATTTGGGCGTTGTGTGACCGGCCAGCACGTTCGTAAAAGGTGAGGGCGGTCGTCTGGAAGAGGTCACGGAGCAGAGGTACTTCCGCGACGTCGTGAAGATAAACGGTGGGGAAATCGTAAGGCAGGTGTAAGGCCTGCCGAAGGATGCGATTCAGCAGTGTCTCCAGCTACTTCAGGTTGGTGGCGGCGGCGTTCCCCCAGACGACGGCGGCGTAGTGGAGTACAGGGCGGAGCAGCGCCTTGTAGAGAGTGATGCCCAGCCGCGGTGGTAGTTGGGAGCCAGGGTTCAGCACCGGGTAGAGTATGCGGAGCCTGTTCCGCACTTTGTTCTTCACGTCGCGGATGTGCGGAACCCAAGTGAGTCGGCGGTCGATGGTGACGCCGAGGTAATGCGCCGTTGGACAGGGGACAGGGCTTCCGCCGACGGTGAGCGGTTGCAGACCTGCAGGAACGAGTCGCCTGGTGACGATCAGGAACTGCGTCTTGGCCCCGTTGAATTGTAGACGCCACTTGACTGCCCAGGCTGCCAGGGTGTCAACGGCGAGCTGCAGACGGCGGCGCATGACGGCGGCATTGAGGCTCCTCGTATAGAGAGCCGTGTCGTCCGCGCACAGGGCGAGCCGCACACGGCCGATCTTCGGCGCATCAGAAGTGTACAGCGAGTACAGGAGTGGCCCCAAGACCGAGCCCTGTGGGACACCGGCGTTGATGCGGCGGACGGAGGACAAGCCATGCGCGGCCCGCACATGGAAGGTCCTATCGGGAAGATAGGAACGGATGAG